>NW_025421375.1:13815000-15065000 GCF_011764305.1 Mustela putorius furo
ATGGTATATTTATAAAACATTCTTTTTATGCTTTCAGATCTAATTAAGCACTTAAAAATAAAAGATGTATTTATTTGTTTTTGAGGCAGAGACAGAGAAAGAGAGTAGAGGAAGGAGCAGATGGAGAAAGAGAGAATCCTCAAGCAGTCTCCATACTGAGTGTGGAGCCCAACATGGGGTTCAATCCCAGGACCCTGAGATTATGACCTGAACTGAAACCAAGAGTCTGACACTTAACTGACTGAGCCACCCAGGTGCCCCTAAATTAGCCCTTTGATATTGCATGGCAAAAAACTCTAGAATCTTTCTTTCTTTCCAGAAGAGATTCAAGGTTTCTTCTTTGAGCACAACTTTAATTCTTATTTTGGATCCTTCTGGAACACACTTATACATGAAAGTCTTAATCCTGTTGGTGCCAACAAGGCTGAAGTTGATGCTCAACTCATTGTTAAATGAAACAGAAAAATCCCTGACTTCTTTCTTCCTGTCTTCATAGTAGCAACATATTGGCCTCTCCATTGGGTCTGTCAGAAGTGACTTGGCTTTACCATGGTTAGGGTGACTGTGCTGCTCCTTTTCGGATCCCTTCCTCTTAGGAGAGTGCAGATTTCACTTTCTGCTCACCCTCCTCACTCCCCCACTTCCGTGCACACTGGATTCTGTTTATTGTGTGGTCTTCAGATGCGATGGTGTGGTGTGTCTCTGTGGTCCAAGCACCTGCACTACTTCTTTCCTTGGAGGTGACTTTGGAGTGGAGTGCATTTCAGCCCAGTTTCATTTCTGAAGCAACTCACATCTCAAATTCTGCCTTAAGTCACCTTAACCCAATTTAAAGCTTTCTTGTCCTCACAGCTTTTATAGATAAGCAGCATATGTCTTGCCTAGCCATCAAATCTAATAAGAGCAGACAGTCTTGTCTCTCTGATGGTTCCTGTGTAATCATCCCACATCCATGCGTCATCCAACATAGAACCTTTTGTCAGGTTAGGAAAGTGAAATTCATGAGTTTAAAAATAGAGGACATCCTCTGTGGAGTTGCAGCCACAGCAGAGATAGACTGTCTTCAAAAGGGGACGACACAAAAGCGTCCTGGCTGATGACAGCAACACAGGATGAGCTGTGGACTCCTTTGGAGGCCAGTATCTAAGACCAACCATCCATCTGGCACTGACACCAATGTCTTGGGCACTGATTAGCCTATTTCCTGGGCTGAATATTGCCCTTTTCCTGAACTCTTCAAGTGCTGTGCTTGTTGCTGTGCTTTAGACTCAAGAGTGTCGTAGATGTGCTTTTTGTGGTTATTGCATTGGCCTCCTTTGGTTCAGATGCCACAGTGGTGTCCTGATAAGAGAAACATTAAGGAAGAATAAGCAAAAATAAATAACAAATAAATAAAACAGGATGGAAATCACAGCATAGCACAATTGCCATTAGGATATTAACTCCATAAAGAGGGCTTTTTAAGTGTTAAAAAGATACTATGTTAGCCTGTTGTACTGTCTTTTGCCAGTTGATAGCTGACTCTGAATTAGGATAAAGCGAAAACAATGGCAACTAAGCTCTGTTCTCTAGTATGTTCTCCGGAAGAACAGACCAGCTATTTAAACATTTCATTAATAAGTTCAACTTGTAACACATAGTTGGTTTATAATACAGGCTTGTTTGAATAATGATGATGATAATAAAGGTACTTAGGATGTTATAAGCTAAGTGTTTTCAATGTTAGTCCTCCCTAAGGAGGCCTCTGAGGAAGGATTTACCATCCCCCCTTTATGGATGATAAAACTGAAGCTTAGAGAAATGACTTTTTTGAGAACACAGCTATTAAGTGCAGACCTTTTATGCATCAGCTGGTGTTTTATCAGGGAAGCAGAGTGACTTCTGATGGTGCTATGGAATAAATAACTTACTGCAGGGATCAGATCTTTGTCAAGTGTGAAACTTGGTGAAGTCTGAGGGAGGCTGTTGCCTCTGCATCTCTAGTCAGGGGCTTGAAGTCACTGGTGGTAAGTGAAGGGGATTTATTGTAAGGATGTAGAGATATCTTGTGGAACTCTGGCCCCAACAACTGCTTGGAATCAGTCATTGGCAAGTCATCAGGAACCAATGTGCTGGTGCGTTCTCTGTCTCTGTCTGTGTCTCCTTCTCGTTCTTTTCTTCCCTTCCTATCCCTCTCTCTCAGCATGGCCTTTTGTCTCTTGTTTCTCTGTGAGCATCTGCTATACCTTCTCTTCCCAAAGGCTGACGTGGTTTTCTTTTTTGTGCCTTTGGTGAAAGGTGAACACTTACATAGCTACCAAATGTATAGATTTTATATTAAGTGCCCAACAGAGAATGACTTGGGGCCATGAACCCTAATCTAGATTCTAGGGATACAGGATCTCATTGACCCAACATGGATCAAGTATCCAGTCAACTGTGACTAGAAAGGAGTACAGTGAGGACAATGAGGGTCATGAACGGGCAGCTACTTTCAAAAGTATCAGGTTACAGCTAGGATTGTTCTGGTACTATGTAAGAATGAGTTGTAGGAAGCAATGATGGAAACATGGAAAACACTTAGAACACTATCATATCTACTTGTTTCTTTCATTTAGGTCAGTGCAACAGTGGTACAGGTGGAGAGAAGTGGTGAGATTTTGGGTATTTCTGAAAGCTGATTTGACTTGCTTCTGTAGCAGTCTCCTGAAACTGATCAGGTGAGAGGGCTAAGATATTACTTTTAAAGCCAATGTATTCATTTCCATTGAAAGGTTGCATTGTATCTGGATTTTCATGGTTTTCAGATAATGATAAAGTGGCTATAGAGATATAATCTGACTTCCACTTTCTGAATTCATGAAAACTGAAGATCAGAGAGATCAAGGGATTATGAAATATCTCTTTTAAATTTAATTATATTTTTAGCCATAATCTCTCATCCAAATTGCACAGATCTTTTAGGAATGTATTTAGAAAAGAAACTCAGTGATCAGAACTACACTTGACAGATTGGGTTAATCTTCAGTTTTTCAAGTGAATTGGGATTAAGCTAAATTATTCTCACTATAACTTAAAATAACTACTTTCTCTACCAAAAAGAGCAAGCATTTAAGTTGACAATCTCTTGGTTCTGATTCTGCAGATGTCTCTAGTTTGAACATACGGTGATTGTACTTACCACCTGTGCAGAAATTCTTGCAAACACTGGGGGATTTGAGACCAAATGTCAGCTCCAAGTTTGATATTTATTGGCTTCAGTAACTCTTCCTCATAACCTTCTCTCAACTTAAAATAGTTTAAGATTATTGTATTTGTCTGAGTGTTCATAAGAAAATCATTACACTGTGGTAGAGAATGGTATTTGAGCAATTGTGATCACTTGTTTCAATTCTGGAATATTATACTTTTCTTCGTCATCTTGGAGCTTTCTAAGCCACTAGCTCCTCTCCTTAATATTTGTAATAAATTTTTTTGTGTGTTTTGTTATTTTCATTTTTATAATTTCATCATTTTATATGAGTTTAAAGTCATTTACAAAAAGAAAAAGAGTAAAAGATTCTCCTTAGGCTCCAACACATTTAACTTTTAGTACTGAAATACTTTTATGCTGTTCTTATTTTATTGCATCTATTAATATTTATGTACAGTTAAATTCCCTTATAATATTTTCCAAGAGACCAAGCTTTAATATTATAGGCAGAACAATGTGAAATGTGTAATACAGTGAAAGTGGAGGCAATTTACAATGGTTAGCCTGCAGGTAAGACACTTCTTAGCATAATACATCGGAAAAAATATATCTCATCTTATTCCATAGACTTGAAATGACCACTATAATAAGGCAGGTTTGGGGAAAAAAAATGGTTGCTATATAAGCTTTAAAGAGAAGGTGGAAAGGAATTAATAGAATCAAGGGCTGAAATGGAATACATTGATTGGATGTTTATGGACTCATTTTGGTTAGGTGTTAAAAAATTTTGTATTTGAAAAAAATTTTTTTGTATTTGATCAAAGGGGTAAAGATATATTCCAATGAGTTGGATTTTTTTTTTTTGTTGTTCCTCTTTCTTAAATGTTAAACCTGAGTTGTAGGCATATTAAATAGTTTGTCCAAAGTGGCTTAGCAGTGAATCACTAAAGGAACTAGTATTATTTTATTTTATTTTTAAAAAAGATTTTATTTATTTGAGAAAGAGAGAGTGCATGTGGGCAGGGGGGAGGAGCAGAGACAGAGCAGGAGAGAGTCTCAAGCAGACTCCATGCTGAGTAGGGAACCCAATGCAGGGCTCCATCTCACAACCCTAAGATCATGACCTGACCTGAGATCAAGAGTCGGACACTTAAATGACTGACCCACCCAGATGTCCCTTAAGGAACCAGTATTAAGAACAAAGTGTTATGTCCTAATTCTTAGCTTTGCCACTATGTATTTGTACCACAGCAGACCAAGTGACTTATGTGATTTTTGGCCCATACTAGGTACTCAGTAAACACTTGTTGATTGAAACACCAAGCCACGGTTTTCTCCTCTCTAAAACCGGAAACATAAAATCTACCCACATAGTGGGGAAAACTTATGATCCACGTGAAGACAGTTGGAAGAGTTTCATGAGAGGGCAAATGAGTCATTTTAGGGATTTAGAATTTTGGTTCCAGAGCTCACTTGCCATGCTATTTTAAAGCAGAATGTACAACAAGAGAGGATGAGTCCACTTGTGGTTAGTCAGTATATATGGTTGTAGAAGATGACTGAAAATACCATGAAAGTTGTGGAAAGGAAGAGATTCCCTGAAGAAAAGAAAGGAAGAGCAGAGGGTGACATGAGCAAAGGCCATGGCCCTCTCTCTGCAGCGGGAGTCAGGGGGTCGCCTTGCCCCTTCGCTTTTGAGTTTTGTGGTGCTCCGCTTTTTCTTCTGCTTTTAACCTGAACATTTTCCGAAGGCAAGGCATCACGTCATGGGAGGTTGTGGGTTCACTGGCCGGTTAGAGTGCTGCCTTCATATCTCATTGCCAGCATATGGTCTATGGTGAATAACCCTTCCATTATTTGCACAGCTGTTGAGTAATATTACGTTAAAACATTACATGCACAATTATGTTCAATTATATAAAATGAATCTATTTTACCTAATGCTTATTCTCTAGGGCTTGCGTATCTTTAGTTACAGGAAGTTGAGTACAGAGTAGCAGATGGTACAACACAGTGTTTGTCAGCTAATAAATTTAAATGTCATGGCAGGCTACATTTTTTAGCACATATATCTATATATTTTAGTCAAATGCCTCAGCTTGCTTTTGAAGTACAGGAGCAACGGTACCAAACTTCACACATTTGTGTCTTTTCTCAGTGCGATGATGTGATCGTGGGGCAGGAGGGCAAGTGGCATTAAGCCATAGCATTTTCTTTGTACTTTGGCCTCTCTGTCTTCCCCAAGGACACCACCTGTCAGAGGCACTCCTGTGACATTGCTCTCTGTCCTTTCTCTAATACTGCTCCTCTAGTTCCCAGTTCTTGCCACATGATAGTGATGCCGCTGTCACATCGCTCCTTCAGCCCTGTTTCCCTGCCCTGGCTGGGCGGGCTTTCGGCTGCGCTTCTCACATTGATTCCGGCAGACCCTTCCGTGGTGCCCTGGTAACCCTGCACTTTCAATCGGCATCCTGTCACTTTTGCGATGTTCTTCCTGTTCTCTTGGCTCGGGCTTTGCTTGGGGGAGGCAGGTGTTGATGTTTGACATCCGGACTAGGGGATGGTAGAGATGGTCCTGCTCACACTGAGAATGCAGAACGCCTTTCCTCCGGTCCATCCCCACTGCCTTCTGCCCTGAATGGAAGTCCTTCTTCCTTACAGACTGCTTTTCTGGGAGCTTGGGATTCTTACACTTTTCAGGCCATCCATCTCTTTTGAAGCTGTCTGGCCAATGGGACTCAGACTTCACTTCTTGGAGACTCAGGGTTTACCGTCTACTTGGATCTTAAACTTCCAAGAGAACGGCTTGCTTTTGAAATCATCTTGTTGCTTCCAGCCTTCAGATTTGGCAAATCCTTCTTCATCTCTGACTACATGGACCACAAGCTTTCCAAGCTCACATTGCCTTTGAAGTACACCAGAGAAGCATCCGGGAGAAGCTCAGGTTTGCACTGTAATCAATAACAATGTGTCTGAACCCCAAGCTGTGCTAGGCAGTCTCCCTGCCTCTGTTCTCTCTCCCGTCCCTGAGACCCTCTCAGAGCATCTTCAATGCGGGAATCACGGTACATGAGGACATTGACTCCATCCCCTCACTCTTCTTTAAACTACATCTGCTCTGCTTTATGGGTTATAAACAAAGCTCCATGGTGGGGGGTGGGGGGGGCAGGACAGTGGGATGATTAAGAGCCCAAACCTTGGTGGCAGAGGTCTGGGTTTGAAGTCTGCTTCTGTCACAGGTTAGTTCTCTAACAGTCAAGTTTGTCCTTATTCCTAGCCTCAGTTTCCCCACTTAAAAAATGGGGATAGTAAATTCTGCCTCAGAGAAATGTTGTGGAAATTAAATCATTTCAAGCGCTTACCATAGTGCCTGACACAGAGTAAACAAAGAAATAAACAGTAGTTACTATTTATTACAATGAGGTACAATTCATTGGGAATCAGAATTTATTCCTTTGCTAAATCAATATATTAGGTTAAGAATGCTAACCAACATTCACTGAGCATGTGTGTGTGGCCCTTTTCTTGGGATACCTTCATTCTTCCGTGGAGTTTATATTCTAGAATTCTTGCAGTTATCTCAGGACTTCAGTGGACTTCTGGTGCATGAATCCCACCGTTTGGGTTGAGGAGTACGGATCTCAAGTTCAAATGGGGCTCCACCACTTCTTCTTGTATGGTTTTAACAACTCGCTTGTCCCATGTTTTGGTTTTCTTATTTGATAATGGTGAAACTAACACCTTCCTTTTAGTGAGACAATAAAACTGAAAATGCTTAATACATGGTAGGGAGTATTACTACTCTCCGAACCCCACCCACTCCTTCCTCTTTTATTTCCTCCTTTACTTCCTCAGTTTCTTTTCTATCCAAACTCACTTCTAAATTTCTGAAATTCCTGAAATAGTGCTGTAAGTTTCTAGACTTTAAGTAGAAATTCCATACACTTTCAGTTAGAAGGATCAATGTCTGTTTAACACAAAGAGGATTAAACCTCATGCTCAGAGAGGGCAGAGATTTGACCTTGACCTTGTTTCTTTGTCCAGTGAGTAGTGCTTGTGAGTTAAATGCGCAAGGATGGTAGTAAATGCCTAATGGAGATTCCCTTTTTTTTTTTTTAAGTTAAACCTGTATTTGCATCTTCTTACTCTGCTCCCAAGTCCTAGCACATGCATTTCTGTATGTTATTTTTAATATGGATAAATTGAAAAGAAAAAATAGATAACTATGAGATTTTTTTTCTTTTTTTCTTTTTTCAATCAGAATGGGTAGCTCTAGTCCAGAGGTTTGAATGGGTAGCTGTAGTCCAGAGGTTTGAAGGTTATGTGATGTGTTGTCCATGACGTGGAATCATCTAGAAGTCTGCTTTGACTTTTGCCTCATCCTGAGTACTGCCTAAGCACCGCCTTGTGTTTGGAGCTGACAAATATCTACACCCACATCACCAAGCTTTTGATTTTGTGGAGAATCTCCATTCAGGTGACCTTGATGTTTTCAGCCAACTGTCCCAGGCTGTTAGCTTCCTGGGACTTCTGGCATCTGGCAAGCATTGCTAGTTTATGGTTGCTTCAGCTGAACGTGAACCTACATTTATTAAATAGAAACCTCATATTCAAACTTAGCAGTTTTGCTACAGGAAGGCAAGTCATTTCTTATTCCTGGCTGGGGATTTGGGAGGATATTAATTTTTCTATTATTGTTCCTCTCAGACCTTTCTTGCTTTCTGTTTTTAATAAGAGTTTGAATAATACTTTCAGTCTCCTCCCATTTCCTTTGGAAAATGTTACACCCCCCCCCCCCTTAAGGCTATGAATAAGTAATGATGGGGGGGAGGCATTGGGACTTGAAGCTAGGGAAGTTTGAAAGGGAGCAGTTCCATTTCAGTTCACTGGGAGACTGGTGAGTTGCTGGGGTTGACAGGGCAGTTGGACAGGGAAGCTTGGTCTGGACCAGGAAAGAGAGGAATCTAATGCTAGTGGAAAGGAAGCCTTGGCAGCATGAGAAGTCAGGACAAAAGAGACTCAGACCCAGACAAGACTGCCTTCAGAGTGCCAGTCTCAGAGGTACAGTCTGTGGCTGGAGGAACTGGGCACTGCCTTCCTGATGTTGGTCATAGAGAGCAAGTGTAGAAATGACCCATGAGGTATAGTGTTGAGAGGACATCACCTGGCATCAGTAAGGATGGGAAAAAGGCCGAGGGAAATTATTTGCCAGTGCCTTGATATGAGCTTAGGTTTGAATCTTTTGTTGCTATGTTCGAGAAAGAAATAGTTCTTTTCATCGTTCACAGACATTCTCCTAGCAATGTGCTTAAAAATTGCAGTGGCAGGAGACAAGAATATCCCCTGATTGGAAAGGCATAGTACAAAATACTTTAAGAGCCATTAAAAGGTTTATGCTTTGACACAGGGATTTCCCTCCTGGGACTGTCTTTTAAAGAAATAATCTGATGAAGGGACAAAGCTTTATGCACTATGATATTCACTGTTGCATTGTCTGTTTTGGAGAAAATCTGAGAATTGCTTATAAGTCCAGTCCTAGGAAAGCATGAAATAAACTCATCAAATCAATGGACTGTCCTGAAACCCTTGCAAATTGTAATTGAGGGCTTTGTAGTAATAGTGGAAAAAATATTTGTAACACAAAAGGAAATCTAGTAAATGGTATTATACCTATGTCCAAAAGTGTAGCCTTTGTTACTCATGGAGAGCCAAGGATTAGAAAAACAAAAGTAGCAATTTTGTGAGTGCCATGGGAAAGTAGGTGATTTTCTGTTTTTAGTGTTCTTTAATGGGTATGCAACTAGAGTTGTTATTGTGTTTTTTTTGTTTTGTTTTTGGTTTTGTTCTTATTTTTGTTTTTTGACCATGCTAAAGAGAAAGTAGGGGTTAGGTATGTGAACAAAACTTTTAGTGATTCTTGCTTCTTGAACTGGGCAACTAATTGAGATTTTGTGTAGTCTATTCAGCTACTCCTTGTTTTTGTTTTTGTTTTTGTTTTTTTAAGAAGCTAGAACCAGTTATTGGGGGAATTCCAGAGAGTTAGAAACAAAACCCCTTGGAGAGTGAAGCAAGCATTTGTGTTTAAATGTAATTGCAGCAAAAGGACACTGCATGTGGGGCAAGGAACAATTTTCCAGAGGGAAAATTTGTTTTTGTTCTTGGAGATGTCAGTGAGAATACCACACAGTCTGCTAGATGTCAGCTTTATCTGAGGACAATATAATGGATAATGGTTCAAGGTTGACCTTGAACGTCCTTGAGAATGTACTGAGACCCAAGGCTAACTCTGGTTGATGTAAGTGTAGATTCCTCTAGAGATTTTACAAATCTAGATATCCCAGCTATTGGGGAGTCATGGTCAGGTATATCTCTGAGCTGAAAGATTATATGCGCTTAGGGACAAGATTAGGTCTTAAAAAACCACCTAGGAAAGGCTGGTTCCTAGTCCAACCAGGAATATTGTCCACAGTATAAGCAACTAGAAGGAAAAGAGGTGAGAGGAGGTGAGAGAAGCTTTCTTGGAACAATGATCACCTTCATTCAAGGAAGTGTAAGTGGGGATGGACAGAGATGATCCATGTTTAGGAAGAAGGACTTGGAAGATCCCAGACCCCTCAGTGTGAGGTGAAGTAAAGCATGGCAGAGGGGGTGGGCGTGGTGGTAGTGGCTGTTATAATTATTGTGTTTCCTGAGGACACAAAATATACTTGAGGCAACACAGAACCTATGAGAAACCTGGGCCTGACATCTGTGAGTTGCTCCTCTAGGTCTGCTGTATCAGAAGTCTTTACCTGTACGCAGCCTGCACATATATGATTGTACCATCATTTAAATGAACCCCTCCCCCTTTATGTGGCCCCCTCTGTGTGCCCATTAGGGGAACGGAGAGGAGGGAGCAATTAGATCATCTAGGTTAACAGTTTAATACCTTCACTTTTTTGAAAGAAACTGAAGTTCAGTAAAAGAAAACAAAACAAAATGCATTGAGCTGTGTTGGATTCCAGGAAAGTGAATCCTCAACTCCTCGCCCAGTGGCTGCTTGCCTCTGTCAGTCTTCGGTACCAGCCTGACAGTCACCAGGAGGAACTGGCATCTTTAGTGTTTGCTGATTAAAAATGTGGTTTCGGGAAGATGGGCAAGAGGTCTAACGTCCTGGGATATGCTGTGACCAGAGTTGGAGACAGAATGAGAGCCGAGATCTGTATTCCCCTGATGAAGCACAGCACAGGTGTGGGAGGCAGTCAAGTGACCTGGAGAGAAAAGAAAGAGGGGAAATCAGGGTGGTAAATGGCGATGGAGGTGCCATGGAATCTTCAGGGCCCTACTGGAGCATGAAGACTGAAATACTGATGGCTCAGGTTTAGGAAAGGTGGAGTTTGAAATAATAAGCAAGCATCCCTATCATTGGTGCAGCAAGACTGTGGCTCAGATGATCTGGCTTATAATCCGGAAGATTCTCACCATTCATCTGACCTCCTAGGGCCTGGGGTTCCTTTGGGATCTGAGGTGATGGACACTGGTCTTCAAAGAGAGGGCTTGGCCTCCTTTGAATCCTTTAAGGAAGACTCCTTTCCTCTCTTTTCCTCCCCACTCCTCTCTCTTTTTTCTTTCTTCTTTTTTATTCTTAGCCTTGCCCCAATTTGTTCTTCTGGTAGATACGATCACAGATGGGACCAGGATCAACTGTAGGCAGGAGGCCAGAGTGAACGCTGGGGAGAGGAGGAGGCCTTCTGTGGGAAATGTGGAGCCAGGAAACACGGGCCACGGATGGCTGGATTTCCATGCCCTGCGTTAGGCCATGGGATCGCACCATGAAAAGGTGAGCTGCAGACTTGATGAGAGCCTCTGAAAGCCTGGAGGAGTGAAAGGAAGCCAAAGGCCAGGCTTTGCTTAGTTAGGGCAGTGCTGAGATGGCTGTTGGCACAGTGCACTGGCAGGTTCTGGTAAGCTCATTTGGACAGCAGGAGAGAGAAAGCAGAATGTATTCATGAAAGGAGAACAGCTCCTGGTGCTTAGCACAAAGGGCTTTGTGTGCCTCAAGAAACGCTCAGACTGCTGGGGAGCCAGTCTGGACCACTGTGGCATCAGCCCAGTGAGTGGGATGAGCAGCGGATTGGTGTGCCTGGTATAGAGGCATACGAAAGCTAGAGGCAGACAATGCTGCTAGGAGTCTTGGCAGGAAAGCAAGTGCAAAATCCAAGGGAAAAAGTGGTCAGTCCTTCTGAAGACAACCTATGACCTCTCTTCCAGCACCCACCTCTTCCTCAAGGACTGACTTGCAGAATAACAGTTTCCTACTAGGGTGATAAATAGGTTGATAGAAAGAAAGATAGACAGACAGACAGACAGACATAACACACCTGCCCCTATACCTTCTTGTGTTTCTTGGCCTCTGCATCTTGCCCCAAATTCAGGGTAGAGGCACAAAGTCTCAGGGAATGGATCCCTTCATGACAACCTGGCTGTAATGTTTCCCATTATTTCAGTGACTGCCACCAATTTCAGGAAATAATATCTAGTTTCTTCTGATATATGAGTATTTAGCAGAAGCCTGTGGGCTAGAGTTAAGTGGCTCAAGATAAGGTGTGGGAGTTCCACTGATACCACTGATACAGGCTACGATGTGACAGCCTCTTTGACTAGAACACAAAGGGGCCAAGGATATATGGAGATGGAACAGTTGGAGGTGGAATGTTGAGGGTTGGTCCTCCTACTGTCTACATCATATCTCACCCCCAGTCCTCCTGGTGAGTACAGCTGGGATCCCGGCAGTAGACAGAGGGAGTCTCTAACTTGCAAAGGAAGCAGGCCCATTCCTGGCAGGTACTGAGTTCTCTCAAGGCTGTAAATCTAACACACCAGGAGAGTGATGTTTATTTCCCCTTCTCACCAATAGAGGAACAGAAAGAACAGCTTTAAATGTAGGTCAGTAGGAGTCTGCTGGAAGGAAGGGACGAACCGTCAACCCTAAAGAGCAATAAAGGCCCTTGTTTTCCAGTCTCTTCTGGACTTTGGACACTTGCATAGCACTGACAACAATAATATCTCCCCTAATTGCTCTTAATTTGTGCAATGCTTTTTCCATGTAGTATCTCGTATTATTTTTCACAATAACCTGATAAAGAAGGCATTATCATCTTAATCTCATACTTGATTAATTGGGACTAGAGAGGTTCTGTAAGTTTTTCAAGGTCATGCAGCTAGTAATTGACAGAGTTCTTCTTGGAACTCCAGTCAGTCTGAGTCCAGAGTCCGTGTTATCTGATCCAGTATAGAGCTCGGCCTCTCTTAGCTATTTATGTTCCTGACTCTGTCGGTCACCAGGAGAAAAGCACAATACTAGCTCAGAGCCAGTAGAAGCTCCTCTGGGCACTGGGACGATTGTATACCCCACTTTTGGAACACCATCTGAAGATCTGGTCATCATGTGTCTTCTTTACTCTGAAACACCAGAGCAGTCCCCAGCACAGCAGCTGGGATAGAAAAGAGCTCATAAATTGTTCTTGGTAAGGAATGAGTGAATCAACCAGCAGGTGAATATTGCCTTTGGGAATAGTCAACGAGAATCATGCAAACATTTGAAGGATTTTCCACGGAGAATAAGGTTTCTCTCTAGACATTAGAAATAGACTGGCATATGGGCAGATTTTGGTTTCCTGCAAAAGAATAATTTCTGAGGACTGGAGTTGTCAATGGAGGAAATGGGCTGCTTCTGTTCCAATACTTGTCATGCATATTGGAAAGATGATTTCTCTATAGGCAAGGATTTGAGCAGATGGTCTCCAAGGTCCTCCTAATATTAACAGTCTAGTGTACAAAGTCTTGAAAGTGGATGTCATATTTTATGCCCTATCTAGCTAAGTGCTTTGGTAGAATTGTCGATTGAATAAATGAATGAATGAATAAATGCATGAATGAAGCTGGCCCTTGGGGCTCACTGCAGTAACGTGGAGTAGGTGTGTGGAGCACATTCTCCTCATCCTCTCCCCACATACTGTGACCTCACTTCCAACAGACAAGTCTGAAACTGCACTGCTCAGTATGGCCCTCCAGCGCTGAGGTGTTCTCAGGCACTTAATGCAGACTGTAAGGAGAGAATCAAAGTGGTGGGGCCAGGAAGGTCTTACAGCTCTTACAGGGGTGCAGTTTCCATATTGGAGGTAGGCATTTCTATTCCAAGGCAGGAGAGAGAAGCACAGCCTCTGGGTGACACAGCTGGATTGGCCTGGAGGAAGGAACAGGTGCACAGAAAGCTGTGTGCATGGCAGGAGTGATGGAAGCTAGAGAGTGGGGTCAGGATCTTATTGTCCTTGGGGTAACACCTGATGTTCTGGAAAGCCTTTTATGGAGATCTTCCTCCTCCACTTTCCAGGGCTCAAATTCTTTTATGGGGGAAAAAGCCTTCATTGTACGTTGTACATCAAGAGCTTAAAATGTCCCAAGCAAATGGCTCTTGAACATCATCTGGTTCGAGTGAAGGTGAACCTGTCTGAGGTACGTTGTGAAGGAGAGAAGTGGGGAAATGGAATATTCTGCACCCCTCTGCGAATTGGAGGAGAGAATACGTATACGGCAGGATGGCAGGAGCAGTCAAGACTTCCGAGGATGAATTTTTCTCACAGTATTGCCTCAGGTAGAAGGAGAGGGTTGAGATACTCCAGTTTGAAAAAGGTTCCGTAGGACTGACTAAAGAGGTGGAAATTTAAAAATGGTTTATGCTGCAGGATTTTCTCTGAAATGTTGGCCCTGTAAGCTATGCCTGGGAGATTTTGACCACCCATCAAGGATCTCATGGATTCTTGAGAGCCCTGTGCCCAGAGAGCATCTTCGATGGTCTCAGCAGATAGTTCTGTCTGGTCTCTGCTCTGGCCTCCCTTTATTGGAAGCACTCTGATCACTTCCCTTTCTCAAGGAGCACTTATCAGGCACCTACAGTGGCTTTGTATTGCCCACCAAAGCAAGTCTAAAAGCTTTTCCTGGCCAGAAAATGTAATTTCCTTAGAAAATAGAAATGTCTTGTAACAAATTTTTTTAAAAAGATTTATTTATTTATTTTAGAGGGGGAGGGGCAGAATGAGAGGGAGGGAGTCTTAAGCAGACTCCACGCTGAGTATGGACTCTGAAGGAGGGCTTGATCTCACGACCTTGAGATCACGGCCTGAACCGAAACCAAGAGTCGGACACTTAACTGACTGTGTCACCCAGGCACCCCAACAAATGTTTTTCTTAACAATTTTTTTTTTGTTTTTTACAGATAGAGTCATAATTTTGATTTGCATCGATATGGAAACCCTATATCTGATACAAAGTATGATTACGTATTTAAGCAAATGTTACGAATGATTGGAATATCGATTTCCAAATTTAACCGTTTCCTTTCCAAGGTCAAACCATTCACACCAAATCACTGAAACTATCCCCATCAGGGCATTCACACAGTTAAGCCTTTTATTCTGGCTAATGGACCTCTAAGACTTCCAGTGGTAAGCCCTTTGCTGCTCAGGCGGCAGAGGCCTTCCATCCCCTCTCTCACCTGGCTGAGTCTGGACTGTCCTTCACACTACACTGCTCCATGCTGGTCGGCTTTTTCCTTGATCAAGAGTATCATCCCGGGTGCCTGGGTGGCTCAGTGGGTTAAGGCTCTGCCTTCAGCTCAGGTCATGATCTCAGGGTCCTGGGATCGAGCCCCGCATCGGGCTCTCTGCTCAGCAGGGAGCTTGCTTCCTCCTCTCTCTCTCTGCTTGCCTCTCTGTCTACTTGTGATCTCTCTCTCTCTCTCTCTGTGTCAAATAAATAAATAAATAAATCTTAAAAAAAAAAAAAAAGAGAGTATCATCCCTTCCTTTTTCTGCTCTCCAGATTATCGTCAGCCCTCACATTCTACCTGCTGTCCCTCCCTGCTTCTGAGAAGCCTGCAGCGAGTCCTTAGTGTCCCTTCCCCTTGGCTCCTTTTTCATCCTAGTGCGCAGTTTCTACCACCCACTTCAGACTGGCTTTTTTCCTCCTTTCTGGTGCACACTGAAAATCCCAATGAGTGTTCTTCCCTCAGTGGAACAAGGGCACTTTTCACCTGGGGCTGTACTTAGCAGCCGTGCTTGGTGCTCTCTTCACGTGCACAGAAATCAATTAGTCTAACTCCTGCCCACCCTTCGTCTCCTTTCTTCACCAAGATGCGGGAGGGGCGCTCTTTACCTCATTGGTACACTGGGAAGAACAAAGGGGATGCAGGCAGCCCCGCTCCCCCTCCTTCTGCCCTGCCCCGCCCTTATAAAACCTAGCTACAGAGAATATTAATTCTTCACTTTTTCTCCAGGGAAAAATCTTCAATTCTTTGGGGAGTAGTGTGCAAATCTGCTTAATCTTGTGTTTCATTTTCCAGCATATGTGGCTTTCTCACTAAGTTACATCCTCCACTTTCATTTATATTGATAATAAAGGTAATATTTTGAGCCTCAATTTGCCATCTTATGGCTTTATCTTTAAATTTATTTAAGGCTCAGATGAGGGAAAGGGGGTGTTACCTATTAGAGACCTTAACACCAGGAAGCGATGGCCTTGGCGTATGTTCGTGGAGGCAGGAGACAACTATCATTCAGAGTGTGTGGTGATGGAGGCAATACCTCCCTAGGATGCAAGGATCTTGGACTTCTCCTGGCACTTCATAAGCCCATATGATGGGGACAGTAACAATAGGTAAGGCTGTTGATGGAGAGAATACCTAACCTAAAATTTATATTCTTAATCATTTGAAACCTGATCCTGGTCTCTCTGCTTCTAACTTGACTACAGGGGTCTAGTATTCAGATGGGCTGGACGTTGGCACCTTTGGCCATGGTGTACTCAAAGGCCAGCATCTCCCAGTGACCTGGGCCCACTTCCAGTTTCAAGAACAGCTTCTCCAAACAGCAAAACCTCTTGATCTCTTTTTGTCAGAAAGAAGAACTAAATGCACACAGTGCCAAAACCAAGATACCACTTCTGGCCCGGATGTTTGAGCAACACCAAATGAATGTTGCTGAAAGTTCTGTCTACCAAATGACCCTATCTGGGAGGTGAAGGTCCATTCTTGAGTAGTCGTATCCTGAGGCTGAGCTCATTCAAAATGATCTGAGATAGAGCTCAGAGGAACCAGGATCAGAACCAAGATCTCCGGGGGTGCCTGTGTGGCTCAGTTGGTTAAACATCTGACTTCAGCTTAGGTCATGATTTCAGGGTCCTGGGATCAAGCCCTGCATGGGGCTCCCTGCTCAGCGGGGAGTCTTCTTGTCTCTCTCCCTTTGCCCTTCCCCCCTGCTTGTGTTCTCTCTGAAATAAATGAAAATATCTTAAAAAAAAAAAAAAGAATCAAGATCTCCTGATAATAGTGTGCATATTTTCCTCTCTGTGTACTGCCTTTTTTGTACTATGGACATAGCTTCTTTCATTTTTGTTCTTGTTCATAGCATACTTTTAGATTAGAATTGGGCATTGTGCTAGTTCTCTATTTTTGTGTCACAAGTTACCAGAAACTTAGTGATTTAAAACAACACACATTTACTATCTCAGTTTTTGTGGGCCAGGAATTTTGACGTGGTTTAGCTAGTTCCTATGCTCAGGGTCTCCCAAGGCTGCAATTAAGATGTTGGATGGGCTGTATTCCTTTCTGGAGCTTAGAGTCCACTTTCAAGTTCACATGCTTATTGGCAGGGTTTAGTTTCTTTGTATTCATAGGACTTAAGTCTGTTGTCTTTCTGGGTTGTCAACCAGGAGCTGCTCTTAGCTCCTGGAGACCCATTTCATTGCCTTGGACCCTCTGACAGTGTGGAAGTCTACTTCTTCAAGACCCGCAAAGGTATCTCTCTCTTCAGAAAGGGTTCAGTTCCTCTTTTAAGGATTTCCTTCTGATTAAGTCAGCCCTACCCAAGATCATATCCGTTTTGATTAGTTCATAGTCCTCTGGTTTGGGACTCTGCAGAGTCTTCTCACCTTTGCCAGATAATATAACCTAATCACAGGAGTGTCATGGGGTCATAGACATGACCCATACCCGTGTCCTACCCACATTCAAGTTAAGGGGATCCTTCAGATTTAGGGAGAGAGGCAGGGATGTTGGCGGCCAGGTTAGAATTATGCTACCACAGGCTATAGATTGAGGAAGACTTCCTATGAGAGGTGATGCCTGAGCTGTGAGTTACTTGAGGATACATTATTCATGCTTCTTTTATTTAAATCTCTAATGCATAACACAGTGTCTAGTACATCATTAAATTGTAAGTTTTTGTTATGGAGTTAAATATACATACCAAAAAACCACCATGAGCATTTCTTAGAGATTTGATAAAACATTTCAAGCTGTAGGAACTACCACAGGGTCAGGTTTAGGAAAAAGCAAGGGAGAGATTATGATGCTTCTATGACAGTTTGCCCTACGTCATTGCCAGTGGGTTCAGAGACTGTCACCTCCAGACCTGGTTACTGCTGCCCATAGTATCACTTTCTAAAGCATCCTGGATACAATCTTCCCAGCAATCTTTTGATGGAAAACCCAAGGATTTCTACTGCTGACCCAGGTGACAATTTCTTGAATGGTCACTGGTTTATCTTGGCTCTCAGATGCCTCTGTATCCACTGATGTCCTGATACATCATGGATTATTACCCCAAGAATCAAGTGATACTGTTTTTACCATTTCTAGAATCCTTGAAGGAGAATTGGGATTACAGTTACTGTTCTCTAAACTTAAAATGAGCTTCAATCAAGAGGAGGAATGAAAATTGCTTAAGTCAGACCCCACAGCTAAAGGTAAAAAATGCCTAGATTCTCTGAAAACTTTAGTTTGAAAGCATTTCTAGTGTTCAGCTCAGCTAAAGGGAAGGGTGCTTTGTTACAGAATACAATGACAGCCCTGGAAAATAGCAGCCTCTATGGCTTGCTGACACTGGGAACATAGATGTAGGAGGGGGAATAGTTTTATGAAAAGCTACCTTATTTGGAAAAGTCTTGCTTTAAGTAAAATAGAAAAAGGGCCCTGAGCTTCGTAAGTTTGGAAATGAATAGAAATAGATATTACTCGGCAGACCTACCTAGCGTGTGCACGTGGGGGCCAGGAGAGGAGAATGGCATGGTGCTGTTTTTTTCCTCCACAGGGTTACAGATAGCTCAATCTGATAAATGTTTAGTTTAACTGTTGATCCCCTTTCTATGTTTTTTCTGTGTCCTTTACTCCGATTTTTTTTTGCCTTTTCCAGTAATTTGTGTAGAAATAATATTATAAATGTAGCACTTTATTAAAAATAGAAATGGACACACACACACACACACGCACCACTTCGGCATGATGGATATTTAGGAAACTCCTGAAATGCAGCATCTTTGTTCCGTGTGTGTGAGAGTATGTGTGTGTGTGAGTGTGCATGCATGCATGCATACACACACACTCACCCATGCTCTGGGTCGAAGTCCTAAGAATTTCTGCTCTGCCTCAAGCAGTTATCTGTCTTCCTAACCTCAGTCTTCCGGGTTCTGGCTTCTTTGCATGTTGTCTTGTGCTCTCCTTCATGGGAACCTCATCTCCTTAATCCAGTTTCATTCCCAAATGCATGCAAGTGCTCCTGAGTTTCATAGACTTCGAGGCATGGTTTTGGTTGGTCTTGTTGTATGGTCTTCACACTGAGTCCCTCTCTTCTCTCTGTCTTTTCCTGCCATTGTCTACCTCCTGAATTGCCTTAGAAGCTCCAGATTCCTCCTTCCGTCATTAAGCTTTTTTCTTCTTCCTCTAAGCCTCGGTGCCAGCTAACCCTTAGTTCTTAGTTTGAGTAGGGAGAGGTGGGTGCCACTTCCCACCCGCACACTTAACAGAGGTTTTTTTTTTTTTTTTTTTTTTAGACTTATTTATTTGTTTTAGAGAGACAGAGAGAGAGGGAGCACACATGTGCACGACGATTGGGGGTGAGGTGAAGGGAGGGGCGAGAGGTTCTCCCTCAGACTCCCTTCTGAGCGTGCAGCTACACGGGATACAGGCTTGATCCTATTACCCTGAGATCATGACCTGAGCTGAAACCAAGAGTCAGATACTTAACCAGCTGAACCACCTAGGCATCCCAAAGTTTCTTTTTTTTTTTTTTAAATCCTTTTCCTTAACATGCATTCCAGTGTCTGCTGTTAAGATTAAAACACTTTTCCAGGCTGATATGTTTGATGATATATATTATATGAGTATGTAAATATGTATATGTACAGGATACATATACATATATGAGGAAAATCCCAATAGAAAAACGGAAAATAGTCTCTTTCTCTGTCACACACACACACACATACAAAGGAAATACATCAAAATGTTAACAATGGCCATCTCCGAGTAGTGGGATTATGGGTGGTTTTTGTTTGTCCTCATCCTTCACTGCATGCTATTTTAACATTTATGTATGTATTACTTCACAATATAAAAAGCAATAAAAAAAACTCTAAAATGTAACAGAAAGAGTACAATGAGATACCCATAGAGCCTGCTTGCTGTCCATAGAGGTACTGCCCCAGTAAGCAGGGGAGGAGAGAGACCTACTTCTGACATAGCCTGTTGTGGCCTCCGGAGACCATTTCTCCACTTTCCATTCAGGAAGACAGAAAACTGACCATTGGCTTGACAAGTGGAGATCGTTGGTGATCTTGAAAGAACTGTTTAAATGCTTTGGTGGGAAAATTCTGATTTCTAAGTGGTTTATATATATAGTCTGCGAGAAAGTTGTTGACTTACTGTCTCCTAGGAATAGTAAGTCCCTTTAAAACCTTGAGAATATGAAACATCTTTATCTTTATTTTTCTGGATATGAAATTTGTATAATGTGGTCCACTGGAGTTGGTAGATAGGGCAAAATGGCCTCGTTGTGGGTTTTGGGATGCATAGAAATTTTTTCCTTAGGGAAAGGCACAGCATAACTTTCTTTCCTATAGCTGATACTCAGTGTTTATTTTTCTGTCACTGATGAAGGTGATGGTATTGATAAGTTGGCAAAATAAAATTGGACAGCTTTTGTACATGTAGGCACCTTGCATTCTGAGATGCCGGTTTCCTCTTCCTATGGAACAGAGTTTTTCTAAACTTGCCCTTAGGGTTAGATTCATGACTTCGCTGTCCTTGGTAGCACCAGCCAACTGGTCCAGTTGATCACTAAGCCATCCATCGTGCCAGCTGAAGTTCCTGTTTTGGGGCATTTTTGCTGTGATGTTATATTTAGGCAGCTCTCCCTCAACTTAAGGGAAAGCGGGCTTTTCTGCCTCAGGTAAAAAGTCACTTATTGGACCATTGTTTTTTCCACTCTGATACAGAGGTAGAAGCTGACCATACGCCATGGTGTCAGCTATGCAGCTAGGTCCTTGATCAGCCAACACGACACACAACAGGTTGAACAGGAGTGCCCACAGGTGTCTGGGGAAGATGCCATTGGGAGGAGACAAACATTTTATTTATTTCCAATTTTGACTTTACCATTTCCCCCTCCATCTTGAAAGTTAGGCCTAAAGATAAATCATCTCATTAGGCAGGGGCTACAAAAAGGTTATTAAAGATATTCTAGCATTTGACTTGCTTGGGAGTGATAGAATCCCAAAGTGAGCTAACCTCATTCTCTGATGCAAAAGCCCAAACCCAAGAGAATTACAGTGCTGCAAAAATTATGTAGAGAAAACCAGCAGGTGGCGCTGCTGCTCCATGTGTCTCTTCTGAGGCCCACAAATGTGCCAAGAGAAGAAAGTTGAATTTCAAATGGCGAAGTGTTTTGATGTCTGTGCAAGGGTCTGCTAAAAAGAGGAGCCCCTTGTTGTGTCAGTCCGAAGTAAGCTCCTTTTGGAAGGGGCTTAGCTCTTCTGACTTTGGAAACTGAAGACTTAGCTCCACCAAAAACAAACCAACAAACCAACAAAAAAAACCCAAATGAAAATCAGAGGGAGATTTGCAAAGAGCACAGCTTTCAATTCCCCCATGGAGAAATAAGGTTAGTGGTCTGGAGACAGCAAGCAAAAAGCAGCACAACTAAAGACGTTAGCCTCGGAGAGCCCTGAGGTTAATGTGGATGATAAGAGCCACAAAACCCTACTACATGCTAATTTGGTTTGTTAACTTATTTTTTTCCTCTGGACTGGATGAAGAATTCCCTTGAGCAACAGAGGTTTTTGTATCAGGAGATTAAGTAGCATAGAAAATTACAGCCCTGAATTTATGCCGTTTAAGTTAAGGTGGTGTCAGCGTTCCTATTTTAAGCCATTATTTTCAAGGGTGTGAGTTTGCTGGGACATACGGATTCAGTCCAAGTATCTCCTCAGTGCAGGACATGCGCAGTGTGGTAGACTCTCGTAGACAAGCAGAATCACTACAGGGGAGATGGGTTATAGGAGCTGGCTCCCTCTCACTCTTTATTTTTATTTTTAATTAACATAGAATGTAGTATTAGCCCCAGGAGTAAAGTTCTGTGAATCGTCAGGCTTACACACTTCACAGCACTCGCCATAGCACATACCCTCCCCAGTGTACATAACCTCATCACCCTTTCCCTACACTCCTCCCCCTGGCACCTCTCAGTTTGTTTTGTGAGATCAAGAGTCTCTTACGGTTTGTCTCTCTCCCGATCCCATCTTCCGTCTCACTCTTAAACAAAAAATATAACAGAAGTGAGTAAAAAAATCCACTGCGGAAATACGTAATGAGTTAGAAAAAATGTTGCAAGAAGATTTGGAGCGCAAAGACTTAGTGCTCATGTGTGACAACAGAGTTGACAAAACACACACTTACTAGCTTTTAATGATAACTTGGGCCAGTGGTCTATGAACTGAGATAGATCTCCTTGAGACTGTAATGGCCCTAAAGGGTATCTGGGTAATAAATACATATTTTCAGAATTGGTTAACCCATGGCCAGGAGCGTTACTCGGGAAGGCCCACTGGCTGGGTTATATGATAACCTAGCAGTGATAAGGGAGGGAAGGTAATAAACACCTGCAGAGGTTTTATTACGGTTCAGACTCTATTCTCTATATTAGTTTACTCCTACAACAATGCCTACAATAATCCCTGTACAATAGGATTTATTATTCCCATTTTAGAGATGAAAAAAACACTGCTTCACTATTTGAGGTGAAGCAGCTTTCCTTGTGTATTCAGTTGGCAAGTGCCTGGGACTCAAACTCAGGATTATCTGGTCTGAGGCTCATAATTCCTTCTACAATAGCATCTCATGTATCTGCTCCTTAGGAGATATTTCATTTCCTTTCCATTGATCATTGTTTTTGACGAGGCTGCCTAATCTGAGTTTCCTTATCTATAGAATAAGGGTAATATCATCACCTTCTCAGGGCTGGTGTGGAAATCTCTCAGCAGAGGGCCTAACACACAGAAAGCACTGCACATCTGCTCCCTATCATCATTATTACTATTATTTTAAATATTTATTTTATTTTGTTTTTATTTTTTTAAAAGATTTTATGTATTTATTTGACACAGAGAGAGAGAGAGATCAAGTAGGCAGGCAGGCAGAGAGAGAGGAAGCAGGCTCCCCGCTGAGCAGACAGCCCGATGCGGGGCTTGATCCCATGACCCTGAGATCATGACCCTGAGATCATGACCTGAACCAAAGTCAGAGGCTTAACCCACTGAGCCATCCAGGTTCCCCAGATTTATTTAATTTAGAGAGACAACCTGTGCACAGTGGAGGGGGGGGCGGCGGGTGGGGGAAAATCTCAAACAGACTCTATACTGATTGTCGAGCCTGACATGGGGATCGATCCCATGATCCTGAGATCATGACCTGAGCTGAAACCAAGAATTGAGGCTTGACTGACTGAGCCACCCAGGTGTACCTGCTGTCCACCATTATTGCCATTACATTTGAGATGAAATAGAGAACAAGGCTATGGTAAACAGTGTGCTTTGGAACTAGACCTTTCAGATTTAAGGGAATTATGCCACAGAAGTGTGAGTTTCCTCAATTTTCTCAGATTCATGAGGTGTAAGAATAGAGTGCATACATTGATTTTCCAGCCAATAAGTAGACAAAGACCAAGAAAGGAAAACAGGCATGGAAAATTGCATGTCAATACTCAGAGAAACGAGGTGATTGTGGCAATTGAGTGGAACCCAAAGAAGTCACGTATGTGATTATTGGCTGCCCTTAGGGTATCAGGACTGTACCTGTCTTCATGGTCTTTGAGTGGACTGGGAGGGGTCATGTAGATATACCTTCATCTCAGATCAGTAGGGGCCATTTAATTAATTAATTTTACTTTTGATTTCCTGTTTTTAAAATTTAAATTCTATTAGCCAATATATAGTACATCATTAATTTCTGATGTAGTGTTCAATGATTCATCAGTTGCATATAACACCCAGTGCTCATCACATCACATGCCCTCCTTAATGCCCATCACCCAGTTACCCCATCCACCTCTGCTCCGGCAACCCTCAGTTTATTTCCCAGAGTCCAGAATCTCTCATATTTTGTCTCCCTCTCTGATTTCTTCTCATTTGGTTTTCCCTCCCTTCCCTATGATCCTCTGTTTCTTATATTCCTCATATGAGTGAAACTTTATAACTCTCTTTCTCTGATTGACTTATTTCACTCAGCATAATCTCTTCCAGTTCCATCCATGTTGATGTAAATGGTAGGTATTCATCCTTTCTGATGGCTGAGTAATAGTCCATTGAATATATGAACCACATCTTCTTTATTCATTCATCTGTTGAAGTCCTTCAACAGTCTTTCCCAGCTCAACAAATCCTTCTCAACTTCTTCCACAGTTTGGCTATGGTGAACATTGCTGCTGGTGCAGGTGTCCCTTCATTTTACCTCTGTATCTTTGGGGTAAATACACAGTGATGTAATTGCTGGGATAGGGTAGCTCTATTTTTTAACTTCCTGAGGAATCTCCATACTGTTTTTCAGAGAGGCTGTACCAGCTTGTACCAGTGTAAGAGGGTTACCCTTTCTCCACATCCTTGCCAGCATTTTTTGTTTCCTATCTTGTTAATTTTAGCCATTCTAACTGGTGTAAGGTGGTATCTCACTGTGGTATTGCTTTGTATTTCCCTGATGCCAAGTGATGCAGAGCATTTTTTCATGTGTCTGTTAGCCATTTGTATGTCTCCTTCGGAGAAATGTCTGTTCAGGTCTTCTGCCCATTTCTTGACTGGATTACTTGTTTTTTTGGGTGTTGAAGTCCGGTGAGTCCTTTATAGATCTTGGGTACCAGCCCTTTATCTGTTATGTCATTTGCAGATATCTTCTCCGATTCCATAGGTTGCCTTTTAGTTTTGCTGACAGTTTCCTTTGCTGTGTAGAAGACTTTTATCTTGCTGAAGTTCCAATAGTTCATTTTTACTTTTGTTTCCCTTGCCTTTAGAGACATGTCTTGCAGGAGTTGCTGTGGCCGAGGTTGAAGAGGTTACTGCCTGTGTTCTCCTCTGGGGTTTTGATGCTTTCCTATCTCACATTTTGAATTTAATTTTGCATATGGTGTAAGAGATTGGTCCAGTCTCATTCTTCTGCATGTGGCTGTCCAATTTCCCCAGCACCATTTATTGAAGAGACTGTCTTTTTATTTCCTGCTTTGATGAAGATTGGTTGACCATAGAGGGGAGGGTCCATTTCTGGGTTCTGTATTCTGTTCCATTGATCCATATGTCTCTTTTTGTGCCAGTACCATGCTGTCTTGATGATCAGAGCTTTGTAATACAGCTTGAAGTCAGGCATTGTGATGCCCTCAGCTTTGGTTTTCTTTTTCAACATTACCTTGGCTAGTCAGGGTCTTTTCTGGTCCCATACACATTTTAGGATTGTTTGTTCCAGCTCTGTGAAAAATGTCGATGGTATTTTGATAGGGATTGCATTGGATTTGTAGATTGCTCTGGGAAGCATAGACATTTTAACAATATTTATTCTTCCAATCCATGAGCATGAAATGTTTTTCCATTTTCTTGTATCTTCCTCAGTTTCTTTCTAGAGTGTGGTTTCTAGAGAGTAGTTTCTAGAGTGTGGATCCTTTATCTCTTTGGCTAGGTTTATTCTTAGGTATCTCATGGTTTTTGGTACTGTTGTAAATGGAATCAATTCCTTAATTTCCCTTTCTTCAGTCATATTGTCAGTGTATAGAAATGCGACTGATTTCTGTGTATTGATTTAGTATCCTGCTGTGTTGCTGAATTGCTGTATTCTAGTTCTAGCAATTTTGGGGTGGAATCTTTTGGGTTTTCCACATGAAGTATCATATCATTTGTGAAGAGTGGGAGTTTGACTTCTTCTTTGCCAATTTAAATCCCTTTTATTTCTTTTCATTTTCTGATTGCTGAGGTTTAAGACTTCTATTACCCTGTTGAACAATAGTGGTGAGAGTGGGCATCCCTGTCATGTTCCTGACCTTAAGGGAAAAGCTCTCAGTTTTTCCCCATTGAGAATGATATTCACTGTGTAGGGTTAGCTTGTGTATTTGAGATTTTTCTAATTTTTTGAGAGAGCCTTGTATTGCAATGTACTTCCCTCTTAGGACTTGCATTTGCTGTGTCCCAAAGGTTTTGAACAGATGTGTTTTCATTGTCATTAGTTTCCATAAATTGTTTTAAAAAATTTATTTATTTATTGGACAGACAGAGATCACAAGTAGGCAGAAAGGCAGGCAGAGAGAGAGGAAGGGAAGCAGACTCCTGGCTGAGCAGAAAGCCCAATGTGGGGCTCGATCCCAGGACCCTGGGATCATGACCTGAGCCAAAGGCAGAGGCTTTAAGCCACTGAGCCACCCAGGCGCCCCTAGTTTCCATGAATTTTTAAAAATTCTTCTTCAGTTTCATGGCTGACCCATTCATTCTTTAGCAGGATGCTGTTTAATCTCCAAGTGTATATTTATCCACAAGGTCCACCGCCACTGCCTGTCCTGGTTATGGTGAGGCGGGAAGTGCTTCTGTGGAGGTCATCAAGATGCTTTGGAGGCAGAGTGCCTAACCAAGGGGATTAAGATTAGGTTTGCAGTCTGGAAGGAGGAAATCTTTGGTAGGGAAAAAGGAGGGGAAGTAGTAGAACAGAGACCAGGAGAGGTAGAGTAAGAAATAGAGAAGAGTAAGGAGAGGGATGTGTGGTCAAGAGCGGAGGCAGAGAATGAAAACTGGCCACAGGAGAACCTGCCCAGGTCTTATGTTTTCAGCCAGTTGTGAAGGAGAACATTTCTGCCATGGTTTCAACCTCACAAGGACTGTGTGCATGCACACACAAAGCCCATGAGCTTTAGAAAGGAGAAAGCTCAGAGAAAGAGACTGCCTTTACATGCCCGACAGTGTGTAAAGGGGCTTCTCCACTCATTAAACTAATACTAGTACAACACCTCTTCCATTTTCCCCATATTAGGCATGAGGAAAGGAAGATCAGTCTTAGGTCACAGAGCTAGTAAGAAGCTGAGCAAAGGTTTAAGCCTACCCCTAAACTTGACCTCTTTCTAACTAGGTCGATGGTAAGTAACCTGAGTTTTCATGGTCTTGCAAGATGTTGATAGCAGCACCTTTCTTGGTTATGAGAATGAAAATGGACAAGATTGCCTATATATAAAGCCCCTGCGGAGGAATTGTGCCTAGTAAATGCTTGAGAAATGTGAGTTTCTCTTCTCTGCTTCATTAAGCAGTCAGAGTGTAGATGGCCAAATCCCTCCCAGTCACTTCCCAAGCTGGGCTTGAATCAAATCCTTGTACTTTGGGGGAGCAGGTTTTTTTTTTTTTTTATGGGAGAAACACTTTAATTTTATGAAATAGCTTCCAAGAGACCTGGGGAGGTTGCTGAGAATCAAGTTCTGTTTCATTATAAATAAAAACAATAGAAGCTGCTGGACAAGGCAGGGTAATCAATTACAGGTGACTGTCAGGAGTTGGATTTACTGGGAAGCAATCTAGAAGCACAGCAATATTGAAACACAGTGTGAATTGTGTGTTCCTTAATGGCTCTGGCCCTCTGGATATGGGCAGATGTGTAGGATATGGGCTTCCTTTAAACTACATTATTCCACCTCCTGAGGGATTTCAATTCATCTCCAAGAGCTCATCTACACACCACGCAGGTCGCCACTGGTAGAAGTGTATCTCCTGAGCGGACAGTAGTAAGATTCGGAATAAGGAATCAACTCCTGTTTAATGCAAAGGAAACACAGAAGCTAAGTAGAGAACTGCAAATTAACACCATCTAGGTTAATAAGGCCAATGTTGACAGAGTTTAAAATTGCTTCCACAATTAAAGAACCCACAGAAATCTATATGTTTGGGTCTCCGCGAAGACACACCAGATAGTGATGAAGATTCTCTTGTTTTTTTTTTTTTTTAAAAAAAAAAAAAAAAAAAAAAAGCTTTACTTCATACATTTTTAAAGGAAAGGGAGTGGTGTGAAATTACCAGAACCAGGTGGATACTTCCTCCCTCGTCTCTGGCAGCGACCTGTTTGCAGAGTGGCCTGGTAACACCATGGCTTTCCCAAGCACATTCAACTAAGCCTTAGCACAGGGGCTCCTGGGTGGCTCTGTGGGTTAAAGCCTCTGCCTTCGCAGGTCATGATCCCAGGGTCCTGGGATCGGACCCCACATGGGGCTCTCTGCTTGGCGGGGAGCCTGCTCCCCCCCACCCCCCATTCTCTGCCTGCCTTTCTGCCTACTTGTGATCTCTGTCAAATAAATAAATAAAATCTTAAAAAAAAAAAAAGCCTTAGCACAATTCGTGGCCTGGAGGAAGACAGCCTTCCCCCTCACCCCCTGCACTGCCCCCAGGGCTCAATGCTTTGCAGATTATAAGTAGCTATTGTTCTGTGGTGATGAACCTGCATTTAGCCGTCTTATACTCAGTAGAAGACTTGAAAAATCTAGTGAAGGCCATTGAGTGGCAGAGTGTGTGTTCCCACCAGCTTTGCCACTCCCCACCAGGGAAGGTACCTAGGGTCTTTCCGTTTTGGACTCAGACTTAGTGACAGCTTCTGTTCTCTGTTGACTAGAGACTCTTGCTTGGTAGCCATGACAACATCTGAGGGTCCCACCTGTGAGACACCATAGACATGGCGGGGGCTGGCCCTGACCCCTCTTTCCTAACAGAGCCTCTTAACAAAGAGTTTATTTGAATTGACTTACTTAACTTTTTAAAGTAAACATCAAATCAGCACCTTCGTAAGGAAGTGGACCCCCCCCCCCATTCCTGGTATGCTTTGGGTCTTTTCCTAATATTTTGTCTTTCTTATGTATTAGTATTCCATTTGATTTTTAGATTTCTTTAATATAGTGGAATAAAAATAATACAGTGGAAAAAATAAAAATATGGTGGAATAAAAAAAAAATCTATTTGTTGCTGCCTATTTACTACTTTTGAGCTCCAAAAATGTGGGAAAGCTTTTGTGGGGAGTATGTTTTTATTATTTACCTGAAGTTGAAATTACATATTGATTGCCCGTGGGCCAACTCTGACCTGTGAATAATTTTTTTCATTTTTTAAAAATGATTATTATTTTAATTGGCGCTGACAGTGAGAATTAGGTGAGCTAGAGCTGAATGTTCTCCATCTAGCCAGTTTCTCCCTCTTTTTATTCTCTCCCTGATGCCAGGATCACCTGAGTCTTACTTATTATTGCATTTGTTAGTGTATATATATATTTTCTTAAGGTAAAGAAAATATTCCTCTGTACCTACAGCCATCTCATTCATTGTCTCTCATGCCTCTTCCTGCAGGCATTGAAGCTTAGGATCCCTGTTGTAAAGCCTAATGGTAAGAATATGAGAAGCAAGGGGCAAAGAGTGAGTTACTGTGGCAAAGAGCAAGTTACTGTCCCTCTTTCCAGGCTGGTCCCCATCCCCAGCTGCCCTGAGTATTGGCTGCTCACAGCTCACAGATCCCCTTCCTGTCTTCCACATTGCTGGCAAAGTTACTGTCCTTTGAGACTCACGCCTGTCCCAACACACACCCCACAGCCCCCATAGCCAGAGACTCGTTAACCCAGGATGCAAAGGTGAGAAGAGCTTTGCTGTGCAGCTTTTGTTGCAGAGTTCCCCGGGGATGGCACTAAAACAAGGCTCCACCTGAGGACTGGCTTGGCTCCGCTGCTCTCTCCACCCCATCCTGCACCCCTCCTCCCTGTCTCCTCAGGGCACCCTCCGTCAATGCCTTGTATGAAAATTCCTGCCTAAATCTTCTTTGAGAAATCCAGCCTGATGAGATACTGTCTGCAAAGAGCTCCCGGGGGCAGTTGGTATCCTGTGGTTAACCAGCTCAGGTTTCCTGATGGGACCAGACAGAACCAGTTTTGAAACAGAATATTCTAAAATCCTTGAGCCCCTTCCTCCCCAGAATAATTCTGATTCCAGGAGTGGTAAATTCATTTTTACCTCTCATCCAGTACTATTAGATTAGGATTTCCTACTTAGAGGACTGTATTGGAAGTGATTCTGAAGTGACATGAAATGAATGATGATAAGGTCTGTTGGTCAGAATGTGCAAGAGGGTGGTGCGCACACCCTTCCTGTCCTTTTCTGCAAGCCTCACCTTGGGCGCCATTCTTTCAGGAAGCCGCCCCTGAACCCTCAGTTAAAATGAGATGCCCTTTTTCTGAGCTTCTGTAGCAACCTTTAGTTATCTATATTGTCACATTTCCCAAATTGCATTCCTTTTTTTTTTTTTAAAGGATTTTATTTATTTATTTGAGACAGAGAGATATATATAGAGAGAACATGATCAGAGGGAGAGGGAGAGGGAGAAGCACACTCCTCCCTGAGCCAGGAGCCTGACGTGGGGCTCGATCCCAGGACACCAGGATCCTGACCCGAGCCGAAGGTAAATGCCCAAGCATCTGAGCCACCTAGGCGTGCCCCCCATTGCATTTTTTTTTTTTAAAGATTTAATTCATTTATTTGACACAGATCACAAGTAGGCAGAGAGACAGGCAGAGAGAGAGAGAGGGAAGCAGGCTCCCCTCTCAGCAGAGAGCTGGATGTGGGACTCGATCCCAGGACCCTGAGATCATGACCTGAGCTGAAGGCAATGGCCTAACCCACTGAGCCACCCAGGCGCCCCACCCCATTGCATTCTTAATATTTACTGAAATATAACTGACATATGTATTTAACTTATACCATCTGATAGCTTTTGACATGTGAACAACCTGTAAAACCGTGCCCACAGTTGTGATCATCAACATTTACATCCCTTTTAAAAGTTTCCTAGGCTCCCATGTGATCCCTCCTGACATTCCCTTCCTGCCCCTCATACATCCCTGGATACCCCAAACAACCACTGATCTGCTTTCTGTCACCATAGACAAGTTTGAATTTTATTTCATTTTATTTATTTATTGTTTTATTAAATTTTTTTTGAGAGAGGGAGAGGGAGGGGAGGAGAGAGGAGAGGGAATCCTAAGTAGGCTCCACAGCCGGCATGGAGCCTGATGACATGGGGTTGACATGGGGTTGATCTCACCATCTTGAGATCATGACCTCAGCCGATATCAAGAGTTGAACACTGGGCTGACTGAGCCACCCAGGTGCCCCAGACTAGTTTGACTTTCAGAGAGTTTATTTATATAAATAGAATCATTCGCTACATGTTCTTATTTTTTGTTTGGTTTTTTTGACTCAACATAATTATTTTGAGGTTCATCAATATTGTTGTGTGTACTAATAGTTTATTACTTTTTATTTGCTGAATAGTATTCCATTGCATGGACATGCCACAATTTGTTTACCCACCCACCTGTTAATGAACATTTATATTGTTTCTAGTTTTTTGTTATTATAAATAAAGCTTCTAGGAACACTCATGTACATGTTGAACAAATGAAAAGGCAAGCCACTGATGAGAAAATAATTGCAAACCATGTATCTGAAAAAGGGCTTTTATCCAGAAGATACAAAGAACCCTTAAACCAGAAATAGAAAGATGGCCTAATAAAGAAATGGAAAGAGATTTGAAAAGACATGTCACAAAATAAGATACGGAGATGATAAATAAGCCCATAAGGTGCTCAGAATCACTGGTTATTAGGGAACATTTTAATCAAAACAAGATATTCACTACACAGCTATTAGAAAACAGCTTGGAAGTTTCTTAAAAAGCTGACATCTTCCATATGATTCAGCTGGTTTTTTTGTTTTGTTTTTAAATAGGTATTTACTCAAACAACTTTGATTTCTGATTATTTGTATTTTTTTTTTCACTAGAGTGAGGTGTAAACATCTTAAAAATTGGAACACTTTTAAAAGTTTTATGTTATTGTTTTATTTAATGCATATATTCCTAGAGTCAGCTAACATGTGTGGAACCTGACAGTTTGGGAGTAAGTTTAATCCTTTTATTGAAAAGTGGGTAGTGGAAAATATTCCTGAATTTCAGTGTCACTGGAGGAGGTTTATCATTTTCAAAAACAAAGGTGAGAACATAGAATTGTACCCTTCAGGCTCTGCCATGGTTTCCTTTGCATTTCTAGCAAGAGATTTTCTAGGGTCCCATACTTACTGGCTACTACTCATTGCCTATCCATACACTTCCCAAATCATAGTGAACATCTGTAGGCTCTTGACCTGCCTGGTTTCATAGTTTTTATGTGTAAAAGCCTGTGAGTTATTTAAGGGTAGAGTTTTGATTTATTTTTGCTTCTCCTCATAGCTTCCGTTTAACAATTTGTACATATATTTCCTCAACTAAATAAGGCAATTGCATGAATTAAACACAGATTGACATCCCAGGCATGTCTTTTATGTTAGGAAATATGGGAGCTATAAAAGAAGTAGACAATTATACTGCCTATATTCAATTTGTCAAGAGTATTGGCACTATCTCTAAGATTGGACTCTGAAAATTTTTGAGCAAAATCTAAAAGCTATTTTCCTCAGTGTAAATATTATTTATGCACATTATAGAACACATAGAAAATATGTTAAATGCAGTGTTAGTGGAAAAGTAAATGTGGTGCAACACCTTTCTGGGGGACAATTTGGCAGTCTACCAAAATTTTATATTTATCTACTTTTTTCCTAGTATCCTGATTTGTATAAGATCATCCTACAGAAAATGGTAAAAAAAAAAAGCCTACCAGGCTTTCTCCTATGCACTTTTTAGTTGTAACTATAGGGAGCATGATTTTGTATCCAATTTTTTCATTTAACATGAGATTATTATAAAATAATCATTTCCTTGTGTTATTTCAAAGTCTTTTGCTTATTATTTTAACAGATAGTGTTTTATTAGTTTCCAGTGTACAGTATAGTGATTCAACATTTCCTGATGCTCATCATGACAAGTGTATTAATCTCCATCCCCTATTTCACCCATCCCCCACTAACCTACCCTCCAGTAACCATCAGTTTGTTCTCTTTATTTAAGAGTCTTATTTAAGAGTCTGTTTCTTGGTTTGCGTCTCTCTCTCCTTTTCCCCCCTTTGTCCTTTGTCTTATTTCTTAAATTCCACATATGCGTGAAATCCTATGGTATTTGTCTTTCTTTGACTGACTCATTTCACTTACCATTGTACCCTCTACCTCCATCCATGTTGTTGAGAATGGCAAGATTTCATTCCTTTTTTTTTTTTTTTTGGCTGCACAATATTCTGTTGTGCGTATGTATCACCCCTTTATCCATTCATCAACCAGCGAACACTTGGGCTGCTTTCATAATTTGGTTGTTGTAAATAATGCTCCTATAAACATAGGGATTCAGGTATCCCTTTGATTTAGTGTTTTTGTTTTCTTTGAGTAAGTACCGAGTAATATGATTACCGGATCATTAAGTAGTTCTGTTTTTAAGTTTTTGAGGAACTTCCATACTGTTTCCCGGAGTGACTGAAACAGTTTGCATTCCCTCCAACAGTGGGCTCCCCTTTCTCCACATCCTTGCCAATACCTGTTGTCAGTTGTGTTGTTGATTTTAGCCATTCTGACAGGTGTGAAAAGATATCTCATTGTAGTTTTGATTTGTTTTTTACTGGTGATGAATGATGTTGGGCATCTTTTCATGTCTGTTGGCCATCTGAATGTCTTCTTTGGAGAAATATCTGTTCATGTCTTCTGCCCAGTTTTTAATTGGACTTTTGGGGGGGTGTTAATTATATATGTTCTTTATATATTTTGGATACTAACCCTTTATTGGATATGTCATTTGCAAATATCTTCTTCCATTCAGCAAGTGTCTTTAAGTTTTGTTGATTGTTTCCTTTGCTGTACAGATGCTTCTTATTTTGATGTAGTCCCAATAGTTTATTTTTTGCTTTTATTTCCCTTGGCTCAGGAGACATTTAGAAAAAAGTCTCTACTGCTGATATCAAGTAAGTTACTGCCTGTGTTCTGCTCTAGGATTTTTATGGTTTCAGGTCTTACATTTAGGTCTTTAATACATTTTGAATTTATTTATTTGTTGGTTTAAGAAAGTGGTTCAGTTTCATTATTTTTTATGTAGCTGTCTAGTTTTCTAAACACTGTTGAAGAGGCTTTTTCCCATTGCATATTTCTTACTGCTTTATTGAAGAATAATTGGCCATATACTTGTGGGCTTATTTCTGGGTTTTCTGTTCTGTTCCATTGACCTCTACAGTTGTGCCAGTACCATACTGTTTTGATCACCACAGCATTGTAATATAAAGAAGTCTGGAACTGTGATACTTCCAGCTTTTCTTTTCTTTTCAAAGATTTTATTTATTTATTGACAGACAGAGATCACAAGTAGGCAGAGAGGCAGGCAGGAGGGGGGTGGAAACAGGCTCCCTGCTGAGCAGAGAGCCCTGATGCAGGGCTTGATCCCAGGACCCTGAGATCATGACCTGAGCTAAAGGCAGAGGCTTAACCCACTGAGCCACCGAGGCACCTCTGCTTTTCTTCTTCAAGATTTGTTTGGCTATTGAGTGTCTTTCATGGTTCTATACAAATTTTAGAATTGTTTGCTCCAATTCTGTGAAAAATGCTATTGGTATTTTGATAGGGATTGCATTGCATGTGTAGATTGCTGTGGGTAGTAGAGACATTTTAACAATATTTATTCTTTAATTCATGAGCATGGAAAGTCTTTCCATTTCTTCGTGTTTTCTTAAAATTTCTTTCATCAATGTTTTATTGTGTTCAGAGTATAGGTTTTTTACCTCTTTGGTTACGTTTATTTCTAGGTGTCTTCTTATTTTTGGTTCTGTTGTAGAGATTCTTTTCTTAATTTCTTTTTCTGATGCTTCATTATTGTTGTGAATAGAAATGCAACAGATTTCTGTACATTGATTTTGTATTTCGCAACTTTACTGAATTCGTGTATCAGTTTTAGCAGTTTTTTGGTGGTCTTTTGGGTTTTCTGTATAGACTATGATGTCATCTGCAAATAATGGAAGTTTTGCTCCTTTCTTACTGGTTTTGATGCTTTTATTTCTTTTTGTTGTGTGATTGCTGTGGCTATAACTTCCAGTACCATGTTGAGTAAAAGTGTTGAGAGTTGAGAGACATCCTTGTCTTCTTCCTTATCTTAGGGGAAAAGCTCTCAATTTTTCCCAGTTAAGGAAGATGTTAGCCATAGGTTCTTTCATATGGCTTTTATTATGTTGAGGTATGCTCCCTCAAAACCTTATAATTGTTTGTATTTCTGTGGTATTGGTTGTTATTTCTCTTTTCTCACTTGAAATTTAATTTGAGTCTTTTTTTTTCTTCATAAGTCTGGCTAGAGGTTTATCAATTTTATTGATTTTTTTTTTCAAAGAACCAGCTCCATGATTTCAATGATTTATTTGTTTATTTGTTTTAAGTCTCTGTAGCATTTATTTTTGCTCTAATCTTTATTATTTTCTTCATTTTGTTGGTTTCAGGCTTTGTTTGTGTTCTTTTGTAGTTCCTTTAGGGGTAAGGTTAGGTTGTTTATTTGAGATTTTTCCTGCTTCTTGATATAGGCCTGTATTGCTATATACTTCTCTCTCTTTTAGGACCACTTTTGGTTCATCCCAAGGGTTTTGAACTGTTGTGTTTTCATTTTCATTTGTTTCTATGTATTTTTTTATTTTTTTAATTTTCTGGTGGACCCGTTTATTGTTTAGTAGCATGTTATTTAACCTCCACATATTTGTGGTCTTTTCAGGTTTTTTTTTTTTTTTTTTCTTGTGGTTGACTTCTAGTTTCATAGCTTGTGGTCAGAAAAGGTACATGTTATGACTTTAATTGTCTTGAATTTGATGAGGCTTGTTTTGTGGGCTAATGTGTGATTTATTCTGGACAATGTTCTTCATGCACTTAAAAGAATGTGTACTCTTCTGTTTTAGGATGGAATGTTCTGAATATGTTAGTTCAATCTATCTATTCCTTTGTATCATTCAAAGGGATTCTTTCTTTGTGATTTTCTGTTTGCCTGGTGTGTCCATTGATGTAAGTGGGATGTAAAAGTCCCTTACTATTTTTGTGTTATTATTGATTAGTTCCTTTGTGTTTGTTATCAACTATGAATACATATTTATGATTGTTATATGTTCTTGTTGGGTTGCTCCCATTATTATTATAAAGTGTCTTTCTTTATCTCTTACTACAGTCTTTGTTTTAAAGTCTATTTTGTCTGGTATTAGTGTTGCTGTTTTGGCTGTCTTTTGACATTCATTTGCATGACAGATGTTTCTCCATCCCCTCACTTTGAATCTGCAGGTATCTTCAGGCCTATAATGAGTCTTTCGTAGGCAGCATATAGATGGGCCTTTTGTTTTGTTTTGTTTTGTTTTATCTTAATCCATTCTGTCATCCTATGTCTTTTGATTGAGGTGTTGAGTTCATTTACACTGAAAGTAATTATTGATAGATATGTTATTTCTTATCATTTCATTATTTGTTTTGTGGTTGTTTTTGAAGATTTTCTCTGATTCTTTCTTGTTTTCTCTCATTCATGGTTTGCTGATTTTCTTTGGTGATATATTTGAACTTGTTTTCTTTATTCTTTGTATATAATTAGTGGTTTTTGATATATGGTTACCATTAGGTTTGTATACCACCTCTTTGCAGATAATAGTCTATACCAAGTTGACGGTTATTTAAGTTGGAACCCATTCTTTAGTCCTCGCCTCCCCACATTTCAGGTGTATGTTGCCATATTTTATATATTTTTATTTTGTGATTCCCTTGACTGATTTTATAGGAAATATTTATTTGTACTGCTTCTGTGTTTCTTACCTATATACTGTCACTTTTGATCTCACCTTTCCAATCAAAGTATTCCCTTCATTCTTTCCTGCAGGGTTCATTTAGTGGTCCTGAACTCCTTTAGGTTTTGTTTGTCTGGGAAACTCTTTATCTGTCCTTCTATTTTGAATGATAGCCTTGCTAGATAGAGTATTCTTGGCTGCAGATTTTTCCCATTCAGCACCTTGAATGTATCATACTACTCCCTCCTGGTTTGGGAAGTTTCTGCTGAAAAATCCCCTAATAGCCTTATTGGGTTTCAGTTGTATGCAACTGTCTTCTTTTGTATTGCTACTTAACTTTTTTTTCTTTAGCTCTGCATTTTGCCAGTTTAATTGCAGTATGTCTTGGTGTGAGTCTGCTTTTGATAATTTTGCTGGTGCTCTCTGTGCCTCCTGAATCTAGTTATCTGTTTCTTCTACCAGATTAGGGAAGTTTTCAAATTCTTTCTTCAAAAAAACTTTGGCCCTCTTTTTTCTCTCTTCTTCTGCGACTCATGTAATATGAATGTTATTACATTTGATGGAGTCACTGAGTTCCCTAAGTCTTTTTTTTAAATATATAATTCATTTTTTCTCTGTTTTGTTTAGCTTTATTACTTTCCATTAATCTCTCTTTTAGGTCCTTAATTTGTTCCTCTGCTTCTTCCATCCTGCTGATCATTACATCAACCATGCTTCTTATTTTGTTTGTTGAGCCCTTTATCTCTGTGTTATTCCTTATCTCTGTGGTAAGGGTCTCACTCATGTTTTCTACTCTTTTCTCAAGTCCAGTGAGTATCCTTATGCTTGTGGCTTTAAATACTCCGTCAGGCATGTTACTTATATTTATTTCACTTAGATCTCTGGCCACGGCCTTATTCTTTCATTTGGGCTAAATTTCTTTGTTTTCTCATTTTTGTCTAAGTCAATGTGCCTGTTTCTCTGTGTTAAGAAATTCAGCTACATTTCCTGCCCTTGAGGGTAATGGCCTTATGAAGAAGAGGTCCTGTAGTGGCCTACAATGTAGTATCTCCTAATTCCAGGAGCCTGGCACTTCTGGGAGTCTCCAATGTATGCTGTATGTCCTCTGCTTTTGTGTCCTGGCCACTTTATCCTTCAGGCCAGTTGTCTGCAGAGGCTCTTTGCCTACCCGGGCCTGAATGTTGTACATTTTAACTATGCCCTGGTCTGCTTGTAGAATGAGACCTGTCACCACTGCCACTGGAACTGAGGCTTTGCAAAATACTCTAGGTGAGAGGTGCTGCGTGAGTAGGGATTTGGGCTTGTTTTCTGGGGAAGAGGGCCTGCTGCTGCTGGGACTGAAGCAAGCTAGATTGGGAAAGGTGATTGCACTGGAGTTTGGGGGCAAGAGGCAGGGCTTGATGTAAGCAAGCTAGGTATTGAGTGTCTGTGCTACACTGGTTCCCACAGGTGGCTCTGTTTATGCTGTAGGATGCTGGAGGAAAGTGGTGCCTTTTAGTTCCTTTGTTCCCAGAGCCCTCTCCCTGTGAATGCTCTGGGACACACTCTGAAATGAGCAAAGAACCTTCCCACTGTGTGCTCCTGGTGCTCTCCTCTCCACTTTTCAGCTGTATGTCTCAGGGTTTTTTGCCTGCCTTTTCTCCAAGAGCAGTCCCCAAGAGCAGTCACCCACATTTCAACTCCAGGCTTAGGCCCTGCTGGCTGCCAGAAGTCATGAAATTCAGCCGCTCTATCTTTCTAAGTCAGTTGCTCTGAGGATTCCTCTTACCATATACACTCCTCTGTGTCATGTGTACTCCCCCGTGTGCTATCTGTCTCTAGCCCTTCTCTGCAACTGCAGCTGCATTTCTCTCCCAAATCACATCTATGCACCTCTTAACTCTTCTCCTCCTTTAGTTGTAGAATTTGTTCTGCCAGTCTTCAGGTCAGTTTCTGGGGTATTTAGGATGATTTGAGAGCAAGACCTAGTTGTATTCATGGGATAATGTGAGTCTAGGGTCCTCCTACCCACCATCTTCAACAACTGTCCTCTTTTGCTTATTTTTAATGCCTATATGAGTGTCTATCATCAGATGGTACCACAATTCTCCTATTGTCAGTTATTTGGTTTCTTTTGATGGTATGGGAGCAGCTTATAAATATTGCATGACAGATTTTTTAGAATGAAGCTTTTTAAAAAAATATACCGGGTTATTTCCTTATTTATGCATATCGTTTAATTGTTCTTTAGAAAGGTTTCCAAAAAGGGTGTGGCATTAATTGCACCCTCAAAAATGCATGAGTGTTTTTAAGCAAATTTAATTGCTTTCAGAAATTCACTTGATTCTGAGTCAAGTACTTGATTGTATGAAAGGATAGGCTAGAATAGATGGTTATTTATTCAGTCCCTGACACCAGCTAAAGATCATCTTTCTGCTATGTGCATTTATTTTCACTGTTTGCTTATTAAATAAAGCAGAAGTTTAAATATAGCTGAAAACTAATGATTCTTTGCCACAGTTGATATTCCACAGAAGTTATGAGCACTGATCAAGGATCAAAAGAATCTTACAATTCTGTGCTTTAATTTTTGCATCAAAGCTTTCATTTGGCACTCAGACATCCCTAATGATATGAAAGTATGACAAGCAAGATCCTGATTAATTTATTTTCTCTGGTTTATACTTTCTCAGTGTTTGCAACATAGCTACCAGAATCTCCTGAAAAGTGGAATTAAAGGAACTTAATGTCCATCTTGCAAATAAACAAAGCCACCAGATTTCTAATCCAATATTTGCTTTCATCTAGCTTACATGGCTTTTCAGATCCATGAAGAGAGGGGTGCAGCTCTAATAGGGATAGATGAGATGGCAGTCATCAATACGGTGTGGGTTTTAAACTGCAAATTGAAAAAAAGGAAATAATAAGAAATGTAATAGGAGAAAGTGCATGTCAAGTTTTCATTTTTTCTTTTGAATATACGGTTGATTCTTACATTTGTGAGGGGATTCATATTTTTTTAGTTTTTTACTGGAGGTATTTATATCTTTATATTTTTATCTATCTATCCATCGATCTCTTTCACACTGCTAGTTTTCAAATGATTGCCTCAGCTCCGAATCTTCTGCCCTTTGCTGTGCTTTTTGATTTGGGCTGGACACTTCACTTTGAGAATTGGTGTGATGTTCGATTTTATCAGTAGAGGGGGCTAGAGATACACTACAGGCTTAGCAGAGAAAGGCTTTCCTGGTGTGCTTTTCTCTTCCTCCTTCAGCAGCCCCAGGTGGGTGGCCCTGTGGCCTTCAATCTCCCATGAGACTTTCCAGCAGTTCAGTAGAAGACTTCCTATAGACCAACAACAATCTATAAACACCCCAGAGAGCACTTTAATTAACCTAACTTTACCCCATGACACCCCCATGAACTTTACCAGCACCCCAACAATGTGACCTTCTGCAGATCAGCTCTAGCCTACAACACCCAGTGAAAGTTCTGTTTTTCAGCAGGTTGTAGTTGGATCCTTTCAATGAAGTCTAAATTTCAGGGGTGAGTTGGTGCCCTTCCAAATTTTTAGTTCCCTCTTTGTGTATTCTCTTTCACCTAAGGGTGTGATTACCCCCAACATTTGCTATCAGTCCTCTTCAGCTTGTTTCAGGAACACTTTTTACTAGGTAAGCATTTTGTATATAAACATTTCCCTGCTCAAATTTCTGGTGTGCTTCAATGACAAATAATTACTGAGTTCCTATTGTGTCAGACACTGGGCTTAGGTAGTGGAGACACAGCAGTAAAGAATACAGACATGGTTCCTGTCCTCCAAAACCCTGCAGTTTCCCTGTAATAAACAAGTAAGGTGTTAGGTGTGGTAGGGAAACTTCTTTTAGGATGAGAGTCATGGGGTGAGGTTACAATGTTCTACTTACACGAAGCCACTCTTCAACCCAAACTAGAGATCAGTAGAAGTTGGCCAGATTAAGAGGTGGAGGAGGCATGTTCCAGTAAAGGGAGCAGCTTTCTAAGGAAGAGCGTCAGAAAGGAATGGCAGGTTTGAAGACTGGCAGCTTGGGAAGTGCTCTGCTGAGGGTCTGGGAAGAGGGAACAACATAGAAGAAGCAGGGGTCCGATCGTAGAGGGCACTGACAACCACATGAGGGATTTCGACTTTAATCAACAGACATGAGAGTTGTTGAGTCACCAGAAGGTTGTTAGTGAAGCAAGGACATCGTGTTCTCTTGTGTTCTCCTAATTCAGGGTGGTGGTTCTAAATTCCGGCTGCACATTTGAAACACGTAGGATACTTAAACAAACCCTGGGCCTGACCCCAGACCAGGCATGGATACCAGGTCTCACTAGTTTTCACGTATTTCTTGGTGATCCCAGTGTACAGGCAAGGCTTCAAACCACTGATCTTGGGAAATAAGACATTAGACTATTGCATGATGAGAGGGTTAAATAAAACCCATTTATTGGATGGTGAAAGTCTCCCAGACTAAAGATAATTTAAACTAATCTATAGTACTGCTTCATTATGTCAAAGTCATTTAGAAATCCAAAGGCACTGATTTGGCATTTTTGCTAATTAGGGAGTGGTTACAGGTGGCAAATATTTTTGATGTAAATTTGCTCAACTACTCACTCAAGGCAAGGATGGTATCCTAGGGGAGTTAGGCAATCTAAAATTAAGAAACACGCAGCATGGAAATTTCTAGTGAGTTTTGCTTTAGTTAAAAAACAAAAGGCTTCAGGTAGTTAAACAAATATTTGCAGAGCCAGTGAAAGAATGAATGACCTCTTTGTAATTAGATTCCAACTAAACGAAAAGAAAGGGAGCATATCGGCCACCTTTTATCTTGACTAAAATTAATTAAACATTAATTTCTCATCTGAGATTAACCTCCAGATAAACCAGCTCTTAGAGCTGTGTTTGACTAATTTATGAAAATCTATACTTGGCATAAAGGTGAGGAGTACCAGTACCTTTGATTTCATTTTTTTCTGGTACTAAAAACTAACGTCAGTTTCAAAAGAATCTTAAGCACTTTCTTTGGCTGCACAGCTGTTTCTATTGCTTTCTGACATGCTGTGCTGACCTCCAAACCACACTGCTTACCTTACTTTAGAGACTGAATCAGATGTGCCACCTCTGGAGACTATGCAGGTTAAAGAAAAAAAATCATTAGGTTTTGCATTATAGAGGCATTACAGGGAACGAGGCTTGAAATCATAACGTAGCCACAGTAGACCAGCTCATCTCGCTCACATGGGACATGGTTCTTGTCTGCTGATTACGTGGCATGACAACTGATGCACATATGGATGGCCGTCAAGAGAGAATAAATTAAATGATTATCAGGGGTATTCTAGTCAATCTATAATGTGGCTGAAACATGAAAATTAATGTTGAAATTCCCATTCAATATTGAATCGACTTCTGAGCTACTTATTATCTATTCTACTTCTTTTGGCCCGCTATTTTAGAAGGCGCTGCATTTCTCTCGAGCAGTTGGTTACATGCTTGCAAATCTCCTTGAGTGTAAAACCCCTTGAGATTACAGTCCCAAGCTCATTAGAGAATGCTTTTCTTTTACTCCCATGCCTGGTGGGGGACTAGGCTCAGAGTTGAGCTTTGCAGTAAGTGCTTTTTCAATTACATTGGCAAAAGGATTGGATTGATAGATCATTCCATAAAGAAAACATGTGATTGAATCCGTGGTATCATAAAATATTACAATATGCTATAAAATAAGAGACCACATTATTCCCTGGGGTTTCACCATATCTTGTTTCACATTCACTCAGCTTTCTCATACATATTTCATAGCTAAATTACTGTGATATAGAAAGCTATGTATAATAGTATATGAATTAGAAAAAGAAAGTAGCAATCCAGCGTGGTCAAAACATAATGTATGCTATTTGGGTGGTACCTGAAAAACAAGAACTGTACTCAAGAACGGTCCTAATTGGCCCAACATGTAATTGGGGAACAGGATCTTAAAGACTGAGAGAATGAGGAATGAGGAAAACTTCCAGTGGCTCAAAGGAGGTTCAGTAAGTCTCTCACAGGGTTCTGCTGAGAATTACGTCCATTTACATTATTAGTGTCTATACTGAACTCCATTCCACTTCCAGGAATATAGTGCTTGGTCCTTCAACAATCTTCCCATCAGTTACATTTGATATTACTAGTTCCACTTGAGAAGGAGGTAGAGGAAAGAGAAGTGGGAGATATAGGTTTTAGCTTTGGCTGAACCAACTGAGTAATTGGGTGGCTTTGGGAAACTCACTGGCTTTTTTTTGAGGGAATGTAGAATTGGAGAGTCTGGAAGTCATCCATCCTGACTTCGTAGCCCAACAAAAAGCAATCTCTGCTCCAAAGCCGTTTGTGGATTCAGCTTCATGGTAGGCACTTCTCTTAAGAAAGTGAGGCTTATTATGTATGATACACCATTTCTTTTGCCAGACAGTTCCAAAGATTTAAAGGATTTTAATTATACTGAGTTGAAATCTTTTCATATATAACATCCATCTATTGGAGCTAGTCCTTTGAAAGATAGGGTTTGGCACATGGGAAACAAACTGTGAAAGTCAGTGATCATTATTAGAATTGTCGTTATCATCCCAGATTACCATTATCCTCTGGAAAAAAGAATCATCCTTGAAAAGCCACTATCACAGTAGAAAGAAACAATGTTTGGAGTTAGATGATTCCAACAGGAATCCTACCTTCAGTAATTAATCTGTATTAATTCTGAGCCTCAACTTTCTAATATGAACATTTCTATCTCATAAGAACATTCTGTGTAAAATGCTAGCATTAACATCTTCTTTCCTTTAGGTTTGGGTTCGGTTGCCATTTTTCGTTACAACCTTCTCATTCCTTACCACTCCCTCCTTTAATTTAAAAACCTATATGATACTGGCTTTGCAGCCTTGCAAAGCCTGTGCCCTTCCGTGAGTCATACCCATGTCCCCTCTACTGGCCATTATGAAACAACATTGACATTTATGGCTATGACTGATTGTGAGAGAAGACTTTATCTTTCTGCTTCTCTGCATCAGAAAGAATTAGCTTACCCATATTGGAGGATTAATGTGAAGATCTAGTATTATATTGCATGCGAAAAATAATTTTGGAAAAATGCAGTGTCATGTAAAATTAAGTTTCAATTGTCGCTATTGGCACCTCTTTTTTTATTTATTTATTTATTTATTTATTTATTTGACAGAGATCACAAGTAGGCAGAGAGGCAGGCAGAGAGGAGGAAGCAGGCTCCCTGCTGAGCAGAGAGCCCGATGCGGGGCTCGATCCCAGGACACTGGGATCATGACCTGAGCCGAAGGCAGAGGCTTTAACCCACTGAGCCACCCAGGCACCCCTATTGGCACCTCTTTTAAGAAAAAGAACCAAGTTGCTAAGGAAACCATGGTGAGGCAGTGAGGAGCAGAGACATGTTCTTTTCAACTGATCTGAGATGGCTTCATAAAATTTTGTGTCTCTGAATCTAATTAATGATCAACTTCAGGATTTATGATAATTTATGGTATGATAATTTATGATAAATTTACCCAATTTATGGTAACATGCAGGATTTCATTAGTTCTTTTCAAACTTACAGAATATTTCTAAGGGACCAGGTCTCTCCTCTAGAACCATGGAACTCTGAAATGTCTTCTCCTTAGATTCATTTACAGACTAGGAATCTCCTTTAAGTATCTATAAAAATGATCATTTGGGGGCATCTGGGCATTGTAGTTGGTTAAGCGTCTGACTCTTGGTTTCGGGTCAGGTCATGATCCCAGCATGGGGTCTCTGGAGATTCTCCCTCTCTCTCTGCCTCCTCCTCAAGTAAGTAAATCTTAAACAAATGATCATTTTCTGTTGCCAAAGCAAGAACTTTTCTCTTATTTGTTGAAATTCGTAATACAAGTTCCTTCAGGCTGAAACAACCCTGTTTCATCCTTTTTTCTTAGTTTCAATACTAAGTGTTGTCTAGAACAAGGATTAGAACATTTTCCTGTAAAGGGCCAGATGGTAAATGTTTTTTTTAGGCTTTATGGGCCAGAAGTCCCTGCTGCAACTACTCAGCTCTGCTGTTGCTGTGAAAAGCAGCTACAGACAACAAGGAAACAGTTGGGTGTGGCTGGGTTCCAATCCCACTTCATTTACGGAAGCAGGTCGCTGGCTGTGTTTGACCTACATGTTGTAATTTGCCAATCCTGATCTAGTACATTGCTACTTAGTAAGGTGTGTGGTCTGTGGATTGTGAGTGTCAGCGTCACCTGAGATCTTGTTAGAAATGCAGGATGGCAGGCTTTACCCCAGACCTACTGAATTAGGACCTGCATTTAAACAAGATTTCCAGGTGACTCATGTGCATATTCAAGTTTGAGAACCACAGTGGCAGATGAAGAACACAAAGGAGACATCTGGGTGCATATTGTATGTGCTTATTGGGGTGGGCTGCCTTCTCCGAATGTAACTTATGGGCCTTTTCCAGTCCTCCTTCCTTTGCCAGTTTTCTTCCCCTGGTACATTCTCACCCACTAACCGCATGGTCTGCTTTGGCTGTCAGCTTGCCTTGCCACCTCCGCAGCCTAGCAGCTGCTCATTCGCCAGGTTCTCTGTCCTCAGGGAGGGCGTTGGGAACTCGTCAGATGGAAAGGGTTTGCCCTGCTCAAAGCATTACTTAGTGTATAACCTGGACCTGTATATTTACACAATGCCTTTGCCCACTGCCGCCCCACCCGCCCTCCTGCTTCTGTACCCACCTCTTCTTTCAAGTGTTGATATCAATGGAAAAGCAAGCTCAAGGTGGTAAGGAGATTTCCCCCGTTCATATTTTGATACTGAAGAGCCTACAGTAATGATTAACACTTTTCAGTAAAATAACAACGGCAACAATCGGAAAAAATTCTAAGAGTGCCTGGGAGCAAAGCAATTGAATTGTTCCAGCATTTTCTTAAATGGAACCCAGAGGCATTAATTATAATGTATGTTTCTTCAGGTAAGTCTTTCAAGCAATTTGGAATAGGCAATTATGTAATTTTCCTGCTGTTCTCCCAACCCCCTTCTGTTTTATCCTTCATTATTAATATAGACACCTATCAGAATGAAGTGGCCCACACGCAACTTGAGGCTGATGCAAGTGGGTGCAAGTTGATTATTCGGTCTAGAAATCTGATTAAAACTCTCCCTACCCCAGGGTCTCCCTAGGTTGCATTAGCTTTTCCAGGGTGGATGCACTCTGCTGGGTCCTGCTCTCACCAGGCGGTTGGTTGCCCATCCCACACTTAAAACATCCAGCGACAGACATCTTATCTACCTGGAGCTTAGTGGCTCATATAATAGTAGGTCCTCACTGAATATTTATTGAAGACATGTCCTTTTTTCCTGGGCAGTGCTTGACACTGGGAAGAAATACCTTACTGAAATCTTTTTTTCCTGTAATTTCTACCTAGTAATCATTTCACCGTTTTATGAAACCCTAACATGTGTTCTATTTAAAAAAAAAGGGGGGGGAGGGCAGTTAAAAAAAAAATCATTCTCATTTTCCGTGCCAGGCACTGTGTTTTCTCATTTAATCCTCACCATAAGTAGTTGCTCTTATTACCCCTCTTTTAAAGATAAGGAATCTGGGACTTCGAGAGGGTAAATTATCTGAAGTCTTACAATTAGCAAGTGAAGGAATGGAGGTTTGCAACCAGGCGGTATAACTGGAAAGGAAATGCTCTTAACCATTAACAATACCATAAGGCTCATGATACAAAGTTAGGGTGTATAGAGCTGTCTGATGACGAGCATGTTTAGAAACATGTAAGGATCAGCTGCAAAGTGAGTCCTGGATACTTGAAGCCCATGCACAGGAGGCTATTATACGTGGGTCATCAGGAAAAGGCATTGAAATCTGATGCTGGCATCCTGTTAGTCCCACTAAAGTGTGGCAATGTAAAAATCCCCCCCGTTTGTCAAGGGCCCCATTACAATCAGAAGCAGAGCTCTGGTAAATGAGTAAGTAGTACTGGTTCCCCATGGAGTTAGCTGGTAGAGTCGCAGTGATCACCCTTCACTTCCTCCTTGATAGTTCCGTCTCAGGGCTTTTCACCAAAGCCTCTAATGCAATCCCAGGATTGCCAGCTGTGCTCCTTGGTGTAAGCAATGCATTAATAGTGTGAAAAATTGCAGCTCGTAAGCCCTTCCTGGAGCAACCGTGGTGACAGTGACAGGCTGCCTTTTGCCGCCATGGGGTCGGGTCTCCCGGCAGAACGTATGACTCTTGAGAATTAGAGCAGCCTGGTTCACCTCAAATACATGAAAATGGACATTCCATTCAAATTTCTCTGGTCACAAGCCCGAGTATTTGCCTGGAGTCCTGCTGTTTTGGGCAGTTACTAAGGCCAGTGGAGCTGGGAGAGAGAGGAGACTGAACTGCATCTCAGCAACTCTGCAAAATCGAACCTGAAGGAGAGGTGAAGACAACACACTGTTTTTTTCTCTTCCTCTGATTGATAGTGACAACAAATCATTATTTATGGCTGAATGCCACAAAACTTGCCTTTCTGGATGGTGAAATAAGAGACATGAAGTCATTTGTGAAATCCACATGTGAAACAGACACAAGGTGGATGCTGTTGTGGCCATCGTGGACTGGCTTCTGGCAGAGGTGTAGAGTCTGGGCAGACAGGAAGAGGAAAGAAAATGGTGTGTTGCAGAGACCAGGATGTCTATGAAGGCTGATGGCACTTTGCGTCTCAAATGTCATATGTAAGCATGACATTAGAGTAGAGGAAGTTGCTGGTGTGTTTGGGTTCCAACTTATAATAACTTGTTATATTATAGTTACAATAACTTGCAACACTCATGGGAGACATCCCAGCCACTGCAATGAGTGTTTGTTTCAGTCTATCGACCCCTGACTTCCCCACACTTCCATTGCAGTCCAAACAGCCTTCTGTTGATAACTTTTAATTCAGATCCATTCCATCATCCAGTAGATGTTTACTGAACCCCTACCATGTGCCAGGCACTGGTCTCTATATAGCCCCACAGACAAATAAGATGGGACCCAGCTCTCAACATCTAGGAGGATGAAAGAGACAAAGGTATTGCAGGTCCTTAAATTACCTGAACAGTTTATATTTGGGGTAAGAAGGAAGAAGGGCTCAATTCTTTCTGAGTGGGAGTGGGAAAGAGGCAGATCAGGAAGTCTTCAAGCAAGTATCTGTTTTGGCCTAGAGGTGGTTATGGTTCTGCAGTGAACTTTGCAAGCTCTTGCTCTGATCTGTTACATCCAGTCCAGAAGACAATCTTGTTTTCCTTATTTCCAAGTCTGTACTGAGCATCTACTTTGCGTCAGGTACTCTGCTAGGAAGTATGAATTTAGGAACTTACAGTCTAGTCTGGAGGCAGGTGTGTAATTACTTGTGTCTAGAGAAGAGAAGTGCACTCCAAGAAGGAATTAGATGGCTTTCACACATGTTGTGGTCTTGGTATATGTCTGGAATTCTTTTCCTCAGGCCCCAGACCTCCCTCTGCTTCATGATCCGGAGTCATTACTTATTGTACAAGTCATTACTTGGCACCTGGGATGATTGCATTTCCTACTTCAATGGGATGCGTGATTAGTCCTGGCCAAAGGGAATCGAGGAGGGTGATATGTGCACTTACAGGTGGAACTTTCAGATGCTAATGCCAGACCCTCAGAGGTACTTGTCCCTCTGCCTTAGCATTTGGTACCATTGGAGTTGACGGCTGTTCTCTCAGCCTGGGTCCCTGAGTAACCATGACCAACAGAGGTCCCTGGTATACTACAGTGGACATCTAGGCTTAGCATGGAACTTGTAAGTCCCTGAGACTTTGGACCATTAATCATCCCAGCATAACCCAGATGTCCTGGTGATACATCTTTTTGGAAAGGCTGCCATGTTTCACTAAATAAGTTTGGCTTGTGATCCATATGTGTACATTGCTTCCTGTCCATACCCTTCCATTAAAAAAAAATATATCACACTTTAGTACGTATTTAACTGGTTAGCTATAAAAAGAGAGGAACCATATTTATCTTATTTTTTTTTTTTTTGCCATATTCCTACAGTATAGCACAATGGTTGGTATATAGAAAATAAATACTGTTGAGAGAACGAAAGAATGAATAAAGGAACTGGGGATTGTTGTAAGAAATCATATGGTTTTGAAGGGACTCATCTCCTTACATAAATACTATACTGTGTAAAGTCTCAGGAGCGTGGCAGTGAATTCAAAGCATTTTTTCTCCCCTCTTTCCCCCAACTGCTGTCCCTCAATTGTCAATGATCTTAAGGTCAAATAATCCTGATTCCAATACAATAAGCTATAGTTCTCAAAGTGTCAGTTTTGTGGCACCTATTTGGTGCCACAAAAACAAAACAAAGAGTTCCCCAAATTTGAATTTTCTTCATCACCTTCCCCTGCGTGGGAGGAAGCGCTGTTCCCGGCCACCTGTCCTGCTTGGGCCTCCATTTCAGTTGTAAGCCTCTGACTGGACAGGCTCCCACAGACTCTAGACCACCACCTGTCTCTCAAAAACAGGTCTTTGATGAAGGGACGCCCCTCCCTGCACAAATACAACAATTAACTAAAGCAGGTAAAAGTGTGTCTTGGGAAGATAACGAGGTTTACCTCCGTGCCTGTATAATTTTGCCTGTGTGTGCCTGGTGCTCTAGCCTGGATCTCGTCCAGCTCACCCCAGGGAAAACAGAGCTGGTGTGCTCCATGGTGCTTTAATGAAGCGCCTGGCTGGGTTCAGAAAACATCAAAGTTGCGTGAGCTTCAAAACAAGTTAAATTTTGGCAGCTGCGGTTTTGGGGGCCGTGTAGGGGACTGTTCCCCTCTCTGGTAGGTGAACTAGTGACAAGAGAGCAGGATCCACTGCTGGTGTGCGTCACACATATCCCCAAGCTCCAAGTGTTAGCTTTTTCTATACGGCCCCTTCATTTTTGTCTGGGACCCGGGAGGCCCAGGAGAGAGGCAAGCTGGACAGGCCTTCCACACTGGCTCAGTAGCAAGAGACCTCATTCTTTGAGGAGACTAGACAGTCTGGGATGTGACGCAGCAAGTGCCGAGTGGCCCCTGCCAATCACGTCCAGCCTCCTCTCACCTGTGCTTCTGTTGGCCTCAAGTTGACTTGACAGTCTGTTTGGCCTCAGGTATAAACTTATTTCCAGCTCTCCCTCCGAAGCCTGCTGAGCATTTATGCACAGAGGCCCTGGCTGCATGGCCGAAGCAATGGTCCGTGCTTGCTGCCGCCTCTCTTTGTTACGCTTGCTTCCAGTACATTCATCTTGTTGCTCGTTTTTGTTTCCCTATTTGTGATTGCCCGTGTTCTGCCGCTGTGTGACCACTCATCCTTATTTCCCAGTGACAAGGACAGTTTGCCTTGGACAATTAGGGGCAAACAAATGTAAATAGCATGATTTATAGACCAGAGTACTAAGGGGGGGGGGACCCTTTATAACCTCCATAATTTTTAATCTAGAGATATGCTCACAAAATCGGGAAATCCAGAAATTGTCCATTTCAATGCTGTTTGCCGACAACTCGGAAGAACAGTTCTACATTATACGGAAGAGCATGCAGTAAAGCTGTGTCAACGTGATAGCAAATCCATCTGGGCCCATCTGCAGTGAGCGGGGCGCCCAGCTGGCGGAAGCGTGGTGCTAACGGAGGATGTCAGTTCAAGCCCTGTGTAGATCTGTGTGTTTCCCTGTATCCTATGACCATAGACAGAAAACTTTATCCTGGGCTTTACAGCTCCAAAAAAAGCCAGGGCGGGAGTGAGTATAGGAAGAAATAAATCCACATAGGTCTACTGAGACAGTGCTCACAACTGTGCTTGAGAAATTCAAGCCATGTGTCTATCAGTATCCTATGGTTATATCTCACATCAGTTTTTTGGATTCAGTTGATTGGAGGCTTCTGTTCAGAGTTCGTTGGTGATTCTGAGCCTGCTCCTGTGGAACCACTCAGTCAGCAATTCAATCCAAAGAACATTTATTGAGCGCCCTGTGTTTATGCAGAGCAAAGGAGCAACATGCCTTACTCATCTCCCCACCCCCCTGCCCCAGCTCTGAGAATGATGTGGGGCACAAAGAGTGTTTATAAATGTGTGTTGAAATTTCTGAACTACTGTCTGGAGAAGGAAGGCTAATACATAGTGAGCATCTGTGGGCTACCTGGCATGGTGGGCAGTGATCATACAGTGATGAATGGAACCATCTCGGCCTTTAGGAGTCCATGCTTGAGTCTTCCCTCATGGATTGCGGATGCAGATTATGTGGAAAATTTAGTACTGACCTTAGGTACTCTAAGGTCAACTTTGAAATTGCCCAGCTTCATGATTAATGAGTTAAAGGAGATTTGCAGAACCGTTTTGGCCATACTTTCTTTTGTGCATATACCTAATCTGTTGGAAGAAAGGAGATTGTAAAGCTCTAGCATGGATTTGGATATGGCATGGAAGCCTGAAACATACATCTCATGTTTTCCCTTCCCTTGGTTGATAGATGGCTTAGGCTGGGCCAGTACAAAAAACTCATTGACCAATCTGGCCTCTTTGGAAGAAGCGCTGATGCTCTTCACTGGGGTTGACTGCTAAGAGCACCCACGAACATACCATGGGTCAGGCACATACACTAAGCTATTGTTCAGTAGCTTTCTTGTCTCTTACCTCACTGAACACAGCTCTAAAAGAAGGCACCTGAGAAGCTCTGAGTAGTCCCTCCTTGTGCTCCCATGAGCATCTGCACATCCCTTTTCCATAGAAGTTATCACTGAACAGCAATAATTTATTGCTGTGCCATCTTTACTTGGCTGCGATCTCCTTAAATGATCCAGACTGCTGTCTACATAGGTGGCCCAGGATTACCTGTGAAGGAGCTCAGGGCCATGAGGCTAATGGATGAAGCTTACGTTGGGAGAAGTAAAGCAGTTCAAACCTCTGACTTCCACTGTTTTTGGTTTGGTTCAAGCTGAAAGCACATTTCTATTTGATCACCTCTTTCGTACTGCAAATTTGCTGTGATCGGCCCAGGAGTCCTCTCTACCCCATTCTTAAAAAAAAAAAAAAAAAAAAAAAAAAAAAAAAAAAGGCAAACAGGAATTAGCGTGGGTCCAAGAAAAATTGTGCACCAATAGAGCTTCATGCAGGGGGGTGCCATTCACACAGACTCTGCCACTACTGGTGTGCCCACCCTGGGAGGAGTGCCTCTTCCCTTCCCAGAAGTCACTCCTGTGTGCAGGAGGCAGGCAGTTCTCTAGGAGGAGAGGGAATACAGGAACTGATGACTACCATCTTAGCCAGATTTATACCTGCCCATATGTAGTACCTTTGAGCGGTTACTATGCCTCAGGGCTCCACAATATGGAGAGTCAGCAGGTATGTTGCACGATGTTAGTCCCACTCACCACAACTTACAGATATGACTTAATTTCTCACTCATGTCAGTATCTGCTTCAGGCACCCAACACATGGTAGGTAGTTAATGGGTGGCAGGTAGGACTCACCGGATGTCTAGCAGTTCCTCCCACATAATTGATCTTACATCGCTATGCACAATTAAGAATCATAAAGAAGAGAAGAAAGATTAAGGCTTAAGAATATGTGCAGATATTTGCTGCTTACTTATGGACTGGGTTTGCTGCTTTTTGAGCACTTTGAAAGGAGGATGAGCTTTAGAGTCATTTTTAGGTTCTGGCTTTCCTACTTACCACATGTATGACCTGGTACCAGTTTAGAGCCACCTTTTTCTTAGCTGAATAATGAGGCTAATATTACCTTGGATAAGTAAAAAAAAGCCTGGATTTTTGTCCTCTTTTGTATCTAGTACCTAGTTACCCCTTCCCACCGTGTTTGATTTCTTTTCCCCAGGCTTTTGGTAGGATCATGGCATGATGCTGAATTTTGATTTTTATCCTAATATTCGGATTGGCATTGTTGAGTATGGTAGCCACTGACCAGACATGGATGTTTAAACCCAAGTTAATTAAATCAAATTAAAATTTAATTTTCTCAGTAACACGCTTCAAGTGCTCAATAGCTGTGTGCTGTTAGTGGTTACCGGACAGCACAGCTATGAAACATTTCCATCACTGTAGAAAGCTCTGTAGGTCTATAATGCCCTTGATACTGTTTATTTCTGAACATCTGGGTGTCACAAATTGAGTCCCCGAGGAAATGGACTCTGAGGTAGAGTTTTGTATTCAAGAAATTGACTGGGGAGTAGTTTTAGGAATAAATCTGGAAGGGAGTGAGAGAAATAAGATTAGGCAAAGAGAGAGGTTGAACTGTGAAGTGGTCACACAGGGAGCCTCAGCATATCTTGGGGGAAGTCTGAACCTGGGAATGCTCTTCAAAAACATCTAGAGTTCAGACAAGGGAGCCAGGTCTCTATACCCCTTCACCAGCAGTCATTGGTTGTTGGCTGTCCCATTCTCTTCTTGGAGCAGGGGCATAACTTGGGGGAAGCAGCTCTCTTTCAGTAAAGGGGGAATCCCAGGAACAGGACCCAGCTATAAGCTGTCAGTTGCCAACACTACCAGCAGCCGAGGAATAGATGCCTCGGTCCTTAAGAGGCATGGGGTGCCACACCACAGTGTCCCCTGAATGGTCTCACTAGTGCTTTGATGTGCTTTCATGTTGTAGCTGGTGATGCCTGTGGATCTTATCTCTCAGCTTCTGCTTCATCAACTCTTTTCTGTTGCTTTCTGTCCAGTGTAACACAACTAAGGGATTATAAGTGAGAGAGTTTCTGAGACTCAGCATTCCTTCTGTCTTTCTAATTATGGTGCTCATTAAAGCCCAAAGCAAGTGGTGTTAGAGCCATGTATATGTTATCTCTATGAGTCCTACCTTCTCACCTTTAACGTAAGAACAAAATACGGAGAGACTAGAACTAATTTTGCTGGGACACCAGCACTGGCAGTGTCCTTTGGGAGTTTAACATGGAACGCTAATTGCAAACAGTTGACTCTAGATGATTGTGATTGTAAGAGAAACCAACTTAAGTTAATCTAAGCTAGAGGAAAATTTATGAGAAGGATACTAGGAGCATGCAATCTAAGAGCCACCCAGCTAGAATCTAGTCCATACTCTCAGTCCAACAATCCCATGTTTCCATGTCGAAAGAGCTCTGTTAGTGTCAGACTCCTGGCTACTTTCTACCCTCTCACTCACTCCTTCTTGGGAAGGGGTGATGTATTTAACGTATCTAACTAGATTTGAAAGAATACACTGGGCATGTTTGGCTCAGCCTCTTCCTTAATTTTGAGACCTGTCTGCTTACAGAGGACGTACATTCTGCTCTGTTCCTTCATCCCATTATGGTATACAATTTTTTAAAATTTAAATACAATTAATTAATATAATATATTATTGGTTTCAGAGGTACAGACCTGTGATTCATCAGTCTCATATAATATCCAGTGCTCTTTACATCACATGCTTTCCTTAATGTCCATCACCCAGTTACATCCCCCATCCCCCCTCCCCTCCAGCAACCCTCAGTTTGTTTCCTGTGATTAAGAGTCCCTTATGGTTTGTCTCCCTCTCTGGTTTTGTCTTGTTTTATTTTTTCCTCTCTTCCCCTATGATCCTCCGTTTTGTTTCTTAAATTCCACATATCAGTGAGATCATATGATATTTGTCTTTCTCTGATGGATTTATCTTGCTTAACATAATACTTTCTAGCTCCATCCACATCATTGCACATGGCAAGATTTCATTTTTTGATGGCTGCGTAATATTCTATGACATATGTTTTAAGATGTCTGGAAGATATCTGCAGGGAAATAACTGTGCTGGGTGGGTCTGCCTAATCTGGGGTTATGAACTGGGAAGGCAGCTCTGTCCTACCTAAAGCCATGACAAACCATCTCTGAAATAAATGGGCTATTTTGAGTTTAACAAGTATCCTGAGTCTCCCAATTGGATCATAACTTGGGCAGGGAAGAAGGTCTCTGTATTGGGCCTAATCAGACTTCTTTCCACATATACTCCAGTGCAGCCTTTCCTGACTCTTCATTCACGTGACAGAGGATGGCCATGTTCACACTGTTCATTTCTAAAGCCACCTATAGCAACTGGCTGCCTTTCTTTTTTTCTGTTTTTTGTCTGTTTGCCTTTCTATCCCAATTCCAAAGTCATGTATAGAGTAACTTATTGACTTAACTTCGGACAGATATCCATCTTTGGTTGAAAAACTGTGCAGAACTGGGGGGAAGGATAAGTTTACATATTATGGAGATGACCTTTCTGGGTGGGGAAGAAAGTGAGGTCATTGTGACTGCCCAAAGCAGATCTGCCCACAACCATGGCAGAGGGTAGATATTTTGGACCAATTAATTGTTTTCATTATGTTGATCAAAAAGTGGCTGGCAAATCTGTTCTATCTTCATGTTTCTGTTGCTATGAATTTATGCTTTTTTGTTTTTATTTTTCATTTTTTATGTGTTAGACACTGTGCTAGGCATTTATTATGCATTATCACATAAAATAGGATGTAACTGGCATAATTTACATATAGCCAGATCTTATAATTATGATATATTAATTCCTTACAGTTATAAAAAACACCTTGCAGCATAATCCAAAAGAGCACTCAAAGAGGCTTTATAAGACTCTTTTAAAGATTTTATTTATTTATTTGACAGAGAGAGATCACAAGCAGATGGAGAGGCAGGCAAAGAGAGAGAGAGGGAAGCAGGCTCCCTGCTGAGCAGAGAGCCCGATGTGGGACTTGATCCCAGGACCCTGAGATCATGACCTGAGCCGAAGGCAGCGGCTTAACCCACTGAGCCACCCAGGCGCTCCTATGAGACTTTTTTGTACTGCTTTTTAAACTGAACTTTCAACTGAGTTGTTTAAATGCCTACTGGATTTAGCCCATTTGATTAAATCATCTGGATCATTTGATTAAATATTTTCTTTAATCCATCTCCCCCTGTGGTCATGTGCTATTAAAAGTTTTGCTGGAAAATTATGTGTGGAGGAAAAAGAAAAGGGTGAAAAAGATATATCATGGAACATAGTCGAGGTCAACAGGTAGTATATACCATCCAGAAAGATTTCCCCATATTTAGAATCAGCCACCAGTATGTTTATACATATGATAGCTTTCAGTGGCATTTCAGACCATTCAGATAATCCCTTACTCGGATTATGATGCTCTGTAATGAAATATATGGTCAAACCAGAGCATCCTCTCGGAGCTTACTTCAGAATAACTCATACTTCCTGGAAACCCAGAGCCAACTCAAAGCAGGTTCCCTTATTAATCATTAAGGTCACCTGACCTATGTCACACAAAAGGCAGGATATTGATGATGAGCCACCCTCCTGAGAAATTAATCTTCAATCAACATGTGTATGTGTGTTCTCTAGAAGTCACCATTGATATTTCATGGCTTCTTTTATTGTAGAACTGAGGGGCATGTTACATGTCAAGATGAAATCAATGTGAAATTGATGGGCTGAGAGGAATTTGGTCTTAAGGGCTTTGCAATAGTGTAACAATCAAGTCATTCTTCCCACTGCCTTACTGAACTATTTTATTTGCAGTAGCAAATTCCCCACATAAAATTCTATGTATTTTTTCAAACAACTCCTTTTTTTTCAAGTGATCTTAGCTTTGCCATTGTATTTATTGTTTTTTGTTGTTGTTGTTGTAACATGAATATATGCTCATTTTATAAAGCTAGGAAGTAGAAAATAAGAAAGATAAAAAATTATTTATTAACCTTACCACTATAACATATTAGACTGTTTCCTATCTTTTTATTTAGACTTTCCCCAAAACAAAATTAAGTTTATTTTGTATCTGTAATTTTGTTTCTGCTTTCTTCTTAACCACTGTTTTTAGCAGGCATTAATTGTATTGTTATAACTGCCCTTTACCATAATTTTTAATGATTGCTTAACTATTCTCCTTTTGTTGGATATTTCATTTGGTTTCAATTTTTCATGTTTATAAAAGATTACATAATTTATAGAATTATACTGATGATACTATGTGTGTTGGATATTAAAATCATATGTATATTATATATATATATATATATATATAATTTTTCCTTCAGGTTGATTCCCAGAAGTAGAATTACAGGGTCAAGTTTTCTTTTTAATTTTTGCTTCTTTTTGATTCAGGCCCCAAAAGATTTGCTGGATGCTTGAGAAAAATATACTCTCTTGGTATGAGATTCCTCTGAACAAATAAAAGCATGTTCTCTTCATTTCAGTGAACATGATTAAGTCCCTTTTTGCCTTAGACTGTTTTGAGATGCTTTCATTCTCCCCATCCCTACCCCCAACACACACAAAAACGCACACTATTCAATCATGGAAAATGGAAAGTTTCTCCTTATCTTGTCCTGGCTGAGGAAGAAATCTGTCAATTTTGAACAATACACAGTTGAAAGTAAAAAAGTTCTAAGTGATTTTAAGGGTTTTATTTTGTTCTTTTTCTTTTCCTTAGGCAAGCTATACACATTTGCTATTGAAATTTACCACATTAATGCCTGCAGTATTAGGAAACATGGTGGGCCCTCATGGGATGGAGGAAAGTGCACTGGACTTGTAATCAGAACATCTGGCTTGGGCCCTGGCACTATACCGCTTCTGTGTCTTAGACCATATAAGGTGAGTTCCTTTGTTTTCCTTTGTTTAGGATCCATGGCTTTAGTCAGTCCCTTTGGTGACCAGCCTTCCCCTCCGCCACCACGAGCTAGCTATCACCACTTCCACTGTGCAGGTGCGGAGGCCAGGGTTTCACAGGGTGAAACAGTGACATGTGGCTAGTGAATGGGAGACGTTAGGAAGCTCAGCATTCCTGATCCCAAACATTCATTTTTCTCGTTGGTTCCTGTGGTGTTCTTATTACCTGTGTTTCATTGGACAAGTACTTACCCTCTCTGAATCTTACTTGGTCCCTTTTAAATTGTAGACAATTATATCTACCCCACAGGACTTTTGAGGAGATCCAATGAGATGATTAAAATTGAATGTGCTATTTAAAGCAAAATATAAGTGTTGGGAATTGAGTTCATTAATGAGAAAGGCGACTAATACAGTGTTTGCTTATGTGGCTCATACTGACTCCGGAAAAGTTTCAGATTAAGTTTTTTTAGTTCATATTTTATAAGTTTTTATTTTATCTGTTTTCCTTTTTTTTAAAAACAATGTTCCTCTAATAAATCCCAAGGAAATGAGATGCAGAAGCATTTGATAACGAAATGTTATGGTATTGGATTTAAGCAAAGCCAAGAAGTTTGACTTCTTTTCACATAAGTTTCTTAGTCTCATCACTATTGACATTTCGGTGGGATAATTCTTTGTTGAGGAGGCCTGGCCTGTATACTGTAGGATGTTTATCAGCTTTCCTGCTCTCTACCCACTAGATGCTAGTGATGTTCCCCTCCCAACTGTGACAATGAAAAATATCTTTACATATTGCCAGATATCACCTTGAGGGTGGCTTTATGTGGGGAGAGGCGCCAAACTGAGAAGCTTTGCTCCCATTTGAGAACTACTGCTTTAACAGAGTGTGTGTTTTACAAGATGCAAATTTTGTTTACCATGATCTTGATGTGTTCTTATTTCCTAATATGTCAAAAGTATAATTTAGGAAAATTAATTCTGCAAAGGAAACTATCTTTAGCATTTATTTGTTGCCTTGGTCTATTCAAATTTTATAACCTAGTTACTAGATAAACATCATTGTTTTCCTGACTGCCCAAACAATTTTCACTGACTGCCAATACCAAGATCTGAACACAAGATTATAAAAAAACAAGAAATAAAGAAAAACAAAAATTCACACAATCACAATGAGAAGCCTGTTCTGGGGATAACAGCTCCTGTAAAATTTCCCATTTTTATTACAATTTTGGTCTCAGGAATGCATTTGTGTTGTGCCATTTTCAGTTCTTGTTACCATCATTGTCATAACAGGGAATGAGCCAAATTGCAATGCCTCAGATAGTCTGTCACTTGCAATAGTGTGGGGCCCTCCTCTGACCTTCTGTTATTCCAGAGTGACTAGGAGGCACAGTCCCTGACCAGAGGAGATGAAGCACTCTGGAGAGATCAAAGGCTATTGAGGCCTGAGTGGCCGTACAATTTAGCACTGGGGGTTCTATTCAGCAGTCTAAATTGCAGCTGGTCCATCTGTCCAAAGAGCGATATGGCACAGAGTTATGAGACATCACTTGCCTTAGCAAAAGGCAGTTCTCATCAAAGGAAAGAGGAAACTAGGAAGAGAACAAGTATTTCTTAACACCGACTATGCATCCCTAGGCTAAGAATTTTATGTGTGTGTTCACGTAATCTTCACACCAAATGTATGAGGTAAATGTTATTATATCCGATTTTTCACTCCTGGTAGTAAAGTAAGTTGCCTAAGGTCAGGTTGAGCTGAGATTCAGATGATGGCTTGGAAGTTTCTGTTGTTACTAAATTTGTGAACTTCCAGCCATTATATTCACACATGACCTAGTAATCTCATAATAGATATTATGGGGTTATGAAATTGATTCAGATATCTAAAACTTAATACATTATTTTGAAAAGTGGCTTGTTAACTTTGAGGAGCATGGAGGGAGGCCCCCAGCACCTCCAGACTAGTTAGTGAGCAGAGGACGAACAGTGGGGAGTAGGGTAGTAATTAAGAGCTTTCCTTCCTAAGATGTTAGAGGTTCTTTGCTTTTCAAAGAACTTGAAGTCTTTATGGTGTTGCCACATAAGTCAGTTGGCTCTTTGTTCTTCCTAAAGTGAGATTCATTTATTTTTTAATTATCTTATCTAAAAAACATTTATGAAACTCTGTTAGGTAAAGGGGACTGAGCTAGGTGCTAGGAATGGGTATAAAATACGTTCCCTTCCCTTAAGGTAACCGACGCTCTTGTGGAGGGTATAAGAAATGTTTATTAACTTCTATATCAATTTCTATAAAACATAGGAGATCATTGAAAGAGATTAAGAAATGTTCGTATGATGGAAATGGATAGTTCAGAGAAAAGACATATACTCTTTGGCCTGGAAATCACAGCCCAGATTGTCAGAAGAGCACACTTACAAAATAAACTTTAGGTAAAGGTGAAGGTCACTGATGACTATCTGTTGATGACTCATTTCACTTTTCCAGCCTCCTGCCCCTGAGCAACCTAAGCTTGCTCCTCCTAGCCCTTGTTGGCTTCCTCCTTGCCTACAAGCTTGCAGGAGCATTTGCGTATTTATATGAGCTGATGCTTCTTCTTGCAGAACCCTAGCCGTATTCCTCTTTGCTCACCTAAATCAAGTTCTTACTTCTTTGATTAAATCATTCTTGATTTCATTGCTGACCACACATCTTTTTCTTTAGACTTATTCTCTCATCCCATTTCTGCCAAAGGGGTTGTTTTAGCCTGTGAACCCTGGGATCCCTTCCCTGGCAGGTGATTGAACCAGAGGTCATATCAGGCCAAAGGGAAACTGATTGAGCCAAGCAGATTCTGTCTCTCAATAACTTGCACTAAGTGACATGAAGCCTCTTCTGTCATGGTAGAGATGGATCTAGTAGGTGAGACGGGTGCCATGTTGGGCCAAGGGGAAGAGTACAGCTGAGAAACAGAAGAAAAGCTAAGAGAAAAAGAGATAAGAGAGGACATGCAACCTCTGAGAACACAAGTTTGCTGACTTTTCAGGTGTACTTTTAGTTCACAGGTGGCTCAGTTCTTCCAATTTCCCTACTTTAGATTCCAAGAGATGTATAACCTCACGCCAATTGACTTGAGCTAATTAGAATGGGTTTCTTATCTTTTCAACGCAGTGGGCTTGGACCAACCTATCTTGCTACCCTGGTCTTCCCATTCTCTGACATCCCGTTTACTTACTCTGTGCTGTTCATTTTCTAAATCCATCATGTGCTACTTAACATTCTTATTTGGCTGCTTCTGTGGTGTCTGCCCATTTCCAGCAGCTCTTTCGGCGTACAGGCAATACCTCACACTCGGGAGGCCGTGTAACACAGTGGTCTAGAGACGGGACCCTGCCTGGGTTCACATGCCGGCGTTGCCACTCTCCAGCCAGGACAGGCTGGGGTATGCTCGTTGACAGACAGCTCTCAAGGCTGCAGAGGCTTAACACCGTGTTTTTTGCTCCTATTAAATGTTCTACTCAGGTTGTCGGGAGGCCTAGGATTATCACGGTCACTCAGAAACCTGGGCTCTGTCCCAGTCCCTACCTCTGTGATAACCACACCAGAGCAAAGAGAACATGGTGGATCGAACAGTGGCTGTTAGAGATTCTACCTAAGTGCAATTCTATCACGGGCCTCCGAGGAGAACTGAAATATTTATGAGCAGCCCTTAGGACTTCCACAATTTCTTGCGAGGAGTGCAACTTGGGGCATGTTGCTTTACCTCTTTGTGCCTCGACTTTCTTTTCTTTGAAATGAGGATAATAATAGCACTTCCCTGTTGTGAGGATTAAATGTGATGATACATGGAAAGCGCTGAAAATAGCGTTCAACTCGTCGTGAATGCCATCAAAGTGTTTGCTGGTGCTGTTTGTAAATACTTAAAGTCTAAGTTACATGCTTGATTATTTCACATATTCACATCTCTACCCGTGAATCAAAACTTCTACAGATACCGGAGTTGGCAGGTGCCAGGAAGTTACTTACTGATCTTCTTTCATCTCTTATTCATGTGGGGACAGACATTTCAACCAGTGGTTGGCTGTGTTCTTCTCTTGCCTTATAGCTTCGCTTTCTTCTGAAAAATCAATCGTACTACAAATGCTAGGCCATCACTTTTGTACGGCAGCATTTATTCTGTCTCCTGCATAGAATGGCATTCTAAGTCACTGTCGATAATCCAAAAGAAAGGAATACACGCCAATTTATTAGCTATGCACGGTTCCCATTATCGCCTCGAGAAAATAAACTTAGTGACAAGGGCCACATCGAATATCTGCCGAGTCTGGCTTAGAAATTTTTATTCTCCTTGTCTGGGTAGACTGCCCTGAGTGACTTACCACATCCCCATCGCTACCGGGAAGGAGTTGTCTGTTTGCTCAAAGTGCTGTGCTCAGCATTGCTTTATGGGGAGAGCATAGCCTTACCAGCTGTAGAGGCCCGACATTACTTGCAGAGTTTATATTGGAAAGTGATCTCCTCAAACTGAGCCCTGGTTAGGGAAGAGAAAAAAGAAAAGGATGTGTCGAAAAGCTGCCTAGAATAAAAAATGGTCTCTCTTCTAATGGGGAAGAAATGTGGTTTGGCATCAATAAAGGGTAGATAAGATGTAGTGTAACCAATAAAATGCTGCTTCCAGCCTCATCCTGTGATCAAAGCAAGAGTGAGTTCTTCCAATAGCTCCTGGCTCGGGTATTTGGGTATTTGCTTTAGCACACCCACCAGGGGGCCTCAGTGATTTTTTTTCTTCTCTCTGGGAAGGATGGTAAATCGCACTTTGATCATTTAGGACCCTGTCTATTTACATGGTGTCTCCCATTTTCTCTCTCTAAACACACAGTGTCCCTCCATTCTATTGAGGGCTCTGCCGTGCCCAAGGGAAGCAGGCACTTTACCTGCTGATTTGCGCCCCTTTGCCCTGCCCTGAACTAAACCTCAACCCCATTTAGCCGGCGGTTTCTGCTCTGATTCCTTGGGGATGCCGTGGCTCCTCATTCTTTACTTCTCTTTCAGTCATCTTTCGTAACATTTCCTCTCCCGCCATTTTGCTTGATCTCTACTGGTCTTGCTTGGATCTAATATTTTGCTTGAGTGTCATTCAGTTCAGTGGTCTGGGTATTATTTTGTTCTGTTTCTTGAGGAACAAAAATAAGGTAAGACTAAACCAAAGAAGGCGTGGGTGTCTCAGAAGCTTTTATTGGTGACACTCCCCTGATTCCTATGACGGCGTGGTACAAATGGGCTGGAAGTTAGGATTAACTAGTCAGCAAGTCACCCATTGACAGGTTTGATGGCCTTGGTGCTATCGGATTTACATACAACATTTTAGTTAACCTAGCAACCCAATTAAATGTTTACCATTATTATCCCCACTCTACAGATGTGGAAAAGAAAACCCGAAAAGCTAAGGGACTTGCTGAGGTCCTACAGATATGAACCCAGAAAGTCTGACTTTGGAGCCTGCTGTAGACTGTGTCCCCCACAAAGTTCCTATGTTAAGACCTAATTCCCTATGCCAGGGTATTAGGAGGTGGAGCCTTGGGGTGGTAACTAGGTTAGGAGGGTGGAGCCTTCATGAATGAGAAGAGTGCCCTTAAAAGAGACCCCAAAGAGCTCCCTTGGCCCATCTACCAGATGAGGGTACAGCAAAAAAGATGACCTCACATGAACCCAGAAATTACTCTTACCAGATACCCAATGTTTTGGCACCTCGATCTTGGACTCCTCAGCTCACAATGGGAGGAGAAAAGAAGGTAACACAGCCACTCCGAAGAACTTAAAGGAAGCCCTCCTCTCTCTTCGTGGCCTGCAGCCCTTTGGTAATATTGGAGACTGGAGGTTCTTGTGGTTTGGGGAAAATTAGAACAGACCTTAAATACAGTCAATTAATTGATGCAAATCACTTTCCTTTCAGTAAGATTTAGGTAATGGCATATCTTAAATGACAAACCCTGCTATTTGTCATTTTCACTAAGGAAAACCCTCAGCGGCTTTCCACCGGTAAATTCCGAAGAGAAGCTGATAGGTTTCCCTCATTTAAATATAGCATAGATGCATTTTTAAGAACCTATTCCTTTTGGAGGGAGTGGAATTGACAGATCTGGACCTTGAATGCTCATTTGATATACTGATGCTCTATGGAGCTTGGCAAGGCAGTTTTTCAGCCCACCCTGGAGCGTTTTCTGTTTCCTTCCTTGGTTCTATTTTAAACTCTTACTTTACATAGTACCTGCAACCAAGGCCAGTGATTATCTTCCCCAGAGAGAAAAGTAAGAATATTTTCCTTCTAGAAAATTGTGAGATCCTTCTCCCTTCCCAACCCCATATCCAAACCTAAATAATATCCCCATCTTGCTTGCTTGAAATATGTATACTTCTTTGCCTTCTGCTCATCTTCCATGTTCCAACCATTGGGTCAACTTCATTTTTATTCAAAATCTTTTTGGTGAATGAAGCCTTGGCAGTGGTCAGGCTGGGGCCAGAGGTTTCTCTTTTGTGGTCGTGATTTCACTTGTGAAGTTTACCTTTTGAAGCAGTATCTCAGCCTTCAGGAAAGAAGAACACCCACCTTCTGCCTCCCTTGGAATCTCTTCACTTTCATCCTTACTAATTTCTGTTATGTCCCTTTCATTAGCCTTTTTTCTTTTCCTTCTCACTTTCCTATTACCCTAAATCAGTGTCCATGAAAGAAGATGTAAAAAAGAAAGTTGTGTTTCCCACTGCTGTCTGTGCCCAGAGGGAACACATAGACAAGGCACTTGTACCAAAGGTTTCTTCCATAGCTGCTCATCGGATCTCTCTGTGGTCTGAGACTGAATATTGGGAAGCATATCAAATGTACTAGATTAAACATGAGCAATTTTAAAAAATGGAAGCATTCCTCAAATTAGACATTCTAATATGAATTGTGACTCGCTAAGACAAAAGATAACAAATACAAATCCTACAAACTTATACGATTGTATCTCTTTTTTTGCAATGGAGAGAGCATCTTATAAAGTTCTATGCAACACATTTTGGGAAGCACCGTTTAAGAATATTTCACATGTCATATTCCAAATGCTCCTTGGAGTTCTATATTCTTGATATTTTAAAATTAAATCTCCTTGCTCTGGGATCAGACAGTGGATCTTCTCATAGCTAAAAAGACCTGAATTTACAAAAGGACAGAAAGCATAGCCCAAGTAGCACACTTTCTTGAAAATTATTAATTTTCCCACAGTGCTGTATATTACTGATGTAGTAAATGAGATGAACTCAGTGGGAATACACACATAAAAAAAACTTTTATTTCCTTGACTTTAAAAATCATGACCTTAAAAAGGCAAGAGCATTGCTGTCTTTCCCACCTCTAAATTTGTTTTGTGTATACACTGTAGCTTTCCGGGTAATTTCACTTAGAAAAGTGTGTCATGTATGGGGCACCTGGGTGGCTCAGTGGGTTAGGCCTCTGCCTTTGGCTCAGGTCATGATTTCAGGGTCTTGGGATCGAGCCCCACATCAGGCTGTCTGCTCAGTGGGAAGCCTGCTTCCCCTCTTTCTCTCTGCCTACTTGTGATCTCTGTCAAGTAAATAAATAAAATCTTAAAAAAAAAATTGTGTCATGTATGGTAATTAAGACTATATATAATATAATATTAACATTCATAATCAATCATATTTGTATTTTAAATGCATATTATTTGTTATATTTAAAATAGTAATAATCAATAATTATATATATATTTTATGACTGGTCAGGCCAGTATACACAACAAGTTCAATCTCACATCCTATTCACCTTCTCCCCTCTCTCTAGTAGGCTTGAGTTGTACCTTGGGGTCTTGTAATGGGGTATACAGCATGATATTCTTCATTGCTATTTCTTGGTTTAATTTCTCTTGTGAATCTTCCTATATCTTATAGGTTTAGAGGAAGGAGAAAGACTAGAGAAAAAAGAGAAAAGGTCTTTTCTTTGTCTTTAATGTAGTGTATATATATATATCATGTAGCTACTATATTTCCCATGATAGGTATCTAAATCTTGGCTTTTTTGTCTGGTACATTGATGGATTCTTTGGAGGATGCACGGGATCACTAGCCGTGCACCCAGTAAGGGCAGTGCACTCTCTAGTTCATCTCCTCTGTCTGTTCCTATTGCTCCTACTGCTGGTGGTGAACCCAAGGTCTCATACCTTGAAGATGGCCTACTTATCTTCTAAGGCATCCTCTCAATTCTCAAGAAATTCATGCATCCTTTCTGGGCAGTCTGTGTTTGCTTTGCTATCACATGCTGCTCTAGCCAGAATCCTACCTTTAGAATTCTCCAGATAAGAGGCAGATCCTGGGTTTATGATTGTGTATGTGAAATTCCAATGGACACATCAAACTCCTGAGAGTTCCTATATCCTTCTTCACTCAGGAGGGTGTAGTGGTTTTGGACTACAAATGTCTGCAACTCAGCAAACATCTAGGCATGGTGAGGGATGCCAGCTTCCCTTCATACAGGGACATTACTTTATGGACACTTTCTTAGACCCTTCTCAATCAGTTGATGAGGAGGGTGCCCTCTTCCCCGAAGAGAGGAGGGGGGATAAAGTCTTTGCACTTTTCATCTCAGAAAAATCTCCGACCAGCTCTCTTTTTTTCACTTTTTAGAATTCCTAGTTTCCCCTATTTGAAGCTATTAGGTCGGTGGTGGGGATTAATAACAGTCAAACTAGTTCTGTTATTCTTGGCAAGGATAAAAGTAGCATTCTTCTTTAGTGTTACCATCTATTGAATTTCAGAAGACAACATGAAAAGATTTATTCAGCATCCTGTAACGTGGGGAAATTAATTCCTAAATGCAAATATTCTTTGTACTGTTTTGTTTTGTTAGTAGTATATGATTTATACAGCAATTTCCATTGTTTAAAAATCTTGTTATTAGAGTCAATGCTGATACTAAGACCTACCTTTGTTGACATGTTGTGTTCTTGTATTCTATTCCCAGGAGTGGCACGTGCAGGTGAGAGGGCATTTCCAACTGTCCAGCTCTTGCAACTTTCTGGTTGAAGCCTATAGTTAATTACTGCTAAGTGTTTAGAAGTGAGTTTATGAAACTTTTAGATTATACCACAGCACATATGCACAGGAGTTAGAATAGTAAGCACTTAGTGGATTTTATATTTAATTTCAGTAATTAGACAGTTCTCAGCTAATCATTTTTAATTTTAGCTGTATCATCTGTATCCCCTTACCACTTCTATGACCCGGCTGGGCTGGTTTCCCATACTCTTATTCTCTCTCTCTTTTCTCTCTGTTCTCTCACTTTGTTGTTTGTTTAGTCGCAAGTCTCCAATAGTGTCATTTCCTGCTGGGTTCTCCAGCTGTGAGACATTCCCTCAAACCCCCTCTCCTTCCCCAGCTGTCTCTATGGGCAACATCAAACTGCTGATTTTAACACATTTGGTTAGCATTTAGCAGGGGCCAGGGACTCCTGTTAACTTCTAAAATGTGTTTATGATGCAGAGACACATTTTGCTCCTCATTAAGCCTTTGACTAAAGGGAAAAATAAAGGGGTGTCGAGGTGTGAGATTCTAAACAACCATCCCAGAAAAGGGTAAAAACCAGTCAAATAAGTAATACAAGAATTCAAAGGAACCCAAAACCCACAGCTCTGTTTCTCATGAGCTGGGAGCTAACATTGTTTTGCCTTCACTCAGGCTGGGTTGTCTACTGGGAAACTGGCAGACATACCTGTTAGGTGCAGGAAACCCTGAAGTGGACAACACCAGAAACTCCTTTTATGAAGGCACCAATTTTCATGTATTCCAGTATCCTGGAGGTATGTTGTCATTTTTGAAACATTCACAACATGCAATGGAGAGAAAGAGACCCTTTGTTAGCTTCATTCCAGGAGGAAAATTGAGATGCAGCTGGGAGGAGCTGGAAGCATCCAGTCAGCAAGATAGCAGGGAGAATTTATATGACATGACAGCTTGTGAACATGCTTGCTCTAAGACAGACACAGTACTGGTATAAGCAAGGCAGGATGTAAATGATTTTTTAAAAGCAAGTGTTGGCCTGGATTTTGACTCAAGATGGTGCCCCATGTATCCTGGTATTCAGTGAAAGTATTCTGAAGCAGTGAGCAAGCCTCTAGTCCAAAGCTTGCTACAGAGTAAGCCCTTAATACATTTTTCCTGACTTGCTTGCTGTTTTGTAGCATTCCTAGCTTGGCATACAAGGAGGATAATGAAGTACACAGGGATAGAAAAACTTCTGCATTAACTTGATGGCCACACCACAGATAGCAGGGGTTAATAGCAGGAACATCCGTAGAGTTCATCCCTGGTAAACCAGGTCATCCCTGATCATAACATGTCCAGAGAGATCCAAGAGCTGTGAGAGTTCCCAATAAAATCCAGCACAAGTTTACTCCAGCTCAGCCTCTCCATCTCTCCCCAAATGGGTCCGTTCGTGTCCTCCCAGAAGTGGGCGCTAAACCAAGTTACAAGTGTGAGAGGCTTATTGTGGGAGATGCCTATGAAAGAGGGAAGGAAAGGAGGCAGACCTAGTCAAGGAAAGCCTCAGACCTGGAAACAATTTTGACATCTGTGGAAAAGTTGGGAAAGAAGGAGGTTTGGGTAGCCCGGAAAAGTTTTGACTATGCCCATAAGGAGGCCCAGTGCAGAGTCTTGCTTTTGGCAGAAATGGCCTGTCCCTAGGACTTCCACCTTGCTAGGTCTGGCTGGCAGTTGCCCCAGAAGAGTGTGGCCTTGGTGTGAAAACTATGGTGGATCACTAAGGTGAAACAGTTGGAGGCTGTCAGCTAACTAGAACGTTTTCTTTAGCAGGGAGGTCTGAAGAATGCACCTCATCACTGCCAGACTATGAGACTCCAGCCTCTTCACCCCAAAATGATGCTATCCTAGAACCAGATTTCTGTTGTCCCCAGAGAGACCATCAGACCCAATCTCATTTTGCCTCGTATGCCTCTTTACCTTCTGCACTATCAGAAAGTTCTCTCAAGAAATCCATTATTGTCCAAAATGTGACACCTATATGATGTTCCAAATCTTCTAATGAGACTCTTTTACTACTTCTGATCCATCCAAACCCTTTCACCTCCTTGTTTGAACTCTCGGAGTGTTATAAGGTAAATGTCCCTTATGTTCTCCTCTTCTGGAAGTGTCCTCCTCACTTTGTTTTTCTAACCGAACCTGGCTCATCTCAAGGACATGTCTTCCTTCTCAAGGGGTGGTTATATTATTATTTTTGTCTCTTATGAATAGATAGTGAGTATGGAGGGGAGTGGGATATACTTAACTACTTACTCCTCATTTCTTCTTCCAACACATTTCTCCCTCTTCCTTTCTCAAAAAAGCATCTCCTTGAAAGAATCCATCAGAACATTCCCCTACTCACCTTCCCTGTCTTCATCTCTCAAACTCTTGGTCACCCTTTATTCATTGAAGATGTAGCACTATTTTCCTCTTCACCATCACTTCTGTTATTTTGGGGATATTTACCATTCATTCAGCTAATCTGTCTGATACTCTGACTGCTCAGTTGGATGAATTGTTGCTGTTCACTAAGTCTAGCCTCCTCACTCTGCACGGGATCCTTCCCCCATGTACTCATGAGAAGGACTCTGGCAATTATTGCCTTTATTCTGCATTCAAAATGTGTCCACTTACCACTGGATTAAGTCTTTCTGTTGTTTTATTTCTTATATTAATGATGTAAGTAGTTCTATTAAATATTTTTTCACCATAAAGTCCCTGTCTTGACTCACACTTTCCTTAGCTATCACCCTATTTCTCCGTCCCCCCCGTACAGCAAAATGCCACATTAATGTCTTTATGTTCTCATTTCTCTGTAGCTTTGTAGATGTTCCAATGGCTTTCATTCCCTCTACTTTACTAATCACTCATACTGATTTTTCTGAGGTTACTAAGGTCCTCCATGTTGCCAGACTCAATAATGACTTCTCTTGCCTCATCTTAGTTGAGCTTATGAGAAAAAATTGACATAGTTTACTATCTCCTTGTCTTCAGAACATTTCCTTCACATAGGTGCTGGATCACCATTTTCACTGACTCTGCTCAGTCACATTTTCGGGCCAATTTTTCAGTTTTTCCCAGCTTTTTTGAGATATAATTGACAACATTGTGTAAGTTTAAGATGTATAACATGACGATTTGATGTATGTGTATATTGGAAAGTGATTATAGTAAAGTTAGTTAACACATCCATCCCCTGATGAAGCTATTTTTTGTTTGTGGTTATAACATTTATGATCTACTGTTTTTGCACATTTCAGTTTTACAATATGGTATTGTTAACTTATTACAGTCCTATTACTGTATGTTACATTTTTAGAACACATTCCTCTTATAACTGAAAGGTTTTACCTTTTCACAAACATCTTCTCATTTCTTTCACTCCCCCCTCTGAACCCCACAACCTTCAGTCTACTGTTTCTGTGAGTTTGATTTTTTTTTTTAGATTCCATGTGTAAATGAGATCATGGAGTATTTGTCTTTCTCTTACTTCATTTCACACAGTACCCTCAAGGTCCACCCATGTTGATGCAAATGGCAGAATTTCCTTCTCTTTTATGGTTGAACACTCTTATATTGTATATATACATATATTCTCCTTCCTTTTTTGGTATTTAATGTCAACATATTCTGGGGATCAGTTCTTAGATCTTATGTTTCTGTTTATACTGAGTCCCCAGGTGATGTCATCCAGACTCTCCACTGATCATTACAGTCTTACAACTAAGGACCACTCCACCAGAGTATGAAATGTACCATAGCCAAACAGCGTCTTTAGTTTTCTTCCACCCTAACATGGGGGCACATGGGTGCACACACACACACACACACACACACACACACACACATATTTGTACCTCCTGCATTCATTCTTCCCGTAGGAAATGGCACCACATTCCTTCAGTTGCCCACGCCAAAAACCCAGGGCCATGCTTAATTCTTGTCTTTCCTTCACAAACTATATCCTTATGCTTCATCAGTAAAACCAGTTGGTTTTAGCTTCAAATTATATCCTGTGTTAGGGTACGGAGTCGACTACCCCTCAATTAGACAGAGAACACTCTCGATAATGCAAGTCACACAGTGAGGTTTATTTCCAGCTAGCTGGGGTCCAAGTATCCGCCCGGCACAGTGGGTGTCAACAAGGACCCCGAACACTCAAAGCCAAGGGTTTATATAGCATTTTCAAGGCACTTCTTCATGGCTACATACGTATCTTGTGCCCCACTTTGACAGTATAACTTTGTTTACACTTTTGCCACCTCAGCATCACCCTGGCGCCATCCTGGCAATTAAGTGAGATTTAGGTTTAAAAGAAATTTAACTTTATTTACATTTCCTTCTTCCTCAGCCTCCTTCAGTTTTATGGTGGGGAGGGCAACCTTAGGCCTTGAGGAACTGAGCCCTTTGTCTCTGGAAATTGGGCCATTGAAGAGATAGCCCTTTTTGTTGTAAATCACCAGGACATTTGCAAACCAAGGGAGACTCCTGTCTTGCAGGATTGTGACCTCTGCAAGTTAACTATTTGTTTTTCTTTGACATCTAGTCCCTGTGGCGCTACCACCTAACTGCCCTGGTGGTATATGATTAAGTTGTTTTTTAGGTTTTAGCTACTTTCTCTTATCCCAAGTTACATGCGCACTGTGGGCTGGTTAGGGACACTCAGTAAAATGGCTTCCCAGCCTTCAAGATGGCCATTCTTATGCTAACCCACTTCTACGAGCAAGGTGCTGGCTTTTGCTTTGCCAAGATGACTGTACTTATTTCAGGGCTAGACTCGAGGTGGGTACAGCCTTGTTTTTCTTGGCCTCCACACCTGGAGCTGGTTTCTAGGACTTGTTTTTAAGTCCCTTGGGGGAAGGGGAGCAGGGACAGTTTAAGGGTTAACCTCAATGGAAGCCTCTGGCTAAAATAAAAGTATAAAATAGGTCCTTACACCTGAATTTGACCTCTTTAGCCATCATTTTTCTCCTAGACTATTCCAACTGTCTCTTCACTTCTCTTTCCTTTTCTCACTTTGACCCTCACTACTGCTTATTCTCTGCATCACAAATGGTGATTCTTTAGAAATTGGAGCACTTTGTGCCCCTATAGGGATCACTGTAATCATTCCAAGTAAGTACTTCAATCTAGTTGAAAGCAAAAAGTATTAAATTTAATAAAAGTTTACATTGATCTTTCCATTGTTTCTTTCTTTTTATGTCTTAACCTGTGCCCGTGCTCGCCCTAAAGCCTTGACAGATCTTTATGTTGCCAAACCCACTCAGCCTTAACCTCTTTGGTCCTGACTTCGCCTTTCAATCTAATATGATTCTTCTGAGCCCAGGCTGGTTGCTAGACCATTTGTGCCTCACTGTATATGGTTTTTATCTCTTTTAATATTTTAATAATTTTTTAAATGATTCTTTTTATGTGATGATTTTCTTCTATTAGACTTTTACCTTCACAGTTTAACTGGGTATCTGCTATGTAGTAGGATACAATATATGTTTGAAGAATAATTAAGTAAATAATTTGGCGTACAAAATCTCTGCCTCTATTGTAGAAAGAATATAATCAGTCAGCACCATATTGACTAGTTTCCTGAAAGCAAAACAAAAACAAAAACAAAAACAAAACCAATCCATTTAGGACTAGTCACTAAGGGCACCAAAGGTTGCCATTTCTTTATTAATGGAATCAGCAAAATGGAGAAGGAAAACACTCATGGAATCTAATCAAGGGTAATGTCTACTTAATGAGAAAATCCCAAGGTTAATCATATACACTTTGGTTATAAAGAAATAACTATAACATTTTCAGCCTTTAAAAACAAAGGGCATGAATCTGTTTGCAGACTTTTAACAGCTATTTTCTTATATTCTGTGGCTCCATTAATAACTTGTCTTGGTTCAGGGTAAAAATAAACCAAAAAACAAAAGCCATATGTTCGAAATAACCTTTCATTTCAAAATTATTACTAAACTATAGACTCATTTTCCATTCATTTTTTAAAAACAATGTCTGCCATGTGTAGTAAATAGTATTTTAATCTTTTCTACAGAAGCATGAGTGGTGTGCACACTAAGGGGTAATTCTGTAGGAATAGACTTTTAAATTCAATTCAGCACTTTTATCGAGAATGGAGAAGCTTAAAAATTAAGCCAGCAGGCATCCAAAGCCTGAGAGAACACTACTGGATGCATTCTTAATTAGAGCCAATAAAGTGTGTTTTTAGGGAGAGCTTTCCCGCAGAAAGCTCAATGGTAAAACTCAGAAGAAGCAAATTAAATTCTCTATATTAACTGCTTGGCACACTGCTTCTCAAGGAGTTATTTAGCCCAATATGTGAGTTGACAAAATTTTACTTTCAAAACTCCAAATAACCCTGAGATAAAGCACCTACTACTTACATATTTTACCCAAATAAAAAACAATCTATACTAATTTCAAGTCTTATGAGGTTACCAACAGAAAAGGGAACACTTGAGCAATAATGATGAGTTATAGGATAGAGGAAGGATCAAGAATTTCGGATTTTGTTTCCGTGACTACTTTTTTTTTTTTTAACCATTAGACATACTTATGTTATGACATGGAATATTTGTGTGATTCAGTGTATGTGTTTGTGTGAGCATTAAAATAAGGTCAGGAAGAATAAAACAATAGATTCTAAACTGTCAACAGTGAATCCATCTGGATAGTAGGCTTGCGAATAGGGAGATGAGATGATTCTTTTAAAAAATAATATCCTTATTTTTAGTCTTTGAGCGTGTATATGTACTTTATAATTAAAAAATAGTAAACTTAAAAAGATAAAATAAACTTAAAAAGTTACCAGTTGATTTCTGGAAAATCCTATTTTGGAACTCATTGGCACCAAGTTCAGAAAACAAGTACACAGGTATGGTTCACAGGAGGTTGGACCTGAGAGATGCTGAGAACTGTATTTCCAATATGGTATAATAGGTAGCATTTTAGGTTTTTTTTTGAAGACATAATAGTGGTGTATCAACTCTTCAGTGGAAATATTTTCAGGTCATAAAATACAAACACACCTAATGACTTAAATGTAAACTCATATAGACCATTGTGTGATCATTGAGACTATTTTAGACTGAAAGACCCGCGGATCCCCTTACCCAAGAATCCAACACTGCCACTGGATGCAATCAGCAAGAGGTTCTTTATTGTTACGCAGGCGCCTGTGGGTGGTCAGCGCGCGCCTGCGGGTGGTCAGCAGCTCCTGCTAGCTGAGCACACCCGGCTGGGGTGGGGGAGAGGTCTTTCAAGACCATTTTAAGTGTAAAAGGTATTCAGAAATAGACTGAACCGACTTAGTTATTTGAAGGTATATGTTATATCTTAACCATACATTGATTCATTCATGAATCTAACAAAAGATTTTTAAAATCTTATTTCTGAATTATCAACACTCTGCATATAAAGTGTGCTCTCCTGTCTTTAAACATATGAATGAATAAATAATTACTAGTCACTCATCAAGGCTTATTTTCCTCTAGATGCTTCCTTAAAGTCCTTCTTGAGGAGGTATATTGAAAAAGTTATTTTATTTATTTATTCTGCTTCAAATATCGTAATTTGCACTCCAGTGACACTTAATGAATATTTACTTGGGGAAAACCTCAAAACTATTATCAAATCGGGACTATTTAGAGGAGAAAGCTGAGGTGCAACAGCATGGAGGTCTTCAAATATATAAAGACTGCTTGAGGGAGAAAGATTAGACTGATACCGTTGGAAATGGGCTTGTTTGTTTGTTGCCATTTAAAGCATTATTAAACCTGTGTGGCACAGTCTGTTAAGTGACTGACTCTTGGTTTTGGCGCAGGTTGGGGCCTCATGGTTGTGAGATGGAGCTCTGCATCTGGCTCTGTGCTCAGCAGAGTCTGCTGGAGATTCTTTCACCCTCTCCCTATGCCCCTCCTGCTTCAGCTCTCTCTCTCAAATAAATAACAAATCTTTAAAAAGACGAATGTGTTATTAAACAGCACCTTGCAAGACAACATGCATATGTAATTGGAGACTTGGATGAGAGGATCCTTTTTTTTTTATTTGAGGTAAAATTGGTATGTAACATTATATTAGTTTCAGGTGTACAATATAATTTGATATTTGTACACACTACAAAGTGATCACCACAATGTCTAGTTACCCTCTGTCGCTGTACAGTTGACCCTATTTTTCCATTTTGCCCACCTGTCAACTCTCTTTCCCCTCTGATAAACACCCGTCTGTTCTCTATATCTATGAGTTTTGTTTTGTTTGTTTTTTTGTCTTGTTTTTTAAATTCTACATATAAGTGAAATCATATGGTATTTGTCTTTCTCTGCCTGACTTTATTTTACTTAGCACAATACCCTCAAGGTCCATCCCTGTTATTAAAATGTCAAGATTTCCTTCTTTTTTATGGTAATACTCCATTGTCTATATATCCCACCTTTAACCATTCATCCACTGATGGGCACCTAGGTTTTCGAATATCTGGGCTATTGTAAGTAAAGTTGCAGTGACCAAAGGGTTGCATATATCTTTTTGAATTTGTGTTTATGTTTTCTTTGGATACATACCCAGAAGTAGAATAGTTGATTTGCATGGTAGTTCCATTTTTAATTTTTTAAGGAACTTCCGTACTGTTTTCCATAGAGACTGCACCAAATTACATTCTCACCAACAGTGTACGAGGACTCTCTTTTCTCCACATCCTTTTCAACAGTTGTTATTTCTTTCTTTCTTTTTTAAAATTTTTTTATAAAAGCCATTCTAATGGGTATGAGGTGATATCTCATTATGGTTTTGATTTCCATTTCCTTGATAGTGATCTTGAACATTTTTTCATGTGCCTATTGGCCATTCGTATGTTGTTTTTGGAAAACTGTCTAGATCTGCCCATTTCTTAATTGGATTATTTGATTTTTTGAGTTGTTTGGGTTCTTTATATACTTTGTATATACCTTATCAGATAAGTCATTTGGAAATATTTTCTACCATTTGGTAGGTTACTTTTTCACTTTGTTGATGGTTTCCTTTGCTTTGCAGAAGATTTTTAGTTTGATATAGTCCTTATTTATTTTTGCTTTTGTTGCCTTTGCTATTAGAATCAGATCCAAAAATTCAGCGCTAAGACCAATGTCAAAGTCCTTAACTGCCTATGCTTTCTTCCAAGAGTTTATTTGCTCATTTTTTAAAGATTTTATTTATTTATTTGGAGAGAGAAAGAATGAGAGAGAGAGAGAGAGAGAGCATGAGAAGGAGAGGTCAGAGGGAGAAGCAGACTCCCTGCTGAGCAGAAAGCCCGATGCAGGACTGGATGCCAGGACTCCAGGATCATGACCTGAGCTGAAGGCTGTGGCCCAACCAACTGAGCCACCCAGGTGCCCTACGAGTTTTTGTTTGTTTGTTTCAGGTCTTCCATTCAAGTCTTTAATTCACTTTGAGTTAATTTTTGTTTATGGTATCAAGTTTCATTCTTTTATATGTGGCCGTTCAGTTTTCTCAATACCATTTATCGAAGAGACTCTCATTTCCCCCAGTGTATTCTTGGCTCTCTTGTCATAAATTAACTGACCATATATGGGTTTTTTGGTGTTGGGGGGGTGCTCTATTACGTTTCACTAATCTATGTGTCTCTTTCTATACCAATACTATACAGTTTTGATTACAATAGCTTTGTAGTATAGTTTGAAATCAGGGAGCATGATATTCCCAGCTGTGTTCTTCTTTCTCAGGGTTGGTTTGGCCATTCAGGGTCTTTTCTGGTTCCATACAAATTTTATAATTATTTGTTCTACTTGTGTGAAAAGTGCTGTTGGAATTTTGATAGAGATTGAGCTGAATCTGTAGATTGCTTCTTGTTTCTTGAGGTAGGCTTGTATCACTATAAGCTTCCCTCTTAGAATTGTTTTTACTGCATCCCATGATTTTGTATTATTTTATCTCCATTTTTATTTGTCCCGAGGTCTTTTTTGATTTCCCATTTGATTTCTTCATTGATCCACTTGTTGTTCTGTAGCATATAGTTTAATCTTCATATGTCTGTGATAGCTCCAGTTTTCTTTTTGTAACTGATCTCTAGTTTCATACCACTGTGGTCAGAGAAGATGCTTGATTTGACTTCAGTCTTCTTAAATTTATTGAGTCTCGTTTTGTGGCCTAATGTTATCTATCCTAGACAATCTCCCATGTGCACTTGAGAATGTATATTCTGCTGCTTTTGGAGGGAATGTTCTGTATATATCTATCAAGTCCATCTGGTCTAATGTGTCATGTAAGATGTCATGGCTGATGTTTCCTTATTGATTTTCTGCCTGGTTGATCTAGCCATTGAGGTAAGTACATTAGTATATTTCCCACTATTATTGTGTTATGTCGATTTCTTCCTTTATGTGTGTTAATATTTGCTTTATATATTTAGGTGCTCCTATGTTGGGTGTATAATCGTTCACAAATGTTATATCCTGTTGTTGGATTGACCCTTTCATCATAATTCAGTGCCCTTCTTTGTGTTTTATTACACTCTTTGTTTAAAGTATGTTTTGTCTGATATTAATATAACTACACCAGGTGTATTTTTTTTTCCATTTGCATGACATCTTTTTTTATCCCCTTACTTTCAGTCTGTGTGTGTCCTTAGTTTTGAAATGAGTGTCTTGCAGGTAATATGTAGATGAGTCTTCTTTTTTTTATCCTTTTAGCCACTGTATCTTTTGATTGGGGAAGTTAGTCCATTTACATTTAAAATAATGATTGATAGGTATGTGCTTATTGACATTTTGTTAATTGTATTCTGGATGTGTTTTTTAAAAATATTTTATTTATTTATTTGACACAGAGAGAGATCACAAGTAGGTAAGAGAGGCAGGCAGAGAGAGAGAGGGGGAAGCATGCTCCCCGCTGAGCAGAGAGCCCAGTGAGGAGCTCAATCCCAGGACCCTGGGATCATGGCCTGAGCCAAAGGCAGTGGCTTAAACCTCTGAGCCACCCAGGGCTCCCTGTATTCTGGATATTTTTATAGTTCCTCCCTGTTACTTTCTTCTTCTCTTGCTCTCTTCCTTTGTAATTTGTTGCTTTCCTTTAGTGTTTAGTTTAGATTCTTTTCTTATTACCTTTTGTTTATTTAGCATAGGTTTTTGCTTTGTGGTTACCATGAGGTTCACATGTAACAACCTATATATAGAGCAGTCTATTTTAAGTTGATAGCAATTTAAATTACTGCATTCTAAAAACTATATATTTTACTACCCCTCCCTCCATGTTTTGTTTTGATGTCATATTTTACATCTTTTTATGTTGTGTGTCCCTTAACTAATTATATAGTTAATTTCACTACTGTTGTCTTTTAACCTTTATATTAGCTTTATAAGTGATTAATCCTTTACCTTTATTATATATTTGTCTTTATCAGTGAGATTTTTATTTTCATATGTTTTCTTGTTATTAATTACTTCCTTTTCCTTTCACCTTAAAGAAGTCCCTTTAGTATATATTATAAGGCTGGTTTAGTGTGGATGAACTCCTTCAGCATTTGCTTGTTGGAAAACTATCTTTCAGTTCCGAATAGACAGCCTGCTGGGGAACAGTATTCTTGTTTGGAAGTTTTTTCCTTCAGTGCTTTAAATATATCATGCCACTTTCTCTGGCCTGCAAAATTATGTTGAAAAATCAGCTAACAGTCTTAAGTGGGTTCTCTACATCTTTACATGGGAGATGGTGAGTTCAGTGTTTTCCTATACCACCATCTTGGGCTGCCTCTGTAAACATTTTAATGAGGATTAACGTGTGAAAAGCTCCAGGGAGATTTCAGTTTATAATGTTAAGGATGCTTTGGGATATGTGAGTTTCTACTCACTAGAAGAACCTAACAACTGTGAGATAATCTGTTGAGCAAGTTGAGGAGAGCATTTCCATATCAGATGTTTGATTGGAGTGGATGGCTGTAAGGTCTTTTCTAACACTAGAATTCTTTGGTTAAATAAATGAAGAATATGTGATTCCCCCAATCCACTTGAGGATAAGCACTGGGTGCTTTTAAACTGTGTCTTCCCAGAGCCTTTCTAGAAAGAATTTCTATTTTCCTAAAGGTTTAGGTAAGTGCAAAACAAAGGAGAAACATTACTTAGAAAAGGCACTAATATTCCCTGATTTCTTATAATAAAACATTTTAAATCTGTCATGCTTTTAGACAGCTCTGTATAAAGTTTTACTTGATACTACTCCAAAAAAACCATGTATGTGAATGAGATGGAGAGTAAAGATGGAGTTAAAGGTTGGGAAGTTCTTTAAGGGAGAAACACGGTAAAAGTCAATTTATACTGTTTTTTCCATTTTTATAAATGAGTAGTCATATGAATCTAAGAGCTGTTGCTTTATTTCTTTGATGAAAGTGTTTTCCAGATATGCCTCTTTAAGTTCATACATATTAAATGGACATTAAAGAAAAATGATTAGCTTCTACGTGAATAGAGAGATCACAGTCTTTTCAGGATTTCAATCTAATGTTCTGGAGAAATTTCACATGAGTTTGGGGTTAACTATTAACCACCAGTCAACTCTCAATGTTTATGCTATAATTAGTTTGCAAATGATTATAAGCAAAAACTGTTAACTTTTTCTTTTGAAAGGCAGTACTAAAGAGGAAATAACATTATTATTTATAACATTCTATTCAAGTTCAATTTCTATGTTAAATTGCCACTGAAGAATTTAAATCGACTGCATTTATGTTTATTGCATAGCATAAACCATGTAAACAAAATAATACCATGTGCTTCAAAATAAGTACCTACTAATGTAATAAGTACCTGAAGAAATATCTAATTATGTTTTATGAACTCATAATGGTACCTGTGGTATTTCATTATTTTATTGCTTAAATAATCAATTACCCTTTTTCTCTGAAAATGAAAAAAAAAGGAAAATTGATGCAATTTCAATGGTAAGCATTCAAAATTCTAGCTAACCTATTGATATAATGAGAACAATGAGTAAAATATCACAAAAAGTAAATATAAAAGACAATTTTGGAATTCTTCCAAATGAAGAATTTGGAATTCTTCCAAAATGAAGAAAATTTACAGCAAAGACCAATGCATTAGGAAGGAAAAAAAACCTACATGAGTCCCTGTAGTTCTGAATAACTATTACGTTGCAGATAGTTTCAATTAATATGTGGAAACACTTGATAAAGTCAATTGCAGAATCAAAAATACATATGAATGAACAATACCGGAAATTTATTGATAGAAATATCTTTATGTCTTATTTTCATTAGATGATACATCATTTACTAGTTGTTTTAATCAAAAAAAAATAGATTTTTTTTTCTTTGTGACAGATGAAAAATGTGATGAAAAACATTCCACGAGATATTTCTGTTTATAATTCTGATGGAGTAGCTTGTTGCAGATCGTTGCTATCAGGACAATGAATAAAGTTGGATTTTTAAAAATCTGTATAAAGCCGTAAGAGCTCTGTTAAAGTAACCAGTTCTGGAGGGGCCAAGATTGTGTAGAAAGGGGAATTGGAGAGAGGTGAGCTGAACTTCTGTTGCAACCTCTGTCCTGGGGACATCTGCTAATTGCAGATAGGAAGTATCCAAGGTTTTCCTAGGCAGAACAGCTGTGTTGAAGGACAAAGTAACGAAGAGAGGCTTGGGTGGTCTTACGGGGCTGGTGAGACTAAACTGAAGACTTTGGGGGCCAAGATCCCAGTGAGAAGGGAGGAGTGAACAGACCGTGATAACTGCTTCAGGATATTTGTTGAATTTGCAAGTGACAAAGGGACAGGAGACAGGCCTTTCTCAGGACCCTCCGAGAAAACAAAGCAAGGTATTTCAGAAGTCTGAAGGCACTAATATGGATAGATTCGGGATTCACCAGGACCCACCAGATGTGAAGCCCTCTCCTGGTGAAGACCCTAATAGCAGAGGTGAACTGGAGGTAAAAGGAACTTTCCAGAATTGCTTCCAGTTCTGATTGAGTTTTGTCTCAGAGGAAAGCGTGAATCTTTTCTGAAGGAAGATAAGATATGGAGACTGTATGTATTTTCTTACAGATCGTACCTGACATTCAATAAAATATTATTATATGTGCCGAGATACAGGACTATAACCTGAGAGAAGATAGAAGATTATTAAAAAGAGGTTTTTTTTTAAAAAAATGTATTTATTTGACAGAGATCAGAAGTAGGAAGAGAGGCAGGTAGAGAGAGAGAGGAGGAAGCAGGCTCCCTGCCGAGCAGAGAGCCAGATCCCAGGACTCTGAGATCATGACCTGAGCCGAAGGCAGAGGATTTAACCCACTGAGCTACCCAGTGGGTAGCTAAAGAGTTTCACAGGACATTCAGATATTGGACTTAGAAACACAAGGTGCTAAAGTAACTGTGAGTAATAAATCCCCAAATAGAAGGAAATAAGGGGGAAAACAGATGATATGGAGGATCTCATCAAAAGGTCTTAGTCTTATTCTTTTATTTTTAAATTTTTTAAAAATTTTTTATTTTTTATAAACATATAATGTATTTTTATCCCCAGGGGTACAGGTCTGTGAATCACCAGGTTTACACACTTCACAGCACTCACCAAAGCACATACCCTCCCCAATGTCCATAACCCCACTCCCCTTCTTCCTACCCCCCCTCCCCCCAGCAACCCTCAGTTTGTTTTGTGAGATTAAGAGTCACTTATGGTTTGTCTCCCTCCCAATCCCATCTTGTTTCATTTATTCTTATCCTACCCCCTTAAGCCCCCATGTTACATCTCCACTACCTAATATCAGGGAGATCATATGATAGTTGTCTTTCTCCGCTTGACTTATTTCACTAAGCATGATACCCTCTAGTTCCATTCACATCGTCGCAAATGGCAAGATTTCATTTCTTTTGATGGCTGCATAGTATTCCATTGTGTATATATACCACATCTTCTTTATCCATTCATCTGTTGATGGACATCTAGGTTCTTTCCATAGTTTGGCTATTGTGGACATTGATGCTATAAATATTTGGGTGCGCATGCCCCTTCGGATTACTATGTTTGTATCTTTAGGGTAAATACCCAGTAGTGCAATTGCTGGGTCATAGGGCAGTTCTATTTTCAACATTTTGAGGAAGCTCCATGCTGTTTTCCAGAGTGGTTGCACCAGCTTGCATTCCCACCAACAGTGTAGGAGGGTTCCCCTTTCTCCGCATCCTCGCCAGCATCTGTCATTTCCTGACTTGTTCATTTTAGCCATTCTGACTGATGTGAGGTGATATCTCATTGTGGTTTTGATTTGTATTTCCCTGATGCCGAGTGATATGGAGCACTTTTTATGTGTCTGTTGGCCATCTGGATGTCCTCTTTGCAGAAATGTCTGTTCATGTCCTCTGCCCATTTCTTGATTGGATTATTTGTTCTTTGGGTGTTGAGTTTGCTAAGTTCTTTATAGATTTTGGACACTAGTCCTTTATCTGATATGTCATTTGCAAATATCTTCTCCCATTCTGTCAGTTGTCTTTTGATTTTGTTAACTGTTTCCTTTGCTGTGCAAAAGCTTTTGATCTTGATGAAATCCCAATAGTTCATTTTTGCCCTTGCTTCCCTTGCCTTTGGCGATGTTCCTGGGAAGATGTTGTTGCGGTTGAGGTCGAAGAGGTTGCTGCCTGTGTTCTCCTCAAGGATTTTGATGGATTCCTTTCTCACATTGAGGTCCTTCATCCATTTTGAGTCTATTTTTGTGTGTGGTGTAAGGAAATGGTCCAATTTCATTTTTCTGCATGTGGCTGTCCAATTTTCCCAGCACCATTTATTGAAAAGGCTGTCTTTTTTCCATTGGACATTCTTTCCTGCTTTGTCGAAGATTAGTTGACCATAGAGTTGAGGGTCTATTTCTGGGCTCTCTATTCTGTTCCATTGATCTATGTGTCTGTTTTTGTGCCAGTACCATGCTGTCTTGATGATGACAGCTTTGTAATAGAGCTTGAAGTCCGGAATTGTGATGCCACCAACTTTGGCTTTCTTTTTCAATATCCCTTTGGCTATTCGAGGTCTTTTCTGGTTCCATATAAATTTTAGCATTATTTGTTACATTTCTTGAAAAAGATGGATGGTACTTTGATAGGAATTGCATTGAATGTGTAGATTGCATTAGGTAGCATAGACATTTTCACAATATTTATTCTTCCCCTGCAGGAGCATGGAACATTTTTCCATTTCTTTGTGTCTTCCTCAATTTCCTTCATGAGTACTTTATAGTTTTCTGAGTATAGATTCTTAGCCTCTTTGGTTAGGTTTATTCCTAGGTATCTTACGGTTTTGGGTGCAATTGTAAATGGGATTGACTCCTTAATTTCTCTTTCTTTTGTCTTGTTGTTGGTGTAGAGAAATGCAACTGATTTCTGTGCATTGATTTTATATCCTGACACTTTACTGAATTCCTGTATAAGTTCTAGCCGTTTTGGAGTGGAGTCTTTTGGGTTTTCCACATATAGTATCATATCATCTGCAAAGAATGATACTTTGACTTCTTTGCCAATTTGGATGCCTTTAATTTCCTTTTATTGTCTGATTGCTGAGGCTAGGACTTCTAGTACTATGTTGAATAGCAGTGGCGATAATGGATATCCCTGCCATGTTCCTGACCTTAGCAGAAAAGCTTTCAGTTTTTCTCCATTGAGAATGATATTTGCAGTGGGTTTTTCATAAATGGCTTTGATAATATTGAGGTATGTGCCCTCTATCCCTACACTTTGAAGGGATTTGATCAGGAAGGGATGCCGTACTTTGTCAAATGCTTTTTCAGCATCTATTGAGAGTATCATATGGTTCTTGTTCTTTCTTTTATTGATGTGTTGTATCACATTGATTGCTTTGTGGATGTTGAACCAATCTTGCAGCCCTGTAATAAATCCCACTTGGTCGTGGTGAATAATCCTTTTAATGTACTGTTGAATCCTATTGGCTAGTATTTTGGTGAGAATTGTCGCATCTGTGTTCATCAAGGTTATTGGTCTATAGCTCTCTTTTTTGATGGGATCCTTGTCTGGTTTTGGGATCAAGGTGATGCTGGCCTCATAAAATGAGTTTGGAAGTTTTCCTTCCATTTCTATTTTTTGGAACAGTTTCAGGAGGATAGGAATTAGTTCTTCTTTAAATGTTTGGTAGAAATCCCCCAGGAAGCCGTCTGGCCCTGGGCTTTTGTTTGTTTGGAGATTTTTAATGACTGTTTCAATCTCCTTACTGGTTATGGGTCTGTTCAGGCTTTCTACTTCTTCCTGGTTCAGTTGTAGTAGTTTATATGTTTCTAGGAATGCATCCATTTCTTCCAGATTGTCAAATTTGTTGGCGTAGAGTTGCTCATAGTATGTTCTTATAATAGTTTGTATTTCTTTGGTGTTAGTTGTGATCTCTCTACTTTCATTCATGATTTTATTTATTTGGGTCCTTTCTCTTTTCTTTTTGATAAGTCGGGCCAGGGGTTTATCAATCTTATTAATTCTTTCAAAGAACCAGCTCCTAGTTTCATTGATTTGTTCTATTTTTTTTTTTTTTTTTTGGTTTCTATTTCATTGATTTCTGCTCTGATCTTTTTTTTTTTTTTTTAAAGATTTTATTTTTATTTATTTGACAGAGAGAGATTACAAGTAGGCAGAGAGGCAGGCAGAGAGAGAGAGAGAGGAGGAAGCAGGCTCCCCGCCGAGCAGAGAGCCCGATGCGGGACTCGATCCCAGGACCCTGAGATCATGACCCGAGCCGAAGGCAGTGGCTCAACCCACTGAACAACCTAGGCGCCCCTCTGCTCTGATCTTTATGATTTCTCTTCTCCTGCTGGGTTTAGGGTTTCTTCCTTGTTCTTTCTCTAGCTCCTTAAGGTGTAGAGTTAGGTTGTGTACCTGAGACCTTTCTTGTTTCTTGAGAAAGGCTTGTACCGCTATATATTTTCCTCTCAGGACTGCCTTTGTTGTGTCCCACAGATTTTGAACCGTTGTATTTTCATGATCATTTGTTTCCATGATTTTTTTCAGTTCTTCTTTAATTTCCTCGTTGACCCATTCATTCTTTAGAAGTATGCCATTTAGTCTCCGTGTATTTGGGTTCTTTCCAGACTTCCTCTTGTGTTGAGTTCTAGCTTCAGAGCATTGTGGTCTGAAAATATGCAGAGAATGATCCCAATCTTTTGATACCGGTAGAGTCCTGATTTAGGACTGAGGATGTGATCTATGGAGAATGTTCTATGTGCACTAGAGAAGAATGTGTATTCTGTTGCTTTGGGATGAATTTTTCTGAATATATCTGATGTCCATCTGGTCCAGTGTGTCATTTAAGGCCTTTATTTCCTTGTTGATCTTTTGCTTAGATGATCTGTCCATTTCAGTGAGGGGAGTGTTAAAGTTCCCTACTATTATTGTATTATTGTTGATGTGTTTCTTTGATTTTGTTATTAATTGGTTTATATAGTTAGCAGCTCCCACTTTGGGGGCATAGACATTTAAAATTGTTAGATCTTCTTGTGGACAGACCCTTTGAGTATGATATAGTGTCCTTCCTCATCTCTTATTATAGTCTTTGGCTTAAAATCTAATTGATCTGATATAAGGATTGCCACTCCTGCTTTCTTCTGATGTCCATTAGCATGGTAAATTCTTTTCCACCCCCTCACTTTAAATCTGGAGGTGTCTTCAGGCTTAAAATGAGTTTCTTGTAGGCAACATATAGATTTTTTTTTTTTTTATCCATTCTGATACCCTGTGTCTTTTGATTGGGGCATTTAGCCCATAACATTCTGGGTAACTATTAGATATAAGAATTTAGTGCCATTGTATTGCCTGTAAGGTGACTGTTACTGTATATGGTCTCTGTTCCTTTCTGATCTACCACTTATAGCCTCTCTCTTTGCTTAGAAGACCCCTTTCAATATTTCCTGTAGCTGTTTGGTGTTTGCAAATTCTTTCAGTTTTTGTTTGTCCTGGAAGCTTTTAATCTCTCCTTCTATTTTCAATGATAGTCTAGCTGGATATAGTATTCTTGGCTGCATGTTTTTCTCGTTTACTGCTCTGAATATATCATGCCAGCTCTTTCTGGCCTGCCAGGTCTCTGTGGATAAGTCTGCTGCCAATCTAATATTTTTTTACCATTGTATGTTACAGACTTCTTTTCCTGGGCTGCTTTCAGGATTTTCTCTTTGTCACGAAGACTTGTAAATTTTACTATTAGGTGATGGGGTGTGGACCTATTCTTATTGATTTTGAGGGGCATTCTCTGCACCTCCTGAATTTTGATGCTCGTTCCCTTTGCCATATTGGGGAAATTCTCCCCAATAATTCTCTCCAGTATACCTTCTGCTCCCTTCTCTCTTTCTTCTTTTTCTGGAATCCCAATTATTCTAATGTTGTTTCATCTTATGGTGTCACTTATCTCTCGAATTCTCCCTTCGTGGTCCAGTAGCTGTTTGTCCCTCTTTTGCTCAGCTTCTTTATTCTCTGTCATTTGGTCTTCTATATCACTAATTCTTTCTTCTGCCTCATTTATCCTAGCAGTGAGAGCCTACATTTTTTATTTCACCTTATTAATAGCTTTTTTGATTTCAATTTGGTTAGAGTTTAGTTCTTTTATTTCTCCAGAAAGGGCTTTTATATCTCCTGAGAGGGTTTCTCTAATATTTTCCATGCCTTTTCCAGCCCAGCTAGAACCTTGAGAATTGTCATTCTGAACTCTAGATCTGACATATTACCAATGTCTGTATTGATTAGGTCCCTAGCCTTCGGTATTGCTTCTTGTTCTTTTTTTTTGTGGTGAATTTTTCCGCCTTGTCATTTTGTCCAGATAAGAGTATATGAAGGAGCAGATAAAATACTACAAGGGTGGCAACAACCCCAGGAAAATATGGTTTAACCAAATCAGAAGAGATCCCAAATCGTGAGGGGGGAGAAAGGGGATAAAAAGAGGTTGAGAAAGAAAGAAAGAAGAAAAAAAAAAAGGAAAGAAAGAAAAGAATTTAAAAAAAAAGAAAAGTATAGAAAAGAAAATATATATATATATTAGATAAATTAGTTAAAAAACGTTAAAAAAGAAAAGGGTAAAAGTTAAAAAAATTTTAGCAGAAGAAGAGAAAAAAATGAAAAAGAAAAAAAATTAAATTAACTGCAAGACTAAAGAATCATAGGGAGAAAGCCATGCATTCCATGCTTTGCTTTCTTCTCCTCTGGAATTCTGCTGCTCTTCTTGGTATTGAAACCACACTCCTTGGTAGGTGAACTTGGTCTTGGCTGGATTTCTTGTTGATCTTCTGGGGGGAGGGGCCTGGTGTAGTGATTCTCAAGTGTCTTTGCCCCAGGTGGAATTGCACCGCCCTTAGCAGGGGCTGGGGTGAGTAATCCGCTCGGGTTTGCTTTCAGGAGCTTTTGTTCCCTGAGCACTTTCCATAGAGTTCCGGAGGACGGGAATACAAATGGCGGCCTCCTGGTCTCCGGCCTGGAGGAGCCGAGAGCCCGGGGCCCCACTCCTCAGGGCGCCCTCAGAGAACAGCGCCCAGTAACTCCCGTCTGCCTGACCTCTGGCCGTGCTCCGAACTCACCGAGCCTGCGGCCGCTTCAAGGCAACCCTGAGCTTTGAGCTCACTGTCAGCTCTGTCTCTGTAGCCAGCTTCCCCGTTCTAATACCTGTAAGTTCTGCAACACTCAGACACCCCCGATCCTTCTGTGACCCTGTGGGACCTGAGGCCATGGTGACCCCGCATGGGCTTCACCCCGGTTTAGCCTCTGGAACGATGTCCCTCAGCAGAACAGACTTTTTTTTTTTTAATTTTATTTTTTGATATTTTACTTTTGTTTTCTTTTCTTTTTTTTTTTTTTAAAGATTTTATTTATTTATTTATTTGACAGACAGAGATCACCAGTAGGCAGAGAGGCAGGCAGAGAGAGAGAGAGAGGGAAGCAGGCTTCCTGCGGGGCAGAGAGCCCAATGCGGGGCTCGAACCCAGGACCCTGAGATCATGACCCGAGCCAAAGGCAGCAGCCCAAACCAATGAGCCACCCAGGCGCCCCAGCAGAACAGACTTTTAAAAGTCCTGATTTTGTGCTCCGTTGCTCCGCCGCTTGCCGGGAGCCGGCCCCTCCCCTCGGGGTCTGTCTTCCCATCGCTTTGGATTCATTTCTCCGCCAGTCCTACCTTTCAGAAAGTGGTTGTTTTTCTGTTTCCAGAATTGCTGTTCTTCTCTTCAATCTGCCCATGGATTTCAGTCTTATTCTTTTAATAAAAAAGAATTAAGTAGAAAATTTAGAGTTGAAAAATATAATAACAAATTTTTAAAATTTTAGAAATCAGTAACAGATGGTTTAAAGAAAAGCCTGCACATGAGAAGACAGGATAAGGAACGTCAATAGAAACCACACTGAATCTCAGGAAGAAAAGGAGTGGAAAATCCAGGAAAAAAGCATCAAAGACATGTTGACTTGGTGAAAAAGATTTTTGTACATGAAACACAAATCTCAGAAGGAGGAGATAGAGATAATGAGGCAGGAGAATGTTTGAAGAGTTAAAGAATATAGCAAGGAAGGAAAATTACAGTCTAATTTGTCTCAGAATTTATTAAGCTGAGGAGATTTGGTTTGTACACTTTTCTGTATATCGGTTACCCTGAAATAAATAATGTAAAAAGGCCAAATACATGTCTTATTGCAGCAAAATTTGACATTTTATTCTAATGATGAATTCATTGATGCTACTGAAATTCTTGCCATATTAGCATTTAACAGAAGAATTGAAACAGAATCACGAAAGTTTTTAGTTTTTTACTTCTGACTGAAAAATTGTTGGTTTAAAATTTTTACAGTATAAAAAGTAGAAGGTATAAATTGAACAACTCCCTGTAAATATCCCATTTTGTTTGTCTCTGTGCATTTATATTTTTTGAAACAAAAATATGATCAAATCAAACAAATTACATATGATGTCTAAATTATGTATTGCATTAAAAACATATTCACAAATTAGTTACATATTTACTTCAATTTTATCAATAGATACATAATATTCCATAACAATTTGGGTTGAAAATATTTTTCCAGAAAATATTTCTTCTTATTAAAAAAATGCTATTTTCTCAAGGGAGGTAAACAATATTCTCCATCTTCCTGGATGTTTTTACTTCCTCGTAAATGTGATTTGGGGGTAGTTTTTCCTTGGTGGCAATAGTACACTTAGTTTTTCATCCATTCAAGTATATTTATTTATTATTAGTTCCCTTGTATATGTCAGGCAGTGTGCTAGGTAGTGAAAATAAGAGTAAATGAAAAGATGTATTTGTTGTCCTCATGAAATTTCTGTCAAATGGGAACACATCCAGGGTCAGGAGGGGTGATATGAGGAAGGTATTTCCTAAGGAAGATTTAGAGTTTAAGTTTTCATGGGAATAGGGACAGGGAATGGGTATGTGTAGGCTGGGAGAGGTGATTAAATTCACCAGAAGCTATTTCCTATAAATCTCAAAGCCTCCTCCTACAGTAAAAGCTCAAAAGGAAACAATTTTTCTAGAAATGTAAGGTGCCAGTGTACATATGTTGTTCTCTCATCGAAACTTAACTGACTGTATAAACGGGTGAATGATTTATATGTAATGAGGATATAAATTTCATTCGAATAAACATGTTCTTTTTTCCTCTAAAGAATTTTGGAGCATTTATTGATCAAAAGTCGTAAGAACACGACGTCCTAAATCAAAAATTTATTTAAAAGTCTGATTTAAGACAGCCTGTTTTGAGAATAAAATTTCCAAATATTCCCTTATTTTAAAATGTACAATATTGTACGTAGTCTACAAAGAAAATGCAAGTGAGAAAAGTAGAACACTTATGAATAAAGGGCGGGGGCTCCCCTGTCCTGCATTCTGGGGAGCATGGTTTGGCGGTTGTGGCACCTGTCCTCCAAGGCCCAGGCCTGGGGCGGAGGGGGTGCGGAGGGGGTGTGGGGATGGGGGGAGGGGGTGAGTGCCCGCCGGAGGCTGGGCTGGCAGGGCCAGCTCCCCAGGCAGTGAATCACCGCGGAGCTCCGTGTAGTCGGCCTTCACAGGACCAGGACCTGGTGTAACCGCATGACAGCTCAACCCACAAAAGGAGACCATTTCAAGCATTTTCTTATCTTTTCCTAAGAGGGAAAGCTCGAATAGTGAAATGCCTTCACTTAGAGCTGGAGAGATGCTACTGTTTAGCTGAAGGTCACACAAGCATGCAGAATGGTGCTCCAGAACCTGTTGTAACAGGCCACTTCAGGAAGCGATCCAGATAAAGCAGATGCTCCATCACTTTCTGTTTCAGGGCTGGGAGTGAGAAACAGCAACGCAGGGAGGAGGAGAGACCCGAAATAAGATACAACTGCTAAGTAAGAGGAGAATTCGTCTATGACACCTACACTTTTAAGATGCATTCTTTGATCACTTATTTATCCCCCAAAGCCAGTGAGATTTTAAATAAACAATTCATTATGTGTTTGACAAGGTGTTTGATACTTCCTATAAATTATATGGTGGAGATCTATATAGTAAGTTAGTACTAGAGTTGTTACCATTACTTTTTTTTTTCTTTTTTACCATTACATTTTTAAAAGCCAACTAACTTGGTTATGATTTGTTTAGCTCTTTAGTGTACTGAAATGGTGAACTATATTAATTTCCAAATGTTAAACCAACCTAGCATTTCTGGAGTAAGTTCCACTTGATCATGATATATTGTTCTTTCTACATATTGCTGGATTTGATTTGCTAATATTTTATTGAATATTTTCCACCCATTTTCATGAGGGATATTGGTCTATGGTTTTCTTGTAACTGTGTTATCAGGGTAATGCTGATCCCATAAACTAGTTGGCAAGTCTTCTCTTATTTTCTGTAAGAGTTTATATGGAATCAGTATTATTTCTTCTTTAAATATTTGACATTCTTTATTAAGTATTTATCTGAAGTGAAAGCCGTTTGACTTGGAGCTTTTTGCAGAGTTTCCAAGTATGAATTCAATTTCTATAATAAAAAACTATCTTTTTCAGATTATCTTTTTTTTTTTTTTTTAGTGAGCTTTAATAGTTTGTATCTTTCAAGGAATTTATCCATTTCATCTAAATGGGTAAATTCATGCACATATAAAAGCTATTTGTAATATTTTCTTATCCTTTTTTTTTCGTTTAATTCTTATCCTTTTAATATATGTGGGAATCTTTGTGAGGTCCCCTCTTTTATTCTTTATTTTATTTTTAAAGATTTTATTTATTTATTTGACAGAGAGAGACATTGCGAGAGAGAGTACAAGGAGGGGGAGTGGGAGAGGGAGAAGCAGGCTTCCCATGGAGCAGGGAGCCCGATGTGGGGCTAGATCCCAGGACTCTGGGATCATGACCCAAGCGGAAAGCAGACGCTTAACGACTGAGCCACCACCAGGTGTCCCTCCCATTTTTTATGTTAGTCACTTGTGTCTTTGTTTCTGGCTAGCGGTTTATCAATTTTAATTGATTATTTTTTCAAAAGCCAGCTATTTACATTTATTTATTACTAAACTCTTCTCTTTCTAATTTCACTGACTTCTGCTCTATTATTATTTCCTTCTGTCTTCTTGCTCTGGGTTTAATTTATTGCCATTTTCTAGTTCTTAAGGAGAAATCATAGATAACTGGTTTGAGGTCTTTCTTCTTATTTATGAAAGTATTTGATATTATAAATCTTCCTTGAAATATGGCTTTAACTGCATCCCACACATTTTGACAATGCTTTTTATTCAATTCAAAATCTTTCCTAATTTCCCTTGTAACATTGTACCTTTGCTTTTGACCCATGGATTATTTAGAAATGGGTTTAATTTTTCAGTATTTGGTGATTTCTGGCTATCTTTCTGCTATTGACTTCTAGTTTAATTCCGTTGTAATTAGAGAATTTATCTATGAGATTTTACTCTTTTTAGATATGTTGAGGTTTGTTTGATGGATCAGAATGTAGTCTGTTTTGGTGAATGCTTCATGTGGACTTGACAATAATGTATATTCTGCTGTTGTTGGGCATATTCTATAAATGTCAATTATATCAAATTAGTTGATAATCTTGTTCAGATCTTGTATGTGCTCATTGATTTTTCTGTCAACTTGTTCTATTGATTGCTGAGAAAATAATGCTGAAGGCTTCAAATGAAACTGTGGATTTTTTCTATTTCTTTTGTGTCAGGTTCTGCTTCATGTTTTCCGAAGCTCTACCAATAGGTGTATAGATATCTAGGGTCGTTACATTTTCTTTTATCATTTGAATTGCGCCTCTTGATCCCTAGTAATGTTCCTGGTTCTAGAGAATGTTGATTGTTTTTGCTGTTGTTGTTTCAGCAAGTTATTGATCTGTTTATCTTAGTTTTCTTACACCTTCTGTGGGAGATGGTTTCTATCCAGGTCATTGCTCTGATGCTTTGGGCCTGTTGTGCACATGTGCCTCTCAGATGTGCTGTGATTTGAGATGTGGTTGGAATCTTCTCTCTATTCTTAGAGCCTGTGCTTTTGCTATTTGGGTCTCTCTCACACCTGCAGGCTCAGGGGTGATCTGAGAATGGTCTTTAGAATAAGGGTATCCCCTGCTTTAGGTGTCACCTTTCTCAAATTTTCCCTGCATTCTCCAACCTTCTAGGCTCTTTATCCCATTTGTCTGGCCTGAAATATGAAGTTTTAGCCCCCTGAATTACTGCTGAACCACAGTTGAATAACCACAGAAAAGTTGGTTTTCTTTCCCAACTTCTGACTTTCTCTCCAACTGAATGCCTTTTGTGTACTTTTTCGAGTCCTCAGGTAGCTGCTTTCTGTGTTTTGGTAAGTGGTTTTACTTGTAATCAGAGGCTAATATAGGCTGTAGTGGAGTCTCCTTACCATGTTGGAGGAGAACCTTTACTTTCTCCAAAGCAGGCTGAAAATGCTTTGTTACTATAGATTATCAAGAAAATGGAAAAGCCTTCCAGATATGAAGAGGATTGAGAAAAATCAGGATCTGTGGAAAGCCATATGGGCAAGGAAAAAAGAAGATACAAGCAGGGCTTTGCATTTAATTGCTTTTTCCTATTTTTCTGCCCTCCCCCGCTCTAAGGAAGTTTACTGATTTTTGCCTGTAAAACTATTTGAAGAAACTCTGAACCCAGTATTTTCACAAAGGATATAAATCTACTCTTCTACAAAGTCTGTTGCCCAAATTTGAAATTGTTCACTCAGTTGATGTATTGCCCCTGCAGGAGCACTCTTTCATTCTTAGGGTGGGAATTGATTTTTCTTCTCTTATTTTGTCATGTGAGACTACTAAGTCTATTACAACCTCAGAATTTTCACACATTATTTAAAAACCTGTTCACAATGTGAGAAGGTCTTGCATAGGCTTGCCTATACCAATGTGTAAAAACTTCCAGCTGCCTTTGAAATTGTGAAGACAGCAACGTTCCTCATTAAGGGTACAGATTAAGGTCTGAGGAAAGCAGGAGCTTTCTACCCACATTTTCCAAAATTTTGAATTTTTCTTTATTTAAAGCCTTTTTACCCTAACCTCTAAGTTTATGCATGGAAATTAATGGGGTTTTCCTATCCATAATTATAATATTTGCTTACAAAAAATACATCTAGGCTTTTCAAATTAGTGAATTTACCTACCTGTTGAAGTTTCTGATTTATATAAATTAGTGCTTTTTGAATAAGCAAATCTAAATATTTATACTTAAATACTTGCTTGCACAAATCCTGCATACACTAAAGTTAGATGACCATTTAAAGACTGGTTTGGAATTCCTCTAAGTTCTAACAATTTGTTGGTGGAGTCTTTTTAGGTTTTCTACGTAGAGTACGATGTTGTCTGTGAAGAGTGAAAGTTTGACTTCTTCCTTGCTGGTTTGGATGACTTTTATTTCTCTTTGTTGTCTGAGTGCTGAGGCTGGGATTTCCAGTACTATGTTAAGTAATGATGATGAGAGTGGACATCCTAGTCTCGATCCTGACTGTAGAGTAAAAACTCTCCATTTTTCCCCATTGAGGATGATATGAACTGTGGGTCTTTAATTAAAATACTCTCTGGCTGATCTATACTTTTCAGATTTAGCTTTGCCACATTCATGTCTGTGTTCTATTCAGTTACTTTCTCCTTCCCTTCAGTACCCCCTTCCTTTGACTGTCCACTTGCAGTGTGGGTGGACTATTTAAAACTTCCTTATTCTGTTAGTGAAATAAATTGAAATGTCCAAAAGGAAAATCAAAGTTAAAGTATGCTGGCTTCTTCTTCTTCTTTTTCTTTTTTAAGATTTATTTGTTTTAGAGAGAAGGAAAGACAAAGACAGGAGGTGCGAGTAGAGGGAGGGGCAGAATGAGAGAATCTTCAAGCAGACTCCCTGCTGAGTACAGATGCTTTACTAACTGAGCCACCCAGGTGCCCCAGTGATGGCATTTTTATAGCGTAGTTCATGAACTGGGAGTGTGTGAGAATCCACAGAAAGGATGAGAAGATGCACTGATCTCCTGTCTTCTCAAAAGGGTATGTCTGGGCACAGATGGCCCTATCCTGGGGATAGAATTTAGGAAGCCCCCCCCGCCCCGCCCCGCTTGCTGTGCATTTTTATAGAGCAAGTGTGAGAGTTGCATTGTCACCGGAGACATAGATTGAGACAGACTGCCGAATCATCTGGGCTTTAGTGCCAGTTGCTGATAGCATTTATTGGTGACCTTGGGGGTAGTTGAGGTCATGTCCAGCTTCTCCTTCCAGGGGAAAGGCAACCCCCAGTCCCAGATAGGTGACTTCCATGTAATTCAGAGAGAGCACTAAGGGGCTTTAGACATTCCTGCTCATTCTTCCATATCTATTTTCAATATACATAATTTTCAGATAATTCTGGACTTACAGGAAAGTTGGAAAGTTAGTTGCTAAAAAGTGAATAAACATGACACCCCAGAATTCATTAGTTGAAACCTTAATCCCCAATGTGATAGTATTTAGAGATGTGACCTTTGGGAAGTGACTAGGTGTACACCCTTATAAAAGAGTCTCTAAGAGTTACCTCTCCTATTCCACCATGTGAGGATCCAGTGAACAAATGCCTGTTTATGAATGTGGAAGTGGGTCCTCACCAGATACGAAATCTGCTGGCACCTTGATTTTGGCCTAGTCAGCCTCCAGAACTGTGAGAATCATACATCGTTGTTTAAACCACCCAGTCTATGGTATTTTTGTTATAACATCAGAAACAGACTAAGATGACAGTGCAGAGAATTCCTATGCATTCTTCATTCAGTTTCCCCTAATATTAACATTACTTTGATATATTTGAAAAGTGAAGAAGTTAATTCCTATTAGCTGAACTTTAGAGTGTAATCAGATTTTGTCAGTTTTTCCACAAATATTTTGTTCTGTTCCAGGATCCAATCCAAGATGCTATATTGCATTTAGTTGTGTCTATTTTTATGGTAGAAGGATGAATACTGTGGCCATATGTCACTGAAAATGCTCTGATCATAACCTCTTAAGCGTACCTCATAAGCAAAACTGTATGTAAAAATGAAATGATTGGAAAATTCAGTCAAGAATATACTATGCTGACACTTCTCTTTACAGATTTATCTACTCCTGGTGCCAGGTCTTGATCAGAATTATTGGAGGTCAGGGAGTTATCTTTATACCATCCATTGTACTTAGCACAGTGCCTTGTGCACTGGAGACATGCAGAACATGTTATGAACTTAATGAACAGATGAATGTCACTCCCTGAAGCTTACTCATCATAAGCTAGACTAATGTGTCAGCATTTCTCTACTAGTTTATTTTTAGAATTCGCATGGTGTCCTGATGAATCTGTAGTTTCAGAACAGTATGATTCTTACAGAAAAATAGAAAATATTCCATCCTTTTTTCTAATAAACTATAACTTGACCCATCATTCATACATATTCTAGATTTTGCTGGATATTACCAGTCATCACCACTACCTCTTCCTCTTTTTTATTTATTTTTTAAGAAAAATTAATGTATTCTGTGAGACTTCAAACAAATGGATGTTCAGGAGGTTTTACTTGGCCTCTTCACTTAAATGAATGAGGTTTGCTTGTAGAGTTCCAATGAGTTAAGTTACAAACCTGAGGAGATGACAGGTGAAGTAAGTAGTGATCGAAAGTAGTACTAGAATCTCTTTCTGATAACTAGGTATGTATATTTATAAATGGTGCTGCTGACACTTCCTATAGACAAAGATACACACACACACACACACACACACACACACACACCATCTCCAAATCACTGATCTGTCAACACATTTTGAAAGAAGCTCCTAGAATGAATAAAAACAAGGCAAGGAGCCCATTTAAATATGTGTTTTCAATACAGAAGTCATTGGCCACATGTAACTATTTAAATTGACTCAAAAGAAATATAAATACAAATTTATTTCCTTAGTTGCACTAGCCACGTTTCAAGTACTCAGTAATTGCACGTGGTGAGTAGTGACTATATTGGACCCCAAGAACATTTCCACTCTCATAGAAAGTTCTATTGTCCAGGGCTGCATTTAAACTACTCGTGAGGCATCTGGCACCATTTGAAGACTAAACTTAAATGATTGTGAAAACAGTAGATCTGGTTCATTTGGTTAAGTTTAAATATTTTACTTTAATTCTGCTTAGGTTCAGTCTGAGCAAATACTTCTAATGGATATGAACCCCTCTAGCCAGTATATTCTATTTATTTACTTATTTATTTATTTGAGTGAGTGAGAGCAAGAGTGTATGTGTGAGAGAGCGTGAGCATGAGCAGGGGGAGGAGAGGGAGAGAGGGAGAGAGAGAATCTCAAGCAGACTCCACGCTGAGCACAGAGCCCAACACATGGCTTGATCCCAGGACCCGGAGATCATAATCTGAGCTCGAATCAAGAGTCAGATGCTTAACTGACTGAGCCACTCAGAGAGGGAGAGGGCATTAGGAAAAATGTGTGTGGATTTTTCTAGACTCCGCTTACACATTTTCCTCTTATGATTCAGCCATTTATCCTTATACTTTGCCATAATAAATCTTAGCCATTAGCACAACCATATCTGAATCCCATGAATCTTTCTAGATGAATCTCCAAACATTGGATAGATTTTGGGAATCCTGACATACTATCTTTAATAGAATTCCTGTTTTTTATTTTGTAAAAGAATGATAAAGGGGTGCCTGCGTGGCTTAGTCATTAATTGTCCACCTTCCACTCAGGTCATGATCCTGGGGTCCTGAGATCAAGCCCCACATTGGCTCCTGCTCAATGGGGTGTCTGCTTCTCCCCCTCCTTCTCTTTCTCCCCTGGCTTGTGGTCTCTCTCTCTCTTTCTGTCAAGTAAATGAATAAAAAAAAAATCTTTTTTTTTTAAACATTTAAAAAATTTATTTGACAGAAAGTCATCACAAGTAGGCAGAGAAGCAGGCAGAGGGGGAGGAGGAAGCAGGCTCCCTGCAGAGTGGAGAGCCCGATGCGGGGCTCGACCCCAGGACCCTGAGATCATGACCTGAGCTGAAGGCAGAGGCTTAACCCACTGAGCCACCCAGGCGCCCCTAAAAAAAGAAAATCTTTGAAAAATAAAAAATGAAAGAATTATCAAAAGGCTTTTATTGTGGGCATCTGAAAATTCTACAGCTCAAATTGAGACAGACTTAAATTCCATCCAGACTATCAGTGTTTTCCCGAACTGCCTAGAGACAGTGAAATAATATTTAATGTATATACCAAGGTATCCAGCACACAGTAGGAATTCAAATGATATTAGCTGTATTTTTCTTTCTCTTAATCCCTTTATCTCTGCTCCAGTAGAATTTAATGTTTTTAAATGGGTAGACATTATGAGACATTTATGTTGCCTGTTTTCTTTGTTAGAAAGCACATAATATATTTAAAAGTTAGATCATTATCCAGGTTTGTTCTTTTGGCATCTGGTGTTTAAGGCAATTTCAGTTTCACTCCAATTTTCTTCATCACATGTTCCTACCAATTGAATTTCGCTTGTTCTTTTTAAAAGGAGAAACATGAAACACAGAGAGGGATCATTTTATGGTTTCAAAGCCAGCAGGGTCAACCAGGAGAGCTCATAACTGAAATCTAAAATGTATGTTTTTTCTTCATTGCGAGCCAAAAAGAAGAGACGAGGCCATGACCTAAACCACTAGCCCTTCTGTTGATGGAGAATGGTAGACACTGAAGCACTTACTAGAGCAAAAGTTTCAAGTCTGGGATGTGGGGGAAGGCCTATAGCACTTAACCAAGGAAATAAGTCATTCGAGAAGTTTCCTTTTCCTAACACTGTGCCCAGTGACTTTTAAGATTTTATTTTGAAATGTGCAGAATAAATGCAGTCCATAATTAGGGTCACTGACCAACCATGATCAAAATACTGTAAATGATAAGGTTAGAGACATGCTATGTGATGCTCAGCCTTCAGAATAGGGGATTCTGGCCTCTAACTGCACAGTTGACTAATGGCCCATCTCCATGTCCAGCCCTTCCCACGTGCAGAAACCTGCCTCTCCTGTTTGAATTCGAGGCCATATCTTCCCACTGAATACTGGTATTTCCATACGACGGTAGTGTCCCACTGAATACTGGTATTTCCATGTGACGGTCCCTTACTGTATGCAAAAATGAATTCAATTCAGAGAAAGTATCAGCTTTTAGAGAAGATCTTTAACGCAGCACCTGTTATACCGAGGATGCCTGCATACATGATCTAGTTCCATATCTGAGATACGATGTCATGCTCCTGTAGAGGCACTGGTCTTGGCAGTAATATGGAGGCTGTGAGAAAAGCATCAGTTAAGCATCTTGGAATGTTCTATCTGTGGTCCACTGCCTCTGCAGAGGACTCATGGATCACAATGGTGACGATTGGCCATCTTCCACCTTTGTGAAGCAGTTCCATGTAGGAAATGGGAGGTCTTCATCTTTGTCCCTCTGCCATCCCCAGACAAATTGTAAGTACCTTGCAGTCAGCAGGAAAATAACTCAATCTAGATCTCCATTTTCAGTGTGGCTTCTTTGATGAATGATATAATTATAAAAAGGGCTGGAAATACTCAAACTTAGTGCTGCAAATTCTGAGCCCAACAAACACCCAGAGGCCATCTCTCAAGTCTGAGGCTATTTGTTCAATGCTTTTTGCTCCTTATCTGTTCCTCCTGCTGCTGTTTCTTTTGGCTTCTTCCTTACCTGTTGATCACACATTGACCTTTCTGATGCTGGACACTTATAAGCCCTGTAGCTAATTTCAGATGTTATTTCCCCTTCTCTGACTGCAAAGTTACCAAATGGTCTGTTTCAAAAAACACTGGCCAGGAATACATCTAGTTATCTATCATTTGCTCACACATGCAGCTTGTAACACCTCCATTTCTCTGTGTAGACATTATTTTCACACATTATGACCTATTGGCTCAAAGAATAGGAGGGGGTAGATGCAGGTGCAGGAGAAAAAACAACAACAACAACAGAAAAAGGTGGATACACAATTTGATGTTGCCCTGAGCATGTTACCATGAAATTACAATTGTACATCTACAGGAACTGTAGAATTTTTCCAAACTAGGATACTGGTCTACCACCCTACAGCCATGTGTGACGTGGCTGAGGTTAGTTAGATAGAGCTGGGAGGAGTGATGCAGATTAACATTTGCTGAAGATCTACTATAGCTCCATTATTTCTTAGTCTGCCCATAAGAATGTGTTACTGGTGAGAGTGGTTATTCAATCTGAGATTATCACCTGAGATGCCTATGAGAATAAGTGTCTACACATCAGAAAAGGCAATACCCTAGGTTAGAATGCCATTTGTTTTTTATTTTATTTATTAATTTATTTTTAAAGATTTTATTTATTTATTTGACAGAGAGAGATCACAAGTAGGCAGAGAGGCAGGCTGAAAGATGGGGAAGCAGGCTCCCTGCTGAGCAGAGAGCCTGATGCTGGCCTCCATCCCAGGACCCTGGGATCATGACCTGAGCTGACGTCAGAGGCTTAACCCACTGAGCCACCTAGGTGCCCCATGCCATTTGTTTTTTAAACAAGTGCTATACAGACATTTCTAAAGCAGTGGAGTCTTTTTTCTTCAAATTAAATAGTAATAATTACAAAATAAATACCACCAAGCATGCGTTTTCTGGACATCCTTAAAGTAAAAATAGGGTTGGAGCCTAAGTCCCATCCACTCTTCTTGGAGGGCCCGGAGATAATACCCCAGGACCCAGGAGTTTTGTGGACCACAAGATATTATATGGTCTGGTGGAAAGAGAACAACTCTCAAGGTAGAGGGACTGGGAGTTTGAATTCCAGTTCTGCCGCTACTACCTCTTGATCTCAGCAATTTATTTAATTTACCTGAGCATCAGTTTTTCAACTTCAACAAAATAGGGGGAAATATTGTATATATGTCAACAGATAGTTATAAGAAGTGAATGTGATATGTATTGACGTGGCACAGACTAGTTATTTAACAGATGTTAGTTGTCTTTCTCCCTTCCTTAGATTAGAATTAAAGGAGGAACATTTGTTTAAATGTAGGGGTGATATTTGAGAATGCGATTTTTAGCACTGCCTTGGACCTTCTTTCACTGATGACAACTGGTTTAGGTAGGATTAGGGAGCTGGCCTAGAGAAGAGAAGAATGAGAGCTGGTTACTAGATGAGAAATGGGAAGAGGACACTTGGGTGACAAGGAGAGATAGCTAATGGGAACCAACTGAGCTTAAGTCCTGAGAGGGTCTCCTTATATTATGAAGTATGGGGGACAATGAAAAGTATCTGCATGAAAAAAGGAGCATTACAGATGGACATCCAAGGGAAGGGATCCTGATTAGATTGTAAATCATAGATTTCCAAGACAAATGTCTCTACTTCACATTGGAGAGCAAGGGGATAGACCAGCTTTATCACAGAATCATAGAACTTCTGAGCTGGTAAGGAGTTCATCTTTCTTCTGGTCCACCTGCCTTGGTTTTTAGAGGAGGAAACAGAGGCTCTGAGGTGAAGTGGCGAGCACAGAGTCGATCTATAAGGGAGTGACAGGATTACAGCCGGATGTGTTTCCTCTGCAATGTCTTGCCTGCTCCTCCAGATTTTCCTGTCTCCAGATTTTTCCAGGTCAGACAGAATACAATTCCATAGTCTCCCTTAGCAACTTGTTATAGCTTTCATGGTCCAGAATATAATCCTCAAATAAGAAATTCTGCTTTACATATATTTAAATCTCAGCCACTAAACATATTTTCTGATCTTTTCTAAAAGCCACTCTACCTATAATAACTTGACTACCTTAGATAAATTTAGTGGTGTGTTAAATGCAACAAATCCTTAGACATGAGGAGCAAATTCGTATAGATAGATAGAGGAGTTTTGATAGAGAATAATATCACGTTTCAGACCCCATGCCAAAGAGGGGCCATAGCAGTATGATCAGGAGCAGGAATGTTAAAATAACTCCCCAAATTTAGATGTACTTTAGTTACAGTCAACGAATGTATTCTGGTGAAGGCAGAAAAAGCACAGAGGCTACATGAGGAGTTTTAGAAGAGACTTGAAATTTTATAAAAGAAAAAAAAGTCATATGAAATAAAAATACTTGGGTATAAGAATCACAGAGATTTAAAAATCATGCCTGTTATAGTTTGAGGACGCAAACAATAACCTGGAGGGATGGGGGTTGGTAGCACATTGATACGATTACTACCTTCTAGGGGAGGCTCTGGGGAATGTATTCTGTAATAAAATTCATAAGCAACTAATGCACAAATCAGATGTCTCTTTATTAGTTTTTAGTAAAATATATAATTATCACAGAAGCCAGAAAACTTAAGCTTGTATGACATATGCATATTCTCCGTGAGTGTAGTCTGTACTTTATGCCTAAAAACCAAAGAATAACTAAAAAGTGACCGTGGGAGCATACACTCACTACGAAAGTTATTTGGGTGATCTCAGTGGCAGTTTCATCAAGCTATGACAATCTGATGAATTCATCTCTCGCCTATAGTGTTAGTCTCAATTTTGACCTGATAACTATATTCATAGGTAAGGGACCATTTTTCCTGGAGGGTGTTAGAAAACACTCTCACTATTAGTGTTGTAAACTCTCAAAAGTCGAACATTTCCTTTATGATCGATACATATATATTCCCTTCTCATTCATTGATTCAAAGAGTATTTAATGAGTACCTACAACTTGTCAAGCATTGTGTTCATGCTGGGCATAAAAAAGGGAGTAAGACAAACATAGCCCTATGGAGATTAAAGTCTTATGTCCTACAGAGATTAAGGTCTAGACCTTGAAATTGAAGTTATGCAACAAACAAGTGACCACAGAGTATAAATGATATAGTAGAGGAAGTTCAGGGTACTGTGGAAGCCAGTAAGAGGGACATCTGAGACTGGGGGAGTCTTCCCATAGGAAGTGATATCTTACTCAGGACTTGAAGGTTTTGTAGAGGTAGTTTGGCAATATTGTGCCAAAAGTTTAAAGCTATGTCTATATTTGACACTGTAATTTTAGATATTTATTCTAAAGAAATAACCGTAGATATGTAAAAACATATAAAACAATGAATTCTGGAACACTGAAAAGAGATTTAAAAAATAAATAAAAATTTAAAATAAAGATATCAAACATCCTAGGTCTTGGTTCTATAAAGAGAAAAATTGGAAATATATACATATACATATATGTATACACATATATACATATGTATATATATGTATGTATGTGATGAAAGACAGACTGCGCAACTAATACAAATATTATTGTCAGAACATCTAATGTCTAAGTCAGGAGTTAACAAACTACAGCCAGATTATGGCAATGGCCTGCCATCTGCTTTGTTTTTTTAACTTTTTTATTTTGCTGTAACTATGGATTCATAGGAAGTTGCAAAGATAGTACAGCATGTATCCTTCACCTGATATCCTTTGCTGGTTACAGCTTACAAATAACTACAGTACAAGGTCAAAACTGGGAATTGACATTATTAGTACAGTGCGTGCATAGATTCCTAGAATCATGACCACAATCAAGATATAGAACTATGACATTAGCCAAAGAAATCCCTTGTCCTCTTCTTTTATAGTCATACCCAACCCTTCTCCCTTACCATTTCCAAACCTTGCTCTTCATCTCTGTAATTTTGTCATTTTGGAGCATGTTACAGAAGTGAAATAATAACTTATGAAATTGGCTTTTTTTTTTCCCACTCAGCATCATGTCTTTGGATGCATCTAAATTTTACATGCATTAGTAGTTCAGTTCTTTTTAGTGCTCAATAATATTCTATGATATGGAATATAACGTTTTGTTTAACCATTCACCTATTGAAGGACTTTATGTTCGTATCCTGTTTTTGACTGTTACAAATAAAACTGCGGTGACCGTTTGTGTGTAGGTTTTTGTGTGGACATAAGTTTTTATTTCTCTGGGATAAATGCCTAGAAATATGATTGCTAGGTCGGAAGGTAAGTATATGTTTAGATGTTTAAATAACTTCTAAGTGCCTATACCATTATATAATCCCCTGAACAATGTGTAAGAGATCCAGTTGCTCTGCATCCTTGTCAGCATTTGGTATTGTTATTATTTTTTTATTTTAGCTGTTGCAATACATCTGTAGTGATATCTAATCTGGTGAGATTTTTGTCAGATTCATAATTTGTACTACCACATGGTTTTGATTTCTGCAGCTATAAAACATGTCTTAAAATTGGACAGAACGATTTCTCCCACTATAGCCTTCTCTGGAAATTGTTTTCTGGTTCTTTGCCTCTTCATATAAATTTTAGAATAATTTTATCTATATCTGCAAAAGGAATTATGCTGGGACTATGATGGGAGTTATGTTAAACCTGTATATCAACTTAGGGAGCATTGAGATCTTAGCTATGTTGAGTCTTTTAATCCATGAACACAATATGACTACTACCTGTGTTTGTAAATAAAGTTGTATGGGAATGCTGTCATGCCTATTCATTTACATACCACCATTTACATATTGTACATATTTACATATTGCTTTCTTGCTTTAATAGTGGAGTCAAATAGTTGTGACAGAGACTGGCCCAAAAGCCTTAAATATTTACTCTCTGACCCTTCCCAGAAAAATTTGCCAACCTCTGGATCAGATAAATATTTATGCTATACTGTCAAGTGAAAAGAGCATCTTACAAGACCATATAAATGGTATGGTACCATTTTAATTTTAAATCTTAATTCTAATCACACTTACATGTATATCTATGCAAAGTAAGATGACAGAAAGAATTTTTTTTTTGACTGAAAGAATGTAAAACAAATTTTGACCTTGGTTCTTTCAGGAAAGTAGTATTAATGGTGATTTCTAAAAATTTTCTTTGTGGGTCTGTCTTCCACTTTCTATCCTAGGTAGCTAAAAAGAACTTCACAAGTTAAGGAAGAATTCTCTTTTCAAATCTCTCTCACCAATCTTATAAGACTTTTTCTTTTCAGGTTGAAAAAGACTTTGAAATTACAGAAGATATGACAATCAGCTGTTTATGTTAGAGATATTGAATGATGCCTTTTCAAAGTGTGGATTTAAGCATACCCAACTAAGGTTGATAAGCACAGATAAGAAAATGTCATAGATATTAAGAGTCTTAATTCTTGGCTTATTTTTGATAATAGCAATGGAATGAGTTTAAACTCAATAAACAAACACTTAAGGTTTATTTACCCGTTAACTGCATGCAAATGCAACATAAGCCTGAACGCCAAGGTGAACAATTTGGTTACTGCTGAATGACCATTTCAGATTATGGATACTGGCAAAGTGAACACTTACATTTTTGCTGCTCTATCCATTAATTATTACTGATGGCAGGTTAACATAGATATAGACAGATCTAATAGCAAGTCACACCATAAGAGTTAGCTGCTACTTGAGAAACTGAGTGTATGGCATAAAATCGAGTGATTATAACTATGCTTTCATCTGGAAAGGGCTCTGATAAGGTCATGAAAGACCAAAGAGGTGTTTGGAAGGGACACAGGTAACTGACGGGTTAATAACCAACTTCCCAAAGTCACAATGCACCTCAGGTGACTCCACTCTGTTCCAGCGGTGATTATTTCTTAAACCCTAATCTTGATTTTTAACCATATTATGCATCTTCTATGCAAGTATTCATTTATATGGTATGAATTAAAATAAATTAACATTACTTTAATAACTCTAGGAATTATACATTAATAGTTCCCTCTTCATAACCACTGAAGAAAATTTGTATGGGGAAAAGATATGCAATTCTAAAAGGCTCTGATCCTACTCAGGAACAGGCACAAATCTTCTTAAATGAAAACATGTTTATTATATAAAGGCTGCAGATGCTCAGAACAGCTTGTCATCCCTTTGCTTTTAGGTGATGCCCACACAGCACTAAGAACAGCAGAGATCTGGCAATTTTCTAATTAAACGTGATCAATATTGACAACCAAACGGCATCATTCTGGCCCTGGAGTAGATTTTTGGGTCACAATTATCCTATTTGTCTGTCTACATTGCACACATTAGCTGGATAAATTGGCTGATCAAATCTCCACTTCTGTAATACCAGCCTGAAGGAGAGAGGTTTAGGGATATGCACAACAGTAGAGAATGAATAAAAGGTGTCCATTCGTTCATCCATTCTCTTAACAAAGATTGATCACTGCCCTCTTCCACTGTGCTTGGTATATGGAGATTACAGTAATGGGTGAGGCATGGCTCCTTCCCCATAAGCGGCTTAGAAATTATGATTAAAAAAAATAGGATGCATAATTGTGAAGGTATAAGGCAGATATGTCATCAGAAATATATAAATGCTGTACTGTAGGAATTTATGGGATTAAGGCATTATTTCTGTTTGAGGGGATTAGAACGAGCTTTCTGGAGGAAGTGACCTTGAACAGGGACTTCAGGCAGGATGCAGGTAAGGCAAAGACACAGATAGGGATGCAGAATAATTAACTAGAATAAAGGTGGAAAATTTCCCCAAGAGGGTGGAAATTAGTGTAGGGTTTCAGGCGTGTTTTGGGGAACTCAGGGGCAGACATGGAGCCAGGCCTTAGGGAGAGATTGGTGTCAAGGCTGGGAAGCAATTAGGAACTCGAAGTTCTTTTACTTGGGTTTCTTTTTTTTCTCTCGATAGACTTGCTTTGTTTGCTTCTCCATTCACACGGTGGACTATAGCCACTCCCAGCTCTTTGATTAAAAGATAGCAAAGAGGGGCTCCTGGGTGGCTCAGTCAGTTAAGCATCTGACTCCTGATTTTGGTTCAGGTCATGATCTCCGGGTTGTAAGATTGGGCCCTGCAGTGGGCTCTGCTCTGGATGGGAACCCTGCTTAAGATTCTCCCTCTCCCTCTGCCCCTCCCCTTCTTCCCACCTCAAACATGCACACGCCTGCTCTCTCTCAAAGAACTAATAACTAACTTAATAAATTTTAAAAATATATAAATAAAACATTCTAAATAAATAAATAAAAGGCAGTGAAGAGAATCTTCTTGCCCTATGTTTATGTCAGTCTCATGAACCACAACAAGGAGAATGAAGTCGCACATAAACCTAGTTTCCAGGGGAAGATCTGGAAGTTCCTTGCTAAGGGAAGATGACTTACATGCCGGTCAGGTGTTCCCTAATGAGGATGTACTGTGGGGTGTGTGGGGAATTGTAGAACAGTACGACTCAAATACAGGTTTGGAAGGGCTGTTGAGGAAAAACAATGAAGGACTTCGGGGAATCACTGAGAAGAGTAGTAATATGAAGTGAATGTTCTGGATAAATTAATTTGACTGCACTGAGTATGATAAAATGAAGTATAGATTTCCTTTTGTCTTATTTTTGTAGCCATTGATCTCACTGCATTATGTGCACCTTTGTAAGCCACTTCAATTCTTTGGAAACAAGATGAAAGAGGATACAATAATTGTCAATTTTTAAAGAAGAATACGGGCGATAGGTCATAAAAATTCAACTTAGAATTTGTGTTATCCACGAATTTGTTCTGTGATTATTCATTGTCACTAAACCATTCTGAGTTCAATTTTTCTAGTTTTAAAAAAACGAGTTTCAATTAGAAAAATCATTCTGTGTGCCCTTCATTCCACGTGCCCCATCCAGATAGTAGTAAAGTCCTTGGCTCTTTTCCTTCTGAGCTTGGACCAGGCATCAGAATCTTTCTCCATTCTCCAGGCAGCTCATAAACACCAATCCACTGTAGGCATCACTGGAGGCCAAAATATTTGCCATCTCTTGACTATGATTCTAAAATGCTAGGTTTTCATAATATCACAGGATGCAGATGGAACTTTTTGCCAATCCCCTTGTTGTACGGATGAGAAGACTGATACCCAGAAAGAGTAAGTGGCTGGCATAACATCATACAAGCTAGTGAGGTATAGCCTGAGATCAGATTTTTCTTTTAGGAATTTTTTTTTAAGATTTTATTTATTTATTTGACAGAGATCACAAGTAGTCAGAGAGGCAGGCAGAGAGAGAGGCATAAGCAGGCTCCGTGCTGAGCAGAGAGCCTGATGTGGGGCTCGATCCCAGGACCCTGGGATCATGACATGAGCTGAAGGCAGCGGCTTTAACCCACTGGGCCACCCAGGCACCCCTCTTTTAGTAATTTTAATAAAAAATTGTCTTTGCTGTTATAATCCTTCCTCTATGTGATCATTGATTGAGCTTTGATTTGGAATTAGTCTTTTAAATAATGCAATTGAGTTACTGAGGGTTTTTTTTTTTTAAATTTTATATTTTCTAACAAACTGATGAAACGTAACTACTTGAATTCACTTTCTCTGGTTAATGAAATGTGATTTTTTGTGGACCACCACTGACATTCTAGAATTTAGCAATTAGGCAAAAGCCATGTTTTTAATATTGTGAAATTGAAACTTCAACCAGCTTATGAATTAGCAAATCTGGGTACGTATTATATTGTACTTGGTGTTCTGTTACTCTTATATTTCTCTTCTTGCCTGCACTCCCTGATTTCTTAGCTGTCGTGGGAGTGCAAAATTAGAATCCTAGAGATGCAAGATTTTTTAGGTCACCTGATCTGGTCGTTGGCATCCAGGGAGATGAATTTCTTAGTCAACCAACACAGGAAACTACCAAACTCTTTCTGAATGAACTCAACAGATGCAGACCAGATCAGGATCATATATTCCCCTTTAGTACAGACATTTGCTTTAGTTTATAAACCCCTTGTAGGTGATACTCATTCTGCTCTGTTGCCATTATTTGTTCACTGCTTTAATCTCCCCTTGGAGGCCCTTGAGGACAGGAATGTATGTCTGTCATTGCTTAGAGTATCCAACACATATTAGGAGTTGATAAATGTCCATTGTTTAATGAACAATGCAGCTGCTCATTGAATTCTGTTTTGTTATGAAGTATAGTAGAAGCTCTTTGCTTTGGCTTTGCCCCTTCAGAGGGGCCCACATCCCCGGTGCCCCAGCACAGGGACTAATACAAAATGGCCAATCGGGAAATATGTGCTGAATGAAGAGATGAATAAAAGATGACTTCACAGCTCTTGAAAGTCTCCTTGCATGTTCCTTCTTGTGTTATCCCTATTTTTCCAATTTGTATTGATGTATTGAAGATATTTTTCCCTGTATGAACCTGTTCATGCCCTGTTAAACTTCAAAATATTAGTCAAACTAGAAGACATAATAGGCATAGAATCCCAATTATATCATAGCTTCTTGTGCGGGGGCCTTTCCTTATATTGCCAATTAAATTTAACAAGCAGTCTTGAACATCTCTGTGTATAAAGCACAACAGATGGGGCAGATAGTTAAGGAATTTTAGTGGAGGAATGACTTGCCCAAACACCCTGTTGGCCCTTCAATATGACTAATCTTTGCTAAGTCCTTGACAATCACCATGTTTCGTCCATGTCTGGGCTTCCCTCTCCTGTTGTTGCTCTCCGTAGGCATCCTGGCTATTGGGTCCAATATCCCAAGAGTGTGAATCCTGACTACTACAACTGCCTACTACTGCTGCCTAGTTGTGTGACCTTGGCCAAGTTTCTTAATCTCTCTGTGTCTCAGTTTCCTTGTCTGTAAAATGGGCATGCTTACACTTAAGGGGTTTATTGGTAGGAGTCTGTGAAATTAGGCACACAGAGTGCTTACCACAGTGCCTGGTACAGAATGAACACCAATTGTTTTCGTTCCTAGTATAAGAATGCTTTCAGTCTGCATTCCCTCATTCCCTAATGTGTGTTGAAGGCCCAGCTCAAATGTTGCTACTGCTATGAAGATTTCTCTGCTGTCAGCCAACCTGATCCTTCCCTTTTCACATCTCTAGTGTGTACTTCATTCTACCTCACAAGCACTCCCTTGTTACAGGGCAGTAGGCAAGGTTTCCTGGTTTTCCAGTGGCCTGGGGCACACAGTTTAGCACTTGGCTATAAAGATGTTTTCCTGGCTCTTAGCTATAGACAGCCCACCAAACTGTGGACAGATGACACACACAAATTCCAGGTAGTGGTTACTCTTAGGGATGGAGGATGAGAGAGAGAACGGAGATGGGAAGTGAAAGTAACAGAGGAACTTCCAAGTACAATGCTGACATTCCCCGAATTGTTAGTGGTTGCTTGCAGGTGGGTTGTGTTAGTTATTTTTTTATACTCTAGAATATAATAATTTTGTATGTATTTAATATACATTTTTTAAAGTAGAAAAACGCCAGGAGGGAGAGGAGAGTAGCTATTTTCTGGCTTTTGTAAGCTAACAAATGAAATTAGACCACAGGATGCTTGGGGCAGTCCAAATTTATACTTTTCTGCCTAAAATCCCAGGGGAATTACTTACTGATGGCCCCTCCTTCCATTCTTTGATGGTCTTGGTTTGGACCATATAAGGTCATCCTAGTTACAAAAGTACAAGGAGTACTTTTCTAAACACTTTATCTAAGATTGCAAAGGACTAGTTCCCAAAGCTGGAGCAAGGAGTGGAAGAAATGTAGAGGACCAATTAGGGAGTTTTCTTCATCAGTTTTTTCAATATTTTTTTTTCTAAAGCAGAATTTTTCCCGAGTTTATTTCTTTTTATTTTATTTTATTTTATTTATTTATTTGACAGACAGAGATCACAAGTAGGCAGAGAGGCAGGCAGAGAGAGAGAGGAGGAAGCAGGCTCACCAATGAGCAGAGAGCCCGACACGGGGCTCGATCCCAGGACCCTGAGACCACGACCTGAGCCAAAGGCAGAGGCTTTAACCCACTGAGCCACCCACGTGCTCCTTGAGTTTATTTCTTTTTAATCATTGTTTTCCCTAAGGTATCATTTGCAGATTCTTCACCTTATTGGCCACTGCTCTTGATGTTTTTCCATTTTTTTCCCTGGGGTCTCCAGAAATAAAAATGATCTTTCAAATGTTATCTATTCAAAGTGGATTAAAGAGGCTCTCGGGATTATAGAATATGTATATAAAAAGGAAATAAAAGATCATCAAGACCATCCCAATTGGATGGATATGGTAACTCTACTATCAGGCACCCTACATAAGAATCATTGGGGAAATTTGCTCGTTTTTGGAGATTCTCATTAAATTGCTCTGGGCTGGGGTGCCCAAGTGGCTCAGTTGGTTAAACAGCTAACTTTGGCCCTGATCATGATCCCAGAGTCCTGGGATCAAATCCCCCATTGGGCTCCCTGCTTCTCCCTCTCCCTCAGCCTGCTGCTCTACCTACTTGTGCTTTCTTTCTCACTGACAAAAAAAAAAAAAAAAAAAAAAAGTTGGGCTGGCACCTGAAATGGCAAACTGAGTTTCAGCAATCTCCAGTGATTCTGTTGCTGGGCCATTTTGGGGGAATCGCCAGGGAGCCCACTGGTTCTCAAATCATGGGCCAAGACTTACAAGAGTGGGGAATGCAATTATCTTAGTTATTCTAAATGCTGCCTTTCCTCTTATCAAATAAATATCACTTGTCCCCCTCATATTTAATATTTATCAAACCTATAGATGCTTTTGTGATTAAAACAAATACAGTGTTCAGAACTTGTTCAATTCATAATAGCTATTTGTCTTTTTCTCTCCCCAACAAATAACTTCAAAGAATACAAACTATCAAGTATAGATCTGACACCTTGTTTTAGTTTATAGTTGGGTCCTTATACTCTGAAATAGTGAAGACTCATTACAATTCATTTAACTTCACAAATAAGGCCAGATAAACCAAATGTCACCAACCTAGGTCATGGCCTGTGGTGTGTGCTGGTAAATGTTTAATAAGGAGCTCTCTGTACAGAGTGGCGGGCAGTGGGGAATGAGGGGTAGTAAGAAAGCCCAGATTTGTAAAGTTTGTCGAATTTCAGTAATGTAAATATTTTTACCATGGCTACCAATGTGACTTTATTTGGAAATGGGACAAGATGCACTTAATTGGCGCTTGCTGAGCCGGGGCAGGCTGGCTCCAGCAGACCATGGGGTAACTGAACATCTAGTTTTCAAGACTTCTAACTTAATGTTCCTTTCATTACTCTGCAAATGAAGCTGGCATGTTAAGGAGCTCTGGTAGCACATTATTTCAGGAATCAGGGGCTAGCGTTTTGTTTATCAACTCTGGAGCCACATAAATGTAAAATCATCCATGTCTGAATCCCTGTGGGGTTTCCTCTTGCCTCCGTAACACTCTCTTCTGGCCTTATGGTTGCCTATTTTGGCTCTCCAGAAAATCTCCATGGACTTTGCCTTCCTTCTTAGCCTGGTTCTTCTGGTATAGTCTAATTTATCTTCAGGATAGCCGCTTACCAGATCTCCACTTTGGTGAAGGTAAGTCCACTTAACTGTGATTTTGAGGTTTCATTACATCTAGTTTCGCTGTGGTTGTGGGGTGTCTTTGACAAGCATAGACCCTGTTAATTTTTATTAACTGTCCATAATATGGTGATTTCCAAAGTGGATTCTAAAAAGCAATACTCTTTAACGATGTTCAGTGAAGCAAAGGGTTTCCTGGTTGAAGAGGAATGGGAAATGTGGGGTACTACGGTATTATCACTGTTGCCCACACCTTTGGAAAATCCAGTCCATATTCACAGATTAATGTCCGTGAACAGTCTTGTAGACCGATGTACACTTACTTCGGTCTGGCTAGCTTTTCCAAAGTTTACTGAAGCGCGGACTCTTTCATCAATGACCCCTATTTCAATCCATGGACTATGCTTTGGGAAACGCTGAACCAACAGTGTACCGCAGCATTGGACTTATGACATTTCAGAATTTACATTTCATGTTGGATTACTCTCTACTTGCCCGCATCTGAGTGATGGCTCCCTTTGTACCATTTGAATGGCCAATGGACAAAGACTGACAGACGGTGAGATCAGTGCCTGACCTCGCCCTTCAGGCTTCCGTGGCCAGCTCTTTCCATCTTCTAGGATTCCTTATACTCCTCCCTGACATGTCTTACTCTGCATAAAAGAAGGGTCTTTTTAATATAAGAATCCATTTTTACATGGAAAAACTGCCAGGCCATACTTTTGTTTTCTTTCCTCCTGTCTACCTGACGAGAATGGGTGACGCAGAATGGGCAGATGTATGTGAGGATAAAGAAGGCAGGGTAGGAAACAGGGCAGTAGAGGACCCGGGCAGTCAGGTAGAGGAATTTAAATGTGCAGATGGGAAGAAACAGGACATGGAACGGCTGCCCTCTTCTTTTTGCTCCTGAGCAGCTTCTTCAAGAGAAGGAAGTAGTGACTTTTTGGAAATAGCTTATTTATAATGCATTTGTTTCTTTCCCTTAGAGGATGACATGGCTTTAAGTTTGAGCAACACCTAATGTGACCCAGGTGACTTCAGTAAACCTGCTACTGCCGCTCACTCTTGTGTTGGTAATCCCGGACTTTGCCTGTTTCTCCTGTGGAGCTCCCTTGCCAGATTCACCACAGCCGAGCAACTTAGTACTCAGCCTCAGCTCCCATGGCAATAGCCATGAATTTCCTCATTGAATGGGGTGATATCCTTGGAGAATCAAACCTGCCCAAAAGGAACAAGAAGGTTACTAGTATTTTTTTTTTTCATGAGTGCCCAGTGGAATTATATCATTGCTTTGAATTTCTCTCCATGAGACTTCTTGTCTGGGGAATATCTACTCCACAATTGATTAAATCTGTGTCTGCAGGGAATAGAAATACTTTACCAACCATCATTGCTCTGAATAAGAGTACCTGTCCCCAGAGCCAGTGAGAGAAAGGTGAATGTTTGAATGCTGTGTCTTGCATTGCCTCGGTGCACCCGTATTTGCTTTGAAGGAAGCTTGCTGTCGTGAATGCCACCTGCCTCCTCCCCAGCCAGCCTGGCTGTTTATGATTGCCAAACATTTCATCTGCAGCCTGCTCACTGCCAGCCTTCCTGTTCGAATTCCTAAAGCTTCTCCAGTGAGGTCTCTTTTTTCTTTTTAATCTGTATTTACCTGATTTGCAATATAGTAGGGTCATGGTGTACTCACCTTTTTATGGGACTTCCTTGGAATTTGCTCTCCTGCTCAAACCTGGGAGCAAAAAACTGGTTCTTCATAAGAAGCCATCTAATTGGGAGAGTAAATGTTGAAACCCTCTTAATCTTTTCCTTCCCTGGTGCCTTAGCTATTTCCCGGAACTCCCTGTGGAACTTAGATGGAGACCGTGGTTGGAATTTCTAAATGATTATATTACAAACTGTTGAGTCTGGTACTCCCCAATGACTAGCTGAGCTGAGTGCACAGGTGTACTCAGTACACAGGGCACACAGGTGTTCTGAGTAGGTTTAATCACTTCCGTGTTTTCTCTGCCTACTTATCCTCAGTCCTATATTAACAGCTGGTCTTCCCACCCACAATGCATCTGGAGGCACGAAGTGGGCTCAGTTGGACACGTTTATTCCTGGTAAGAGTTTAAGGCCTCTTTCAAATTATAATGATCTTGTTTTCCTTCTCGATACTTGAATCTCTGACTCTGTTATCTGGTGCTTACTATTTCTTTTGGGTTCCGTGGCTTTTGACCGTTGGAACTTCTCTCTGGCTTATAAACTGTTTTCTATCCTAAGCTCTTGTCTGAGTATTCTCTCTGACTTCCACACTCCTTGAAATTTGGGATGAATGATGTTCACGTTAGTCCTGACCCATGGGAAATGCTGCTAGCTGGGTTGGGCCCCTTAACCTAGGGAGAAGGGAGTTTTGAAATTTTAGAACCAAAAGTCCTGAGTTTTTTTTTTTTTTTGCTTGTTACGAGCCTACGGACAGTGGATGAGACTTCTGGATAACGTGAGAATGCAGCTCATGCCCCACTGGCAGCACTCGTGGTTCAGCCTGTAGAAATAAAGTCGGAGCCACTGAGGCTTCATCTGCAAATACTCTGGGACCAAACATCTACCTTGCCTGCCCTAATACTGCTATTGACTTTGCCGCTAAAGAAATTGAAGTACGATTCTAATGGATGACCAAGCATCCACCTACAAGTTCAGCTCCATGTGAGGACTCAAGGTTTTGCGTCTTGTGAACACTACAGGTCATCATTGTGTGTCGGGGGTGGAGGGTTGAGCAATACATCATTGCCTTCCAGTAGCCTGGGAGTATCTCCTTGTGTTGGTGTACCAGGTTCTAGCCTGTCTTATGATTAACCATGGTTGCTGGGCTCGAATGGAATTGTGGTGAGCAATGCATTTACCTAGCTAAATGGAATAGAAGGTTGGCTTTTGTTTCAAGAGCTTTTATGCTCTTTTTGTTTATTCTGCTTACATCTTTAGTTCTTCATCTAAGATTGGGGGCATCTGCTGTCATTCTGTGTTCTTTTTGGCTTGAAGGATTTTTATAGGCCTTTTTGTGACTAGATTATAAGTAATCACCTGTTTGCCATGTGGGGGGGTATGCAAATCTGGCACTTATTTTCGTTGGATAGATGGTGGGCAATGGGGAGGACACACTGAAGCTATGGCCTTGGTGTTAAGATAGCTAAAGCCCTTGGATCCACCTGGAACCATTAAAATTGCTAACGGCAGATATTGTACGTCACATGATAAGGAACTCAGGAGAGATCTGAACACAACAGAGGAACCTCATTTGGAAACATCTAATACTTCTCTGACTTGCCTGATAGGTTTTTTAAAGTAAAAGGTAATGGGAGAAGTGAACGAAGTTTAATTAGGAGTGGATTAAAAGAGACTTTTTTTTTTTTGTAAATCAGTTTTTTGCTCGAGATCATCCTAGGTTTACCTGCAACTACAAGGCAATAGTATAGACATCCCTTACTCGCTTTTCCTAGTATCTCCTGATGGTAACATCTTGGAGCATTCTAGTATAGCATCACGACCAAGATACTGACATTGATAGAAGCCATTGATATTTGGATTTCCCAATTTCACTTGCAGCCCCTTGTGTGTCTGTGTCTTTGTCTATATTATAATCCATACAGTTTGATCACTGGTGCAGGTTTGTGTATCCACCACAGTCAAGACCCCAAACCATTCCAACACTGTAAGTATCTCTTGTGTTGTCGTCATTAGCCATCCCGCCTCCCTCCTGTCCCTATTCTCTACCTTCCCCAGTCCCAGACCTTTTGCAACTACTCCTCTGTCTTCCATTTCTAAAAATAGGCCACTTAAAAAATGTCATACAAATGGAATCATACAGAATGCAATCCTTTGGATAAACTTTTTTGTTTCTAATTCCCTAATTCCCTGGAGATCGAGCCAAGTTTTTGTGTGTATCAGTACTTAATTCTTACTGCTGAGTAGTATTCCACAGGATGTATGAACCACGGTTTACTTAATCACTCATCACCTGAAGGATATCTGGACTGGTTTCTGCTTTTGACTATTATAAAATGGCTAGGGACGTTTATGTGCAGACTTTTTATATGAAGATAAGTTTTTATTTCTCGGTGATAGATGGTCATGAATGCCTTTGTTGGGTTGGGTAGTTTGGATGTTTAGTTTTTAGCAAACTGCCAGACATTTTTTTTTTTTTTCCAGAATGACTGTATCATTTCACACACTCACTGCATCCTTGCTGACATTTGGTATTGTCAGTATTTTTTTGTTGTTATTGTTGTAGCCATTCTGGGAGGCATGTAGTGATATCTCATTGGGGTTTTAGTTTGCATTTTAAATAATGACTAATAATGTTGACCATCTTCTTGCATACTTACTTGCCATCAGCATATTTTTTTCATTGCACAGTCTCTTCATGTCTTTTGCACGTTTTCTAATCCAATTCTTTTTCTTAATTTATTTTTTTATTTATATTCAGCATAACAGTATTCATTATTTTTGTACCACACCCAGTGTTCCATGCAATCCATGCCCTCTATAATGCCCACCATCTGGTACCTCGACCTCCCACCCCCCTGCCCCTTCAAAACCCTCAGATTCTTACAGTTGTGTTGTGAGAGTTCTTTATATACTCCAATAGAAGCACTTTGTCACATATGTGGTTTGCAGATAGCTTCTCCCAGTCTGTAACTTGTCATTTCATGTTCTTCATATGGGCTTTGGCAGAGAAAAAAACTCAATTTTGATAAGGTTCAATTATCTTTCCTTTTATAGATCATAATTTTAGTGTCAAATCTAGGAATTCTTTGTATAGCCCTAGATCCCAAAGACATCCCTCCTGTTTTTTGGTTTCATAGTTTCAGATTCTAAGAAGCCTATGATCCATTGTGAATTATTTCTTTATATAAGATGTAAGGTTTAGGTCGAGATTTTTTTTTCTTCCCTTTTAGGGATATCCAATTGCTCCATCACTATTGCCAAAAAAGAGGATTCAATATAAAAATGGTTTAAATTAGCATCAGCAAAATGTTGTTCTTTGATTTGGGCTTGAGATGCTGTTATGCTGCTCATAGGTGCTCATGTTCATTGTGAGGTTTTTAAAGATCTTTGTAAGATCCTGTAAAGGCACATTATGATGAACTCTAACATTTCATGGAGGACATTACTGGTAAGGGTTTCCAAGTGACTGGAAGCTCAGGCATGGGGTGGCCTAATAACCATTCGCTGTAGAACATGACCCTTTCATAACAAGATTGAGCAGAGGGAGATAAATCCCTGGTTTGAATTCCAGAAGGCCATAAAGAGCTCAGGAGGTGACTGCAGGGTGAGCAGACTTCTAGCCTCAGGGACTCTCAGAGTCTGATTCCCCCTCCAAGTATTCTCGGGTGCAGCCTCCATGTCTCAGAGGGGACTGGGCAGTTAAGCAGCATGATGTAGGTGACAGCCAATAGAATAAAAAACTCTCTTCAGGAATCTCCTTGGGCTCTTGGTTTTCTAGAATTTCAAGCAATGAGCATACCCTAGTATAAAGTATCCTGGCTTCTGTTACTTCCAGTTCAAAGGTCTTTCCTCTCAATTGTCAAAATGAAGGGTTATAGGAAAGTATTTTTGCAACTCGAATGCTAAAAAATTTCGGGATCAGTCAAACCAACATGCACCATTATTGACTGAGAGTCAAGAAATGCCTCTTTTTGGAAAGATCTCCATTTAATATCCCTTTGGACCATTGCCACCCAACCCATGTACCAGGGGAGCAGTGAGCTGCATGGGAAGCATTAACAAATTAGAGCTCCCTGTTCCAGAGTCTAGTCTAGGACTCACTGGCTGGAGGACTTGAAGTAAAGCCCGACTTCTTTGTACTTGAGTTTCCCTTTCCTCAAAATGGCAGTGAGATTTGTTTTACTCATTTCACAGTGCCATTGTGAGGCTCAAATTAGATAATAAATAGGAAAGTTCTAAGAAAACCTTATAGTTTTCCAGATTAAGAAGATCCCTGATGTACATACAGAGCAGGCTTCCTTGCCTCCTGAAGAACCCTGGCTACTTCCTACTTCTTCCCTCCCCACATTGCACACCATAATCTAATTAAAAAGAATAAAACACTGAAATAACAACAACAAAGAACACCCCAAACAAACCCCCAAATAAAACACTATTTGGGGGGAATATAAGTAAAGAGATAGACAATTATAGTTTTACATTTTTTTAGATTTTATTTTCTTAAATAAATAAATTTTCTTATTTTATTCTATTTTCTTAAAATTTCTATTTCTTAAAATATTTTATTTATTAGAGATAGAGTGAGAGCACTCAAGAGCATGCAAACAGGGGGAGCAGCAGGCAGAGGGAGCCTGATGGGGGGGCTTGATCTCAGGAACCTGAGCCAAAGGCATAAACTTAGCTACCCAGATGCCCCTATTTTATGTTTTTTTAAGCAGTAGTTGGCCTATCCTAAGTCTTGGCTCACTTGGTCATTTTTTATTCTTTTATGTGAACATGGGGATGTGTTGGGGGACTTTAAACACGTGATATGTTGTATTTTTCCCTTATTTTTCCCCTTGTGACATGTGAAAATCTAATTACCCAGCACAGTAGGGTCTGAAAATCTCTGGTTCAAATACATCTATCAGAAATAACTTTCTAAAGTATAGTTCTTTTAAGACTGCATTTTTCAAGAGTTCACTTTATTAAGTGAAATGAGCGTGGCCTACAAATATTAGCCATACCAATTTTTGAAGTAAGTTTGACAGAAGACCTTTCCTCTCCGTAAGGAGTTTTATCTAATCAAATTTTCTTAATGTGGCCTGCATCTGGTGCAGTCACAGAAACTATGAACTCCCCCATCTTTACTTTTCATTCCCCCTGGGTGCCTCTAACACAGTGCAGCACTGGCCCTTTAGATATCTGAAGTCGTGATCTGAACAAACATAAGCCAAGACTGGGAAATGTTAACACATCACATGGGCATTTGAGTGGTTGTCCCCTCTGCCTTCCTTGATGCTAAAGGGATCCAGGTTTTGGCTCCAGCTTAACCATGAGATCAGTCCTGTACCCACTAAACTGACCCAATACCCTTCCGTCAACTGACAGCAGCACTAAGAACAGCCCCCACTCGTGTGGTATACACAGCATCATACATACAGATTTCACAGGCGCTCAAAATGCACCCAATAAAGTCAGCTCTTCTGTTCACAAGCACTTTTTGTAAATAACTGCACTGAAAGCAGTTTGAAACTTTTTCGCCTCTTTGTTTTGCCTCCTATTTTGCTGCAAGTACAGTTAGACTACAAACCATAAAACAAATAAAAATTCTACCAGGGAGACTCCTGCTTGGGTGGTGATTAGTGGGATGTAAAACTGAGAGAGAGAGAGAGAGAGAGAGAGAGAGAGAGAGAGAGAGAGAGACACGAGAGACAGGGACCAAGACAGGGAGATGGGGACAGGGATGGAGACAGAGTGGGAGACAGAGGTGGAGATGGAGGCAGACACAGAGACGGAGACCGGGCCTAGGACAGAGGGAGCAGGACAATGGGATTGAGAATGTAAATACAAATCGAAGTCAATAGAACAACATCTCTAAAATACTGAAAGGAAAAATTAAAACAACTTTCAATCCAAATTCTATACCCAAATGAATTTTTACCATGAAAGAAAGTTGCCTTTGTAACTCCTAGTTTTGTGCAGGTGTAAGTTTTGACTTGGTATGGTATTCCTGCTGCCTGAAGAGCTTAACATTCCTTACACCGTAGGTCTTCTGACACTCAATTTTCTTTTTGTTTCTTTCGTTAGCGTGTTAGATCTGTGTATAAAAGTCTGTTTCTGCTTCATTACTGCTCAGTGTGGCCACACCAAGCCCTACCTTTTGCAGGAGGAAGAGGTCCTGTCCCTGCAGCAGGGGTGAAAATTGCCTCAAGGCAGGCTGCTCCATATCTTTCCTACATGTCTTATTTCTTGTTCTTGGAATGCCAGTCCCAGGAGAGCAGGAGTGCTCCCAGCACTTAGTGCAGGACCTCCTCTTGGCCACCCTTTCCTCTACAGCCATCATCCTACTTGGTGGCAGCTGCACCCTGGCCCTCTGCGGGCCCTTCTGCTGCTCGCACCATTCATTACCTCCAGAGTCTTTGCCATCTGCCGCTGCCACCCACCCCTGCTGTGGCCTTGTTGGTGGAAGGTTGGGGTGAGCAGGTGACAGTCCTGTACTGTCCTATCTGCCCCCGAGGGCACAGTGAAGCAGTCAACTCTGAGGAGACAACTGGTGGTAGAGAGAGAAGAGGTGATGGGCAGGAACAGGACAGTGGTGACACGGGGTAGGATTATGTCAAGGACAGGACAGGAAGACGTCATCAATGAGCTGAGGACATCAGGACTTTGTGGAGGCCGGGAATGCCCTTCAGAAGGAGGAAGTGTTGCTGAGGAAGGTGGTGGGGGGAGCCTGGCAGGGAGGGGTGGTTGGGGACAAGGGCGTGTGTGCATTTATATTTAGTAGAATTCCTGGTGAGCTGATTGGTTGGGAAAATACTTTAAATTAGCAAGGAGCTATTTAATAAAGTAAAGAAATGAAATAATTATTGTATTTTAATTATTTTCATTAAATGAAATAATGTATACCCTGCCCTGGTACTGTCCCTAGAACATTGGAGCCACACAGTGAATACTGTTATTATTAACCGCATAAAGTTGGAAATTAAAGACCTTTGTTGAAGGAGGATTTACCTGCCTTTCTAATTTGAATAAAGAAGTCTACATATCCATGACCTTCTTGGCTCTTCTGGGGTTTATCTACTCTATGTGAATTCCATGACATTATTTCCTGGAGTTTAAGTTCTAATTTGCATGCTAGCCAGACACAGATAAATGCGTGTATAGAAAAGGCTTGAATAGTTTTCCAGATATTCTAATTATTCATCTTGGTGATTTTGTTTCAGGAAAAATTCCTCAAAGAACTGAGTATCATCACCACTTGTCAAAATTAAGTAAGCTCTGAATGTTTGGTAAGCTATTGGCTAGTATAAATAAAACAACTGTTACGGAAATAACAGAAAGAATAATGGAGCCCATATTAAGTTGCCTGTCTGCTTCAGATTTTTCTTCTCTCACAGTCAGCTTTTCTGACTTACAAAATTCTTACTTCCAGAGCACAGATGTGAGCATGTCTCCTCTCCAACCCACATTCTCCAGGGGCTCCCTATTGTCAAATGGCTTGGTCTGACATGCCTGGCACCCCTTCCTAGCCTCAGCACTTACAATGCCCCTCAGAGACCTTCTGTCCTAGAGAAACTGAGACACATTTTATGCCATGTCCCATGCTTTCCCAGTGGGAATCTTTAAATTCTACCCATGTTTGAAGGCACACTTAAAATGGCAATTCTTTGAAGCTTTATGTAATTGCTATGCATAAATCTAGGGTGATAATTCCTATCTCTAAACTCTCAAAACACTTTACCTGTCTTGTACCATACTGTGCCCACCTGTTTGTTTTTCTTCTTTCCCTCCCTGCTCTGTCCCTCTGTCCCTCCTTCTGTCCTTCCTTCCCTCCTTCCTCATTCTGTGTATTGACTAGGTCACATGCTCTGCACCATGCTGAGCATACAGCAAGGAATAAATCAGGAAAGATCCATGTTCTTCTGGATATGACAGGTTGAGGGAAAGAGAGCCACTGATCAATCAAAAAGTGTCTTTATAATTACAAAATGAATTGAGTAGCACCAAGGAAACTACAGAACTACCTAAGCTAGCTCAGCAGAGGACTGCAGTTAGATTTTACGTTTTTAAATTTTTTTTAGTGTAAATCAAGCATTTTATTTTTAAAAATTTATTTTTATGCATGGAGCACTGGGTATGGTGCAAAAACAATGAATACTGTTACACTGAAAAGAAATTAAAAAAAAAAAGATGACCAAAAAAAATGGAGTTGACAATTGTAAAAAAAAAATTATTTTTATTGACATATAATGTATTATTTGTTTCAGAGGTAGAAGTCTGTGATTCATCAGTCTTACACAATTCACAGCACTCACCATAGCACACACCCTCCCCAGTGTCCATTACCCAGCCACACCCCGTCCCTCTCACCCACCTCCATGTAAGACTCTTAATCTTAGGAAACAAACTGAGGGTTGCTGGAGCGGAGGGGCTTGTAGTTAGATTTTGAAAGACAGAAGGAATTTTGGTCTGGGAAGTGGTGCAGATCTGCAGCTAGCCAAAGACACCAATAGTCCTACTTTCAGACGTTCTAGCCCCCAACCTAGTGCTAACCAGACTGGCTCTCCTGGAGAGTTCATAAAAAACTGACTTAATTTTCTTTGGTGTTCTTCCATCTGCCTAGGCACAGAGCCCCTTTCTCAGCTGATTATCGATCTATCCAAATTTCACTCGCTATGTCTATGGTTTTTCCTTCTCCCCGTCTGCTTTCTCTCTTATAAATCCTGATTTTGCTTTTGGTAAAATGAAATCCGTTATTACTCCTTTATTATTGGTTTCCTCTGCATATAAGCAAGTTACATGCAAATAAATAAATATCTGTCTGTTAGTTAACTTTTGGCAGAAGTTACCATTGACTACACTTTGATTAGTGCCAGGCATGGTGTGAGAGTTTTAAATATGCTCTCATTTGATTTTCACAATGAAACTCTAAACTCCGTGATTATTCTTTTATCATCAAGATGGAAACTAAAGCACAGAAAGGTCAATCAAGAGGATGAATACTTGGATCTGGTTCTAGTTGATTCCAAATCTTGTGCTTCTAATCAGGGTGCCATGGATTCCCCAACTGTACAAGTTCCTTGAAAGGAGGGAAGCTATTTCATCCATACTGATTTCTGACATATGAGATGGAAAAATCAGGTAGAAAAATATACTTGATACCATTATATTTTAGAAATATGGGGACTTATGTTACTATTTAAAAATTTGGCTCTCAATCTGAAGGATCCAAATCCATTCAAATACCAGTTTTCCATAACTAAAATGAGTCTAGTTCATAAGCAATAATTCCATGTGATTTTTCAAAGAACTGTTTGATTATATTGTAAATATGTTTTTCCTTTGTTTTCCCTCAGCACATTTTTAGCGAATAGATTTTTAACCTGATTTTCCATCCAAGTGTCTGCCTCCTTCCTTCTCTTCTTCTCTCTCCTTTATTTTGGACCATCTCTACCTTCTTCATTTTTTTTCCTCCTCCTTTTCCCGCCTTCCTTTGTCCCTTCCTTTCTGTCCATTTTTCATCGTCTTTGTCATTCAATACATGATTCCAGGAGCAGCAAAGTAGTCGAAATTCCCAGGAATACTAAGCTTCTTTGCCTCCAACAAAAATGGTTCTCCAGGGGCACCTGGGTGGCTCAGTGGGTTAAAGCCTCTGCCTTCGGCCCAGGTCATGATCCCAGGGTCTTGGGATTGAGCCCCACATCTGGCTCTCTGATCAGCGGGGAGTCTGCTTCCCTTCCTCTCTCTCTGCCTGCCTCTCTGCCTACTTGTGACCTCTGTCTGTCAAATAAATAAAGAAAATCTTTAAAAAAAAAAAAAACGGTTCTCCATGCATTAACATTCCCATAGCTGAGTTCAGTAGTTGGCATATGTGTTAACTTATCTGAATAGTGTAAGTGTCTCTTGTTGAGGATGATTCCTAACTTTATTAGGAAAGGAGTTTTGTTTCCTAAAAACAATTCAGAAGTACTGCTTGTTCTCCACCTGAGAGAATTTCTAAAGCCTTCAGAAACCACTCCATCGTGAATGAAAAATGAAGGTATCTGATAAATAGGTAGACCTTGAAAGCTTAAACATTGAGATGCTTATCTTATTCTAAACTATGCTTCAGTAGAATAATCTGATTAACTGCCAAGGTTTGGCAATTCCTGTTCCAGTCAAGCCAGAATATCTCTAAGGAATAGTCACTTAGCTGTCGTGTTGGTGCTGTCCTTCAAAAATTCAAAATGGTAGAGACAGAAAATACTTTGAAAAAAGTTTGTAACGTATACTTGTGGGCGTATATTTAGATGTACACATGCGGGATTAAATTTAGACATGAGGGCATCATGAGCAGCCTAATGAGGTGACCACTCCTTAAAACACTATTCTTTAAATAACTATTGTGCATGTGTTTTGTAGTATAGAGCAGCATCTAATTTTCTGTTAACAAATATTGTACTCCTCTCTCTAGATTCAGAATAAATTTATTGTATGTATTAGATAAAATAATATTTTAAAACTTATTGTAACTGTATTTCATTCCATTGTTTTTAATAATTTATAATTTAGTATTTCTTGGGGTGCTTGGCTGGCTTAATTAGTAGAGCATTCGACTCTTAATCTCAGGGTCATGAGTTCAAGCCCTATGTTGGGCATGGAGACTACTTAAAAAAAAAAAAATCTGAGTGACCATAATTTAATGTTTCTTCTTTCTTTTTTTTTAATAACAGTTCATATTTTATTTATCCTTATAACTTAATTATTTTTGAACTTTGATCTTCATTTTTTAATTTAAATTCCTGTTAGTTAACATACAGTGTAATATTTGTTTTGGATATACAACAGAGTGATTCAACATTTGCATATAATGCCTGGTGTTCATCACAAGTAAACTCCTTAATTCCCATCATCTATAACCCATCCCCCCACCAACCTCCCCTGTGGTAACCATCGGTTTGTTCTCCATGGTTAAGAGTCTGTTTCTGGGTTTTCCTCTCTCTTTTTTCTCCCTTTAATCATTTGTTTTCTTAAATTCCACATATGATTGAAATCATAGGATTTGCTTTTCTCTGACTAACTTATTTCACTTAGCATAATACTAACACTATCCATTTTGTTGCAAATGGCAAGATTCCATTCTTTTTTTATGGCCGATCATTATATATATATATATATATATAATGATCAGGGATATATATATATATATATATATATATGAGATCAGGGATATATATATATATATATATATATATGAGATCAGGGATATATATATATATATATATATATGAGATCAGGGATATATATATATATATATATATATATATATATATATATAAATATATATATATTTATATCTCCACATCTTTATCTACTCATCAGTGAATGGACACTGGTCTGCTTCCATTATTTGGCTATTGTAGATAATGATACTATAAACATCAGGGTGGATGTATCCCTTTGAGATAGTACTTTTATATTCTTTGGGGAAATACCAAGCAGTGTAAATTCTGGATCATAGGGTAGTTCTATTTTTAGCCTTTTGAGGAAACTCCATATTTTTCATAGTGGCTGCTCCAGTTTGCATTCCTAATAGTGCAAAAGTGTTCCTTTTTCTCCACATCCTCACCAATACTTTTCGTTTTTCATGTGGTTGATTTTAGCCATTCTGACAGGTATGTGGTGATATCTCATTATAGTTTTGATTTGCATTTCCCTGATCATCAGTGATGTTGAGCATCTTTTCATGTGTCTGTTGGCCATCTGGATGTCATCTTTGGAGAACTGTCTGTTCAGGTCTTCTGCCTATGTTTTAAATAAATCATTTGTTTTCTGAGTTTTGAGTTATATAAGTTCTTGATATATTTTGGATACTAACCATTTTATTGGATATGTCATTTGCAAATATTTTCTCCCATTTGGTAGGTTGCCTTTTATCTTTGTTGATTGTTTCCTTTGCTGTGTAGAAGCTATTTATTTTGATGAAGCTCCAATAGTTTATTTTTGCTTTCATTTCCCTTGGCTCAGGAGACATAGAAAGATGATGTCTGATGTCAATGAGATTATTGCCTGCATTCTGTTCTAGGATTTTGATGGTTTCCTTTCTCACATTTAGGTCTTTAATCCATCTTGAATTTATTTTTGTGTTTGGTTTAAGAAAGTGTTCTGGTTTCATTATTTTGCATGTTGCTGTCCAGTTTTCCCACCACCATTTGTTGAAGAGTCTGTATTTTTCCCCACTGGATATGCTTTCCTGCTTTTCTGAAGGTTAATTAACCATGTAGTTTTGGGTTCATTTCTACATTTTCTATCTGCTCTATTGATCTATGAGTCTGCTGTTGTGCCAGCTGATCATTATAGCTTTGTCATATAACTTGAAGTCCAGAACTGTGTTAACTCCATCTAAAACACAATGATCCCAGGGCGCCTGGGTGGCTCAGTGGGTTAAAGCCTCTGCCTTCGGCTCAGGTCATGATCCCAGGGTCCTGGGATCGGGCCCCGCATCGGGCTTTCTGCTCAGCAGGGAGCCTGCTTCCCTTCCTATCTCACTGTCTGCCTCTCTGCCTACTTGTGATCTCTGTCTGTCAAATAAATAAATAAACTCTTAACAAAATAAATAAAAACAAAACACAATGATCCCAAGACTTCAGGATGCACCAAAGGAGGTCCTAAGAGATAAGTATATAATAAATACAGGCTTTCCTCAAGAAGCAAGAAAAACCTCAAACAACCTAACCATACACCTAAAGGAGCTAGAAAAAGAACAACAAACAAAGCCTAAAGCCAGCAGAAGGAAGCAAATAATAAAGATTGGAGCAGAAATCAATGATAGAGGAACTAAAAAAGAAAAAAAAATCAGTGAAACCAGGGGTTCATTCTTTGAAAAAAATTAATGAAATTGATAAACCTCTAATTAGACTTAATAAGAAAAAAAGAGAAAGATTCAAATAAAGTTACAAAGAGAAAGAAAAAATAACCAATACCAGAGAAATACAATTACAAGAGAATATTATAAAAAGCTGTATGCTAACAAACTGGACAATGTGGAAGAAATAGATAAATTCCTAGAAACATGTAAACTACCAAAACTGAAACAGGAAGAAATAGAAAGCTTGAACTGATGATAACAAGCAAAGAAATTGAATCAGTAATCAAAAAATCCTCCCAACAAACAAAATTCCACAACTAGATGGCTTCACAGGCAAATTCTAGAGTTAATTCTAGAGTTAAGACCTGTTCTTCCCAAAGTATTCTAAGAGAAGGAATACTTCAAACTTCATTCTATGAGGCCAGCATTACCCTGATACCAAAGCCAGATGACGACACCACTATAAAAGAGAACAACAGGCCAGTATCCCTCATGTTGGATTCAGTTTGCTAGTAACTTTTTTTCTCAAAAAATTTTTTTCTCAAAAAATTACTAACAAACTGAAACCAATACATTAATACACAGTCAAGTGGGATTTGCTCCCATATTGTAAGGATGGTTTAATATTCAGAAATCAATCAACTTGATATACCACATCAATGAGAGAAAGGATAAGAACCATAAGATCATTTCAATAGGTGCAGAAAAAGAATTTAACAAAATACAACATCCATTCATGATTAAAAACCCTCAACAGAGTAGGTTTAGAGGAAACATCCCTCAACATAATAAAGGCTGTATATGAAAAACCCACAACTAATATCCTCCTAAATGGGGGAAAAACAGTGCCTTGCCTCTTTGGTCAGAAACAACAAAGGGATGTACACTCTCACTACTGTTATGTGATATAGTACTGGAAGTACTAGCCACAGCAATCACACAACAACAAAAAAATAAAACCATCCAAATCAGCAAGGAAGAAGTCAAACTTGCACTATTTGCAGATGACATGATATTCTACATGGAAAACCGAAAGACTCCATCAAAAAACTGCTAGAAGTGATAAATTCAGTAAAGTCACAGAGTACTAAATCAATGTACAGAAATCTGTTATGTTTTTTTCTTTTTTTAAAAGATTTGTTTATTTAAGAGAGAATGAGTGTGCAAATGGAAGGAGGGTCAGAGGGAGGGGGAGAGAGAGTCTCAAGCAGACTCCCCGCCAAGCTTAAATCTAAATGCAGAGCTCGATCTCACAACCTGAGATCATGACCTGAGCCAAAACCAAGAGATGGACGCTTAACTGACTGAGCCACCCAGGCACCCCTCTGTTGTGTTTCTACACACCACTAATGAAGCAGCAAAAAGAGAAATTTAGGAATCGATACTATTTACAATTGTACCAAAAATAATAAGATACCTAGGAGTAAACCTAACCAAAGAGGTAAAATACCTGTACTCTGAACACTATAAAATATTGATGAAAGATATTGAAGAAAAAAAAGAAAATGTAAAGACATTGCATGTTCATAGATTGGAAGAACAAAAACTGTTAAAATGTCTACACTACCCAAAGCAATCTGCACATTTAATGCAATCCCTATCAAAATACCACTAGTGTTTTTCACAGAACTAGAACAAACAATCCCCAAATTTGTATGGATCCACAGAAGACCCTGCGTAGCCAAAGCAACCTTGAATATTTAATGTTTCTTAGTCACATTCACTAAAGGTAGAAGTAATTCACAGGTTTGTTTAAAATACTGCATTTGAAAATGTTCTTTTTTTCTTGCTGGTTTCTTTTTGGCTAAGCATTTCTAATTTTACTGTGGTTTTAGTTTTCCATTCTTATTAGAACAGAAAATTTATTGGAAAAGCATTGAAATTTTAAAAATTTAGATAAAATATCATTTCACTACAGCATGCAATATATTATACTTTTCTATGTTTTAGGTTTTTCTTTGATTTTATTTGATAGTCAACTGATTGCTTTCCATGTTGGTGGTTTGGCTTCATAGGCATGGAACAGAAGATGGTTATACTTGTAGACTTACAGCACACAGTGGATAGAGTCTCCAGAGCTGTGAGTTTTTTCATTAATTTCAACCAATTTGAGATTGTTTTACAAGAGCTGAGAGAAATTTTCACATTTTTCTTCTTCAACATGGCAAAGAACATTTTAGACCTATGGATTTAGAAAAAGAAGTTGAATCTGATAGGCTCCTCAGAGATTGTATGATCAGGCTTTTTTTGTGTTTCAGAGAAAAAGAAACTCAAGCTCAGACAGGTGAAGGAGGCTTCTCAAACCTGAAAGAAGTTGCCCTATTTTATATGCAGAGGACAATGGTTTTGTTGTGGTCCTTTTGGATTTCTTTAGTTTTCATGCTTCAGTGGTAGTCAAGGGCATTTTTGAGGTGTTGTGAAGCTTTTGAATGTCTGTTCTTTGTCTTATTCTGATGGAGTACTTACCTTGAAGTCTGAAAGCAAGATGGGGGAGGAGATAGAAATTAAACAGAGTTAGTCAAGAATTACTTACATTATTACTGTTATAAACACTATGAAGAAGAAGTAGAATACTATGAATATGCATATAAAAAAAAGAGGGGTCTGACCTTGTCAGGTGGACTAGGGAATGTCTTCAAGAGGAAGGCAAATTTAAGCTAAGATCTGGAGGATAATGGCATTGTCCAACAAAAGGAGACAATTCCATTAATAATAGTATCATGAAAAACATTGACTAGTAGTGGGAATGTAGGATTTGAGTCCTTGGGTTGTGATAATGACTGCCTGAGGGAAATTCTCTCTTTTAACAAGACATTGAGATTCTCTGTTCCTCACCAGTGTTTTTCCGTACAATGAGGATAATAATGCTATTAGCATATTATACTGTTAACATAATATTATGAAAATCCCATGTGAAATAGTACACATAAATTGCCTTAACCCATGCCCAGCACACAGTAAACAGTGACAAAGAACTGTCATTGTTCTAGCATTTTGCAGATTACAAACTGCTTGTATGGGCACCCTATGTCCTTTGATCACCAATGCTTCCCTAGAGTACTCAGTTCTCGGGGCATACTGGTGGGACTCTCTTCTATCACAGAGTGCTGTGATGCTCTTGTGAGAAAATAAGTGGACACTGTGAACTATGAGAATCCCAGAGAAAAAACACAAACATAGCCTGGGTCTTAGGGTCAGGAGCCATGAGAATCCCAGAGAAAAAACAGACATAGCCTGGGTCTTAGGGTCCCAAAGAATATTCAAGAATCCTGGAAGTTTGTTAATACTTAAATGCTAGTACAAAGCGAATACAAAGCTAAAACAAAGCGAAGGTCAAGCAAAGCTTTATTTCGCACCAAGCATCAAGAATCAAGCTGACCGTTCAGGGCCATCTCTTGCAAAGAGGCGACCCCTCCCAGCCTCACAGACTAACTTTTATAGAGTAAAGGCCATGTGGTTGAGCCTGGCCACACATAGGTGGCCAACTGAATGACAATTCACCCTATAGTAGCTATTTGAACTAGCCTATCACTCTGGTCAGAATTAGCGCCCAAAAGGCAGGGCCCACATTCTTGGGTGGTTAGGAAGGTGCTTTCCTGATTGGATGTGTCCACCTGGCTTGACTCATCCTTGTATTCTGGGCTCTGTTACCTCCCCGTGACCTGACACATCCTAGTATATGGGCTCTGTTATCAGGGGCTGGTCAGTCATATATTACTGGTTTGCCAGACTAGTTTCTAAGTAAGTTTTTCTGGGGCGGGGGGTGGAGCACAGGGTCAATCTAAGTTTATTGCAGAAACAACAAAATGGCTCGTTCTGGCTAAGTAGGCCCTTAACAGTAGTAGCTCAAGAAGAAAGGAAACACACATTTAAAGGACCAGGTTACATGAAAGATTTTGACAACATGACATTTAGGATTTAAGTGCCCCTCAGGAATCATGTCCTCGAACTGTTCAATAATGATGTAGGATGGGTGAGCAAACAATTGAGTGTTCCTCTGAAATAATCTCAGCAGGAGCACGATGTTGTAAATTGTCCTCTCCCCCTCCCGGTTCATCGCTGTACCGTAGCTGTTCATTGTTGTCCGTTTCTTCCTTTACAGCTATAAGTCTTTGACCAAGTCACTTAGCATCTTCTGACAATTCTTAAAAGATCCTCTAAAGAAATCCAGTGTAAGACGGTGTGGCTATTATACTAACTGTAAACTAAAGGCTGCCCTTTCTATTGTAAAGAACATCCTTTGCCCCGCACGCATTTAACCTCCTTTTATCTGGTATTGCAACTCCTCTGAGGGTAGCATTTATTGTCACAACTCTAGAGCATTTACCTTTGGGAGAGTTTTGACAGTGCAAAATATTTTACCCATTGAATCACATGTGATTTAAAAAAAATGATTTTATTTATTTATTTGAGAAAGAGAAAGCACACAAGCTGGAGATGAGAGGCACAGGGAGAAGCAGACTCCCTGCTGAGCAGGGACCCTGATGCTCCATCCCAGGACCCCGAGATCATGACCTGACCTGAAGGCAGAGGCTTAACCGACTGAATCGCCCAGGCATTCTGACAGGTGATTCTCATAACAGACTTTCCCAGGTTTTAGTTAAGGAAATTGAGAATCTGAGATGTTCAACAAGTTCTCCAAGTTCATATAGCTGGTGAGTGGGGGAGCCGAGACTTGACCCAAATGTTTGCCTCCACATAGAGTGCACTTGCCACTAAAATGTGACTTTTTTTTTTTTTTTGGCCTTGTTTTAAATGCTTGTACATAAAGGCAAAAGCAAGCATTTTAGAGTTGTAAGACCAGTAAAACACAGAAGACTTTCACCGCTGTGTCACCGAGGATGCCACTCCATGCAGATTCTATTCCAAGGGCGTATTAGGCTTCAGGGGCCAGGCAAAAGGCCATCACTGCTGAGTGGGAGAGAGAGAGAGACTTGAAGCAGTCAGTGCTACAACCAGCTGACCCACTGGGACTCTTGGTGCGATCGACTTAGACTTGGCCACCATTTCCTGCTATACTGTCCACATAGGAGAATTCCCCAGAGGTCATGGGGCAAATGTCCTCCTGAGGCCTTTGGAAGATTTCCAGTCCTATTGAAAAAGACAGTCTCTAACCATTTCTCATTTAAGGCAGCCACTGACAAGTTGCTAATGATTCCCTTAGGGTCCCTCACTTCAGGCACTTTAAGGATTGTTTTACTTGAACTTGAATCAGGGTTTTTTTTTTTTTTTTTAAGAAAATCCAGCTTACTTTTTACCACCCTCCTTTGGGATTAAGTTAAGGAAACTAAAGCCATTATCTGCTTGTGGCTTTGCTGAATCAATGAATTTTACTTACTATAAACCCACATGAAGTAATTCTTTTTCATGAAAAGATGGCATAGGCAGTTTTGAGCTTCGAGTTTTGAAGAATACACAGAAGGCTCTCTCACACAGATAAATTAGAGCTGGCATCAAGGCAGCGTTCATGAGCTGTGAAGGGGTTTTTCCACATCCGACCCATGGAAAGACAAGAAGGACAGATTCTATTTAAAGTGAAATAACAAAAAGAGGGTCTAGATGAAGACAGGATTAAGAACATCTAGAAATCACAGAAAACAGTCTTTCTCTGAATGTTATTCTACATTATACCTTCCTTCAGTTGCCTGAGATACCTGTTGTTCAAAGTCTGTACAGATTCAGTGATTTTTGCTTTTCTGGGACAAACACAATGAACTGCATACTTGGGTGTATCTACCATACCTCCTTAAATCTATGACCTCATGGATTCTAAGATGTACCATATTATATTAATGTATCGCTGAGCAAGAGAAAAAAATACTAGCAGCTGGTCCTACCAGTCTCTTCTGACTTTGACCTATATGTCATGTTTTCTATTGGTCTTGACTGTATCTCTTGCCTTTATTCTATTGCTTGGCACTTTAGAGGTATATACATTTCTCTGGCACATGTTCCAGTAACAAAAGTAGCACAGCTTCATCTAAGGAACTTGTTTGCCCGCAAGTTTCAATCATTATTTTGATAATAAGTATTTACTTCATGAGTAATAATAAATTTGCTTGCAGTGGTTCATTTTAACAGAATGACTCAGTTTCAACAATGAGTAGCAGCATAGGCTTTTGAAGACTGACCAGTAATGCCATTTGATCAGTCTCCACTGCTCCTGGCCAACAGTAATAGCAAAGATGCCGTTGATCATAAGACACATTCCAAATGTGGAAAAGTTAAAATGTGAAGAGAAAAAAAAGTGTGATTAAGAATTGATGAACTATGGTGGTTCATCAGCCTAAATTGTCAAGAGAGGAGAAAACCTTCCAGCTATAGGAATTTCAGGTCCAGTGACAAGAAAAACTGTCTCAGTAGGCTAAACAAAATTGTAATATTCCCCTCAGGTTGACTAAACTTTAAACATGTTTCTTCATGACTATAGGCCCTGACATCCCTTTTCTTATTGTGTTTACTTTAGAAAACTTGAAATTATAAATTCTTTCTCCCTTTAAAATGTGAATCTCCTACACCCACAATTTCTCTTGTCAAGGACCATCCTTTTAAAATGTAATCATCTCAGGAGATAGTCCCTCTCCTTCCCAGTCTCTGGTAAGAGAACCTTACCTCCATGGGTACCAGTTAACTGGTCTGATCGCAATGACCAACCTCCCTTATGAAATCTTTCAGTACTTTTCCTTTAGCTTACTCCCTCTTAAAAATTCCCCACTTTTTGTTTCAGTTGACTTGAGTTTGATCTCTCTCCCTTACTATAATAGTATAAAGTCTTATAAAATAGTATAAAGTAGTATAAAGTCTGTATAAGTCTTCCTTGCCTATTTAATTGACACAGTGAAATTGTTGTTTTATGCTAGTAATCCAGTTCTGAAGAAATGACCAGCATTAAAATGATCCTTCATATGTACTTAGCATATCCATACTTTGACTTGTTTTTTTTTCTTTTTTTTCTTTTGTTTGCTTTCGTTTCCCATATAGTGTATATTTTCTGAGTGTATGATACCAGTAATGTAGTATTTCCATGTTGTAAAGGTGGAGTGTAAGTGTACTGAGAATTATAATTCATGATTAGAACTGGCCATTTTCATTGTTTTAAACCATAGGAATTTAGAGGTGAGAAATTCTTTCTAATCCAAATATCTAATTTTTCAGTCTAGTATTTTGTGGCCGAGATTAACGCTTTCCTCAGGATCACACAGGTAGCTTGCAGTTGTTCAAGAACAATCTAGTGTTGTTTTCACTAAACCAATGATAACCAATATTGAGCCATGCATTAGGCACCTGGGAAGCTTAAAAAAATGCTAATTCACGTTTAAAAATCAGAATCTCTGGTTGTGGGCTTAGGCATTTACAGTTGGTAAAATCTCACTAAGGTGGTTTTTGTGTTTCTAAAGTTCATCTCAATTATAGCCAGGTTTGAGAATTACCAGAAAATACTGTGTCCCTCTGCATAACAGACTAAAATCTAGCAAGAAACTAATTACTAGTCTATATTCTGCACAGAGGAGCAGAAGGTTAAATTTTGAAAGATTTCTAGCATTTATATACTCACAGATTGTCATTTTTAAAGAACCTGACAGTCATTCCTTCCATTGCTTTCTTGCCCTAGAAGTGTGTAAAAAAATTGCATGTGGTACCACCACTATTTGACTGGTTTTGGCAGCTCACAGAACCTGGGAAGATGGCCTTTGTACCAAAACAAATAGCTCTGGATTGAACTTTGAAGATGGACTGTTCACATGTCTGTCGTGTTACAGATCTACTAGACTGCTATTCAGGTGATAGGAGATTTTTCTGTGGGTGAGAAATGCTCCATGAGAATGTGAGCTCCTAGGAAGAAAGGAATTGTATAAATGCAAATGATTATTTTATTATGCAAATAAATGAGCCTAATACAGTAATAATTGCAATTAAAAAGAAAGCTAGGTCCCTATGCCCTGGAGAGCAGTATCTTTGTAAGGAAATTTAACAAAGCCTTTTATAGCTGTTATTACATGCATTAAGTGCAAGGTTTTGAGTAAGAAGCAAACTTTTAAGTGGGTGTTTTTTTTTTTTTTTAATCCATTAGACATAAATTAAACCAAACCAGTAGATTGAAGTGTCTCCTCCCTCTTCCTCCCACTCCACTGTGGGCCTAACCTTAATTTGCTGATGCTTGCAGTATTTGTACAAGCACTGCTGTCTTCTGGAGCAAAAGCAATGCAACTGTGATGATTCAGGGAAAGGATTAGAAACTATATATTTTTAAAGTTTTCCTTTATGAGCAATTTAAATTGGCAGGAAAAACACAATTAAGCAATTTCAAAGGTGTAATTTTATGGAGATTTAAACACTACATCTCTAAACAGTGCTTTAAAAAAAGAAATTTGTAATTAAGTTTTTCTATTATTTATAGCTCTAATCTTTGTGAGACAGTGGTGAAGAAAATTGCCAAGAATGTGATTTTTACTAAGCATGCTTTGAAAGTTCCCAACCTAAAAATGTCGAAACAGAGAAAGATCGAGAGAACTAGGGATTTCAGATGCGAAAAAGAGAAGAAATAGCCCCTTGCCACCATTCTTGAGGTCCTTAACTAAGTAAGGAAGTCCTACAGACTCCGTCCCTCAGCAGCTGATGGAAAAAATGTCTTACCTGTGAATTAGAGAGAACTTGCCATTGGTACTGCAAAAGGAATAGGAAATTACTGGATGTCTTTAACCCATCCATTTTCACACCCTATCTTTGTAACCTTCCAATGCAAGGTTTAGTTTTTAAGTTATCTCTGACAGCATCAAGATCTGCTTCAGTTACCTAGTGTACGGGGAACCCTTAGTTTTTGAGAGAGTCTATTCTATTGCAGAGCTTTGCTTATTGTAAAATACTTCATTCATTCATTCATTCATTCATTCACTTAGAGCGCACACATGTGTAAGCATGCGTGGGGGGTGGGGTGGAGAGGGGTATGGGGGAGAGGGAGAGAGAATCTTAAGCAGGCTCCACGCTCAGCCTGGAGCCCAATGTGGGGGCTCCATCTTACTACCTTGCCATCATGACCTAAGCTGAAATCAAGAATTGGATCCTTAACCAACTGAGCTACCCACGCGCCTCAGAAAATACTGTAGTATAGCAATAAAAACCTTTTCTACTTTTTAAAAAAAATTTTAATTTTTCTGAAGTTGCCCCCTTCATAATGTTGCTTTCAGTGTCGTAGGTGGGAGGTTAAAATCCTCCATGGTGAGAACATTTAATCAAAGAAATCTGCAAAGACTGTTCCTCATCAAGGAATCCTTGGAAAGCTGATTGTTCCGTGTTTGCCAGCACACCACAACCTCTAGAGCTCAGCAGAGCAAGTCTGCTTCCTCATCTCTTCAACAGCTTTTCAGACACTTGTAGCAGAAATCCAAGCCGTGCATGATAGGAAGAACCATGGCAGGGTCTCTTACTGGGTCTACCTAATCTTAGAAAGGTATATGTGTGCTTGTCTGTGTATATATCCTCTTCTAAGTTACATTGTTTGCCTTACTAAATTGTTTCAGGAATCAAACAGAATGATATCTGCAACATGCTTAGCACAGGGCCTTGGGCATAGTAAGACCTTGGGTGCTGTTTACTATCATTACCTTTAGTGAGGGCTTTATTGTTCCAGAACAGTCTGCTTACACTCCTGTCCTAGCCAAGGAGGTTAAGAAATAGTGCATCTTAAAAATAGCTTTTGTTTTTTTCCAGATTGTTTCGTCTGAATAAAATGTACACAGTTCTGATTAGACACCAAACCTAGGAATACATTTATTTCCAACTTCAAGTTAAATACTGTGTCTTATTAGGATACTTTGTGGATTGTTAGGATCCCCATCCTTGGGTCTCTCCCTCTTCTCTTATAAAGAGAGTTCTAATCTGTCATCATAAGAGCATAATCTCTGGTCTGAGGAGAGACTCAGGCATGCATCGCAATTTCCTATACTATTCTTTTTCGACCTCTCTGTTTCTCAGAGCCTATAATCCTCTTGGCCCTCTGTTCATGAATGGCCTACCCTTCTTTCTTTCTTTTTTCTTTTTTTCTTTTTTTTAAAGATTCTATTTATTTATTTGACAGAGAGAGATCACAAGTAGGCAGAGAGGCAGGCAGAGAGAGAGAGAGGAGGAAGCAGACTCCCCGCCGAGCAGAGAGCCCGATGCGGGACTCGATCCCAGGACCCTGAGATCATGACCTGAGCCGAAGGCAGCGGCTTAACCCACTGAGCCACCCAGGCGCCCCTGGCCTACCCTTCTTAAAGTCCTTAGGACTCAAGCCATTCTCTCCACCAGAAGAGGAACCCAGCTGTGGTTGATGACATACCAAATGGCCCTCAAGTTTTCTTTTCCTGGTGTATCTGTTCCATATAACCCTCACCTTTTGAGTGTAGGTATGACTATGGTTGTGATGGGATAGCAACCTGGGGATTAGGTTATATTACATGGCACAGTTGACTTTAAGAAAGGAAGATTATCCTTTGTGGACCTGGCCTAATCAGGTGAACCCTAAGAAGGTCTGCACTTTTCATGAAGCTTCAGATTTGAAGTATGAGATGGATTCCACGTGATGGAGATTGACTGTTTCTGGCTTTGGAAATGGTAGAAGCCAATTTTCAAGGGCCAGAGACTAGTCTTCATGAGCTGAGCATGAGCTCCAGCCAGCCGCCAGCCAGAAAACATGATTGCGGATATATAGCATCAAAGAAATGAATTCTGTCAACAATCTGAATGAGCTTGGAAGTTCTCCCTTGGAGGCTCTAAAAGAGGATTTGACTGGCCTGACATCTCGACTTTGAGACCCTGATTAAACAACCCACCTTAGCCAGAATGGACTTCCGATTTATAGAACTTTGTGACGATAAATGCATATTGCTTTAGGCTGCTAAGTCTGTGAGGATTTGCTGTGCAGCTGTAGGGAACAGCAGCTCTCCTGTATCTTCACAGTATTATCTTCAGCCTAAACAGCTTCAGTTTGGTCACCATATTGTCAGGTTTTCTCATGAACCCTGGGTGTTTTCTTCTGGATTTTTCTTACTTCTCCAGTGTTACCTCTGTTATGCCGTTGAATCACTGCATATAATCTTCATTTCCTTTGGCTCTGGCCAGTGATCACAGGTAGGACATAGACAAAATGATCCAAGAGCTATTCCAAAATGTGGGAAATAAACCAAGACAAAAAATTCTGAAGAGGCATGCACAAATTAAATCAACATGAAAAAGTGTAAGTCTTTTCTGAAACAAGCCAAGATAGGAATAATTGAATAAAAAAGCCTCTGGCTAAAAGTTAGACCCATCTCTCTACTAGGGCATTCTTGGCATGGCCATGTGATTATATTTATGTTGGTCTATTCTGTGAACCCCTTGTAGGTGAGGGACTGGGTTCTGTTCATCTCTAAACCTCAAGGATATTACTCAGTATATTATAGGTGCTCACTAAATGTCTTCTATGTCTGCCTGAAACAGAACCATTTGCAAATGACAGGATTTACAGCTGGCTGGGATTAATTGAAGTTTTTCTCTAGACTTGAAAAGGAACAAAGAGAACTATCTGTTCAGAAAAGATGTGAAGGGCTGAAGAATGTACCAGAGAGCAAATGCTTTTTCAGAATCAGAAAGCAATTTTTATGAAGCAGGAGGTGTTGGTGAGCTCTTTCCGGGTGGGAGATGAAGAATTGAAGAGAAATAAAAATGAGACACCTCAGAATTTGCCACAGAACAAACAAGACAGGAGGTAATAACAGTGGTAGTTTAGAGCTGCTCTCAAAGCCTATTTTGTCTCGTTGGGGAAGGGCACCGTCTCTCTGTTGAGAGGGACTGGGTTATACACACAGACATAGCCAGGGGGATTTGTCCACAGTAAAATAGCCAAACTAATATTAAGAGAAGAAAATCTACTCACAGCTGAAAGATAAATGGAACAAAGAGAAAGAAGCCGAAGTGCTTCGGGCAAGTCTAGGCTCCCCTACAGGGAACCCAATTAGTACTTTCCTGACTTGCGCTGGCAGTTTCTCAGAGCACAGTCTGCGGAACATCTGAAGGAAGCAGGCGGTTGAGGAGTAAAAAGCCAAACCTAAACTGATGTTGTTAGTTGCAGGGTATATACTGCATGCCTATGGGTAATAGTAACAGTTTCATAATTCCTTAGTTGGGGAAACTGAGGCTCAGAGGTGATATGACTTGCCAAGGGTTGCCGAGCTGATAACGGTTACAAAGGAATGTAAGTGAGTACAAGATTTAGCTGTCAATCTCTGTGTTCTTCAGAATATCAAATTGTCTCTCTAAGGAGGAAAAGAGAATAGAAAAATATTTAAGCATTGTGAAATTAACGCCTCACCTTCCTGTCTGCTGTAGGAATCAGATGAACAGATTATTCTTGAGAAGTCATCCAGTTTCTCTGGGAGGGAAAAAACATGCAATAATCTATTCAATTCTGACATCTCTGACTGCTTGACTTCTATAATTTGAGTACCTAAGATGGATTATAAGATACTAAGACTGGGACATTTCAGGAAATACAGAAAATCTGAGACTCTTTGTGCCTGCATATTCACTTATTTAACAGATACTTTATTTTATTTTAGATTATTTATTTATTTACATATTTATTCATTTGAAAAAGAGCAAGGTAGAGAGCAGGAGCATGGGGAGAGAAGCAGAGGGAGAGGGAGAAGCAGACTCTCCAATGAGCAGAGACCTCGAGTTAGGGCTCGATCCCAAGATCTTAAGATCATAACCTGAACAAAAGGCAGATGTTTAACTAACTGAGCCACCCAGGCACCCCACAGATATTTTAAAAAATATTCTTTGCCAGGCAGATACTAGGAAATTTTCCACAAGATTCTAGGACATTCTCCTTTGTCAACCAATTAGGCCAGGTTTTTAAAATTGAAATTTGGCTCATAAATTCCCACTTTCTCTGATGCTAGTCCTGCAGAAGTCCTGTTCCTAAAAATAGATGTTCTCTACTTTCCATATTTCCTTCTAAAAGCAGTTGTGTTCTCATTTACTGTTGAAATGTCACATTTAACTTGAAAGCAAAGATTACAGTTGTGTTTGTTTTTAATAACCGCCAGGTAATAAGCCACTGACTACCACCTTTTATTACAGAAAATATCAATCAGTTTGAAATATTTATTTTACATTTTTTTGAAAATGAAGAATGTACTATTCACCTTTGAGGCCGGTCACTTAGGAAATTTTTGCTGGGTAATGAACAGTGAATATCTGGTAGAAAAAGTTGTTGTGATTACTTACTATCTCATTACGAAGTATTGCATTGTTTCTATTGCCAAGTAATGTATCATTTGAGGTAATGTAATCTACAAATCCTTTTAATGAGACAGACTCAAGGTGCAAAACTACTCAGTGTGCAAAACTGAACAAATGAGGGGCGCCTGGATGGCTCAGTCAGTTGAGCATAGGCTGGGGTCATGGTCCCAGGGTTCTGGGATCGAGCCTCACATCAGGCTCCCTGCTTGGAGCCTGCTTCTCCCTCTCCCCCTGCTGATGCTTGTTCTCTGTCTCTGTCAAGTAAGTAAATTTTTTTTTTTTTTTTAAAGTGAACAAATAAGGAATCCACTCACTGCTACCCCATGCCCTCTGGCAGAATTCTCAGGATAGCTGGATTGCTATAAGTGATACATTATTTCTCTAACATAAGGATAAGAAATCATCCATAGAGGTTATACTATTTTCTCTCCCTACTCTGATGTATCAGCTTATTCCATCTTATGCCATCACGCTCATCACTGCATCCCTACATCATCACACTCTTTCCTCCCGGGTGACAGCAGCTCATTTTGGAGAGCACCATTTAAATAACAGATACTGATTGCAAAAAAGTTACACATATATGTGTAAGGAAGAGATCAAACATAACTCATAATCCACTACCTCAAAATAAACATAATTAGCATAGTTGAAATTTTTGTGCTCGTCGTGGTTAGTTGGGGTGTGTGGGTATGTGTTTATGTCTGCAGTCTTTAAAATTGTTTTAATCTCAACACTATTGTTAACTGGATTTTTTTTCCATTTCTATTGGGTTATTATTATAAAGAGAAGCTACTTTTAATCATTTTGTACTTATGTTTATTAAATATAAACTTATTTATTAATTATAAACTTACATATAAAATGTAAATATAACTTACATTTTACTTAGCATCCTACTATGCTTTCTTGTTACTTTTAGTTTTTTTTTTGTTCTTTTAACTGAATTTTCTTGAGTTTTCCTGGCATACAGTAAAATAATCTATAAAAGTTTATTTTCAATATTTAAATAAGTTGATTCATTTCCTAATCCTATAGCATTTTCTAGAGCCTCCAATATAAGATTGAGTGAAATTGAAATAAATATATTTAACGAGTATAGTGCAATGATATTGTTAAATTGTCATTATCCATTGGATTTAATTCTATGTACGGCTCGATTCATGGCTCACCACCGATCTCTTTATCTTTCATCCTCCTCAGTCTTTAAAGAATCCCTCCATTCAGCAGATAACTTTTAATGTGCATGAACTGAATCTGGTTCCTGACTCAGTCTAGTTCTGTCCTGGTTATGATTTTTGTATGGTTACTCCTTTCTCTCTATTGGTGGCAGTAACTTTCCCATCAGTCTCTGTAGTTAAGTGGTCCAACAACAGGGAATCTGGTTTTAAGGGTTAAAAAATCTAGACGTGTCTTAATCCTGGGATTCTTGTATGTCTGTATTGATGATTCTAGGATTACCAGACTTCTGAGTCCTTGATCTCTTTGCTACCTAACTGACTGTAATTGTTCAGCCCATTGGCTAGTGGTTTTAGTCATAGGGTTGAGAAGTCACTTATGTCCCTTCCTACACCACTAACCATTTGCTTTTCCATCACTGATAGAATTCTTTGTGTTGTCTGCTATGTCTGTATGCACTCTGAAAGTCTAGATACAGTATCTTAGCTGTGATAACACTGTTGGTATATGAAAGTCGATGAAATATTCAGGAGGCAAAATCAAGTAATGGACATTAAGTGTCTGTATTTGCTTTTGACACAATTGTGAAACTGAAGCTATCAGTTTCTCTGTCTCTATGTCTATAAATGAAGAAAGCAAAACCAGCTTTTTTTTTTTTTAAAGATTTTATTTATTTATTTGATAGGCAGAGATTACAAATAGGCAGAGAGTCAGGCAGAGAGAGGGGAAGGGGAAAAGTCTCCCCGCTAAGCAGACAGCCCGATGTGGGGCTCGATCCCAGTGCCCCGGGACCAGGACCCGAGCCAAAGGCAGAGGCTCTATCCCACTGAGCCACCCAGGCGCCCCCAAACCAGCTTTTTGTGAACCTTGAAAGAGCCTTTTCAGTTATCTCTTCATATTTATAGCACCTTTTGTATCTATGGCCGGATTTCTGTGTGTCTCTATCTCTGTGTTGCTCTCCCCCAGGACCTTTTGAAAAAGTTAGTGTGTGATTTTGTGTGCACTCCAAGGATATCTTATTTAGACATATCTACCTTTCATTTGTTCTTTTTTAAAAAATATGCTGTAGGCCCAATGTGAGATTTGAACTTATTACCCCAAGGTCAAGATATGCTCTACTGACCAAGTCACCCAGGTGCCCCCAGATATAACATTTAAGGTGAAGGGAATTTTATTCTGTGTTCTAAGTGAGTTTTGCTTGTGTTTTTTTTTTTTTTTAAACAATGCTTATATAAGAAAGTATGAATATGTATTGAAAAGAAAATTCAGATTGAATGAGAATTACTACTTTTGGCTTATCTTGAGTTTTCTGTCCTCTCATTAAGACCTGAAAACTGGTATTCTGAATGCATGGTTTATTTTCTCATCTCTCTTGAAGGAAATAGAACAATTTTATAGAAATGCACAAATGAGCTAAATCAAGGTGAGGAAAACCTTTGAGTGGCTGGAACAAAGTGTAAGCAGACCTTAGAGTTAAGCCCTTATCTTAACTTGCAACCCAGCTGGACAAATGTTAGAGAAAGCAGCTTCTTCTCTGAAGTAGGGAGAAACATTGAACCCCTAACAATGAACTCCTTATACTGGAGTTAGGAAATTCTGTTCCTAGGCTAAGATACCTACCCAAGAATTAGCACCAGAAAAAAATGACTCCGTGCTACAGAGAATACCTGCCTCCAAATTTCCCTACTTTGACCAAGATACTGAGTCCATTCCTTCCTGTGTGAGTTTACACGGTTTTCTAAGCAAATAAATTGAAATACATAAAAAAATATTTTGGAGGAGGTTAATGAGTACATTATAAAGCCTCTTAAATTTAAAAAAAAAGTTTGTATTCAGATTGATTTATAGGGTACATTTAGTGTTTCTATCTGCTTAGGATAAGAGAATTCATGAGTTTCTAGACCTAAGAAATGTAATTCTTATGCTTTAAATGCCCTGGCTTTTTAAGAATGCTCCAGACCCTTATTGAAACTATAATTCAGGGAGACAAAAACTTAGCTGTGAGTTAAATTAAAAGATATCATTAGGTTATTGTAAGTGATACCATCTTATAAAAAACAAAACACTGAGAGTTTAGTATTAAGACTTAATAGAAGAATTGTCTTGATGAAGTCCCAAAAGTCTATTTTTGCTTTTGTTTCCTTTGCCTTCATCAAAATCAAAAGCTTCTGTACAGCAAAGGAAACAGTCAAAAAAACAAAGAGGCAACCCATGGAATGGGAGAAGATATTTGCAAATGACAGTACAGACAAAAGGTTGATACCCAGGATCTATAATGAACTCCTCAAACTCAACACACACAAGACAGGCAATCATATCAAAAAATGGGCAGAAGATATGAACAGACACTTCTCCAATCAAGACATACAAATGGCTATCAGACACATGAAAAAATGTTCATCATCACTAGCCCTCAGGGAGATTCAAATTAAAACCACATTGAGATATCATCTTACACCAGTTAGAATGGCCAAAATGAACAAGACAGGAAACAACATGTGTTGGAGGGGATGTGGAGAAAGGGGAACCCTCTTACACTGTTGGTGGGAATGCAAGTTGGTGCAGTCTCTTTGGAGAGCAGTGTGGAGATTCCTCAAGAAATTAAAAATAGAACTTCCCTATGACCCTGCAATTGCACTCCTGGGTATTTACCCCAAAGATACAGATGTTGTGAAAAGAAGGGCCATCTGTACCCCAATGTTTATAGCTGCAATGGCCACGGTCGCCAAACTATGGAAAGAACCAAGATGTCCTTCAACGGACGAATGCATAAGGAAAATGGGGTTCACATACACTATGGAGTATTGTGCCTCCATCAGAAAGGATGAATACCCCACTTTTGTAGCAACATGGACAGGACTGGAAGAGATTATGCTGAGTGAAATAAGTCAGGCAGAGAGAGTCAATTATCATATGGTTTCACTTATTTGTGGAGCATAACAAATAGCATGGAGGACAAGGGGTGTTAGAGAGGAGAAGGGAGTTGTGGAAAATTGGAAGGGGAGGTGAATCATGAGAGACTATGGACTCTGAAAAACAATCTGAGGGGTTTGAAGTGGCGGGGTGGGTGGGAGGTTGGGGTACCAGGTGGTGGGTATTATGGGGGGTACGGATTGCATGGAGCACTGGGTGTGGTGAAAAAATAATGAATACTGTTATGCTGAAAATAAATAAATTAATTTTAAAAAAAAGAAGAAGAATTGTCTTTTTCCTGATTGTATTTTAGAGTGAATATTCTTGTCCATAAGACTTGGGACCATTTATAATACTTTCCCCCCAACTTTTTTTTTTAAACCAAATTCGTTTATTTAAATTTTTCATACTCCTTAACTGAACTATTTCTAAGCAATTTCAATGGTTGTCAGCTGTCTTTTCAACACTGTGTTTCACATGTGGCCCCAGACTCCTCTGGTGAGGTTCTTAGAGCCATATGTATAGCTATGTTGCTTTTTGCAATCAACACAAAAGTATAATAACAATAATTAACTGCTGTTGTTAATATTTTATAGAGGCTGAAAGAAATTCAGAGGAAAGGGATAAAAATGAACATGGAATTAATGATGTAAGCTATGGGCCACTTATTCCACATGAAGCTATGCAAAAATCATTCTGAGATCTGTTCAATTTCACCCATTTGTATGTCCTTTACCATAGTCAAGCATATTAAGACTAGAGTGTAGTGGATAAGCAACTATTTATCATAAATAGCACGTGTGATTGTTTTCAACATGCAAATCTCAGGGTGGTGTGTATGTGTGTTCAGATGGCCTTCCTGTGCTTACCACATCAAAACATGACATTTATTTTGATAGGGTCATCTTCCCTTTCCATGTATTCAAAGATAACCACCCCCTCTCCAATGAGTACTAATTTATTTAGTGTCTGACAGTAATTTAGCAGGATGCATGTGAGACACTGGATATTATTAGTAAATGTGAGGACTTCTACCTGTTTCAAAGTTCCCGTGCTAGAATCTGATCCATAAGTTAAGTCTGACGAAGGCTAAGATAGCAGTGAACTAGCTCAAGCTTTAGAGGCCCAACTGACCACCAGAAATAGTTCTGGATAGGGGTGCCTGGGTGGCTCAGTCAGTTAAGCATCAGCCTTAGGCTCAGGTCATAATCCCAGGGTCCACATGGGGCTCCTTGCTCAGCGGAGACTCTCTGTGCGCGCGCTCTCTCTCTCTCTCTCTGTGCGCTCACTCTCTCTCTCAAGTAAATAAATAAAATGATAAAAAGTAGAGAAATAGTTCTGGATAATGGATTTTCTCTTGACTATTTGTTGGCTAATCACAGCAAAGTTGGCAAATGACGGAAACACTTTCTTGTGTCTGGGTAGAACTTCAAGAAAAAAATAAAACCATCATTAGAGAAAGGTGACTTGGTTATTTAAAGTTAGCTGCCATGATCCATGGGAATTTTTCCCTTGGTTAGGCTGAAGAGAAAAAGTCCAAGTTGACTAAAGAATTTTTGATCAGCCTTCTGCTCTTGGACTTCCTCATCCATATGATGTAGAGTTCCTTATATGTTACTATGCAGCGAACATCCCAAGTGGATTCTCAGTCAATTATACAGAATCAAAGATTAAAGCCCCCATGTTCAACCTAGCTCACATGGGATCTGAGTTAGAAATAAAGGGGAACTGAGAGCTCAGAGAGAAATACTGGATACTTAACCAAAATTCCAAGGATAGGTTACCAGGAGCCATAACTCAGACAGATATATTCTACTTCTAAAATAGCAGTGTTTCTTAGAAACACCTCAAATAATGGAAATTGCCTTCCTCAGCAACTCCATCTCTACTGTTCAAGGGCTGACTGTATTCCTTGGTAGATTTCCTTTCTTTTTTATGGCTGAGTAACAGCCTAGTGTTTGTGTGTGTCTATGTGTGTGTTTGTACTTCAACTTCTTCATCCGTGTGTCCATCTGTGGACATTTATGTTTTTTCCATGTCTTGGCTATTGTAAATAATGCTACAGTGAACATAGGGGTGCAGATATCTCTTTGACATAACGTGTTCCTTTCCTTTGGATATATTTCCAGAAGTGGAATTGCTGGGTCATATGCTAATTATATTTTTGATTTTTTGCAATATTTTCATATTGCTTTCCACAGTGACTGTACCAATTTATCATCCCACCAACAGTGCACATGAGGTTCTCTTAACTCCACATCCTTGGCAACATTTGTTAAACCATGTCTTTTTGATTACAGTTATTCTAACAGGCTTGATGTCATATCCCATTCTCATTTTGATTTGCATTTCCCTGATGAAGAACGATGTTGAACATCTTTTCATGTACTGGTTGGCCATTCATACAGCATGGTTGGAAAAATGTCTATTCAGGTCCTTTGTGTATTTTTTTTTTGATAACTTGTTTTTCTTGTTATTAAGTTGTATGAGTTTTAAAAATATATGTATATTACTTTAAATGTAAAATGTTTTATGTATTTTTATACATTTATATATACATTATAGGATATTAACACCTTATCAGATATATGGTTTGCAGTTCTTTTTTCCCCATTCTGCAGATTGCCTTTTCATTTTGTTGGTGGTTTCTTTGCTGTGCAGTTTTTTAGCTTGATGTAGTACTACTTGTTTATTTTTTATTTTGATGCTTGTACTTTAAGTGTCATATGCAGAAAATGCTTGCTAAAATCTGTATCTGGGAGTTTTTCCTTGTTTTCTTCTAAAAGTTTTGGGGTCTCTAGTCTTCCAGAATTTTTTTTTTTAAGATTTTATCCATTATTCATTTGACAGAGAGAGAGAGAGAGAGATCACAAGCAGGCAGAGAGGCAGGCAGAGAGAGAGGAGGAAGCAGGCCCCCTGCTGAGCAGAGAGCCCTATGCGGGGCTCGATCCCAGGAACCTGAGATCATGACCTGAGCTGAAGGCAGAGGCTTAACACTGAGCCACCCAGGCACCCCATAAACATAGTCTTATGTTTAAATCTTTAATTCCTTTAAGTTAATTTTTATAAATGATATAAAATAGGGGTCCAGTTTCTTTCTTTTTCTGGTGATTATCCGGTTTTCCCAGCATTACTGATTGAAGAGACTGTCTCTGTCTTTTCTCCATAGTTTATTCTCAGCTTCCTTGTCAAATATTCATTAACCGTGTATGCCTGACTTCTTTTGGGGTTCTTGATTCTGTTCCATTAATCTATGCATCTGTTTTATACCACTACCATATTGTTTTTATTATTATAGCTTTATAATTTAGCTTGAAGTGAGGAATTGTGATGACTCCTGCTTTGTTCTTCTTGCTTGAGTTTGTTTTGTCTGAGGTGGTTTGAGGTTCCACATGAATTTTAGAATTGTTTTTTCTACTTATGCAAAAAATGCCCTTGAAGTCTTGATAAGGATTGCATTGAATCTGTATAGAATCTATATAGATGGTTTTGGGTAGTATGGACATTTTAATAATACTGATTCTTGAATACAGGATACCTTTCCATTTATTTATATCATTGATTTCTTTGATCAGTGTCTTACAGTTTTTGGTGGAGATGTCTTTCTTCTTGAGTTTGACTATTCCTAAGTACTTTGATGCTAAGATTTTGATGCTGCTATAGACAGTTTTATTTTTTATTCAGATGATTTGTTGTAGTGCATAGAAAGGCTACTGAGTATTGTATATTAATTTTGTATCCTGCAATATTCCTGAATTCATATTGATTAGATAAAACTTTTTTTTTAATGGAGTCTTTAGGATTTTCTCTGTATAAAATCATGTCATCTGCAAATAGAGGAGCTTTTGGTTCTTTATTTCCAATTCTGAAACTTTTCCTTTCTTTTTCCTGCTGATTGCTCTGGCTAGGACTTTCAGTACTGTATTGAATAGGAGTGGTGAGGTTGGGAAGGCTTTTCTTATTCCTGTTGTAGGAAAACTTTCAGTCCTTCACCATTGAGTATGATATTAGCTGTGGGCTTACTATAAATGGCCTTTATTCTTATGAAGTATGTTCCCTTTATTCTTAATTTGTTTTAATCACAAACATGTTAAATTTTGCCAGATGATTTTTCCTGTGTCTACTGAGATGATAACTTCTTTTTTTATTGTATTAAAGTGATGAATGAGAGCTATTGATTAGTGTATTTTGAACTACTCTTGTAATCCAGGGATAAATCCCACTTGATCATGGTCAATGATCCTTTTAATGTGCTGCTGAATTATGCTTTTATATTTATCATGGATATTGCCTTGTTTTATTTTATTATTATTATTATTTTTTTTTTGTGGAGCCCATTTCTGGCATTGGTGTCAGGGAAGTGCTGGCCTTATAAAATGAATTTGGGAGTGTTTCCTCCTTTCCAATTTTTAAAAGAGCTTGGAAAAAGTTGACATTAACTTTTGTCTCTAAATGTTTGGTAAAGTCCATCAGTAAAGGTACCTGGTACTGGGCTTTCCTTCATTGGGAGCTATTTGATTACTGATTCAATCTCCTTACTTGTACTTGGTCTATTCATATTTTCCATTTTTTTCCTGATTCAGTCTGGGAGGTTGTATGTTTCTAAGAATTTTTCTGTTTCAGGTTGTCTAATTTGTTGGCTTATGGTTGTGTTAGGTTAGCTTCATGATTCTTTGTATTTATGTCATCAGTTGTAATGTCTTTTTTTTTCATTTATAATTTTGATTTGTGTTCTTTTTTTCCTTTGGATAGTTTAGCTAAAGGTTTATCAACTTTGTTTACCTTTTCAAAAAACTAACTTAGTTCTGTTAACCTTTTCTATTGTTCTTCTGTTCTCTATTTCACTTACTTCTGGTCTAATCTTTATTATTACCTTCCTTCTGTTACCTTTCAGCCCAGTTTGTTGTTGTTCTTTGAGTTCCTTAAGGTGAAGAGTTAGATGGAGATCTTGTTCCTTAATGTAGGGATTTATTGCTATGAACTTTCCTCTTTGAACTGCTTAAACTGCCTCCCATAAGTTCTGGTATATTGTGTTTCCATTTTCATTGTTTCACAATAGTTACTTATTTCCCCTCTAATTTCTTATTTGACCCATTAGTTGTTCAAGAGAGTGTTAAACTTTCATATAATTTGTGGATTTTCCACTTTTCCTCTTGTTACTGATTTCCAGTTTTATACTTCATGTTCAGAAAAGATCCCTGGTCTGATTTTTGTTCCTTTTCTATTTTCTAAGGCTTGTTTTTGGACTAACATATTGTCTACCCTAGAAAATGTTTCATGTGTGCTTGAGAAGAACATTGTATTCTGTTGTTGGATAGAACATTTTATATATATGTCAGGTCTATTTGGTTTATGGTGTGTTCAGATCCACTGTTTCCCTATTGCTTCTCTGGATCTGGATCTTTCATTGTACAACTATTACTGTATTTCAGTTTATTTCTTTTGTTCTGTTAGTTGTTGCTTTATATATTTAGGTGTTGTTGCTTTATATATTTAGGTGATATAAATATTGACAATTATTATATCTTGTTGATGGATTAGCCCCTTTATTAATATAATCACTTTCTCATCTCTTTTTATCATATTTAGTTTTTGTCTGATATATATGTGTACCTGATTTTACCTACCCTGCTTTTGTTGTTGTTGTTACCTTTTGCTTGAAGTATCTTCTCTCATCCCTTCACTCTCAATCAATGTGTATCTTTAAGGCTAAAGTGAATTTTCTCTCCTGCCTGATCAGAATGGGAGGGCCATTTAAAGCAGCCTCCCTGGTGTTCCTACTCAGGGCTTTTGTTTGGGATGGGGCTAAGAGCTACACTCCACTGTGGATGAAGCTAGGAATTAGCTCCCCTGACTTCTTGGACCAGCTCCAAGGATTGTTCTAGGTGTTTTTGGTCAGGCTTTCTGGTTGGTGTGGGAGTTATACTCATTAATGGGTTATAGCCTTAAAAGGTACTATTTGTGGCCTTGACTCAAGCTGACCTGTTCCCCAAGTTCCCTGGCTGAGCAGTGCCACTAGCCTGGTTCTTTAGACCAGTCATTTCTGCCTGCCATATCCTCTGCTTGAGCAGGGCTAAGGAGCTTTGAGGTATTCTGGTGAGCTTTTCTGTAGGGGGCATCCAGGAGCTATACTCACCAGTGAGCTGTGAGTCAGTTCTCTCCTGTGCAGGGGGCCAGGTGTGACAAACCTGGCTCTAGGGCTGACAAGGTTCTTTGTTTGAGAACCCAAATCAAGCTGACCTACACTCCCCCTAGTTCCCTGGTCAGACGGTGCCACTGCCTTGGCTCTGCAGATGAGCAAAACTGCTGCCTGGGACTACTTACCCGGGTGTTGCCCGTGGGAATGTGTTCTGCTAAGATCTGCATCCTGGCTGTTACAGCCTTTCCTCCTTTCTCCATCACAATCAGATTCCCAGTGAGTGCTCCATGAGGTGAGTTCAGAGTAGGAGCTCCTAGGAAGTGACCCACATCCTGGGGGAGCTGACCATCTACCCTAGTCTCTGTGGTTTTTGTTCTGTTTTGTTCTGTTTTTAAATGGAGGAACTGTAGGCTCAGGGCAGACCTCTTGGTGTGGTGCTGACCCATCCTGGGGGACGGGCCATGTGGTCAATGTGTGGCTACTCCTCTTACCCTTCTAATGTAGCCTGACTTGTTCTCTGAGGTGGAAGCATTGCTTCAGCTCTGCATTTTAGGATTTTCTCAGTGTGTCTTGTCCATGAACTACAGTTAATTCTTTTGGTGAAGGGGACCAAAGTCAGGGAAGGGCTATGTTGCCATCTTGGTGACATCACCTTTGTTATTTATAGATATTGAACTTTGGTTTTCATATAATCTTCTGTGTTATGAAACACTATTCTTCTTTTTATTTTTAACCATTTAAACACGTAAAAGAAATTTCAAGTTCATGGACCATACAAAAGCAGGAAAAGGCCCCCGGGCCGAGGTCTGCTAAGCCATGCTTCAGCTGAGTATTTCTGAGTTGTTCTTTGACAAGTTTTTGAAGAGTAGAGAAATATAGGGAAACAAAAGGAACTTACAGGGAAAATCTCTAAAATTAGCTGATTGTGTGAAAAGAAGGATTGCTGGCTGGGAAATGTTAGCCATGAGGACACTCTTGGCCAAAAAACCCCAAAACAAATAAAAACAAAACAAAACAAAACAAAAATTTAAAAAAAAAAACCATAAAATGGGAAGGTAATGAACTGCAAAATGAGTTAGGTATATTTCTCATTTTTCCTTTTATTATTTTTTTTATTTGATAGATTTCAAGCTTCACAATAGAAACTGCTATCACCTGCTTATCTCATAAATAGGGTGTAAAAGAAAGAGTTAGAAATACTATTTTGAAGTCATCCAGGTCCTCTGGTATACAAACACTATAACATATTTATATCTTTCTGATGGACTTTTTACCTCCTATGCTAATAGTGAATTAGATTTTTGTTTCAAAGCAGCCAAGCAGCAAAAGCTTTTCTGAAAAACTGAGACGAACAGTGCCAGCGTCTTGTGAATGATTTGATCAGGGATTTTGTAGGAGGAGGATGAGGAAATAAATGAATCTTTTTGAGTAGCTACCATGAACCAAATATTGTGCTAATATGTGTTGAATTCTTGGTATAGTGTTTAGCCCAGAGCCAGAAAAAATACATCGAATAGAGCAGGTATTATTATCATATTATCATATAGCCTATCTTGATCTTAACAAAAAAACCATGTGCTTGAAATACTATTCCTTCTCTTTCACATTTAGAGAAAAACAATGCTTGTGAAATTAACTTATTTTTCTCATGGTACATAATTAGTAAATTGTGGCACTGGGTACCTAGTATGCTCTCCATAAATATTTGCTAATTTTTTTTTTTTTAATTGTGGTGAGGATACCTAGCATGAGATCTTCCCTCTTGACAATTTTAAGTGTATAACACAGCATTGTTAAGTTTAGGTACAATGTTGTACAGTAGATCTCTAGAATTTAATTGTCCTGCGTGACTGAAGAGTAGTTCTCAAACAGGGAGATTTTTAATTTTTAGAGCAGTGAATCTACTTGATTTAAAGTCCATTCTTTCTAATTTGAAGCTTTCTTGCTTCAACATGGCACAGAATATAGACTATCCAGGTGATAATTTTCATGCTAAAGTAGCTCCTGGATGTGCTGCCGAGGTCATAGCCAATGAATCCAAGAAAAGAAATTCATTAGCAACTAAGGGAGAGTGAACTTCTTGACCCAGAATAAATGATGCTGTTAAGGGATTAGCAGTGCCATGCATAGAGTTATGATTAGCTAAATAATTGGTGACACTTAACATAGGGCTTTTGCCAAGAGGGGAGAAGAATAACACTATTTGTTGTTCATATAATTAGATTTTTCACCTCAAGTGAAAAAGCAAATGGAGCACAAGATGCGGGCAGACCGTGAAGTGGCTGCTCAAAGGTGATGTGGGTCTTTAATTACAGGACTTATCAGATGTAGGACTTTAGACATACACAGGCAGTGCTGATTTGAATTCAGAAATGTTAAAACCTTTGAGACAGCCTCTTACTGGTCAGCTCTGCAACCACTCCGGCCGCCAGGAAATGTGAATCATTTATACTGGCACTCGATGAGGGTGTGCAATCAGATCCCACTTGAGGTGCCTTTAAATAATTCTGCTTCACCCTGGAAACTTCTGTCAATCAGTAATTGGGGCTGCCCTTCCTTCCCGCCTTGCTCTCTCCAGCTTGGCAGCAGCTAAACCTTTGTGGTCAGAGATTTGCTAATGTATGGGCTCAAAGGCACACATTTCATGTTTCCTGTGCCCTCTCATTTCCTGTCTCTCAAGACACTACCTCTCGAAGGATCCATTTCAGTGTTCCTCATAATTGCCCTACTCCAGAGACAGTGACTATGAGACTGGCCTCTCATTTTCTAAAATATGATCTTTGACTGCCTTGTGTGAGTGTCCTGGAAAATCATATCTTTCCTTTGCAGTATAAGCACCCAAACGAAGAGGAGTGGGAGATGAGGAGAGAGGGCAATTCTGTACTTGGGGTGTGAGGTGAGGGAAGGGAGTGTTTTGTGTTTCCTTCAAATAGGGTTTTAATCACTATCGATCATGGGCATCATTTCCTATAGCTTCTAAGTAAAAATGTATTTTCTGATAGACCCATTTAATTCCAACAAATCACCTTTTTGAAGTCTCCTAACTAACAAGAAACTAGAGAGTAAATTTTTTTGGCTGACATAAGTAATACTCCTTTTTTACAGTTCCTAAATTTCTACTTTTCCTATTTTTAAATTACTTTATTGTTTGTTTGTTTTTTTAATTGGGAATCCCTTTGTTTCCTGCCTTTTCTGATGTCTCTTAACTTTATCTTGTGCGTGTAAGCTCATATTTTAGCATGAGTTGCCTCAAACACTTTCTGAAAGTGGGACTGAATGAAGCATATCCTTAAAAGGGTAAATCCCTCAGACTAAAAAAGTAAGATCTAGAGATTCAAAATAGATATAAAAAGCCCTTCTCTGGTTCTGCTTTAACGTTATTTTTTATGGTTGGCTCGGAATGGTTTTTGAATAGTGGGCTTATATTTAACAGCAAACAGGTACCTCATAAATTGGTTTACATAATCCTGGGTTTTATTTTAAGTGCTGCTATCTGCAGATGTGAGCATACAGGAAGTTTGGTCTTTTCATCAGAGAAAAGTCTTAGGAGAATTTCCTGAGCCCTTGGATGAAAAGTCATGAGGACAGGGTCAGAGATACCCAGGTAGATCCCAGCACATGGCCCTCTCTCCAGAGCTCTGTCACAGAGGAGGGTCACCTGGGCCAGACCTCCTTTCAAAAGTGTCCCTAAGGGGAGAAGAAGTTACCGTGAGTAATATCGCTATAGCTATGTCATACAGGTGACCTATATAACGGGCCCCAATGGGGAAGTGGTTTCTTAGGAGAGTTTGGTGACATTATGAAGTAGCAGATCTTAGGAGGATGAGAAAAACATCCTTTCTCTCTTTAAATTTGATACTTTCTTTTCCCCTTGATTGCACCTTTGGTTCATTCTGTTGGCCTTTTACTTTAATCAGTGATGGAGTTCCAGACTGACTGAACAATCCCAGGTTTGCCTTGGAGAGGTGGAGTCGATCACTGTTGTTCTGGTTTAAGTATGAATAGCCTCCGCTTTCACTTTCAAGGAGGAGCTGCCATACCTCCACCAGTCAGTGAGGCGGCATCTGTGCTGATAATGGGGGGTGGCGTGGGGGGAGAGGACTGGGTTTGGGGAGAAGAGGGACACCCATGCTATCACCCCTGTCAGCTGGAGTGTGTGTCCCCGGGACTGCTGTCCTTTTCAGCAGTGCCCTGTCAGTGGAGCAAAAGTCTGCATTGCCTCTGCATCGGTATTATAATTGATTATTTAAATCAAAATTTTAAGAAGGGAAGAGGAGGAGTTGCCTTACGTGCCACAAATCAATCATATTGAGCACCTGCTAACGTACCCCCTCTTCTACCAACTCTTGGCACTGGTCATGTCAGCCCGCTGGGAGTTGTCACTCTTTCAGCTCAAGCAGTCACCACTTAAAGCCTCTCTCCCTTGTCCCCTTCTTCACTCCTTCTCAGCCAGCATTCTTCAGGGCTCTAGCAGAGAGAGAGAGAGAGAGAGAGAGAGAGAGAGAGGGAGAGAGGGAGGCAGGCTGGTCTCTTCTGGGTCCCACATAGGCTGACTTAAATGTGATAATGTCACTCAAAAATAATTTCATTTTTTAAGGGAGGCAGAAATGTATACAAAAACATACCCCTCCAGAAAGACATTTTTTTTGCCATTATACTCATTAAAGCCTTACCCATTTCATTGGCATGTAGCTTATGTTTTATACTGAAGACAACTGACTCATGTCAAAATAAAGGTTCTAGAATGTTGTTAGGACCTTCCAGTGAAGACTCTCAAACTCTGAAAAGGAGATTCTATAATGCTGCTTTGGGCTGATATGCTGTTAAAACATGTTTACCATGAGTATTGCCCTGTTCTTAAGACAAATTCATACAAAGAATTAAAAGGCCTCTCTGGCTTATAGCTAAATTCATCCAGAAGCTCTGTTAAGGCAGAGGTTTTCAAATGCTCAGGACAAGTTCAAGTTTTAAGGATTTCATGGGGATTGCAAAACATTAAGGGATTGAAATCGTTGGAATAGTATAGCAGTCAGAGTATCTTTAACGATGTACTCTCCACCTCAAGCAAATCTGAGAATATGCTTTCTCAGTGTGCTCGATTGTGATACTTTGATTAAAAGTAAATTGGGTTATAAGTTAGTTAAAATGAAGTCTGAAGACCTCAGAGGAGTTGACATCATTCCAGAAGGAAGAAGAGGAAGAACACATTTAGATAGATTTATCTGGGGAAAGTTATGTTTAGTCAATAACTGAGTCATTACTTGCCCGGAGTCTGAAATCTTTGAATCTAAGAGCATTTCTCCCGTAAGAAATCACCAGAGCCCCCTTTTAAAGGTGGTTAACTACTCAGCATTGTGCCTGAGGGGATTGCTTGTTAGCTGTGTCTAATTGGGAAATTTTCTAAACTGAAGTGATTTACTTAATGTAATAATTTCAAACAGAAGAGTTTATTTCTGATTTCACCTTCGATTATGACATCTTTGGGGATGGATGGCTCAAGCATTCTTAAGCAGTAATGATGAATGAGTTACTGCATTCACTAAGCAAAGGGATCCTTCTCACACAGGATTAACCAACATTCATTAAAACAAACCATACACACCAGGATCTGTGTTAAAAACACCGCAGCACAAAGTTCAGTAAGGGACACTGCCTACCTAGAAGGATAGTACAGCCTAGGGGAGTGGGGGGGGGTAGTTGAAACTAGAAACAAACAATACTGCCTTCTGTTAAATGCCCTAACAAAGGACCAAGGACAGAGTAGTAGAGCTCAGAGGATGCAAATACTTATTCTGTTTGGGTAATAGTAAGGCAATTTTCCCCTGAGGAGGTGGTGTTTAGCTGCCTCCACACCCCCCACCCCAACCCGGGCAGAAAGGGAGATAGAGAGAAGGAGAGGGATATTCAAGGCAGGAGGAGGAGGATGGACCAGGCCCAGAGCACGGAGAGGGCCTGATGCTTTTCATTACAACAGTGACAGTGGTACCTTGGTCCAGAGATGATGGTGGAGGATAAGACGGGAGCTCTTGTTAGCCAGGCTGAGGGGTTGGCCTCAGTCCTGTATGCAAGAAGAGCAATTGCTTCCTTCTTTAAGTAGAGCCAGGTGGTCGGACAGGAAACGTTCACTGAGGTACAGTTACCACTGTCCCCTAAATCTACTCTGTTTCTCTGCCTAAATTGAGAAGATTTCATCCTTTTTGTCACTTTGGGTTATAAATAATCAGAATCTCATTAGCCTAATGTACCATGAATCAAAATTTCCACATCTCATTCAACGAAGGACATCTTCCTTTACCACAGTTAAAACCTTCCCCAGGTGCAGAAGGGAGTGGGCTGGGCATGGTTTCAGAGCCCGAGACTGGCACAAGCGCCTCCTTAAATCTTGCACTCTGCTTGCCTCACCTAGCTCACCACATCCCAGTTCCACTTGTTTTAATTTTTCTCCCATTTCTTGCTCAGCCCTCTTCTCCTGTCTACTGTGCTGTTTCTAGCTGCTTCAATGTTGGGGAAAGGGAGTGACGGAGAGGACCACACATGCCTTTTACCTAGATAGTACACTGCATCTTTCTTGACTGTTCATATCCTTTGGCAGAATGGACTTCCAAGTGTTCTTTTATGGTCTAACTTGGTGGATTCTTCAAAGACCTCTGGATCTTAGAAATGGACAATTTTCAGACGTGTGTGTGCCATTCTGTAGCTGGGATCTTTGACTCCTCCATAGTTCCTATACCAATTACACAACCCACATATGCAAGAGGATTTACCCTGAAGCTAATGGTGCTTAAGCCTTAGGGCTCCTCCTGTGCACCGGCTCCTACCAAGGCCCCGGGAAAGCCCCTAGCAGTGTGTTCACATGGTCATCTGCTTTTGTAAAATTTGTAAGAGTAAGCTATTTTAACGCGCGCAGTTACGACTGAAACCTCCTTCCATTCTGATTTTCCCCCTGAAATACCTTTTATCAGGTAAACTTGGAGTGTTTGTAGCTATTTAGCAGAGCTAAGGGAAAGTTTGATGTGGGGATTTATTTAGCAAGGATTTAGTGGGATATATTTGGGTGGTTCAAAGGCTATGAAATTTTGCGAGCCATTCAGTGTAAAATGGCTTCCAGAAATATTCTAATCACTCATGGTGACAGGAAGGTACAGGGATAGAGGATTTGTTTGTTTGTTTGTTTGTTTTTTGTTTTTTACTTGAAGTGTCCTATGGCACCTAGTCTCAGAAGCATGTGGATAAAAGAGGAAGAACAAGATTTGAAACCCGTAAGGCTCAGAGCTAGCAAGTATGAAATTCTTCCAAATATTAAGGGTGAGAAGGAGAATGGTCACAGTCTCCCAAATTTCATGACAATCCTGAAGTTTATATGGCATCATCAAGATAAGATTTAAAGCAGAGAGAGATTTTCTTAACTAGGAAAAATTAAAGAAAAACAATTAAACCACACCTAAGGAAAAACTAAATAATTTTTAAATTTTCTCTTCTATTATTGTCATATGGAACCAAAGATAGGCAGCCAAAAATTTTAGGAAAAGAATTATTATAGAAGAATGTCATATAATTAATAAAAATATTATTTTCAAGATTTTTGGTATTTCTGATGTTTGCCAGCTTTCAAAAATTTGTGTTTTACTGTTCTTAATTTTCTCATTCTAAATGAGTCTTGACTATGGTGCCTACATAGATGTGTCAAAGAAGACCTCCCAAATTACATATATTTGAGACCCCACAAAACCTAGAATCCTCCCTTCTCACTGGCTTATGTTCTCTGGTGGGTGTCCTTCTGGGAAGTAATGCTTTCAAGGTGACTTAAGCTCTCTGACTTTCCATGTCACTTGGGCCTCAGGAAATACTTGTCTCCAATACTTGTCTTGCTGAGATAGGGAAGGGTGACTTGCTTCAAAGAGCTTATTTTCACTGAGCTCTGAGAGCCAGGCCAGGGAGTGCAACGTGTTCTGCTCATCAAGCCCGTAGCTGGTTGGCGAGAAAGCAGAGTGCCTTCTGGCAAGGACTCTCCTATCCCCCATCCTGTCCTCCACACACACAATGTTGCTTTTGATGCTACTTCCACTTACCTGGAGGCAGAAGGGAACAGGGGATGGGAAATCATTACACTCTCCCTCCTAGGTCTGTAACTAAGTCACTTCAAATAATTCTGCCCTGATTGTTCTCCGCAAGGATCCTGTAGCATCCTCCGATGTGCATGCTTGGACCAAGCAGACGTAACTGGTTTCCCTTTCTCGGATAGGCAATTCCTGTAGGCTGTCTAGCACCTCTTGTTAGAGCATGAAGGTGCTGGTTACTGTTCACCCTTAGTTGCCCTTTCAAGGGAGGCAAATTTGGGGCAATGACTTTTTGTCCAAATATGCACACCTACCATGACCCAAAGGCTTTATGGGTTTTCCAGTAATCAGGTCAGGAATCAAACCAAAAATTCCAGGCAGATGATTGGATTCATGCTAAAGCATTTAGGATAGGATGAAAGTGGGTGGGCCCTGCAAGCCCCAGGCTATTGGGATGGTTGCCTAGGACGTGAGGGGTGGGGTGGTGTGGCCTACGAGATGAGGTGCGGAGAGTTGATGTTTGGAAAGCACCATCTTGGGACCTTTTCTGGGATGTTTCATTGTTTCCCCAAAGGATTGATCATAAAATCTGGGACAACATGGATGGACCTAGAAGGTATTATGGTAGGTGAAATAAGTTAGAGAAAGACAAATGCTGTATGATTTCACTTAAAAATGTGGCATCTAAAATACAAAACAAATGAACAAACAAGACAGACCCAGGCAACAAACTGATGGTTACCAGAGGGAGGTGGGCTTGGGGCAGACAAAATAGATCAAGGGGGCTAAGAGCTCCAAATTTCAAGTTACAAAGTAAATAAGTCATGCAGGTGTTATGTACCACATAATGAATATAGCCAATAATATGGAAAGAACTTTGGTGACAGATGGCAACTAGAGTTATATCTTGTAGTGTATAAAAATATCAAGTCATGGGGCGCCTGAGTGGCTCAGTGGGTTAAAGCCTCTGCCTTTGGCTCAGGTCATGATCCCAGGGTCCTGGGATTGAGCCCCACATCAGGCTCTCTGCTCAGCAGGGAGCTTGCTTCCTCCTCTCTCTCTGCCTGCCTCTCTGCCTAATTGTGATCTCTGTCAAATAAATAAATAAAATCTTTAAAAAATTAAAAAACAAAAATATCAAGTCACTATGTTGTATACTTAAAACTAATAGCCTATTGTATATTAACTATACTTTAAAAAAGATTTGAGACAGCTCTTCAGCCTTTACTAATTTTCATCTTCCTTTCTTTATACATTATACATTTATGTTTATATTGTCTTTCTCTTCTTTATACCTCCTAAAAGTCTAATTTTGTACTTCTACAAAAATGTTAGGAATCTGCATTAATCTCTTTGGGTAATTGATAGCCAGAACATAATATTTGCCCTCTGAGTCACTCCCCCTCAAACTTGTCACAGACCTTGACCACTTCCAACCCCAAACATCTTTCCCTTTATGAAAAGATTCAATGGCAGAGGGACCAGGAGGCCCTTCATGGTCTGTTAATTAATTAATTAATTAATTAAAAATTCAAGTTTGTTAACATATAGTGTAGCATTGGTTTCAGGAATAGAATTCAGTGTTTCATCACTTGTATAAAATACCCAGTGCTCATCCTAATAAGTGCCTTCCTTAGTATCTGTCACCCATTTAGCCCATCCCCCAAAGCACCTCTCCTCCGGGAACCCACAGTTTGTTCTCTGAACTACAGAGTCTCTTATGGTTATGGTTATGGTCTCTTATGCCACCCTTTCTGTTTTTATCTTATTTTATTTTTCCTTTCTGGTTTTTAAAGAGAATACTAAGTATGGAATGTGGAAATTGGGATTATAGTGATGGATTTTTCTTTGTTGTACTATCTTGGAATGTCACTCTCTGTGCTTTGGTTTGCATTCTCTTGGTTAAAGTTCAGAATATCAACATAGTTGTTTGAAGGATGAAAGACAGCGAGTGGAAAAGACATGGGTACTGTGCTTACCACACTGCTGCTTTCAAAATGCTTTACTGGGCTGACCTCCTTGGATTTTCACAATGAGCATGGGAAATAGGATTCCAACTATTACACATGTGGTCAGTGGGACAAGGATAGGTAGAGTGAATTGGCTAAGGTCACTCAGCTAATTAGGGACAGGGTCAGGACCATGATTCCAACTTCCCAATTCACATTTCTGTGTGATGTTCTTTTCCTGAAAAGCCTCTGGACAAAGAAACAGAAGAGATCAGAGCAAATGGAGAGAATGGGCAAAGTAGAGTGAGGACAGAGCCAGGTTGTCGACTAGCTTGCTTCATATGACCGGGAAGACCTTGGGTAGCTGGGGCAGTGGGTGTCAGTTTTGGTCTAAAGAAAGTCACTTGGAGAAACAGCCACGGTGGGTCAACCACCAGCAGGTCCTCCCTAAATGAGACAGGGAGATATCTCCCTAAACAGAACAGAGGAGGTGTTTTAGGGACAATTCAGAAGGTGTCCTGTCCTGGGGTTGAAAGATTTAAACAAACGTTATTTTATATCTTTAGCTGAATTCTTGGCTTTGATAAATGCTCTTCATATTGTGATTACATAAGGTGAATTTGTTTTAGAGTCATTAGGTAGCATAAAATGTCCACTGCTGTGTGTTGTTAAAGGAAAGGACATCCAGCATGAGATTTTGCCATCACTTTTCTTTACCCACCTGTCTGTTGGGTCAAGTAAGCTACAGCTAACAAGATATGATATAATTGGGCGATTTTTTGAGACCAACATTTGGGGGTGTAACACAATATAAAGGGAGGTTTTAATTCTTTAATCACTCTCTAGGTATTCATTTCTTACTCATCTTTCTAGTTAACAGTCCCAGAGACCATGAAGACTTCGCATCTCTGAGATTAGGTGACTGTTAATGCCTTTGTAGTTCTTTAACTTTGGAAGTATTAGCATGCATAGGATATGAGCAAATTTAACAAATTACTTTTGTTGCTTTACTTAGAAATGTCTGAAATCTAAAGTTTTATGAAACTGCATGTTAGCTATTATGCAAAAAAGGAGTAATTTGTTTTATGGACTGGCAACAGTAACACTATTACAATGCATTTTCAATATTTATGGTAAGTCTTTTTCATGGAAAATAAATATGTTACCAATTTTGTATTATTATAGTAATATTTTGGTCGGTCAGCATTTGGTTCAGTATCTTGAGTGAAGTACAGGAATATATGTCCTCAGAGTTTTGAGTTACTTATTTATGTCGTGAAAACCAATATGCACATACCAATATTTAAGGGCAGGGCGAGAAAAAGGCTTTGGGATGCTTATCCAAAGGAGTGCTAATGAATAGAAATGAAGGAAGGGGCTTCAGTCTCCTTACTGTCACATAATTGGGTAACACCAATGCATTCTCAAAAGTTTTGATTTAACCAGTATTTTTGTGCACCTACCAGAAAATGCTTCACAGGAGCCCTGAAGAGTCCAGGTGGTTCCGTGTAGAATGCACACTACACGTGGGAAGAACAGTGGGTAAAATTCTGGATGGAATGGGGCCTAATGATACAGGATTTTGGACATTTGAACTTTATTCTGAAGGTAGTGCAGAATCTCTGAATGCAATGAAAAGGACATAGCAGGAAGATTAATTCAGAATCAGAGCATGTGGTCAATTAGAGTATGGTAGAGACATTAACAGTGTATTAGCTCACTTTTAAGGTAACAGTAGAGTAGTATACGCCTGTAGGGACGCAAATCCAAGAACCAGAAGAAGGACAGAAGTTTTGTGAATTGAAAGGTTTTGGTTGGGAGATAAAACCAATTATAAAATACGTAGGTCCTAGGGATATAATGTATAGCATGGAGACGACAGTTAATAATACTTTCTCCTATATGTGAAAGTTGCTGAGAGGGTAAAGCTTAAAGTTCTCGTCACAAGGAAACTTTCTAACTAAGCTTTCTAAATGGTTGTAGGTGTTGGCAAGATTTAGTGTGCTGATCATTATACCCTTGAAACTAATACAATGTTCTTTGTCAATTTCATTTTAATTAAAAAAGTCAAAGGAGGAAGCATCTGGGGAATATGGCAAGTCATGTGGGTATTGATATAAATTTCATAGTAAGTGGAAAATGGGCTATTTGTCTGGGACGTGGCAAAGAAGACAGCACTTTAAGGTATACATTTGGAGACTTATATGGGGTGAAAAGAGCCCTGGACTTAAGTGAGAGGGTTGTTTACAGACTTTGTCACTTTCTTTTCTTTTCTTTTTTTTTTTTTTTTAAAGATTTTATTTGTTTTGATAAAGAGAGAGAGAAAGTGCAAGTGTGGTGAGCAGAAGAGGCAGAGAGAGAGAATCCCAAGTGGACGCCACACTGAGTGTGGAGCCCGACGCCAGGCTTAATCTCCCAACCCTGAGAGCATGACCTGAGCCGAAACCAAGAGTCAGATGCTTACCTTACTGGGCCACCAACGTGACCCCAGACTTTGCTACCTTCTATCTTTGAGACTCTGGGTCCGTGACTACACCTGAGTTTCTCCATTTTCTCCTCTATAAAATAAAGATCAGTAGGTTGTTGGGAGCATTAAAGGAAAGGCTGTGTACATTCTGCCAACATCTAGACAAACCCAAGGTGCTATTTTGTGTAAGAGAGCCGAGGTGAACAAGGGGAGGAGAGCTGACGAGATTGCCAGGGACTGAGAGCAAAGAGATGGGTGGACTCTCTGGGAACATGTGTGCAGAGGCCTGCAAAAGAGTCACTGGCGAAAGGACTGAGAGGATTTGTCTAAAGTGGGGGATCTCCTTCGTGTCCCCAAAGTCGAGAGTTTCAAGAGTAGGTAGGAGGTCAGTGCCACATGATATCAGTTTAATAACTTGAAGGTTACCAGGGATCCTCAGGAAAGTTTTTCAGTGAAGGTGAAACAGCAGAAAACAGGTAAACAACATTACTATAGATCATTAGTGCTTACCTGGAGACAAAGCTGCTCCCTCTTCCTCTCTGGAGCTCTCTGCCTGATACCCTTGGTAGTCAGGTAAGAGGCTCAGGAGAGATGGTGGGAGGGGCAAGAAAACAAAGGCTTTGTAACTGATTTCCCTGCAAATGAGTATGTGATACCACTTATTTTACCTTTACTGTTGTATCCATAATTACATTCATAAGCCATTTACTTCTCCATGTAAATAATCATTCCAAGAGCCAAGGGTAGAGTGCACTGAAATAGTAATTTGTTTTATTCCTTTTCTTAAAAAGATTTATTTGTTTATCTGAGAAAGAGTGTGTGAGTATGTGCGAGTTGGGGGAGTGGTGGAGGGAGAGAAACTCAAGCAGAATTCTCCTGCCGCTGCACATAGAGCTGGGTGCAGGGCTGGATCTTGTGACCCATGAGATCATGACTGGAGCCAAAACCAAGAGCTGGAGGTTTAACCAACTGAGCCACGCAGGTGCCCCATGTTTTCTTCTTATTTTTCACCACACTCCTGCTGCTATTTTCTGTATGGCATAGTTCTTTATATTTTGGATATTAGTTCTTATAAGCTCCCAGAATCCTAATAGCCTTTATGTTATATTCTTCATGCCTCTCAGTCAAATCGGAATACTTTGCAATCTGTGTGTATTTGTAGTAGTGGTGCTATGGTTGCACATAGTCCCATGGGATGATCTGCTCTACCTTCCTTATATGCTTCTCATTCTCATGGAATGATTTCCTTCTATTAAATCATAATGAGCCCTTGGTGAACTCTAAAGTGAGAAGTCACCATCTTTTTCTGGCCAAATTGTACCCTAAAAGAGGAAAATAAACTCAAGTTTTTGAAAGTTCCATAAAGATTATAAAAAATATCTCCTGTGTAGTTAATAGCACTTAAGATGAATAAAGTTTTGGGGCACCTGAGTGGTTCAATGAGTTAAAGCCTCTGCCTTTGGCTCATGTCATGATCCCAGGGTCCTGGGATTGAGCCCCGTGTTGGGCTCTCTGCTCAGCAGGGAGCCTGCTTTCCCCTCCTCTCTCTCTGCCTACCTCTCTGCCTACTTGTGATATGTCTGTCAAATAAATAAATAAAATCTTAAAAAAAGGATGAATAAAGTTTAAAAAGTTTAAAAAAGTCTGTGTTCTTGTGTTCTGTTTATGATGTTTTATTAAGTTTTGGAAATCTGTACTCTGAGAACCATGAGAAGCCAAAATTCATTTTCATATGAAGAGAAATTTGAATTTCTGTTGAATTTGTCTTTTTGTCCTTATTAGGGGTAAATCTCAGAGAAAATTAGCATGGTAAAATATCCTGTGTTTGGAATTTTCTTCTGATCATGTCTGTATCCTAACAATGTTTAAGATTCTACATATGTTGGTCAGCTTGACTATGGTTAAGTCCCTTATTGGGATAATTTTAAAAATGTCCATTTTGGAGCACAAGTTGTACAAGTGAACTGGCTAATATACATATGACAGATAATGGTCTGTCAAGTCACATGCATTATCCCTCATTGATTTTATTAGTTCATACGCCAGATAAATGTCATCTCTGGTAGTGCATTGTCTCTGCTTATCAAATTTTTATCTTTACAGTTGTTAGATGATTTTGTGGCACAGATCAAAATGATATCATATTCTTGGAAGGAATATGAGACTAGGAGAGGTAACCTAAGGGCTTCAATATCACATCTATGCTGACCCAACTATGTATGTGACCTGGGGCAAATCTCTGCACCTTCTCTGGCCTCCTTCAGTTTCTTCAACTATAAAATGAAAGTTTGACTAGATCATCTCTAAGGCTCCCTGGTGTTTTTGTCAGCCCTGGGCTTTTCTTCACAGAGAGTGCCTACAGGCTGGAGCACTCTCATCTCAACTGTTTGAACATCTCCTGCATTTTGGAATTTTTGGATTTTTTTTTAGCCCTGGTTCTCATTAAATGAATTAAACCGCCTGAAGTGTCTCTGAACCATATGTTTCCCTCTACACCCAGGGATCCTCAGGGGGCCCTACTCAGATTTCTGTAATTCAGGTATACCCACTAATCAGTCTGCACAGTCAATTCTCTGGTATTCTTTTGTACTTTCAGAGAATCTTGTTACAAGACGATGCCTACACAAAATGGTTTTATTCATTGTTATCTCATCTTAATATTATCTTATTAATAGGTCCATGGGCCCCTCAGTCTCCCAGTCTCCCCCATCTTCCATTTGTAGTCTTCAAGAGACTAATGAACTCATCCTTCAAGGGTATAGCTGCCTTTCTTCCCTCTTGGAGCAGGTGTTGTCACAGAGGCCACCAGAGCCCATGTCCTTCAGCATGTTTACTTCTGCTATAGGTAATCCACTCTCCTAGGGCATCTTGGGCTCTGTTACAATTGAGAGTAGATGAAAAATGATTAGGTATTGGAAGGGATTCCTAAACTCCTTTTCCAGACACACTGCCTTCACTTTTTGGTATCTTAGATGTCAATACCCATTAACTTTTGTATTAATTCAAACCCTAGATATATTCTTGTCTCCATAGGAAGCTGCATATTTTCCCTATGAGCTCTGCTGTCTTTCAAGCCTCTATTACTGTAAGGGCACCAAGAGGAGATAGATACCCATTAAATGCAAAAAAAGAGATCGCTTTCCCCAATGTCACCAAAGATCCACCAGAAACTCCCCCAAAGATGTGCCCTAGGTGATAGAAATCTCATGGTAGGTCTTGCCTTCTGTCACCTTAAGATGATGACATTTTAGTCACACTCTTCAGTGTTATCTGCCAGCCTATACTTACCCTTCTCCAAGTTCATGTCCTCACTTTTCAACTGTTGATATAGAAAGAATGAAATTTTTGTGCATATCTTAATAACCACCTTAAGTTTGGTCATGAGGTTATATGAAACCATATTTCTAGATCCCAAGAAGGTAACAAAAGGCAGAGAGACTCTTCATTTTTTGTCCCTCAAAAGAACTTACCTTTTCGATGATCTTTTCCCTTTGAGTCTCCCTTTGTTCAGTTCGGACCTTGCAGAGCAGAGATGATTGATACAACTCTTTGTGAGGCAGCCTTGCCTGGTCAATCAATTTACTGGATTATAATTTACTCTGTTTTTCTTTTTGTATTCTCTACCCTCTATTCAGTCTTAGATCTTTTTTAGAGAATCATTTGTTCTCTCTTGGGCCAGAATGTTTTGAGGGGAATGAGGCCACTCTGCTGTAGTTCTCATGGTAGTGATGGTTATTAACAGCTAAAGTTTCAGGGCCATTTGTTACCTAGAGCTCATCTCATGATTACTTGACAGTGTTGGTGTGTGTGGGCACAAGTATGTGTATGTCACATGTCTCATGTGCGCACGCTGGAGCAGGAAGAAGGAAAACTAAGGATAAAGATATTTCTTAGACATGTGAATATGTGTTTTTCTGGAAGGTAAATAAAGTTTTATGAGATTCTCAAAGAGATTCATGTACCCCAAAAGTTCACATCCACTGTTAAAACAGAATATCAATCTGGGAATAAAGTTCTGGGTTACAAGATCCCCTGGTATTTTCCCTTATGGAACTTTCCCTCTGTCATAAACTATAGAACATATGTTTTTACTTTTACTAAGAACAGTAAAAATTTATGCCTATCATCCCTTGATACCTTGACCGACTATAATGAGAATTGGTATCTATATCCATTCCAGTCAGAAATAAAGCCTTTTGCTGGGTCACTTGGGTCATTTCTTGTTTCTTCTGCTCCCTGCTGTCCAGATACATTTTGATACAACTAGGAAAAAGTAAAAAAAGCAGGAATTTGTAGACTGGTGATAGATCTCTTAGAAACCTTCAAAGAATAACATGTAGGAGGTAAAAATTTGAGTGGAGCTTTTACCTTTAAGGGCAACTTTCAAGAAGGGAGTTGATGGTTCTCCCCTCTTTGTTTTATCACATTAGGAGAAAAAAATCACCAATTTCTTTGTCAGACTAATTCTGTCTTTTCTGTCTTTGTCTCAGTCATGCCTCTCTCTTGAGAAAGAGAAATAATTGCTGTGTAATGTGCATGCCTCAGTAAAAAATAAAGAGCAACTATTTCTAAATGTATGGTTAGGCAGTAGGGTCTCTGAAACCATTTGCAATCTTTTAAGATTACTTAAGGTCCAAAGAGAAAAGTTCAGAAGTTCTAATCTGGCCAGAACCAGTGCAGAGTTATATTGGGTCTTATTACAAATAGCTTGTGATTAATACTTCTATAACCTATACTAGACGTAGGCAGTTTAATCAAGATGGTGCTCCAGTATGCTACTGTTTTGTCACCTTCAAGACCGAACCAGATTTGGGCAGACTTAGAACTGTAAAGAGAGCAAGCTCATTATATTCAGTATGAAGTACAACTGCCAGAGAAGGAGCCACTACAAGGTAGATGTGTGCTGCATAATTCCCAGAGCTTTCACAGGGTTGAGAGATATTTGAATTCGACCACCTAGGGTGGAAAGACTTGGTAGAACCTGGGACTTTCAGTAAGGACTAAATGAAGGATCACTTTTTTTTTGTCATAGGGCTTAACTATTCCTAGAGTGCTACCTTAAATCTGCCTTTAAGGTATTAAAAGAAGGCTCAAAAAAATTGAGTAGAAATCTCTCTTGCAAAAAAAGTAACCCTCTTTAAAGGAAAACAACAAAATCCAGAAACTCTGTAACATAAAGATATACAATTCCTAGTGTATAATACAAAGTTACTAGAAATACAAAAAAAGCAGGAAAATTTGACCTATAACTAGGAATGAATACACTAATAGAAACAATTGGAGAAATGACAAGGATGATGAAATTATCAGACTTTAAACAGTATTATAAAAATGTTCAGTGAGTTAAAAACATGAATATATATATGAGGAATGGAAGATATAAAAAATAACCAAGTGTAATTTCTAAAGCTGAGACTCAGTGATTTGTGGAACAATGTCAAGCAAGCTAACATGCATGGAATTGGTCTTCCAGAAAGAGGGAGTGTCAGAATAAATATTAAAAGAAATACTGAGAAAAAATTTCCTTCTTGATTAATACTGAACACATAGAACTCTGTGAATCTAAAAGAATCTAAGCAAGGACCACCTCCCCCCCCAACCACCAAAATGATCTGATTGTTGAAATGCAGTGATAAAGAGAAAAATCTTAACTGAAGGGGGTGGGAGACACTTTTTATAGGGGGGGACAAAGATAGGCAATGTTGACTTCTCATTGGGAGCCATGCAAGCCAGAAAACAATGGAATGTCTTCTCCACAGGCCTGAAAAAAAGGAAAAAGTCAAACTAGAATTCTGTTTTGGTTAAAATAAATAAATAAATATATAAATAAATAAAATAAAAAATATATATATAAGAAGGCAGAAAAGAGACATTTCTAGACAAACAAAATCTGAGAGAACTTCCTACTAGCAGACCTGTACCTCAAGACACATTCGAGGAAAATAATATGAGATGAATAGCTGGATCCACCAGAGAGAAGAGTACTAGAATGGTTAATGTGTGGATAAATAGAAATTTCCAATTTTTTTGTTTCTTTAATTTTTTCCCCAATGTTTTTCGTTTCTTGAAATTATAATTGTTTAAGTCACCAATAGTGTATTGTGGGGTTTATAACATGTAAAAATAAAAAGTATAACAACACTAGTGATAAGTGGAGTTGGGTTATACAACATGCTAGTAAAGGGTTCTTCCATTTATGTGAAGTGATACAACATTAGTGAAGGAAGACTGTGATTAGAGTTCAAATGTATATGATAAATCCTAGAGAAGTGACTTAAAATAAAAACATTAAACTATAAAGCTAATAAACCAATAGATGGGATAAAATGGAATGCCAGTAGTACTCAGCCTGATTCTCCTCTTCCCACTCTCCCCCTACAAAGAAAAGGCTGACAAAGAAGAGGAAAAGCAGTAAAAAAGTCATGATGGTCTCTCTTTCCTCTGTGAATTTAGAATTCTGCTGACTGTTTATCTGTTGGGAAATGAATTCATCTTCCGGGGGCTGTTTGAAAAAGCCGTGAAGAGGAAAGGAAAGGAAGAAGAAGGTTGCCTTCCATAGGGCCCACCTGAAGATGGAGAACCTAAGTTTGTGGTAATGTTATTCTGCATGTTGTACCCTTTTCTCCAGTAGCTGTTAGCCATTTGGATAAAGGGAAGGGAAGCTAGATGATTAGGCTGATACAAGGTTGGCATGCTAGGGGCACCTGGGTGACTCAGTCAGTTTAGTGTCCTCCTCTTGATTTCAGGTCATGATCTCATGGGTTGTGAGATGGAGCCCTTCCTCAGCCTCTGTGCTCAGTGGGGGGTCTGCTTGAATATTCTCTCTTTCTTCTCCTACCTTCGCTTTCTTTGGTTCTTTTTCTCTCTCTCTCAAATAAATAAAATCTCTAAAAAAAAAAATGTTGGCATGCTAGGAAGCACAACAATAATGAAACTGTAGGAGTTGACGACATTAAATGATGGTGAGATCTAGGCGAACTATGTGAGGAAATTCGTTCACTCTGGGGCTCAGAGTTTGAGAGTATAAAGAGCTCAGGTGCTAGAAGTTGTACTAAGGTCAAATAATAGGTATAATAGAGCGATAGAAGGAGACGAGTGAGGGCACACAAACTGAGTGTAGGAAACTAAAGTTTAAGGTTTCAGAGGTGGGACAGTTGGGGGTGAGGTCAAGAAGTGAAAAGCCAAGTATCTGTTGGTGGATGAGGTTGTCACTAATTTTGTGAGGCCAGCCTGCCTGCTGAATGGTCCACAGGCACATGGATATTACTAATGATGGTGGTGAGACATGAGATGAGTTGAATAAGGTGACTGCAAACCAGGTGCCAATAGCCTATAATCAATAGTAGGTATTTTCAGGGCATAAGAAGTGTTCTTATTTTTATTTTTAAAACTAATTTTAGGGTTTCCTGGGTGGCTCAGTGGGTTAAGCCTCTGCCGTGGGCTCAGGTCATGGTCTGAGGATCCTAGGATCAAGCACCGCTTTGGGCTTTCTGCTCAGCAGGGAGCCCCCCCCCCCACCGCCTGCCTCTCTACTTGTGATCTCTCTCCTTCTCTGTTGAATAAAAAATAAAATCTTTAAAAGAAATAAAACTAATTTTACTTTATTTTTAAGTTTATTGAGGTATGATTTACATATACAAAGCTTTATATGTGTATAAACTAAGTTTGGGAATAAGTGAGACCCTTAAAACTACTACCATCAAGGCTATCAACTTATCCATCATCTCCCAAAGTTTCCTCCTGTCTTTATTAATATTGTTACTTTGGGGGGTGAGAATACTTAATATAAGATTTATTCTTGGGGCACCTGGATGGCTCAGTGGGTTAAAGCCTTTGCTTTCAGCTCAGGTCATGATCTCAGGGTCCTGGGACTGAGCCCCACATCAGGCTCTCTGCTCAGCGAGGAGACTGTTTCTTCTCTCTCTGCCTGCCTCTCTGCCTACTTGCGATCTATCAAATAAATAAATGAAAATCTTTAAAAAAGAAAAGAAAAGAAAAGATTTACTCTTTTAGCAAACTTTGAGTATACAATATAGTATTGTTAGCTGTAGGCATTGTGCTGTATAGTGGATTTCCAGAACTTTTTTATCTTGTGTAATTCAAACTTTGTACCTCCCTCCTCCCCTAGCAACCCCCATTCTACTCTGCTTCTATGAGTCTATTTTAGATGCCACATGTAAGTGAGAAAATCTAGTATTTGATTTTCTGTGTCTGGATTATCCCTTTTAGCATAATGCCCTTTAGGTCCACCCATGTTGTTGTAATGTCAAGGTTCCCTTATTTTTTAAGGCTGAATAATATTGCAGGCACATAGCACATTTTCTTTATTCATTCATCTCTTAATGGGCATTGGGTTGTTTCCCAAACTTGACTACAGGGAATAAGGCTGCAGTGAACATGGGAGTGCAAATATCTCCTTAATATCTTGATTTCTGTTCTTTTGGATATTGGATATTTGGATCTCCGTTCACTCAAATGAAATTGCTGGATCAGATAGTAGTTCTATTTTTACCTTTTTTTTTTTTTTAAAGATTTATTTATTTATTTGACAGAGAGAGATTACAAGTAGGCAGAGAGGCAGGCAGAGAGAGAGAGAGGAGGAAGCAGGCTCCCTGCTGAGCAGAGAGCCCGATGCGGGACTCGATCCCAGGACCCTGAGATCATGACCTGAGCCGAAGGCAGCGGCTTAACCCACTGAGCCACCCAGGCGCCCCTATTTTTACCTTTTTGAAGAATTTCCAGACTGTTTTCCATAGTGACTTTACCAGTTTACATTCTCACCAACAGTGCATGATGGGTTCCATTTTCTCCATATCCCAGAAGTCCTTTTTTATGCCTAATGAGGTCTAGGATTTTAAACTCCCTGTGCTCTGATCCAGTCAGCCAAACAAACCAGCCACAGGAACTCAGTAAGAAGTGAATATCTGTGATGAAATAACAAGGGGGAAGATCACTAGAAATCTCTTTATGGATAGGATTCAATAGCTACTAATGCTGATCGATACTCTCTTTACAATAGTGCGTTAAGAAGGGTAACAAACAAATGCATCACTTCTGCCATCCATTATTTAGAAACTGTAGAAGACGATAGGATTACGAACACCAACATGTACACTTGGTTTTATAAGGGTTGCCGTGTAAGGTCAGGAAGGTGGGGAGGAGCACCAGTGTAGACTGGCAGTTGGCTAGAGTTACTATGTGATGTGCTTTTGGTTTGTTCAGTGAGGTTTGAATTCTTAGACTCACTTTACAGATGGGGAAGCTGAGACTCAGAGCACAGACATCCTCTCCCTGCATTGTGTCCAGCTGTTGTGGAAAATGGAATTGCCTTTATATTTGAAAAAAGCAACTTTTTATCCAGATAAAATAGATAAAATTGTTTCTGCAGTGACCTGAGGCTTTTATTCACTCTTTTGGTCATTGCAGTTAGAGGTCTGCAGAGTGAAGGCAGTTATCGCTAGGTTCGGTAAGGGTCTCCATAGCTTTAAGGCCTTGAGGTAATAATTTCTTTTTACATTCATTTGAAATGTTCCACTAAATACACAGAATAACAAATTGACAATTTAGTTCTGATTTCTGACCTTTTTCTCTATGTATTTCTTTGTTTCTTACTGATCTGAACTGTGTTTATTTTTCACATACAATATTGATATAAACTTGTGGTTGCTTGCTTTGGTGGTTGGCTCCATGACAAATACTGATGGTTTGCTGGCTATTTTAATAATAAATATCTGCCAAAAATAAGTTATTCATCTTGATTCTGTTCTTGCATTTTTTGCGTATAGATAATAAACCATAGTAATTTGTAGAAACATTTTGTATAGACAGCATTCAGTTTAGGCCCAAGAAAGAATAACTTTTGGAGTTAAACTGTTACATTATTTTATGTTTATTACTTAATGCAGTTCTCAAGTATTAATCAAAGTCTATAGCTCTCCTGTGTCTTTCTCTTTTACTGGAGCTCAGTATTTTGCGGCAGGAGAGGATATGCCACTCACTTCTTTCTTTCCCTGTCCTTTGCATTCAGACCTATATCTTTTCTCAGGCAGGGCTAGTGTTCTTCTCTCCTCTACCTGTAATCCTGTAGTAAGCAATGCTCCTCATTCTTCAGAGCAGAACCATTGGAGATGGACGCCAGGGAGGGATGTAGATTACATACCTCTGGTTACTATAAAGAATAAAAAAAAGTAAAATGAGCATTTATTGAGTTCACATTGATTCTGTCACTATTTTAAATTATTAACTTATATTTCATTAATCCCCATGTCAAATATATTCTGTTTTATCTCAGTATTACTGAGAAAAACTGAGGCGTGGGGGGCGGGTATCGGATTTCTAAGGACATTATTTTATTTTGATCACGCTGTATTGCCTCTAAAAGAGTTGGTAGTTGAATATGTAAGTTTGGAAATGAAAAAGAATAAGATTCTGAGAGTCCTGAGGGGGAGAAAATTAATGGAAGATAAAAATTGACAATGTGAGCAACTATGAAGAACAATAATAATACAGCATAAAAGACAAGAATTAGTAACTAAACTGCATGGATTTCATTAAGGGAGTAGACATGGTTCTCATTAATCTGAGTAACATTAATAAGTAACATTAATATGAGTAAGAGTCTACTGTCCTGTTTGATCAAATACAAAGTCCTGGTTCTAACTCCAGACCTGCTAAATCAGGAACTGTTGGAGTGGATCATTGATGATGATGGTCTATGTTATGTATTTAAAAGACATTGAAATATAGCAAAAAATAAGGTTAAAAAAGTGAAATTGATTTTTCAGTTTACTCATCAAATATTGAATGAATTGAACCAGTGATATCCCCCATGCTCAGGCCATGCTTGGTGCACTCCCAGTATTTCTGGGGCCTTGTCGTTAGTGAGATCAGGATTCCTGGCTTCTTTTTCCTTGGTCGCAGCCTCACTAGGCCACATGACCACCTGGCACCAGGTCTCTGCTGCCCTCTCATGGCCAGGTGCAGTACTAGATACATCTTGATGGGGTGAGAAAACTTATCAGGCTTGGCAGTAGAGACTTTGAAGAATTAGACTAAGGTAGTAAAGCTGCGAATAAATTCTGATTTTGTTTTGGAGAGAGAAGAAGGAGTAAGTGATAGGCTTCCTGTTTTGTGCTGGTGGTGTAAGGAGTTGAGATGGAGATGGAGGCCTTATCACTGAAATCCTAGGTCTTTTTTTTTCTCCATAAAAAGTGAATTACAAGAAGAGATGGCATGACAAACAGTATTTTTACATTTATTTTTATTTTTATTTATTTTAAAGATTTATTTATTTGACAGAGAGAGTTCGTGAAAGAGCACAAACAGGGGAAGCTGCAGAGGGAAAGGGAGAGGCAGGCTCTCTGCTGAGCAAGGAGCCCAATGTGGGGTTCCATCTCAGCACCCTGGGATCATGACCTGAGCCGAAGGCAGATGACTGAGCCACCCAGGTGCCCCACTAACAGTATTTAAAAAGTGGAGTAGAACAAGGCCACCCCAAAAGGTTTCAACTTAACCTGATCAATATTAAATAATCTAAGAACATTGATGGATCTTTTATGAGAGGTGCCCAAACAGTGCTGTTGATCCTGAAGATAGATGGAAACAAGAAAGGAGTCAGGAGTAAAGATAAGACCATGTACTCCTGATTTTCCAAAAAAATAAATATAGAAAACTCTGGAATATGACCTAATAAATGCTGATGGACCCCTAAGAAAAGCTTCAAAAAGGTCCTTAAAAGTTGTTTGAGACCCACTTAGAAGGAAATGATGATCACAAACCATGGGAGTGTTGGGAACAATTTAGGTCAGATACAAGTTCACTTCCTCCTTTTATAAGACTACTAAAATAGTGTGCAAGGGAGTTTTAGATCCAGAACTCCTGTGCCAGTGCATTTGTATTAAGTCTTAAAAGTCATAGTCCATAGAAGTTTTAGACATCTTTCTGTCTTGGTTTATTAAATTCCCTAATCTTCCGTCCATCTTCAGTTAGATCAGGGGTTGCAATGTTGAGAAAAGTAGAATGTTCACAGGGCAAGTGATCATTGTGGCCTATTTAATATGCCTGTCTGTCAAAACAGACAGAAAAGCACAAATGGTTACGTAATTATCAAATCAGTTCTGGCATCTCTAGTTGGAAATGTGAGTGAGGTTTCCCTTGCTTAGCTAGTTCCACTTTATATTTTTTTAACTGTTCCGTGCTTCATTTGTTAACTATTTGTTTCTATTCTCTAAAATGAAATGAACAGATATGCATACTTTAAAAAGTTCACAGAAGTGTGAAATTGCAGATAAAATATGACTGGGTCCTCAGTCTCTAGTTCTCTTCAAGAAACACTGTTGTTACAGTTTTAAAAGTTTTGTGAAACAAAAAATACATTCTTCCCATAGTATTATACATATTAGATCAGATGATCTGTACGTACTTTTTTACGTCTTCCTTTTTTGCATTAAATAATATGTTCGGTATCTTTTCATACCAATACGTATGAAAATTCCTATTCTATCATTTACATTTATGAAATATTCTATACTTGTAGTGTTTGGTATTTTAGCCACTAGCTACATAAATACCTGAAGTAAATAAATGCTTGCAACTTGTGGCCAGTTCAGCTGAGATGGGCTCTAAGTATGAAATACATACTGGATTAGAAAACATTAGTATAAAAATATATAAATACTTCATTAGCAATTTTTACCTATTGATTACCTAATGAAATGATATTTTGGATATATTGTTACACAAAATGTTATTAAAATGTTTCATTTCATTTTTTTAAATGAGGCTAAAAGAAAATTCAAAATTACATAAGTAACTCACATTTGTGGCTTGCATTATATTACTATTTGGAAGTGTTGTTATACATTAAAAATAGTACATATGTTATAAGAAATAAAAGATGATTCATATATCTAGGGTTATTTACTATTCAGGGGGAAGGCACTATTGTGACTGCACTTACTGCCTGTTGAAATGTATTCATACTGGCTGAGAGGCTACTGATCTGAACCTCCAAGTGCCCATCCCTCCCACTGTCCCTGCTGTTTGGACTTCAAACTCTCCAAGAATTCATCTCCTAAAGATAGAATGCCTGGGAAGCCTTAGGCTTTGATAAAACTGCTTTAGCAGTTGTCCTTTTAGATTTGCTGAGTAGTCAGACCGTTCAGATGATTGCATATTTTGAAGATCTAACCTGATTGTATTTACAACCTAGTTTAAGAAAAGATGACTGACATTACTGAAGCCCTTAATGTAACTTTCTTATTAGTATTTTCATTTTACTTCCTCTTCCCCTCACATAGAGCTAGTACTTTTTCTTCATAGCTTTGCTATAAAAGTTGCACCAATAAATGATGAATTATTTACCTTTGTTGGTTTCATATCTATATATGAATGCAGTTGCAATGTGTATATTTAACTTGTTTTGTTCATTCAGCATGTCAATGAGATTTATTAATGTAATTACTTTTAATTGTTTTTGTTCCTTTGAATAGTATTCTACTTTATAAATACATTATATCTGTTTTGTTATTAGTGGGCATTTTTTGTTGATTTCTAGTCATGCTGCTATGGACATTCTTGGATATATCTGTCTGCATGTTCAAGAATTTGTCCTGTGGAGGGGCCCCTGGCTGACTCAGTCCAAAGAGCATGAGACTCTTTATCTCAGGGTCGTGAGTTCAAGCCCCACATTAGGAACAGAGATTATTTTTTTAAAAAATGAGTAAACTTAAAATAGAATTTTCCCCTGTGGAGTTCTTCCATTTTTATTTTGTATCACTATCATTGTGAAATACATTTTATAATGCATAGAACCCATGTGCCCATACTTGTATGTGATTAATTCTTCTCTCTGCTCTTTTTTCCCGTCATTTTCTGTTTTCGTTTTATAGTGGGACAAGTTCAAACCACACTCCTCTTTGAGTCTGTTGGCCGTTGGTGGCCTTTCGTTGTTCCGTATAAATTTCATAATAGGTTTGTCAACTTTCATGGAGGTCCTCATCAGGATTTTGATTGAAATTGAGTGTACTGATTAATTAGTGGGCAATTGATATTCATCCTTCAGAAATTTCTAATAGTTTTTTTTTTCAAATAATCAACTGTTAATTTTGTTGATTACCTTATTCTTTTTTTTTTCTTTTTTGCTTTTCATTAATTTCTCTTCTTAGCCTCTGTTTTTACTTTTCTTTGCTAACAAGCATTTAAAGCTTGATGCAGGGCACCTGAGTGGCTCAGTCGTTAAGCATCGGCTTTTGCTTGGCTCAGGTAATGATGCCAGGGTCCTGAGATCGAGTCCCCATTGGGCTCCCTACTCAGTCGGAAGCCTGGTTCTCCCTCTCCCACTTCCTCTGCTTATATTCCCTCTCTTGCTGTCTTTCTCTCTGTCAAATAAATAAGTAAAATCTTAAAAAAAAAAAAAAAAAAAGCAGGGCACCTGGGTGGCTCAGTGGGTTAAACTTCTGCCTTCGGGCTCAGGTCGTGATCTTAGGGTCCCGGAATTGAGCCCACATCACGCTCTGCTCCCCACCGCCCCGCCCCTCTGCCTGCCTCTCTGCTTACTTGTGATCTCTTTGCCTGTCAAATACATAAATAAAGTCTTTTTAAAAAAAAAAAGATTTAAAAAATTTTAAAAAATAAAAGCTTGACTGCATCATTGAGGCTGTTGGTGCCACTTTGTAGTACAGTCACGTGACTCTCCTTACCTGAGTCTTACATTTGTCTTCCAGCAGTTTGCCAGCCAGGCTGTGCCAACAAAAAACACACTTGAGTGTGTCCTTTACTTAAACGTGTGTCACACAGTGTTCTCCTTTGTCCATCTTTTGTCTTTCTCTTATCTCCCACCTTTCATGTTTTGCTAAGAAATATTTGGCAATTACTTCTGAGCTAGCTATCTTAAATACATTATTTTAGGATTTTAATATAGTGCTAAAATTCTTTAAAAAAATAATTGATGTGCCCTTCAACATCAAAGTGCATTTTTATTAAAAAGAATAACATGCCAACTAAAGTCAGTTTATCTCAGCCTTGAAAGTGGTGTATTTACATTCAAAAGAGTCTCAGATATGTGGAAAATTCATCATATTTGCAGCACCCTGCTTTGTATTGGCTAATAAGAGATCTTGAGGCTGGTGTTGTCCAAATCTGAATGTTGTCACCATGGGGGAAAAAAAGAGAGCCCTTCTCCATCTTCTTCATGATGAAGTATTTCAAACTGGCCATCACTGGTCCTTTGAGGGAGCAGTCTATTGATACTCCTGTATTTTGAACAGCTGCTCCTGATTCATTTCCCATGGCTCAAAATTCTCTACCAATTTGACTATCAAAGTGGAAAAAAAAATAGTGCTGAGGTTGAGCATTGAGTACCTTGAGACTGAATATTCGTATTCAGTGTTTAAATAGTAGGTGTTTTATATGTCTGAAGTAATTTAGTTCTCCTACCAGCCTGTAATTTGGCCCATTATTGAGATATCGAACTATATTCTCGGAAATTAAATTATTTGTCCCAATTTCCATTCTTGATATGGTTGCTAGAGTGGAAGACTGGGGCATCGCTGAACTGGTGTATCTGAGTAGACCGTTTTAACTCAGATTATGAAAGCTTTTAAATGATAATTCTTTATCACTCCATGTCTATTGAACTTTAGTGGGAAAGAAATAAGGATCATTGTTAACCTCTTCAGGCCTTCTTTAAGTAGATGGAAATAATCAAATTTATCTCATAGGCTGTCAGTTATTCAAATTGGATCAAATGATTTTCTCATTGATTAGGATTGCTGTTCTCTGTGGAGTTCGTTGAAAGATATAAAGTTCTCGGTTCAGAACTTGGGTGTTGATTTCCAGGTTTGGTATTGGAGTCATCCAAAATGATCTTGTCAGTTCATGAGAAGTAGTCTAGTTCTTCGTTCTCTCGATGAGCATCTCCACCAGGGTTATTATTTTTTTTTGGCTGTGCATCTTTCAGCGGGATGGATTGGAACCTCTTCTGTTTCCAGTTAGTTCATGTATTCATGTTATTACTAAATGAGATATGGATCAACATCAATTCTATTCCTATTTCATGTCTAAGAAATAGTATTTATTGAAAGGGAGATGGGAATGGAAGTGTTGTTTTAACAGTGTCACTCACTTTAAAATCCTTTTGAGATATATGACAAAAAAATCACATAAGGATAATCAAAAATACTTTTTATGAACAGCTGTCAACTGATAAGTTCTTCAGTCAATCTTGCATGCAAAGAATTGGAAACTCTTTGACTTACAAAAGAATTTTTAAAAAATCCAGTCATTGGAGTCATTCATTTTCTCAATACTAATACCAATATTTAAATCATCCATTTGTTTGACATCCTGGAAACTGTTAGAATTGGGGCAATGAAACATAGTAAAATTAGAGATGGGTGAGTGACAAGACTCACTATGTTGAGCTTTAGTTTCTTTCTCTGTAAAAATGAGATAATGGAGTGCCTGTCTCTTATGATTATTATGAAATATATAGGGGTAATGATCTATCATTGTAATGATAAGAACCTTTCAATAAGTGGTAACTGTTACATGATGAACTTGGACTTGATGTAGGTGGGCAGTCTTACCTATGGGTGAGCGCAGCACAGCACTGAGATTTTCAAGTACAGTGACTATACAGAAACAGTACCATCAAGATCTTTGGTATATATCACATTTGGAATAGAATTTCATCTAGTTGTAGCATCCAGTCTCTTTGGGGAGGAGATTGGCAAAAGCAGGTTGGGAATCAGGAGTGTAGGAATATGGGCTTAGGCTAAGAAAACACTCATTTCTAGCAGGGATAGGAGTTAGGAGTACAGAGGAGAAAACAGGGCTAGAAATTCAGATTTAGAGGTGACACCAAAGTGTGGAGGTTTAAGAGATGGCTACAGATAGGTGGGCAAAGCCAGGTTTCATCCTTTCCCTACAAACATGCATGCATACGATACAGAGCCTAGGAAAGGGATGGCAGGTGAGTGTCCTCTTTGGTTCCCTTTCCTGTGTGTTGGTAGGGGATATCTGGAGTGATGAGAAGAGTTTTGAGGCCAGATGAGGGTTTATGAAAGGTAATCTTCTTGGTGGATGGGACTTTTTTGTCATGCCAGGCCTATAGCAATAAAACTAATATTGCTGATGGTGATCAGCTTCCTGATGAACTCTGTTTTGCTTAGAACTGGCTTTGGTAAGTGTATATGATAAGTTCAATGAAAATTAAAGAGCTGCTTCAACTTCTGAATTCCTTAAGTGGGAAGCAGTATAGTATAGTATTGTATGCATTTAAAAAAAATCCCTAGTAGTGCTCACTCCAGACTTGCACATAGAGCACAAACTGATCAATGGCTATCACTGATTATATTAGCTCTCTGGGGTTGCGTTAATGAAGTACCAAAATGTGGGTGGCCTAAAAAAACAGAAAATTGCTCATATTTCTGGAGGCTAATACTCTAGAGTCAAGGCATTAGTGGGGATCATTCCATCTAAAGTGTGTGAGTGAACATCTGTTCCATGACTATTTCCTAGCATCTGATAGCCTCAGATGTCCTTCAGCTTGTAGGTAGCATTCTGTCTGTGTCGTCACATCATCTTCTTTCTGTCTACCTCTCTCTGTGTCCCAATTTTCTCTTTCTGTTGGGATGCCAATTGTATTCATTAGGATGCACACTAATGACCTCTTCTTCACTTGATCATCTTCTCTATAAAGACCCTATTTCCAAGTAAGTTCATATTCACAGGTCCTGGGAGTTGGGACTTCACCACATTTTGGAGAATATAATTCAACCCATAACTCTGATAGATTTTTAAGAGATCGGCAACTCACGCAGCCATAAGAACACCTGTTGGTTTTTCTAGACAGTGGAAATTCCTGACTAGGAATTAGCTTTTGTGTAAGCTTGACATTTGTCACTTGCTGGCTGTAATACCTCAGCAAATTCTTCAACAGTTTTAATCTGTTTTCTTATCTCTACAATGGCAGTACTAATTTGGAGGTTTGTTAAAGATATTGTAATAGATGAGACTATATAGGTACTAGTGACTTATAAGCTATTATACAAATACTGTAATTATAGTTTTTATTAATGCATTATTTTGTGTTCTGTCATTCCTACAGTATTCCAAGCACTAAGTAGAGAAAGTTGGAAGTTGGAAGGTAGTTAAAAAGACAAGTAGAATTAGGGATCATTATCTACGTAATTAGCTCTTGAATTAGCAATTGATTTCATTATAAGCATTAACATGGTTTGAGAACTGGTTATCATAAACATAATTTATTTTTATTTTTTTAAAATATTTTATTTATTTATTTGACAGGGAAAGATATCACAAGTAGGCAGAGAGGCAGGCAGAGGAAGAGGGTGAAGCAGGCTCCCTGCTGAACAGAGAGACCAGTGCGGGGCTTGATCCCAAAACTCTGGGATCAGAACCTGATCTAAAGGCAGAGGCTAAACCCACTGAGCCACCCAGGTGCCCCTATTTTTATTTTTATTATTATTTTTTTAAAGATTTCATTTATTTATTTGACAGAGAGAGATCACAAGTAGGCAGAGAAACAGGCGGGGGGCGGGGAAGCAGACTCCCTGCTGAGCAGAAAGCCTATGTGGGGCTTGATCCCAGGACTCTGGGATCCGGACCTGATCCAAAGGCAGAGACTTAACCCATTGAGCCACTCAGGTACCCCAATAAACATAATTTAAAATACATGTTTCACAGTTTCATATATGGAATGATTTTCTTTATCAACATAAAGAACACTGAGAGCCAAAACAACTTGAAAAATACTTGCAGTTCTTTGGAAGAACCATAATATATTAAACACTCACTGTGGAAGGTAATATACCACATTAAATTTTATGCATATATTTCTTCTGTCAAAACAATATTGGTATAAGAGTGTGCGGGTCAAACTAGGTTCCTACCACTAGGAATTAAACTTCTATTTTGGCCAAATGAATTTCCTTAGCCTTTTATTCTGCATGCTTGGTAAAGGTTTTGGGGGCTGACAGATTGCTATTATGACCACTGCAGACATTGAAGAATGACTTAGGAGAAACAGCCACGGCTCGGGAGAGACAAATAGCTTCCTGGGAGAAAGAGATTCATGCGAGGGGTCATTAGCACATATTCAACTACTTGAACCTCAAATATGTGTAATCAGTTCAGTATCTGGCAGAATCAGTACAGAAATTTTTGTTTGTTTGTTTGTTTTTATTATTTTTTTCCCCAAATCTCTCCTATTTCTTCCCTCTCTCTCCTTCTCCTTCCACTAATCCTCACACAAGCCCCCTTCCATTTTCTCTCTAGGCACCAAACAGATAGAAACCAAGAGAAAATGAGCTCAGTTCATTACCTCGTCCCTGGACCACATCACTTTATCAGCATGGTCTGCATTAGTTTTAAATGGATACTAGCACACATAACCATATGCAAGACTGCGCAGTGTGACTCTGTGACTACTATAGTTAACTAGTTGGTCTTCGGTAAGTATTTAATGGATAAAAATTATGCCAGGCACAATTCTAAGTCCAGAGGGTGGAGCCAGAAACTGGACAAATACCCTTCAAGAGATCTGTGGTCTAGCGACTAGACCACAAGAGTGTACCAGGGTAGGGTACACTAAGCAGACAGTTATGATAGGGTGTTAAAATTGCAACAACTGGGGATGTACCGGGTACTGTGGATTAGAGAAGAAATACTTTACCTAGACTGGGAGATGGCTGTAATGATGGGTAAGAAAGATGTCCTCCAGAAGCATTTTCACTTGCACAATTTGTTGAAGATGTTAGCCTAGCAAACTGAATTATCTTCTTCACTATAGTATGGGAGGAAAGGAACATTCAGTTTTCAGCTGTTACTGAGAAGAAATATTAGATCCTAATTTGTTTGTAAGTTGGACATGTTCTGAAGGAAACTGTAACTTGGCCTTTTTCAATGCATTTGCCTTAGCAGCCAGGGTGAAGTATGACCTGTGTATGGGAAACCCGTCTTCTGAATTGCGAGGATCTTTTTGTAGAGATAAAATGATCTTTAGCCTCACCAGTAATAAAGGACATTCAAATTAAAATAATGAATGAGGCTAACGATCTTTTTATCTATTTATTTTCAATTCAGGTTTCACCTTTGGTAATTGATTTGTCTTTTATATTCTGGCCCTTACAAAATTATCTTACTTGCTTTAAAGAATTCCTTTATATTTTGATTACAATCTATTATCTTTTAATGTATTATAAATACCATTTTTTAGTCTGTTGTTTGCTTTTTAATTTTGATTATGGTCCATTTGTAGGACAGAAGTTTTAGTTTTAATATGGTCAAATTCAGGAGTCCTTTTCCCCTTTCATTTTCCTTTTCCTCCTTTACTTTCTATGTCTTGTTTGATTTTTTTACAACATTTAGCTCTTTAATAAAGAGGTAGTAAACAAATTTTGATGTGTTTTTTAGTTAAACACTGTGAAAGATAGTCTCCAAAATTTTCTTCTAATTTTAAAATTTTGTTCTTTTTACTATGACTTTACTTTTTTCTATGGTTAGAGATTGGATATATTGGAAACTTGAAAATGATCCTATATTATGACAGGGCAACTGTCCTTACAGGAATAGTATCTAATGACATCCTTATACTTTTACATAAGGTATCATGAACTCATTGTTTTTATTTTACTTTAATTATTTATTTCATTTATTTGAGAGAGAGAGAGCACAGGTGGGGTAAGGGGCAGAGGAAGAGGGAGAAATAGACTTCCTGTGGGGAGCTGGACATGGGGCTTGATCTGAGGACCCTGAGATCATGACCCAAGCCAAAATCAGATGCTTAACTAACTGAGCTACCCAGCCACCCTATGGACTCATTGTTTTAAATAAAGCAATATTTTAAAAAGGAAAATAATGGAACAACCTAAATGTCAAAATGGAATGAACAATGATGGGTGATAAATTCACATGGTGTAGTAGTATACAGAGATTATAAGGAGAGAAAATAATCAGTGCAGATTTCAAAAAAATAATAGGGTGAAAAGTAGTCAGTTAAAGAAAAGCAAGCTATGTATGATCCTTTTTTTTATTAAGTTTTTATTTTAACTTCAGGTAGTTAACATACAGTGCTGTGTTAGTTTCAGGTGTATAGTATAATGATAAAATAATTCCATATATCACTTAGTGCTCTTCATGACAAGTGGACTCCTTAATCCCCATCTTCTATTTCACCCATCCCCCCACCTGCCTCCCTGCTGGTAACCATCAGTTTGTTCTCTATAGTTATGACTCTGTTTCTTGGTTTCTCTTCCCCCCACCCCCATCCTCAGTTGTTTTTTTTTTTTTTTTCTAAATTTCACATATGAAAGGAATTATATGGTGCTTGGTCTTTCTTTGATTGACTTATTTCACTTACCATTAATAATCTGTAGCTTTGTGGCTTCATCTATGTCATTGCTAATGTTAAGATTTCGTTCTTTTTTAGGGCTGAATAATATTTGAAAGAGAGAGAGAGAGAGAGAGTGTGTGTGTGTGTGTGTGTGTGTGTGTATCACTTCTTTGTCCATTCATCAATCAATGGACACTTGGGCTGCTTCCATAATTTGGTTATTGTAAATAATGCTGCTATAAACACAGGTGTGCATGTATCCCTTTGAATTGGTGTTTTTGTACTTTTGGGTAAATACCCAGGAGGGAAATTAGTGGATTATAGGGTAGTTCTATTTTCAATTTGTTGAGGAACCTCCATACTGTTCTCCACAGTGGTGGCACAGTTTGCACTCCCGCCAATAGTGCAAGAGGGTTCTCCTTTCTCTATATCCTCATCAAAGCTTATTATTTTTTGTGTTTTTGATGTTAGCCATTCTGATAGGTTTGAGGTGATACCTCATTGTCATTTTTATTTGCGTTTCCCCGATGATGAATGATGTTGAGCATCTTTTCATGTTCTGTTGGCTATCTGGATGTCCTCTTTGGACAAATGTCTGTTCATGGCTTCTGCCATTTTTTAATTGGATTACTTTTTTGGGGTGTTGATTGTATACTTTTATCTATTTTGGATACTAACCCTTTATCAGATATGTCATTTGCAAGTATCTTCTCTCATTCAGTAGGTTGTTTTTTAGCTCATTGTTTCCTTCACTGTGCAGAAGCTTTTTAATTAAAAAAATTTTTTTTACAATTTTATTTGTGAGTGAGAGGGAGTGAGAGAGAGTGAGCACAAGTGGGGAAAGGGGCAGAGACAGAGCAAGAAGCAGACTTCCTGCTGAACAGGAAGCCTTACATGGTTACTTACATGGAGCTCGATCCTAGGACCCATCATGAGCTGAGCTGAAGGCAGATGCTTAACTGACTGAGCTACCCAGGTACCCCAGAAGCTTTTTGAGGTAGCCCTAATAGTTCATTTTTCTTTTATTTCCTTGCTTCAGTAGATATATCTAGAAAAATGTTGCTGTGTTTGATGTTTAAGAAATTACTGCCTGTGCTCTCTTTTAGGAATTTTATGGTTTCAGGTCTCACATTTAGGTCTTCAATTCATTTTGAATTTATTTTTGTGTATGGTGTAAGAAAGTGGTCCTGTTTTATTCTTGTCTTATGTAGCTGTCCAGTTTCCCCAACACTATTTGTTAGAGAGACTGTCTTTTTCCCATTGCATATTCTTTTTTCCTTTATTGAAGATGAATTTATCAGTTCATTGTAGGTTTGTTTCTGGGTTTGCTATTCTATCCCATTGATCTATGTGTGAAAAATACTGTTGGTATTTTGATAGGAATGTATTAATTGTGTAGATTGCTTTGGGTAGTATAGACATTTAAACAATATTTGTTCTCCCAATCCATGAGCATGAACTGTCTTTCCATTTCTTTGTGTTCTCCTCAATTTCTTTCCTCAGTATTTTATAGTACAGGTCTTTCACTTCTTTGGTTAAGTTTCTAGGTACTTTATTATTTTTGGTGCAATTGTAAATTGGGTGGTTTTCTTAATTTCTCTTTTGAATGCTTCATTATTACTCTATAGAAATGCAACAGATTTCTGGACATTGATTTGTATCTTGCCACCTTACTGAGTTAATTTATGAGTTGTTATAGTTTTTTGGGGGAGTGTCTAGGGTTTTCTATATATAGTGTCCTATTTTCTGTATAGTGTCATATCATCTGAAAATAGTTTTACTTCTTCCTTTCCAATTTGTATGCCTTTTATTTCCCTTTGTTGTCTGATTGCTGTGGCTAGGACTTGCAGTATTAGGTTGGTGGTAAGAGTGGAATAAAGATGGTGAGAGTGGAATCCTTGTTTTGTTCCTGACCTTAGAGGGAAAGCTCTCAGTTTTCCCCTCATTGAGTATGATATTCACTGTGGGTTTTTCATATATGGCGTTTATTATGTTGAAGTCTGCTCTCTGTAAATGTATTTGTTGAGGGTTTTTATTATGAATGGATGTTGTATGTTGTCCAGTGTTTTTTCTGCATCTATTGAAATGATCATGTAGTTTTCATCCTTTCTCTTATTGATGAGATATATGCTATTGATTGATTTGTGACTATTGAACTATCCTTCCTTCCCAGGAATAAATCCCCCTTAATTGTAGTAAATGATTTTTAATGTATTGTTGGGTTTGGTTTGCTAGTAATTGGTTGAGAATTTTCACATCTATGTTCATCAGAGATATTAGCCTACAGTTCTTTTTTTAGTGGTATATTTATCTAGAATTTGATTTTGTGTCCTGCTACCTTACTGAATTCATTTATCATATGAATTTGGAAGTTTTCTTTCCTTTTCTCTTTTTTGGAATACTTTGAGAAGAATGGGTATTAACTCTTCTTTAAATGTTTGGTCCTTCTGCTGAGTTTGGTTCTTGTTTATTGTTCTTTTTCTAGCTCCTTTAGGTATAAGGTTGTGCTGTTTATTTGGGATTTTTCTTCTTGAGGGAGGCCTGTACTACTCTAGACTTTTAAGTTAAAACCATTTTTGCTGCATCCCAAAGATTTTGAATTGTTGTATTAGCATTTTCATTTGTTTCCATGTAATTTTTTATTTCTTCTTTGATTTCTTGGTTGACCCATTCATTGTTTAGTAGCATGTTATTTAACCTCCATGTATGTGTGTAGTCTTTCCAGGTTTTTTCTTGTGGATGAATTCTGTTTTCATGATGTGGTCCTCAAAAAAGATGCATGGTATGACTTTGATCTTATAATTGTTTTATCTTCTTGTTGGAGTGTCCCTTTTATTATTGTATAGTGTCCTTCTCTGTCTCTTATTACAGAGTTTGCTTTAAAGTCCATTTTCTCCAGTGTGAGTATTCTTACCCTGGCTTTCTTTTGGCATCCGTTTGCATGATAAATGTTTCTCCATCCCCTCACTTTGAATTTGTAGTTGTCTTTAGGTCTGAAATGCATCCCTTGTGGGCAGCATATAGTTGGATCTTGTTTTTTTAATCCACTCTGTCACTCTAGGTCCTTTGATAGGAGTGTTTAGTCCATTTACATCCATAGTGATTGATAGATATATATTTATTGCCATTTTATAACTTGTTTTGTATTTGTTTCTATAATATTTCTTTGATGCTTTTTTCCCTTGATCTCTTTCATGGATTGCTTGTTTCCTTTAGTGATGAACTTAGATTCCTTTCTCTTTATTCTTTGCATACCTATTACTTGTTTTTGATTTATGGTTATCATGAGGTTTGCATATAACCTCTCCTGTATTCAGCAATCTATATTAAGTTGGTAGTCCCTTAAGTTTTAACCCATTCTTTACTCCTTTCCTCATGTTTTAGATATATGATGTCCTATTTTACATTCTTTTATTTTGTGAATCTCTTGACTGATTTTTACAGATATACTTACTTTTCATACTCTAATTTATGGTCTTTACTTTTCATCCAAAGGGTCTCCTTTAATATATATATATATATATATTTTTTTTTTTTGGTAGGGCTAGTTTGTGGTCAAGAGCTCCTTTAGCTTTTGTTTATCTGAGAAACTCTTTATCTCATTCTATTCTGAATGATAGCCTTGCTGGATAGAGTATTCTTGGCTGCAGATTTTCACTCTTAGTGCTTTGAATATGTGATGCTGCTCCTTTCTGGCCTGCAAAAACGTATGCTGAAAATCCACTGATAGCCTTCTGGGGATTCCCTTGTATATAATGATCTTCCCTTCTCTTGCTGCTTTAAACATTTTTTTCTTTTTCTCTACTTTTTGCCATTTTAATCATTATATGTCTTGGATGAACCTCCTTAGGTTGATTTTTTTTTTTTAAATGGTCATCTATTCTTTTTTTTTTTTTTAAGTATTTATTTATTTGACAGATGGAGATCACAAGTTGGCAGAGAGGCAGGCAGAGAGAGAGGAGGAAGTAGGCTCCCCACTGAGCAGAGAGCCCAATGTGGGGCTCCATCCCAGGACCCCAGGATCATGACCTGAGCCGAAGGCAGAGGCTTTAACCCACTGAGCCACCCAGGCGCCCCTAGGTTGAATTTGTTAAGGCATCTCTGTGCCTGGGTATCTGTTTTCTTTCCTAGATGAGGGAAGTGTCCACCTATTATTTCTTCAAATAAAACTTCTGCCCTCCTTTTTCTCTTTATCTTCTGGGATCGTTTTAATTCTAATGTCTTTACACTCCATGAAGTTACTGAGTCTCCTATTCTTTTCTCAGTTTGTAAGATTCTTTTTTCTCTCATTTGCTCAGCTTGATTAACTTCCATTATTCTGTCTTCCTGGTCACTAATGCATTCCTCCCCTTCCTCTAGCTTGCTATTTATTCTATCAAGTGCATTTTTAATTTCGTTTATGGTGTTCTTCCTCTCTGATTGGTTCTTTTTTTTATGTTTTCCATCTGTTTGTTAAGGGTCTCACACAAATAGGTTGAAAGTGAGAGGATGGAAAAATGGATTTTATGCAAATAGTAACCAAAAGAGAACAGGGATGGCTATACTAACATCAGACAAAATAGACTTTAAAGCAAAAACCTACTTAAATCAGAAGATTACAAGGGACAAAGAAGGACATTGTATGTTAATGAAAGTTGCATACAGCAAGAAGGTACAACAATTACAAACAGTTATGCATATAATATACAGACCATCAAAAAATTTGAAGTAAAAATCAACAGAATTAAAGGGAGAAATGGGTGGTTCTGTAATAAGAGTTAAAAATTTCAGTATCCCATTCTTAATAAGGAAAGAAAAGCCAAATGAAAGATAAGTAAGGAAATAGAGAATTTAAAGAACATATAAGCCAGTTAGATCTAACTTATACAGAACATACTACCCAACCCGAACACCACAAAATACACTTTCTTCTCAAGTTCACATGGGACATTCACTAGGATAGATGATTTATTAGGCCACAAATTAAGTCTCATTGGAGTTTAAATGATAGATATAACACTAAGTATTTTTTCTGACCACAATGGGATAAAGTTAGAAATCAATGACAAAAGAAAAGCTGGAAAATGCACAGTTTTGTGAAAGTTAAACAACATTCTCTTAAATTGCCAATGAATCAAAGAAAAAATCTAAAAGAAATTAGGAAATATTTTGAGACAAATATCAGCAAAAACATAACATACCAAAACTTACGGGACATAGTAAAAGCAGTGCCATGGTGAAAATTTATAACTAAAATCTTTACCTTAAAAAAAGAAGAAAGGTCTTAAACCAACAATGTAACTTTACAACTTAGGGAACGAGGAAAAGAGCAAACTAAACCTAAAGCTAGCAGAAGGAAGGAAATAATAAAGACTAGAGCAGGTAAATGAACTATAGAATAGAAAAAAATATATAGTAGAGAAAAATGACTAAAACCAAAAACTGGTTCTTCAAAAAGATCAAGAAAATTGAAATTTAGCTAGAAGGACTAAAAAAAAAAGAGAGAGAGAGAGAGAGAAGTCTCAATTACTAAAATCAGAACCCAAAGTAGGGACCAACAGTTAGGTTTGTACCAGTTATATGGGCCTGTGACTTTTCTCAAGTTTGACCATCTGGTACACAGCCATGGTACAGTAGTTGAGTCTGCATTTGCTTATCATGCTGCTCTCACTCAGCCTGGCCCTGCTGCATAGTTCAAGCCTTCTTTTAGTCCTTAACACTTGGTGTTTTAGGAATTTAACTGAAGCAATGTGGAGAACATAAACACGTGAAGGTTTTATTATGGATGCAGTTGGGAGTGGCTTTGGTATGTGTGGGACAGAGCACTGTGATGGCACTACAGGTTTGAGGGAAGTCTTGATGAATTTGGAAAATCCATAAGATATGTTTTACTTAGCAGTCACATGCTCACCAAAAAAGTTTTACTGCTAAGTGAAACATATCTTATCCACATAAAACATGGATTTTCCAAATTCATCAGTACTGCTTAGCAGTCCTGCTATTTGTTAAATTATGGAATTTGGAAAATCCATAAGGTATGTTTTACTGCTACTGTTACATCTACAAATAGTATAAAATTCAAAACACATGGATAAATAGGAGGTTTGTCAAGTATCTGGGGCTGGGACCCATGCTGAATATACTACAGGGACAGCTTCAGCTCCAGTGGGGATAGTGATACATTGATGTGCTTCTTACCAGGCCACCAAGCTGTAGAATGTATAAAAAGAGAAGATCTAACAATAGTTTTCTAAAAAGTGATTTCAGGAATTCAAAATACTTTCCAAACTTCTTTAGGGCTGGATTAAATGTGGATTAAGTACATATGTAACACATTATGAACAACACTGAAAGGACTTTCAGAGATCCTCTGTAAAATGGCCCCTGTAAAATCTTGCAGTTGTTTCTTATTTACCTGCCTTTGATATTTCTTTAGACATCCCCAAAGCACTGAAAAATCATCCTATTATGCATCAGTGGCATATGTAATGGTGACATCATTGAGGTATTACAGTGATTGGCTCTTTTGGGAGGAAGAAGTCTTGCACTCTACAGAGCTGAGGCTTCCAACAAGTAAGACCTTGAGAGAGAATTCCAAGGGTGTAGTGAATACTTCAAAATGTTAGGAATTATCAAAGTAAATGGAATAAAAGGGACCCAGACTAGTAACAAAAGGGGGAAAAAGGCTTATGCTGACTACATATGATTTATGGAATTGTTTTTAATTCAAAAGTAGCAACAAAAAGGCCTGTAGAACCTTCATTTATGTAACCACCAATTGCAAGTCAAACATGAACACTGTGTTAGGGTTCCCCAGAGAAGCAGAACCAACAGGAAAGATTTTAGATACAGGTGTAGAAGAAGAGATTTACTATGGGGATTACCTCATGGAGGCTGGGATAAGCCATGATGCAATCATCTGTGTGCCATCTGGAGAAGCAGGAAAGTGATATAATTTAGTCCTACTTCAAAGGCCTGAAGAGGAGGGGAGCTGATGATGTAACTCCCACTGGAAAGCTGAAGGCCTGCAAAGGGGTGGGGTGGACACCTGGTGTAAGTTCAAGAGTCTAAAGGCCTAAAAGCCAGATCAGATGTCAGAGGTCAGGAGAAGATGGGCATTGTAGCTCAAGTAAAATAATAATTTGCCCTTCCTCTGTCCTCAACAGATTGGGTGTTGCCCACCCACATTGGTGAGGCATATCTTCTTTACTCAGTCTACAGATTCAAGTGCCAGTCTTTTTGAAACATTTTCACAGACTTCCAGAAATCGTGTCTTACCAGTGGTGTGGGCTTCCCTTACCTAGGTCAAGACAACACATTCAATTAACCACTATAAACACCATTCCTTAAAATCCTAATCATCAGATCTGTTCCTATGAGGCTGCCATTTTTATTTTGTATCAACATTAGTGTCTTCTCTGTTGTCCCCTACAACCCAGAAATTATATTGTCAGCTACTTGTGCTCTCTATTAACTGCTCTCATCATTCTTTCCATATATGAATGTGGTTTGCATCCCCCAATCATAATCCAATGAATTTTCCCACAATTACTACAAATATGCCTATCATTGTTAGAGTTTTCCTAATCCATTTCAGAATAAATGATTTTCATATACTAGTAACTTTCATTTTATTTCCAATTGCTTAACATTATGAATCAAATGAGCTACTCTTTAGGTACACAACTGACCTTTCAGATTGACCTGTGACATGTTTCTCTGGGGAAAGATTTATGGATGCAATTCTGACAAATTCCACCAAATCATACCTATTTTTTTTTTAAATCATAAAACTCAAAACTAGTCCATTTGGGGTACTATATTTTGTTTATTTTGCTTAGGATAATTTACATAATTTGTATTAAGAGATTAAAACTGATTTGGACAAGTAAGAAATTAGTTTTTACCTCTCCATTATTTTTGAGTAGTTCAAAGGTAGGAAAATTCTATAATGAATCTTGAAATTTCAGTTTTGTTCACAGTGTTTTACATACATGTTTTACATATGTATCTCCACTTTTTTGTTGTTACAAGCTAGCCATAGTCTTAGATTATTTGACTGTGGGGGGAGCTTTGAAATCTTCTAATTCATTTCCTTTATGAAATTGATAACTATTGTTTTCTTCCTCCCACTATTTGTTTGGATAATAGCACCATAGATTTCCTTTGTTTGGTGAGCATGTGACTCAGTCTCAAGTCAAAGTGAACATGGATTATCTTGGTCACATTTTTGGGTTCAGGAGTTTATGTGAGCTCATCAGGTCAATCAAAGCTTATGAATGAATCCTAGTTCTAGGAGTTTTGTTGAAACTGTTGAGAAATGCGTTCTTATCTCTCGCTATTGTTACCCAGCAGATGGGCTATAAGCCTGGAGTTTTTCCAAAGACTGCCTTTGTCTCTCCTTGAGGAGGACCTTTCTGAGAATGAAGCCAATAGAGAGGAACACTGAGCAAAGGAGAGACAGTTAACTGTTACACCCCTCAAGTACCTAGATTTGGCCTTTCCTGAGGTCTGCTATTAGATATTTTGACTACATGAGATAGTTCAAATTTTTTCTTTATTTAAATTATTTTGAATGGGGTTTCTATCACTTGTAGGCAAAATAGTTGTGATATATATATATATATATATATATATATATATATATATTTTTTTTTTTTTTTTAATTTATACAAAGAAACTAAGACACAGAAAAATAATGATTTGCTTCAGGTTCACAACCCTGGGTCAGAGTCTAAAACTGAATCCTTCCAAGCCAGAGCTGTTTCCAGTTCACACCTTTCCTCTTTAGAAAGGGGACTGTTACATTCCCCATTTCGGGAGCTGACCATTTTCCATCTTGCTGTATGTTCATTTTGCATTCACTGATTATACCAACTTTCTTGTGTCACACACAGAATAAAGTTCCCAATTGTTCATGCTCTTGACACAGAAGGTAATAGATTGACAGATTCAGATGGAATTTAAAAATGTCTTTTATTTTTGGATGTCTGTCTAGTTCAGGAATGAGGTTGAGCTTTGATAGGATACCTTGTAAATAATTCTTAAGTGGAATATACAGAACCCTCACTTTGCCAAGTCTATGGCAGCTATTATAAATTGAGAGGATGTGCTTTCTTCTACCTAAATGAATTTTTAAAAATCAAATGTTAAATCTTTCTTCTAATATGAAGACTTTGAAAACTCTCCATTAGAAATTCCAAAGCAAAGGAATTCTGTATGACTTACTTTGATGAGAGTATGACCACCATGTTTAATGGTCTAATTCTAAATTTAGGAAAACACAAGATACTATCCTACTAGGTAAAAGACATCTGAGGCATAATTAAAACAAATCTTGGTTTTACGCATGTTCCTATTCTTACATAAATATTGATTTAGTCATTTTAGGCTGCCAGTAGGCTAACTCAAGAAGAGAAGTATTCAGTCTCTGTGGTATTTGAAAAAGTTGGCCTTGACTTGGAGATAAGTATTGCTGAGGATTCTTGCTGCTAGATTTATGATCTGTGAGTGGTTGGGAGGCATTCAGAATATTAAAGTGAATTTGTCTTTGATAGTGCTTGAGTTTGTTCAAGCCAACAACTAAGGTTGCCGTTAGAACATTTCCTGCTGCCATTCTGCCCTTATAATATCAATCTTCAAGGTGATGTCAAGACGGCACTAGAGTTGAAATGAGTCAGTTGTCTCTGAATACACTAGGAGTGCCCCATGCAAAAAAGAATCACAGACAAATGAACATATAAAACAAAAATTCTGATCTTAAGAACTTCTATTTCCCATCCCATGTATGGTTGATGGAAGGCAAGAAACAGTTTTCATTAAAAGAATTTTTCTTATACATTTGTGAATAAATCTGCTATTTATTTCAAATGCCATTTGAACTCTTTAGAAGATAGATAATTGGTTTATTAGTCATTGTTTTTAAAAATAGCTGAGGCCATTCTTTTTGAATGGATTTGGTTTTGATAGACGTAGTTTTAGTCTTTCTGAACTAATATATAAATTCTACCTTCTGAGTTGGATGTGACATTTGAGGGCTGTCAGTAACAGTTAGCTGGGGATTCATTCAGGTTAGGCAGAGTTGCAGTCATTGGTGGGGCAGACTTAGATGTAGCCACATTGCTGATGTGTTGGGTTGTTGAACTGAGAACTACATTTTAGATCAGGGTGTGCTTTCACTTCACATAACTCAGTCCCACATGCAGTTTCTTGACCCCTCTCCTGTTTCTTATTCTCACCACTTTCTGAGTATCGTCTGGAATAGAAATACAATAGCTTTAGGATTGACCTACATCCCATTTGAACTATTCAGAATGGGGAAGTAAAGGATGATTTCATCAATTTCTGAGTCTGAGGACTCATGGAAACAAGTGCTGTCAGGTCTGACAGTTTTCTTTGAGCTCACTTAGTAGGGGGGGTGGAATTAGGAGGAATATTTCACGTCATTGAATCCAGTTACTTAAGGATTAGGAATTGTTGGTTGTGTGTGTGTGTGTGTGTGTGTGTGTGTGTGTCTGTATTTGTGTTTTATGATATTTAGTGAAGGAATTTTGGAAGTGGCTACCACCAAGCCTCTTAAAATATAGCTTCATAGTTAGCATTTACTGAACAGGACTTAGCTAGCCCAAACACTTGTGAACAATTTCTCTTTTTCTCTGCCCCCCCCCCATTCATGTTGGTTCCCTAAAACCTAAAACACTCTGAAAATATATTGATTTCCTAATAACAGAGGTGGGACACTGCTGTACACAAAGGATGGGAACCTTCTTCATCACTGATTATCTTAATGGATAAGCCATCTCAGAAGCTGCACTTATTTTCGAGAAGACAAGAAGCAAATGATATCCAAAGAACTGTCTTTTATAGTTTGGCTATCTTGGGAAGGGCAGACCCTACAATGTACAACACCAAATCTCAAACAAAACAAACAAAAGGAAATGTCTCTTAAGTTCCTGAGAGAGGAGTAGTGCAGATCAATTTTGCAAGACCTGACAAGTAGGCTTGCTCACTGTGACACATCATTTTCCCAGAAAAATGTTGCTTCAAGAGATACTTTGGAGAGTGCAGGAGGCAGTCTGTGGCTTACAATGAAATCAGTTGATCATTCAGGCTCTAAAGGTTTAATGACATCTTCAGAATGCCTTTCTTTGCTTTGGGCACAGTGTTGCTGAAAATTACCTTCAGCTGTTTGCTGATATATGCAGATCTTTGTTAATTCTGGGTAGCTGGCATCATGGCAAATTGGGAAACTGAATTGCTCTAGTAATTTAACATTTTGGCCAACTGTTAGACACCTGCTTTCTCCCAACGTTAGGATCACCTCTCTGTGTGTGTGTGTATGTCTGTTTATGTATGTGTGTGTCTTCCTCTCTTCTCTGTCTTCACTTTTTCTTGAAAGTTTTCTCCTCGGCTCTCTCTGGAAAGCAAGGACTTTGAAAGGACAAACTTGCTTGATTTTTGACAAGGACCTCTTGGCAAAAATGTGAACCGTGTATTTGGTAGATGTTTTAGAGTCCAATTGTAGATCAAGGAGAAAAAATATATCAAGCAGAGCTGTTCGCCAGTGGACCAGGATATTGTAGATGATTGTGAGTTCTCCCTGTGTTTGGACATTCAAACAGAATAAGTGAAGTGAAGCTTTCGACAACATGGATTCTGCTCTGCTTTAAAACTCTGGCTTCGCCCCATGACAGCTGTGTGACTTGGGAAAATTGTTCTCTTCAGGAAACTCAACCCTCACATTGGTCAATCAGGGACAGTAATACCTACTGCACAAGGTAATCGTGAATGTTACACGAAACAAAGTAAATAAGGCTCTTTGTGAAGTGACACGTCGTAGGAGACTGAACTGCAATTGTTAGGGCCACTGATTACAGATACTGTGGAAAGGGTCTGGTTTAAGTATCTGCTGTTCTTTTAGGGAATAATTATCTTTCTGATACTTTCATTACCCTGTCTCAGGAGTTTCTTTTAAGAATCCATGGTAGTACCTTGTCACTTCTTGTCTAATAAAGAATTTTGGGGAAGAGTTAGCCACCTAAACTTTCAGAGTTAGAAAGTGTTAAGAATTAACTGAGGTAGTAAGAGCACATTTTATTGTCTAGCACTTTGGATTTCGTAGAAGTTTTTACATGCAATGTTGAACACTTCAGACATGGACAATTTGAAAGAACTGTGTAGTGAGCACCCACATTCGGCCATCAATATTTTACTATACTCATCCATCACATATCCATCTATTTATACCTCTACCAATTTCAGGTGCATTTAAAGACAGTAGCAGATACTAGTACACATAGCCTTAAATATGTCAGTATCTATATCATGAATTACAATTCACTGTTTGTTTACAGTACTTTTATTTAGACGAAATTTATACACACTGAGATGTATATACATCTTAAGGGCACTATTCTACGACTCCTGACAAATGCTTACACTTGTGTAGCTTCCACCAGTCAAGATATGGAACATTTCCTTCTCCCCAGAAAATTCCCTCCTCCCCCTTCTGAGTCATGGGATTTCCCCCATAGGCCATCTCTGTTCTGGTATTTTGTTCAGCATATTTTAGTTTGCCCTGTTCTAGAACCTCATATCAATGGAAGCCTAAAGTGTGTCCTCTTTGTGAAAGGATTCTGTCATTCGGCATAATATTTCTGAGATTTATTCTTTATGACAGAGTAGTAGGTCATTATATATGAATATACCCCTGTTTAAAAAATATTTGCTGTTGATAAACATCTGGGCTGTTTCTACTTTTTGGCTGGGATGAATAAATCCGTGAAAATTCTACAAGACTTTTTTTTTTCCCAAATTTTTCTTAAAGATTATTTATTTATTTATTTGACAGAGACACAGAGAGAGCAGGGGAACACAAGCAGGGGGAATGGGAGAGGGAGAAGCAGGCTTCCCGCCGAGGAGGAAGCCCGATGGGACCTCGATCCCAGGACTCTGGGATCACGACCTGAGTTGAAGGCAGATACTTAATGAGTGAGCCACCCAGCTGCCCATATCAAAACTTTCTGTGAACATATGCTTTCATGTCTCTTTGGTTAATACCTGTAATTTGTAAGACTCATAGTTGCTGCACTTCCTCTTCAACAATTGGAGTTATTTGTCTTTTTATTTTTAGCCATTCTGGTAGATGTGTAGTAGTATCTCATTATGGTTTAGTATGAATTTCTATTAAATGATAATATTAAGTACTTTTTAATGTACATATTGGCCATGTTATATCCACCCCCCTGCCCCCCACCCAGAGTGTCTGTTAAAGACTTTTGTCCACTTTTTGAGTTAGGTTGTCTTTTATTACTGAGTTAGGGAGTGTTCTTATGTATCTTCTATGCCAATTCTCTGTCAGATAGGTGTTTTGTGAGTATTTCCCATTCTGGCACTTATCTAATTACTTAAGTGTGTCTTTAGATAGGACAAATGTATAGTTTTGATGAGGTCTAATATATCACTTTTTTCCCTTTATGGTCATTACTTTCTATGTACTGTTGAAGACACATTTCCTACCTCCAAGTGATAGCTCTATTTCCTTTTAGAAACTTTCTAATTTTAGCATTCACATTTAGGTTTATAATGCAGCTCAACCAAATTTTTTGTGTATGGTGTGAGATAGAGGTCAACATTTATTTATTCCATATGAATATGTAGTTCTTCTGACATCATATGTTGTAAAGATTTTGATTTCCTCATGGATTTCTTTAGTGCCTTTGAAAAAAATCAAATGATCCTATAAATGGTAGTTATTTTGTTCTTCTGAACATTTTATCAATGATTAGGTAAATAACATACTGTCCTATACATTTGTAGAAAGTTTGCATCAAGCTGTACTTGTATTTCAACTTTATTCTTCTTAAGGTTGTTTTGCTATCCTAGGTCATTGACATTTCTATGTTAATTTTAAAATTAGCTTGTCAATTTCTATAAAAATTCCAGTGGAATTATTATTATGATTGCAATGGTTTTGTAGATCATTTTGTGGAGAACTGACATCAAGTAATATTGAATATCCTAATCCATAAGTATGATACTTCTCTCCATTTATTAAGGTTTTTTTTTTTTTTTTTTAAATTCACTCTCAGCAAAGCTTTGTGGTCTTCCTTGCAGTGAAGTCTTAAAGGTCTTCTGTTAAATTTATTCCTTAGTATTTATGTTATATTTTTTGATGTCTCTATAAATGAAATTATTCTTTTAATTTTTCATTTGATGCCACTAGTATATAAAAACATAATTTAGCTGGAGATTCCTTAGGATTTTCACAACTGTGATCATGTAATCTGTGAATAAGGAGAGCTGACCTTTTCTTTTATGGTCTTTCTTTGTCTGGCCTTATTGCACTGACAGGACATCCAGTAAAATGTCGAATAAATGTGTCAAGAATAGATATCCTTGCTTTGTTCTAAGATTCAAGAAGAAAACCTTAAATATTTCATCCTTAAGTATGATTTTAGCTCCAGGTTTTTCACAGATGCCCTTTATATGATTTAGGAAGTTATCTTATATTTCTAATATTCCTAATCATTGAGATGCTCCGTTATGACATTAGATTAGGACATTAGATTGTGTCAAATGTTATCCCCTTACCTTTTGAGATGAATGTTTGGATTCTCACCCTTTTTTCTATTTATATGGTGAATTACATGATTGAGTTTTGCATGTTAAACCTACCAAGTGTTTTTGGGGCAAATCCTCCTTGGTAATGATCCAGTTCTATTTGTATATATTTCCAGAGTTGATCTGAAAATAGATTATTGAAGATTTTTATGTTCATAAATATAAAATAATTTTTCTCATTTTAAAAACTCCTTTAAAATAATTGAATGGTTAAAAAATAATGACAACATGTCATGAAAGTTATGATAATGTAGAATTAAAATAGATGATAGTGGTTCAAAGGTTAGAGTGTAGTTTTTATACTTTCGTAGAGGTCATACATTTTACATGACATAGTATAATTTGAAGTAAAATTAAGATATGTTAAAGATGCATATAATGAAGTATAATATAACCATTGAAACATAAAACAGAGGTAAAGCCAGTTAGCCAATGGAGAAAGCCAGAACTGTATGAAATACTCAGTTAACCCTAAAGAAGACAGTAAAATAGGAAAAAAGGAACCAAAACCAGAAGGGTGAAGTAAAGCACAAATAACAAGATAATAGATTAAAGCCTAATAACATTCATAATTATATTAAATGAACATGGTTAGAACATTCCAGTTAAAAGACAGAGATTGTCAGACTTGATAGAAAAGACCCAATTGTATTCCACAGGAAACCCACTTCACTGCCATGATACTCTGTTACAGTCTTTACTTTAAATAGTCATACATATTTAAAGAAAGTAAAGGAAAAGTTAAGTTCTTTTAATTGGAAGTTTCTAGATTGAATGAAGTATATCATTCTTTTCTCCTTTATGCTTATTGTTCTCTGTGTCTCATTAAAGAAACATTTGCCTCTCTCTCCAAGTGGCACACAGGTATTAGAGCAGAAGCCACAGTTTCTGGGGATAAGTCCAGTGATACTGTCACTATATCATGGGGAAATTGTGCCTATGGGAGTGCTATGTTTACTATTAAGCACCACAAAAATGAATATGAAATGTCATTCCTTTTAGAAATCCTGGAATGTAGCCATTTCAGGAGGTATCTTCCCATCAGTGGCCATTAAGCCACCAGGAGGTTAGGAATGGTGCCCTCAGCACCTGGACATTCCTGCTCTGGGAGATTCTAATCCAGGTGTCTGATTTCTGTGCCTGCAGCCTTTTTTGGTTGCCAGGGCAGGGTCTCCAACGGCAGGTGCTAAAAGATGACCATTTCTCTCTCTCTTCATTCTAGTCCTATTCCCTAAAGTCTCTGCCATTTAATCAAGCACAAGGTAAAATGAAGTGTGTGTATATGAATGTGTACAGCACAAGTTTGGGTTAGTGTGCCCTCCTCTATCAGAGGAGTAAGCATTAGCTAGACCTGGAAGTAGGAGATTGGGAAAAGGTAAATGGAGAACAGCCTTCAGTGCACACAGTTAAGTCCCTTTGGCTATAGCATGGATTGGGGGTGTCAGTGTCTGTTTTTCTAAATTATAGTTTAACAGAGAAATGATTTTTGGTTTTTCTTTCCTCATTTAGATGTATCCTCTCTTCAAATAAAGTTGTATATAAAACATTAATAGATAAAATCTGACCTGCTCTGTAAAACCAAGTAAATGGCTTAGGGTTCTACTCAGCCTTCCTCACAGTTGGAAAGGTTAACAAAGATTATTTATTATCAACGATGGGAGAGAAATCTAGTTAAAGCCACATTGCACTATGTTCACTTAGCTGGATGAATCATTGTAAAACAAGCATTATATTCCTAGAAACATAACAGAAAAAAAAAAACTGATAAATTTACCTACATAAAAGTTGACAATTGTGTGATGGCAAAAAAATAAAAAATAAAGAGAATAACAATCTATGATACAGATTTTCAACATAGAAGACAAATGGTTAACTCTGTTAGTTCACTAAATGTTTATACAAATCAGTAATTAAGTGATGGGAAACCTTAAAAGGCAAAGCACCTAAAAGATAGTTTGTAGAAAAAAAATGCAAATAGTTAAACATTAAATGAAGCTCTTTATTCATAATTAAGAAAATGCACATCAAAGCAATGAAATTCTATTCCCCTTCCTTCCCATCAGATGGGGAAAAACTAATGTTTAATGATAATACAGATGGTAATAAACAAAAATGTTTAGTGTTGAGAGAGTGGATAACGGGAACCCTCATACTCGGTTGGTGGGAGAAAGGGGGTATAACCTTTGTGGAGAGAAACTGAGCAATATCTATGAATCTAAGAATGACCTAGAAGTCCCTTTGTTAGGAATTTATTTTATGGGTCTGCTCGCAAAAACATTGCAGTGATCTGTCTTTGGGAAGATAGGGCCTTTCTTCCATACTCCTGAGGCTTTGTCCTGTGCTGGAGGGAGAATCCACCACCGTCAGACTGGCCGTGTTTTGACTCTCTCATTCACTCTTGATGGGAGGTGGAGTGACCTGTTCTGAGAGTTTGGAAGCAGAGACAGACCTAGGTAGTTCTGCCTCATCCTTGTTCCCTTCTTTTGGAAGCTGGCTGCCTGTAGGAAACACACATTCCACTCTGCCTCTCCATCTTGTAGATCTGTGTGTGTGTGTGTGTGTGTGTGTGTGTATGTAAGTAATGCTTACTGGGTGGGTAAATCTAATTCTGGGTTACATTATTAGAAAGTTCTGCTGCAGAGCATTTTAAGCCATAGTCTCTCCAATACCAGCTTTATAGTGATGAAAGCAGCATTTTGGTCTCTGTAGGCTTAGTCTTTATTTTTTCTTTCATTCGGCTGAGAACTAGCTTGGGACAAGAAGAATAACCTTGTGAGACGTAAAAGGAACAGAATCCCAGGGATGAAAGGAACCATTCAGGTTTTTACCTTGGCAGATTGATGTGGCCTTATCCTGGGCAGTGGGTTACTTTTCTAGAGTTTTGCCCTATTTTTAATGGCTGTAAGTGGAATCCCAATGTTGGTTTTTGTTTGTTTGTTTGTTGTGAAATCCATAGGTTTTAAGACTTATTTTACATGGTGTTTTGACTTCAGCAGGATGAACCAGCTTGTGGCCTCTTTGTCCCCTAGCTAGTGATGATTTTTACAGGGGCTGCAGCAGCCTTCCACAAGCACTCCTGGGTACAGGGAAAACAGGGCCTCCACAGATGTGCCAGCCTCAAGAAGCACACACATCCCTACACCCACAGTCCCCCCCAGTGAGCTAGTTTTGCATAAGCGGGATCATTTTTGCAATAAATCCTGACTCCCCTACAACCAATGTCAACTGAGCACCTATGGATATTAGTGATCCTAAAGGAACTGTAGGGTGCGGATACTTTGGTCTTGGTCGCTATGCAGATAATAAATGAACATGCACCCACCAGAAACCCTGGTTCATTCAGTTATTTATGTGTCTGAGGTTGAAATAGAAATAAACTCTAATCTCTATCAGAGGATCTTCTTCTCTGATCAGGGTACGCTTTCTCCCATTATCTATGCCTGTGCCTCATCAGAGCACATCACGATAAGACAAGGCTGCCATCATTCTTGTGTCAGTCCTGTTGTTGGTGTGTATATCCACCTGTGAAGTGGCCTTCTCCACCTCTCTGTCCAGACTTGTCATCATCTTCAGGCCCACGTCATGTCCTCTTTCTTTCTTGGAGCCATTTTTTTTTTTTTTAAGATTTTAATCATTCATTTGACAAAGAGAGTGAGTGCACAAGCAGCGGGAGCAGCAGGCAGAGGGTGAGGGAGAAGCAGACTCCCCGCTGAGCTGGGAGCTCAACATGGGGCTCCATCCCAGGACCCTGTGATCATGACCTGAGCCGAAGGCAGACCCTTAACTGACTGAGCCATCCAGGCGCCCCTCCTTGAAGTCATTCTTGATTGCCAACACTTGTCATCTTAGTTCTTTAAGAGGAGAACTTTATGACAACAAATCTTGTGTTGTTCACTAATGTTTCTCATGTGTTTGCTTTAATTTATTACAGACCAGAAACACTGTGGGGACAGGATTTTACTTGTACTTTCTACCCTCCTCTCCTGGTGCTAAGAAATCAGAGTGTTCTGTCATTCAGAAAGTACTCTAGGATTACTAGGTAGTTTATAATTTTATAACTGAATGGATTATGAACCAGTGATACTAATTAATAGTTAAAAAGTGAAATTTTAATTTCACTAACCCTTGCCAGGAGCTAATTTTTATTTCCCTTAACAGTATTACCTATCTTTCTTTGGTTATCAATTTCATTGCAGATTTTCATTGTGTGTGGCATTCTGAATTCTATTTTTCACACCCTCCCATATCATCATGAATACCTCCATATATCTATATATTCTTCAAAATTATTATTTTTGTTGGTTGCATAATTTTCTAGTTTGTTAATAGGCAATAATTACTGTGCCATTTTCTTACTGTCGGGCATAAAGATTGTTTTTAGCTTCTTGCCACAATGTACAAATAACATTTTCAAATGTTTGAAACTCTTTGATTTTGTTATATTTTGTAGATAAATTCCCCGGCTGTTGTCTGATTTGATAATAAGTGCTTAATAAATCCATGCCGTTTATTTTGTCCCCAGACATTTTTGAGTAACTTTATAGCCTGAGTCAGTATGAAAGTACCTCATTTTTCTTTGATTAACAAAGTCTAAAAAAAAAAAAGTGCTTACAAAGTTATTTATTTATTTTTCTAAGCTCCGATGTCTAGCTTCTTTGGAAATGTGGAGGTACTGGAATCTGTCTGACAGGATGTATGTTTTCCCCTTGGGAACCTCAGAACATCAGACGTAACAGCAATGAAACCACTCACATTTGGATTGCAAGGATGAAATTTTCATGCAGAAAATCTTGTAACCCAAAATGGCGTTGTCTCTGCACTCATGGTGAGCATAGCAGCGTGTCCAGGGAAATATGAATTGGTCCCTCACGTGCCTTCATCTGTTGTTCAGATTCTGCTGTCCATTAAAAAATGCAGGAAATTATGTTGGAATTTATCATGGGCTTACTAGCCTACCCTCCTTTACAAAAATAATCACCAACTATAAAACCATGCAAGGATTGAAAAAGAGTGTGTGACACTCATATAAAGATGGTTGTGATTTAAGAGACAGGAAATGTAATTATGCGCTGCTGAAGTTCTTGTCCTTGCTTATGCAAGGGCACAGTAAATATAAAGTTGCCGTACCATAGGGAGTACAAAATGCTGCTGTAACTTGCTGAAGAGATCTCAAGACTCAAACCTAAAACCTCCCCCCTTCCTGACAAGGCTGTTTGTGGACTGTCACGGATAGGTTTGTATGTATTTTAGGTGTATGTCACTGAATGAATGAGTAAATGAGTAAGAGCCAGAGGTACTATCTCCAAAACCCATGTAGAGGTAAGAAGGTCTCTGTGTCCTTTACTTCCAGGATTTCTGGGTAATGTCTTTCCCATTTTGTTCTATTACGAATCCACCTGCATATTCAGCAACTAATGAACTAAAAAGGAAAAGGAAAGAGACCTATGCAAGGACACATAAGTAAATGCACCCCATAGTTTCTAGAATGAGTCATGAGGCTACAACTGCTGTTAGGGATTTTTATTTTGCATTATTAGCCCACATTCTCCTTTTCCCTCTCTAGTATTTCAGATAGTTAAGGTTCCTTGCCTGCTATGGTAATCTAAATACTATTTCTGAAAGACAAATTTTGTGGTGGTCCTACTTAAGTGTAGTTTGAGAGGGTCTGCCATTAACATTAGCAGAGTGGTAGAGGAGGTGATTTAGGATATCCTCTGGGCTCAAAATCTTTGTGGCCCTCACTTTGTAGCAACAACAATATCTGCCATAGTTGTTAGCATTTGTCACCCCAGCCAACCTCATGACCTCCTTTTTTGCATAAGCTATATAGTTTCAAAATGTCTATACAGAGACTTAGCTTTCGTTTAGTGGCAGTGTTCTCTGTGCCCCAAGTAGAAATGTCCCTCCCATAGATGTTAAACCTGTGGCTTGTAGAGTGCTGAGCATGGGATCAAGCTGCAGACATTTGAATGTGGACCATTAAGTGTATCATCAGGAAGCGCCACCCACACTTTTACTGTTTGGTTCTCAGATGTGTTACTTTGGTTGTGGGTAAAAGACACAATATCTTGGCCATTAGTTGAGGTATATACATATGTTACAAGACAGGACTCTATCTTTAGAAGATATTTCTCCCAGCGAGGACTATCTCCGCATCCAATGATCTATTTAAACATCCTTCAGTATCAGCTACTTTTAGATGATGGGGTACATACTAAGATCTCTGGCTTTACACAGGGTTTAGGATGGAGAGCCTGGTTGTCATAAAAGATTCCTGTAAAGAATTTATGACTGAGTTGAGAGTCAAGTCATGCGAAGACATTTGCCAGATGAAGGGAGGAAGGAGCGAGAGTGTTTTGGGCAGAGGGAATAGAATATGCAAAAAACTTGTGAGAGAAAGGGTAATGTATTTGAGAAATTTCTAAGTGGATAATAGTAACAGTGAAGCAGAGAGATTGAAAAAAGAGAAGTAAAAAACCAGAGTGGAGATAGAGGCAAGGGGTAATGCATTCAGAGCTTTAAGAATCATGTAACATATTTTTGGCATTTATCCTAAGAATGATAGAGAGTGATAAAAAAAAAGTTCTTGGTGTGTGTGCGTGTGCACACAGAAGAGGAAAAGGGTTAACATCATCAAATTTGCTCTATAAAGTGTTCAGTGTCGCTATGGCAGGGAGAGCACATTGTAAGGGCACCAACAAGGACAGAGGGAGACTAGTTGGGAGGCAGAATGATCGTATGAAGAAAAAAAATGGTGTGAGATTGGGATGAGTGTTCTCTGGAATACTCTGAAATTCAAAAATTCTCTGGAATTCATGGTATTTTCAGAATATAATATAATTGATGACATGGAAATAGACACAGTTCTCCAAGGATGGAGAATAGAGTGAGGGCCAAAGGGCTACGTTTGGGACCTGGGAGCCTTGAAGACTTGATAGTGCAATGGCGGAGGATAAACCTGGAAAGGGGGCTGATAAAGTCAGGTGGGAGAGACTTCTGTTGTGGCAGCCAAGGGACATAAGTGTTTTAAGTGATGGGTGTGGTCAACAGTGTGAAACGCCAGTGAGAGAAATTAAGGAAGAGCCATGCTGAAATGTCCCTTGGACTTAGCATCAGACGGGCACTGGTGGTTCTCAGCAGGAACTGTTCTGATGGATGGATGCACGTGGAAGAAAGAATGGGACATAACGAAAGGGAGACAAAGGGGCAAACAAATTATTTGTAGAATTCTGTGAGGAGTAAGAAGAAGAAGGAGATTAGTTCCTGGGGAGGTGGGGGTGATAGGGGTTCCTGGGTAGGAATGTTGTTTTAGCGGGAAACTTCTGTGAGAAAGGGTATTTGATAGTGTGAATTGAAACAATGGAGGGATAGGATTTAACGAAGGAGGGGCTGGACAGCTCCTCTATTGTGCTGAAACAGGTGACTTAGATATGGGAGTCCTGGGAGTGTGGTATCAGGGAAACCAAGGAGTTCCCATCTGATGGCTTCTAATTTCTGACAGTAGAGGTTATCTGCTGAGAGTGAAGAGAAATGGGGGAGTGGGTGGGAGATTTGAGCGGAGTTGTGAAATTGCTGTTAGGGAGGATGGAAGAGGGAGATGATCCTAAAGGGAAGCAAAGCAGGACCGTCAGGCATCTGAACAGGTAGGCTGAGGGGTTGATTATGGTGGATCCAGAACTAAGTTCAAATGTATGTATCTAATTTTGTGATTTTCACACCGTGTCTAGCAGGCCTTATGTTGAATACTTAAGATGTGAATAAATATTTTGCTAAAAAAAAAAACAAAAACAAAAACAGAAAAACCTTAAGGAATTCTGCCTACTATATTTCTCACTGGGAAATTCACAATGTACTTAATGGTGCTGTGTGGTCTGTAGAAATCTTGAAGTGAGTAAACTTGCTAAACTTTGCTTAAACCAGTTCCTTGCAGGGGAGGTCTTCGGGATCTGGCTTGTGCCTGATGATCTTGCCCCTTGGCATCTCCCAGCCCGCTGCTTGCCTCCCCATTCTACCGGACTACTCGCCTTTCTTTAAAATCCCACTGTTCTTTTCTCAAATTCTTTGCCCAGAATGGTCCCTTAGCCTGGAACATCTTTTCTGCCACCCACTTTTCATATGACTGCCTTGGGATAGAAATCTCTTAGGCCAGGATGCTTGGGTGGCTCAGTCGGTGAAGCGTCTGCCTTTGGCTCAGTCATGATCCCTGGGTCCTGGGAGCAGGGAGCCTGCTTCTCCTTCTGCCCCTCCCCAGCACTCGTTCTCTCAATCACTTCCCCCCACCCTCCCCCACCAACCCCTCACTCTTGCTCTCTCAAATAAAATCTTTAAAAAGGGAGGAAGGAAGGAAGGAAGGAAGGAAGGAGAAAAAAAGAAAGAAAGAAAGGAAGAAAAGAAAAGAAAAGAAAAGAAATCTTTCCCAGGATTGCCCAAACCTTGTTTCAACTGTGTGTTGGATTTGAGCTCCTCTTCTCTGGTGCTAGCATCCTAACTCTCTCCGTGCTTGTAGCCTCCCCCACTGGACTGTAAGCAACTTGAGGCAGGGAGATTTGCCTCCTTGAGTGTAGCTCCGTGGCATTGAGCACAGGGTTCATACACAGTACACACTCTGTGAATGACTGGGGGCCGGGGGTCCTTCTGCTCACGTTGGGCAGGGGAGGGGACGTGCATGGTCGCTAGGGGTGCTCCGTCAGGGGGCTCGGGCCCTGGGGTGACGTCGCCGAATTGGCAGGCTCGGTGCTGGTGCTGGAGCCTTGCATTTCTACAGTTGGTTTCTGCCGTCGTTACCCTACATAGAGTTACATACATGCCCGTACCCGCACGTGCGTCTCAGAGCGACGGCAGCTGTCTGTACGCACAGATGTGCCCACAATTTGTATTCTCTCCTTTCTCTGCCTTGACTTCTCTCTCCTCCATCTGCCCCAGATTCCTTCTGGAGTTATGGCTGTTTTCAGACGCTTCATATTCATCTTGATCTCTTTCCCTCCCTCTCTAACATTTCCCATATTCATTCCTCTGGGCCTCTCGCCCTTTCATTTTGTCTTTTATTTCTGCTGCTTCTTGCCAGGCTGCTTCAAGCGCCTCCCACCAGACTTTCAATAGGAGTTTGGAGGATGGCTTTGGCGGTGCAGATGTTCAGCAATGGCATTGTGCGGTGCCTTTTTTTTTTTTCCTACAGGGACTAGATGCATACAGTGTTTCACTGCTCATTCTTTGTGATAGTACCGCACAGGAAAAATGTTAATCAATTATAGCAGCAGAACTAATTAAAAGGCATGCATTATACATCTTGTGGACACATTCTTCATTAGCATAGATTCTCAGCATTACACATTCATGTCAGAGGAAATTAAAAGGAGAAACTTAAAAATAAAAAGATGTACATACAGAGAACAAGACACCGTGGTTTTCCCAAGACTTGTGCCGAGTGTATGTCCTTGTGGATTCAGACGTCCTTTTAATTTTGTGTGTGATTTTAAAAAGAAAAGAACAGAGTCCTGTTTTGACGTACTTCAAAAACCCAATGATCCTTAAGATGATCAAGTTAATCCCACTTTTACTGCATCAGAAGCTTAGATAATACTCAGTGAGTAGGTTTCTAGAAATGGAAACAAGCTTTTAATTTAGCTCCTTGTTAATATTTCCTAATAGACATTCGTTTATAAATGGCTCAATAACTAGACCTGTATTTGCGATGCTGTTGCTTTCATTTCCACTCTTACTCCACAGGCCAGCTTGGTCAGTAGCGAGACAGGCGACAGGAGGGGTGAGGGGAAGCACAGCTCAGAATTTTCCTGTAGTCCCACCTGGTTATTGACTTCTTTCAGAGGCTGCACTGATGGAGGCTCTTTGTCAAGGTGGGGGCCTCCCACTCCTGGAGCGTGTATCCTCTGCGCTTGCCATGTTCTTGTGTGTTAGCCGTTCTCCGAAGTTGCTCTGTGGACGTCTTCACGTGGAAGCCAATTGGAGAGACATACAAGTGGTAATACAGAGATGACCAGGCATCCAGGGCTTTTCACTGGAGCTGCTGTGCCATGTAACATAATGATTGGGTCCTGCTTGTAACTGTGAATATTCATATCACTTGTTAGTCTCTTGCTTCCTTCTAAAATGGGATCGAGGAGCTTGACATACCCGTTTGCCTACACTCTCACTGGTGGCCTGTAACTTATTCTCCACCTAGGGGTCCAACTGAGATTTGGAAAATGTAAATTGGATCATGTCGCACCCCTCTGTGAAACATTCAAATGCTTCCCATCATTTAGAAGAAAACTTGAAGTCCTCTAAATGGTCTACCAGGCCCTACTTGGTTCGGCCCTTTCTGCTATCTCAATTTCTTACCCTGTATTTTCTAATTTGCTGTCATTATACTGGTATTTCTTCATTCTTGGAGCATGTCCAACTGACTTCCTGTTCAGGACCTTTGCACATGCTCTTCCTTTTCTCTGATAGTCACTTACTTCAGATGTAAGCACAGTTTGATTAGAAGGGACTTCTCTGACTACCTGAGTTAGAGCACCAGGTAGCACTTATGGCTACTTATTGTTATATTGTATATTTCTTTGATGTTTTCTCTCTATCAAAATTCAAGCTCCTATGGTGAGAGGTTTTATCTGTCTGGTTTGGGTTTTTATAGCACCGGTCTGAAGAGTGCCTGGTACATTAAAATATTCACTCTGTGATTACTGAGTAAATGAACGAGGGGATCTTCTTGCCTGCAGTCAAATGAATACTGGTATTTGGATTTAACCAGTAACCACTCTACAAATACTTCAGAAGAAGTATTCTACAAATAGCTTCAAAAGAAGCTATTGGGCATGTGCCTCGTAATGCAAGAACTCAAGAGGAAATTACACAGGACAATAAAAAAATATTGTAAACTAAGAATCTGGAAGTATTGTACAATAATTTAGGGTCAGGTAGAATCTAAGTGTATCTGATAGAAAAGGACAGAGTGACAATCTTTGTTATTGATGCTTTTATCAAAACCTAGTGCATTTCCTGAGGTTTCAGGGAAAAGAGTCCTCTTCTACCTTACTGTTCAAACCCTAAATCAGTCTCTCTCTGGTATCACTGCCTACCAAAAGCCTCAGAAAGTTGCATTAAGTTTTGACTCAGTGATTCTATTCCAAATAATTTAGCTAAGGAAATAATTATGAACATGAATAAAGATTTCTTTCCAGAGACCTCTGATACACAGTCCTAAATACCCTACAATAGGTATTTATACCTGTTGAGGAATTAGAGTACAATTAGGGGAATTCTATGCAGACATTTATGATGCAAAGAGATTCACAATAAAATGCTAAGTGAAGCACCTGGGTGGCTCAGTGAGTTAAAGCCTCTGCCTTCAGCTCAGGTCACCATCTCAGGGTCCTGGGATCGAGCCCCGCCTCGGTCTCTCTGCCTGATGGGATGCTTGCTTCTCCGTCTGTCATCTCTCTCTGCTCAAGCTCTCTCTCTCTTTCTCAAGTAAATAAATAAAATAAAAAAAAATAGAGGTAAAATTTAAGAAAAATGCTAAGAGAAAAAGAAGTTTATGAACCAAGAGACATCTGTTAAGAATCCATATGTACTACATAGAAAAATTGTTTTGTGCTTATGTTGATTTAACCACATAAACGATAACAGTGTATTCTCTCTTTTTGAGTTACTGGAAATTTTAAGTTTTCTATTTTCTGTTTTTTAATGGTCCTATAAAGGGCATTTACTCTTTGCATAATTAAAAACACACACCTACAGTCCCCACAAGAAGTGAATGATTTGTTAAAAAGCTTCATGCAGGTAAGGCCCTACTGCTTGTCTGTGAATATGCTTCCATGTGATATGTCCTGTCTTCTTTTTTTTTTTTTTAAATTTTATTTATTTGACAGAGAGAGATCACAAGTAGGCAGAGAGGCAGGCAGAGAGAGAGGGGGGAAGCAGGCTCCCTGCCAAGCAGAGAGCCTGATGTGGGGCTTGATCCCAGGACTCTGGGATCATGACCTGAGCTGAAGACAGAGGCTTTAACCCACTGAGCCACGTAGGTGCCCCTGATGCCTTTTTCTTTTCTTTTCTTTTTTAAAGATGTTATTTATTTATTCGACAGAGAGTGATCACAAGTAGGCAGAGAGACAGGCAGAGAGAGAGGGGGGAAGCAGGCTCCCTGCCAAGCAGAGAGACCGATGTGGGGCTCAATCCCAGGACTCTGGGATCATGACCTGAGCTGAAGACAGAGACTTTAACCCACTGAGCCACCCAGGCATCCATGTCCTGTCTTCCTAGACTATGTACTCACTTATGTGACGTTCGTTTACTGAGCACCTACTGTAGGCCAAAATCCCTAGGAGGCTGTCCCTCTACCAAGGGGATGTTGATGTCCAACAGGCCTTCACCACCTTTGTAAGAATTTCCCTGGGACAGGGGAGAGACTTTGACTTTCACATACCACGTTATCTTTTTTTTTTTTTTTTTTTTTTTTTCTTGAAGATATTTCTGAAATGGCAAAAGTCTGCATTAGCCTGATCCCAAGGCTTTTCATTTTGGGACAGTCCAGTCTCAGGAGCTTTTTTTTTTTTTTTTTTTTTTTTTTTTTGCTCAGGAAAGCAGCTCCTTGGAAGTAAACTTGAGCATGTGGCCCACAGCAGTTTTTTGCTGAGGCCTTCCCCTCCCTGGGTCACTGGACTGAATGCCTGGCCTAGCTTCTCACAACAGAGCTGAAACACACTGTTTCCCGTCTTACGAGGTGGACAAAGGCAAGAATAAAGTCGTCTGGAAGACTTTCACACAGACAGGTAGCTACAGAACAGGCCCTGACTTGCGGTCCCCTTTGCCGGGGTCCGCTGTCACACAGATCCTCCCCCTCCCATTGTAGCTGCCTGGGAGCGAATGATTTAGAAAGAGGCCAGATAGCAGCTCCCTTGTTCCTCATCTCCCTGAAAGTGTCCTAGAGGGTAGAGTCCTTTCTCTGAACACGTGACCATACAAGGACTGTGCAAAGAGTACTATGCGCGGAAACACTCCGACGAATGAAAGTAGGCTACAGCACAGTGTCAGAGGTGAGGAGACGCACAGAGAGTCCGCATGGTTTGGCCAAGATTGCAGAAGCCCACATGGGCGGTCGGCCTTGTCCCTGCTTAACATGCAGGCATTCATTTGGGAACCTAAATAATATATTAAGGTTTCTGTGTTGGAATCTCTCTGTGTCATTCTGCTTCTCTGTCCCTGAATGAGAAGAATTTCCAGTGGCATGCTTACCTTGCCTCATTCAACACTAGCAGGCGGCCTCTGTGAATGATGATTCCTGGGAGCTGGAAGATGGTTTTCATCCTCCTGGGGGAGGTGGTTGTGATGTGTGGGTCAGAGTTGCCACAAAGTGTCCATCTGCATCATTCATCTCCCTCTTTCTCCTTCCCCAATTAGCAGAAGTTTCCAGACTTAAACAACACCCAGCGATGCTGAATGAGGCCAGCCCACCCCAGTGTTTCATTTACCCCAAGATTTATCTTCCTTCCATTAAAACACTGAAGTTCTGTAGAAGAGACAAAGGTAATTTCCCATAAAAAGCAATGGCGTTTCCTCTACTGGTGGGTGGCACAACTTCTGTTTCTTTCCTTTTCCTTTTCCTTTCTCCCCCCCTCCCCTCCCCTCCCTTCCCTTTCCTCTCCTCCCCTCCCCTCCCATCTTCTCTTTTCTGTACTTCTGTTTTCTTTGGTTTACATAACCAACTTCCCCAAAGACGTTTCATTACCATGGGGACAGAAGATGTTTGAAGGTGAGGAGCAACGATATTTTCCCCTGTGTTGGTTGCGATCACTAACACGGGATTGTAGCTTCAGTGGAACCAAAGTGTTCCTTTGCCCATTAAGGCAGTCAAGCTTTGTCTGTCTGTCTGTTTGTTTAGAGATTTTATTTATTCATTTGACAGACAGAGATCACAAGTAGGCAGAGAGGCAGGCAGAGAGAGAGGAGGGAAAAAGGATCCATGCTGAGCAGAAAGCCCGCTGCGGGGCTTGATCCCAGGACCCTGGGATCATGACCTGAGCCGAAGGCAGAAGCTTTGACTCACAGAGCCACCCAGCCTCTCCAAGGCAGTCAAGCTTGTAGAAGTAGGTAGCAGGGTACGCTGCACTATCATTTCAGTTAATTCCAAATTACAATAGCATTTTCAGAGCATCTCTCATTAGATCCACATTAGTAGAAAGAGAGTTCACCGGGATGGATGTTGTTGCAAAGAATATCAGGGATCGGATAAGGGATCCGATCCAGGGGAGCTGCAGGGGGTGGGGGTGGGGTGCAAAAGATTTGTTTCAAATCTCAACTGAAAGCCAAGGGAGCTCAGGAAGCTGAATATGTTACAGGGCAGCAATGATCGTCAGAGGCCTCCTTGTGAAACGACAAAAGTTTTGTTCTACTTCTGAGAGGGTCAGAGTTGGGGGCAGAGTGGTGGAATGGAAAGAAGATAGATTTGGGGATTGGCATCAGGTGAAAATCCTATGAAACAAGAAAGAGAGGGCCCACCTCTCGGACTTCGAGGAAGAGGAATGAGCTTTTTGGGGTCAAGTTCCAGGTACGTGGCAGACACCAGGGAATTGGCATCTAGTATTTCCTCTCATTTTTGGTTCTGCAAATTTCTCTGAGGACCACCGGACTTGGCTGGGAGTAGCTTTCTTTAAGAAAATGAACTTTTGAAGATGCCGCTCCCGTCAGGATCGCTACCGAGGATTTTCTCAGAACCCTTCGCTGAGGTCCTGACTGAGAGAGTAGGCAGGTTGTTTGTGCTCTGGGAGCTGTGTTGGTGCCCCTCACGAGAGGTCCTGAAATACACCACGGAGAGAAGGAGCAGGGAGAAGAGGAGGAAGGAGGTGGGGGGCAGAAGGGAGTTACCGTCATAGCAACGGAAGGTGGTAAATTGCTATTTTAAAACCTAGCTCATCACTTCGGAAAGACCAAAAGGAATGATAAGATGATAGTAACTGTGCTTTGGAAAGATGGGAATATAAGATTTTTCCCTCCAATCTCTTTATTTGCCCACTTTTCTACAGTAAGCAAGTACAAATTACTTCTATAATTAGGAAAAATAAAACCCCTTTTGAATTACCTCGGTGTCCCATGTCACGTCCAGGACCTTTGAACGAGTGACGTTTGAGGAGGCTCGCTAACTAATGGTCAGATGAACACGAGGAGAATGGGGGGGGTGGGCTAAGAAACCATTGGTGGCCTTGACTCCTTTAGTGTTCACAAGAGGCAAAGGTCATGGTGTTTCCTCTGAGGGTATCTAGCCTAGTAAACACAAGTCTAATCTTTGAGAACGTAAAATTGTTTCATAGGAAGATTTTACTCTTTTCCTCTGACGACTTTTCGATTTCCGGAAATGTTTTTATTCCAGTAGGGACAAAGTCCTTGCAGCCCAGCTTCAGCCTCAGTGTTTGGTTCACTGGGAACATCAGAGAGCATGAGTATATTGGACAGATGTTGGCTTATCACCCTAAGCCTGGCCCCTTGCTTCTTAATATCTGCAAACCCAGCAGGAACAGCCACAGGAGGACAGGTGGGCATCTGAGCAGTTTTCAGTTTGGGGACTTCTCTTCTTCAAACACACAGTTGGCGTTTCTACATTTTATTCACCAGAACTCTTCAGGTCAAGCAGATGGTCATGGCAAATGCTGTTGTGCTGGTTCATACAACAGCACTTTGATTACCTTTTCCACACTAAAATAACTATGGAGAACAAGCCACTAGCCCATAACTTGGCTCCCATGGGTGAGCCAATCTCATCCGGAGGATGGTGCAGGTGACTCAGACTGTGAGTAAATTTTGGATCATGAGGTGAATATTGTCCTACCTTTTTCCTTGACATGGACTCTATCTAAGGCTTTTTTTTAGTAGATGGAGACAGAGTCACAGTCAAAATAGAATTTGAAGTGTTTGAAAGGACAATCAGACAAAGATGGGGTATTCAGAAAGAAGTTAACTAATGTCATTGAATAAGAAAAATTGAAGAGGTTAAGTTTTTTGAGAAATGGTAATAGAACTCTGGGGGTATTGTGAGAAATCAGAAGCTCTTTAAAAACTTGGGGGCTGTAGAATGAAACGGCATATGTAATTGAAGAAAATAACTAGGCCAGAGTCTTAAAAGAGTCTAGGAGTAGTAAAGGAAGTGAAACAAGGACAGGAATCTTGGCTACTCGTTGAAATCCTTTTTCAGTGCATCTTGGCTTGTTGATATCAACTTTCCTAACTTGTCTTCCTAATATTATATACCACCTCTCGTGCTCATGACCAAGAAAGATGATGTAGCATTTTGATGAATCTGCAGAAATCAACTTCCATGGACTGAATAGTGCCAAAATCATATGTTGAAAGCCCTAACCCCCAATGTATTTATATTTGGAGGTAGGATTTCTAGGAGGAAATTAAGGTTAATTGAGGTCACCCAAGTGGTGTCCTAATCTGATAGGATTGGTGGACTTTACGAAAAGAGGAAAACTGTCTCCCTCTCTCCATGCGCATGCCACAGGGAAAGGCAGGTTGCATGAGGACACAGTGAGAAAGTAGCCATCTACAACCCAAGGAAAGTGCTCTCACCACACTGATGCTGCCAACATCTTGATCTGGGACTTCCCAGCTTCCAGAACTGTGAGAAAGAAATTTGTTGTTTAAACCACCCAATCTATAGTATTTTGTTGTGGCAATCCAAGCTCAGATACCAATGTGGTTTTTGGATTTTTTTGGTGGGGGGCAGGGGACAAGGAGGAGTTACTCTAAATTATTATGCCAGAGATTTTTTCTTTTTAAATCAAGCTCAGTTATACACCTAATTTTTTTTAGAGTTTTCTTACTGATGGAAAATGACCAGGAGATATTATTTTTTATTACTTGAAGTAACATTTTGCACTGGGAAAGAAAAAAAAAAAAAAGAAGTGATGTTACTGTACAGCCTGAAAGGTCTTCCTTCATACCTGTTTGTCTTGGGTAATTCCACAGTCAGCCTTGTACTGCAGATCCCTGAGAATGGGCTCTTCCTGATTTCTTTCAGTTCTTAATCTTGAACAATTTTATTTGATTTTTTCCCAACTATATGTGAAAAAAGAATTGAGCAATACTGATGAATATAGAAGTCTAAGCTTCGTTATCATATGATTAATAGCAAAACACTACTAATGAAACATTAAAAGATGAAGAATAAATGCTACTATAGAACATTCAAAAACCAAATACAATTTTTTTAGGAAATTATTTTATTTTTGTGTCTCAACAGATGAAATTCATAACCTTGTTTTCTGATAAGACAATTCGAACATACAAATCAATTACAGCAATGTGCTTATCAGCTCCCCCCCACCCCTTTATTTTAAAGCAACTGACGGTTATGAAGGACACCAGGACAATAGGGCTTAGCTAAACAGTATGGCAATTAAAAAACGGCCCTCTAAGAAAATAATTACAATAGTCGTTGAAAAGGATTTGTCCTTTGAGCAAAACAGACTTCATTAAAAGAATCATCATGAAGTGGGGAGGATTATAGCTTCCCTTCCACCGAAAGGGAAAAGGGGATGTATATTAAAACAATGGTACAGAAAGCTGGGGAGTCAGACTGAAAACAACAGAAAGCCCTAGGCAACAAATTTCTCCAATAAAATGCATCCCCTTGAAGATATCCATTCAAACTCTTGAATCATATTGAAATAAATAACTGTTCCCCTACCCCCAGCACCTGGAAGTGAATCATTTTATTATCCTTTGTTAACATTAGTTTAATAATTTTCCCAAGCCAACAACTCTCAAAGAGAGTGGGGTTTGTGATAAATCTTGTAAAGGTTGCATTAAAGTTAAACCAAGCCAATCGATGGCCAATGCCATTTTAGATTCTGCTTGTAAAGGGAGTTGATATGACCTGGCAGACCTGGGACTCCCAGGGGCAGAGGGGTTTGTACTCGATAACTTTATCCAGCCAACTCTAAATCCTGTAGCACCTTTGTAATAGGCCCCCAATTCTACATACCATCCCCTCATGCTTTCATGGTAAGCCTCACAGCACCCTTGTGAGGTAGGTAGTGTTATGGTCCTTTTGAGAGATGGGGATGCAGAGACGTTAAGTAGCCTGTTGGTAAAGAAACGTGAATCCAGGGACAGAGCCCTGGGGACTCTTACCCCAGATCCTTGTTTTTTCAGTACTTAACTATTCTGACTCCCTGAGAGTGGATCATTAAAGCAGGTAGGTCCTTAAAGCCAGATTAGCATCTGGCTAGTTGGACACTAAGGCCCATCTCTAAGCCACATGATTTGGATGAAAGAAAGAGAAGTAGGTTGTGATCACCTTGGACATCAAAGCAGTTAAAGTGGTGAAATGCAGGAATAAAGTTTGGACCACAATTTGATAATGACTTTATTCATCGATGTGTTGTTGAGTTACTATGATAATGAATACTCAGTAGATGTTGCATGATTAAATGGATGACTTAGATGGATGGATGAATGAATGAATGAAAGGAGATTGTGCTTGGATAAATGGAAAATTAAAATTTCTACATAAAACAGAAGCTGGAGAAATCTGATTCGCAATTTCTAATCAAGGATAAAAAGGAAAGAGTTAAGTAGATTCCTGAATTTCCTGTGGGCATGTATTTGAGCTTATATTGGCAGCATTTAAAAGGATATAAACATATTTTTTAATAAGGAATTTGTGTACTTATTGATTTGGAACCTGAACTACAAAGACCAGTATTAGAGGCAGTGATACATACATAAACATGATCTATTTTCCTTTGAAGTAAAATTATCTTGTATATACCTATTTTCTCATTGCCATTTACTTGAAAAGCTTCTGCTATCCAGTTCTTAACAAATACTATTCTTAAAATATATTGAACTAAAACAATGAACTACTCTTCTCTTGACTAACCAGTTACTTTCTGTTTCTGTGAACTCATTTTTTTTTTTTTTTTAAACTCCAAAAGACTCAGGATTGGAAAGAGTTTCCATGTATTGAAACCAGCAGTGCCATGGAAGGATCTTGAGACCACAGAAGCAGAGGCAACCGATCCTGCAGGTGTTGCTAAGATAGGAGAGCTTTTATGAATCAAGACGGCGGAGCTGGCTGGGTGGTCACTTTGCATCGCACATTTGTCCTGGGCTCCAGTGAATTCATTTCCAGGAGGATGTTTGTTTTACACTGAGGCTTAAGAAACTCTGGATGCCATGGTATGGATTTGTGTGTGTGTGTGTTCAAGGAAGTGTTTAACTTTCATGAGAGCCCTGAATGTATACAGCAACTATAATCTATTCATCTTTCATACATCCAGCTAATAGCCTGGGGCTAATGGAATAGATTCAATGTAGAGAATTGCCTCTGTGCTCTGGTACTAGCATACTTGAGCTTGAATATGACAGGTCATGGTGCAGTTAGAAAAGGCTCATATAAATGCTACCTCTGCCCCAGAAGTGGGGGAGGGAAGTCTGGTAAATATATGTATTTCTGAATGTGACAATGAACCAAATTAGTGACTATATTCAATATAGATGTCACTTTTGCAATCACATATAAGATTTGGGTCTACCAAGCAAAGAGGTAACCTGTAGAGGAGTATTTTGGTTTTTAATGGAGACTCTGCTTGGATTTTCATCTCTCAGACCTGGACTCCTTAGTGATTGAGTTCTCTTCTTAGTTTTCCTAGTTAGAGGCTAAGTAGAACAGAGAGAATCCTTAGATATGATACATGTTTTCCGTCTGCCTTTTATTATTTCTCTAGATGGTTCTTAGTTACAGGTGTGTGTATCTGGCAGTAAAAATGCCTGTACTACATAGATTTACTGACATGTCCCAGCATTCTGACTTACCTGGTTCAGAATATTATTGAATGAGACAATGCCTATGTAGCTATACCAACAGATTTCCTTCTCAGTCCGCATTTTATGATAGAAGGTTATAATTTTTGCATTTTGTTGTTTATAAAGTTTATAAGGGTTGATGAAAAGCACCATGGTGACAAACCCTAGAAGCCAGTGTTTTTAGGATTTCCACAGTCACTAGCAGAGTTTCTAGGTGAATTTCTCTAGAAATCCCACTGAGGTTTCCTCCTTAGCTTGGCTTCATGCCACATTAATCTTCATGTCCTAGGTTTTAGTTCTGAAAATGAAGTAATTAAGAAAAGAATATCAGGTTCTATAATAAACTTATCTGCCTTAAAAGGAGTAGGTAGGAACTCAAAATATTTATTTCGACTATATTAAATGACACAGAGAAATTTAACAGCAAGCCCGCTGGTGCAGTATGCTCAAAACTGAGGAAGGGGGTGGGTGGGGGTGGGTGGGAGAAATTCAGAAGCAAAAAAATTACAATGGGCTTCCAAATGTACAAAGCAGCACGTGGCCAGTGTGTCTTTTGTAAGTAGAGCCCAAAGACAGGCTGAGTTAAAAGTACGTTTAGCTTTCATTAAAAAGTCTGACTTAGTGATTTTACTTTCTTCCCATTGTTCAACAACAAGTGCTGAAGTACTAGAACCTTCTTCCTGATCAGTGTGTTTAGTGGCCATCCCAACTTGTGATGTTGGCAGAGGGGTATACTCAACACATTTGAAATTCCCTTCAGGGATCACCTACTTTAGTCATGTGAGTTTAATAGTATAAAATGAAAGTCACACTCTCAGAGATGGGACTCTTACCCAAGCAGCTCTGGCATTACTAGAGAATCTTCAGGGAGAAGGAAATCCCTCTCTGGTGGCAAGCTTTTCATTTTGCAATTAAAGAAGCCAGCAGTCTGAGAATTCAAGTGTTTGCTGCTGAGTAGATGTGAATCCTGGGCTTTCTTGTCCTTTATCAAGACCTCCTGTCAGCTTGGTGCCTCCTCCTCCACTTACTCCTTCTTCCTTGGAAGGCATCTAATAAGCCATCAGGGAGGAAGATGGTATCATGGGATGACAGCTCCTTGAGCACGGCTGCCTGAAGCCCATTCCCGTCAGGACCAAAAGTGAAGAGGGAGTACCTTCATGTTCAGCAGAAAGATGTCAGAAGTGCAGTTTCTATATTTTTACTTTATACTTTTTAACACTAGATAGTCTTCTCTTCCCCTTGTTTCCAATTTGCCTGAAGATGAGCAATCTTTTTAAAAATTTGTTGTGCCTTCCTCTCTTAGAGGATGTCTTGAATCACTGATAGTTGGCTGAGTGAAAAGTAACTGAAAAACTAGATGTTACGTGTATGGCTGCTTGGACCCTTTGTGCCTGAAGTCATGCCTATTACTTGCTCATGTAAGCAAGTCAAATGAATTTGGGATAATTTTTCAAGTGATACAGGATTTATCTTCACTGAAATAGATTATCTTTATAGTGGGTTAGTATTACATAGATTTGGATAGCCGGCAGATCCAACCATGGCCCCTTGGTAATTTTGCGTAAAATGAACCTAATAGCTTCTGATTTTTGCTCTGAGTGGTCTCGACCTACCCTGGCATTAGAATCAGATTCCACTGGATTAGCATCTGCCTTGATTGAAAATTATTAGATTATTTGATATAGTAACAGTGCTAAAGATATATAAGCAACCTCATGTTTCCAGCAAGGCTCATAGAACCTGCCTCTCTCAATAAGGAAATATTTTCTGATGTATGACTCCAGTCACATTTTATTACATTTCATTACTTAATAATATCCCAGTGGATTTAACTGAGATGTCAGACGCTTAAGCCCTTTACATCTGTAAAGAAAACATGTTTGCTTAACTTATTTTACATACTAATAAAATAAGTTAACCTGGTTTTACATGTTAAAAAAAAAAAAACATGTGCACAACAATGAATCAACAATAGTCAATCAGACACAAACCTAAACTGAAATACTTCTGTCATTAGCACTAATTTTTTGAGAACAAAAACAAACTATCAGGCATTAAGAAAAAAAAAAAGCCCCCAAAACAAGATCTGTAGGTTGTTTCAGCTTCCAATCATAGGATGTTCCCAGAATAAGATTTTTGAAAAAAAAAAAAAAAAAAAAAAAAAAAAAAAAAATCAAAGAAAAGCACAGACACACATTCTGGTTTGTTTGTTTTTTTTTGTTTGTTTTTTTTTTTTTTTGGTTCCCTCCTGCTCAAGCATATCAGTCTTTAAAACAGTTACATTTTAAACACTTAAAAAATCAAACCACCCTCTCCCACATATTTATATATGTATATATAAACAATAGTTTTAAAATTATGATTTGGGGGATTCCAAACTGTATGGGGAAAAAAGTAAGACGATTGACTTGCATATCAAGCAACCCATGTGTGTAATACACCTGATTTTATAACTATGGAGGAAAAGAGTATGTTTTCTTCCAAATAGCCTCTAAACAAATTTGTGGCTCAGTTCCCATCTCTGGCTATCACATATGTTTGTATATGAGTCAGTGCCTTGCTAAACACATATCGTTATAAATAACGTGAGAAGTTTTTTGGCAAGTCTGAGTTAATCTCCTGCTTAATCATTACTTGTTGATTATGTGCTATTGTAGATTGTACTGATTATATTGTAGTGGAGATTAAAGATATTAAAGCAATTTAGAATAGGAGGAGTGTACCAAAATGAAAAAAGTTAACATGGCAACCAAATTGCTGGATTTTTTTTTCTTGGTCCTGTAGAGTAGACATAAAATCTATGGCCCATTTTCAGCACAGAAGGTTATCTTTTGAACTTTACTGGAACTAATACAGTTAACCAATTTAGCAGAATGTAAATGTGCATTTCTGTTGTCTTCTTAATGGCTATTTTGCATATTAAAGGTAAAGCCTTCCTTAAAATATGCAGTATACTCTTGATTATGCCAGCTCTTTTCTCATTCTGCTGAGGCTATAAATAAAGCTTCTATTTAGGGCTGGCATTATATCAACCCACCTGCTTCTAGAAGAGAGGGAAAAAAAAAATCAGAATCACTCCACCTGCACAGTGCTGTCAGCTTGTGATTATGTGAATGGTAAGTCTTAACTTTTAAAGTGTTATGTGAGATAGGCTCGAGCTTTTTTTTTTTTTTTTTAAAGCAATTTCTAGTTTAACAATTACCCTAAAACTTCTGAGTACCAATGAAAGCAGACTTATCCCCAAAGAGAGCATTCATTGATGAGGTGTGACAGCGGCAGGGAGATGACACTGCAGAGGAGGGCAGAGCTGGAGAATGAGAGATCATTGCAATTGTGGTCTCAGGAAAGGAGGCGGGAACGTGGGGGATACCAGAGCTTTCCGCTCTGTGGGCTGTCTCAGGGGACTTCGTAGTCCCCGCTCACTTCCTCCTTCCCACCCAGCATCTTCTCCCTGGAGATAGGGGCGGGGGGAGGGAAAAGTGGCATTAAAGACCTTGGCCAACTGAGATGGGAAGTCTGAGGCACATTCAAGTGTGTATTGATCAGATTCCCGTATTTTGAAAGAGGAACATCAGTACCAGGCCTGTTTTAGAAAAACAAACCTTTGACAAACCTCTTAATTATATATATTTGCTGCAAACATTTTATCATAGGCCAAGCTAACACAAGGTAAGCAGTTTTCATTCTTTTTTTTTTGAGAAATACAGCCACATTTACTGCTCCCAAAACAGATGAACCAATTTCAGATTTGAAAACCTGTCATTGTTGATTTAAACCATAGTTGACTTGGCTAAACCTTGCAAATCTAGACTTTTATTGCCCTTAGGCCCCGTTTTTATTATACGACTTAGGTAAATAACGTAGCAAATCAGCTAGCATTTTGCTCTTGTAGACTTCCGTTGTGAAGTCGCCACACTTTAACTACAGTAAGAATGAGAGTGTTCTCTTGGGGATGGCTTTTGAAGGAGCTGAGGGGACAGTAAGGGAGAGATTCATCAAGTGTTTGCCAAAATATCAGGAAGCACTGTCTGGTGCCTAACCAATGCGTGTAATTCTGAAATCAACAAGTCAGATAATATTTCAGTCCTCCAGGCTTCCCACACACAAGGGCAAAGTAACTCAAACTCTTCAATCAGAAAGTATCAAGGAGTCTACCAGAAAGGTAGCTCCCCAAGCCATTGGTGGGAAATCCATGGAAATAACCAGGCACAGGATGTACATGTCCAAAGGGGACTGTTGCTAGATCCCAGTCCTAGTAATAAAGAAGGATGTATCTTTACCTAAGGACCAAGCAGAATGAATGGCTTTGGCCCCAAAGGTTTTGTTACTAGGTTCACATGTCACAAAATCCATTTGGAATAGATCGTGTGAGTTACATAAAGGTGACTGGGACATGGGAAATAGGGATAAAACAGAAACTAAATTTAAAGAAGAACATAATTTAGGATTCTTTCTCAGAAGACCTTAACTGTAAATTTTAGCAACAGAGGAAATGGAATTAAAATGGATCCAAGTATCTCTCTCTAACCTTTCTTTAAACCTTCGATAATGTCTTTTTGTCAAGTCTTAGCCTTCTATGCTGAAAATGATGTATTTTTTTCTTTCCTAGAAAGCCTCAAGACATATTACCTGTTGCTGAACAGCTTCTGAGCACAGTCCCTGAAGTTAAAACAAATGTCTTGACCCAGAGATGAAGGGAGAACCCGGAAGGGTAAGTTAATTTACATGGGACTGTACTCAATTTTTCTTCTCCAAGATCACATCCTCTCTTTAGTACGTTCTAAAATATAAATATATTTGTTCCTACTTGAGTCATGGCAAGTGACAAAAGCCAGGTGTCAATGCAGGTGAGATTTAAATAATCCTTTTTCTAAAAAAATCATAGAAGATTATGTAACTCCTGAGCTTCTCTGAGAACTGAGGAGAGCAAAATATTTGACAGAACAATGAAAAAAGAATCGACCCTTGACTCTGTAGAGCAAATCCTGAATGCCTTCATACTACTGGGGAGTTGGTGGTGAGAAGCAAAATTTCTGAGAAACTTGAGCAAACCTAGAAATCTGACCCAAGTCCTCAGGAATTAGGATGTGTAAATCTTGGCAATTCTTGGTTTACATTTTCAGATTATGAGAATATTTTAAAAGCTCATAACTATAAATGCAGTGAAAATGAAATGAGGTTTAAGTAAGTGAGTACTTACTAGGAGAATCTGGACAAGTAGAAATCCCTCACCACGAACAAAATAAGTCAGATTGGTGAGTTACTTTATTCTGGTAATATGCATTTCAGACATGGATCAATTCTTTCAGATTATTAGGGCTCTAGTTAGAGAATTTGTTCTTCTAGAGATTTAATGCCTGGAGAAAATAAACATTTATTTGAAAGTGATATAGACACACACACACATACACACAACTGAACTGGTCAACCTAGAACTAAGTGCTGAGCCAAACAACTGTAGTTCTTCTTGCAGCACTTTAAGACAAATCCTCTAGGAAGAGACTGACTCAGAGAGGTCTAGTTAGGAGAGAATTTGGTCCGTGTGCTCTCTGAGCTGTTATTCTCTACCTTGGTCAACTTTGCTCTAATCAAGAGGTAATTTAAAGCCAAAAGAGAAAATTCCTTATGTGTAACTCCATACTACGCCCTAGAGCTAGTTAACAGAACCCACGTTCAGAGCTTTACAGATATACAAAGAAACCCAAGATCTGCACTGCTAGTGAGAATGGAGAAAATTAAGTAGCTATTGAATTAACAATAAATGCATTACTGTGATGTTTCTGGCAGAAAGTAGTGAATTCTCCAAGAAATATCTGGCCAATACATTCTTATGACCAGATCACGTTTGCAGGTGGTATTTTTTTTTTTTTTTTTTTTTTTATTATCTGTTGGAGCCCAATTCAAATAGTAGTTTTGCTCTTAGTGGTAACACTGGTTTAGGAATACTTTGGAAAAACACAGCTTTAGTTCATTGTCAACCAAACTGGGTTTGTCGGAACTCCAGTTTTTCAAAATGCTAATAGTTACATCAGAAAAGGAAAAGCTTTGCGCTCAAATAAATTATAGAGAAACCCTAAGGTGAGCAATATTAAACAGAATTCTTTTTTATAGGACTTGCAGAGAATTCATTAGGCTCATGTATGTTTAAACATCAAGAGGTGGTTAAAGAACACAGCATTTTTCCAATTTAGTCGTCTATCCAATCTCTCTTTTGGAAGAGTGCTTGCTGATATCTCAAATACCTGTTGTTCCACAGATCAGAGCATGGAAGTCCCTAAAAGAGTGAAGTCTCACTTCTTCTAATGGAATAATCACAAAATCTTTTCACTTAATCTTTTTGTGGATGGGTTCATTTGAACTTCGTTTCATTTACTAAGCTGCTTTTGGTCAACTTTTAATTTAACAGAAAAGAACAGCTACAGTCACAAAGCCCTTTTATTAATTGCTCAATGTTTTCTCTTGTTGTTGGATAATGAGTTGCAAATACAACAGTGCAAAATGAAGATGAAGTAGTTTCTAATACGTCGTGGAAGACTAGCCCACCACTTTTTCTTTTCAGTTTGAAAGACCCCATCCCACCTGCACATGGGAAATAGGAGTTACAGAAAAGTCTTGATTTGTAATATTGGATATGTAATATGAAGTAATTTCCAAAAGTGGAAAATGAATTTCTAAAAGATCTATGATAGTCATTAGGAAAGTCAAATGAAAAATGACTTAAAGAGGCAATGCTTCAATCTTTCTGTCTCATTTCCACCCTTTATTAAGGGAGAAAGGGGTTTAACTGTGCTCCTATCCAATCGGCAGAACGATTTCTGGACCTGTCACTTTTTTATTGGGGTCAATTTAATTTTATTGAAGCTCCTCAAAATTTCAAATGATAAAAAAGAAAAAAAAAAAGCCAGCTTTTTGAAAGTCAGACCCCCAGGCGGTATGTCAAGAAACAAACCTCAGAAACTTCCCACTCACTGTCCAAAAGGGGGCTCACTTCAGGTCCCTCTCAAATGAACAAAGAATGGACATTTCCCATCTGTCCTTTGCTGATTAAATAGATCACATTTCAGGAATCCACTCTGCATTCAGTGCTTTCTCAGATATGAATATATGTGTTGAAAGCCATTCACTGAACATTTAGCCAAACAGAATTATGTCTCATTTGAACCAGATCACTGGTGGTAGGGGCAGGATGCCATTAAAAAACAAACAAAGAAACAAACAAACAAACACTATCATGTTTTAACTTTGAGTAACAGTCATTGATACAAACTGAACTGGACAGAGATCCTTGGGTCAGAGGGGTCAAAGTACCTGCACAATTTAACCCATTTGTAGGACTCTCGAGCCTGGTTTTTCTCTCTACTCTCAACAGAGTAGAGAGAAAAACCAGTGCTTTTTAATTAACCTTGTTTCTCCTCACCTCTTTAAAAATGAGACGGATTCCTCTTGTGTACACAAGACAATTCTCAAGCTAAAAGGAAGCAGGGAAAAGCCCTGAAGTTACCCATTCAAGGTAATACTGTATGTACAGTATATGTCTGAATGGAAAACATCAACGTGGTAGCTGGTTACTTCCTGTGACTGGCAGCAGTCCAGGCTTCAGACAGCTATCACTCTAGCAGATCCTCAGCTGCTTGTCTGGGTCACCCTGGTTTGTGCTGGCATCGGAGGAGAACTCCTTATCCACATAGCTTTTGCACATCCGAATCCTTGATCTCTGCTACAAGGTCAGTATTACCCTATGAGTATAGATAACAACTACGTGCTCTTCCTATTAACCCATTAGCAGCAACTGATGAAAGGAAAACCAAGTTGTGTTTAAACGGATGATCTTCCTCACAAACACCTACTTTGCATTTTACAGGTACAACTAAGTGGCACACAACCTTCTGGAGAACCCGAGGGCTTTGTTACAGTAAACTGGTCCAGGGTGATATCACAAGTATAAAAAATATTCCATTCTGTATCAAAACTAGGCACATGCCTTTATTTATAGTAACAGAAGTTAACAGAGTTGAGCAGTTTTGCCTTGGGCCCTATTTCTTGGCATCCTATATCAGACAAATGCATGGTCCCACATCTCTCCGCCCATAACTCCAGGGATCTAGTCTCGGGGTCATCTCTATGGAAAGGAAGGTGAAATCACACTTGGATCTATAGTGGTGAGTAACTAAAAGCACAACCTCTCATTCATATTGCTTTAAAACATATACAGCATATGTTTCAAAAAAAAAAGAGTAAAGAATATATTGATTTCATTGTGGTGTTCAACCAACAATATGGTATGATGCAAGGCTTTAACAAATGAGAATCATAGATACAAATTTTTCCGTAGAGTATGTTTTTGACAAATGTGTCTTTTTAATATGTAAATCCTACATTGTAGGTTGTTCCTTGTTTTTTTCTTTTGTTTTTGCCGTGGTAGAAAATGTTGAGTAACTGTCCATGAGCATGAGCCAAAGGTTCAGGTTCATTACTGAGATCCCCAGAATGCCGATATTTGCAATGCAAACAATTAGTATCCCACTGTGAAGGGCTCCAACACGTGTCTGCCTGCCTCCCTCTAGGTGGAGAGTCTCCATGAGAAGTCCTCCTGCTCCATGGACCCTGCTTTGACACAGGGCAGCTGCACGAGGCCACCTTCTAACCTAGTCATTGATTGTGCCAGCTGTCTCACTGGTGACCAACACCGGCCCAGAAACAACAGCGTGAGTGCTAGACCCTCAGATCATTTTCATGTTGAACCTTCTGGGTCCAGCCACCTCCCCTTCCACAACAGCACCATTGTTTTTTCGGGGCACATACTCTAGGTCAATGCTGTTTTTATGCTTGCCTTTCCCTCGGCTCCACACAAACAGGAGGAGAAAACAAAATAAAACCACTCCCAGGAATGTGAAACAGCCCATGGCCGTAGACACCAGTATTGTTTTGAGGTCCAGGGAGAAAGTGTTGGCATTGGTGCCGTTAGACATGGTGTCGTTGGAGTCTGTCATGTACATAGGGGTCCTGTTGGCATAAAGGAAGCGGTCTGAGGTGAAGCCTTTCACCGTTAAAGAGGCCGTGTAGGTGTCATTCCCCGCTGCGTTGCTGGCGATGCAAACGTACATCCCGCTGTCTTGATCCTGGGCAAAGCGGATTTCCAAGGTGCCGTCGCCCAACACGGTGGCTCTTCCGTTGGACTTGGCAGTGATAAAACGCCTCCGTGGCGTCACCCAGGAAATGACAGGCTGAGGGTCTCCGTCCGCGCTGCATTCGAGCTGGACCGTCTGCCCTTCGTCCACGAGCAAATGCTGCAGCTTCTTTTCACGGATTTTGGGTTTTTTGCAGGTAAAGTAAAAAGAAAGGGCAGTGCTGTGGAAATCCTTGAACGATCTCTCGCGGATGGTGTCGGGGCCGGCGCACATGGGCTGCTGGCCCCCGAACTGCAGCGTGGGGTGCCGCTGCAGGATCCACAGGAGACGGCAGTCGCAGGCCAGGGGGTTGTTGTTGATGCTCAGGACCTCCAAAGCCCTAGGGGAGGAGAAGACGTTCTCTTCCAAAGTCTCCAGTAGATTCTGAGACACATTGAGCACACGGAGGAAGCGGAGCCCTTGGAAGGAGTGAGGCTCAATGGTGCGGAGCTGCGCGCCCACTATGTGAAGCTCCTGAAGGCGGATCAGGTCCGAGAACATGCCGGCTTCGATGGCGCTGATGGGATTGTAGGAGAGGTTGAGGTGGGTCAGATACACCAGGTGTTTAAAGGCGAGGAAGGGGACTGTGGACAGGTTGGTGTTGGTGATGGAGAGGGACGTGAGGTTGAGACCGTAGAGGCTATTGGCAGGCATCATATCCAGTAATGGCCAATAGTCGATCTCTAGATGTTTCAGGTGGAACAGTCGTTTAAAGGCATACACAGGCATAGTGTTGATATTGAGATGCTTCAGATGCAGGCTAATGAGGCTGCGGAGGTGGGAAAGGGCTTCTGTGGGTACTGCCGTGAGGTTGCATTTCTCCAGGGTGAGCTGCTCCAAGCTAAGCAGTCCGCTGAAAGCCCTGTGTGATATATAAACCAAATCGTTGTCCCCCACCTCTAGAGACTTCAGGTTGTGCAGGTCCTGGAACATGTAGTCCAGTAAAATGACAATCTTATTCTCACTAATGTCCAGCTTGGTGAGGTTGGATAGCCCCGTGAAGACCCCTAAAGGGACCAGTTTCAGGCGGTTGCCTTTGAGGCGGAGGGAACGAAGGTTAAAGAGATTGTTAAAAGCTCCGGGCTCCACATTGGCGATGATGTTGTCACTCAAATCTATCTCCTCCAGCAGAGGATAGGATATGAACTCTTCAGGGTTGACACTCTTCAGCCTGTTCTTGCTGAGGTCCAAGATTTTGGTCTCAATGGGAATGCCCTCGGGGATGGCGATCAGCCGCCTTCTGTGGCAGCTTACGGATTTGTTCTGGGCAGAGCACTCACAGCGAGCAGGGCAGCCAATGGTGGATCCCATGAAGAGTAACACCACAGCCAGACCCAGGAATGGCTGCCAACATGATATGGCCGTGTGAAGCATGACTCCACCTCTTAGTCTACACCTTGGTCACGGGGCCTGCAGGAGAAGGCAGGAAGAGAAGTTGAGTTAGGATATGGATAGGTAGGGGTGCCTGGGTGGCTCGGTCATTAAGTGTCTGTCTGCCTTCGGCTCATGTCATAGTTCCGGGATGGTGGGATCAAGCCCTGCATCCTACTCCCTGCTTGGCAGGAAGCCTGCTTCTCCCTCTCCTACTCCCCTGCTTGTGTTCCCTCTCATGCTTTGTCTCTCTCTGTCAAATAAATAAGTGAAAAAAAATTTTTTTTTTTTAAAAAGGGACATCAGTAAGGCAGCAAGTGCCACAGAAATGACCATGGATTGGGAACCACACCGATTTGGGATTAAGCCCGAGAGCTGCCCTTATTAGCCACATGGGGTAGAGATTGTTGCACCTCCCTTTACGTTGTTTTCCTTGGCTGTAAAAGGAGGATGACAGTAATAGCATCCCAGAATTAGGATGATGTCGATATTTAACAATTATAAAGAGACTACTACACTGCCTGGCACAGAGCGTGAGGCACAACACCACACCTTTCACAAAAGGCTCTGTTTTGAAGTCACACTCAAGCAAAAGAGGTCAGTGGCTAAGAGGAAACGTTCAGTTTGAATCAGTGTCTACATCTCTAATGCTGGGATATCATCCTCTGCTCAAAATGAAGTTAAGAGAAGCTTCATTTGATATCAGGCTCTTAGGTTCAAAGTACAAAGTTACATTGAATACAAGAGGCTGAGGCTTCATTTCTGTCATGTATAAGCTTTCTACTAAAAACTGCCAGTTAGAAGGTATACATCCTTCAGAATTCTGTTAAGTCTTCATTTATGCCTTCATAAATTTTCTCATTAAATTTATGCCTTCATAAATTTTCTTTTTTGAGGTAAGTGAAAAAAATCCTCAAAATCCTTGTATGCTTTGTGTTTATTATAGGAAAGAGACAGAATGAAAGCACCATAATGGCTATGATGATGAAAATGCTTTAAGAGTTACAATTTTAAGAAAAAAATTTTTAAATAATAAATGAACTGTCCTTTCATATTCACATTCAAACCCAGTGAACATCTTAAACTGAATGTAAATAGGTATCAGATGATACTGGAGGGGAGTATGCTTTAACAGTAGATAGGCAGACCCTGAACTTACTGTTCAACTGAATAGTAAGACGGGTTATTCTTGAGCTTGGCTTCTCTACATGAGATCCTGAGGGGGACACTTGATCCACAAACACCATATTTTACACAAGTCTCATTAGTGTAAAACAGTATTTTCAGATAAAAAGGTATCTGATCAACTTTGGTATTCACTCCTAAAAGAGCCATTGAAAGTACAATTCTCCATTCACAGTGTTTACATATATGTCTGTATGTCCATGTAAAGCTATATCTACATATAAATAAATATATCCATAAAAACATAACTAGGATCAAACCTAATGGTGAATCACTAGAGAAGTGCCCCTGAATGAACAAGGCAAAGATTCAGACAGTGCTCCAAAATCCATTATTTAGGAACATAGGAGTTGGTATTATTAGAAAGGACCTGGTAAAACTAGCATTGTTTGTAGATCAAACTATTGTTTAAAGTACCTGAAGAATGATTAGAATAGAAGAATAAATTAACATGGTACAAAACATTTAAAAAATATCTTCACAAATGATTAGTCACAGGATCTCAGAAAAAAATTAAATTCTTTAGAATAAATTTAATGAGAAATACACAGAATATGACACTCAGCCCTACTAAGAGAACAAAACTTAAGAGACGTAATAGATTCAGTATTATAAAGACATTGTTTTTCAGATCCAAATATATCTCTGATCTATGTATATATTGAGAAATTCAAAATTACTTTCTTTGAAAGAAGACAAATATGACAGTAACCAGAAATTAATTTAACAGTAGTAACGGCAACAGACCCTACATATCTTGTAGGGTTGTTTTAAAATAGTACGCTACATGAAACTACAGTCAATGAAACAAAGTAGAGAATTAACAAAGTATATTTGAAAAGTTAGTATAGGTGAAAGGTAGCATTTTAATTCAGTGAGAAAGATACAAATGATTAGCTAGATATTTAATGGGAAAAGATAGACAACTTCACTTGGTCCAATAAAGTAAATTCAAGATGAATTGAGAATGAGAATGCATGAATAGATATTGTATTAGAAGAAAATTCAGTAATTTTATAATAGAGTTGAAAAGCATTTTCTATGAATAAAGCCAGAAACCATGAAAGAAAATGATCTATTTGGCTGCATGCATTAAAAAAATAGCATAACCAGCAAATAAACAATATACACATTGAATACCCAAAGACCATGATCAGTCTGGTATTAAATAACTTTTATTAATCAACAAGGAAAAGAGGTAAATGTCAATAGAACATGAGGCAATGAATGTAACAAACACTAAGAACCGCTAATCAGTGTAGGAAGAGATGATCAACCTCACCAGTAAGCGAAGAAATGCAGGTTAAACAACAGGAACATATCATTTCAACCTAAATTTAATCCCTATTTTTACCCAGAATTAGCAAGAGTAGAAGGAACTGATGGAGGAAATATGAACAGGCACAGCTTTCAGGAGGCTCAGGGACAACAGTGAGGAGGTTACTGGATACATTAAACTTAAAGACATGCAAGTTCAGTATGTGCTTCCCTTTGAACCATTTTTCCCCTAACTTTGAATTTTTAAAAGCCACTTTATTGAGGGATGACTGACACACAAAAAATTATATATTTAATGTACACAAGTTGAGGCACTGGGAGACAAGTAGACAGCTGTGCATCTATCACTACAGGCAGTGCCGTAAACGTACCGACTGCATCCGGAAGAGGGTGGGTCTGATGAGTCAGATTTTTATTCTGAAGATCTACTGTAAGGAAATAATTTGATTAATGTGCACAGATGTTTGGTACAGGTTCATCGGGGTTTGGTTGGCTCGTTTTGTTTTCTTATCTTCCTAAGGTGGAATCCGAGAACATTGATTTCAGACCTTCATTTCTAATATAAGCTATTAAAGTTATAAACCCATGAATGGCTTAATTGCATTTCAGAAGTTTTTATGCATATATATATATATATATATACACACACACATATATAAAACTCAATTTTTTTTTTTACTTTATGCTTCTTTTGACTGATGGATGGCTTAGGATAGAGCTAGCTTATTCCAAGTATGCAGTTAGATCTTCTCTAGAGTCTTACTATATTTTTTAAACTTAATTCTGTTGTGGTCAGAGAATTGCTCTGTAGCATTTCAATCCTTTGAAACCTACTGAGATTGTTTTACGGATCTTTTATTAGTAGAAAGGGTCCATCTTTGTCTCTAGTAACACTCCTTGTCTTCAACTCATTTTGAATGATTACTGTAGCTACTCTAGCTTTCTTGAGCTTCGTGTTCTCTGGATGTATCTTTTTCCATCCCTAACTCTCAACATACTTGGGTCTCTGTAGTTAGTTTCTTTTATAACCAGCAGGTGTCTGGTTCTTGTTTTTCAATCAGTCCCATGATCTCTGCAGTCTCTGCCTTCTGTGAGATTGCTTTGTCCACTTATACCAAATATAGTTAACTAAAATGATTGCATTCCAGGGAGCCATTTTGCTATTTGTTGTCTATCTGTCACTATTTGAATTTTTTGTTTCTTTCTTGCCTTTTTCTATTTTAATCTTTAATCTATTTAATCTTTAATTTCAGTTCTTTAGCCTTTCTGCCCATGTTTATGTATGTTATTTTTATTTGTTGTTCTAAGGATTATAGTATACATCTTTAATTTATCATAGCCTACCTAGAAGTGTCATCAAATTGTTTCAGGTAAAATGCATAACAGCCTGGCAACAGTTTATTTCCATTTTCGCCCCCTAGCTCCCACAATCATCCTCCATGGAGAGAGAGAGAGCGAGTTCTAGACAAAGAAAGTGGGAAGTACAAAGGCATGGAAGCGATGGAAGTCCTCTGTGATTGGAGAATTAAAGTCACCCAAACTGGCTGGAGCAAATACAGGAGAGAAACAGAAGAGAGGCCAAAGAGGTAATTAGAGGAATGATTTACAAGAGGCTTGTAAACCGTGATAAGCTGTTTTCACTCTATCCCGAGGGCAACAGCAAGACATTAAAGTGTTTTATGCAAAAGAGTGATATGATCAGATTTATATTTGGGGAAGATTAATCTGACTGCAGCATGAAAAATAGATTTGCAAGAGGGAAAAAGTTGAAACTCCTAAAGCTGTTGCATTAATTCAAGCCAGAAGAGAAGTGGTCTCGATTAGGGTCATAGGAATAGGCTTGGGTAAATGGACAGATTGAAAATGTGTTCTGAAGTAGAACAGAGAAATGCTTTAGTTATGGATGGACTGAGAGGGATGTAGGAGAGGAAGGTGCCAAAATGATTTCTAGCCTTTTTGTCAACTGGATAAGACTTGGTGTCATTCCCCGAGAGAGCAGGCTTAAGGGAAGGTAGAGGATGAGGAATTCCTGGCTTCCTCCCATGTGCATGTCAGTGGGCCAGCACATGTGTGTTCACTGGGCAACTTAATGATGTTTTTACTCCTTGAAAATAACATTTTTCAAATACTTTTAAAGTAGAGCAGGGAAAAATGTATTTTCTGTTGCATTTATAGGACTCTGTGTTCAAGGCAGAAGTTTGATTACACACTCTGTAGTCTTCAGTTTATTTTGAATTGATGGTAAAAAGTGAGTTTTTTTGTTTTGTTTTGTTTTATAAATTCTGCTAGAGAGTTAATCTTCTCTGGCAGAGTTTGGCCAATCTGCACCTCACCAGCTAGATATGGAGATAACTGACATCCTGTTTCTGATTTATTTCAGTAATGCTTTAGGGAACGTTTATTTTATTGCTTGGATCCCTGAATCTAGCTAAGTATGTCTAATATAGGGAATGACAGTAGCTAATTCAGTCATAGCTGCAATTTAACCAGAAAGGAGCTCAACTAAGATGGAGAGTATCTGGAATTTTTTCCTTAAATTTTTGTTTGTTTGTTTGTTTCAGAGTTAAGGACCATCATGAAGAAGGATGGATAAGTACTTAGCAAGCAGGCAGCGGACAGGCTCCCTTCAGATCTGGAATACCTTTCCTGCTCTACCATGGTGTTTCAATGAGGCAAAAGTAGGTACTTTGGGGCCCTATCTCATCATAGTTCTTTGATGCACTTTGGAAACTGTGGAGGAAGGTTGTGCTTTATTCTCATCACAAATATTTTCCAGTTTTAGTCTTGAAGGGCCAACTGCTGACTCCATTTAGCTTTCACTGTTAGCAGAAACCTTACAATCAAAGCTTTCTTGTCATGTCTGACTGTGACCAAGGTTTGATAAGATGAACTTTGTTTCATTAAGAATAAAGCAGGAACTAAAACCTGTGGGGAGCTGACTAGGGCCTTTCTATTAGTTCTGATCAAAGGGCCTCTCGGGTACAATGATTACACCTTTCTAAAAGTAGTATGTGAAGTTGGGTATTTTCATACTTATACTTTTTGTGCACTGTGTATTTATTTAAAAGCTTGTCCTATTAATGTAAGAAACACAAACAAAAACATCAGGAAGTAGACTTAAAGAAGAAAGAACAGAAATAATGAAAATTTGGACCCAGAAACACCTGGCTCCAAGTCTGTTTGCCATTTGTTGGCTGTGGAACATAGGTAGGCTGATGATGGCTACGATTCTTAACGTCTCTGTTAATTCATGAGACTAAAGCAAAATAAGGTGAGGGTTAAATAGAGTCCATGTGCAGGGGCACCTGGGTGGCTCAGTGGGTTAAAGCCTCTGCTTTCGGCTCAGGTCATGGTTTCAGGGTCCTGGGATTGAGCCCCACATCGGACTCTCTGCTCATTAGGGAGCCTGCTTCCTCCTCTCTCTCTGCCTGCCTCTCTGCCTACTTGTGATCTCTGTCAAATAAATAAATAAATAAATAAATAAATAAATAAATAAATAACTAAAAGAGAGCCCATGTGCAGTGCCTACCACATAAAGATTAGTGGTCATTAGCAATTTTTTTTTTTTTTCAAGGTATAATGGTTTGGTTTGTTGAGAAGGCATTCTAAAGGAAGACCTGGATTTCCTAAGTACAGATTAGGTGAATATTGGAAAAAGAGGTCCTTAAACAGATGACACAGTGATAAGGAGAAATGGAAAAGCTTTAAGCAACCTTTATCTAAAAACAAAAAAACAAGCAGTAAAGGAAAGAGATGATCGTTGTCCTATGCTGTTTAAAAAGAACGTTTATAAAGGAGAGAAATAGCTACATTGATAGACATTAAGGTAATGATAAATTGTTTATTCTGGGAATTCTATGATTAATTTAGTTCTCTAACTGGCAACTGAGCAAGGGAGCAAAACAATAAATAGAGAGAACAGAAATCTCTTTAAACCTTCACACTAGCTAGTGGCAGGATTTTTCTTTTTCTTTTTTTTTTTTTTTTTTTCCCACGAAAGCTATTTCCCAGTCGGGAGAGGTGGGTGATGAGGGAGGTAGGTAAGAAAAGGAAAAGATGTAATGAATAAAGGAGTCTGAAACTACACCTGAGGTGATAGCTGTAAATTCAGAAATACTGGTCTGTGCTAAAATCAGGTCCTGAAGAGTTGTGAAAGTTGTTTAAAACATCTGAGAACTAAGAAATCAATTTCAGTGTAAGTCTTAAAATTCACCAGGGTTACCTAAGTTCTTTGAAGGACCCCAGGTGAACTTGAGATTGAACCCCAAGGTCCTTAACCTGGCAGGAAAATTGGATATGAACTTTCTACAGAATAAAATTTGTCCTTCTACATGATCTCCAATACCTTCTAAAGCATTGTATTTGTACCTTTTTCTCCCAACTCAGTTTTGGTAAGGTAGAAATGGAAACTTTGAATATTGAGGGCCAACTTGAACGCCAGATTTGGAGAGGACCCATGGTGTTTTCTGTTACAAGCTAACTATTTTTTATTTAAAAAAATTATTTTTAAAGATTTTATTTATTTGACAGAAAGAGAGAGAGAGAGAGAGATCACAAGTAGGCAGACAGGCAGGCAGAGAGAAAGGGGAAGCAGGCTCCCTGCTGAGCAGAATGCCCAACTTGGGGCTCGATCCCAGGACCCTGAGATTATGACAGAGCCGAAGGCAGAGGCTTAACCCATTGAGCCACCCAGGTGTCCCCAAGGTAACTATTTTTTTTTAAAGATTTTATTTATTTATTTGACAGAGATTTATTAGAGAGGTAGGCAGAGAGAGAGGAGGAAGCAGGCTCCCCACTGAGCAGAAAGCACAATGCAGGGCTTGATCCCAGGACCCCAGGATCATGACCCAAGCCGAAAGCAGAGGCTTTAACCAACTGAGCCACCCAGGTGCCCCAAGGTAACTATTTTTTAAACAAAAATCACAGACATAATGATTAATCACTCAGTGTCTCATGCAGGTAGGTGAACAGTTACCCACCATTGTAGATACCTCTCAAGTAATTGCACGCAGATTGCCAGTTCTGTCAATAGCTGAAGATAGCATTCTGATTGCCAGTTGCTTGGATAGAGACTGTTAAAATCTCACATTATCTATATAGGCTTCCAACCAAATGATAATTGCAAGTATCTATCTGTATGAAAATTAGCTATTAATATGATTTAATGCAGTGAAATTAATATAAAATGGTCATTCAACTAGTAAATTGAACAGGCAGGATCTAGATCTAGTTCGATAGCATCTTAATTTTTTTTTCCCTATTGTCCCTTTATAATTGACTCAAGAGGTAAAAAGATCAGGAAACTTCTTATTTAACTGGAGCTTTCATAGGTAAGTTAGTATGCACTGGGACTGGCAGATTTTAAAACTGGTTCCTTCTATGGAGCAAAATCTGGGGCTTTTGGGGGACTCACATGATCAAAGGACATCTCAGATGTAGTTCCCTTGATTTGGAGGAGTGAATCTCTCTTGTGGGCTAGTGGAGTGGTCTTGCCACCTTCCCTAGGAACCGTCACCTTCGGTTAGTTTTTGCAGGGGTCCCGTTACCTTCCCAGCTGGCATTCTTGAAGGGACCCAAGACAAGCCCTGTACTGGCGCACTCATGCATGTTGCCCTCATTTTGCATGGGGAAAACTCGCTTGCCCAGAAGAGCCCTGTCAGTGCAGAATAATCCAAATCCAACAGCCACCTCTATGCTGCCACAAAAGAGGCTGTCTAGCCTACCATTTATTCTCTGGATTTCCCAGGAAGAAGTTGGAAGTCAAATCATGCCCTTTACTACAGTGGAAGACTAGTAAGGGTTCCACACAGCCTGTTTGAAGTACTTTTGTCTCCATTGCAGGAGAAGCATCTTTCTTGCTCCTTGAGTCATTTGCGAAAGGTCATATAGCCCTAGTCACCTGATGCCCCCAGACCGAGAACTCGCCGCTCGGCCTGTGTCAGTGGCTCATGTGCGTGTATCTGTGAGTGAGGCGTGAGCACAGCGCCGGCCGTTGGATTTCAACAGTAGCTCCCGCCGGCTTCCCACCCTGCGGCCCAGGAGCCGGGGCCATGGCCAGAGACGCGTTTCATCATCCACGTGGCTCGTTGCCTCTGCATCTCGCCCTGTCCTGTCATCTGTCCCTGCCAGGGCACTGCCGTCACTCGGCTCTTGTGTGCCCTGCATCCCACCTGAAGTGGGCTGGGTGGGCAGACGCTCTTCCGTTCTCTTCCACAATCTACTGTTTAAGAGTGTACACGTTGCGCTGTTTGTGTCTGACCCCCTGACTTGTAGCCAGCTTGTGTAAGATCCCTTGCAGAATGAGAAAGTTCAAAAACAAAACACCACCCAGTACTCACACCATCAAGTCAGTTAGAGAGTGTACGACTGTATTAACATGGAGGCCTACCTGGCTACTTTTTTAACATATTGTTAAGTAATATTAAAATCATGTCTTTCTTTTTGAAAGATGGAATACATTAGTACAGCAGAAAAAAAAAATGGAGCCCCTATTTCTATGCAGAATTTTTTAGTTTCATGGGCAGACATCTTATCCCTTATCCCGTGCTGCTTCCATCCTTTCTCATATAGTACCACTAAATAAAACTCATCTCCGACAACAACTATTTAAGTAACAAAAAAGTAACGCTTCCTTTTAAAATTTCCCCATCTTTCCCCCTGGGCTATGCTTTGGTGTCTCTTTTCATGGCTCTGAGTCTGCTTTCTACTGGACTGTATCTATTTCAAAACATGAGTTCATTTGGTATTCAAGTGACTAGTAAACAATTAGCAGAGCTTGTCCTAAGTCATTAATTAATAGTTTCTGTTTAATCTTTTCTCAAATTGGAGAGCCCTCTATTCTTGTGATTATTTTCATCTCTTTGAAATGCAAATTATTTGCTCTTCTCCCACAGTTCTGAGTCTTTGGCCTACATAGAAATACTTGGACATACAGAATAGGCACATTCTACTTAAACCTTTTAAAGAGAAAAACGCTTTTTGTCTGCCTTTGAGATCTCTCTTTGAAATTAATATTATTAAAAGGTAGTTGGCTTGAGGTGCTGAGGGCCTCACAAATGTGATAGGTGATCTTCAGATCTGCAAGGCAGTCTAAGGGGCTGGCTAAGAAGACAGGTGTACAAAATAAAAATAAGTTTAAGTCTTAACTCTATCTTTAAAATGGGAATTACAGGAACTATCCCACAGAGTCCTTGTGAGAACAGAATGCCATGGTGCATATAAAGTCAGAGTTTTATTAGTGGCTATTATTAGTGTTATTATTTGGAGAAATGGCAGATCATATCTTTAGACATACAAAATTTCTTGGTTGACGGGAGCACTAACCACCTTTCCTGATGGACACAGCCACCTCCATGGCAGCCTATCTGCGGGCACTGGAGCAGACTATTAAGATGAATATTAAGGGCTGGTCAGTATCTCGGAGTCCAAATGAGAAAACTCAGGTAACCATGATCTCGGGCAGACATTCCTGCTAATACGTCACTTAAAAATCTGTTTGAAGGTAGAGTTAGAAAGAGCTATGAAATGTGTGCCTCCCTTGGAAGTTAAAAGAAGAGAAGGTTGCCTGCCTTTCTGCCGTGATTGCTCAGTCCTCATGATCCACTCAGGCCGATCTCAGTGAAATGCCTGAGCACGGAGGACCACTAATTCTCTCTCATAAGATTAATAAATTTTCCTTGGGAAAATAAAATCGAATGGAGGAGCATTCTGTTAGGTAGTTCAGATTCTTGAATACTATCTGTTGTTCTATGAAAACCTGGACTCTTTTGAAGTGTGGGTATTCACGAATGAAGGGGAGTCTGACTGGAGATTACCTGGTTTTAATTAGTTGGTGCTGAAGGCACCTAGACATTTTCTTTCTTATTTAAAGCTGTTCAGACAAGATAGCTGTCTTAAATCCCATCTGGAACATTCTGGAAATGAGCAAATATAAATTTCTGCTGGCTTTTGTAACAGATAAATCCTGCACTCTCAGGGGCTTAAACCAGTAGTTTATTAGTTCTGCTCCACTAAAACACTGAGGGACTTGTGCCTGTATATATTCTGTCTCCCCACTCTTCTAGATCGTGGAAGTCCTTTCTATTCCATACAGAGAAAGGAAGAGGACTCCGGGTAAGAGAGCCTGACCTGACACTAGCACTCATAATTTCTGCTCACATTGCATTAGCCAGAACTCAGTCATGTGGGTACATGTAACCACATGGGGGGCTGAACAAATACAAACTGATATTAAGTATCAATCTAGTATATAAAGATATATTGAAGTTTCTAGCATCTATCTAAAATATCATTGATGCAATTTTGCATTCGGCTGCTTTTTTTTTTTTTTAACTTATCAAAGAAACAAACATAATCATGTCTTGCCACATTAAGATTCAGCTGGGCATTTATTGATGTACCCATCTGTGTCAGAATTGCATCTAAAATTCCCATTTACTTATTCTTAATTCATACTAAATCTTTATTAGGTTCCTAAGTGACAGGAATTGTATCATTTTTCTAACTACTTTCTAGATTAGAAAATGAAGACAAAATGCAGTATTTAAAAACAAAACAAAACAAAGCTATACTGTAAACAGACAAAGCAAGAACATGTAATTTTTATATCCCAAGATATTCATAACAGATTTTTAGCTTCCAAGTAGGTATTTGGAGGCTTTCCCTTATTTTAGCAACTAAGGACTGCTAAGTAATTGCTTATAATCCCTCCACTAAAGAGTGAGAAACTATCAAAGAAAAAAGTGTACTTAATTCAGTTCAACAAACACATATTAGGTAGCTTCTATGCACAAGGCAGAGCTGGGGAAACAGGGAGGAGTAAATGCAATTCTTGTTTTCAGACAGCTCGTAGTGTAGTAGGGAAGTTCTGGCCAGTAAACAAATTGATATTAACATCCTTCACCCAAACTGGAATCAAATTATAACTTTAAACATCACAGATATGTTTTATTACTTAAAAATAAATTGAAACTGAGGGTTGCCGGGGAGAGGGGAGTAGGAATAGGCTGGTTGGGTTATGGACACTGGGGAAGGTATGTGCTTTGGTGAGTGCTGTGAAGTGTGTAAGCCTGGCAATTCACAGACCTGTACCCCTGGGGCTAAGAATACAACATATGTGAATAAAAAATTTTTTAAAAATAAATTGAAATATCACATAAAACCACATCATGAAGAAATAATTTGCTTATCTGTGATTCGTCATCTTAAATTGAGTATTAATTCAGGCATTAAAACTATTGTTACAGTAAGGAGATATTTAACTTGAAAGATTTTTACATAGAAAATGTAAGCTGAAAAAGTGAGATATGAATTTGTATCTGTACCATGAATATAAGGAAGGGGAAAATACCTGTATACATTGAAAGAATGTAAAGAAATACACCAAAATGTTAAGTACCAGAATATCTACTCTTTGTAGCACAACCTATCAATTCTGTTTTCTTGTTCAACAAATGTTTTCAATGTGCATTATATTACACTAATTTTGAAAAAACAAGAACATAAAAGCATGATGCAAACCCTTTTGCAGTCACAGTAAACCTCTGCACTGGTGGATAACCAGTCTGCAGACATGACCTGCCATGGCCTTCACCAGTTATTTAAATGGTCACCTTCTTAAAAGAGGGCGGAATGCCAGTCTCCTTTTTCATTCCTGTTTGTTTTTGTCATGAATATTGTAATGCTTTGTTGCGACCTTGGGCTTTCCCACCATGTGTTCTGTGTGTGCTTGTCCTGTGTGTGCTAGTGGAATCTGTGCTCTTGGAGTTGCACCTGTGTGCCTTCTTGGAATAGCAGTTTCTGACCACGGTATCCCCAGACTGAATAAGTTAGAAAGAAAGGACTCAAAGTCATGGATGCTGGAAAGGGAACTACATCCGAGCCTCAGCTAGATCTGCACAGTAGCTCTTTCCCTGTATAAACGTGCTTTTGATTGCCTGGGAGTCTCCCGAAGGAAGAAGCGTGGAGGACACTGCTCTTTTGCTCAGCGCGGTAGCGTGGGCAGTGGAGGCAGTCAGCCTCTGCTCAGAGGGGAGAGCAGCAGCACCATGTTTGCCAGTGTCACTCCTGTGACCACTGTCATCACTTTTGTGGAGTCTGTGTGTCCCTTGTCCTACCATTTACGTATAATTTTAAATGGAGAATCAGAATGGAAATTAATAAATGGAAAGGAATTAAAAGTATCTATAATGGAAGCAAAATATTGTTCTAAAATTTCTTTCCTTCCAACGCTCGGCACTAGAGACTTGCTCTCCATGTGGGCAGGGAATGTGGAGTCAGAGCTGTTCAGACTGAGTCCCCTCACTGTAGTCCGAGCACAGACAGTGAAGTTAAATGGGGATAACTTTATGCCTATTAATTCAGGGTTAACAACCGTTTTGTGCCACCTAAAACCAGAGATCCACATTGGAATGCATCCCACACTTTGGGAAATATACGAAAGCCTTAAATGGAACGAGCTTCCCACTTCTAATATTTCATTTGTCAGGATTCTGAAAAGAGCAGTAGGAGAGTCAAATATCTAACAATTGCTGGACTAGACACTCACACTCCGCCCTCTGTCTGCACTCTCAGCTTCCCACGCTCCTGTCATTCTCCCAACCTCTCCTTCCATCTTACTGCCTGGCCTCCCTTGCTACAGATAGAGTCTTAGTGAATATTCTTATTTCTAGTGAGGGAACAGCATCTTAATTGATTTCTTGGTTTACTTCTCTCAGTTGAAAATATATACAAAGGGATGAGGAACTTACATATACAGGAATATGTGTGTGCGTTGGAATTGATGCCCGTGTGCCTCTTGGGAAATTATATACACGCACTTGCTCTGTGTGTGTCTGTGTATGTACACACACTATCCATGTTATAAACTGTATAGAGTATAGTGTATGTGTGTATATACATATAGATACCGTGTGTAGTCACACATATTAGGACAGCTTGTATGTATTTGCCAGTGTATTTGTATTTTGGTAAACATTTCTAGAATCATAGGGAATCACATTATCTTAAGTATTATATTTACCCTCGTGCAATATGCATGCTAATTATCCTCATCTGGATAAATTGTCTTGAAGGAAAACTAATAAATGGCTTAGCGAACTGAAATTTTCATGACAGAAAGTCAAAAACAAAGTATGAAAGAGCTCAGCATATAGAAGAGCTTGCATAAGGTAATGGAGTCTAGCAATTGTTATTTTTGCTTTATGAAAAACCGTGTCATTTGAAGTTTTAGCTCAGCCACTTCAAGGGTATAATTTATATGTGAAATCTTGAGTAATTATATGAAATCTTAAGAAAATTGATTTAAACTGGGCCTATTATTACCTAATAATGTATGGCCAGATTTTTTAAAAAGGCAGCATTAACTAATTTCTGGTACAAATTATTTACAGGCCTTGTGATTGTACAATTCTATATTTCAAAATAATGATAATAAAAATTTATGACATGCTTACTTTAATATGCGTTGTATTATTCAGTCCTCAAAACACCCTCCCCTGCATAGCACCTGTTATTGTTACCATTTTATATAGATGGGGAAACTGAGTCTCTAAGTGAATTTACTTGTACAAGGTTATACAACGAAGAAGCAGTAGAAGTAGATTTAAACTAAGGTCTTTCCTTAGATCTAAAGCCTGAGTTACTCTGTTAAAAACAACTCCAAGTGAAGGCGGTATTATCTCTGTGTCCTTACAAGAATATCCAATTGAGACTGAGGGAAGTCTGAGAAACTAGATCAAGGCCAATCACGTTGCGAGTGGTAAGGCTAGGATTCAAGCCCACGTCTGTCACTGACTCCCTAGCCTAGCTGAACTTCCTCTACCCATCTCTGCACATAGAATCTACCATAGCAGAGGAACAAAGAACTGCTGTCTCTCAACATATCTAGTACATTAAATAAGTAACATTCATTATGTAATGTATTGGTTTTAGCTTTACTAACCTCTCATAATGTTGGATTAATATTGCATGTTCTCAGCATGGCGAAACTCAAAGTGGGAAGTAAATCTGTGTCTGCTCTGGTGATCTAGGTTTCTTCAGGGAGAATGACCACAGAATATACCACCCAAACTGGGACACTTCTGTGAAGGGGTGGGGCACCATTCAGAATAATGCTGGATAACATGTGAGAAACAGACTGTACCAGACAAAGGAGGATATATGGCCACTGTCCTGGGAGTGTGTCCATTTCCCTCCTTATGGTCTTAGACTGCTATAGTCCATGGGTTCCAGGGTTCCTCTGTAACACTTTTTCTACTGGATGCTGACCTCAAAACTAACTGAGTACTTTCAGTGTAAATCTGAAAACAAAAACAAAAACAAAAACTTCTTTGATCGTAATTGATTAATATAGTTTTAGGAAAAAAATTGTCTAAGATCAAGCAAGAGATCTGGAGTTAGAATCCAGCAAATTCTCCTGTCTTTTGAGAGCTATGATATCTTTACAGTCAGAAGACTGTAAAAGTAAGGAGTTTGTATTTTAACCCCAACAGAACATCACTGATTTTTGTGTTTTGTTTTGCTGTGAGAAAAGTGATGCTTATGAATTGTTAACTCTTGAGGAAATACATTGCCTCTGACTCTCAATTGTTGTTCTGAAGTCCAACATGCAAACTTTTGTATAGTGGGCTGGGCTATTTTCATATCAACCATGTTATAATTAGGGGCTGAGTTCATGCTCAAAGATTTGGAATTCACAACCAATTATCAAGAAATCATAGACATAATGGTCTGCCACTGAAACAGAGACACATCATGGCAACAGCACTGAACAGCTCTAAGGCTTGATTTTGCAACTGCTGATTCACTCTGTTAATCCTGGCATTTAAGCTCAGGGAGCCTGTTTCCTACGGTCAAGGATAATACATGTTTTTCAACAGTTTGTTGAGATTTTTAAATGAGTTGAAGTATGCAACATATTCGGCATGGAGGGAATCGTTAGCCAGTCTTGGCTCTCCCTTTCTTTTTACTTTGAATAGCAAAGTCACCCCCTAAGTTTTATAATGACACTGTATAATTGCATTTTTCACATCAATCACATAAAATGTCACTTTTTCTCTTCCCTTCCTCCATTTTCCTTTTCTTCATTCTCTTCCTTCTCTCCTACTGCCTCCCCCTCCTTCCTCTCTTATTTAAAGATTTAAGGTAGCTAACATGTTATAAAATGTTCATACTGTACATGAAAAATTTGACAGAAATTTGACCTTCTAAAAATTAATCATTATCCAATTTAATTAATTAGCCATTTAATTAAGCATGAGTCATGTTTTTAATGCCTTTGTGCAAATGGGCAACAACAATTTTTTCCTCTGGAGAATGAAATTTTCTGTAGCAAATACACACATGAATAGTGACTTTAGATAAAATGCTCTTCAAAATTAGTTTGATTCCTTAAAAGTAAATAAATATTAGGACGTGTAAATAAATATTAGGATGTGTAAATAGTTAAGTCCCTTACTATCCTTAGATGGAAACTTCTGGGTTAGTGTTCATGTTTGCTTTTTGTTTTTTGTTTTTTTTTTGACTCTTGCCCTCTGGCCTTCAGTAATAGGTTTTGGAATAGAACCAAAATCACAAAGGATTTGTAAAAAGGGAATGAAGGTATGTAGGTAAAAGAAAGAGGGAGTAGTCAAAGAATCAAATTCCTTTGTCTTAGTTTAGGAGATGATGAGGGCATTTAAGGATTTATAGTATGAATTTGATTTTTCAGTACTTTTTAGCATCAGCAGCTGGGTTCCAGTAATTGAACACTGATTACTGTGTAAAGAAGTGAAAAATAGATGTTAATTAGATAAAATTGCCTGAAGAGAACAGCTACATTTGAGAAACCTGGGACATGAGACTTTCTGCAAGTCTGTTTAACAAGGGAACAATCCCTTTCCTCATCTCAAATCTCCCTCTCTCTCTCCATTCAAAAATCCTCCTGAACATCTTCCAACAACTCCTGTCATGAACAAGTCATTGCTCCAGAGTCCATGGCTTGGGGTAACACTCACCCAGACCTTGTGATTCCAACTGGATTCACCCTTACCCCCCAACATCCTTTCACCAGTGAGGCCAATTTAAAGGCTCCAGTGTCTTTTTTCATGCAAATGGAAACTGTGATATTCCCAGGGAGTGAGTTGGCTTTGTACTTTTTGGTCCTGAGAGGTGGAAGGTCCCAAGCTGCCAACATGGGGATTCAGAAGTGATGCTGCCCAGAACTGTAGTCCTCAATGATGGGCCCTGCCCCCCACATAGGTTCCTCTCCATTCCAAGTGGGAGAGCTTTTATTTCTCTGCACTTTTCAGATAGGGGTTTCACAAGTCTGTAGAGAAAGCTTTTCAGGGTTGTGGGGGGGGGATGTCAGTATAGTTTTGTAGAATGATAGCAATGTGCGAAAACATAGAGCATAATCAACTTCCTATTGTATCACCAAAGGTCTCTCAGTTCTATTGGGACAACATGAGAGCCCTTGAAAAACCTTGAACACCATCTACACCATGCTAGTCACCATAACTGTGTTCATTCCCACAGGGTATTGCATGCCTCTATTGAGGGATTTTCCTGGCACCAAAAGTTGAATTCTTGACCATCAATAGTTGGGGTTAGCAAACTGGGAGTAGGTTACCAACATAAGGGGTTAATATCCAAAATATATAAAGAACTTACACAACTCAGTACCCCCAAAACAAATAATCCAATTAATAAATGGGCAGAAGACATAAATAGGCATTTCTCCAAAGACAACATATTGTTGGCCAACAAATGCATGGAAAGATGGTCAACTTCCCTCATCATCAGGGAAATGCAAATCAAAACTACAATGAGATATCACTTCATACCTGCCAGAATGGTTAAAATCAAAACCATAAGAAACAAGTGTTGGTAAGGGTGTGGAGAGAAAGGTAACCCTCTTGCACTATTGGTGGGAATGCAAATTGGTGCAACCACTAAGGAAGATGGTATAGAGTTTCCTCAAAATTAAAAACAGACCTACCATATGATCCAGGAATTGCACTACTGAAGGAATACAGAAACACTAATTCAAAAGGGTGTATGCATCTCTACATTTATGGCAGCATTATTTACAATAGCCTAATTATGGAAACAGTCCAAGTGGGTCCATTGACTGATGAATGGACAAAGAAAAGGTGAATTTTATACAGACACACACACACACACACACACACAATGGAATATTATTCAGGCATAAACTGGAATGGAATCTTGCCATTTGTAACAACATGGATGGATTAAAAGTGTGTCACGCTAAGTGCAATAAACCAGAATAAGAAAAATACCATATGATTTCACTCATAGGTGGAATTTAGCAAAGGAACAAAGGTAAAATACAAAAAAGAGACAAATCAGAAAACAGACTCTTAAATATAGAGACCAAACAGATGGTTAGTTACCAGTGGAAAGGTGGGTGAGGTATGGGTGAACTAGGCAAACGGGATTAAGAGAACACTTAACCTGATGAACACTATGTAATGTATGGAATTGTTGAATCACTACACTGTACACATGACATTTAGTATCACGCTCTATGTTAACTAAACTGGAATTAAAAAAAAAATTGCAGGGAGTAGGTCATTCAGATAGTATTAAAAGCATTTAATTTACTCATAAATTGAAACTGCAAGCATCACTAATGTGAGTAAAGAGAAAGTTCCTTGCTTATCATTTTAGGGAAAGAAAGGGCCCATAGGTTGAGATTATTTTATACATTTGCCCTATTTTGTGCAGGGAATTCCAAGCCTATTCAACGCTAGAAAATTCCAAAATGAGACTTGATTTTAGTAAATGCAATGAGAGTCAAAGACAGGAAACTCAGAATCACTACATGACCTTATCAAACCTACCCGACACACTCCACATTCTTCATTCTGTTGCCAGAGGACTTATTACAAATCTTGACTTCTGATTGGCATTCTAGGGCTCTAAGAATGAGGACTTTAGGGCACCTTTTCCTAATCATGTGTTTAGCTTTAGGGACATTAACTACAGAAATAATTATTTAGATACTTAATAGCAAAGGGATGAGAGAGAAATTCTGTGTGTCTAATCCACATTTTTGGTTAGTGGCAAGAATTCAGTGATTAAAGTTAAGAAGTCAATACTGTGATTAACTTTCTATTTAATGTGCCAGTCTTAGTAATGTGCTATTTAAAATATCTTTCTTCTTAAAAGTCTCTATTAAGGAAAAATGTGTGTATTTGGTTTGGGGTAGAAGACCTACTGGAATGGTGGTTGGTGGTTGGTGTTTAACAACCTGTTCTCCAAAAGAAAAAAATCTGTTTTTTACTTTTTGCTGATTTTTATGTAAGTACTCCCACCAGGGCCAATTTCCAGTTGACAATGTGTTATCAGCACATTTATATAATATGTGAAAAATTAACAACTGACTCCTGCAATTCTCATGGTGGATCCATCACACAAAATAAATGCTTTGAACCAAATAGCTACACACACACACATACACGCACATTAACTAGGGCAATTTTTTATATGTTCTATGCAATTTTCTGACTCAATTTTATGTGGTTCACTATACTTTTAAAAAATTGTTATTGGGGACAGGGGTGCCTGGCTGGCTCAGTCAGAAGAGCATGTGACTCTCAATCTTGGTGTCATGGTTCAAGCTCCACACTGGGTGTAGGGATTACTTAAATAATATGTTTTTAAAAATTGCTCTTGGGTACAACAACTGGTAGGCCTCATTTTACAAAACAGTTTCTATACAGCTGCAAGAGATTTGAAAATTTCTCAAATTGATTACCAGAGAAACTAACAAAAGGACCTTTCTGTGCATTTCTTAAAATGAAAATTTCTTCTGTCAAAAAAAGTACCTATTTGTCTTTTGTGTTATACATTTCCCATCTGGGAACTATGCAGGAAGCAAGAGAGGCTCTCAGTCAAATTTGATGCTAGGATTTGAAAGTCAGTGTCTTGAGGACTGGAAGACAGCACAGACTGGTGGTTAAATCCATGGCTTCTGGAGTTAGGCCACTCCTGCCAATTAATAAATGATCCACCTGAATGGATCAAGTTGGGGAAGTTACTAAACCTGCCTACCTCAGTTTTCCCTCTGAAACCTGGGATAATAGCATCTCCCTCGTATAACTATCTGTAGGCTTAAACCAGTTTGGAACAGACCCTGCAACCTAGTAAAGACCACATATTGCTGTTTTGGTGGCCACCTAGGTTTTATTTTGAGAAGATGCTTAAGGAACAAATGTCGAGCTTCATCAGTATTGCTTTGGATCACTGGTGCTCCAAGTAGAGGAGTCAGCCGTTTGGGTACAAGCCCCACAGGTAATTCCTGTACTCACTCGAATGTGAGGACCACTGTTCGAGATTACCACCAGAAAATTCTGGGCTCTAGAAGAATCAATGTTCTTTTCAGAGGAGTTGACTGCTCATCTGAAGATTACCTGTACCAGAATCACCGGTGGAGTTTGCTTAAAATAATCCAAATTATGAGAAAATACTTAACTATGTCTTTGTCTGTATGTGAATAAAATAGACCTTGAAGAATATTAAGATGATACTGGTTCCGGGGAAGCTGGGTAGACGAGAGGCAGAAGTAGGAGAAAAGAAATTTGTATTCTTCTCCTCTTTTGCATTTCAAATGACACACAATTTAAAAATTAAATACTGACGTTAATAGGCCTATAATCATATTATAAATCCATAGATGTGTGGGTTTTACCCAGAGCATACTAAATTAGAAACCAGAATAGAACCTGCCAGATCAGAATCCTTATGGGAGATTTCCAGAATCCCCATGTAGTTGCCTTGGTTATCATGGTAACATATGGGCAGAAACCTACCCATTGCTAATTTCCATAAACTGGGTAAAAACTCCCACCATGGTCAAATTCCAGCCGTGCTAGAGGTTTGATATTTCATGGACTACTCTCTCCACTAGACCAATGGATGAAAGGACATGTCTCCATGTTTGGATATAAGAAGACATTATCATGGCTTATGCCATGATGTGCGATCAGGCTAGGAGCTAGGAGCCACGGGTTCTAATGCAGCCCTACCGCTAACTAGAGAACTGGGTAGGACCCTGGCCTTTTCTATCCCTGAGCTTCCTGATCTATCAAATGAAGGCATAAAAAAACTGTTCTATGGACATCACTGGGTCAAATGAGATTAGATCTGACACTATTTCTAAAGCACAAAGTTAATGTAAAAGGTAATTAAATCTGGCATTGACTGATTGCACATTATTGACATTTTAATAACATTTAGAATCTAAGTTGGTGCAGAAGTCCCTTACAGAAAAAAATGGGACACGAGTTTCTAAATAATTTAAAAATTGTACAAAACTTATGTCTACAAATCTATTTCCCCCGATCAGAAAACGCAGAAGATTAATTGCTTGTCTTTAATCCCATTCAGGTTGCACAAAGTATGTGGATTTTATAGTAGCTCTATTACTATGAAAGAGTTTATTATTCCAACAGAACTAGACATATTTGACTTAAATTGATCTACAATGCCCTTGCCAAAAGAAAAGCATTCACTTTATCTGAATTATTATTAATTAGCTTCCCACAGGCTGTAAATCGCCCCGTGTAAACCTGCCCAAACACAAGGTGGAAGGAGATGAAGTGATGAGCTTGAGCCGTGGCAGGAAGTACAGGCTCCGTGCTTTTCCTTCCTGGCACACAGCCTGCCTCCCTGTCATTTGCTGCCGCAGATGAAGCTGGCATCTGTCCAGTACTACAGGGAGGCTGCTTGGCCTCCTCGCAAAGGACACACTCCTCAATGCCTCCGACTCAAGCAGAACTGAACTCATTCTGACCAGACATTAAATTCTTCTCTAAGTTTTTTGTTTGTTTGTTTTCTGTTTTGTTTTTAAGTGGGTGTGGAACCCAGCTTGGGGCTTGAACTCAAGACCATGAGATCAAAACCTGAGCAGAGATCAAGAGTCCGCCGACCAACCAGCTGAGCTACCCAGGTGCCCCAGCTGTCTCAAAGCAGAGCCTCTTCTTTGCAACAGAATGGTTGCCTCGTGATTTAAATTAAACAACTCATTTCTACGTAAGTAGGTCTGGTATTTACTTTTCCACAGAATAGATTGAGATCAAATGGCCTGAACAAAGAAAACCCCTTGATACTAAACTGAGAACTATAATCTATCTGCCAGACAGTGTGCGGGGTTCTTCGCCCATGCCGTCGGATTTACTCATCGCCTCTCTGTGGAGGAACCACTGTTATCCCTTTTGACACATGAGACAACTGATTCTCGGAGCCCTTCCGGAATGTGCCTGATGACACACACAGGCTAGCAATGGGTCCGGCTCTATCATCTCTACTTTTATCCACTGTGCTATATACGGCGCCTTCTTTCCAAAAGGAGACCAGTCAAAACTTTTACCTTCATTTTTTTAAAAGGATGAAGTTGTAGGAAGGAGATTCACTAGGTTGTAGGAAGGTACGATTTTAAATTTTGTGCCCTTTATAGAGTTCCCAAGTGAATACACGCTAGGCCAGCAGTCAGCCTAGCTGGGAAAGAATTATTTGTGTGACAGTAATATACTATGAGTTCCGTCACTCCCGTGGTATTTTACAGAACCTTCTGTAGACTTTTTTGATCTAAGTTTGGTTCCAAGCACATATATCTCTGAGAAATCCCGTGAGAAGATCCCACTAATGCAGCAACAAAGATGCCTGTTCCAAGCGACTTTTTATGTAAATCAGGAAAAAAAATGAATTGGAAGCAAATACCTGAAAATTCTTAAGATGCGCTCTTTCAATAATTATGTAATGTTCATGGAACTACTGGGTAGGCAGCAGGATAAAAATTTGGACTTTGTCTACATTTTCACGAAATGGAAGACCCGGAGGGAGAAAAGATGCTCGCGCGCACACCACAGAGATAAGGCAGGAAGAGGCATTTCACTCCCACTCCTACTCAGAAGAGTGGGAGAATTAAACCTTCCAGGGCAGGCTTCAGCGGCTGGGAATAGTCACGCCCTTTGGATAACGAATTCAGTACTCCAGGAGGTCGAGAACTCTACTGGGCACCCAGCAGTTTTTTTGGTGGCGGTTTACCCTTCTCAGTAGAAAATTATTTCTTGTTTTGGCACTTCCCCGGGTTACCATGCCTCCCCAGCTACTAGGATAAATAAAAATAAACTATTCAGGAGCATCCATGACAAATGATAAAATTCTAGGGAGAGCTCTTGACTGCATATCCTCAGAAGACAAGTATTCTTGGAAATAAAGGAATGGGAGTATGAGAAACAGCCGCATTATCACTATACGCTTTTTAAATATTTACTACTGTGTTAGTGAAATATTTAAAGTGATGATCTGAACTGCTCCCCCCCCCACCACCCCCACCGTCACAGGGGAGCCTGAATATGTCACCATCTGATCCAACTGCCTGACAATCTCACATTGCCACGGTGCTTTCCAGAAAACAATTCATGTCGAAGAGCGAATGCGATGGTTTTTATTTTTAATAGGAAAGAAATAGATCTCAAATTAAGTAAGTGCTGAGCCTAGGCATTAAGAGAGGCAGCAAGCTGTTTGCCCCAGATTCACGCTCTGCAAACAAGCCCCAGTAGGCTTCTCTGAAAACATCATTTTTGTGTCAGTTGAGTGTGTGCCTGACTGCTTTTAGCTCCCTCTTCTTGGCTCGGGTCACTGGAAAGAACACCTAATAAAAGAACCCCTGTGCCCCGGCCACACAAGGTACATTGTCCCTTGCACGCTTTGCCCCTGGGATGAGATTTAAAAGCTCTTCATCTCCAGATTTAGCTTGAGCGGGGATTTTGTCCTGAATTCTAGAAATTTGGGGGCTTTGTTAGACTCTAAAATGAGTCCTCTTTAGCCAAACTATAATTCAATGCACTAGATACCTTGGAGGGACATTGAGCATGTGGCGGAAAGTAGACTAAGCAGGTCCTAACAGCTAGATTTTATCTCTTAATCAAGTGTCTCCTAGACTGATTCATAATTTTCCTTACAATAACATCTCACAGCAAGGGCTGAGACACTGTCAGGGAGCTCTATCTAACCGCCACACACACATTTTACTAAATCTAACAAGACAATGTTGAAAAGCAGAAAACAAAGAAGAGTATTCGATTCTTTTGGACACACGATTGTTTGGACTGAGAGCGCTATATATGCTACCACACCCCCACGCTGCGCTAAGGACTTTGCGCATCTGCTAACAATGCTAAGAGAAAAATGGCGGTACCCCGACTTGATAGAATAACCCAAGGCTGAAAGAAGGGAAGTCATGTGCTCAAGGTCACACAGCTAGTAGGTGGTGGGACCGGAACTTAAAGGTTGGTCAATCCTGTTCTAAACTTCATGCACTTAATTGCTGAACCAGACATAGGAAATACACTTCACATTGTGAATAATGCGAACCTGTGGGAATGGCCACGTTAAATGGAGGGTTGAGATGGCTTCTGGGGCTAAGTATAGGGACTCACCGAGGAGGAAAATCAACCCATCAGCAGTGCAAAGTTAGCGGCAACCCATGTCCTTGGATTTGCCCCCCCTTAGTTCATTTTACTGTCCCTCAGTCACTAATCCCTCTGTCCTCTGACAGTCTCTCGTGAGTCTCACACTGTGGAAAGGAAATGCAGTAGGCGGGAAGACCTGTGGTTGGTATCCTCCTGCGCTACATCTTACTTGGTGATCTTGGAGGCAGTCATTCTGTTTCTTATAGAGAATTTGAAAAAAATAAAATTGGATAGTCTTGGCTATTCAACGCTTTATGTGTAAATACATATTTTAAGATGATCATACCAACTGAGCAATTTTTAAATTCTTTCATGAATTTTGTCTTACGTTGTTTTAGTCTTCTGTTAGTAATCTACCTAAATGAAAAGAAAGAGGCTAGAGGTACAATAAAATATGTCGTCTTTACATAAAGCAGAATCTTGCATTTACTTCCCCTCTAGCTCACCTCGGCAACGCCACAAAAATTTGGGAGAGCATTCTACTATGATCCTTTGATATTCATGACAGCAATGAAATAAAGTATTTCCTGGTTATAATAAGTGAAAAAATTTCTATTATCACATATTAAAGGAGAAAGGCTTGCAAAGGAAAAAAAAAAAAAACAAAAAAAACCCCAAAAAACTAAAATCAACTCTTTCTCAGATTTAAGAAACCAAACCCTTAGTATATAGGAGAACTGATAAAAACCAGTGTTGTTTTATGTCCATAAGAGTGTGGTTCCTCAAAGGAGAAATCCCATCTCAGGTGGGTAGTCGTCTCCATCACTCACTGATTAAGGATGGTGGATTCCAATTCCATCCTGTGTTGCCCTATGAGAGGGACAGAGCCTGGTGTCCATCCTGCCTATTTCCACCCTCTGCAATTTAGAGTGTTTCAGCCAGTACTGGGGTGGGGGGTGGGTGACAGTTTTTGTCTTGATACTGGAAGGCAAACTTGCAAAGGAAGGACTCCTGTGTGGTCACAAGGAACAAAGTAGTAAGTGGTCATAAAGCCGCTTCAAAGCACAGAAGAGAAAGGCCTGTCTTTCGCTCTAAAGTCCTCAGACCAGCAGGATGCCAAGTGCCTTTTGGTGCCATCACTCATTCATTTCCCTGGAACTGAACGAGCAAGAAAATTTTATTAGTAACCCATTTTGCAGGTTAAATCTGAGGCCCTCCACGGGAACGCCCTTTCCAGAAAGACCTCGTAGGGCACAGCCATCGGAGGCACAGTGGCCCAGATGCCAGCCATCCGGTATTACATGTTATTTTGTTTGCTTCTAAGTTCAAGAGACAGAATGTATTGCCATTGCCTTTAAAGAAAATATCTTCAGTGTTTTGACCACCATTGACAAAATGATTAGCATGCCCTTAGCGATCTTTATGAAACAACAGATGTGTGCCTTGGCATTTTTCCAGCCCTCCCTGTGTCCTCAAGCCTAATATTTGTTTTTCATTAGTTGTTGTGTTTCTCATTTCTCATCCTGTGTGAGGGGGCCGCTTCTTGGCCTTGCTGTGCAGTTGCTCTGCTTTCAGATAGAAGAGGTTGGCCTGCTTGGGCTGGGTGAAGATATTCCCTCAGCCCTGGCACGTGTCCTCTGTGAAGAGGCTTTGGCAGCTGGGGGAGATAAGAAGGCAAAAGGAGAAGGGTCCTTAAGGGGTATTTTCTTGATGAGGACTCCGTGTTCATGTTTAGCTTCTAATGTGACATAATGAATTATGAACTAAAAGTAATTGGAAGATTTGTGCCCTCAGTGCAGAGCAGAAGTTTAATGTATAAAAGCAAACCACGGGTCAATTAGGCGAGTTGATCAATATTTATATTGCTCTTTAAGGAAAGGAAATAACCCTGATAGATTTTCCTTGAAATTGCTGATGAGTATGTATTTGTAGTCAACACATGGAGCTTTTCATTGATCTCAAATTAAAATTTTATTAATAAGTCAGACGCCCATCTGTATTTTTCCAGAAGTTCCCTCGAAAAGCCAGTTCATACTACTGCCTCCCGTTTCTCTCCCTCTGCCCTCATCCCCGGCTCTCTGAACCAACAGTTAAGTATCTGATATACGCTAACCGCTTTCCCATCCCTATTTCACTCAATCCTCCTAAAAACATCATAAGACAATACTATCATCATCTCCACTTATAGATAAGAAAACTGAGGCAGGGCAAGGCTAAGTAACTTGCCCTTTATCCCACAGGAAATAAAAAGCAAAACATGGACTCAGGCAGATCTGGTTTTCTCTGGTCCTGAGGGTCATGTCATTTCTGCCACCCCATACTATCTCCCAGAGGCAGAAGGAGGTCATTTTGTAGCATGGCCTTCCTTGAGTGGAGAAGACGGGGAAGGATAACGGATGAGGCTGAGAGGAAAGGCACCCAGACCAAGAAGCCTCAGAACCATCTTAACCCCCGCCCCGGGGAGGGCACTGGGGTGCGGCTCCTGCCTCACACAGAGAGCAACTTCATGTCCATCTAGATTAACAAAGAGGCAACATGTCAGACGGGGCCCCTACCACCTCAACTGATAGAATTTAGCACACACGACCCTAAAACCTTTCGAGATTCAGTTTGGTCCCTTGGTTTTTAGAGGCTATAAAGCAAATACAACAGCATTTCGCACAGGATTTTTACTCCCTGACTGTTTGGATTGAGTCTCCTTACTTTGTTCAAAAGCTGGCTTTAGACATCCAAGCATCACGCGCCACGTTAGACAGTGTGAGGTTTAATCAATAACATTGACCAGGAAGGAACTCAAAAGCCACACTGCTTGCTTCCATGCTGGATACATGGGCAAGACACTTAGTTCTCATCTTGTGTTTGATCTACAGACGCTTTGTGAAAACACCCAACTTTTCCTTCCCGCATACAATTTTAAATTCCAGCTTGTGTTGTGTGCTGTGGGTTCTGGGGCTGCTGTGGCGATCCGCTCCCAAAGTGCAGGGGTTTCACCTCAGAAGCATCTTTAAGAAGATTACATGAGAGGTCAGAGTCCTGTCTCTGCTCCTCTTCTGCACATGGGGACCCTGGTCCCACACGCGTGGTCAGATGCATAGTCACAATCTCCTCATACATACCCCTCGCATAATTTATCATCAGGTGACTGCCAGGAATCAGCTGTTTTGCATAAGGGAAAGGCCAAATACTTCAGGGGCTATCCTGTGAGGGATTTGCAGAAATGTGAAAACTGCTCCAACTACTGACAACACACTGGCGTACAAATGAACACAAAAGCACATGCATGCCCCTGCACACCCACAGGCACAGATACACATACACACACACACACACACACACACACACACACTTAATTCAGTGCTGGTTCTGTTGTAAGAACATTCCAAGCAATAACTCGGTTCCCCTAACAACCCAGTACGGTACGTTCTAGTTTCTTCCCACTCTGAGATGGGTCACTGAGGCATGAAGAGGTTAGGTGACTTGCCTTATCTTGCTCACCAGCCTAATAAAAATAGCAAAAGTGGGGTGTTCATTCGAAGCAATCCGGGCAAAGAGGATGTATCCGTCGCTTCTCTACTGCTGTCGTTTAAGATGTGTTCTGAGAGCGGAGAACCTAGGTGTGAGTCTCAAATCCAGCTTGTCATCTTGGAGGAGTCACTTAGTGATGCTCAGCCTCAGTTTCCTGTCTATAAACTTAACAGTAATGTCAACCCCACACAATAGTGGAGAGGACGTTATCAGAACATAAGGGTGCTGTGTAAACTGCAAAGTGCTATGCACGCGTCATCAACCAGCCGTGGAGGCAGCACGCGACACAGGCTGTGTCTCTCCTATGTTGTTTGCTTTTGTCTGTCCCACAATGGAACGGACACATAAAAACACGTAACACTTAACAGTTTCTAATTACATCCAAGCAGGTCTGGAAAGCTCTTCCTAAATCATGATTCTAGCAATAAGTGTATGATGACACCGTTTCAAGTCTCAGAAAAATGGGTAACTTACTTCAGAGCAATGGAAACAATTTTTTGGCCATCTGGCTATGGAAAATATAGGTCACTTAGAAGCTCTATAACTCTCAGCACTAACTTGAAAAATATTAGTTAACAGTAGAGATCCTGTCATCATCAAACCATGAAACTGGTGGAGAACAGTACTTTGTACCATCAAATGGGAGGACTAGAGGGGCTCATCAATCATTCAAAGCCCGTGTGACCTTAGCAGCAAAGAGGCTCAGTGAGGAGGGAGGAGACCAAGGGGAATAGGGCACAGCACCCTAACTCTGCATTCAGAAAACCAGGTTCATGTCTGGCATCCATCCCAAAGTCATGGATGTTTACCATGTGCTAGGCCCTGTCAGCTCAGTACAAGAGCTCCAACGCATAGAAAGATCCGGTTTGTATACTCCTGGGGCTCTCCTGCTCCACCCGGTAGCGAGATGACCTTATGTCAGTCATTCATCTTACCAAGAAAAACCTTGGTGTCCAACCAGTAAAAGGGGGCAAATGAGTCAGAGGGGTAAAGTCACCTTTTAAAGTTCACACAGCTCACTGGTGTCCCCACAAGCATGGGACGAATACTTTAGACTTCCAGTCCAGCCTTCGACGACAGAGTTCATCATTCCTTCTGCAATTTTTAGCAGAGCTTGCTGCATTTGCTTAAATCTGGCTACAGTATGCTAAGATATAGGTAGTTAGTTTTTGTTCACATTCTGCTAGGGTTTACTTTTCATTGCCAATGTTCTCTTTTTTTCCCCCAAGATTAGAAATGATTGCTCTTAAAAAAAAAAAAAAAAAGTAAAGATAAGCCACTCAATGGATACATTTTTGCAAATATATATCTGACAAAGGGCTTTAATCCAATTTATAAAGAACTCTAAATGATTAACTGTTGAGTTTTGTCAGATTTTTTTCTTCTTCTCTCTCCTTTTACCCATTAGAAATTTCTGGCAGGGTCTACATCAAAGCCTCCCCCTCTTTCTCCTCCAAGATGGGTATAGTCTGGGCTAGTTCCTGGGATGTTGGTGGGGAACTGACAAAAAAATGGGCAAGGGAGATGGTGACAGAAGAAAGCAAAATCAAGAGCTGCAGGGGTTTTCCTAGGTCTGGGAAAGGGAGCTGTACTTGTGTGGGGCAGTAGATTGGGAAGAACCTAAAAAGGGATTTTAAAGTTTATTGCTGGGGAATTTCCTGTCCCCTTTATAATGAGTAATACTAGTTTGAGTTGTTTTAAAATTATTCTTGGTTGGGGCACCTGGGTGGCTCAGTTGGTTAAGCATCTATCTCCCTTCAGCTCAAGTCATGATCCCAGGCTCCTGGGATCAAGCCTGGCATTGGGCTCCAATGATCAACAGAGAGCTTGCTTCTCCCTCTTCGGCTCCCCCTGCTTGTGTTCTCCCTCTCTTTCTCTCTATCAAAAATATTTTAAAAAATAAAATTTTCTTGGTTGCAGGGACTGTGTTCATTTAAGTACAATACTGCTCTGAAACAGATCTATGAGGGTCGTAGGTGTATGAGCCTTATGGCAATCCCTAGCATCATCTTATTAGCTGTGGAAGGCTACATGTGGACCTTCCCAAAGCATCTTGAATGTGAGAACCAACCAGGCTCTAATAGGTAAGGTATAGCACAACTGGCTGATATCTATCAGGGGAAATGGTATCAGCAAATGGAATGGGTCCTCTGAACATGTGTCTTGTTATGTATAAATACCTACTTCAACACTTCCTTCAAAGCTGAGTTAGAAGGGAGACACACTTACCATCCGGTCTTCCATTTTTATGCTCACCTTGTGGCTGAAACTAGCCGCCAGTAGGCCTGAGCTTTGGGCTCTAGAATAATGTCTGGGAAAAATACAGAAATAGCTTTGATCTTCTCTGGGCTAAGGAGATGGAATTCGAAGGTACTGACAAAATCAGCATAATAAATCCACTCTATGTCTTTCTAGCTCTGAAGCAGATACCACAGCTAGCTCTTACCCTTTAAAATGTTACTTTCTAGAAGCAGAGTAGGATAGAAGATTGGCATTTACTGAGATCTACTAGTTTATACTCATCCTCTCTTTTTAAAATCACTGCAATGCCCAATGTGGTAGTGTTAGTAGTATTCCCTTTACAAATGGGGAAAGACTTAGAGAGCCTGAACGACTTGCTCAATTATAATTATGACAGTAGATGTTGAGGAAAAGATAATGGGGTGTTTAATTAGAAGATAAAAGCTGTAAACAAGGGTGTTTGGGGGGAGAGGTTGAACTGAAGTAAGCATTGCTATTTAAAAAAAAAGAAATTAGGCACATATGTGTCTTGACTGCAAATTATCTTAGTTTGGTAGTCTAGGTGTGATATAAATACATGGAAATGAGACAACAGAACTGTTATGACATTCTTCTTTCTGAAAGTGAAGAGAGGGTGTGTCTAACTGTAGCTTCTCACTCCTCAAGATGGGTGTCATAACATATCAGCTCTGTGCATCATGTGTATATAACATTTATTTATTTTTTTGTCCCATTTTTAGTTCTGAATCTGCTTTGATGTGAAAGTGTGATAATTTTAGTCAAAATAGTATTTCAGAATTTACAATTATACAGAAGTAAATTCCCAGAGATCTGCTATACAAGGTAGTACCTATAGTTAACAGTAAGTTATTGTATACTTAAACATTTGTGAAGAGAATAAATCTCATAATAAATCTTCACCTCACAAAACAAACAAAGAACAAGCAAAGACAGAAGAAAACTTTTGAAGGTAATGGAAATGTTTAGAACCTGGGTTGTGGTGATGGTAACACGAATGTATACCTATGTCCAAACACCAAATTATCTAAATTATATGCAGCTTTTTTGTATGACAATTATACCTTAATTAAGCTGGAACAATAAGGAAATAAATGAGATCCTATTTTCCCTCTTAGAAAAAAAAATAAGTAGCTCCATGGCAAGGAATCAGACATAGGGTTCACAGCATACATCCAACATGAAAAGTTAGGATACCCCTCTTATTCTTCGATACAGGCAAGACACTGCAATCAGATCCTGGAAGTCCTTGACTTGAACCCTGGTCTTAACAGTCAGTTGTGCATCTTTGCATTTTTTATGACACCAACTCCCTGAGTCTTTGTTTCCTCATCTGTAATTGAGGATGATAATACTCAACTCTCAGGAGTATTACCGGTATTAAGTGAAAAAAAAGTTGAAAATACCCTTAGCACAGTGTAAAGCACTGAGTGGGAAAATTTATGGTTCTGAATTAGTCTTTATTATTGTTATTACTCTTACAATTTGTATTAGTTTACTAGCATTCTGTTGGTTGAGAGAAGATAGTTTGTATATGCAAAATCACCTTGCAATTTCCTAACACCTTCCAGAATATTTCAGTTAACAGAGCAGAAGAAAGGTAGATAACCTATCTGGTGGAAACAAATTGTAGTAAGGTAAAAATTGCAATGGTGAGAGGTTGATGGTAAAAATCAAACTGAACATGTTCTTTTGTCATTGACTGACTGGAACTGAGGATTTTCAATTCCCTCTCTAGCTTGAGAAATTTCTTCCCACTGGGAAACTTTCACACTGTATTTATAACAGAGGAGAGAGAATGTTATTCTCAGAAATTCCTCCTAGAAAGGAGATTGCATTTGGGGGGGAAGTATTTGGCTGGGCGGTAGATGTTGAGGCACGAAGGAGCCTGGTTTGGGCAGAATTATTATTACAAGACTTAGGTTGGAACTGGCTTTGGGAAAGAGAGAGAGGGGGGAAATAGCAGGAGAAGGTAAAAGGAAAAGACACAAGGAGATGCCCACTGCCTGGTCTGACAGCCCAACTCTGCCCCTCTCCTCACTATCTTCACTATCTTCACTATCTCCTTCAAAAAATGGGGGGGGGGGAGGGATAAAACCACTAATCACTAAGAAATGATTGAGTGGGGCACAGGGGCAGAGGACTTTTGAAGTAGTACCATGACCCATGGAAACGTGACAAAACAAGAGGAGGCATGGGGAAGTTGGCCATTGGTAGCCATTATGGGAAAAAGTTTAATACTCTCAGGCAGGCTACGTGTTGGGTTTCTGGGCACAATTTAACCAGTGTTTAGGAGCGGGGGCTTCTTGGCAGCATTCATTCATTCATTCAACAATATTTTCTGAGAGCCTCTGATGAACCAGAAGGGCTGAGGACCTCTCTGGCTTAGCACAAGAATGCAAATGAAGGAAGAGGGAAAGAGGTCTGACTTTCAGGGGAGGGTGAGTGAGAGGAGACCAGGACTGGAACAAGGAGAGCTTCCGCCTTGGGTACGTTCTCCCAAAAGGCTCTAAAACTAAGTGATGCAAAATCATATATTCTAAAATCAACATTTTACAACAGAAGTATGTGATGGGATGATGTTTTAGATCATGGTGAAAGGAGCTAAAATTGGTGAGATGCACACAAAGGAAGACAATCTAGGGCACCTTTTCTGAGATGCTCTATCACCGTCCAAGATGATAAAGGACACGACGAGAGCTCCCTGTAGAGCATTTTCTCAACTCAGATTCCGGAAGCCCTGCCCTTGCAGCTGTTTTCCATGGGCTGAGGTTGGGAAGTACTAATTGCCACTTTCTCACTCCATCTCACTTAGGTGAGCGTGTGTACATATTATCCTTTCTACATCTCCATCTCCTGCTTAATAGAGTTCAAGAGTCCACCTGAAAGGGTCTTTATGAGGATAAATGAGGTGACCTTTAAGCCAAATTTCTATCACATGAGATTTTCTTAGTATTTATCAGTTTTGAATCTAAATGATTATATTTTCAAGATGGCTAAATACGTCTATCATCACAGAACAGGTTTTCTCTTTAAAAACTAACTGGTTTAAGTCTGGGTTAGAATTGCAACTTTAACTTTGTAAGTTCCATGCCCCCAACAGCTGAGATAACAGCTGTAGATTGCTGTTAGAGTAAATAAACAAGATATTTATTTTGAAATTGTTTACTTTGAATGCCTAAAAAAAAAAAAAAGAAAAATCATTTGGTCATGGGAGAAATGAGATTACATGTGCAGGCAACCCCTTGGATTTATACATGAATGATATTATCTATTGCTCAGACTACAGCCTTGAAAAAATATCACAAAGTCATGTGGAGCTATAAAGTTCAACTTACAATGGAATGAGGTGTCCAGCTTCATTTATGACTCTTACTCAAAAGAAAACAAAAACAAAAAAGCAAATTCAACTGACCTCCCACAAGACCTGATCTTCTCCAACTCTTCTCATTTCTGTCAATGGCACCACCAAGCATCCAGTGGCTCCCAGCAAAAATCAAGAGCTATCTTGATTCTTTTCTTTCTCACACTGTCCCACCTACTCCCACTAATTCATCAGCAACTTGATGGTGCTATCTTAAAAAAAAAATAAAATAAAAATTGAGACTCTATGTTATCCTACTTCCACCACCACCATCCTAGTTGAAGCCATAATTCTCTCTTGCCCTGAAGACTATCATCGCCTCTTTATATCCTACCTCTATAGTTGCTTACCCATCAGCCCTTCCCATTTCCAGGCAGTATCCAATGCAGTATCCTACATATTTTTAGGAGTACCTGGGGACTCAGTCAGCTTCAGCTCAGGTCATGATCCCAGGACCCTGGGGTGGAGCTCCACACTGGGCTCCCAGGGAGCCTGCTCTTCCCTCTCCTCCCTGCTCCCTCTCACTACCTGTCTGTCTGTCTCTCAAATAAACAATAAATAAAGCTTTCCCAGATCGTTGCTTGGCTTGCTCCTTCACTAAGTTCAGGACTCCCCTCAAGGGTCCTCCTACTATCCTTTGCTCTCACCCTGATTTATTATTGTTCAAAGCCTCTCTCCCTCCCTGAAGCTGGATTCTAAGTTTGTTTACTTTTGACCAGCTAGTTTCCCAATAGAATGTAAGTTCCATTTAGAGGGGGACTTTATCCAATCCACTGCCTCATTTTCAAAGTAGGCAGAGCGTTTTTAGTAAGTACTTGTTGAATGAATGCCAGACTGACCAGGGAGCGTGTTATGTGTACAGGAACTAGAGAAGGAACTAAACCATGAATGGAAGGTTCTGGCAGGCACTGGGTGATGAAATGCATTGGGCAGACGGGAGATCATTCCAAAACGCCAGCATCATCCTTGTTTATGCAGCGAGTACATCATCATTATGTGCAGCTGGAACCAAAGACCCGTGACCAGAATAAAAAGATAGATCACTACGGGTCAAACACTGTACTGCACACTTGCATAGACACTCTCATTCAGTTCTCACCCCAGTGAGACTGATCTTCTTCTCATTTAGGCCAGATGAGAAAACAGAGGCATGAAAAGGTGAATCAGTTGACCAAATTAAGTTCATACAAGACAGCGGTGAAGCTGGATTTGAACTCGGGTTTTGTGCCTTCAAGTCTAATATTTCCCCCCACTACCTGTTGCTTCTATATTGCTACCAATGTTAAGAAAGCGCAGTAGAATGAAAGAGAAGAGATGACATCAAGAATGAAAAGGAGTCCCAGCTTTAGAAGCCTCAACCAAGGCCCATTTCTGCCCAAGTCCACTCCTGGCACCCCGGTGTGTATTAAGCCACCATCCTTTGCATGCACTATCAATAATTCTCATTTAGTGCACAGCACATGTTTCCTTCCGTTCTTACTCATCATATGCATTGTGCAATTATTAAGCTGAATGTTAGGATAGTGCCAATATTCTATCGTTTTTGACCTATAAAAACAGCAGTTCAGTATAACTGAACCTAATAGGATGAGCATTCCTAGAAGGCAGGAATCACATTTCCTGTCTCTTTGCCTCTACTAGTTTCTGACTGGGTAATATTTATGCTTGATGATAGTGGATATGCAATGGCCCTCCTAGAAACAGATGGAGGGCAGACATAACGGCCTATGTTTTTCAGCACATCAAGTATATTCTGTAAGTGTTCCTGGGCTTCAGTACCTTTGCAAGACACCATACCAATGGCATTGACCTCTCTAATTATTTTACTTGAGTAGAGAACCTCATCCACTAAAACTTCCAGTGCCCCTTCCCCTCCATAGTAGCCAATTTTAAAAAATTAGAAGAACACGAATAGGAAGAAAAAAATTAGTAATAACTACTTCCTATACTAAGCACTTTATGTGTATTATCACAGTCTTTGTAACAGTCCTGTGAGAAGATAGAATATCCCCATTTCAAAGATGAGATTAAAGTAGTCCTGTTTGAGTAAATTCTCCAATCTTATAAGGCTAGCAAGTGGCAGATCTGGCACAGAGTCTGGATGCTTAACCACTCTGATATATGACATCACCTCTGACAAGACGCATCATGCGCTTTGCTCCCTACAGGCATGAACCTTTCAGGGTGTCATGGAAACAAGCCTCGCAGACTCACTCTGCTATCTGGCATCCATTTTTCCCACTGTGTCTCAAAACCCAGAACTGATTCTGATTTGCTGAAGAAGCCAAGGAGTTCAGGGGCACTGGTGTCAAGAGCCGCTTTCCATGGATAAGTAGCCTCTCTCAGCCTACTTCTCGCAAAATACAATCAGGCAGGTCAGGGCCATCACAGGAAACCTCACACCAAGCAGCAGAGCCCACAAAGCATCAAAACTTGATGAAAAATAATGCAACTCCTAATTGTTCTAAGCTTTGCTTTTCTTTCTCAAAGTCTTCATGTACAGTAACTCACACACTGAGCAAGGACTTTGGTTAAACACCAACAAACAAATAGAAGGGCTTGTCCACACTGAGGTGTGTGGCTGAGCTTGCCTACAACTTCCTCTGAACGGCTTAGAGAGAGGGTAATTTTTCTCTCCAGGATGATTCATTTGCAGCTTCGGTCTTTCTACCTCAGAGCAAGCATATGAGTAGGTGACCTCTAGGGTTGTCCCACAAGACCTCAAGACCTGTGCTCACACAATAAATCAAAACAAAAAGAGTTTGGAGCTTCCCTTGCATTCTTCTTCACTGGCAACCATCATTAGTGCAGTTCTTTCAGGGTTGGGCAGATGCCAAGTGTGAGAGCAGCTTTATTTTTAGAATATTGGAGCCCATTTCCCTGGAAAAGGAAGCAGACAGAGAGGGAGGAACCGACAACTTGAAGGGCAGCTTTGGACAGTTAGAAACACAAGTAAGATATTGATTATGCCAACGTAGGGATTATGGAACTTCACATTTGGCAGCCATTTCCGCTTGCTGTTTCTGCCACCTCACGGGACTCCTATGGAGACCAGAGCATTCCTGAAGACAAAAACTGGGGGAACATACCTTTCCTTTGTGTCCAAGAAACTCCACTAGGTATTTGCATTATTTTGTGGGGAACAGGCAGTCTTATTAACATCTTATGTATTTCAATTCCTGCCAGCAATCAGCTCAGATGTCTCCCATTTAAAAAAAAAAAAGTCTCTATTCCCAGTCTTTCTTCACCTTTCACACGATGCCAGATTCCAGTTGTTATCAAAACCATACACTCGCTTTCACAGCTATCTCCAGCTACACCCACACCCTGATGATGGGAAATTCCGACCCTGAGTATTCAGATTGATTTCAACTCCTTTTCTCTTTCTGTCAAGTTGCTGGCAAACATGATAATGCCAACACAGTTGGCTGGAGCCCACTCATCATATAGTTTGACTGCAAACACTCCATTGTCCTTTGCCCTGACCTATTACCGACAACACTTTCTGTACCTTCTCAAGTGCTCGTATATTCTAACCTTTAAATACCAATCTCAGAGGGGCTATAGATAGGTGAAAAAAATAGGAAACCATTTACATCTCAGCCATAGAAACAACAGGTACATAAATTGTGATATTTTGGCTCGAAGTAATGTCTACACCCTCAATTTATTCAGCGTTAATCTTTGAGCCATAGCCTGTGCAGACGGCTAGAGCAGAGGCAAAGGAATGATCTCTTGGTGGAAATAGAGGGTAGACAGGAAAAGGAAGCAAAAACAAAAACAAAAGCACCTACAAACTACAGTAGTTCTACAACATGGAAAATGTTTTAATCGAGTGGAGAACAGCGTGCTGGGAGAGAACAAAGGAGGGAGTGATCAATGCGGACAGAAAACTAGTAATTATAGAATTTTGTGTGATAACTAGAAAGGGGCCTAATGATATAAAGTGAAAACGAATCCATAAAATTGGATAAATACTACAGACACATATATGCATATGGAGATGCATTAAAAAGCAACGTTAGTTGATAGGTTAATGTGGCAGATTTCTGGTTGAATTTCCGTTTTACTTTCTCTTTAATTTTTGGAATAAATAAGAAATTTTATGAGGAAGCATGAACTAAGTCAATGGAGCGTAGTGGGAAACATCACTTTCTAAAAATGGATCTCGCCTAAATAAGAAGCAGCACAACAACCTGACAGACTTCCTGTAACTGGTGCACCAGGCTGATGTGCGGATCAGTCTCGACGCTTCTGAAAAGGCCACAGGTGAAATGACAGGAACTTTTTTTTCCTTATATTAACTGCAATAAGTTGTCATTAGATAGGGAGCCAACTGTAGAATCATTAGTTCTCTGGCTAAAAGGTATTCATTACCTGACCATGGATAACACAAAGGTTTTACTGACCAACATACTAAATGTATGGACAACACTAACATTTATCTAATTTTCTGGAGAAAAGGCTGATGTTTTAAGTATAAGTGAATTTGGGGTTCTTGTAGCATCCTACATCTTATTTGGCAACTTTTCTTCTTTTTCTTTTCCATTTCACAGGTATCCCAATTTAAGAAATAGACCTTTTCTTTTTTGGTAACTAGCATTTTGAGGCTGGATTGTGGATGATTTTAGTATTATCCTGGGTTCCTCATAAACAATGCATCAGTAGCATCTCTGATTTCCTCCTGTTTCAATCCTACTTATCATTAAAAGTACGCCTTCCATGAAGTCCTTCTTGTCAACAACGAACCCTACATTGATGATTGTTTCCCTTTTCTCCCCTCCTCCTGCCTCTTTAAACATAACTTAATAATTGGGCATTTCTTAGTGTCTATTTATGTGTACTAGCCTTTACTCCTATACTTAACTGTACCTTCCTTAAAGGGAGGTAATTTTTTTAAAGGATTTTATTTATTAATTTGTGTGGGGGGAAGAGAGAAAGAGAGAGAGAGAGAGAGAGAGAGAGAGAGGAGGAGGAGCAGGCTCCCCACTGAGCAAGGAGCCTGATATGGGGCTTGGTCCCAGGACCCCAGATGACCTGAGATGAAGGCAGACACTCAACTAACTGAGCCACCCAGGCATCCCAGCAATTTTATCTTTTACCACTTAACAGTAGTAAGCAGCACAGGCCTAAAAAACATTAGAGCTCAACAGATACTTATTTTTTTAAACACTTGATCTATACTATCACAGCACACAGCACACATATCTATTGTTTTCAGCTTTAGTTGACAGGTGTATCAAGAAGCCTCTTGTGTAAGAATATATCAAACTGAATTTTTAATCTCCCAAAGAGAAATGTAATAGTCACATACTTATATTCAGCAAGATTCCTTGCAAAACCATTAGTTACGTCTGACACGCAATGCCTCTTGCTGGTTTTCTACCAAATTTAATCAAAGCCCAGGACAACTTTCTGCAACATCTGTAACTGGGCAGACCACACTGTCTGCCCAAGGTCAAGGCTAATTATCCACATATGCACCTACCTGGCAGATGTGAAACACTCAAGATATGGATGCACTCATTAATTGAGGGTCAAGCTGTTCTCGGCAGAACTCAGCAAAATTCCAGCTGAAGTATAATGGCATTCATTTTGAGGTAAAATTCCCAGGTCATTAAGCACTTTGAGAAGTGATTCCTTCTGTAGTAAGTAGAAGGATTTGAGTCCAGATGAACTCCAGTCTGGCTCTGTTCCAAAACTATGTGACCCCAGGGAGCCCCCTTCCCCTTGTGGAGGTCAGACTCCTGCCTTAGAAAACCTAAAGTTGTTTTTCTAATGCATCACTAAGCACAGTTTTTGCTCAGACTATGATGCTCTGCTATTTAATCGAATACATAAGGCTCACTTTTATTATGCACTCACTATGTGCCAGGCAATATATTTTTATGAATTTGCACTGTGTACCAAACTGAACTAAGCCAGCTTGTGTTTAACCACAATGAAGATATCTTTGCTAAAATATGTCTGTTTGCCTTGTCTGAAAGTTACTGATAAAGCCAGCATTTGTTCTCTTAAGTTCTAATGGTTCTAAAGCAAGTTGCATATGACTTTACGGCTGTCATCTTCTGGGCACCAAGCAAGTCATTCATTTCCAAATTGTGTTCAGTGGAGTTGATACTCCTTTCAAAGTGGAGGCTTCCAAGGTATTTATTCTAAATGGGTTTCAGGAAATAAGTTCACAGAAGCTTTTTTCTGAAGTGGACATTAGTCTATGATTTAGTTGCTATTAAGAAATTAGAATGTGTTGGGGTGCATGAGTGGATCAGTCGGTTGAGTGTCTGATTCATGATTTTGGCTCAGGTCATGATCTCGGGGTTGTGGGATCAGCCCCACCTCAGGCTCTGTGCTCAGTAGGGGGTCTGCTTCTTTACTTCTCCCTGTCCCTCCGCCCCCCTTCCCTGCTCTCACACAGGTGCCTGTGCTTCCTCTATTAAATAAACAAATCTTGAAAAAAATTAGAACATGTTAGTTTTTTATAATACACTTTCCTTGAAACCTACTGTGGTAGCTTGTCTCCAAGATAATGACAGCTTCAATACCTTTCCCCCCATACACATGAAAGGGAAGGACCGCTCTTCTTTCCCGCTTGAATCTGAGCTGGTCAATGATTACTTTGACTAAGAGAATACAAAGAAAATGGTGCTGTGCAACTTCTGAGGCTAGATTGTATAAGGCTTTCTAGCTTCTACCTGAGACTTTCTGAATGCCGCACTGGGGAGGCCAGTTGCCATGTAAAGTGTTCTGAGACCACCTAGATTGGGAAAGCCCAAACTAGCCATGTGAAGAAGCTTCAGGTAGAGGTGCCTGACCAGCTGTTCCATTCATCCCAGCCCAGGAAGTCTTCAGAGAACTTTGCTCTTGGCCTCATCTGACTGAAAGTGTACCTGGACCCAAGCAAGTACTACCCAGCTGAGGCCTATAAATAACAGCATGTGAAAAAATTAAATTATTATTTAAGCCACTACATTTTGGAGGTGATTTGTTATCACACTATATAAATGGAAAATATGCTAAGCTCAAAAGACCATAGGAGGTAGAAATTTATTTCTTATATACCTTAAGTATCTCAGATTCTACTAAAGGGTGCAGAGGAGAGTCAGGCCACAGTTCCCACTTACTTTGTGTACTGGTTAAAGGTCTTGGCAGAATAAAAGAATAATTTAAGCATACTCAGGAATGCAGAATCAAGATGGAAAAGGTCCATAGAGCCAAAACTCAAATATATCTAGAGAAAGAAAGATGCATTGGGCCCTGGACTTCAGGCTATTCAGACATATTGATTTAGTAATTAGAAGAAAGAGGAATGGGAGTCTGAAAAGAACAAGAGAGGCCAGCGAAGAGAGGTCAGTGAAGCATTTCTTTGTATAGAAGATGACCTAAACTGGTACCTTATCTTACCTTAGACAAAGCTCCTAATGGCCCCAGAGCTGGGACTAGGGAATAAGCAGAAACAAAGGCATTCAGTCCCTCAGCGGCCATATGTTGAAAATCCAACCAACAAAACAACACAAAAACCAGACAGTTTAGGTAGGCCATCGTCAAAAGCATAAAGTGCCTCCATGATAATGGATGAATGCCTGGGTGAGAGACTCTGGTAGAAAGACAAAGCAATGGTGCTTTGTGTGCAGGGACAACTGCACTTCACATGTGACTGCCTTCAACTCAGTCACTAGGTTTAATGGTGAGATGTGAGGGTGTCTCTGTGGTGCCCGTGTGCACCCATGTATGATGCCTGTGTGGGCTACGAAGACCCGATGGGAAGGATCCTCATTAAAGTTCTGTCCCTGGGGCAATCTAGTCGTGGTGGGTGCCTTGTTCCCTCTGATGTCTCCCTGGTTTCTGGGAGGCCATGCCACAGGTCCTCCTTAGAAATGTCAGAGAAGTCAGTGGACAGGAGAATGGGTATCTCTAAGTCCAACGAAATACAGACTGTCCAAAGAAATGTTATGGCAAGAGAGAGAGAGGCAGATTCTGACTTTTAAGACTTGGAACTCTCACACATGTTACTCAACAGAGATATAATGGAAACTACATAAACAGAGGGCAGAATAGATTTCAAATGACAAAATTCTCCTCTCATTCAGTATCAGATCCTCTATACATGATGTCAAATAATTGTTGTTATGGTACTTGAAATGAGCTTTTGAGGGGATTGGATTATTCTTGAAAACCTTTTTCTCAGATATGCAACAATGATGTGATATTGATTTTAGATACTTCAAAGGATAAGCTCAATGAGGAGACCAGATGTGAGTGACAGAGAGCCTAAATACTATGTGTTTGATGAAGGAGTATTAGGGAGGGGATCACATTAAAACATGAGAGGTAGGAGCAGTGCTCAAATCACAAAATGGCACAATTCCAAAAGAAGTAATTTTTTCTAACTTGTAATATGTTTTTAACTGAAATAACATTAAAAAGGATGCTTAGCTTTACTGGGCATCCTTCAGAAGTCAGACAAAATATAGCATGGAGCCAAACAATAGTACAAACAGGCCTAACAGGAGGAACAGAGAAAAGAGGAAGAACATGAGAAGGAGGATTGTGTATTATTTTCCTCCTGGTTCATTCATTATAAAATTTTAAAAATCTGAGCCAGTGGGATTTGAATTCTTTAGTAAAGGTATGGTGGACAATCCTCTCTGTAGACAAAGGCTGTTTAGAAGATTCTAGGTTTATCAGATTCCTAACTTGATTGGCTGGGATGCAACCTCTGTATTCTTGACACCCTGTTCAATCAGATAAACATTTATTGAACACAACCTAAATACCTGACATTGTGCTAAATTCTGTAAGGACTAGTTCTGACATTTTTGGATTTCATAGACTTACAGAATTTTAAGAAGTGGAGAAACTACCATAAAGTTGACAAGCCTTTTTTATTTGCCAAGAAAGCACACATAAAAGAAAATAACTGCCATCTATTCTCATAATTATGCTTCACTGTAGCCTGGTAGAAACATTACCCAGACTCTCAGCTGGGAGCCACTGCACTGTGCAGTACCTAAAATTAATATAAAACGTATTCCCACCTGCCTAGTCTCCTTCTCCTGACATGTCAACTTAATTCTTAGTGAGTGGGCTTAAAGCTGATACCCCTTTCCAGACAATTGCAAATTAGTTTTATAAAATGTTTTAGATTAACTGATCATTACATAGCGTTTCAATATTTCTTAATTTGGACATTATCTGTTTAGGATCTGTAATCATTATCAGTATATTATCAGTATATTTTTACATAATATTAAGGGAAGATTCTTAATCTATGTTCAAAACTTAAAAAAACAACAACCACCACCAAAAAACCCATAGAATCCTTTCTTCAAACGAAATCTTATTCAGAAGACCAGTATCTAAAATAGATCAAAGTGAGCTGTTCTGATTGAAGCAGTCTGCTTGATTCCCTTTCCCTATCTTCCCCACACCACAGCAGCCCCCAAGGCACCTCTGTGCAACCCCCAGGGCTCCACAAAGCCGTCTTGAATAGCTACTGATCTAACAGAGCCATGGACTTACAGAATTTCTAAACCAGAAGATACTTTAGCAATTATTTCAAATTATAGAATAGCAGAGCATAAGAACTTTAGAGCTCAAATAGTTTATCCCCCTGAAATCACAGTTAAGGAAACTGGTGCCCAGAAGGTTTTCAAAGGATCCCCCTAGCATCACACTCATTGCTACTTAGTGGCAGACACGTGACTGAAAACTAGGACTCTGTGCCTCTCTAGTCGAATGTGGGTTGGTTTATTTGTGTTTTATCTAATGTACCTCTCCTGCAAGTACAATGCACAGGGAAAATGGCAGGGCCATTTAGAAAACAATTCAAGCTGAGAAAGTATCTAGCAGAGAAGAGGAAGACCAGACGAGAGGAAAAAGGAATGGACACGGCGGTCCTATTTATTGCTCATTCTTCTGAAGTTCAAGTGACATAGAAATGGAATCATTTCTTACAAGAGGCTCATGATCTAGTGGGTGTCATAAGAATGAGGTGCAAAAGGAATGTTAATGACTTTGGTGATGTTCTAAGAAAACCAACTCCAAGTGATGACATTAAGTCATCAGAAGTCTTGGTCATGAATTGGAAGTCAAAAAGATAGGAAAACTTATAGCCGCATAAACACAGTGGGTTAAAAATTAAAGTTTAGACCATGCTCTGACAATTGAACCTCTCCGAGCTTGATTGTTTCCCTACAGCAGAAGTTTCAAACACTTTGGGAGCCGTCACTTATACTGCTTTGCAAGACACAGTGCTGGATGAGCACACAGTTAGCCCCATCAATCAGACTGAATATTACAATACGAACACCATCAACATGAATCCATGGGCACAGATAAATGAGTCTTGGGGGCATATCATGGAGCAGTTTTAAGAACAGTTTTAAGAAGTTTTAAGCATTTTCAGTTTTAAGCAGTTTTAAGAACTCAACCCGTGTTGAGTGTGTCCACCCTGATCTCACATGGCCAGTGTGCAGTCGATACCCATTCTCTCTCCCCTCTTCTTCCATTCCTTCTTCTTTCTCTTTCATACTTCAGCTTGTTTGAACGTGTATAGACCTATGTGTATGTGTGTGCTTATACTCATGAACTGGACAGAAACTATTTTTTTCCTAATCTTTAACAACAGTTTGGATTCCAATTTCTATTCACATATAAGACAATGGTCTACTCCTTCCTAGACAACTCATCCATTAGCAAGTGGTTCTAAATTAGAGGGTACTATAACTGAGAAAACAGATTTCTTTATCAGGCTAATTAGTTTATTATTCTGTTAAAAATCACTACAATAAATGGATTTATCCTCATCCTTGCATAACTTCCCATTTATCCATTCAATTGGTGTTTATGTTCTTTTCTTTAAAATCATTGAAATCATAAGGTGCCATGTAATTTTGCTTTCTGTTTTGGTCGCTTGGCCTACTGTAAGCATTTGTCTAGATTGTTACCGAGTCTCTTCGTCCAGGCTAACAAAGCCAATGTACACGGACAGGTGTAAGTGCACAAAAACTAGTCATCTTGATTGGGATCAATTTCTCTGTCTCTTGAACACCACCGTGTACAAACACTGAGGACATGCCAATGTTGCTGCCTTCAAATTATTTTTTAAATTTCCAGCATTTTTTTTTAAGGGTGGATTTGAACCCATTGAATAGATACAGATAATTGAACCCAAAGGTAACATCTTTTCTCTATAAGGACAATGAAATAATGGAATTAGTTTTCAGCATGAGAAGTACAAATTATAGGATATCTGTCCTGGAATGCTGGAAGCATTAGCTCTTTATTAATCTAGCTTTCTTTCTGATATGGTGCATTGTCCCTCAAAAATGAAGTATTTACCTAATCCTCTTTAATTGGGATTATTTCCTATGATGGGCTCTTGGACTCTATTTGTATTTTTCTTTTCTACCTCAACTTAAAATACCAGGCAAAAAATGTATCATTTAAGTTGAACATATAATGCGACTAGACAATAGACTGTTAGCTCTTTAAAGATAGGAATTTTTATGGGATTAATTTTTATTTGCTTCCCCAACTCACAACACAGCATTGTATACATAGTCTGTGCTCAATAAAAGTTCATTAAAATGAACTGATTTTAAGTTCAACATAATAAGCTATCAGGTGACATGTCTTCCCAATCAATCTAAGCCAGTTCATAACCCAAGTTCTGACACTTATTAGAGGTGTCATTTAGGGCAATGGCCATTCGACTATGTTGGGGAACCATACACACTAGAATCTGAAAAGCTATTACCTTGAGTAATACTGAAATTTCAGCCATGGATTAAATCAATTAACTGATTTCTGACTCCAGGAAGATTTAGACCCCATGGCCTTTTATATTCTTGTCATTATGTTTCACTTCCATTGAGTTCATGCACATTTATTCACAGTGTGAGGAGCAGACATGATATGATAGCCAGGCCAGAAGAGAATTCCAAGTAGATCAGGTGCACCTGCTACATTCTTTCAGAGGACTGGTTCCTCCGTAACACCTATGCCATTCTGTAATTACCTATTTGCGTGGTTATCTGATTAATGTGTATCTCTCTCAGACTCTGTAATAACCATGAGAGTAGAAGCTGGGTCTGTTTCTGTATCATTTTATCCCCAGAGTTTGGCACAGTCTCTGGCCCATAGGGGATATTCAGAAAGGGGCGCTAAGAAATTGATGAAATCCAAAAGAAAGCAAAATTTGAGCTGAGTTTTGAAGGCAAGTAAGAGACCTAGTCTAGTAGGATGAGAAAAGGACTCCAAATAGGGTATTGGTTTGAAATGGGGATGTGGGTAGAGGGAGAAATATTGAACAAAGTCCCTAAAGATCTAAACTTAATACAGCAGGGACTGCAGCGTGTGTCTTCGTGGCAGGTATGTATACAGCAGGAGTTCCAGAAAGAGGTTTGTTTTCGTCTGACATAATTTATAAAATCATCAAGAAACCCCGGTACTACTCAATAGTCACCGATCTGAAAAGCATTTATTTGGACACCTGTGGTTAGTCTGCCTTTGTTATGCAAGAAGAAGAAATTTCCATCCTGTACGTAAACTGGCAGTGTTTTCTGAAAGTGGCAGGTTACCGTGGTTCCCTAATCTGGAGAAAGGAAAACTTTAACTGCTTTTTTCCAATAGCACGCGGCTCTCAACTGGAGCTTTAATTTAGAAATGGTAATGATTAGCTGAAGGGAGGACCGGCGGAGATCATAGCAGTTCACTAGTCCTCCGTCAGTCATGTCAGACCTTGTCCGCTCTTCTGGAATGTTCTGCCCCACGGGGATACTTCGAACATGTGCAGCGATTTTAATCTGAGCTGACTTGGTTACCATGCTTCTTACCCTGCTCTGGTATGGGGTTCATTGTACCTGTGCTTCGCAACCCCTTCGAGAGAACGGGAGAACAAATGAGATTGCGTTCCAACATTTTCCTCAGGTCTCCGTTTCCCCCTCCGTCCTCTTCCTCCCTTTTTCTTGCCAGTTCAGTTTCCCCCCTCCCTTCTTCACCATAGTTTTGAACTCCACATACCCTAGGACATTTGGCGTTAATGTCCCAAACTGGGACAGATACTTTCTCCATAGAAAGTTCAAGGGTTCCTTTTTTCCCCCAAGTTTTATTCCAAGAATGTGGCGGCTCCCAAGTGTCCTGTTGGGCTCTAGGCCTATTTATTTTGAATGTGTTATGTTTGGGTGATTTCTAAGATTCCCTTTTCAGCTGCTGAGGAAAGTAAAAATGGCAGGGAGTTTGGATTTCTTTTTTCATATGTAATCTTTTATTTTGATTGTAGCGTTGACAGGAATGCATTTTGCAAATCCTCACCTCTCCGGGGCAGCCAATTCAGAGCAGAAGAAAAAAAAAGCTTCATGAGCAAGCATCCAGAAGTGCATAGATGGTCTGATCATTTTGAGATAGGCAACCTGGCCCAGTATCCCTTCTTTGTCTGGTTTCTATTAAAGCTATTAAGAATGGATTCAGCGGACTGTACTTCCTGTCTATCTTCCTGGAGATGTAAACCCCCATGGCATCAGAGTCATATGAATAGGCCTGTATGTACTGATAAGCAATTATCACTGGGGTAGAAGAAGAATGATAAGGTCTAGGCCTATCACAGGGCAAAGACATTAAGATTTATTTCCAGTGTTATCAGGAGAGCTTTGCTACCCATGCAAAGCTCCTTCTGGGAGAAAAAAAGGAAGAGAAAAGCATAAGAGGAGATTATATTTCTTGCAAACATTTATCAATCAAAACAAGAAGCTCTGAATGCAAACCTGAAACACAATCACAAAGTCAATTTTAAATGGGGGGGAAAGCCACAGAAAACATGGGCCCTCTAAGGATTAAAAGGAAGAAATCCTTACCTAAGTTTGGGGGAAAAAAAACAAAAACAAAAACAACAAAAAAACCCAAACCGACCATAGGGGAGATGAAAATAGAGAAGGGCTGGGAGAGGGGAGGAATCGTGAAGAGATTTCTTTTACAAATGATTTGGGATTGAAATAATTTATACAGCTCATATTCTGCCATTGAGAGCAAGATGAAAAATTTATGGAACTGTATAAAATGGCTTGCATTAGATCAGAACTATAAAAAATAGAACACAAGCTCCACTCCAGGGACTCAGCAAGATTTTTTTTTTATTAGGAAATCCAAGTTGTCCATGGAATGCAATTTTAATCATGAACTTGATGATGATGCATATTAATTCCAACAAACCCTTTTAACCACAGCATCATTTGCCCCAGTAGGCCAACGATGAATTCTCAAGGAAAGCTGAAAACTCTATTAGGGAACACTTCCCACTGTGTGTTCTTTCTTAAGGGCATCCTGTCTGAAATGAAAATTTCAAGGCATCAGCCTGTTTGGGAGCTAACTAGTAGATCAAGGAATACTAAAATGATTTATCACAATCAACTTGCGTGGTTCCATGTAGAAATGCCTTCCACTAACACCGAACAGCAATACCTAATGAATATTTATGACTGAACAAATTGAGGGAGCAGCTAATCCACATATAATGAGCTAGTCTCACTCATTTCATTCACTTGTTCATTCACGCGATTTTTTATTGAACATCTAGTATGCGTTAGGCACTGGGCTAAGTGCTAAAGATGATGAAGCAAACAGGCAAGATACTGGTCCTTTTGTGACTCACACAAACTTGTATTTCACTTGTCTGTTAGTTTGTATTTAAATTTTTTTAAAGCCAAGAACTCCTTTAACAAGCAAAATCACTTGGAAAGCACAGAGTAACACACTCTTAGACAAAAAAAAAGGGTTTTAGGTAGGAACAAAACTCAAAGGCAGGTAATCTAAACCAAATCCTTAATTTAAGAAATGTAAAATCTAGGATAATTTGTCCAGTGCCTTACAGCTAGCATCACAAGAAAGTCTAAAACCCAGGAAATGGTGATATGCACAATAATAACTGAAACCTCGGAAGGCTTTTTACGAGAACTGAAAACAACTGCATGGGTAGAAGAGGTAGGCAAGAAAGGCAAAAAGAGCCATGCATGTCAAAAGCAAAGAAATTGTCCAGTACCCAATAAAGCCTTCAGATCACTACGCTAAAAATGAGCAGGAAACCTGTCTATGAAAATATCCCTTTAATTCTTTTTTTTTCCAAAAGGATAACCCCATTTCTCTTTATTTCTGGAGTATAGACATTAGTCTGTTGAGAGTTAAAATGAAATGCTGTTAGTGGAACCTCTCTGTCACTGGATGCCCTTATGAATAGGACAAAATGTTGGAAAAAAATAGGAAATGATTTTTTTTTTTATCGCGGTGATAGCTAACTTCCAACAAATTAACTCAGACCTATTAAGAGTGTGTATGACTGAGACAGCCATTCCTGAGAGTTGCAAGGGGAGGTATGGCTTCCTAAGTATTATCATGTCATATGTGTGCAGCAACCCTTTGATGGCTAGATGGACAACTGCACTGAAATCTAGTCTACTGATGAGAACACTTAAGTGACTTGGTCAGAGTCTAAAGAAATCAGGGTTGTAGGTCATGTTTTCTGCTTCCTGGTTTGGTCTTCTTTCTACTGTATGGTGGAGCTACTCCATGATAGAATAGCCTAATGTCGGAAAGCCTCCACAGGTGAGTTCTTTCTCTGCTTCTGATAACATTCATAGCCTGTTCCACAGAGCTTAGGCAGTGTAGATGTTCCAGGCATGTTTACTGAAGGACTACTTCTGTTGAAGTCAGGGGCTTTTATTTTATGTTCTAACACTGCTCCCAGCTTATAACATCTCTCATAAGAATCACTCCATCCTGCTCTCAGGAGAGACCTGCAAAGGTGGGCTGGCTTTCTGTGACAGGTGACAAAGCAGGGAGAGATTCAAAGATTCTTTGGCTGATGTGCAAACTGATGGAAAATAATGAAGTTTAACTTAATTCCCTTATGATATTTCCTAGTATTCTAGTATTTATCCACCCACTAGCCCTAACTTGTCTGCTCTTGTAAAATATACATTTATCTATCAATCTTATATGACAAATACTATATATAGTATATAATGTAAGTGATGCAAATCATATCAGGAAGGGAAAGCTATATTCCTCCCAAATCACAATGTACCCTTCAAAATTAAATATAATTCTGCTCTCACTAATTCTATGCTACATTGTACTAAAGTCTTCACTTAAGCAAGAAGAAGAAACAAAAGACATCCATATTGTAAAGTAATAAGAAAGCTACCTTTTTTGGGGGTTTGTGTATGTGTGTGTGTGTGTGTGTGTGTGTTATGATCTTGCATATAGAGAATTCAAAGGAATTCACTCACAAACAATTAGAATAAACGAGTCCATTAGTGGCTCATGATATACCATCAATATAAATATATAAATATCAGTTGAATTTATATACATTAGCAATGAACAATCTGGAAATGAAATTTTGAAAATGACTCCATTTATAATAGCATCACGAATAAAATAGGGCTATATTCAACAAAACAAATGCAAAACTATGAAACATGGCTAAAAGAAATCTTAAAAGACCTAAATATGTGGAAATAGACCCTATTTTCTTTGATTGGAAGGTTTAATATTGTTAGGATGGCAATACTCTCCAAAGTAATTTACAGGGTCAGTGCAATCCTTGTCAAAATCCCAATTACCTGCTTTGGAGAAATGGAAAAATTGATCTTAAAATTCAAATGGAATAATAAGGGACATAAGTAGTCAAAACAATATTGAAAAAGAAAAATAAAGTCAAAAGACTTCTACCTCCTCATTTCAAATCTTACTACTGAGAGTGTAGCGGCTACATTTATCACAATGAGCACTGCATAAAGGATTGGCAATTTGCTATGTTGTAAACCGGAAACTAATGGAACATTGTATGTCAGCTATACTTCAATAAAAAGTTTTTTAAAAAAGTAACAGTAGTTGGGTTATGGACATTGGGGAAGGTATGTGCTATAGTGAGTATTGTGAAGTGTGTAAACCTGGAGAGTCACAGACCTGTACCCCTGGGGCTAATAATACATGTTATATGTTAATTAAAAATAAATAAATAAATAAATAAAAAATTAACAGTGGGGCACCTGGGTGACTCAGTCAGCTAAGTACCTGCTTTCAGCTCAGGTCATGATCCCAGAGTTCTGGAATTGAGACCCACAGAGGTCTTCCTGCTTAGTGGGGAGTTGGCTTCTCCCTCTCCTTCTGCCTCTCTCTTTTCTCAGGTGCACTCTGTGCATGTCTCTCAAATAAATAAATAAACAACAACTAACTAAACTAAAAAAAAAAAAAAAAGTAACAGCAGTCAAAACACTGTGGCAATAACATTGGGACAGACATATAGACCAAAAGCAATGTAATTGACAATCTAAAAACAAATCCTTAAGTTGATAGTTACCAATTTTTGATAATGTGTCATCAAAACTGAAAGGAGAAACAGTCAATTTTTTCAATAAATAATCCTGGGATAACTGGATGTCTGAATGCAAAAGAATGTGGTTGGATTCCTGCTTCCCAGCATACTCAGAATGAATCATAAGCCCAAGTGTAAGTGTGAAAACTAAAACTCAGAAAAAAACATGAGTAAACCTTCATGATCGGGCTTAGGTAAAGCTTTCTTAGATACAACACCAAAGGCACAAGTGGAAAAAAAAGAAAAGATAAATAGGACTTCGTCAAAATTAAACACTTTTGGGCTAAAAGTAATACCATAAAGAAAGTGAATGGGCAACACTGTTCAGGGGAGAAAACATTCGTAAATCATGCGTATCGAATATAGGAGCTTTAATCTAAACTATATAAAGAATGCTGATAACTCAGTAATAAAAAGATAAATAACTCAATTAAAAATGGGCAAAGGATTTGAATTGGTACTTTTCAAAAGATAGAAAAATGACCACTAAGTGTATGAAAAGATGCTCAACATCATCAGCCCTCCAGAAGGGCAAATCAAAATCACAATGAAACGCCACTTCATACCCACTAGGATAGTAAAAAAAAAAAAAAAAAAAAAAAAGACAAACAATAAGCTTGTTGGCAATCCTGTGTAAACATGGGAACTCTCATACTTTCGTTGTTAGTGGGAATAAAAAGCAGTGCAGCCTCTATGGGAAACAGTTTGGCAGTTCCTCAGAAAGTTGCTATAGTAACACTGATTTATAGTATGACCCAGAAATTCCATTCCTAGGAATATACCCAAGAGAAATGACAATATATATTCACAAAAAAAAGAGAGAAAAAACTTGTATGTGAATATTCATAGTACCATTATTCACAATAGTAAAAAAAGTGGAAACTATCCCAAATCCATCAACTGATGAGTGACTAAATAACAATGTGATATATCTATACAAAGAATTACTTTGGGGGCAATAAAAAGAGATGAAATAATGATATGTGTTAAAATATGGATAGACTTTGTGAACCTTATGCCAAGTGAACAAAGATCAGTCACCAAAGACCACATATGGCCTATTTCCATTTATATAAATTGTCCACAGCGGCGCAAAGTAATGTATGCTTTCCAGGTGCTGAGGCGTGGTGGTGAAGGGTTGGATAGAGAGGTTAGTGCCAAAGGATACAGGGATTTTTTGGAGGAGTGGAGGGGGGGAATGATAGAAATGTTTTAAAATCGATTGTAAAGGTTGCACATCTCTCTGAATATTCTAAAAATCGTTGAATTGTACGCTGAAAAATATGTATAGTCAACACATTTTGGCCATAAAACAATTCTAATTGAGGAAATCATTAAGTGTAACTGATTTATAGGGACGTAGTTTGTCTGACTTGTGAGCATGTTCAATCAGCAAGACCCTTCTGCCCTACAGTTTGCAATCTGGACACTGAATCTCAGTTTCCTCACCAACATTATCATTCCAGATGATTGCTTTTCAACCGTTATAAAGTTTTTTTTTTTTTCCTTCAAATAAACTATTATATGGAAGCTTAATGTATAAAGCAGAGAAGAGCCCAGTGTCCCTGGTTCAAATGGGAGTAGAGATCCTACTCATGCAGATTTATTTCTCAATTGGCTCCCAGAGCATCCTCAGGCAGTCAGAAACACTGTGGGCGCCGTGCTGTTCCACAGAACACCCAGAAACACTGGGCCCCATGCTGTTCCACAGAACACCATTTCAGAAGCTGTCTAAATGGGCTCAAGGATGCCTTCCAACCTCAACATTACAGTGTTCACTGCCTACCACTATGGGCTTGTAAGGGCTCAAGCAGGTGTGACCCAGGCTTCCAGGAAGAATGGGGTAAAGACAGAAGGCATTAAATTAGCTGGTTTCGGGAGTTGGCGTGTGAATAGGGAAGGATCCAGAGAATAAGGAGTAAAGTCAAAAGTATGGGACCAGGTCAAGTTGATTTTCAGATTAGCACTGAGAAACAAAGGCTGGATTTTTGTGACACTAAACAAAAATTAACTACTGGCACCAGAAGTTTTCTGATGGAAAGAAATTCCTTTATAGGTTCTTGGGAGTTGAAGATAAGGTCCCAAAGGCCTGAATCTTTGAGGAAAGGAAATGAATACTATGTAAATTGTTCCATATTGGGTACAGGAGTGTGGGGAAAATAAGCAGACTCTCTGACTTGGGAACATGGATGGACGTGGTGAAGAGCTTGGAAGAGCAAGAAGTAGTAAGCATTCCTGCTACCCTCTCTACTTCCCCACATCTTGACTTGGCTGCACACGTAAGTGCCTGGTGATTCCACAGAAGAAGGTGAGGCAGATGGGCAAGAGTATAGAGGTCATTTTTTTCATTCTTTGGCATTAGAAGTGATGGGATTTGATTTTGTATATAGGTGGGTTAGAAGCTTGTTCAGCTCTGTGCATTGTCGTCTTAAAGGAGAGATTACACAGTCTGCCTGTAGTCACCAACGATGACAAAGCCTTAGACTAACAATTTCTGATGGTATTTCCAACAAGATAAGTGGCCCGCTGAAGATGCCTCCCATGATGGACGGCCAAAAAGACAGGACTTGAAGTTGGATCCAAGGCAGAATTCATGTGAACCAACACTCACCCTGCATGTCTAGGGAAATGTGGGTCTCGCCTGGCAACCCCGTGTTTATTTGTTTCTTATTTATTTATTTCCCCATGTTTCTTTAGGATGGGCACACTGCTGCTTTTAGGATGAGATGTAATTCTTATGTAAAGTAATTCTTCTAGGGGCCTATGGAACTACATTATTTTCTTTTATACAGACCCAGTGTCAGTATAACCCTCCCTCTGCTTTTTTTCCTACATGAATTTAGTGAGAAGGAATTGGATTCCTCTTATCATGGTGAAATAAAGCACAGTTCCTTCTCTGTGTTTGGGTACTGTGGGGGTGGGAGTGGAGGGGAGGGCAATTTTGAGACTCACGTGTGAGTTTACATATATGTGAGTTCATTCATGGGGAGGGTGTGAAGGTGGCTAAGAGTCTCATGTTGACTTTTGCCATTCCTACTTCTGAGAGGATGGAGAGTTTGTAAAATGTTGGCTTACCTTGCTTTCTGGGTGTGACAAAAGGAGTTACAGGTTTCTCATAATTTACCCTTCAAGGGTAAAAAAAAAAAAAAAAAAGGGATTTTTTTAAGTCAAAGCCAGTCTTCTCGATTTTAGCCTTCTCTACTGTCTTTACCAAGGTCCATTTAAGGGCAGTGAATGGAAAGTGATGCTGCTCACCTAATCTCACATGTTTACCCAACCAAACCTTATGCTCAGAAGAACCCCTCCAGGGCAATAGTCCCTCCTTTTCCCCCAACTTAACTCTTGCTCAGCCCTCCAGATGGCCTATTTGAGCCACTTAACTCCACAGCACATATATAATGGAGACCATTGAGACAAGGAAACTGAAGGACTCCACAAAAATCTGCCTTTTACTCCTGCTTCTATTCTCGCTAGGACGTGCACCCTCACCTTACACACGCCTCAGAATGCAAACAGTGTATTTCCTCCTTGTAAGGGGCATGGAATTGATGATGTCTTTAGAATAGAGAACATCTAAAGAAAGCTAGGTGAGAATGACCCGGCGAAGCTATCCTATGTGTATTCTAGACCACCAGCCCTAGTAATCTCCACGCCAAGATCCCTGCCTCAAAGGAGTAACACCTAGACCCTCATCTTTGCTCTAACCAGTTCCTGGATGCGTAAGAGGACACGTATACCATGCCATAATCCTCAAGACAGACCCCGGGATCCCAGGCAAGGATAAGACTCCTCCTTTTCTTTGAGACTCCCAGACACTCGGTCTGTACTGGCACTTTCTCTGTACCTTCAGTAATCTCTGCTTTCACCTTCTGCTGCTTCACCTTTCTTTAGAAAGGTACTTTAGAAAATTTAAAACTATAAAATGTTTCAATTCTGTTTTAGCATTGGGTACCTTGGTGTCCTTTCTGGTCTATGGGTTGCTGTCATCATAGTTCTTAGGGTGGTGACAGATAGGACTTTAGATATGTATTAGATATATTGCTGCTTTAAATTTCTGATCTTCTTTCTCCTTTTTTTTTTTGTTTTGTTTTGTTTTTGTTTTTTTGTTTTTTGTTTTCATTTTAGTCTTTAGTGTTATTCTCTTTTCTCCTGTCCTAAGCCTGAGTCTGGAGAAGGGCTCCCACATTCGTGATGACTGGAATTTATAAAGCAAATAGTGCAAGAAAGAAGCCCCAAGGTAAAGCTAATCTACTCATCTGCTACACTTAGGAAAAGCTCTGTTGTTAAACTGGTGTGGTCTGTTCCTCTGCCTGATAATTCGCAAATAAATCCATCAACCAGTCAATCAAATCAATCAAGGAATCATCATCCAAACATCCTGCAAACATTTGATTTGACTCTTTGTCAGTATTTATAACTATTAAATAAACCTGTCCAGAGGAATGTGGAAAAGGTGGGTAGAAGTTCAGCAGAGGCTGACATAATTAACTTTGTTACTAGTTTCTTAATGTTTACATTGGCTTTCTATTTTGAAGGCTTTCCTTTTCTTTGTGGAAGCTTTCTAGCTTGCTAACTGGAAATAAAGGGTTCCCATAGAGAATAAATAAACTTATGATTCTTCTTTTCTGTACCCAGATTTTTTTACCTGGAGCTAGAAATCAATTTCAAGGTCATTTATTACCGTAATTCTCTTAGCAATGCAAACTGGTTAATGACAGAGTTTTAACTAATCTTCTGATTGTTAGATATAAGCATATTTTTAGCTAAAGAATGAGGCATTCACTGTCCTTTTTTTCTTTTCAGTAATTTCTTCAATTCTTAGGAAGCACTGAAACTAGCCACATTGCTAAGGTGAAGAGGTACACACTCTGATTTTTCTGCAGTGTTCTTCACGCCTTAGTACCTTACAAGCCCACATCAATGATCATTTCTAGCACATACAGCCTTCTTACCACCCCTGTGAAGGATGTGATTACCACCCAGACATTGAAGCAGGTTAATTTAAAGATTTTCTTAAATCATTCTTAAAAACACGTGGACACAGTTGGTGTTCTTGAGCATTTGGAAAATTAAATTATTCTTAAGAATTAGCCAACTGAGCTAGGAGAAAATAAAGAACACCCACCAAAGGGGAAAAAGTGAGAAAAATTCCAATGACTAATGGTTTTTAATTATAATTGTGTAATAGTCTCTTGGTACAAGTGCTACTTAGGGTTTTGATAATTCCTGCCACTGATCCATTAGGCCACTGCATACGTGCGCAGGCACCGAGACTAGAGCACAGAAGACTATCAGAATATTATCTAACTGCACTCAAGTGCCTTGAATTAGATCAATTTAATGGCACTCTCAACCATCCTATTAGCAAATGCTGGGAGTATGAAAAATGATAAGTAGCCTCCAACTGATATAGCTGCTCATGGTTTTATGCTGGGGTAGAACAAATAGAATGTAACAAAGGTGATATTTCACTTATGGTAACATTTTAAGTTCCTGACAATTATGAATGCTGTTATAAACATTTATGTACTAGTTTTTCATGACACCATAGTTTTTGTTTCTCTAGAAAAAATTCCCAGAAATTGATTGTGGTGTCCCATGGTAACTGTATGTGCTGAGAAGGTCTGACTGCAAAGGGTCATGGGAAATCATTCTGTCTGTGATGCTGGTTACAAGTCTAGGTCTTTGTTACACGTGTTCATATACTGAGAACTACATGCAAAATTGGAATCCACAATTTTTAATGGAGATTTCAAAAATTATAAAAATGCATAGACAAACACATGGGACAATCACGGGTTGACAATTGCACACTCAGAATTGTATAGCTGAGTCCCTAAAGAGTAAATCACTAAGGAAAGAATTTTGAAGTTTGATTTTTTTTTTTTTTTAAAGAAGAGCCGACCGCTAGTCATTCTTCTATCTCTAAAACACTAAGTGTTTAGAGATTGCCTGGCAAATTTCTAACAATAAATATTGCTTTTAAGGTTGGTAGTTTCAAAGCCCTCGCTGTATTAGCAAGATGGGTCTTAGAAAGAATCGGAGACCACTTCCATGAAGGAGCAGAGATGCCCAGAGTAATCCCGCTTTGAGGAATACAGTAAGTCTGCATATGCATTTGGGAGAGAGCCGTAATCACAGAGCTGGCGCTGTTCCTGTCCCTCTTCTACTCTCAAGAGGAACATGACTCACATGACTGCTCGGACGAGAGATGGGATGTGACGAAACCCTGAGCTCTGTTCCTTGTTTGTTGGTGTGTTTGCCTAACTAGTCTGTTCTGGATACAATCACACACCATGCCCCGCGCTAAATGTTTAGGATTCAGTGGTGAGATAATTGGATTCTGACTTTACAAAAGAAGCCAGATAATGGCACAAATAGTTAATTAGAAACTGTGCTAACCGTTTTTGAAGGACAGTTACAACTGACCCCTCAGAAAGAGACATCAGGGATATTTCAGGGAAATGTATCATTTCTGAAATTCAAAGAAGGCTTCCTTGGGGAAGTGGCATTTGATTTTCATTTTGTGACCAAGGACCTGCATTTCAGGATTCTATTTCCTTTTTCCTCTGTGTTCTGGCTGCTATCTGCAAATGATAGTCTAGGTTGTTTGCTTTAGGTCCAAATGGGACCTACGATTACATTAACTGCGCTAGTAGGTAACAATGGCAGGAGCTTAGGTGGTACTCTGCACGGAGACCTGGCATTATCCTCAAGGTTTCTGATGAAATTTCCACTGCCTGAAACATTCATACCAGTTCATGTGAGGTAAAGTCTAAGTTGCAAGCCCTCTCATTCCCTAGATTACTTTGATGCTCTGAAAGAAGGGTTTAATTCTTAGATATGGTATCTGGAAATACAAAGGAAAACATGATCTGTATCTGACAAACAGGACATTTCCAATCTGAGGCAAAAGCCATTATATTGAGAAATACCAGTTTTCCACTTATGGGAACTAGAGGAATTCTTTTTTCCATTATTTATCAATGGAATAGCAAACATATACTAAAAATTGACTATGCCTGGGGAGCACTGGATAAAGTACTTTGAGAGGAAACACAAGAAAAACAAAACCTTGATCTGGTCTTTCAGATTACTCTGTTTGGAGAAATACAAAATGTACCAGGTTTATTGTTTGTTTTGTTTTGTTTTTTTAAAGATTAACTATTTGACACAGAGAGAGTGTATAGGCAGGAAGAGTAGGAGAGGGAGAAGAAGACACACCCCCCCACCCTGCTGAGCAGGGAGCCTGATGTGGGGCTCAATCCCAGGACCCTGGAATCATGACCTGAGCCAAGGCAGACACTTAATCTACTGATCCACCCAGGTGCCCCCAAAACGTACCAATTAAATAAACTAAAGGCAATGGCAAGGAACACTAGAAGTGAGAAATAGTCAGACCTATTTAATCTATGGATACAAAAGAAATGCCGGATGAAAACATAAAAATTTAACAGGGTTTATCTTCAAGTGATGGACTTAAAGTAGATTTCTTACTCTTTTTGCTTGTCAACACTTTCTAAATTTCCTCCCATAAACTTTTTTTCCTCTAAGGCTACAAAAACAATAAAAGTTGTATTAAAAAAATTATATTTCTACGGACTTCATGTCTTCAAGTTCATTATTCTTTCTTTGGCTGTGCCTACTCTAATAGTGAGCCCAGTCAAATTTTTGTTTAATTTATTTATAGCATTTCCTTTAGATTTTCCCCCTTGGTTTCTACTTTTCTGAATATACTACCTATTTTTGTAGGCTGTCTATATTTTCTAGTAAAGCTTTTAACATTTATTTTAAATTTCTATAATTCTAAAAGCTGTATGTCTGAATTTGATTCTGATACTTACGCTGTTTCTTCAGATTGTTCTTCCGTTGTTTTTGTTTTGTTTTTTAAGTATTAACATGTGTTGTAATTTTTGTTGAGAGATGGACATGATTTATCATGTAGTAAGAACTGAGGTAAATAAACCTGAGTTTGACTTTTCTCTGGTAGAAGTTGTATTATTTTTAATGTTTACTGGATATGCAGGTACCAGAAGCTTTAAATTCCTCATGTATCCTTGCTTTTGCCTCTCCTTAAATAGACTCTGCCTTGTAGGTCTTCTAACTGTAATCCACTATAATTGTACTGGAATACTTGGGGAGGAGAAATGTTCTATAACCTTATGAGCAAATCTTAATCTTTTCGTGGGCCTATGCTTCTTGGCTTTGACCTTCACATGTTTTCTTAGCTTCCCTAACCCTCAGGTCAACTAGAAAGCTAGAAGGTGCCAGAGCCAGAGATATATCCTTTTCCCTGGAGGGATAAAGCTCTGGTAGTCTTTTTTTTTTTTTTTCCTGGAGAGTTGACATTTGCTATGGAAAGTGCTCTGGGCACAGCTGACAATAGTTACCCTTTCTCGTCACTGTGAGGACCTGGTAAGGTTTCTGGAAGTAAAATCCGCAAAATATGGAGCTCCTCCTAAGACTGTGGCTCCCAAGAATTTCCCACTCTTCTGCCAGCTCACAGTCTGCCTCCAGCAATTACCACAATTACCATGGAAGTTTTCTTTGCTTATGGCTCCAGAAGCTTCCATCCAGGGAAGCCAATGTTACCTGCGACCCCTCAGAGTCAGTCATGGACTGAATGGTTGTATCCTTATAGAAAGGACATGATGGAAAGAGGGAGGCATCAAAGTGTGCTCTCTCCACCACATGAGGATAAACAAAGAAGGTCCCTGTCTGCCTGCCAGGAAGAGGGTCCTCACAGACACCAGATCAGCATCACCTTCATCTTGGATGTGCCGGGCTCCAGAATCATGAGCAACAAGTGTTTGCTTTGTAAGCCGGTCAGCCTGTGGAATTTTGTTATAGCAGTCTGAACTAAAACATCCCACCTCTTGAGATTTCAGGGGGCAGTTTTCCCTGCCTCCTCAATTCTTTGATGGGTCCAAGAAAAGTCACGGATTTTAATTTTGTTGAGCTTTTTCTAGTTGTAAGAACAGGAGAGACTGCTTCTTAGTTCTCTCAATGTTGGAACTGGAGCCACAAGTGGCCTCTTCCTTTTTATAATTAGGTATATCTGGTGATACCTTTGAACAAAATGATATGGTTTTAAACATTTAAAGTGTTTCAGGGTCTGTTGTTTAAGTTGTGAAGGTTGTGCTCTACTCAAGGGTGCCCAGCCAAGGAGGCAAGAAGAGATGGAATCTAACTTGTACAAAGGTACAAGTGGGCTGACTATGACCCTCCTTTGCAGGCTGGGGCAAGGGAGATCCAAGCCTGAACCCATGCACTGTAGCCTCCTGGGAAGCTCTTAGTGGCCCTTCCCAGCCCAGAGTGTAGAGTACATTCAACCCACCCTAAGAATTTCTCTGCCCTGCTGAGGACTTGATAGAACAGGACCACCAGCAGAAAGTCCTTTCAGATGCCTCGTTCATGCCCAGCCTCACTCTCTGGAAAGAGCAGAGCTTGCCTTGGCCATTCTTCCAGCTCTGTGTGTCTCCTGCTCCCTCTTGCCTGCCTAGAGCCTGGTTGACATCTAACATTTGAAAGCGTCCAGTGTGTCCCCAGGTTCCACAACCATTACCCCTTCATGGAGACCCTCATCGTTCTGGGGAGCCAAGTGATGAATGTGAACTTGAATTCAGGAGAGAGGGCTTAGGCAAGGCAGCCTTCCCCAGGGTGGAGCCAGTGGTTGCCTGGAAAGGGGGGCATGTGAGAAGCATCTTCCCAGTCCTGACAATGAAATCAGGCCCTTACTAGACAGGAGGGGCTGGTGGCTACAGAGTCTGGTAATGACTTTGGCACCAACATCAGCAGCGGACAGCCCTCATTTGTTTTGCTGCCTAGCACTGGGGCAAGATCATTGTTTATTATGGCTCCAAGGCAGTAATCATTTCACATAATGTGAAGATTTTTTTCACTCAATTTACTTTCATGCTTTGGGCTGATGAGAATAATAATCACATGTTGATTACTGGTACCTTGACAGATGATGCTCAGAAAAAATGCAGGTCACTGATCATTCTAACCCTGTTTTCCCTTCAAACATTGAAGGTTGTGATTTGGAATCTCATTCAGCTGCTACTTGCACATCCCCAAGTTTCTGATGCCAAGAAGACCAAGACAAAATATTTCTTTCAGGGGCCCCCAATTCCTGCTGTCTGTGCTTTGGGATAATTTATGCCGATTTGTTTTAAAGAGACAGGCATACATAATTCATGTCCTGTGCATTGCGGCTTTTGGCCATTGAAAATACTATCTCTCTTTTGGCAGCGCCTGCAGGAACTAGCTACAATAAACATTTCATACCTCAGTGGACACTCTTTTCTCAGCTAATAGGAGCCTGACTTAAATGTAGAGACTCCATCATGAGTTTATTTAACGGTGAATTCAGCGGAGTATTTTTTTTTCCTCCAAAGCATAAAAGGAGCTTATTATCAGTATCAATAGTGGTTTTTTTTCTCAAAAGGAGTCAAGGTGTGAATGGGCATGAAAGGGAAATTAAACTGAACCTCTTGGTGGTTTCATGGTTGGAGGCCAGTTTAAAACTCAAACTTCACTGCTTTTGAACTAGCCAGCAGAACTGCAGGGTCAGAAAGCACGCAGATGTGAACAGAGACATCAGGGCTGGGCTTCCCACCTAGAAGGCAGGGAGCCACACGGGACCCTTCCGTGGTTACGGGGTTGGGAGCCCTGCTGAGGATGGCTGAATTTACACCCATGTGGCTTACAGTGGTATTAATTGTAATCTACACGAACAGAAGCCAGAGTGATCTTTAAAAATGCAAATCTCATCAAGCTGTTCCTCTCCTGAAACCACTTCAGTGGCTATTCCGTCTCACAAGGGGACGAAGCCAGGAGCACGCATGATCAGGGCTGTTTACACCCATCCTCGCTGTGCCTGAGGCCGCCCTTCCTCACTGCGCTGCAACAAAGAGGGGCATCTCCCACTGGTCCACAGCGGCATGCTTTCACTCGACAAACTCTTGGCTCTTCCCACCGAAAGTATCCTAAATGACACTTCTTCAGGGAATTTCCTTATGTATTCTGGCAAGTTTAAGGTTTTTTTGGCATCTGTAATTTTTTGGTTATTGTAATTTTTTTTAAAAGATTTTATTTGCTTATTTGACAGAGATTACTAGTAGGCAGAGAGGCAGGCGGTGGGGGGTGGGTGGGGAGGGAAGCAGACTCCCCGCTGAGCAGAGAGCCGGATGTGGGGCTCGATCCCAGGACCCTGGGATCATGACCTGAGCGAAGGCAGAGACTTTAACCCACTAAGCCACCCAGGCGCCCCGATGGTTATTGGAATTTTTTAATATTTCTGTCCTTGCACTAAACAGTAAGCTCCTTCGTGGAAGCTAGACTCCGATTCACAGAATCATCCTATTAGGTACAGCACGATAAGCCCTCTAGGCGTAGTTGCTATCTGAGTGAATCAATTTGAGTGGTGGTTCTCAAACATTCCAGGCAGTTGGTCAAGGCACAGATTTCACAAAGTTTCTGCCAGGATTACATGTGAAGGGCATATGTGAAGCACTTAGCACCTTAGCCAACACACAGTGCCTCCTCGGTAGTTGGGAGGTATCATCTTATCCCTGCTCTTCTTGAGCAGTTTGAGCAGTTTTCTTTCATTTTTTTTTCTTTTTTAAAGATTTTACTTATTTATTTGACAGAGAGATCACAAGTAGGCAGAGAGGCAAGCGGTGGTGGGGGGCAGGCTCCCTGCTGAGCAGAGAGCCTGATGTGGGGCTTGATCCCAGGACCCTGAGATCATGACCTGAGTCGAAGGCAGAGGCTCAACCCACTGAGCCACCCAGGCATCCCTTGAGCAATTTTCTATATACTTAAGAGTCAGGGCTTGGTAGTGATCCTCTTGAATTATAAATTAAGCTAAATCAATAGCAGCCTCAACATATCCAAGATAAAACACCATTTGGGCCCAGAGTAACCCCCAAAAGCTGTATAGAAAAGGTGGGTAACATCAAAGTAAAGAGGGAATCAACCTTATGAGTCATAAAACTACACCCAAGGAAGTTTTTTTTGTTGTTGTTGTTTTAGCCATTCACTTATTTACAGGTTATTTACTGAGTACCTAGGCATTAGAAACTGTGGTAAGCACAAAGAATACAATGAAAAAAAAAAAAAAGGTTTATTCTTTTCTCTCCAAACTGTTTTCATCCCCCGTGCTATATTTGAGCTTCTGTTAATGACCTCTTTGACCACTGCGTTAGGAAGGATTCTGAGATTGAGTTTAGGCTTACATGGAAAAACGTACCAAAGAACTTACATTTGAATAAAACTGGAAGGCTTGGGTGGGTTGATTCTTACCACAGCTGTTCGATAACTAGGCAGGCATGAAGCAAGCCTATAAAATCTATACCTCCTCCATTCTCATCTTCTACTTTCTCAGCTCTTCAAGCTACTCTGCCTCTGCCATGGCAACCTTTGTATCATGAGTTGAGAAGGTATCGTAGACATTTAAAGTACAAATGGCGGAAGTAGGATTTGGAATTCTATATATACTATATATACATGACACAGAAGACTCCATCAGTACACATATGATCATTGAAAGTAACATCTGTGCATTTACACGTACATGTCAACTGTGTGTGTACAGATGCACATTCTCAACACATATCTGTAATACTCCGAAATTCACCTCTCTTGGGCCTGTGGTACTGGTTTAATCCTGGTGCAGCAGGCCCCAAGGCAGTCATCAAACAGTGCACAGACAAGTACTGATTAGATGCGTACATGGAAGGCTCATAGAAGCTTTCAGAAATAGGACTGGCAGGCCTATATAAAAAGCCTTCTGGGGAGAGAAACTCCTGCATCGTGCCTTTCTCCCTAGGAAGAAATCGGTTTAATTCTTACTTTGATGATGTTAAAATGTCCCAAAAAAGACCCTTTTGAAAGTAAAATGGTGATTTTTCATCTCAAACAGTGATTTTCAAATTTTATTGCATATTATCATCACTAGACACTATCAGAAAAAATGCAAGGTCAGACCCACCAAATCATCATTTCTTGAGGGTGGGATCTGGGAATCGGAATTTTAATAAGCATCCCAACTGTTCTGCTGTCTTTCATCTGTGGCCAACACATTGAAAATCACTAAGGTGTAAATTAAAACCAGGCAGGCTACTACACCTCACCGCTACTCAGAAGACAGAAAGAAATGCAAAGCTTGATGATCTATTTGGCAGGAGAAATGGCTAAGCCACTTGGAGATTGAGAGGCAGGTGGGGAAAATTAGGACCCCCAAGTCCCAGCAGCTGGAGCAGGTATGACAGGAACCACACTCGTAATACAAACAACAGTGAAAAATGAGATAAAGGAGAGGTTGTTAGGAGATACACAAAGTGTCCCGAGACAGGCAGTAATAAAAGATAAATTTAAAAAGCATATATTGAAATATTAACAGTTTATAATAATTAGTACGTAGGTATTAGGTTGCTTTCAAATTCGTATTTCTTTTAAAACTTCTCTGAATGATTATTTTCCTACTTAAAAATAGAAACACTGTTTCTCTGTCATCTAAATAAGCCTTTTCTTTTCACACATGTACATACATTTGCACGCTGACATAGGTTTCCCATCAGTTTCATCACTGGCTAATGGGAATCGTTAGTTATATAAGAGATTAAGGATACATTTCATGAGATGCTGCAAAGGCTGAGCACAACAGTGTGTGGGAAGCTCTTAGAATAGTTCCTGGCAACTAGACAGTGTCCGACAAACTGTATTTATTATTATTAATTATTAATGTGCAATTACATGCCTTCAAAAGCATTTCCTGTCGGCTCGATCAAGGCTGTCGATCCAAGAGCAAAACTTTAAAGGTACAATTGTTCCATGTCCCTCAGTAAGTAGCAAGTTTCCTGCTGAAGGAGGGCATAAATCCCAAATGATGAGCATGAGAAAATATATCTGGAATCCCAGAAATCAGAGAGGAGGAGTGCAAGCAAGGCACCCGAAATTAGAAGATAGGAGTAAACTGATCTCTGAGGAGAAGCTATTCTGACCTGTAAAAAAACTCCTTATGCTTTAGGTGACACGTGGCTGTCACTGAAGTTGCAGACAATGCCAAAGTTTGGGCCACGAATAACTCATGTTCTGTACACACTGGGACTTGAGAAAACACCCTCTTTGAGTGCAGCCATTTCTGAGATTCTGAGACAGTGACGTATAAAACCAAGTACATAGTTACTTTTTACTTTTTCTCTTGATTTCCTTTGACCAGAAGTTGAATTTTATTTAATCGATACATTGGATATTTACATTTCGACTAAGAAGTACGGGACCCTAAATGAATACACTCACTGGTATTCGAGGAATTTAGAAAAAAGAAAATCTAATGAAAGTCCTGAGCAATATAAAAAGTTGACTACTGTACCTGAGAGGGAACACAAAGGCCCAGAGATAGCTCATTTATGAGCTAAATACCGGGCAATCACAGATACCTCAGATGGTCTGGAAATGGCAAACAGAGGGAGCACTGAGTAGCCAGCATGCTTTAAAAACCTAACAGGAGGGGCGCCTGGGTGGCTCAGTGGGTTAAGCCGCTGCCTTTGGCTCAGGTCATGATCTCAGAGTCCTGGGATCGAGTCCCGCATCGGGCTCTCTGCTCAGCGGAGAGCCTGCTTCCCTCTCTCTCTCTGCCTGCCTCTCCATCTACTTGTGATTTCTCTCTGTCAAATAAATAAATAAAATCTTAAAAAAAAAATAAAAAAATAAAAACCTAACAGGAGATATTAAGCAGCTATGTGGGGTCCTCATATGACAGTGACCTTTGTAAGGTGCCATCACCCCAGTCTGTGGGAGCGAGCCACTCACACATTTTTCTCTAAAGCTAATATTATTAGAAGCAAAACTCTACTATGTTGGGACCCTACTGTATAAACAACAGACCAGAATGTAGCTTGAGAAGGTGGTACAGGCGAGAGCAGAAAGTGATATGGACTTGTCCATGTATGATGGAGGAAACGGAAAATCTGTTCAAGGCAGACAGACATGGATTCAAAATAATACTGTGAGGTCATTCGGTTACTATTTCTGAAATGTTGTAAACTCACCTCATGTTGTCTTTAAAAAATGGAAACAAATCAGGAGCACCTGGGTGGCTCAGTGGGTTAAAGCCTCTGCCTTCGGCTCCGGTCATGATCTCAGGGTCCTGGGATCGAGCCCCACATTGGGCTCTCTGCTGTGCAGGGAGCCTGCTTCCCCCTCTCTCTCTGCCTGCCTCTCTGCCTACTTGTGATCTCTGTCTGTCAAATAAATAATTAAAAAAAAGAGTAAAAAATAGAAACAAATCAAAACAATGGGACATAGATTTGTTTGCAAACTACATATGCTTCCTTCACAACTTCAAAGACTCTGAGGTGGACATCTTGGGGTGTAGGTAAGGCCTTAGTAAGGGTTAACAAAGATCGCCCTTAATCCACAGGCTAATTATACAGGCTTTTAGGAAGTGCCTATGTGCTAGTCCCTCCTCTAGGGGCTGGGACAATAGCAGTGAACAAGAGAGACAAAAATCCCTGGCCTCAGTTTGTTTACATTCTGACCTGTGCAAAAAATCCAGAGAATGAGGACACACCTATTGTCTGTCAGCAGTGCGTGCCATGGAAAGACGGCAGGGACAGTACTGAGAGTGCCAGGTAGAGAGGCAACAATGTGAAACAGGAGGCCAAGGAGGGCCTCGCTGCAAAATGACATTTGAGTGAGGACTTGAAGGAGTAAGGCAGCTGCTGTCAGGGTATCTGGAGGAAGAACATTCCTGACACGCGGGAGAGCAGACGCCAAGGCCTCAAGACGGACACAGTCACGGCGTGTTTGAGAAACAGCGAAGAGGCAGCGAGAGCAAGAGGGAGAGGAGGGGGAGACAGGTCGGTAAGCAGCATCGTGGGGGTCATCGGACTTGGCGGTAGATGCAAAACCACTGCAGGGTTCCACGGGTCTTATAATTTCAGAGAGTAATGCAAGATTCTAAGGAGGCAACAGCAGAAACGCAAGAGCGTTAGCAAACCAGGGATGCAAGATGATGTGGCTGGCACCAGTGGGTGAGGGGGAAGGTAAGAAGGGGTCGGATTCTGGCTGCATACTGAGGGAGATCAGATACACAGCCTGAGAGGGAATGACTCGGATCGATGCCTGGGCTTTTGGGCGGAGCAACGCAAGGACAGAGAAGTCAGGGCAGGGCAAATGGACTCCACCCGCGGAGAAAGATCTGGATTCAGAACGGCTGGTCTCAAAACTGCGTTTGGTGCTTGAAAGGCTACGGAAGCAGATAGCTGGACCTGGATGACCTTGTTGGTCCCCAGAGAGGCTGACCTGAAGACATATCGCTGCCCTTTAAAAATCAGGCTCTTTTTTTTCCTTTAAAATGTACCAGGTCTTTCTACTTCGCACCGAATTGCAGTAATCAATCGTGGGTCCTAAGATTCAATTTCTTAATCGGTAATAATACTAACATTTATATGGCAGCTCACAAACCCCTTTGGTCTACACAGTACAGATTAATCTGGAGTCGTGTTATTAGGGGGCATGAGATATCACTGGTGATTCTTGAATTCTTTCTACCCCAGGGCAGCCCATGTGGTCGTAAACATCTACCAATGGAAAACTTAGGACCTCCTGAGAATAAAGATGAGAGTTAAACTTCTGTGGACCTTTTTTCTTTCTTTCTTTCTTTTTTTTTTTTTTTTAAGGATTTTATTTATTTATTTGACAGACAAAAATCACAAGGAGGCAGAGAGGCAGGCAGAGAGAGGGGGAAGCAGGCTCCCTGCTGAGCAGAGAGCCTGATTTGGGGCTCCATCCCAGGACTCTGAGATCATGACCCTAGCCCAAGGCAGACACTTTATCCCACTGAGCCACCCAGGCACCCCCATGGGCCTTTTCTAAACAGGAATCCTATCGCACCTGCCAGGACCAAACACACTACCTACCGTGGATGATACGTTCAATATGTTTTTTTAATTTCAGTGTGGGGGTAGGAAGGCCAGATGCCTGTCTGACCAGTGAAAAAGCAGCATGAAAACAGTTTGTTTTCCTAAGACAGAGGTACTGTTCTATACAGTCAGGAATGGTGACTTCAAGTTGTACCTAATAAAGGTCCTCAGGGAGCAGGCTTTAATGAAGAGATAAGAATGACTTATAATTAGTGTATCAGTCATTTGCATGTGAATGGATGCTTGAAAGCAATTTATTCTCTTAAGTAGCTTAAATATTCCATTGTAAGAATGTTTACCCTATTAATTTGCTTAGCAAACATTATCTTCTGAGTTGGAACAAAGCTCAACTTCAGCCCACCCTCCTGTCCAGATCAGCAGAAATTCTGGCTGGATCCTGTATTTACTTGTTCATCTTTGACAAGCTGCTGGACCTCCCAGGGCCATACTGCACTGGGGTGGGGGGGGGGTAAGAGGGAGCAGGAGGGTAGGTAGGGAGTGGGAAAGAACTTTCCTGAGAACAGGGATTTAAACCATACAATCACTTCTATACTTTTCTAATTCTTTGAAGTTTGATTCTATAATAGAGTCTGGTTTACTAAGGCTTTATAAGGTTAGGTCAAGTTCTCCCCATATCCGGGCTTCCTTTTGGCTACAAATGAGTCTTTACAATTCAAGAAGCACCAGTTCTTCCTGGAGACAGACCATACAGAAGTTGTGATTTCTCTGTTACATTCAAAATATCAGTGGTGGGTTTTGTTAGATTTTGGAGACACTTGTTAAATAAAGTGGGGCCATCCCACCATGTTTTGTTTTGCGTAAATTGGACAGTCTGTGTTTCTATCCATTTCAACAGCAGTGGGTGGGTGTTGGCAGATTGTGTTCATTGGAACTTGAGGTCGGCCACAGTCTTGCTTTAAGACCTTACTTAACCTCTCAAAACCTCAATTTCCTCATCTATAAAATGGGAGCTTGAGCTAGCTGTTACACAGTGTTGTTGTTGGAGTGGGATTCGCTGAGAGGATTGCGACCCGCTCTGTAAGTTAACTGTGATGACTGTTTGTCCTGGGCTGACGGATGCGGGCACCTCTGGGAGAAGGCGGCCAGCTCCTTTTCAGCACTGGCCCGGATTGCACCAAGCCGTCCCTATCAAAGGGAAACACACATCATTGCAGGGAGATATTAGTAATTCTATTCTTAAACTGTCAGGCAAAATGACACTTCATCATAATCCTCAGAATCGTCCTTAAAATACCTGCAATCTGGTGTGTTGCTTCGGGGGCCAACCATGGTGAAGGCAGGCAATCCCTATTAAAAGTTGTTTGGATTTTAGAACTCAGAGAACAGCTGGCTACCTTTGTTACCAGCAGGCTGCTGACTTAAAATGGGAAAGGAAAAAAAAAAATCCTCACTGGGATGAAGAGAAGAGAGAAAAACCGCAGAGCTGGAGGGGTGGGGTGGGGAACAGCTTTGGCCTTTGAAAACAGATTGCTCTGCTGTCCTGTTATGAAGGAGGTATGTGGGCATTCACAATTCCACACAGGGCCTAATCTAATTCTTTGGGAAAACACACACACACACAACAAAAAAACCCGACATGATAAAAAACCCAGGGCCAGGTGCAGGCTGTTTTCTCTCGGTACTCCGGTACTCCGTCTGAGAAGGCGTTTGTTGCTCTATTTATCTGATGAAAGTGCACACACTGGCCTCTCTCTCACTGCCCGAGCCCCGTTCAGCCCCCAGGACCGCAGGAATGCTGAGCACAGAAAGGATCCCGCTGAGGAAACAGAGGGAGATGCTGCCCTTGTCAACAATTTAATATGATTCACAGAACTAACTGCTCGTGCCTCATGATTCCAGGCATGCCACTCTTTGTGGCTTTCCTTACAAGCACTCAGGGCAGAGAAACACCTTCCATTTCTCAGTCTCCTTCAGGCACTGTCATTTAGGCCTTCACGTGGCTTGCTGAGGTGGGCAGAATGGATTTTCCTAGCCCCCTTTACAGATGAAAACACTGAGACCCGGAGCGGTCAAGCGACCCGCCCGAGGTCACTAGAACGGCATGACAGACCTGGAATCCTGGAATGAGAACTCATAATCCACTACTGAACACGGGTGGCCACAGGCAGATCCTCGGGCATTTGAAAAGAACTTTGGTTTAGCTGAGGGGTAATGGATCCAGGCGGTGGTGCCAGGGACACGGAGGGAACAGAGTACAGCCAAACGGATACAATTCCAACATGAGGGCTCTTCTCCAAGCTTTGCCTTCTCTGGTCTGAGAAAGAGATTTGAACTTGAACATTTTAGGAGCATAGCCTGACTAGCTTCATCTTTTCTCTGATGATGTAACCAAATGGGATTCCTGCAGCTCTGAGTCGAGCTGAGCAGTGTGCTAGGGACGAGAATACACTGCACAAACAGGAGCCAGGACGGTGGCAACTAGTACTTCAAAGCCTGTGCCATTCTCAATTTGCTTCCACAATCTCATGAGTTACTTACATTGTGTCAGTTGTGCATGCGAGGGCGGGGGTGACTACTGTTCTCTTCGCCCATGTGCGCTCGGCCTAGCACACTGAGTTACGTTCCATAGGTACTCATGAATTCGTTTACCAAATGCTCACTGAATAAGGAGCCTGTCCTCAGAACCATGTTCACTAAATTAAGAAATAATAACACAACAGCGATGATGTGGGGCTGGAGATGGGGAAAGATTCAGTGCTGTCTGAAACGGGAGAGTGCTGGAGACATTGAAGCAATTCTAGGGGTGGAGATGGAGAGCGCCCCTAGTAGCGGTGGGAAGGGTTTCTGCCCATCCTCTAGGCTCACTGCTCCACCAGACTGAAAGCTAGGGGGCAGCTTTAGCAGGCGATAGGCAAAGGCCTAGCGTAGGGGTGTAAGTTGTCACTGTTAACAGTTTTAAAAGCCTCCTGGTGGATGCCTGGGTGACTGAGTCCTTAAGTGTCTGACTTCAGACCCAGGGTTCTGGATCAAGCTCCACCTGCATTAGGCTCCCTGTTCAGTGGGGAGCCTGCCTCTGCTACTCCCACTGCTTGTGCACGCACTCTCTCTGACAAATAAATTATAATTATATATATATATATATATATACCTTCTGGGAAGTAAATACATCAAAAATTTCGATTGGAAATTTCATCATGGACTGATTTTTTTTTTTTTTTGAACTGTTTCCCTTCTGCCTAGGATTAATACTGTTCTTAATGAGCTCCTGTCATCTATGAAATATTAACAAGCATCAAGAAATAACCGGGATCATCTAGTAAACTTATCAGGAAGAGAGCAGAAAACTGGGCTGAGCTGAGTGACCCGGAGCTTAGCATGTGTTTCCGCCCAGGTCACGGGTGGAGTCTTCTTGAAGGGCATTTCTTTGGCAGATAATGACTTCAGCCCACCCCCTACCCCCTATTCCCCACCCCCCCATCACCCCCCCACCCCGCCCCCGCAGTCCATCGCTTTCCTCTGGGCCCCTGTGAGTTCTATTCTTGGAAACACGACTGCAAGTATCCTTTTCTCTGTGAAGGGGCAGTTTAATTTCATGAACTTCCGTAGGTCTGCCTTCTCTGAGATGCCTTTGCAAAGCTTCATTTGCTCTGGAGGTCTTTGGCCCTCCCTGAAGTCTAGGAGGCCCCTCCTCAGCAAACAGCTTCCCTTCCCCTTTTGCTCTACCTTGAACCTGGGAGTGTTTGTTTCCCAGGGCCAGGCTTGCTAGGGCGTTCAGCCGCCTGCACACCAGCTGCTACTCCGCTCCCCAGTGCACCTTCTGTAACAACACAGCTTCCCTGCCTATTGTTGAATACGAGAGGGGCAGCTGTGAAGGGCAGAAGAAAGCTGATTATTCATTTTCTTTCCTTTGGAAATTCTGCTTTGGGATCCTGTTTCTACTTAGTTTCCCCAGAAGCCCATTCCATTTAGCACTTTTGCTAGGGAGCATTTTCTGTTCATTTTCCAAAATGTGTCTATTCCAAGCAGTTGGTTAGTTGGAAGTTTTGTGTGTATCCCAGTTAGGAAAGCTCAGCCTGGCTTTTCTTTGAATCCCAGAAGCCTAGAATTTTCGCAAGTCACAAAGAACTCCAGTGTCCTTATGTGTGATCCTTGATTGATAGGGATTTGCAAGGCAGTCTATGAAGCAGTCATAGTATCTCTAGGCTGCAAACTAAAAATGCATCCCATTCTGGCTTGGAGAACAGGGATTGTATTCCCAGAACAAGTTCTCAGGGATGGTAGCCAGTGACTTGTCATTCTTCTCTTACATGTTCAAAAACACTATGTAAGCTAATAATTGCTGTCTTTTCTTCAGAGACCCTTTGTTTCCTCCTTCTGGTTTGGCTCCAGTCTTTAGAAGCTGAATCAAACTACTGCTTCCGGTGAATCAGTTAGGAGTTGCTAGTAAGTAGCAGTTGTAATTTTGAATGTAGGGGAGTCTATAGTGACCTATGAGCACTGGACAGATTGTATTGATCACTGGAGTTCCTTTCCATTTCACAGTTATTGCAAACCACAGAACTAACGCTGTGGCTACAACTCATTAACAAAAGTGCCTGTTTTGATATTCAAATACTTCCTAAAGAAGCAAAAAATTATTTATTAGCTTGCAGCACCTGCACTGTAGAAAATTCTACCCTCAGGGTCTTTTGGTACAATGGTCTGAAGCTGCTTTTATTTTCCTAGTTCTTGTCAGCATAGAGCTGCTCAGTTGATACGTGTTTTCTCTATTTTATGATTTATGCTTTAGCGGGATTTGTATAGGCAAAACAGATAGAGCCATAAATTTCCTTATAGGACATATTTTAAATGACATTACTTTGAATTCAGAACCTGTGTTCTCACTGTGGATATCAATGTCTTTCTCAAAACAATTCAATAAATAATTTCAAGGGCAACATCTCATTTGTGAAGGCCCTTCACAGTTAATAGGACTAACCTCAGACAATTTTAACAGTGTTTCTGTTCAATGCAAAATAGAATCCAATGTTAGTAACGAGAAACTAGAAGGGTGGAATTTCTGTTAAATCCAACGTACTTTGATAATTAGCCCCATATGCTATTATCCATTACACAGTCTCTTAATAAATGTTATACAGGTCTGTCTTCAAGTTGAGGCATTTAAGTATCTTGTTGACTTTCCCCTTAATAATTACATGCATCTGAGGAGGGACATTATTATTAAAATTCTAAAATTGAAATCAATCTTCCAAATACACGGGATTGACAGTATGGATATGTATATTGAACATGTATTGTTACTTATTAGTGAGAAAGGTCTAAATGAATGTAAGCTTATCAGCTTTCATAGATGCTCTGGCTTTTAATGTTTTATTATCTAAACAAGGAAGAAATGGGAAGAGCAGAATAACATACGCATATATAATACTGATTTATAATAGTAATACTCATCAGTTGTTGATCTGATGTGGTATTCTATTGATGAGGCAGCAATTACAGTAGAAGCCAGAGCATCACATATTCTACAGGACTATTTTGTTTTGTAGGTGAAAAGTGAAGTTTTTATTTAAAAAAAAATTTTTTTTTTAATTTATTTGACAGACAGAAATCAAAAGTAGGCAGAGATGCAGGCAGAGAGAGAGGAAGGAAAGCAGGCTCCCTGCTGAGCAGAGAGCCCTATGCGGCTAGATCTCAGGATTCTGGGATCATGACCTGAGCCAAAAGCAGAGGCTTTAACCCACTGAGCCCCCCAGGCGCACCGAAAAGGGTAGTTTTTAAAAGGGAAAACAAAGACTGTATGGAAGTCATGTGCTCTTCGGAGGCAATCTTCTTACCAGCAATTACTGAATTGGTGATTTCTTTGTACCCAAAGCAAAAAAAGGACACATAGGTGCTCCACATGATGGGAAAAGATAAGGGCTACCACAATAGAGGGAAGCACGTGGCAGCCAGGGTAGGAATGGCTTTCACTAGAAAGCCAGCTGCCTTACAGGGGCTCCTGGACAGCCAAACTATGGCTGTTGGGGAAACCAGGAAGATTGAAGTGAGCAATCTTGTTCTAGTAGACCTATGGCTGAGGGTATCGCTCTGACTAGAGGGCAGAGTTTGTAATCGATGAAGGCAATAATCTTTTGGCCAAAATATAGCTTTCATTAGAAAAGTGTCTCAAGGAAAAGTGCTGCTTTGGGAAAATTGCAAAGAATGACAATCAAAGGGAAAATACAGTAGCCCAAAGACTGGTCCAACCTAAACTAAAAATGCCTCCTGAGTACTTATTTAGATGGAGGAAAGAGGTTTCCTCTCGGCAGTGTACCAGAATACCTTGAACGAGTTGAATGGGTTGGGGGAAGAGGCCCCTTAGCAACTTAGTGAAAAAAAAAAAATTTTTTTTTTTTTGCAGAAGAGGGGTGAGAAGCCAGAGTATTTAAAGAAACGGGAAACAATGAGTAATTTAGTCTAGACAAGAAGTTATAAAAAAACTTGGACCTGAAAAAAGGGAAAACTATCCGTATCTGCAAATGAGGAGTTGGTGTTGAAATGAGAAAGGGGTAATTAATGTTCACTGCAGTTCATTCTGTCAGGGTCTCTGCACACATCCTGATGTATACTTGATGTACACTTCATCTATAGGGCTGCTCGGCTTCTCTGGATGAGTTCTTGTTTCTAAAGTTTCAAACTCAAGCACGCCATTCAAGTTGCGCGAATGCAGGAAAACATGAATACGAGGGGACCCAAGTAATGGCTGGGGCGTGAGCCATGACTGCTCAGGGTATGGAGAACCCTGAGTCGGACCCCTGGTCTGACAAACGCTAGTTACGCAACCAACAGCAGCCATCCTGGCTTCCGTCTACCTTCTTAGCAGAGCCCATGGGTCTTCGTGTCTCCTGGCCACTGCCCCAGCTCCATCTACTGCCATTCCTTGAGTCACACGTTATCCTCCCATAAGACTAAATTGCTTGCTTTTTCATAAATGTGAACACTATTTACTTTGCCCGGAATTCATTTCTTCTGCTTGTTTGCCTGGTAGGTGCTTATTCACCCTTCAACAACTCAGATTATCTTTTATCTCATTCAGGAAATCTTCCCAAGCCCTCACAGTTTTACTCGCTCCTTTCTTTGCACTGGTTTTGTACCTTATGGGCTTACTCTTTGCACTTTCCTAATGCATTTTACTCTGTTTATTACATGCGTATTCCCTCTGTCGTCTATGAACACTTTTGGGGGCAGCAACTGTGTCTTACTAATTTGGGGGCCATGATTGCTGGCCTCAGGCCAGAACTGCCACGGTAGGGGTTCAGTGAATGGCCACTGAATGAATGAGTGGATAAAATCAGAACTCAGGAACTCCAGTCTGGAGCACTAAATACAGTCGCCTTCCATTTTACCACCTTTGCATGCAGTATTTGCGGGGTGCCTTCTTAAACTAACCTCCTCTTGAAGGACAGTCATCATATCAGGGGCCAGCTACTCTGAGTCCTTTTCATGAAATAATTCGCATTTAATGTCGCCTCAACCCTGCGAGGTGAGCCTTAGTCCTAGTCTTCTTCTCATTGAGGAAATGGAGGCACAGCAAGGTCAAGTAACTTTTCCAAGATGACACAGAAACAGTAGCAGAAGGAGCACTGCCACAGGGGAGTGAGCTGTTCAGAGCACAGGTCCTAACCACCAGGCTACAGGGCCTGAATGATGAGTGGATTTCTGAGTGCAGGCTCTTCTTAGCTACTTCTGAAGGAGCCTGCCATTTCATTTTCTGGGAGGATAAAAGGCATTTTAGCCTAAGCAACCCAACATTTATAATCAATTTAATTGGAGACCATGCCAGGACAGACATTTATCATGGTTCATTTAAGTAACTCTCCATTAAGTGGCTGGGGAAAAGGAAACCACGGTGAGACCAGAAGAAGCCTCCAAAGAGAAAAAGAAAAGGATGTGGGAAACCAAGAATCTGAGGTATCGGGGATGGGATATGTATTATAGAAATTTATGCAGATGCGCCGTTGCTCATCTTCATAAATTCTTAGAAGCATTATTTGTGAGATTATTACCCATGTATTTATCCATCGCCATGTAGAGATCACAGAAAAACACTCCAACAAGATATTTTCAAAAAACACACGTTTCTTTTCTTGTAGTTTTCAAACATTCATGAAAGATATTCATAAACCACAGCAACATATTAGAATTTCTCTTTGTTTTCTTATTCACTTCTCTAGGACACCATGCTTGCTTGCTTCCCAACGTATTTCTCTAAAGCTCTTCTGAATGAACTGTCTGAATTTCCTCCTCCTGGGCCACTCCACTTTTTGATTCTCTATCACAAAATACCAAGGGAGGAGCTTGTCATGGGAAGATCATCCTCAGAGAACGAGGCAGAGAAAGGAGCAAGGGACAAAACCAGACTGGGAAGGGCAAGAGACATCTACCTATTCAGAGCTGTTCATCGAAATCCCAGAATTGAAAACCAAACACAAGCTGCCTGCGGGGCGCCATTAACTGGACATTCAGGAAGTATAATTTTCTGTATGTGTTTCTCAAAGAAATAAGGCTGTACTCCTAAGTTCAAGAAATCGGGCTCTGCCTCTCCATCTACTTGTGATTTCTCTCTGTCAAATAAATAAAATCTTTAAAAAAAAAAAAAGAAATCGGGCTAACAAAGTTAAATATCAATAGATTTTTGACTATGTGATTTTAAAAAAAGTTTTTCAAGTTTCATATAAGGAACTTAACTGCAAAGAGAATGAGATTTTCATTTAGGCAAAATGCAAGAAAACACGTAACCGTCTCTACGTTCAAACTTAGAAAAGGAAGAACAATGCAAGGTTGAGAAGGGGAGAAGAAATTTCAGGAAGCGCATCAGAGGAAATGCCAGCAAGGCCATCTTGAAGCATTGGAAGTATCCATGCATGCCTGAGTGTGTGTGTGTGTGTGTGTACATATACATATAATTCAAGTGGGATCTCTTATGATTTCACTGAATACATATAAGCCTTTAGGACCTGTGTGTAAACAGCCTCATATCTGGACAGACCAGCAACTCCTCCTGGAAGGGAATGGGATGAGAGAATACTTGTGACTTTATGACATGTGTCCTGAGTGAGGGCTAATTCAGTCATGACAAGTCTCAAATTCCTGATGTCATTTGACCAGACACAGCTATTTAATCTCTTAATAGTCTCCAGATTAAAACTTTGTTCCTTACTAGGCACAAATAGCAGCGCCACACTTAACCTGGTGTTGGGGTGTATGAGAAAATCAGTTTCTGCTGTATTTCCTCTCAGAAAGTGCCCCTCTCTGAGCACGGCCTTGTATGTTCTGCTATGACATTGGCTCCATGGGGGTCACACAGGGGCTGAATTTGCTCCTCCTCATACGCTTGTCATACTCCCCGAAAATGGAAACTTTATTAAAATCGGTGCCAAGCCTCAGCCCATATGCTAATCAGCAGGAGATGAGGTGAGCTATTTTATTTTGGTCCTGGGAAAATTTTCAAAACCATTATGCTACATTTGCTCCGTCTAGAGGATAAATCAAATGTTGAATGATTATTACTGCCTTCCTTACACACTGCACTTTGCCTTCTTATTTTTCTGTCCATGTTAGCCAAGACAGATGGAGTCACTAAAAGTTGGTTGTGGTCTCTTCAAATTCTCACCCCCTCCCAAGACTTTGTGCAATTTAAGCAAAGGCAGATTACTAATAATCCATCTTGAACAATATGGCTTGGTGTTTGGGAAGCCTTTGCTACCAAAAATGAACCCAGATTTTAAAACTTGCTGAATTGGGAATTTCCTAGCAATGGTCCTGTGTGACTTTCTTCTCATCTTTGAGTGGTTATTCCATGAGGTTTCACAGCAGGTTGCCTGGGTGGTGCTGTCTACTGAGACTCTGACTCTTAGTTTTGGTTTAGGTCATGATCTCAGGGTCATGAGATTGAGCCCCATGTCTGACCGTGTGCTCAGGGCAGAGTTTGCTTAAGAATCTCTCTCCTTCTGTCCCTCCCACCTCACAGCTCTCTTTCTCTAAATTAAATAAATCTTAAAAACAAACAAACAAAAAAACCTCACAAAAAAAAAAAACCACAAACATAAAACAGGCTTGACTTTTTTTTTTCTTTTTTAAGCATAAGACAGATCACTCTTAATCGTTAAAATGCATTTCTCTGCATTTTAAATGAGAAAATTCATGATAGGCTCATGAAAGTTTCTTTATTATGACATGTTGCTTTCTAATCCAACTCTTTCCAGGATCCTGTTGTTGTAACATTTTGGTGCCTCCGGCCGCAAACACTGCAGGTGTTGGCTGTCACCCACTGAGTGTCTACTATTCCAAAGCTACTTGGCCCACACAGTCTCTGAACCTTAAACAACATTCCAAGGAAGTTATATGAATCCTGTTGTTCTGATAAAGCAATGGAGGCTCAAGAAATTTAACCAGCGTCTCCCAAAACCACCGACTAATTAGCAGAACCAGAACTCTGAACTCAGGGATGCCTGGCTCCTAAATTAATGTGCTCTTTTTTTTTCTTTTCTACTACAAAATACACACTACTTTCTTGATGCATTGTCTACTGTATGCCAGGCACTGAGCTGGCTCCCGTAGCAATAAAGGGATGTCTACATACTACATTCTGCTCTTGAGAAGTGATCAGTTTAGAAGGAAAGACAGTCACTTGCTGATGGTGTTGATGGCAGGAAGACTTCATCGAGCTCAGAGTCTTATTCTCCCACTAGGTGCCATCATGCTAGAGCACTGCTGTGGACATTTCCTCCATCATAGGAATACAGGGTCTAAATACAGCGAGAGCCCAGGAAGCTACCCCTGTGGAAAGCTGAAAAATGTCCTCTCAAAAGATATCCCAGACCTGCTCTGCCTAAATTGAACACCTGTCTCTTTAGATAGCTGTTTGTTAGCTGTTTTCCCAGAATTTTGAGGAATAAGAGGCTCATACCATAGACACCAGAACTCTAGACTTGAGTTCAGATCAACAACCCTCCATGAGTTCACAAAGGACGGTGGAGGATAGCGAGATGAACACTTGGGCTGTGTCTTCATGTTCAAACTATGCTGAATAACTGAACTGCCTGAAACTATTCTTTATGTGTGTGCTTTGCTAATGAAACCCACTCTGAATGGCTCTTCCTTGAGTAAAAATAATCATGCTAATGGCCTAGGGCAGAAGGTGTGCTGGGTGTCTGTGTACACCAGAGGGACTATGGAAGAGAGCAGGATAAATCCTGGCTAAAATAGAAGGTCAATTTAGGAAGAGGATTTTTTTTAAGCCAGTCCAACTGGGCATTCAGATTTTTAAAAATCTCAGTTCTAATTTACGAAGGCTTACAGTCCAGCAACCAAAAAAAGAGAATCACAGAAGAAAAGGATAATGTAGACTTGCTTTAATCAAATTACTTCTTATTTGACAGAGATAATTTGGGCCCACAGAATTTAGATATTTTCCCAGGGCTGCATAAATAGTTAGTGACAGATTATAATTTATGTATTTTCTAACTCTTTGTGGCACTTTAACTTACAGCATACAAGTCTGTAGTTGTGATTAACTGAAATTTAGAGATGTTTACAACTCCTTAATGCCGGAGTAAGTAGTGTAGATGTAGGCATTGACCGCAAATAAAAAGATACCTTCTTTCAAAGCCCATCAGCTTCTCTAGTGGCATATGGGTGGCTCTGTTGGTGCCTGACTTTTGATTTTGTCTCAGGTCATGATCTCAGGGTCATGATATGGGGTTCCACAATCAGCATGGAGTTTGCTTCAGATTCTCTCTCTCCCTCTGCCTCTGCCCCTCCCCCTGCTTGAAAGTGTTCTCTCTCAAAATAAATCTTTAAAAACAAACAAACAAACAAACAAACAAACCCACTAACTGCTCTAGCACCATCCCCTTTGCAGCAACAGAGCCAGTGAGGTGTAGGAGAAAGAAAACAGATGTTGGATTCAGACAGAACTGGTCTAAAAGTTTAACCCTGTCACTTCAACTTCCTAGCTGCATGATTCTGACTAAGTTATACAACTTCTCTAAAGTTTCAGTTTCCACATCTCTGAAGTGGGGAGAATAAAATTTACTGCTCTTATGCTCCTAGGATTTAATAAAGTATAGGAAACATTCAACTTAGTACTGGTACAAACGTGAGTTCCTGTCCAAGGCTGGTAAAAGTGGTGGAGACAAGTGAGTCAGGCATTGCACATTTCATACTTCCTTTTCTTCCCTTTGCTTTTGATTTAAAACTCTAAAGGCCTGACTTTGAAAACCCACTTATAGGACTACATCCTGAAGTTTGACAAGTGATCTAATTTACTTAATTATGAACTGACCTGGTTGACTTCATTAGGATATGTGGAATAAGATGATAAGAGTATACACAGTTCCAGAAGAATGGCTCTATGAGGCATGGTGGCTCCACTTAGTACTAGGAAGTACCTACAATTAGATACAAGGCAGTTTCATTCCTTAAATCCTGATCTATGGTCCATTCAAGCAGGGTGTTGCTAGAGTGGTCATTGCCTCATCCCTCAAGAATGAGGAATGGGAGAAGCCAGGGTAGCATTGGCTCACGAGAACCCAATAGCTACCATGTTATTGTTAAATAAATATTTGCTGCATTTCCTGCCTGTAAAACATTGGTCTTATCACCCTTGCCTTGCATTGCTGATGTTCCATCCTACTACATCAGGAAACATCTTCCTGTCATAGGAATAGCTGTTCCTCAAAGAATGAGAATAGAAAATTCACCCCATTAATACCTATTAATCTCCACTATAATCACCGCCTACAGCTTGCCCCCTTTTGCTCTACTTGCAGAAATCAGTGTGTTCCAAGCTGAATTGTCAACTTATATAAAACTGTTCAGGCCAACAAGGTTCTGGGAGAAAAAGATAGGAAGAAGTCACTGGTATACACTAGGAGGTTGATGATGACTATCTTTGACTGTCATGTGAATATTTTTAATGATGTGACCCTGGTTTCTTTGAATTTTGTAGAGACACTATGGCAAAGAAGGTAACCTAACCAAAGGCCACCATTTTTCATTCTGAATCCTGGCATCAGCTTGTACAGGGTTATGAAAGGAAGCTATAAACTTTAAGGGAATTTTTTCCCCTACACATTAAATTTCATTGTGTGCCTTATGAAAAAATTCACATCTTTAATCTATTTTTCAGTGTTTTGTATCCATTTCAGAATCCCACTAGAATGTCAAGATGATAATATACTTGCTCCATTCCTATTCTACAATGAACAATACCGTATAATCTTTACACTCCTTCCCCTTCTCTCCCATGTTTGTTATGTTTGACCTTTTCTTTAACAAATATGAAGAGTTATATATAGATGACAATTCCTAATAATATTGAGGAGAAGTAATTAATATTGCTTTTCTCTTATGGATCTAGAATTGCCAGATGCCAGGTTCAGTAGCATGGGGGAGGGAAAAGGAGCAGAAATAGTGTAAGCATTTCCATGGAAAGTAAATACACTTTGGTCTTATGTTATGTAACTTCAGTACATTTCATGGCTCAAATAAAAACTGTCCAGCTAGCATGCATGCTCAAATAGGGGCACCCTGCCTGCTCAAGCCCTTGGTGTTAATGAGACACTCTGTGGGACAGCCTGGCTTTACCAACCAGACAAGTAGAGGATGTCAGCGTGTGCTTCCTGGGCATTTGAAGGTGGCACCTTTCAAATTTCCTTGCTGCCTGGCAGTAGAAACACTTCCTCAGACCCCTGGTAAAACTACAGTAATACTGAGATAACAAGGCTCCGGCAAGTCCCGTTTCAGAGAAGCACTGGCTCACCAACTGCATTGATCACGTATCTTCAACACACACACACACACACACACACACACACCACTTAAAAACATTGACTACTATTTTTTACTCCATATGGAGGAGGAATTTACGTTTGAGAAAGCTCACCCAAAAGGAATATGTCAACTGATACATGGTATATAAAAGGAATGTGGTTGAGGGTGAGGAGTCAGAGAATTGGAGATGGGAACCAAAATTATGTGAATGAGTATTTGCTTAGTAATATTAGACAAAGAACGCTTCCTTGTTCAAAACTCGTGAAGCATAGGGAATGCTATTTTAGTTGTTGCTCCATTAAAAAAAAAACATTTCTTTATGAAAAGTTTCAAATATATACAAAAGAATGAGATAATGAATTCCCATGTATCCATTGCCCAACTTGAACAATAATTAAATTATGTTTAAATTTTGTTTCATCTACCCTCTCCACCTCCACCCAATTCTCCACCCTTGTGTTAGAATGAAACAATCATGACCTGATATAATTGAATATATATCTCTAAGAACTCTTTAAAAGTCAATGAAAGCTACAAACTACAAAATGATTCCTCATTTTCATCAAATATCCATTTAGTCAACGTTCAGATTTCCCCAATTGATTCTATTTCTTTTAACTTCTATTTTTTACATTGTGTTTGGATCAAGACTCAGCTAAAGTCATTGCAATGCCATTGATAGGTGATGTATCTTTTACTTTTCTTTCAATCTGTAAGTTTTTCATCATTGGGTTTCAAGTAACCTTTGAATTCTAAACTCAAGTTTCTTGTACTAAAAATTGTAAATCTGCCTTTAAAACAACCTGAACCAACTTAAATGTCCAAATATGCAGAAACAGTTAAATAAAGAGAGCTGTGTGCATATGGTTAAATATCGTGCAGACGATAGTTGAAAGAAAGCCCTCGCTGGGGAACCTAGTGAAAGTTGAGCCTCACTATATCATTTGTAAAATAAGAATAGAGGGATAAATTGAGCCCAAAGATTAAATAAGTTGAAATACATACATCTCCCATCACAGTGATCAGTGTGTAACATCACAACATGCTGGGGTGTTTTTTAAATATAATTTTAACATGTTTAATACTCAGACATTTTAAATGGGCATATTGAATTTCTCTCTCAAATAATAATGCCATGTTGGAGCAGATCAATGAGGTTACTGCCCCAATTTGTCTCCAAGGAAAAAGAGAATGGGCACTGTCTCAGACACCATGAATCAGCTTAATTCTCAAAACAGACTCTCCTAACCGAAAGTCACATTTGTGAAGGGACAGCAGGAGTTTCTAATTTCAAAGTTCCCTTTCTTTCATGTCAAGAGTTTGGCCTTAAAAAGTCTAAACAAAGGCATATAGTCATTAAAATGGCAAAAATCAGTTATAAATAGAGTTTTAAAAGCAACAAGAGAAAAGCAGACACTTACATACAAAGGAAACCCCACAAGGCTATCAGTGGATTTTACAACAGGAAGTTTGCAGGCCAGAAGGGAATGGTATGATGTGCTACAAGGAAAAAAAAAATCTGCAGCCAAGGACACTCTATCCAGCAAGGCAATCATTCAGAATAGGAGAGTTAAACAGTTTCCCCATACAAACCCAAGTTGAAGGAATTGATGGCTGTTAAACCAGCCCTACAAAACGTTCAAAGAGAATCTCTGGAAAGGAAAGACCATAGTTAAGAGTAAGAAAAGTAGGAAGCACAAAAGCAGTAAAAATAAGTTTATCTGTAAAAATTAGTCAAGGGACATCTCCTGCCCCTCCCCCAAGATGTGAAGTCTGACACTATATGCCTAAAACATGGAGAGAAGAGTAAAGAACAGGTTCAACCTTAAACAACCATCAACTACAGGGCACCTGGGTGGCTCAGAGAGTTAAAGCCTTTGCCTTCAGCTCAGGTCATGATCCCAGGGTCTTGCGATCCTGCCCCACATCAGGCACTCTGCTCAGTGGGGGGCCTGCTTCCTTTTCTCTCTGCCTACTTGTGATCTCTGTCAAATAAATAAACGAAATCTTAAAAAAAAAAAAAAGAAACAAAAAACCAACCGTCAACTTAATACAGACTGTTGTATGCAGTAGACATTATATAAAAACTCAAATGGTAATCACAAGTTAACCAGCAGTAGATACGCAAAAAATAATGAGAAAGGAAATCAAGTATACCACTAAAGAAAGCCAGCTTATTGTGAGAAAAAGAGAGCAAGAGAAGAAAAGAAGGGAGAAGAACTACAAAAATGATAGAATAAATAATGCAATAGTAATAAATACTTATTTACCAATATTTAGTTGACTGTAAATGTACTAAACATTCCAATTGAAAGACAAGGTAACTGATTAAGTTAAAAAATAACAAGACCCATCTCTATGCTGCCTGCAAGAGACTCATTTCAGACCTCAAGACACATGTAAATTGAAAGTGAAGGGATAGAAAAACATTCATCACACAAATGGCCATGAAAGGAAAGCTGGGATAGTAATATCTACAATGGACGTAAGACTATAAAACAAAGACTGTAACAAGAAATAAAGAAGGACACTACATAATCATTAAGGGAACAATCCAACAAGATGATATAACAACTGTAAATATTTAGGCATCCAAATATGTAAGGCAGTAAGTAACAAATATAAAAGAAGTAATCAATAGTTATATGATAATAGTAGGGTACTTTAACATCCCACTTACATTAATGGACAGATTATTCAAACAGGAAATCAACAAGGAAGTGACTGTGAATGACATCTCCGAATACTCCATCTTACGGATCTACTTGTTATATTCAGATATATTCAGAATACTCCATCCTAAAACAGAATACACATTATTTTCAAGTGCACACGGAATATTTTCTAGCATGGGTCACTAATTAGGCTACAAAACAAGTTTAAACAAATTAAAAAAGACTGAAGTCATACTATGCATCCTTTCTGACCATAGTGCTGTGAAACTAGAAGTTGACTGCAAGAAAAAATCTGGAAAGACCACAAAAAAATGAAGTTTAAATAATATGCTACTAACAATGAATGGGTCAACTAAGAAATCAAAGAGGAAATTAAAAAATGCATGGAAACAAATGTAAATGAAAACACAATGGTATGAAACCTTTGGGCTGCAGGAAAAGTGGTTCTAAGAGTAAAGTTTACAGCAATGCAGACCTACCTCAAGGAGCAAGAAGAATCTCAAATAAACAACACAACCTTATACCTCAAAGAGCTAGAAACATAAGAACAAAACCTAAAGTCAGCAAAAGGAAGAAAATAATGAAGAGCAGAAATAAATGATATAGAAGCTTTTACAAAAACCAATAAAACCAGCAACTAGTTCCTTGGGGGGAAAAAAAAAGTTGACAAACCTTTAGTCAGGCTCATTAACAAAAGACAGGAGAGTCAAAAAACTAAATGAGAAATAAAAGCAGAAATAGCAACTGACATCACAGAAATACTAAGGATTGTAAGAGACTATTATGAAAGATTATATGCCAACCCACTGAACAATCTAGAAGAAATGGATAAATTCCTGAAAATATGTAACTTCTCAATACCAAGTTTGGGAGAAATAGAAAAGTTTAGCAGACTAATTACTGGCAATAGAATTGAATCAAGAATCCAAAACCAAGTTCAGGACCAGAAGCCTTCACAAGTGAATTCTACCAAACATTTAAAGAAGAGTTAATATCTATTCTTCTCAAACTATTTCAAAAAATAGAAGATGAAGGAAAACTTCCAAATTCATTTTATGAGGCCAGCATTACCCTGATACCAAAACCAGATAAAGATACTACTAAATAGGGACACTTGGGTGGCTCAGTGGATTGGGCCTCTGCTTTTGGCTCAGGTCATGATCCCCGAGTCCTGGGATTGAGTCCTGCATTGGGCTCTCTGCTCAGCAAGGAGCCTGCTTCCCCTTCTCTCTCTGCCTGCCTCTCTGCCTACTTGTGATCTCTCTCTGTCAAATAAATAAATAAAACCTTAAAACAAAACAAAAGGATACCACTAAATAAGAGAACTACAGACCAACACATCTGATGAACATTGATGCGTAAGTCCTCAATAAAATACTCACAAACCAAATCCAACCTTACATTAAGAAAAATCATTTATCACGATCAAGTGGGGTTTATTCCAGTGATGCAAGTTTCGTTTAATATTTGCAAATCAATCAATGTGATATATCACATCAATAAAAGAAAGGATAAAAAACTATATGATCATTTCAATAGATGCAGAAAAAACATTTGTCAAAGTACAACATCCATTCATGATAAAAACCCTCAAGAAAGTAGGTTTTGAGGGAACATACATCAACATTAGAAAGATCATGTGTGAAAAATCCCAGCTAACATATACTGAATGGTGAAAAACCGAGGTCTTCTCTTAAGGTCTGGAACAAGACAATGATGTCCATTGTCACCACTTTCGTGCAACACAATACTGGAAGTCCTAGCTACAGCAATCAGACAAGAAATAAAAATCATCCTATTTGGTAAGGAAGAGGTAAAACTTTCACTATTTGCAGATGCCCTGATACTATGTTTGGAAAACCTGAAAGACTCTACCAAAACCTACTAGACCGAAAAATGAATTCAGTAAAGTTACAGGATACAAAATCAATATCCAGAAATCTGTTGCATTTCTGTATGCTAATAATGAAGCAGCAGAAAGAGAAATTAAGAAAACAATCCCATTTATAATTGTACCAAAAATAATAAAACCCTGGGAATAAACTTAACCAAGAAGGTAAAAGACCTGTATACTCTGAACACTGTATAGCATTCCAAAAAGAAATTGAAGAGGACACAAACAATTGGAAAGATACTCCATGCTCATGAATTTGAAGAACAGATATTGTTAAAATATCTACACTACCCAAAGCAATGTATAGATTTAATGTAATCCCTATCAAAATATCAACAGCATTTTCCATAAACCTAGAAAAGACAATTCTCAAATTTGTATGGAACCAGAAAAGAATCTGAAGAGCAGAAGCAATCTTGAAAAAGAAAATTAAAGTTGGAGGCATCACAATTCCATATTTCAAGTTATGCTCCAAAGCTATAATAATAAAAACAGCATGGTATTAGCACAAATAGAAAGCCTACGAACAAATCGACAATGATGCAGTCAATTAATATTCAACAAAAGAGGCAATATGCAATGGGAAAAAGCCTCTTGAAAAAATGGTGCTGCAAAAACTGGATGGTTGCCATGCAAAATAATGAACTGGACCACTTTCTTAACCATACACAAAAATAAACTCAAAAAGGATTAATTAAGGACCTGAATGTAAAACCTGAAACCATAATCCAAGAAGAGAGCACAGGCAGTAATTTCTCTGACATCAGCCATAGCAACATTTTTTCTAGCTATGTCTCCTGGGACAAGGGAAACAAAAGCAAAAATGAGCTATTGGGACTACATCAAAGTAAAAAGCTTCTGCACAACAAAGGAAATAAACAACAAAATTAAAAGACAACCTACTGAATGGGAGAAGATATTTGCTAATGATAGATCTCATAAAGATTTAGTATCCAAAATAAACTTATATAACTGAATACCAATAGAAGAAATAATCCAATTAAAAAAATAGAAGACATGAACAGACATTTCTCTAAAGATGACACAGATGGCCAAGAGTCACATGAAAAGATGCTCAAATTCCCTCAACACTGAAATGCAAATCAAATCACAGATATCACCTCACACCTGTCAGAATGGCTAAAATCAAACTCAAGAAACAGCAAGTGTGGGGCGCCTGGGTGGCTCAGTGGGTTAAGCCGCTGCCTTCGGCTCGGGTCATGATCTCAGAGTCCTGGGATTGAGTCCCGCATCAGGCTCTCTGCTCAGCGGGGAGCCTGCTTCCTCCTCCTGTCTCTCTCTGCCTGCCTCTCTGCCTACTTGTGATCTGTCTGTCAAATAAATAAATAAAATCTTAAAAAAAAAAAAAAAGAAACAGCAAGTGTTGACAAGGATGTGGACAAATAGGAACCCTCTTGTACTATTAGTGGGAATGCAACTTGGTGCAGCCACTCCGTAAAACAGTACGTAGCTTCCTCAAAAAAGTAAAAATAGAACTACTCTACAATCCAGTCATCTCATTCACTAGTGGGTATTTACTCAAAGAATAGGAAAACACTAATCCAAAAGGATATGCGCACTTTTACATTTATGAAGCATGATTTACAATAACCAATTTATGGAAGCAGCTCAAGCCGTCCATTGGCAGATTAATGGATTAAGAAGATGAGATATGTATATATATGCAATGGAATGTAATTCAATCATAAAAAAGAATAACAAACCCAAAACCAGAATTTTACCTCTCGAAAAACAGAGAGCTAACGGAGGTGTGATGGGTGGGGAGATGGATAAGACAGATGACTGGGATTAAAGTACACTTATCTTGATGAGCACTGGAAAAAAAGTTCCACCTTATAGAAGTGTTTTCAATTTTGTTTGGTTTCATTTTGTTGTTGTTGTTGTTTGGTTTCATTTTTTTTGAGGAGAACACACAGAATCTTAACTATAGTAGTTCCAAACAGAGAACAAGAGTAGAGAACTATTTTATCCATTCTTACACAGCAGAGTCCAAAAAGAAAAGAGAAGAATTAGGGAGGGTAGGTGAGAAGCCCACATGTCTTGACTTCCCCTATGAAGGAGATATTTTAAGGGGTAGGGAGACTTCCAAGGGTTGAAGAGAAAGCTGAAAACACAGGGTTATTTCCTTTACATTTGGAAGAATCTCACCTTCAACTCAGGATGATCTCCAAAGTAATGCAGGAGAGATGGTATAAAACTGGCTTATAAAGATGGCTCCATGGATGAGCTCACTGCCTCCCACTCCCTCCAAATCCTGCATGTGCATTTCCTTCTGGGGCCCTAGGGTCTCAGTGAGCTCAGGAGAGTGGGTGTGGTGGCTCTGAGAAAGCCAGTGAGCTCATAGAAGCCAGACACTGGAATAAAAGAAAAACCCAAGGCCTCTTTCCCCAACATGTGATCTCACATAAGCCATTTATCTGTCCACTGCCACCTCATCTCCTGCCTCCCCACAAATAACCACTCCCCCATGCCATCTTGTAAAAAAGCAGAGGGAAGGAAATCTGAAATATGGAGCACTTCTCTGAAATACATTCAGTTATCTAGGAGGTTATTTAACCCAAACCTGAAGAAGAAGGTTGAACTTTACGGACATAGGTGGTTTACAGACATAGGTGGTTTAGCTGGAAAAGACTAAGGCATCAATGTCAAGTTGAGGGTTCCAAATACCTACCGGTAGACGAGAAGGATTAAGTCAGCTCTAGCAATTAAAAGAGCTGTATTCTCTTGGCATATGTAACTGTATTATGTAATTTGATTCCCTGATACATAATAAGGGGAAAAAATAAAAAATTTTATGCCAAGTTAGATTATAGCTAGTAAAACAAAGCTTTAGAAAATGGGAAAAAACATCAGGAATCATTACCCTAAAATGTAAATAGTGGCTGTGGTTTGTTTGGGGATCGAAGGGTTCTATTCTTCTGTTTTACTTAGTCCTAATACTTACATTTCATATGAAAAACATATTTTGAATCCTGGAGAGTTTACCAAGTTGAATACATTACATTTAATAAGCAATGATTGAGCACTGATGTTTCACAAGAACTGCACTGCACTGAGCACCATGGTAGGCGCAAAGATGGATGAGACATGGTCCCAATGCCAAAGGAGCTCACAGCATGGTGGGAGAAACAGATGGGGACATGGCAAGGGAAATTCAACATGTGCTGTGACCTAGCTATAAGAAATTAAATTTGAAGTTCATACCATCTTCTCCAACCCACCCCCAGAGGACCTCAATTCAGCATGATGATGAAAAATAGTAAAACTAGGATGATTGCTGAATTTTGTCATTTACACATCTGTGCTTTGAAAAAAAAAAAAAAGCATACAAAAAGGGTGCTCCATGCCTTCACTAATGGACACAGCTTGGTGGAAACAGAAGGCAGACCTCTGGATACTTGAAGTTCAATTGAAACACTTTCTTAGGGATGACATCATGAAGCCATCCATTGGATAAAACCACTTTATAATGAGGTAGCTTTGGTATTTTAAAATGTAACTTTCCTTAGATGCAGCACACAATTAATATCATATTGAAAAATATAGAAGTTTACCCTTGCATAACAAATAATTAGAAGAGGCAAACTTTAGAGTTGTAAGGGACATTAGAGTTCATTAAGTTAGTTCTCAAACTTGAGCATGCATCAGGATCACCTTGAGAGGGGTTTGTTAAAAGACAGACTGCTGCCCCATCTCAATTCCTGATTCAGTAGTCTGGGGTAGGGTCCACCGATTTGCATCTTTAGTTACTGTGGTTACTTGTCCTGGACTTGCATGTTAGGAATCACTAATCTAGATCAACTTCCTTTGAAATTTAGGAATCCACTTTGTGTAACTTTTGGTCTTTGATCAATTGCCTTAAAGGATGAGACACTAAATTACAAGGAAGGCAGTGTCTCTGTTGGGCAGGCTAATCTGTCAAAAATTTACTGGAGCCAAAATCTGTCTCCCTGGAACTTCCGTTTACTACATGCCTATTCCCCCTTGCTCACAACAGCTCTTCACAGATCTTCTTTCAACCAAGCTGAAAGTTCCTAACCTTCCACCATTTATTGTGCAAAATTAGAATGATCTTTTTATATCACGTTATCATCCCCTAATGATACTCCCAACTGTAAAGGCCACTCTTAAAACACAGGGCTGAGAACACAGCATTCTAGATGTTGATCCGCTGGTATTAGTCCTTCCATAAATGGGTATCTCATAACTATTAATTCAGAACTGATTTCATTACTTTAATGAAACACTTCATTAGCTCATACTGTACAGAAGATCTAAAATCCTTTTTATATTCACAATAGATAATGACTTTCTCTTCTTATCCATTTGAAATACTGACCTTAGCACAAAACTTTGCTTTTATGCTGGCGAAATTTCATTGTCTTAACAGATGGGAATTGTGAGTTTCTAAGTATAGGATGGTGGTTAAGAGCATAGCCTTTGAAGTGGGACAGTCCTGGATGTCAAAAGTGCTACTTTTTAACAGCCACATGGTCCTGGACCAAGTATGTGATCAACATAAACCTCAGTTTCTTCATAGGCATTATAGTGATAATAGCAGTTCCCCTAGAGAAGTCTTTCATGAGTTAATATATATGAAACACTTAGCGTAATATCTGGTGCATATTATATGCTTAGTAAATGTTAGCTATTGTTTTATTTAAAGCAATCTAAAACACTAAGGTATGAGATAGGAGCAAAAACTTTTTACAGAAACCTACAAATACTTTTCAGTTTTTTTAAAGAATTAAAATAGTATAATTTTTGCTTCAGTGAGGCAAATTATAAAGCTGTTCACCCCAAAGAAATTTACAGATTTAGTATAATTTCAATCAAAATGGCAATATGACTTAAGAATTCCACAAAACTTTCCTAATAAGAGAAAAGATAAAACTGTAATAGACAATCTGAAAAGAAGAAAAAAAAGGAAATCAGCCGTATCAGACATTAAACTTATAAAAAAAAAAGTATTAGCATTTGAAATAGTGTAGTATGGGCACAACCAGAAAAACAGGCCAATAGGCAAGAGTGGAACAATCAGAAATAAACCCAAAACATACATGAAATAGTTATGTCCATTTTCCAAAATAAAGGGGGTAGAGATGGTTTATTTAATAGAATATATTAAGATAAACTGTGATAACTTAGAAAACCACAGTAGCCTTATCCATGAACCCATAGAAGAAGCTCAAAGGTAGATGTTACCACAACTGAATATACAGAAACTGGAAGATTTTTTAAGTGAAAAATGATGTAAATTAATTTTTTTATATAATTAAGAAAAATATTTGTACTGGGGCACCTAGGTGGCACAGTTAGTAAAGCGTCCTACTCTTGGTTTCAGCTCAGGTGATGAACTCAGGTTGTGGGATCAAGCCCCCTGAGTGGGCTCTGCACTCAGCATGGCGATTGCTTGAGCTTTCTCTCCCTCTCCCTCCTCCCCTCCTCCCCATCACAACCTCCTTCTCTCTCTCTCTCTCAAATAAATAAATCTTAAAGAAAAATATTCATACTGAAAATGTCAGACAAACTAACATTTATAATGAATGAAGAGTTCATTCAAATTTAGAAGGAGAACTACAAGGACCTACAAACCAAATAAGCCATGATACAAACACAAAAACACAAAGCACAACATCAATCATAAAGAAACAGAGGGGACTAGACCTTACCTGAAAGAAGCAGGAGGTCATCAAATTTACTTTTAACCACCTATTAAAGTAGCTAATGAATTAAAAAAAAATTGTTTACATTGCTGGTCAAAGTTTAAGATATCTGTTTATTTGTTATTTATTTGTCATCATTTAATTTGATATAGTACTTTTGGAAAGCAATATATAAGAACAATAAAGATGTATATACTCTCATCCAGTAATTCCAGTCTCTAGAATTTTTAAAAGATTTATTTATTTATTTATTTGACACACAGAGAGAGACATCGCAAGTAGGCAGAGAGGCAGGCAAAGAGAGAGGGGGAAGCAGGCTCCCTGCTGAGCAGAGAGCCTGATGCAGGCCTTGACTCCAGGGCCCTGAGATCATGACCTGAGCTGAACGTAGAGGTTTTAACCCACTAAGCCACCCAGGCGCCCTAGTCTCTAGAATTTCTAATGATATAATTTAACAGAACAGCTATCTGTGATTCCAAAAGACTGAAAAAAGTATAAATGTCCAAGATGAGAGGAACAGATTCAATAAAATCAAGTCAGTGAAATATGAGTAATATGAGTATATGATATAGTAATCAAAGTAATTATATGAATATATAATATAGTAGTCCAAAAAATTATGAATATATACACTGTTTAAAACACCATAACCAATGAAGAGAGCAACATTTATGTGCTTTTCTTTTTGTATTTTATTTCCTTATAGATTATATGTTACCATGAGTACAAAAGGCAAATATGTGTTTAAATATAAAGCAAAATGTGGAAGTATTAACAGAGGATTATGTTAACTTTCAAAATCATTAATTGAACATTATTTAAAAATTTCATACTCTGTTACCATTATAAATTAAAAGGAATTTTGCATTTTAGTTCTGTCACACAACTTAGTTATCTCAACTGAAAATTTTTGTCTGAAAATTTGGTAAGTGAACACAACATTTTTATCCACATTAGCAATGTGCAACATGGCAGTCTGAAGAGCTCTGTGGGCTTCTCCCCATCCATGCACTCCCCCACCAAACGTTTATTGAGTTGTTTCTCGGACTCTACTCTGGGTATGTAAGAAGAACAAAATATAGCCTCAGCCCTAGTGGGCTAGTGGGAAAGAGACGTACAGATGTTTTAGGTGATTGTTACATTATGTACATCAAATTATATATGCATTAGATTATGTAAATACAGCCTGAGAATGTCATAGGGATATTTTAAATGTATTAATTCAACATAAGAGGTAATATAAGACACAGATCTGAGTTCCACAGAATTAGCAGAGTTAGCCAGTCAATGAGGATGAGTGGGTGGAGGAAAGGCGTGACATGCAGAGAGTAGGCAGGAAGGTGACCAATAGTCTGGGGAGTAGAGACAACCTTGAGAGGGTGGAAAGTCATGGGCTGCATGTTTATGTTTTACTCCTGGTTCTATCACTTATTGGTTGGGTGATGCAAATGATCTACAAAATGCAAATAATTCTATGTACACCTCATAAACTAATGGAAGGATGAAATGAGAATATATATGTAAAGGAAACACTGTAACACCTGACATGTGACCAGTCCTCAAGAAATGAAGGTTACTAAAGCTGTATCAATGGTTTTAATGTCATTGGATGAAAAGTACAGGCAGGATAAGACCGGACATAGCAGACAGTCCGAGGATGGAGGGGTACTTCATCAGGCTAAAGAGCCTGGGTCCCATCCCATAAATCACTGAGGCTTTTGAAGGTTTTTCATCAGGAAAGCAACACAGGTCTGCTTTTTAAACGTGTTCTTCTGAAAATGGGCTTGAAATTAGATTGGGTACGGCCAAGACTAGCAGTAGGAAGATCAGTGAGCACCCTGCTCTAATAGTTCTGGAGAGGATGATGAAGGTCTCAGAGAGCAATGGAAATGATGGAATGGTTGGAGAAATATTCAGCAGGCTTAATGGGTAGGGCTTTGTGAGGACTTCGAGGTTGGGGGAGAAGAGAGGAGGTGTCAAGGATAACCTGCTTCCCGGTCTGGGTGGTTGAGTGGAGAGTAGTACAGCAACTGAAATGACAAAAAGAAAGAATGCACTGAGGGAAGATGATGAGTTAGGGGGTCCCCACAGGTTCCAGGCACCATGCTGAGTTCTGAGGTGACAAAGATGAGGAAGATGTGGCCCCTCTCTGTGAGGAGAATCACATGCTCGGGGGAAAGACGTAGAAGTACATAAGCAAGTCCAACACAGTTAGGTCACACGAGGTTACCTGCCAGGATTCATAAAAACCACTTAATATCTAACCGTGAGGAAATAATCAGACAAATCCCAATTAAGGGACATCTGCAAGACTATCTGACTCCTCAAAAATATTAATACCATGAAAGATTTTTTAAAAATGGGACAGGGTATCTGGGTGGCACTGTCGCTTAGGTGACCAACTCTTGTTTTCGGCTCAGGTTGTGATCTCTGGGATGTGAGACCGAGCCCTGTGTCAGGCTCTGCACTCAGTGCAGTGTCTGCTTGGGACTCTTTCTGTCTCTCCTTCTACCCCTCTCCTCTGCACACTCTCTTCTGTAAAATAAATAAATTTAAAAAAAAAAGGGAGAGAGACAGTTCAGAGCTAAAGGAAAATGAAGAGTCATGACAACTAAATGTCACGTGTGGTCACTATGAACACTTTCCCCTCTGTGAGAACAGTTAAAAGGACATCGCTACGATAACTGATACAATCTGCACATGGACCATAAATCAAATAATGGATATTATCATTGTCATATGTGTTCTGTGTACTAGCACTGGGATCGAGAGAGAGATACAGAGAAGAGAGCTGTAGACACTCACACATAGATGTTGAAATAGTTAATCAGTTGGAGCAACATGCTAAAATGTTTGTAACATATTTACAAATATTTATGCTATTTAAAATATTTAGGTACTTCATAGATAGATGTGTGAATATATATGGAGGTAACACTTGTGCATGTGGCAAAATATTCAAATTCAGTCATTTCAGATGAAGCACAGTGCACTGTGTCACTTTCTTCCTTCATGTAAAATCACCCAATTTGAACATTTGTAGGCTATCCTAACAGTACAGAAGAAATAGAAGAAAGGACGAAACAGAATTCTGTTTTCAGCCAAGCCCTTTCTCCAAGATTTTTCTCCATGCTTTCATTTTTCTACATATTATGCTGTGTGACAGCCATCATTTCAGAAGACTTCTGGCTGTGACAGCTAGGTGAGCCACATTTCATGGTATCAGAAAAACAGACATCATCATAACTCCAGCATCATCACCCAGTAGAGACTTTGGTTTTCTCCAAAGGGAAGATGGAGCCCATATGAAGGGATATACTCAGACACATTACTGGAACAAGTTCAGAACACATATGACAAATCCTCTGTCTCCTGCAGATGAGTTAATACATTTTCAAAGTGTCTCTCAACAGCATTCCACATCCTTACATCTGGTCTACTGAGCAGATTTTTTTTCCTGTCTCTCATTATCTAGAAACAATCCTGGCAACTTCCATTTATTAAATTTGCATATGCAGCAAACACTTTGGTTAATATTTTGCATCTATGATATTCACTTATCCAAAATGTATTTATTAAGTGGATATGATGTATCAGGCACTATTCTAGTCACTGGAGCAAAAGATATGAATTTCTGCCTCTTCGATCTGATTACATCCCAATGGTCTCACTCAAACCTCATTTATTCTCTCATCTAATCTTCACAATAAACCTAAAAGGGAGTCTTGAAAAGATTTTAAACCTTGCCTGGTTATAGCAGTTGCACTCCAATCATACTCTTTCAAATTCCAAGGTATTGTTTTTTCTTCTGTGTCATTCTCCTTCTTTGCAAGAAAACAGGGTCACTGGAATTTTAAGAATTTGCAAGGTTGTGTGGTATACCTGTCCTACAAGCTCTGTACCTCCCATCCCCCCTAAAAAGGATATACGCTAAGAATACACAAGTGTCTGGGATACTGAGTTTGAGTTTGCACAGCGAAGTGTTGAAATTTTTCTGTTGAACAATAAAACTAAGTATAGAATATTCAAAGTCACAATTGCCCTGGGCACTGCAGGCATTGCCTCAAATTCCATGTGTCCTGTCTCTCATTATACAGTTTGGGTTGTCTCTTGCACTGTGCTCTCATCACTTTGATATGCTAAGGAGCTTTGAATCAGCAGTGGGTGAATTGGGCCCAGCCAGTGTTCCAAATTTAAATTTTAATTCATTAAAGAAGCACGCAGTTCTCTGCGGTGAACTGAACAACAAAATTATGAATTCTGAAAAAGACAGCCCAACTATATTCCTATGGCAACTTGATCTTTGACAAAGTAGGAAAGTGCTGCAAGTTTGAGAGCTGCTTAATAACGAAGAGAACAATAATCCTCGAGAATAGAAATTTAAAGGACTAATACCAGCAATTAGAAGTAATGACTAGTTTATTAGGCTATCATTTGAACAACATTATTTCTGCTTCAACACAAAGCTCACTGCTCACACCTCAGGCACAGGAGGCAGTATCCACTGTGGGGGATTTGGGGGGCTTTCAGGAAGCCAAAGAACATAGTTCTGGGACTTCTGGTGCCTACTACTGAACACATCATTTCACACAGACAGGCCAGAGAGGACGCGACGCAGCCAGGGAGTCCTTCTCCACTAGCACTAGACACCTAATTTTAGAGAATGTTATAGCATCAATCTTTTATGTGAACTTGTGACACAGGTCCTCAAGGATGGGATTGAGAAATCCTAGCTTTCACAGCAAGAAAAAAAAAACCTCTGCTATTCACTCCTAAGTTTTCTGATTCAGAAAGAATCTCACAATGACGGATGATAAATTAAAGCCCCAAGGAGGTCAAAGGTAAGTGGGAGAGTAGGGACATCCTTTAGTCCTCAGATGCAATGAATTTGGCATTAAAGGGTTTCCTCATAGAAAAATACCAAGTCCTTGGAAATGTTATGTGGAAGTTATCTCGGCTTGCAGGAACTAGATATTGATATTGTAATTCAATTATCATATATATGCCTAAGTAAATATCTGCATTCACATAAATGTAACTCAACAGGTGTTTATCAAGCATATACTACATGCTTGGCACTCTGTAGAAAATGGGGACAAAGATGGTGTCAAAATCAGGTATGTTTCCTGTGCTCAGGAAACTTCTAGTCCAGAGAGGAATGTAGGGCAATAAATAGGCAAGATCATGTGATAAGCCCTAAAGAAGGAAATCGTAAGGTATCATGGGAGTCGCAGGAAGCCTCTCTTTCCTCTTCATGGGATCGAGATTTAGCAGAGCAAATGATACCTAGATTGGGTCTTGAAGAATGGAGAAGAATAAGATGTCAGAGAGGGGGACAGTGTGGTGCGGGCAGCAGCAAAGGATAGGAAAGGGCTAGAGAGAAAATGTGGCCGACTCTGGGGAGCTGTGTGTGTTGGGTCCGTGTGGCTGGGTCTCAAGGGAGAGGAGCGAGTCAAAAGGGACACAACAATGTTAAGGAGAAATGAGAGGGTAAGTGACTATAGAGCAAAAACTTCACAAGCATGTATGTTCTAAAGAACTTTTAATTAAGCACAATTTAATGAACAGAACCTGCTACAACTTTTAAATAAGTATTAATCCCAACTTTAAAGGGTCTAAAGCCTTATCGGGTGAAGCGGAGTTCTGAGCTCTTTTCTGGGTTATCCAAGTTTGCTGTAGGTTCAAAGTGTTTGCAGTCAAGGCATCGTGGCCAGCATCAGGGGGTTGGAAACTGTGAGTCTAGTGGTTCTCAACCCTGGCGTGAACACGCATCACCTGGAGAATTTTAAAATAAAGCCATGTCCAGACATTACCTCAAGATTCTGATTTAATACCCCTATATTGGATACCGGCATTTTTAAAAAGCAAGGATGTAAATGCTGAAGGTTGGTAAGGATCCAAGCTACTTTCTATTCTCAGCTGATTAGGTCTTCTCAGCTAGACCATAAATTGCTTGCAAATGGGACTCCAGATCCTGCTCTATTATTATTATCAGTAGTAATAGTAGCAGTAGAAATTTCACCAGCTAGCCACAGGAAAGCTTTTCAGTAAAATATAAACAACTATTAATGATAGCCATGTGGAAGAAAGAGAGGCTAAGTGCTATACAGTCTGTGCTTAGTATCATTTACTAGCTGTTGGGGGTCCACGATACACACTTGGAATTTCTAGTACTTAGTACCGTATATGTCACAGTGAAGGTGTTTAATAAATCTATGCTGAGTGGTTGAGTTAATCTACTGCAGAGAAGAAAATGAAGCTCCAAGTTTCTTATCTGCGGTTGCATAATTATGTGATGCAAGATAAAACTCATCACACTAAAAAAAGCAAACTCTTCCAATATACCACGTTCATGAGGTTGGTTCCAAGGCACTCTACAGATACCCTTTTACACAGGGCAACCTTAGCTCACCTTTTCCCACTGACTTTCTGCAGAGCAGAAACAAGTTGTAGACGGGCTGGGAGATACAAAATCCTGGGAGTGGATTTGACAACGTAATAGAGGGGTGCAGACATGGGATGTAGGGATGGGGCTCTGATGGGAGATGAGAGGAGCCTAGAATAGCACGCAAGGTATTCATGCATAGAGGGTCACTGGGGACCTTGGCCTTTCACGTGCTCATCAAGATGGTGAGGGACATGTTCATCACAAGAAAGAATGACAGATGAATTCATGGAGGAGCTGTGATCCTCTCCTATCTTCTTTTCCTTTCTCTCAGTTGAACTAGAGGAGCCGTGGTTTCATCTTAGTCTTTCCTTGTGACTTTGCATTTTCATTGGCTTGGCTGGCTATTTTCAGCAGTTTTACTTAGAGGCTACAGAGGGTATCAAAAGGTCATTAGGAGTTGAACAATGAGAGGGACATTTGACAAGACCTGCTTTGGTCTTGTGTGTTACTGCCACACTTACATGCATACACACAACCTTCTTCCGGTCTGTATACCTCAACTGTCTAGTATATACTATTGATTTTAGAGAATGTATGTTCTAATTATTGGATGAAGTATGAAGTTCTACAAAACAACAATTATCAATGTTTTAGAAACAGGAAACTTAAAACTTTATATCACGGCCTTTTTAAAAAATTCCTACCTCTAAAGTAAACAGGGAATAGCACTGACTCAAGTTTGTCTTTCTTTTGGTGAAGTGACTCTCCTAATTCTTAGAAAACTGTAGTAAATAGGTTTAGAAGTAAAACTAAAGCATCATATTGATATTATCCATGGGTATCTAATCATAAGTAGAGAGGATGATATTATCAATTATATTTTCCAAGGATTTTTAAGTGTTTTAAGTTTTTAAACTAAATCTCAGCCTTCGTTTTTATACAAAGGGTTACTTTAGAAATATAGCCGCCTCTCAACTATCTGAGCACTACTTTCACACATTCCTCAGTCTCTTCCATGTGCCTAATGTGACAATGTTCCTCTCCTTTTTTCTAAAATGTCAACTCCTTCACACAAGTTTTACCAAAACTTAATTTGCTTTCTGATTAAAACAGCCCCTCCCTGCTGCTCCCCCTGCAATAAACCTACACTAAAATTCGTAGCCTCTCAGAGGGAAGCTAGATATTAATCAACAATTTCCAGAAACCACAGTATGCTTTACTTACAAAACGCATTTCGAAGCAAAATGCTGAAAACTCTTCTTTTTCTTGTGATTTATCCTCATGTATGAATTGGTTTAATTTCTTACATTCTTGCACACTTAATTCCATATGAATGAGAAGAAGCTCTCAAATCCTTTTCCTCTTCCCTTTAGTCATATATGGTCTTCTCTGTTTTTAAGTGGCTTATTGGTATCCTGATAGAGAAGGCATAAGTGGTAGGGAAGATCTGCTCAGAGGAACAAATTGCAGACGTGGACTTTGAATGGACAAGCCATTGTAGGCATTTCCCATTTCTTTCATACTCAATACTGCATCTCTGTTGAGTTTCACAGCATTTACAGCACGTCTATTTGCATGAAGAACTTATAAAAGACAGGGAATAAGGCCCAACTTTAGTAAAGTGTGAAGTACTTTTGTGGCTTCCACACTGAATCGGACTCTTCATTGGAACAGTAAGCACTCCAATACATTTTCTCTTAACTTTTCATTACTATCATGGATGTGCATAAAAAAAGTAGGCTTGCTTTTGAGTTTAAGTTAGGTTTCCATGAATTCTTCTTTGTTAACCATCTGCTATGTTACTTTAAAAATTTATCTTTTTTTAAAGAGATATAGTTTCAAAATTCTGTATATTTTAAAACTTTAAATAGCTTTCTTTAGTCCTATTTGAAGCCTTTGGTCAGAATTTGATTTACAACAAGAGTAAGTCTTGCTTACTCCATATGGTTAAAACCTGTATTACTTTGAGAGTATGATAAGGCAAGTGTGAAGAATATGTGTATTCACCCTGTCTAAGCCCTCTTCCCATGGGAAAATTAGCCTTCCCATACTCTTTAATAAATACGCAGGGTTCATGTGGTTCATCTGATCCCCTTCTCCAACCTCCCTTTCCATCCAGTGTTGCCCCAGTGATATAACCCAGACCTGAGTGGACAACTCTGTTCCTGGCAAAATGATGGACTCAAATCAATCAGCCAATGGCAGGATCTGTCAAGGAAAATGTACTTTAGATCTGCTGCTGTAAGAATGATCTTGAAGTTGCCACCCACCACTATGTTGGTGAATGGAGAACTACAACGGTCCATGGCTAAAGTTTATTTGAGCTGTACTTTTGTCACTTGCAACACCAAAGATCTATACAGAGAGAAAACGATATGCTGGCATTTCTTTTACAATGAAGTGTCATAGTGCATTTGACATGTTCAAACTCAGTCCGTTTTTTTTTTTTTAATAGAATGACAGAAATGGATAGGACCTTAGATTAAAATGCTACCTCAGTTTTACAAAAATACTTGGATTTTAAGAGACCATCTTAATGTAGGTTAATCTCAGAAGCACTTTATAGAGAACCCTATAAAAAATGACTGCAGAGCACCATGAAATACAATAAAATCCACATGATCATAAAATGTTTGTTCTATTTTTGAGGTAACAGCCATAACACTTACAAAGGGGATAACTGATAATCCATTACCGAAAAAGTCTAACTTAAACCAACTTGTCCTTGTCTGTCCAGATAAGGCATTGACTAAACTAATTTTTTCCAATGTATTTATGCCAAAGGATATACATTGTGAAGAAAATCTATTCCATGCCTAACTCATTTCAGGATCACCAAGCTAAGCAAGGTTAAAGTTTTCCTTACTGTTTCATTGCAGGCCTTCTCAGAACACTATTTACGTTAATGTGTACTGTCCATCTTCAAGAAGGACACAATACTCAATCTTTCTTAAGATTATTTAGCCATTGAGTCATTTGCTGCTAAGCAATGTCAGGGACTAGTGTTCTAGAAGATACACTTTGGAAAATACCAATCCATGTTGTTAAAATGAGCCTTGTACACAGTGCTCGCCAGTCACTAATGCATATTAAAAGAACTGTCTAGGTAAAAAAAAAGAGATTTCTCTTCTTCATGTATTTTATAAGGCAGCAGAGTAGAGGATCAAGAAAGCCTGGATATGAATACATCCAGATCTTCCACTTAGCACTATGCTAGTTAAGACTATTGCCAACAGATTTTTTGTGAAGATCAAATAGGATCTCTGCCTAGACTAGTCTTCTCCTGCTTCTACCTGAAGTTAATTCCTTATTCTTCAAAAGAAAGCTCAATCATTACCACCTTCCTTAATGCCCTCTCTGTTCCTGTGTATTGTTACATCCTAGCACATACCACACTCCACCATGACTTTTTTTTTTTTTTACTTACAGAGAGAGATCACAGGTAGGTAGAGAGGCTGGCAGAGAGAGAGAGAGGGAAGCAGGCTCCCCGCCGAGCAGAGAGCCCGATGCGGGACTCGATCCCAGGACCCTGAGATCATGACCTGAGCCGAAGGCAGCGGCTTAACCCATTGAGCCACCCAGGCACCCCCCACCATGACTTTTTATTGATTGATCCACAGTAAGCTTTGAGCTACCTTAAAGCCAAACACATGATTTGATCATTTTCCCATCTCTGGAGACAAGCATTAAGTCTGACATTTACTAAGTTCTCAATAAATGGTTGTGCCAATTCGAAAGCCATCCCTCTTAGCTGGTCATGTTTGCTAATGAACAACTCCAGCTGCTATTTGATAGTAAAAGGCTTAATGGGTCAAACTATTTGATGCTATCATTGCTGAAGTTTATCGCAGTGGACCCCAATGTCGATTCTTGTACTAGCGAAGTGGGTGAAGGTGTGCAATGTGATCACTGCCATGCCAAAAAAAAATTGAACTTATATTTATATATATTTTTTCTAACAAAGAAATTAATGGCTATATAAAATACTTATTGCCACCCACACATGGTCAATATTGCAAGAGGTATCCAATGTAGTTTGAGGCAAATGAGGACATGCTACCACACATAGGTATAAAAGTGCTGACCTAATTCAATCCTTGCTTTTCCCAACCTACTGCAATTGCTTAAGTAAATTGATAGTTTCTATTACTGGACTTAAGCTAAATGTCACAAAAGAGATAAATGGCTTTTAAAAATACTCTGCAAGCAAACCACAGTTCGAAGATACAGCAAAAATGCAAATTCTACAAGCACAAATGAACTACAAGAAAATTGCAGAACAGACTTGCCTCTAATTCCTAATATAAAGTTTCAGCGAATTTACGAGGTAAACAGTAACAGTCTAACTCGGGGGAAAAATATTCTCAATTCTTCAAGGAGTTTTAAATTATGGATTTAAATCTGCTTTTTGAAATATAATAGATTAGCTGAAATTAGCTGATGAGATAAACACATTGCAATTCCTAAGACATTAAAAAATTTAGCTTATTTCAACTTAATGCAATCTACTACTAAACATTTATATTTTCCTTACGTACATAACTTGCATACCCATATACAATAATTATATACATATACTATATGTTATATACATATACTATGTATTAATATATATCATTAATTATATATTTCTTAAGCACTGGGAATAAATGGGATGGCTGTGGGGCATTAAAGGGATTCTGTCTCACTGGCAGAAAGTCTTAAGGCCAATGCTTTGTTTGAACTTCCCAGAGAGATAGGCTTGACAGAGTTCAGGTATTTAAACATTACAAATGCGGACGGACCCAAGACTGGAAAAAAGAAGTGAGATATCAGATTTAGGTCTGAAGCTGATATACCTCGCCAGATTTCCATAGAATGCAGTCCTCGCTAGCATTACTCTGTATTGCCTCAGGATTGATAACTATCATCTGTTCTCTTCCTCTTCTCCTATTCAAAAATTTCACTAAGAAATCAGTATATTCCATCTCAGAGCCATATATATTCATCAATATCCAGTTCTAGCACCATATGTCCTAATATATATCATGTGTATGCATGTACACACACATATATTACGTAATTTCTAAATGTACTTTTTTGAATAAAAGCTTTATTGACATAATTTGCACATAATACAATGCACCTATTTAAAATGTACAATTCAACAGTTTTTAGTATGTTCATGGAATTGTGCAATCATCACCATACTTTCATCAATTCCCCCTAAAGTCCTGTACTTATTAGCAGTCATTCCACTCCCACCTCCGCACCACCCACAGCCCTGGCAACCCCTGATCTACTTTCTGTCCCTTTGGATTTGTCTACCCTGGACATGCCACATACCTAACAGATTTCTGGTACTACCTTTACTCCTAAATGTTACACTGCAAATTCTACCCACTTCAGAAGGATAGAACTTTGCTCTGACATCTTTCTTGCTCTGACAAAATGCTATCATAAAACCAAGGCAAAAGACCTCAGTATTAGGTTCATTTCTGGAATGATATAGAAGTTGCAGAGGAGCTAGGAACAATTCATACTTTTTTAATTCTAAGTATAGAAATGGCGCAATGTAATAAAATATCCTCCATCGCTACAGATTCTTTTGTCTTTAAGCCTTATGCATTATGCATGATTGTTAATGCTTAATACATCTGGAAGATTTTTCTGAAATATATATATATTTTTCAATCCAATAAGTCTTTTATTTACATGTATTAATTGAGGCATGTGAGATGTGGCAGTTGCTCTGCTTGGTTTTTACTATAACCCTATGGCAGAAAGTAGGTCAGTATAAATATCCCCATTTTAAAGATAAGGAAATTGAGACTCAAAAGTAAAGTGAGTGGCCCCAGTCACGCAACTAATACACAGAAGAAATAAAAACTGAATTTACGTCTTCACAGTCCAGCATGTGTACTTCCCATCATATTATATTTTCTGCCAGCGAAGAACCATAGTCCTTTTGATATCAAGACCCTATGCGAGAACTAACTCCATAAAAGACTTTAAGAAAAAACCATTTTCCTAAGTTACCTATGATTGTAGTTAAGACATTTCTACATGCAATAGAAAGGCTTCATTATAATTGCTATTGTGGGTCTTAATATAAAGCCTGGTGTAGAAGAAAAAAAAAAAATCCTTTTCTGGGTTGCTGCTTTCTCCAATGGTCCCAAGTGCAGATGGGCATAGATATTTGAGCTCTAGAATCTACTGTTTCCTCATTCACGCCTCAATACACAATACTCTCTCCTGGTTATTAAATCCCAGTGGGCTTGTTGCAAAATAATAATAAAATAAAATAACACGAGACAAAAAATAATGTGCGATCACTTTACACAAAGAGTCTTGAGCTAGAAATTCAATAAGGGGGAATAAAACATGAAGGGAAGAGAACTGGCAGATTACAAGGTCAGCCCCCATTGGCCACAGCAGTGGCATAACAACATCAGAGCAATGCCTAATCACCTTACCAAACATTGTGGTCTCTTGCTGTGTCTAGTATAGTGTCTTGGGGTTGATTGCCGCTCTTCTAGCTTTTAAGTGCCTTCAGCTTGAAGACACTCACATTTCCGTGAGGTATACAAATTTAACCTGGCGCAGGAATCATCTTCTGTAGTCAACACGGCTGGCTGTATGCAGGTTGGGTTTCCAGAATCTACTGGCACAACAAGTCCTCTGCACCCAAACAGGACCAAGGCAGGCAGGCCTGTAGTGTTGGATCAGCTGGGCTTGTCTTGGTACAGTAACCTAATAAACTCCAGCTGTGAAAGGCACCACTGGTGCTGGGGAACCCGACTGCTCATAGTAACAGGACTTTCTCCACTGCGGCTGGTGAGAAATTCAAGTGGTCCTGTCTGCTAGCAATATCCGGGGCACTACCTCATCCATTTAATTAACCCCCAGAGAGCTAGCTAAGGAACTGCTCTGATTACAAAATAATGGGTCCATCAGGCACAATTAGTACCCAAGTGAAACATGGCAGTTTGCATGAAAACGATTGATGTAAACAATTCTGGGCCCTGAAAGGGGCTGTCTTCCTAATTAACCCTTAGAGGGCTAATCTGTTTGCTTGAACAAAACCTAACCTCATGCCTTTGCCAGCTGACCTGCTAGGGAGATGCTTTTTGCATCAGATCTTGCTAAGCATGGCACTGACAAGTGGAAATGACTAATCCCTGAAGACTTACACCATGGAACACGGTTACGTGAATATAGCAAACAGTGATTTGCTAAGGTATTAATGATGATATAGAATGAATCCTAGAAAGAGGATAAACCTAATTTGGAAAAAGCCTAATCCTTGGAAGCACAGCATTCACACCTCTGCTACTTCAGAGCAAGACTGGTTTTCTTCTGGAGAGCTCCATAGAACCCAGGACAATGCCTGCTTGCTGAATATGCACCACCCCACCCGTGGTGTGGTTTGCTCCCGCAAGGTGGGGAGAGAGGAAGTTGTTGGTTTTTTCGGACTCAAAATAAACCAATCATCATGGTCTCAAGATCAATTTGTTGGTCTTTTTCGGGACTTGAAATAAGCCAATCATTGTCTCAAGATCAATTTTATTTTATTTTTTTCAAGATTAATTTTAATCATCACATTTTTCTTCTGTATTCTGATACGACTTTGCATTTGTTTTTTCCCTGCCATTCCTTTAGCTCCTAGAGCAGGGCCTAATACAAATCAAGTGCTTCCCAAGATATTTGTTGAATGAGGGTGTGAATGGCCTAAAAAGAGGTTATGATGAATGAGAGTGATAGGGGGGTTGGGCAGCAATCACCTAAAATCTCCTATTTAATTGCTGGGTGATAGAAAGGACCATGACTTACATTTGATGCCCTAGAGTCCTTACCACCTTTAAAAATATTGTTTTTATGATGTAAAGCATCTATTTTTTATCTTCAAATTACATAGCTTCTGAAAGTCCAAGATGGTCAGATTAAAGACCCTGGAGGTTACTAAGTAAAGCAAAATTCCACCATTAATTCTTAAGATTTCAAGTCTTCCAGGGGCAGGCCTGCATTGGAAATCAAGAGTGATGGTAAACTGTGGCACCTGTGGATCCATAGACCCGGATTTTGAACATGGTCTTTGCCAAAATTTTCCATGTCACCTTTAAACCTCCTTACCCTCCCTAAACCACAGTTACCTCACCTGTACAATGAGGCCTACCACTACCTTGCTTCATCTTCATGTGAAGGGCTCACTTTGTTAGTGATGATGATGATGATGATGATGATGATAAGGTTTTGAAAATGATGAATAAGAAAATTATCACAGCATCTCAAAAATTAAATAGAGCCGTCCTCAATGGTTCACAAGTGCAGGAAAGAACTTTGACTCCATTATGCACATATGCACACGTGTCCACTAAAGTGCTGTCATATTCTGGATACAGATCTTGACAACCTGTCAAAAGTAAAATCCAGCCAAAGGGGTTCTTTTGTGGCTCCTACTATGCCCAGAATAGCACATCTGAATGTGTGTCCTGTACCAGGAGGCATTCACTGTGGCAGAACCAGCACCCTGTTACCTTACTTTACACTTCAAGCAAATCAAACTTGCTGACTCGGTATGACAGGGAGAGCCTTAATTTTCTCCATAATTTTGATGATCAGATCAGCTAAGCACATATCATATTCTCACTATATTAGGGATCCAGGGGAGAACAACGCCTAAGAAATATAAATGGCTGGCTTGTATTTCATTTGGGCAAAGGAATACCAAGGATCCTGGCTTTTATAATCTCATTAATCAGAATTATTTCAGTCTGTGCTCTGGGGTGGCACCAAGGCAATGTTAGTAAGAGGCCATGATCTCATGCTTAGAGGAAAAGCTTCTCAGTTGGGCTCCTTGCTCCTTGTGGTCCTGAAATTGGATCATGACCTCAGTCAGCCCCTTTGGGGCTTCCTGGGTGGAAACCTTAGCTAGAAGAACAGGAATGCTCCTGAGGACTGAGCCAGGTCCCTTTCCACACTATGCTCGAAGTCCTGTGCTTCGTCTCCAGTGATTGAACTGCCATCGAATGGCAAGATTATAGGAGGAAAATTTACTTCATTCCAGGAAGAAGTATCTTCTGTTCTTCCTCCAAGGTTGACTTAACAAGATCTTCAAAAAAAAAAAAAAAAAAAATAGAAGGGGTCTTTAAAAAAACCCATCTGGCTTCTGAATACCAAATTTGCTCTCAATTCCCCGGAGTCGGGCTGGGCTGTCAATACAATCTGAGCCAATATGAGTTATTCATGCTTCTCTGAGGTCATCAGCGTCTTTGCTTGCTGTTGTTACTCTTCTGCAGAAGAATGGTGTTTAGGGAAGTAATTTCTTAACGTCTACAATGTGCCTTCTACAAACTATGTTCAAAAGGCAGTAGCTGATTTTCAACTTCTGCATCTCATCACCATCCTTCCTCTAGAGATGTAAAGAGATTTAAACCTAGACATCCCTACTTATACTGTGATCTACTTAATAACTAATATAGACAGATAAGGAATATGAACCTCAGGCCTCTTCTTTTATGCGAGCACTCAGAGTTTCAAAAGATGCAGGATCACACCCCCTCCCTTTTTTTAACTATCAGCAAGATGGGTACCCTGCCAATCCGATCTCCAGGGACCCATTGTTAAATTATGCCTGGAAAATAAGTTGCCATTAAGGATATTGCACATTTACCAAAATTACACTGAAAGGGAAAAGAAGATTTCACAAAATCTCAGATGTTACCGTTACTGGATTGCATATGATAAGAGAAACTAGGTCTCACTGACAATAAAACCTATTGTGTTGGATGACAAGAGAGCTCAGATCTTTATGCTTTCATGGAAAGAGCTCCCCATCTGCAGTTATTAAATGTGTACTGGAAACCTAGCTGTGCCATCAGCAAGCTGTGTGACCCTGGACAATTTGCTTTGCCTCTGTGGAACAGTTTCTTCCCTGCCAAACAGGGCTCACTGGATTGTTGTGTCGACTAAAAAATTAATGCACTCATTAAATTCCAGGATGCTAGGAATTTCTAGATCGCATGTACATCTTGGACAAGAAAGTTAATATTGAGAAGCAAAGGATGTGGCACAAAACCTGAGTCTTTAAGGGCCTGGCCTGCTATTACTAATAAGATCTCACAGTTTTTTGGCAATTAATAATTTACAAGTCATTTATAAACTTCTTTGACCATCACAACAAGGCCAGGAGGTGGATGTGCTGGGCATTATAATCTTCATTTCATAGATAAGACAAGAGAAGATCAGAGAGTGAAAGTGCCTTGCCCGGAGACACCTGCTGAGATCGTCAATCTCTTAATACACAGTTTAATTCTTTCTATTATGCTCTGAACTTAGGAGAAGGTGGATCTCAGGAAATGCGCTCAGTAAAGTTACAACACAGCACTTTTAAGCATCAATTAATTCTCTGAAATGACTGAAGTCTCTGTCACCTTCAGAGTGCGTTCATCTACCTCTTGGTTGAATCCCTAAATTGCTCAGCCTTCGAGAAATCCCCTTTCCCTTCGTAGGCCCTCAGGCACTGTTGCTTTAGCTCAGGCTGCCATAACAGAATACTATAGACCCAGTGGCTTAAACAACAGAGATCTGTCACACATCTGGGGGCCTGGTAAACCCAAGATCAAGGTGCTGGCAAGGTAGATTTTATCCTGAACCCTTTTCTCTTGGCTTGCTGGTGACCACTGTCTCCCTGTGTGCTCCTTTGACTTGTTTGCGACCCCTGTGAGGTGAGGTAGGTCAAGGGGAGACAAGTTATCTCTCATGACTCTTTCTTAAGGGCCTAATCCCATCAGGAAGGCTCCACCCTCATAACCTCATTTAACAATTACAAAGTACCTTCCAAAGGCCCCATCTCTAAATCCCATCACACTGCGAATTACTTTAACATAGGAATTTTGGGGGGATAGGGTGGGAGGCACAAACCTTCAGCCTGTAATATATTCATTCATTCAGCAGTCATCATTATGGGCTTACTTCTAATACCTTTTACTCATTTAGCAGTGTATAAACAAGTTCTTTTTTTTTTTTTAAAGAAGGATTTTATTTAAAAATTTTAATAAGCTGACAGGTGTTAAATAGCATTAACTATCTGAAACAGAAATTATAAAATAAAACAATTTTTTTTCCCATGCAGCATGGTCCAAAAGAAAAGAAGTGTGGGGGAAAATGTGCTTTTGGATTTTGTGTTTTCTCTCTTAATTTTCTCAGAAATAAAATATTGGAATTTGAGGTTGAAATTTGGCATTTAGATTTAATATTTGGATTGGTATTTACTTAATTTTTTTATTGTGTTAGTCACATAGTACATCATTAGTTTTTGATGTAGTGTTCCATGATTCACTCTACAAATAAGTTCTTTTCAATATATATCACATTTATTTGATCTTCAAAAGCAATTCTGTAATGTAAGTAAAACAGTAATCTTATTTCCATCTTCCATAGGAAGCTGAGTATCAGAGAAGCAAAATCAGCTTTGAGCTTAGTTTTAAATCCAGGACTCTCTCTAACACAGCAAAAGCTTTCATTCGTGCAAAATAGTTATAGAGAACCTACTACCTGTCCACTACAGTCATTGGGAACGGGTGGTGAACAGAACATACTGAATCACGCTACCTTTTTGAAGCTGATATTCTAGACCTTTTCCTGTCCACCAACAGGCAGTTGGTGGCAAGCAGGAAGAATCCAGGCAAAAAAACCCCTACAGTACAGGACAATAAACAAAAATAGTCCTCTGAACAGCAAAGGCAGGAAAATGGTACAGAATTTCAGAGGACACACGATGTTTTTGGTAAATAAAATGCAGAAAAATATTCATATAAGGGGAAGTTCTTGAGGTGATGTTTGGAGGACGGATGGAATGAAGATGAAAGCAAGAAAGAAAAGGAGAGACTAGAAGGTCCGCCAGACTATCAGTTCCCTGAGGAAAGGGATTTTTGTTCCTTTTTATCATGTGCCTAGAACAGTTAGGGCTGAGTTAGCAAAGGATAATCCTAAGCATAGAAATATGACAGATGGCATCCTGAAGGAGGGGAGATAGAGCTCAAGGTGTATCCATGGGAGCTATCATGGGAAGAACAGATTGGCTAATGCCTGTAACCTAACAGCCAAACAGATAGACGCTGGATCTGTATCATACATCCAGGTCCAACTATTTTCAAAGCTTAAGCTCTTTCTGCACCATATACTCTTTACTGAGAATAAAGAGAAATACAGATATGAATATAGTTATAGATACAAAAAACACATTTGGGAATTCTATTTGTTACCCCAGAGTGAAGACAAAAAGAGTCAAAGACAGATCACTGATGAAATGACTATAGGAGTTTGAGCCACTCAGTGGCCAATGTATTTGTATCCCATTCTATGCTGTGTTAAGTCCTCAGAAAATGGACATGCAATTGTCTAGGTGAAGTACAGGTTTTGCTGGAATGAGAAAGGCCAACCCTATCTCCATCTTTCCACACCTAAGAGCTAGTCTACAAATAAACTCTCTTCCATTACCTAGTTTGAAGTAGGATTTACTTAAGAGTAATGAAGAATTCTAAATCCTTTTATTTTTTCCCCCTTCATTAGTGATTTCTGGGAGGGGGACCATTGTAACATTTTTATTTACTGACATTTGCTGTTGCTGTCTTGCATGCACTATAGATGGAGTATGGAAGCTTCATTTCTGCATTTTGAGAGCCACCTTCCCGAAGAAAACACAGCTGTAGCCACACCTCCCTGCCTTCCTCTTCAGGGATGTTCCCAAGATGAGGCCATCAGGAGAATATTTTTGTACCTGTGTTTCTCTGAACATTCCCCATCTCTGAGCTTCAGCAGGAGGAAAAGCCTTCAAAAATCCCAACCACGGAGCTTACTTTGTGAAGTGACTGCTCAGCCAAGAAATGAATCTTGACAACACAAAGTAATACTTCACCCAGACTACACCTATCAGGCCAAAAGGCCTCCAATTTCTTTGGAGTGAAGAATCATTTATGCCTTCCCAGTAGGGCTTCAAAATATTCCATTTCCTGACTTGAGTTTTAGACTATAACTACTCAGTAAATGAAGGAGAAATCCTCCCTCGGATTTTCTTTTTTTCTTTGTTTTGTTTTGTTTTAATTGCTAAGAAGGGAGGTAGAAACACTGCCAATATCTTTAGTTCATTTCACTTATATCTTCACCAGTACCCAATACCCTGGAGTCAGCCTCAGATATTGCCTAGGGGCCAGGAGCTTTTCTGTTTTTCAATATATTTGAAGCTAAGCCTTGTAAAGACCAGAGAGGGCAGGGGACTGAGACACTCCCTGTACTTCTGGGGCTTTTAAGCCACTCCTAGCACAACATGCCATCCGGGGGTTCCTCATGGGCCCAAATTGAATTCAGTTCAGACTTGTCTCCTGCTCGCTTAGTGATCACGGATTAGCTTGGTGTTTACTTAAGTTCCCTCCATCTTCCGTTTGATTGCTTAGATCACATCTTCATCCTGATTCATGACATCTTTACCACACACCCTGCTCAGGAGCTTATCGGATCGGGATCTCAACAGAGCCCATCTCTAATTCACCTCCTGACCACCCGCCAGACTTCTCAAAGGTTTTGCCATAATTTGAAGGAGAGGAATGCATATAAGTCCAACTCTCCTTCTTAGATGAAGGGAAAGACCATCCCTTAGCGGGACTTCCTCCATCTCCTCACTTCCTTACCCCAAGTCTGTTTCCCTGTCCACTGAATGAGGCTAGAAATAACTGGCCTGCCCCAGTTTTGTTGTGGGGCTGCCTTAAGGGCATATACGTGAACTGTTCACAGAAGTGAAGTGCCCTTTATGGAGGCAAAACAAAACTCTTTAGGTTAGTTCTCTGCTGCCCTCTCCTGGCTCCCAGTTTCTGTAATTGATTTAATGGTGGGTGGGAATTAACCCTTTCAGTCTTAATAACATCAATAACTAGAACACAGTTTTAAAAAATTATCCTCTGGTTTCTACATAAAAAGTATAAGCCACATACATTGGTTAAGGTTTTCCACAAGTCTATGTTCATTAGCATCCAACTTTGCTGACTTATTTTTCAATTCAAATTTTTTTATCTCTGTTGTTTCCAGTCAGTCTTCATCTCTATGTCATCAGGAATACACACACACACACACACACACACACACACACACAGACACGTGTATATATATATATACATGTATACATATATGAATGATGGAGATTTTCTTTCTTTTTTTTTTCAGATTTTATTTTTTTTTTTTTTTTTTTTTTTTTAAATTTTTTATTTTTTATAAACATATATTTTTATCCCCAGGGGTACAGGTCTGTGAATCACCAGGTTTACACACTTCACAGCACTCACCAAATCACATACCCTCCCCAATGTCCATAATCCCACCCCCTTCTCCCAAACCCCCTCCCCCCAGCAACCCTCAGTTTGTTGTGAGATTAAGAGTCACTTATGGTTTGTCTCCCTCCCAATCCCATCTTGTTTCATTTATTCTTCTACCCACTTAAGCCTCCATGTTGCATCACCACTTCCTCATATCAGGGAGATCATATGATAGTTGTCTTTCTCTGCTTGACTTATTTCGCTAAGCATGATACGCTCTAGTTCCATCCATGTTGTTGCAAATGGCAAGATTTCATTTCTTTTGATGGCTGCATAGTATTCCATTGTGTATATATACCACATCTTCTTGATCCATTCATCTGTTGATGGACATCTAGGTTCTTTCCATAGTTTGGCTATTGTGGACATTGCTGCTATAAACATTCGGGTGCAAGTGTCCCTTTGGATCACTACATTTGTATCTTTAGGGTAAATACCCAATAGTGCAATTGCTGGGTCATAGGGCAGTTCTATTTTCAACATTTTGAGGAACCTCCATGCTGTTTTCCAGAGTGGCTGCACCAGCTTGCATTCCCACCAACAGTGTAGGAGGGTTCCCCTTTCTCCGCATCCTCGCCAGCATCTGTCATTTCCTGACTTGTTGATTTTAGCCATTCTGACTGGTGTGAGGTGATATCTCATTGTGGTTTTGATTTGTATTTCCCTGATGCCGAGTGATATGGAGCACTTTTTCATGTGTCTGTTGGCCATCTGGATGTCTTCTTTGCAGAAATGTCTGTTCATGTCTTCTGCCCATTTCTTGATTGGATTATTTGTTCTTTGGGTGTTGAGTTTGCTAAGTTCTTTATAGATTCTGGACACTAGTCCTTTATCTGATATGTCGTTTGCAAATATCTTCTCCCATTCTGTCAGTTGTCTTTTGATTTTGTTAACTGTTTCCTTTGCTGTGCAAAAGCTTTTGATCTTGATGAAATCCCAATAGTTCATTTTTGCCCTTGCTTCCCTTGCCTTTTGCGTTGTTCCTAGGAAGATGTTGCTGCGGCAGAGGTCGAAGAGGTTGCTGCCCGTGTTCTCCTCAAGGATTTTGATGGATTCCTTTCGTACATTGAGGTCCTTCATCCATTTTGAGTCTATTTTTGTGTGTGGTGTAAGGAAATGGTCCAATTTCATTTTTCTGCATGTGGCTGTCCAATTTTCCCAGCACCATTTATTGAAAAGGCTGTCTTTTTTCCATTGGACATTCTTTCCTGCTTTGTCGAAGATTAGTTGACCATAGATTTGAGGGTCTATTTCTGGGCTCTCTATTCTGTTCCATTGATCTATGTGTCTGTTTTTGTGCCAGTACCATGCTGTCTTGATGATGACAGCTTTGTAATAGAGCCTGAAGTCCGGAATTGTGATGCCACCAACGTTGGCTTTCTTTTTCAATATCCCTTTGGCTATTCGAGGTCTTTTCTGGTTCCATATAAATTTTAGAATTATTTGTTCCATTTCTTTGAAAAAGATGGACGGTACTTTGATAGGAATTGCATTAAATGTGTAGATTGCTTTAGGTAGCATAGACATTTTCACAATATTTATTCTTCCAATCCAGGAGCATGGAACATTTTTCCATTTCTTTGTGTCTTCCTCAATTTCTTTCATGAGTACTTTATAGTTTTCTGAGTATAGATTCTGTGTCTCTTTGGTTAGGTTTATTCCTAGGTATCTTATGGTTTTGGATGCAATTGTAAATGGGATTGACTCCTTAATATCTCTTTCTTCTGTCTTGCTGTTGGTGTAGAGAAATGCAACTGATTTCTGTGCATTGATTTTATATCCTGACACTTTACTGAATTCCTGTATAAGTTCTAGCAGTTTTGGAGTGCAGTCTTTTGGGGTTTTCCACATATAGTATCATATCATCTGCGAAGAGTGATAATTTGACTTCTTCTTTGCCGATTTGGATGCCTTTAATTTCCTTTTGTTGTCTGATTGCTGAGGCTAGGACCTCTAGTACGATGTTGAATAGCAGTGGTGATAATGGACATCCCTGCCGTGTTCCTGACCTTAGCGGAAAAGCTTTCAGTTTTTCTCCATTGAGAATGATACTTGCGGTGGGTTTTTCATAGATGGCTTTGATGATATTGAGGTATGTGCCCTCTATCCCTACACTTTGAAGAGTTTTGATCAGGAAGGGATGTTGTACTTTGTCAAATGCTTTTTCAGCATCTATTGAGAGTATCATATGGTTCTTGTTCTTACTTTTATTGATGTGTTGTATCACATTGACTGATTTGCGGATGTTGAACCAACCTTGCAGCCCTGGAATAAATCCCACTTGGTCGTGGTGAATAATCTTTTTAATGTACTGTTGAATCCTATTGGCTAGTATTTTGTTGAGTATTTTCACATCTGTGTTCATCAAGGATATCGGTCTATAGCTCTCTTTTTTGGTGGGATCCTTGTCTGGTTTTGGGATCAAGGTGATGCTGGCCTCATAAAATGAGTTTGGAAGTTTTCCTTCCATTTCTATTTTTTGGAACAGTTTCAGGAGAATAGGAATTAGTTCTTCTTTAAATGTTTGGTAGAATTCCCCCGGGAAGCCGTCTGGCCCTGGGCTTTTGTTTGTTTGGAGATTTTTAATGACTGTTTCAATCTCCTTACTGGTTATGGGTCTGTTCAGGCTTTCTATTTCTTCCTGGTTCAGTTGTGGTAGTTTATATGTTTCTAGGAATGCATCCATTTCTTCCAGATTGTCAAATTTATTGCCGTAGAGTTGCTCATAGTATGTTCTTATAATAGTTTGTATTTCTTTGGTGTTAGTTGTGATCTCTCCTCTTTCATTCATGATTTTATTTATTTGGGTCCTTTCTCTTTTCTTTTTGATAAGTCGGGCCAGGGGTTTATCAATTTTATTAATTCTTTCAAAGAACCAGCTCCTAGTTTCGTTGATTTGTTCTATTGTTTTTTTTTGGTTTCTATTTCATTGATTTCTGCTCTGATCTTTATGATTTCTCTTCTCCTGCTGGGCTTAGGGTTTCTTTCTTGTTCTTTCTCCAGCTCCTTTAGGTGTAGGGTTAGGTTGTGTACCTGAGACCTTTCTTGTTTCTTGAGAAAGGCTTGTACCGCTATATATTTTCCTCTCAGGACTGCCTTTGTTGTGTCCCACAGATTTTGAACCGTTGTGTTTTCATTATCATTTGTTTCCATGATTTTTTCAATTCTTCTTTAATTTCCCGGTTGACCCATTCATTCTTTAGAAGGATACTGTTTAGTCTCCATGTATTTGGGTTCTTTCCAAACTTCCTTTTGTGGTTGAGTTCTAGCTTTAGAGCATTGTGGTCTGAAAATATGCAGGGAATGATCCCAATCTTTTGATACCGGTTGAGTCCTGATTTAGGACCGAGGATGTGATCTATTCTGGAGAATGTTCCATGTGCACTAGAGAAGAATGTGTATTCTGTTGCTTTGGGATGAAATATTCTGAATATATCTGTGATGTCCATCTGGTCCAGTGTGTCATTTAAGGCCTTTATATCCTTGCTGATCTTTTGCTTGGATGACCTGTCCATTTCAGTGAGGGGAGTGTTAAAGTCCCCTACTATCATTGTATTATTGTTGATGTGTTTCTTTGATTTTTGTTGTTTAATTGGTTTATATAGTTGGCTGCTCCCACATTGGGGGCATAGATATTTAAAATTGTTAAATCTTCTTGTTGGACAGACCCTTTGAGTATGATATAGTGTCCTTCCTCATCTCTTATTATAGTCTTTGGCTTAAAATCTAATTGATCTGATATAAGGATTGCCACTCCTGCTTTCTTCTGATGTCCATTAGCATGGTAAATTCTTTTCCACCCCCTCACTTTAAATCTGGAGGTGTCTTCGGGCTTAAAATGTGTTTCTTGGAGGCAACATATAGATGGGTTTTTTGTTTTTTTTATCCATTCTGATACCCTGTGTCTTTTGACAGGGGCATTTAGCCCATTCACATTCAGGGTAACTATTGAGAGATATGAATTTAGTGCCATTGTATTGCCTGTAAGGTGACTGTTACTGTATATGGTCTCTGTTCCTTTCTGATCTACCACTTGTAGGCTCTCTCTTTGCTTAGAGGACCCCTTTCAAGATTTCCTGTAGAGCTGGTTTGGTATTTGCAAATTCTTTCAGTTGTTGTTTGTCCTGGAAGCTTTTAATCTCTCCTTCTATTTTCAATGATAGCCTAGCTGGATATAGTATTCTTGGCTGCATGTTTTTCTCGTTTAGTGCTCTGAAAATATCATGCCAGCTCTTTCTGGCCTGCCAGGTCTCTGTGGATAAGTCAGCTGCCAATCTAATATTTTTACCATTGTATGTTACAGACTTCTTTTCCCGGGCTGCTTTCAGGATTTTCTCTTTGTCATTGAGACTTGTAAATTTTACTATTAGGTGACGGGGTGTGGGCCTATTCTTATTGATTTTGAGGGGCATTCTCTGAACCTCCTGAATTTTGATGCTCGTTCCCTTTGCCATATTGGGGAAATTCTCCCCAATAATTCTCTCCAGTATACCTTCTGCTCCCCTCTCACTTTCTTCTTCTTCTGGAATCCCAATTATTCTAATGTTGTTTCGTCTTATGGTGTCACTTATCTCTCGAATTCTCCCCTCGTGGTCCAGTAGCTGTTTGTCCCTCTTTTGATCAGCTTCTTTATTCTCTGTCATTTGGTCTTCTATATCACTAATTCTTTCTTCTGCCTCATTTATCCTAGCAGTGAGAGCCTCCATTTTTGATTGCACCTCATTAATAGCTTTTTTGATTTCAACTTGGTTAGATTTTAGTTCTTTTATTTCTCCAGAAAGGGCTTTTATATCTCTCGAGAGGGTTTCTCTAATATCTTCCATGCCTTTTTCGAGCCCGGCTAGAACCTTGAGAATTGTCATTCTGAACTCTAGATCTGATATATTACCGATGTCTGTATTGATTAGGTCCCTAGCCTTCGGTACTGCCTCTTGTTCTTTTTTTTGTGTTGAATTTTTACGTCTTGTCATTTTGTCCAGATAAGAGTAAATGAAGGGGCAAGTAAAATACTAAAAGGGTGGCAACAACCCCAGGAAAATATGCTTTAACCAAATTAGAAGAGATCCAAAATCGTGAGTGGGGAGAAAGGGGATAAAAAGAGGTTCAAAAAGGAAGAGAGAAAAAAGAAAAAAAAAAAAAAAAAAAGAAAATAAAAGAAAAGAATTTTAAAAAAAGAAAACACCTAAGAAAAAATGTAAAAAAAAAAATATATATATATATATATATTAGATAAACTAGTAAAAAATCGTTAAAAAAGAAAAAGGTAACAGTTAAAAAAAAAAAAATTTTACCCGAAGGCGAGAAAAAAAAAAAAAAAAAAAAAAAAAAAAAAAAAAAAGAAAAAGAAAAAATTAAATTAACTGCAAGACTAAAAAAAATCACAGGAAAAAAGCCATGAGTTCCGTGCTTGGCTTTCTCCTCCTCTGGAATTCTGCTGCTCTCCTTGGTATTAAAACCGCACTCCTTGGTAGGTGAACTTGGTCTCGGCTGGATTTCTTGTTGATCTTCTGGGGGAGGGGCCTGTTGTAGTGATTCTCAAGTGTCTTTGCCCCAGGCGGAATTACACACCGCCCTTACCCGGGGCCGGGGTGAGTAATCCGCTCGGGTTTGCTTTCAGGAGCTTTTGTTCCCTGAGCGCTTTCCGTAGAGTTCCAGAGGACGGGAATACAAATGGCGGCCTCCTGGTCTCCGGCCCGGAGGAGCCGAGAGCCCAGGGCCCCACTCCTCAGTGCGCCCTCAGAGAACAGCGCCCAGTTACTCCCGTCTGCCTGACCTCCGGCCGCGCTCCGAGCTCACCGAGCCTGCGACCGGTTCAAGGTCACCCCGAGCTGCGAGCTCACTGTCGGCTCTGTCTCTGTAGCCGGCTTTCCCGTTCCAATACCCGCAAGCTCTGCGACACTCAGACACCCCCGATCCTTCTGTGACCCTGCGGGACCTGAGGCCACGCTGACCCCGCGTGGGCTTCGCCCCGGTTTAGCCTCTGGAGCGATGTCCCTCAGCGGAACAGACTTTTAAAAGTCCCGATTTTGTGCGCGGTTGCTCCGCCGCTTGCCGGGAGCCGGCCCCTCCCCCCGGGGTCTATCTTCCCGTCGCTTTGGATTCACTTCTCCGCCGGTCCTACCTTTCAGAAAGTGGTTGATTTTCTGTTTCCAGAATTGCTGTTCTTCTTCTCTTCGATCTGCCGATGGATTTTCAGGTGTTTGCAATCTTTAGATAAGCTATCTAGCTGATCTCCGGCTAGCTGAAGCAGTCTCAGCTTGCTACTTCTCCGCCATCTTGACTCCTCCTCAGATTTTATTTTTAAGTAATCTCTACATCCAACATGGGGCTCAAACTTAGAAACCTGACCTTAAGAGTCATATACTCTACTGACTGAGCCAGCCAGGCCATTATGGAGATTTTCTTAAAAGAGTTATTTGCAGAGATGCCTGGGTGGCTCAGTTAGATAAGCATCTGCCTTTGTTTCAGGTCATGATTCTGAGGTCCTGGGATTCAGTCCCACATCAGGCTCCCTGTTCAGCAGGAAGACTGCTTCTTTTCCCTCTGCCATTCCCTCACCTTGTGCTCTCTTGGGTCTGTCAAATAAATCAAATCTTAAAAAAGAAAAAAGAAAAAAAGAAAAAAGAGTGGTCTACAATGTATGTCTCCAAGATCTTCTTCTAAAATACCACGAAATCTATCTTACCATTTTTGAAGCTGGATTTTCTTGATCGTATCAGAATATGTCAAAGAACACTTTTCCGAGGACACAGGAGACTCACTCTTTCCTTAAATAATTTCTTGACTGAAGCATCAAGGGAATTCTGTTGTTTATCATGCCACTCAGAATAATTACTTAGTTGGTTTAAAATCAGGCTATGTAAACTGCATCCCAACTTCTGCCTACCTGGCAACAGTTGGAAGGGTCTACCTTGATTTCAGAGAAGACATAGTGTGAAAAATGTGCACCATGAAATTGATGAATGTTTCCTCTTTTTGATACTTTGTTACCCATGATGCCTGCAATGGTGGTATAACACCATCCAATTTCTTTAACAGTGACTTCCTGATATGGTGGGATTTTAGCATGCCCAACATGCACAAGCATAGAATGCCAGAATCCTTTGTCGCACTGACTTTTATTTTGACCATCTTCCATAAGCCAGGTACTTTACCCAGGCACTGCAGGTATAGTGATGAAAGACAGAATTGCCTTGGAGAACACTACATTTTGTAATGTGTGCTCCTGCCTGGTGAAGAGGGCATTCAAGCTATGTACCAAACGGGTACAAGAGAAATTTACTACAGGAAGAACTGGCTCTAGTTGATCCAAGTGCCTTGACTGACAGATGGAGAAACTAAGGACTGGAGGGCAGATATGTACTAATTAATGACCGTTGTATGTACTGTGTCTTTTTTTTTTTTCTGGAATCTATCTAGTGAAAAAGATTAACACTGTTGATTTTAATAAACTTCACAAGACGCTTTAGAATGTATTCACTCTACTTTGATGGTTTTGTTTTTATGGGAGGATAAATGAGAAAGGTGGGGAATAAGCAATTTAACTTTTTATTCTTCTAAATTATAGAAAACTTGTATGCTTATGAAATCATATTTAATGTAGTATATAGAAGATACATGGAAAGTGCTAACAGAAGACCTACATTAAGAAATAGGGGAATTCATGTATCCCTGCAGCCTCTCATGAAGCCATTCCCTCTCCCCTGATAGGTCATCAGCATTCAGAACTTATTCCCTGGCAGTCTTTCATAGTTATAATACATATGTATGGAGCCTGAAATATTGTTTAGTTTTGCATATCTCTGAATTTTATATAAGGAGAATCTAAGCAAATATATTATTCTCATGACTTTTTCCTGTTCAACATTATGTTTATGAAATTCATGTTGATGTAAGTAGCTGTTTCATTCATTTCACTGCTGTTTAGTTAACACTGAACCCAAATTTATCTATTCATTCTCCTGTTGGACATTTGTGTTATTTCCAGTTTTTATTATTATAATCAATGCTGTATATTTATTCTGTTGTAGACATATAAGACTCTTTCTAGCTTATACATGTAGGAAAAGAATTGCTAGTTCATTAAATGTGCACATTAATAATTCTACTAGATAATTTACACACATACCAGAAATGTATGAAAGTTCTTTCTCCACAACCTCACCAAGACTGCTTGTTCTACTTAAAAAATTTTCCAACTTGATGAGTATAACAGTAGCTCGTTGTGGCATTAGTTTGCATTTCCTTGATTAAAAATGAGACTAATTATCTTTCCATGCACTTATTGCTGTGTTGAGTTTTCTCTTCTGTGAAATGCTTCTTTATTCTTTTGCTTTTATGTTTTTGAAGTAGCTTGTTTTTTTTTCTTACTGAAGAAGTTCTTTATATATAAGGGATACAAATTCCTTTTTGCTTTTTTTTTTTTTTTAAGATTTTATTTGTTTATTTGACAGAGACAGAGCACAAGTAAGCAGAGCAGCAGGCAGAGGGAGAGAGAGAAGCAGGCTCTCTGCTGAGTTGGGAGCCCAGTGTGGGGCTTGATCCCAAGACCCTGGAATCATGACCTGAGCCAAAGGCAGCTGCTTAACCAACTGAGCCACCCAGGTGCCCCACCTTTTTGCTTTTATATGGTTTAAATATCTTCAACCTTTGGCTACTCTTTTTTCTTTTTTTTTTTTTTTTTTTAGTTTCTTATGATGACTCGTTTACAATTTTAAGTAGTCCAATTTGTTAAGTTTTCCTTTATGATTTTGGCTTTTTATTGCATGTGTTGCTTTGAGGGAAATACTCAGTTATTTTTTTTTTCCCTTATGGATTAACAATTGTCCAGTAATAACCCCTAAATGGCTCATCGTGCCTTCAGTGATTTGTAGTCTTTCGTATCTCACATCATTCTCTGGTCTACTTGTTTATTCCTTCACCAGCGTGTCATGTCTTAGCCACAACAGTTTTTTAATCGACTTGATATGTGGTATCAGAACTATCCCCACATGCTCTTCTTCATGAACTGACTTTCCCTGGTCCTTTGCTTTCCTGTATGTATCTTACAATTACATTAGAATTTTAATTGGAAATCCATTTGATTGATCAATGGTTTTCTCAGCTTTCCCCCCTACTGGTTTGATGTGTATGTACAATAATTTCATTCTGTTAGTTGATACCATTAAACTATAAACATTCAAACTTAATAAAGTCAAGTTAATCAGTGTCTTTAACCACCTCTCAAACAGTAAAAGCATCTTTAAATATTTTAATCCTGACCTCCTCCTGAAAGATGAGCCTTTCAGGAGGTATTACTGGGACAACTGTTAATCCATATGGGGGGGGAGACATAACTGGGCATTTCAAAGTAATATATGACATTAAAAGCAGAAATCATAAAGGAAAAGTAACAATTCTGACTACTTAAAATTATAAACAATTCATAAAAAGATACTTAAATTGCTTTTAAATAGCTTATTTCAAGCTTTGATTTTTTCTTCTCATTTGTACTTCTACGAATTAGCCATTAATATGTTTGTTTTCAAAGGCTATTGGCTTAAATATATCAATGTTATCTTCTTTGCTCACTTTCCTTCTTTCATTTCCAATTTTTCTCTAGTATCAATTATTTCTCTCAAATAATTCTTTAGAAGTGATGGTCTTCTGTTAACAAATTTCAGTTTTTAAAATTTTTTATGATTGGATTTATTTCACCCTGGGTGTTGAAAACATAGTTCCATCAGGTTTAAAATTTTAGACCAACAGCTATTTTTGGTAGCATATTTCAGATCAATTCCACCATTGTCTTCTGGATTCCACAATTGCTTTTGAAAAGTTACTTGTAAAAACTCATTGCTAATTCTTTGTAGGTGAGCCATCTTTTTCTTCTGGCTGCTTTTAAGAGCCAAACCAAGGAGTTCATCCTCAAAATTCTAAAGCTTTCTTTTCATTCTTTGTTTTGGTCTTCAGCAAAAGACACTAAAGTGTGCAGTGATAGGAGTAAGAAAGTTCACTAACATTTTTTACATGTCTGACTCATGTCTGATTTTATACCTCAAGAGGTTTCTATCTCATATAGAACCATAGTAAGTGACGCGAAGGGAAAAACACTTTGACAATGTAGAAAAATGGCCTGAAAAAAGTCTGAAACCAGATAAGCACACAATGGGACACCAGCATGTATTCCCACTAAATGTTATACACTTACCCCTTGTTTGTAGAATAAATCAGTGAGTATTCAGCGCACAACTTAATAAATCAAAATGCTTGACAGGGAGTAAGTGTTGAGTAAGACAAAATAAAAGGATGGAGTGCATGGAGTATGATTAATGCATTTCCAAAAATCACATTGGAAATTATTTTGGGGACACCTGGGTGGCTCAGTTGGTTAAGCAACTGACTCTTGGTTTTGGCATGGGTCATGATTTCAGGGATCCACGACTGAGCCAGGTGATGAGCTCTGTGCTCAGTGCAGAGTCTGCTTGAGATTCTCTCCCTTTCCTCTCCCTCTCTTCTACCCCTCTTTCCCACTGGTTCTCTCTCTCACATAAAGTCTTTAAAAAATACATATACATATATATATATATATATATATATATATATATATATATATATATATTTTAATGTACTCAAGTGAGCCTTACTAAAATGTGGTCATATTTTGTATATGTTCCTATAGAAAGGGATAGAAATTTGACAACTTATGAATTTATTCATAAGCATGATATACATTTGTCCTATTTTATTAGCTATATTTGCTCACTCATGGATACATTCTTCACTCAAAAATGCTGTATAAATTCTTCTATACTGTGGGAAACTATGCTTTTATCTAATTAAATGAATCAAAACTGATGCCTTCTTTTTTCACAGAGAAAGAAAGCAAAAACAGGCTATGAAGGAATCAGAACACAAGGTGTTATTTCATCACCACTGGGGAAGAACATTTTCATTGAAATGCCAGCTAAATTGAATCAAACAGTTGCAAAAACTAATAACCAAAGTTCATTCCAATGTTACCCAGAGATTTTTTAAAAGGCTCCACTTTTTCCTTGATATAGTTGCCAAAGACAAAGAAGAAAACAATGAAAAAGGCAGAAAAAAATTTAAAGGGGAAGAAAGCAAGCATTCTCAGTCATGTTCAACTTGCAGCTACCTCCCTTTGTCTAAAGGGATCTATCTTGCTGCTTCCTCTGAAGGAAAAGGGCAGGTCTGACGTGATGACAAGGCTTCAACCCTACAGAATGATGATTTTATAGTTTATCGGCTATGTATGTTATAGTTAAGCAATGGTTAAGGGAAGCCTGGGTGGTTCAGTGGGTTAAGCCTCTGCCTTTGGCTCAGGTCATGATCCTGGGGTCCTGGGATCGAGTCCCGTATCGGGCTCTCTGCTCAGCAGGGAGCCTGCTTCCCTTCCTCTCTCTCTGCCTGCCTCTCTGCCTACTTGTGATCTCTGTCAAATAAAAAATAAAAATCTTAAAAAAAAAAGAATATCTTTTTATTTAAAACTTAGAGCACAACAAATAAAATACAGCTCTTGCCTTAAAAAATGCTGGTGAAGAACTGACAGAGAAAAAACATAACTCCTTTACTCCTCCAACTCTTAGTCCATTATCTCTGCCAGTGAGAAGGATGCTCAGGCTAGTCACACACACTAGTGAGAGGATCCTGAAGCCCAACCAGGTGACCTAACTCTCAGGAAGTGGGTGTCTCCTTGCCAGATGGAACTGACGTTTAGATTGCAACCTTGCTGTCAGGGGTATCTGAGGAATATCCAGAGAAGGAGAGGCACAAAAGGACTGCTTAGTACAGTTTCTTTTCAAAACACCTTAGTGAAGCTAAAGACATTTCTAAATATGATTTCAAAATAGACTATATTAAAAAGAGATTTGTGAGCAATTAAAAAAGAAATGGCAATCCTGGGAGCTCCTATATGTACTCTAGCAACAACTTTTAACATACGGACATTACTTGATTTGGGGGTAACATCTCTAAATTTTTCTGCTAGTCACTTCTTATAGATAGAGTGGGAATATATTTCAGCTAGTTTGTATTTTAAAAATGGAGACAAAGATGAAAATAAGGGTTTAACTCTTACACAGTTTGGTGGATGCCTAATTGATGGTACCCAAAGTGAACTGGGACATCTAACACGATGGAGCATCTGGTGAAATGGGGAAACCCTTCGTGTCCTTGATATTCATCTGGCCAAAAGTTTTATTAAGACTTGGGTTAAGATATATTGGTTAAATTTGGAGGTGATGAAGAAACTGGAAAGAAAAACTATTACATTTTATAACAGAGTCAGTTTTCAAAAGAGTGTCAAAAGCCTAGAAAGATGAAATTTAATATAGGTACTTGGAGAGTCCCACGTTTGAATACAAATGACTAAACAAAATGTAACAACTTAGCAGGTAAAAACATAAGGGTTTTAGGACAGTGCATTCAGTGTATGAAGGTGATGATAAAAAGCAAGGATTCTACTGCCTACACCAAAAAGACCCAGGAAGGACTTGATCAGCACAAGTTAACCTCTCCAGAAGCATTTTGGGATATTTCCTTTTATTTCAGTGTAGTGTAGATTATAATATATGTTTCTCATACTCTTCTTGTCAGTTACTTTAAAAGAATTAATAATACTACTTTACGTTTATTACACCACCTCATGATTTTTATTTTTTAAGTAGGCTCCACACCCAGCATGAAACCCAACATAGGGCTAGAACTTACAACCCTGAGACTGAGACCTGAGCTGAGATCAAGAGTTCAATCCTTAACCAACTGGGCCACCCAGGTGCCCCAACTACTTCATGATTTCAAAACTTGTTCTCTCCATTCTCCCCCACCCTCTTCCTTTTCTCCATACACACATACATGGTTCAGTTCCGAGCACACTAAATGAGCATGTTTCAGATGGCCTCTGCTCCACGTGGTACCTCTTGTCTACTACTGATACTTAAAATTCTTTTCACGGAGAACAGAAGCCAGCTCCTGGAGGTTGGACTGCCCCCAGTTTCTTCAAGTGCCTTTCTTTTCTCTACAAAATATATACACTCCTCAGGCCACCTCCCTCAGGTTAAGGTTGAAAATGCAATTTGCATGATGACAACACCCACATTTATATCTCCATATCTCCATCTCTGATCTCCGTGCTGATCTCAAGATTCATCTCTCCTGAATCCTTGACAGCTTTACAAACACAGTAGCTCCAAACAGGCTGCGTGACATTTCCTTCTCCTCTGTTCAGTTGTTAGTGTGCTACATTGCAGTGAATAGCATCATTCTCCAGCCAGTTGCCAAAGTAAAAAATTTAGGTATCACATTTGATCTATCTTTCCCTTATGCCCTGTTCATCATTAAGTCTATAGCTCTATCTCCTAACTAACTCCTGATAACAACCAGTTCTTCCCATCTCCATTGCTCTACCATAGTCTAAGCCCACAACATCTCCCATCATTTCCAAAACCACCTTCATGACTCTGATTCTACTTGTGCCTCCCCAGAGGACATTCTTCAACTAGTGGCCAAAGTTATCTTTCACAGCACACACAGATCTTCTCATAACCTGCCTAAAACCCTCTAATGGCATTTTATTCCAATAAGAAGAGTTATCCGAATTTCTACTATGGTATATAAGCCCTACCTGATCTGGCCTGGTGTAATTTTTCTCTACCTTTCTCTTACTCTCACTTATTCACTGGAGTCAAACAATCCTGGCTTTCTTTCTATTCTTTTGAACATCTGACTGGTGGATTTGTCCAGTGCCCTTGTCTGAAATTCTTTGCGCACAGATTTTTAAGTGAGTTTCTTCTTGTCATTTGCATCTTAGTTTAAATGTTACCTCCACAATAACAATTCCTCTTTCTCCTCCAGTTATTATCAGAACAACTTATTTGTTTGTCTTCAAAGAGATCATCTCTCTGTGATAATTACCTTATTTCTCTGTTCCCTATTTCCCCTTCACAAGAAATGTGTACTAATGGGATCCTACCTGTAATTGCTACCACTGTATCCCTGAACAGAGAGCATGGTACGTGGTAGACAATAAATATTTGTTGAATACATGGATTCTGGAATTAGGGAATAAAGGTTTAAAGTATGGGTACTTCAGTGTCAACACAAGTGTAGCATTAATCAAGAAAAATGACTGAGAGCTGATACTGTCAGTTTGAATGGGAGGAGGTCATGAGGAGAACATCTCTGAATCTCTGAAAAGGAAAAGCCATCACTGGTTGGACCACAGCAAGTGGGATATGTTATTTGTGAGGACAGAGGGCCACCTCAAAACAGGATAAAATGCATTTCCATTAATTTGAGTCCAAAGCTTCCTTTCTGGAGGATTCACTAATTGAGAATAGGAGTATAAATCAGGGTTTTTCCAGCTCAATGCTACTGACACCTTGGGGGCAGGTAATGCTTTGCTGTAGGGGTGGTTCTGGGCATTGGAGGGTATTAGCTGCATTCCTGACCTTTGCCCAATGGAGACAATCACATTTTTCCAGTTGTGATAAGCAAAAATATTTCCAGATAATGCCAAATATCCCCAGAAAGGAGAGGCATATCATCTCCGGTTGAGATTAACTACTATAAAAAAAATTTTTTTTGACTTTGGCTTTTTCATCTAGCTTATACACAAAATTGTTTGGAAGAAGTCACCTCTTAGGCTGAACCATTGCAAAATCTTCAAAAAGGAAATAAAAGAGGGAAAAAAGCCTTAATTTTAGAGTTGGCCATGGCTTTTATGATGATGTATGATGGGAATGTTTATTTGAGCTGAATTGTAATATTCAGAATTTTAAAAGAAAGGTGTATTTTTCCATTACAATTCATGATAAGTTCAAATACAAAACTTGGAGGTTTTATGGCAGAGTAGAGAATGAGCTATGCATACACAGAGAGCAGTCTGGAATCTCAGCTCTGCTACTGTGTGTTACCTTGGGTGACTTTCTCAATGAGGCTTAGTATCAGTTTCCTCCTCTGAACAATGGGAAATGCAAGCCTTATTTTTTCTAGAGGCATTATAAAGATAAAATGAAGGAATACATGAAAGTGGCCTGGCTGAGTGTGTAGTGCACAATCAATTCTCTTTGAATGGTGGCCTTTTTTTTTTTTAAATAAAAATGCACTTTTTCTTTTCATGTCACAGCAGAGTAGCTAATGCAAATGTATACAGTGATACAGAATCAATATACAGTGAGAACACTGAGGGACTGTCTATTATTTCCATGCAAATAGAATTTGACAGGAGTCAAGTATCAATTAAGGTACTGCTTTCTGATTACACTGGATTTCTTGATCACAGAAACCTTCTTAATTAGATCTGATCTTTATGCTTGACACGTGCTGTCACACTCTCCACTTCTGATTCAATAATTTCATTTCGTGGAGATATACCTTCCTGCCAGAAGTAGGGAAGGATGCTCCCATGTCACCTTGGTTTTTGAAGCACATCAAAGGTGAATGAAACAGAAAATCATCCTTTGAAACCTTATTAAAAGAGATGAAGCTTTAGAGCCGTGACCTTTAATTGCTGATTTCGAAAACCCCATCACAAATTGGTAATGGAAAGTTACATCATCTCAGCACCAGCACAAAAATCAGTCTGCACCCAAACTCAACAGAAAGCATTCAATATGATTATGAAATTTCAGATTTTGGGAAAAAAAAAAAAAAGTCTTGCTGCTGATTGATTTAGGGCCAAACTTCTCAGTCTGTCTTCATTCTATCTTAGGCTGCAAATCAGTCCCATTTTAATAAAGCCTTTAAAAAATTATTTATTTATTTGACACAGAGACCACGAGAGAGCACAAGCAGGGGGAGCAGCAGGCAGAGGGAGGAGGAGAACCAGGCTCCCTGCTGAGCGAGAAGCCCAATGCAGGGCTCCATCCTAGGACCCTGGGATCATGACTTGAGCCAAAGGCAGATGCTTAACCAACTGAGACACCCAGGCGCCCCAAGCCTTTTCATTCTTACAAAGCTGTGAGTGTAGCTCTAGCTACATTTGGTAGGGCTTTGCAAAGATATATTTTGAAAATGGTGGTAGATAAATGGGCAAGTAACGGAAGCTTTGAAAACATTAAGCTGGGCTTTTGAAGCATCCATTTTCATTTTCTCTGAGTTTTATTAATTTCTTTACACTCAGTCCTGTTCTCCCCTTCACAATGGGGAATACCCCACTTTCTCTTTCTGGACCCCTTTCCCTTACTCTGGATTCTTCTGACTTGAAATATCTTCTTTATCTGCGTAGTCCTGCCATCTCACCATCCTTCAGTCAGGAAAATCAGAACCAGATTTTAGATGTCCATTCAGTAACCGTGCAGCCTTCTAAGGCTTGAGTTAGTGGGTTCCAAGGTTCCAATTTTCACAGTGGCCTCATTTCAATGACTTATATTGATCATTGACTGTCCTCACCTTCAGGTATACTCCCATAGCACCAGCTGCTTAACCTCTTAGTACTGATTTGTGACATTATAATTCTTTCGTTCCTGTCTGTTTCCCCACTAAACTGAAAGTATCTTCCAGCTTTTAATACCTTCCTTCCAGAGTAGGATTACACGCTGAAACTCACTTTTTTTTTTTTTTTAAGATTTATTTATTTTTCAGAGACAGAGAGATCACAAGTAGGCAGAGAAGCAGGCAGACAGAGAGGGGGAAGCAGGCTCCTTGCTGAGCAGAGAGCCCGATGCGGGGCTCGATCCCAGGACACTTGGGATCATGACCTGATCATGACCAGAGGCTTTAACCCACCGAGCCACCCAGGCACCCCAGAAAGTCACATGCTTTGCTAAACATCTTATTCATGAACAAGATTCCCAAACAAGTCATGCATTTGATAAACAGAGATGTCCCTGTAGGCAGGACGTCTGAGCACTTGCCCCCTGGATTGTTGTATGGAACTCTGAAATCCTTAGCCTTGGCCCCTTTAGATTCTGTAGAACAAGTCTGGTTCTCCAAGGAGTGATCCATCTTCCCATTATGGCTGAGCCACTGGATGTTATTTAGAACCTACCTAAATAAGATGCTTTTGTTCTGAGGGTCAGGTTACAAGAATAGAGGTTACTTCCTTCTCCCAATGGATTGACTATCACTGACTGTTACTGAATTGGCATAAATGCCACCCCATTCTAAAATTTCCTTTGCAGGGTGCTTCGGTGGCTCAGGTGGATAAGCCTCTATCTTTGGCGCAGGTCATGAACTCAGGGTCCTGGGATCGATCCCCGCATCAGGCTCTCTGCTCAGTGGGGTGTCAGCTTCTTCCCTTCCTCTGCCCCTCACCCCCACTCAGGCACACATGCATTCTCTCTCTCTCTCCAATAAATAAAATCTTTAAAATAAATAAATAAATAAATAAATAAATAAAATTTTCTTTGCATTACAAAGTGAAAACCAGGAATTTTATTTCCTGGAGTCCCCTTCTCTTTTTAGTTTCAGGATAGAGTTGGCCACTATGAAATGCCAGGCACAATGCCTGGCACAGAATAAGTATGTCCTCAGTTTGAGGTATATTCTCGTTCTTTCTCAGCTTTGGGTACTGATGTCACATTAGGAACATGCACACCAAATCTAATGAACGTCTAACCTTGAGAAGGCCATCAGATATATTCATTAATCAATAGTGATCACTTTTTCTTGAGAAGTGTTAATTAACTATAAGAGCAAAACCTAGAATTGATCTAGAAGTCAAAGGGAAGGAATAAAGAATAGTTAAGATGACACGTGTGTTGGGAAATTCATATTCAAGTAATTGTACATTATGTGTCACTTCAAGATTGGGATCCATTCTTTTAATTAACTAATAATGATTATGCTGTCATTTTACTGTGTTATGCATATCATCCTAGACCTTCTTGGACCTTAGAGTACAATCTGATGAAATATTAATTAAAAGGGAACTGGTGCAATCTGAAAAGCAAAGGCAGAAAATAAAGTGCTGGACACACAGTCCTCACAGCACATAGTCTTAAAGGATCTGTTCTAGTCTGGTTTGGAGTATTATATTTTTCTAACAGGGACACGTATTGTTGGCATCAGAATCATTTAAGTAAATGCTTTTTATTCTTTTACTTTCAAAAAGAATCTAAAAATCCCATTTACTCAATCTATTACACACTTTCAGGTGCTTGGCCATCACAGAACCACTCAAGATGGAAGGACAGAAGTAAAATATTTGTAATAAAACAGAATCTATCTCTATTCCAAGAAAATAACTAAATAGATATCAAGCACATGTGCTCAATGAAGGAAAGAAATGATGAGTTTACAGGCTTATGCTATGAGTCAGGTTCTTATCAGTATTATATCTAATTCCTCAAGTTTATCAAGATACTCTGTTAAAACTTATAAAGGTGTTCCTATTTTCATGTAATACATGAGGGAATTGAGAGTTATTTTGCCCAATGTTACAGTGTAGATGAAAGAACTAGAAACCAAACCCTCTGATGCCTCCTCTTCATTTATTTAAAGGTATTTTACATCAAAAAAAAAAAAAAAGAAAGAAAGAAAGAAGAAAAAAACTGAAACACTTTCGATTAGTTGTGGAATACCAAAGACATTGACTTGCACATGATAGGTACTTTGTCCAGCACTACCGGGCATTATAGAGGTCCATGGGCTAGAGAGGCTACATAAATAATTCCCCTGGGATTAGAGAAAGCCAGGGGTTGGGATAGACTTGAAACAGCTGAGGGCCCCGGAAGGGTGAAGGTATGGGAAAATCTTCTGGGGGAGCTGGCAAACGGGGCTTCTGTTTAACATTATAGCTACCACTGACTACTTTATCAGACACTTTGTGGGAATTTTATTATTATTATTTTTAAAAGATTTTATTTACTTGAGAGAGAGAGAGAACATGATAGGAGAAGGTCAGAGGGAGCAGCAGACTCCCCATGGAGCTGGGAGCCCAATGCGGGACTCGATCCTGGGACTTTGGGATCATGACCTGAGCCTAAACCAGAGGCTCAACCGACTGAGCCACCCAGGTGCCCCACTTTGTGGGAATTTTATATACAATATTTACATTACACTTCAAAATACAACTTGAGCTATAAAGTATTATTAATCCCATTTTATAGATGAAGATTCAGAGACTTGGGTCAAATAACTTCCTCAAGGTCACAGAGTCTGGCTGACCCTGAAGCTTACGCTCAGAAACATTATACCATAATTTGCAATTAAATGTTACAGTATATTCTACAATATAAAAATGCTTATTAGACATAAATGATTTCACAGAGATATAAAAGTCACACTCTGGAAAGTCTTATCTGCAACTCCATGACCATGGAAACAACAGGGAAAACAGGTATTCTCCAACTGACCCATACCAAGCACCTTCAAAACCTTCAGAGTATAAGAATGGACAGGCAAGACTTTGACATATTCCACCTTTAATGATTCTTAGAACTTAGTGTCTTTCTGAGGGCCTCGGAGGCACCAGAGCTGTCCTTATTTATTTTTTAACCCAACATGCCAGCAGGGTATGATTGTTTAGCATTGATGAGATCTATTTCTGATGCATCAAAAAACAAAAACAAAAAAATCCTACTGAGTCAGAAAATGAGAAGTGAGATTGTCCAAGGTGATTAATCTGTGATTATTAGAGCTAGTGATGGTTTGTCAGTCTTAGACCTTGTTGGTAAAGCTGAGGAGAGCACCCTGTGTCATGGAAAACATTCCAATTATCCCAGAAAGTGGGACATAGAAGAAGGATGGATGCCTTGTTAGCTCATGAGAGGGATCAAGACAGCAGGACTGATCTGGGACACAAAGTCCTCAGTGTGGAGAAGGAAGTCCCCCCAAAACAGCATGTGGCCAACAGGCAAAGAGAAACAATGTAAGGGTCACTTGGGACGTATTTCACCAAAATGTTAAATGTTTGCAAGTAAAATGAGGCAGCTCTTCATGGATAGAGATTAGGAAACCTCTAAAGGTAAATTATTAAGTAAACCAAATGTTAAAAAGAAAACCACAGGCTCAAAATGGCGTCACTTAGGTTGAGGCAGTAAACCAAGACGTAAAACCTCAGCTAACTGCAGTTACTACCTCATAGGAGCTTTGTTTAACCAATTGACATGGAATTTCCTGGTCAATAATGGGAAAAATTACTGATAGACCCCCTTTTAGTCACCTAAGGAGGGCAACCTTGCCTCAACAATTCATTCCCTGCTAATACATTTCTTCTTTCTCTACTGCCTTCCATATCTTTAAAAACCCGTCTTTTATGGGGCACGGCAGAGCTCCCCTCTGCTTGCTAGGTGGGATGCTGCCCGATTCATGAATCATTTAATAAAGCCAATTAGATCTTCAAATACACTTGGTTGAGTTTTGTTTTTTTAACACAAATAAAAAACAATGCATGTGTGAGGTATGTTCATATTTATATTAAGAGAAGTAAACAGCTGTATAAACATATTTGCTTCTGCTTATGTTTATACAGGAGAACTCTGGAGGGATATATCCTCCTTATAAGGAGCTGGAGGACAGGAGTGTGAGGGAAACCAACTTTCCACTGAAAACCTTTTATGTCACACCATAACCATATATCTGGAAAATAAGTATGTTAGATAATAAAATATCCATGTGTGCACAGAGGTTTCTGAGCTGGGAAAAACAAACAAACAAACAAACAAAAAAGAAGAAACACCCCTACCAACAAAAAGACCCCCCCCCAAAAAAACAAAACCCCAAAAGAAAAAGCCACAAACAACTTGTGAAGAAATGCTACACTATTTCCAGAATGAAAAGATGATGCTGGTTCAGACTAAAGAATGGTTAAGACTGGACTAGGAAGAACAGAAACCACCTGCCTTAAGTTGCTCTCCTCTCAAAGTTTGGAGTCCCCAGTTGCAGTTTTTATAAGATAGGCAGTCAGTGTAACTAACTTTAAAATGGCGGTTTTCCTTGCCAAACACCTCCATCATTTTCCCTCCCCGGAAGCAAAGAATACATGTATGGACATTCCAGTACGTGCACATTGAGCTCCACAAGGTCTCCGTTTCATTTCTTCTGCCTCAGAAAAGGTAAAGAGACCTTAAAGCTAGCTCAGGCGTACTTTATCTCAAAACTATAAACCGGGAATTTATATATGTCAAAAGTAAGCTTCTTGGTCATTTTTGAAAGGTGAAAACACATCCAAATGGTATCGTGCACAATACAGCAAACCCGGGCTGACTGGGAGAGTGGAACCCGGAGTTCTAACATGGTCACATTCTTGAGAGACTTCAGCGCCGTCATTGTTGGTAGTTTGTCTAACATTCACCTCAGATCTATAATCTTACCAAAATTTCCTTCCGCACAGGGAAAATTTAAATAGCAAATGTACTAGATTGACGGCAAAGACAGTTCCAATTCTTTCTCTCCCTGTATCCACAACACTTGCAATGGGAAACTGAAGTGCCTTCCATTAAAAGACTCTTTTCCCAACCTGTGGATTGGGCCTGGCCCATGACCTGTTTTGTAAGTGAAATGTAGTCAACGTGCCAGTTTCAAGCCCAGGGCTTGCATGACCTTGCCCGCTTCCGTTCACTCTCTTGTACTTCTGTCGCAAGAACAAGTCCAGGCTAGCTTTCTGGAGAACACAAGAATAGGAGAACCAAGTCATTCCAGCTGAGGCCATCCTAAACCAGGAAGCTCCTTACCTATCTGCCAAATGACTACAGACCCAAGCTGGACCCCACCTTAAGTTAACTGAAATGAACTGAAATTAACAGCCCAGGTTGGATCAGGAGAACTACCCCGCTGACCCACTGACTTACGAACAATAGCTAGAGGTTGTTTTAAACCACTTAGTTGGGAGGTTGCTACCTGTGCCTTCTTGCATCAAGAAAAAACAGCACATGTAAAGTGTGTAAACCTGGTGATTCACAGACCTGTAACCCTGGGGATAAAAATATATGTTTATAAAAAAAATAAAAAATTAGGGGCGCCTGGGTGGCTCAGTGGGTTAAGCCGCTGCCTTCGGCTCAGGTCATGATCTCAGGGTCCTGGGATCGAGTCCCACGTCGGGCTCTCTGCTCGGCGGGGAGCCTGCTTCCTCCTCTCTCTCTGCCTGCCTGCCTCTCTGCCTACTTGTGATCTCTCTCTGTCAAATAAATAAATAAAATCTTTAAAAAATAAATAAATAAATAAATAAATAAATAAATATTGAATTCCAAATTGGAGGAGGTTAAAAAAAAAAAAAAGAAAAAAGAAAAAAGAAAAAACAGCACAATAGGAACACTGTGTCTTACCAGCATTTGTTCTCATCATTTCTTTTTTATGTCTTTCTTTCTTTCTTTCTTTCTTCTTTCTTTCTTTCTTTCTTTCTTTCGTTCTGCTTTGTTTTAGTTGGGGGGAGGCACAGAGGGAGAGGTTGAGAGAGAAACCTAGGCTCCATGCCCAGCATGGAGCCGGAGGCAGAGCTTGATCTCACAACTCTGAGGATCATGACCTGAGCTGAAATCAAGTCAGACACTTCATCAACTGAGCCACCCAGGCACCACTCTAATGGTCATTTTAAAGAACATTTCAAAGAGCACTTCTAAGTAGAAATGTAAGTAGATTACATTCATGAGAAAATTATTTTTTGTGGGGGTTCCCTATGTTTGAAAGGGTATCTGTCAATTACAGTAAGGTTCTTCCCTACATGCAATCTCGGTCCTATCTGGGTGATTTTTGTTCTTGAATTAACCACAGAATAGATCCTTCTGTGAACTCTTCAGCACTCAGACATAGGCATATGCCAAGAGTATCCAAAAGGCATCTCTTTCTCATCCCCTCATCCACTCCCATGCCTTTGCCAGCATGGGAGGATCCTTCCTAGTTCCCCAAACAATGACATCTTTAATAACAGCTCACTCTTTCATGCTTCCAGACCTGTGACATGAGTGACCAGCCATAGCTACAAACCTTCAACAGGCCCTACTGTCCAACATTGCAAGCAAGCGCAAGACTTCAATACTAGCAGGAGGAACACTTTGGTTACAGCATTCCCAACCATATGTATCTACATAGATATAGATATGTTAATACATAGATATATTCATTATGGATATATAATATTGTCAGCAAACCAGAACTTAGCTAAATGTCTATGTTGGTTTTCCCAGAGGAGAAAGGTCTATGCTCACAAATCAGCACATGTCTGTTTAGCACTTAACCTGGCTCTTGGACCTTCCTTTGCACAATATAAAAAAAAAAGAGGTCCTGCTTTGATCCATCAGCAGGCGCCTCCTATGACTTTCTTCCTTCTTGCTTTGGTCTATAAAAAATTTCTCACCTTGTATGGTTTGTCTCACCTCCTTTCTGTCACCTGGACTGGATGCTGCCCAATTTATGAATTGCTGAACAAAAAATAACCACATCAATTAATTGCCTACGAAAAATGTTCTTGAAAAAATATATATATATATGAGTATATCTATCTATCTACTTATCTACAAATCTATACATGTTTCAAATGTCTTGGCACAATTAAGGGTTAAATAAATAGCTGTAGTTCCGATATAGTCTAGACAACACCCAAGACCTGCTTCTAGGATGCACGTTAGGATCCTGGTTGGGACTGATTTGCCCCTTCGATTCTGTTCTTTATCATCAAGCTCCCTTGATAAAAGCCAAATTTTAAAATCAAATTTTGTCTTTACAAACACCACAGTAGTCATGACTCGGTCCAGTTCGGGCTTTCTCCCTACCCTACACTCCCCCTTGGAGTTCACAGATAAAGTGCTGGCACAGCTCAAGTCCAAGTCCTCTGAGTGTTGAAAAACACAGAGCGTGCCACACAGTGAGAACCACAGAAACAGAGCCGCCGGGTGAGATTCAGGTCCAACCTGAAAAAACTCAAAGGCAGTTTTCACTATTCAAGACCAAGCAGCTTCTTTCCTTATTTGTGTGCACAATAACAAGAATGTCATCTCTTTAATGATAATGAACATTTTATAATATAAAGCCATCAGAACAGTTAGTTTATGAGCCCGTATTTATGCACCAGGCACTGGGCTAAGTGCTTTATATGCTTTACATGCTTTTAATTCTTATCACAACCTCACAAGTTAAGTGCTACCACCATTTCTGTTTTACGGCAGGGATAAGTAATGCCAAGAAAGGCTAAGTAACTTGCCCAAGGTCATGGAGCGAGCAAGTGGTAGAGGTAAGATTTAAACCAGGTAGTCGGACCTCCAAATCCAGGCTCTTCATCTTTCTCCTAGTTCCCTAAGCTGCAGTGCTCCATGGAGCTGGGGCTCTGCCTTCGCATGAATTCTGAGACTAGTTCTAAGACTCTGATGCCTAAGAGATAGGAATGTAAGAGGCAATTTATACAGCACATTTTCTTCCAGAATGAAAGGAGTCATTTCCTTGACACACTGCTGCAGACACCTCTGTGGAAAAGATCCCTGGTCATTACCGGGAGCATTAGTGGCAATCTCTGACAGGAAGCAAAGGTTTCTTTCTTCTGATAATGACAAAAATGGGCATTGGGGTGAATCAGGCTATGGTATTACAGTGGAACTTGCTTTCAGCACACCAACATCTTAAGGTCACAGCAGTCTTAAAGGGAGTCATTCACAGACTATATTTATTGTGGCAATTAGTACATAGTAAGTACTCATTAAACATGTTTCCTTCAACTGTCACCTGTGCCAAAATTTTTAATATTTTCCTGTTTAAATGTTTAACATCAGCTGTATTAGGACACTTCTCAACACCCGAGAAACCTTTTTGTTCCTGGAAAAATGGCATTTTAAAAGCACCAGCTTCTAGTCTGAAAATGCGGCATGCTACTAGCCTCAAAAATCCCTTGCTGTTAGAGGGTCATTTTTTGACTCTCAAGTAGGAGTATCAGTGTTGGCGGACTGAGGCATGAGAAAGCAAAAAGCCCGCTCACCAAGTCCTGGGAAAATCTTGAAATCTGAATGCCTCTCCCAGAAGCTAAGCATTTTTTATTCAACCTTCTGTGATCACGCACAACTCTGGAGATGGGGCCAGAGCCATTTTTTAGGAGGTGGTAATGAAGGTACCTGCTTGAAGAAGAGAACTGTCACGTCACTTGCCACATTCCTTGTAAACTGATTCCTCTAAATACATGTTGGGTTTGCTACCTGGCAGAGGGCCTGGCACACAGTAGGCACACAGTAAGTATGGTTTGAACAAGGAGCTCTTTGAAAAGGCCCAATGGCCAATGCTATTTATAATTAGTGGGAAATATCTCCTGAGTAGTAGAACTGTTTTCACAAAATTTGATATAATGGATGTGGCCTAAGCAGGGGAAGAGAATGGTTGTGAGATATCTAAGTGGACCACCACTGCAGGGAGAGTAACTTAATTAAAAAGACTACTTCAGTTAAGAGGCTGGGAAGAAAGGTAGCTATTGTCAAATGCCTACATCCCTTCTATAGCTCATATTTTAGCAAGCTATAGGGAAGAACAGGAAGTCGTTTGTCTATAGCCCTTTAAGATCACTTGCTCACCTCCACAACCCAGAATCTTCCAGAGAATTCAGAGTAATGCCATGGTTTATCTTGTAAGAAAGACCATCTTGAACATATCTTCTAAATTTGGTTAAAAAAAACATCTAGCTAGCTGTATTTTGCAAGAGGAAGCAATGCAGAGGGAGGAAAAAAAAAGAGGATAAACATTTCATTTTATGTGTATGTTTACACTAGAAAAATCTGTTCTTCTAACAGTATAATAATTCCATGCACTGGGTAACCCATGGGAAGAGTCCTATGTATGCTGCAGGTGGATATTGAGAATTTTTTCTTTGAGCATCTAATACATTCAATAAGCTACCCATGAGACTCGCACTCGATTTTCAGGTCTTTCATTAACAACATTTGAAGTGAAAGTCTAGGAGCCAAGCAAGGGCAGTCTGCTTTGGCGTGAAGATTATCTGGAGTTGGAAAGCAATAAAAACCCAGCAGATTCAGGAAGGGCCCTTTAACTCTCCCTCTCCAGCCTAAATAGAATTTAGATAGAGGACCTGCTCCAGGAGGATAACTATCCCCATAGATAACTACACTACACTATGAACCAGGCATGGTCAAGAGAGGAACCTTGCCAGGCCTGTTAGATCTGAGTCCTCTCTGTCCCGATGTTTGAGAGGCCGGGCAAACATTTGTTCACTGAACATTTACTCTTGTTTCATCTTCCTGTAAATTGCATCCCTTCCCTTTCAAGTCCCAGAATCCTACTCCCTTCTCCTTAGTTCAGGATGATATCAGGGCATTATTTTGCCTGTCTTTGTAATTCCCCTATCTGTATCTATTCCCTGTGTGTACAAAATTAAATTTGGTTTTCTCCTGTCATCCGTCTCCTGTCAATTTGATTCTTAGTCCAGCTAAAAGGACCTGGAGGAGGAGAGGAGATACTCGCTCCAAGACAAAACCAGAAAGTAGGACTGCTCTGCACCATCCTGTGTCTCTCGCACTGTAAGGCCCTCAAAGTTAGCTGCAAAGTTCCTCTGGTGGGACAAGAGCAGACGTTCTCTCACTTCAGGTGGCTTGGAAGCATACAGCACCCCGGGTGGCCCATTAGTGGGAAGAGGAGGTAGGCCTTACGTGGACACTAATGGCACAAAATCCATTTCAGAAGTAATTAGGAGATAATCATACCTATCTAAACCAGAAGTATGATATTTTCAAAATTAAATAGCTATCTAATTAAAATTCCACCATTAAAAGTTTAACATTTGCACTGTGTCTGAACTTGGGAAATTTTCCATTCAGAATTTTGAAAGAAATTAAATACCTTTCTCCTAAAAGGCAAATGAACACCTTCAGTATGACCAGCAAAAGCCTTTTAAGAAAAATATATACTTTAGCCCAAGAAGAATACCACCTCTAGCAGGGCCCACCACCACAGACATGTTCTGCTGGCTTTGTAACTCAATTAGTGTTTGGTACAAAGACAATCCCCCCACTCCCTACAACTCCTCAATGATCAACCTCGACACCAAGGTGTCCTGGCCTGCCTTCCATTGGCAAGCAGGTGGTAAGTGACCTAAAAATATTTTGGGGATATTGACTCATATTGACAAGGTGGCTTTGGAGAAGGCCAGAAGAGTCTGGTCTTGGCAAACTCTCTTCAAATTCATTTTCCACCACTCCTCCCCAAAGTCAACATGGGCTTAGCCTCTTTCAGTAGTCTTAAGTCCTAAGTTGTTAGCATGACCACATTATATTCTGATTTCTCTTGTTACTGTTCCTCCTATGTGCACCTTAAGCCTTTCCATCACACTATTCCCTCTGTCTGGAATGTTCTTTCACATTTTCTTCCCTTGGCCAAGAGCTGCACATTTTTCAAGTGTGAACCTACTATCAATTCTGCAACATGTTCTTGCCCCCAGAATCTATTGTACTCTGCTCTCACAGCTCCATCTACTTTTCCTTTTAGCATTTAATATAATTTTTCTTCTTAGCATGTAATACAATTAAATTCACAATGCTATGTGCGAAATAATTTGTTTCCCTTGTTTTTCCGTTAGATTGTAAGCTGCAGGACGGGAAAGACTGCGTTACTTGCTATGTCATGTTTCATACCAGGCACTGTACCAAAAACAGAATAGAAATTTAAAAAGTATTTGATAAATGAGTAAATGAATTAAATCAAGAAAGAATACCATACGATAGCTCTTCGCACTATAATATTAGCGGGACCATCCACTCTAGAGCAACAAGAGACTCTTACTACGGGCTCTCAGTGTTTGCTAGACACTAGATATACAAAGATAATGCAATGTTCCTTGCTTTCAAACAGCTAACTCCTAGTCTGGCGGGGTGCAGGCAGAAGGAACAGTAAAGAGATAAATCAGAATATAATGTGGTGATGCTAACAAAAATTTGAACAATGTCATATGGATTGCAGAGAAATGAACACATGCTAAATGAGGAATTAAAAGCCTACTCTTTTGTAAGGATGAAATGTAGTCACGTTTGAGCCTCAAAAAGAAAACCAATAGAAATTCATTGTTCAGATGATGTTGTCAGCTAACATAACTGTTAGCCTTGTTTGTGGCCATTAATGGCTCCTTACCAGCTGAGAATTGAAGCAAAAGGACCCCTGTGACAGTCAAAGCTGAAGTTACCTTCTTCATCTCAGAGAGGATCACCTCTCATCATCCAGTTTCATCTGTTCTGTCGTCATTGAATTCATTCAACTTCTAGCCCATACTCTTATTATTTCTAGGGCTCTATTGGGATTGAGTTTTCTTTTAGGATTTTTGTTCACTTTAAGTTCTAAGTTTGCTATCTCTTCCCACACCCTAAAATTATATGTATGTATATGTGTGTATATGTGTGTATATGTGTGTATATGTGTGTATGTGCGTGTATATATATATACACACACATATATATATATATATATATTATTTTTTATTAACATATAATGTATTATTAGCCCCAGGGGTACAGGTCTGTGAATTGCCAGGTTTACACACTTCACAGCACTCACCATAGCACATACCCTCCCCAATGTCCATAACCCAACCACCCTCTCCCTACCCCCCCCCACTCCCAGCAACCCTCAGTTTGTTTTGTGAGATTAAAAGTCTCTTACGGTTCATCTCCCTCCCGATCCCATCTTGTTTCATAAAATTATATTTTGACAGGGTCTTTTAGAGTAATGACATCATTCAGTATGAATGAGTAAAGACATGCAGTTGGGGGTAGAGGTGAGAAGAAGCTGAGGGAGAGCTTGTCCCCCTTGAATACCTTCTGATGTCATACAATTTTTAAAAGTTAGGGGGGGCGGGTAGAGGTAATATGTTCCCACGTTTTTTTAAAGAAATGACAGAGTTACTGGGAGAGATTTTGAAATAAAGTCCATGCAGCAAGGACAGAAAGTCAGAGAATGATGAGAAAGTCAGAGAATGATGCTGGACTTTTATATCCATAGTGGCTCCCTCTCCAGTCTAACACCGGTACTGCCTCCCCCCCCCACCCACCACCAGACCCATTCTCTCTATGGTCAGTTTCACCTGTACTTGAGTATGCCATTGATGAGGTGCCCCTCCCAGATGCAAATCTTGAGTGGATAACTATATTTTTCAGTTTTTGAAGTAAGTCTTGAATTTGTCAAAGGCTATGTATTTCTACTAACAGAGAAATAAAATGTTAGTCTACAAAATTAAAGTAAGACGGCACTTCAAGAAGAAAAAAACACAACAAACTATAAATGTGATTTTAACTAGGTCACTTCAAGGCTATTGCTAAAGGGAAGAAAAAAGGCTTCTAATTGCTTGGTATTGTAAATGCTGCACAGCCTAATACCTCACAGTGTGAAGAGTAAATTAGAACAACTTTTCATTGATGAAGATTAAACTTTTTCATCATTTCCACATTCCTGGGAATTTCCCCTACTGCTTCTATGTGTTTTAAGCTTTTCAATTAAATCTCCTGGGTAGTAGTTGCAAAAATGCCCACTGACAAGGGATTATTTGTCTCTGGGAGAGTTTAAACTATTTCAGTAGCCGTTTGTCTAGGTTGTTCCTGTGTATGCTGTACCTCTCAGCGATGGGACCTCATCAGCACACACAGCAAAAGCCAAGTAAGGTTATATTATCCTGCCATCAGAACTGAACTAATGATAAATTTAGTTTTGGAAGAGAAGGAGTTTGTAAAAAGTCAGGAAGTCAAGAACAGTCAACCTTAATAACTCACTTGTTTTCTATGGGATAATTTATTTTGACATTTAGGAGTATGCACCAGGAATAAAAACCTTGGTGAACGGGCCACTGTAGACTGGTGTGACAAATAGAAGCCTATGCCTTCCAATTTTCCATCAGCTTTGCCTCCAACTCACCTTGATCCCTCCCACTGAGTGTTTTGAATGCTTTAGTGGGCTGCCACAGAGACTGTGCTGGAATCACAACTGTTCTGGTCTGTCCCTGGGCTGGAGCAGTCAATTAAAATCAGCTTAGAAAAAGCCCTGGGAAACGTTGTATTTTTTTTCTATAAAGTATTTCTGGTGGGACTGAGGGAAAAGGCAGCTTTCAATTTTAAACAGTATATATGCTTGAATGATAGATCAAAACAGTCATGTGGGAAACTGGCTGCGTGGAAGGCTATGGTGGAAATAAAAATATTATTTTAAATTCAAGTATTAATTCTGATTGAAAAGCACAAACTAGAGAAGGGGATCCCTAGCTGCCAGGATTGAGGTAAAGGATGAATTTGTTTAAGAGATCTTTATTTCCTAAAACACAAACTTGCCTTAAGCAAAAGAACATTGGCAAGGTATTATAGATGCGAGAAGAGGGCAAACAGATCACCAATTTTATTTTAAATATGCTGTATGTGTTTAATTAGTTTCAAAACAATGATTAGTGAGACTGCAGCTGGGAAGGAGAAGGGTGTTTTGGTTTTGTTTTGTTTTGTTTTTTTCCAAATTGAGGAGCTTAAAAATAAGCTCAATTCAAATTTGACAGAGCCACCGTATCAGTGATGTATTGGGCATCTCAAACCATCAAGAGGCATAGGACTTAGATCCCTCCTTACCACTCATATGCATGAAAAAAATTATTCACCAGCTTTTGTTCCAAGATTTTATTCACAGTAGCTTATAGCTACCATGACTACTTTAAAAATGGGACACAGGTAAAAATTAGATGACATCCTCCCATAGAAGCCGTGTAGTCCAGTATTTACTGAAGAACTAGAATTTGGATACTGGAGAGCTGTAGAAGCAGCATGTTCCATAGTAATTATTCTTGGGATCTCTGCTTGAAAAGCCAAGCTGGAATGTTGACTCCGAAGGATTCACAGTGAATCCAAGATAATCCTTGGCTTGACTTGCTACATTTTCTACTGGATTCTATCTAAAAGATGCTTGTATCTAGGCCATTAGCACTTCTCCCAATATATATTCTTCTTAAGTTCAAGAAGAATTCTTAGTATAGATTTCTTTTAACTTAAGTTTCTTGAAAGTGAAGGTATGTGACCTATATAGATATAATCTAAAATTCCTTGAACTTTGATGGACAGTTAAAAGGTAAAGAAAAATGCATCTGCATATTTACTTATATGCACAGTGGCAGATTACACAAGTGATCGTGATTCTTCTCAGCTCCTCTCATCAAAAGGTAGAATTTATTTTCTACATCTCTTGAGTTAAGAGTTGAGCTGACCTGCGGCTTGCTTTGGCCAATGGAATGTGGTAGAAGTGAGGCTATGCAGGTTGACCTGAGTCCCAAGATACTTTGCATCTATTTAATTTCTTAAAACGCTGAGCCACCATGTAAACAATCCAAATTAGCTTGCTGGGTGATCGGAGATACATGGTCTTATTTACCTCATGCCTCCAAAGCCAACTGACAGCAAGGAACAGAGAGATGACAAACTTGACCAGCAGCTGCATCTGCATTTCTCAGAGCCACCCTCTAGCACAAAGATTCTGAGTAACTCTGTTTTAAACTCGGTTTTAAAACTCGGTTTTAGGGGCACCTGTGTGGCTCAGTGCTCTCTGCTCAGCAGGGAAACTGCTTCCTCCTCCTCTCTCTCTCTCTCTCTCTGCCTACCTGTGATCTCTATCTGTCAAACAAATAAATTAATAAAAAAAATCTTTAAAACACAGTTTTAAAACTGGTTTTTTAACTCTGTTTTTAACTCTGCTTTAAACCATTCAAATTCTCCCTCTTACAACGATGTTTCTTTCTTTTTTTTTTTTTAAAGATTTAATTTATTTATTTGACAGACAGAGATCACAAGTAGGCAGAGAGGCAGGCAGAGAGAGGAAGGGAAACAGGCTCAGCAGAGAGCCCGATGTGGGGCTCGATCCCAGAACCCTGGGATCATGACCTGAGCCAAAGGCAGAGGCTTAACCCACTGAGCCACCCAGGCACCCCTACAACCATGTTTCTGATTAGAAGCACAAACCTCATCCTCATTCCTCCTCCAGACCTTCTCCCAATGTAAAGCCCAGTAAAGGGGCACTTTCTCCAACAAACATTTCATTTTTTTTTTTCAATTACAGTTCCACTATCATTAAGATAGAACACTCTAGCTCTCCATTCTGGTGGTAACATTAATCCCAATCATTCTATAGTTCTATTTTGTTACAATTTCTTTCCACAAAGATATATACAACTTCTTCCTGAATTTACCATAATTTAGCTCAGATTCACTTTTGCTAAGCTTCAAGTTCTTCCTTTGTCGATAATGTCAGTTAGATAAATACTTTCCACTCAAAAGGAATGAGAGAAATATTATTTAATTTTCATTTGATAAATAATGTTCTTTCTAATCAAAAGAAAAATAATGCAGTATGGTAAAAATAAAGGTAGAAGTCTCCCCCTTCCCCAATAAAAAAGAATGTGTTAAAATCTCCTATTAACTGCTGGGCTCACTGGATAACTGAAAACACCCCCCCACACACATTTTAGGCATAGATCTGCCTGACATATGCACATCCTCTGAAGCAGGGGGACCCAGACTCACTCATCATTTCAACCTGATTGCAATTAGAGTTCGGAAGTCAGACTGGCACACTTTATTCTCTGGGTATGCAGTAATGGATATCTAGAGAGAAGGTAAGAATATGCATGAACAGCTGAAGACAAAAATACTCCACTTCTGTTTTCCCTCTGAAGAACTATTCTGAAACATCAGGGGGTATTTTTTCTTGTACTAATGAGAAGTCACATTATTAGGAAGTGCTCAAAGAATGTGCTCTCTAGTGAAGTTCTCATAGAATAAGCTCTTTTCTTCATTCAGCCAATATTCTCTGGAGTCCTTTTTGTGTTAGGCACTATTCTAGGCTCTGAGAGTATCATGATGAACAAGGCAAAAATAGTGTTCCCATGAAGCTTTAATTTAGTCTGGGGGAATAAATAATAATAATGTAAATCGAAGAGATACATAAATGAACAAGAACTATACGCAGTAGTGATAACTGCCACTCTGAATTCAATAGAGTGATTAAATAAAAGAAAAATGGAGAAGGATGGGTTCTTATCTGATAAGATTGGTGGCCTTATATGAAGAGAAAGAAAGAGGGCGCCTGGGTGGCTCAGTTGGTTGGACGACTGCCTTCAGCTCAGGTCATGATCCTGGAGTCCCGGGATCGAGTCCCGCATCAGGCTCCCAGCTCCATGGGGAGTCTGCTTCTCTCTCTGACCTTCTCCTCGTTCATGCTCTCTCTCACTGTCTCTCTCTCAAGTAAATAAATAAAATCTTAAAAAAAAAAAAAAAGAGAGAGAGAGAAAGAAAGGTCTCTGTGTCTTCATTATCTATCTCCCATATCCACAAACTGAGGAAAAGCTCTATAGCCATGAGCTTGATCTTGGACTTCTAGCTTCCAGAGCAGAAAAATATTTAAGCCTCCTAAACTATGTTTTTTTTTCCCTAGTTTTATCAAAATATAATTGACATATAATACTGTGTAAGTTTCAGGTGCAGAATGTGCTGATTTGCTACACTTAGACATTGGGAAATGATGACCACCACAGTGTTAGCAAACAACTTCATCAAGTCCTATAATTACCATTTCTCTTTTGTGGGGAAAATATCAAAGATCTCTTCTTTAACAACTTTCAAGTGTGTAAATACAGTATTATTAGTTATAATCACTAAGCTGTACATTATATCCCCAGAACTTCTATATCTTTGTTACTTTTAAGTTTTTACCCTTTGACAAATATTCCCCATTTCTGACCTCCACCCCTGTGTCTGACCTCCACCATTCTACACTATTCTGTTTTTGCTTTTGTTTTTTCAGTTCAGCTTTATATGATGCAGCCTGTATTATTTTATCACAGCACCTCAAGAAGACTGAGGCAGGAGAAAAGCTCACACAATTTTAAGAATCTTTAGAAAATGTATTTTACATTTCCCCCTAACTTGGATAAAAAGATAGTAACTATTGAGGCTTGACAATTATTTTTACCATGAATTTCCAATTTTTAAATTGCTTTTTCTCCTGGCCCCTCACATGGGCACCAGGAGAGAATGAAATTTTGAATTCCTTATTTCTTCTCACTCCTGACCTAGAAATTTAATGTGGAAGCTACATGTCTGTACAGTGATGTACATATTCCCTGTTCATGTACACATTCCCAGTTCACGGTTCTGGTCTTTTCTGCTTCTTCTTACAGCATCTCTTCCCAACTCCCTCTGTCTCTCCCCCTGCCCGCCATCTCCAGGAAACCCCACAATGGATTCTGAAAAATCAACCACCCAGTATTTCTGTTCACTAGCTAGGAAGTTATTTAAACTGTACAAACCTTGGTTCCCTTATCTGTAAATTGGGGGAAGAACGGCTATATCACAGAGCTGTTGGGAAGATTAAATACAAAATAATACAAATCTAAGTGTCTTGTCCATGAAAAAAATGAGTGCTATTTACTTATATTTTCCTTTCCTTCTCTTAGTGGGATCCTTCTTGGAACTACTCACAACACAAGCAAAAAAATTCTAAGCTATTTCATGATGTTTTGGTGGTGTTTCTTTCCCTGGAATGTTCCATGATCTCCTCCATTCCTTAATTCCTCTTCCTGGTTAATTTTTCTTCTTCTTTGTGGTTTTTCAAATCTCACTTGACTCCTGGTTTTATGTTTTCTTTGTTTCTTTCTTTTTTAAAGATTTTATTTATTTGACAGTCCAAGATCACAAGTAGGCAGAGAGGCAGGCAGAGAGAATGGAGGAAGCAGGCTCCCTGCTGAGCAGAGATCCTGATGGGGCTCGATCCCAGGACCCTGAGATCATGACCTGAGCCGAAGGCAGAGGCTTTAACCCACTGAGCCACCCAGGCGCTCCCTGGTTTTATGTTTTCATAGCATCATGCATCCCTCACGTTTAAAACATTTCACAATTGTGTCTTTACACCCATTTGTATGATTGTTTGGTATCTTCCATACAATAGACCTCTAGAAGAGCAGGAATTGTATTTGTTTTGTTCTGCATTTTATCCCTACCAGCTGTCATAGTTCTTAGTGTAGAAAAGTTATGCAAATAATCTTAATAATTTTTCAACTTTCATTTTTAATCACTTCATTTGTTAGCAATTCCACTTAAAACATCCACAGCCTTCTCTACTTTACAATTTTCTGAGTCACCCCATCTATTTGTTTCAATAATTCCTACTGCTTTACCTCTAATAGTTGTCCACTTGTCCCCAATAGTTAAAGAACAGTGTGTTTCTTAATATTAGTTTGAGAGGCTAAACCTCTTCCTAACCACAGAGAGAACAAAGCAAGGAGGATCAATGCTAATTCTCCTGTACAATTTCAGATGTAAACTTCTCCCAGTTGGTGTGCTTGACCTCATTCAGGCTTCATTTCTAGGGACACAGTGTCCTCCCCCCACCCCAGATAAAACATCGTATACGCTTGACCACTTTTAAAAATAGGTCAGTCATCAAAGCCTAAAATTCAGATCTACTAAAACCGCCCCTATACTTATCTAAGTAAAAGAAAGTCATTTTAGAGGCCCACTTCATGTTCGGGACAGAATTGAAGAGCCTGAAGTAGAGTCTGTAAGAGCTGTTCTAAAAGGAATACAGATAGGAGAACAGCAGTGCAAATTCACTGATGCTCACACAAAAATGCAAGCAAAAAGTCAGGAGCACTGCCAGAACCCTGTTCAAATGGGTGTAGTTATAGGCTTTAGCGCTTTCCCTGAATGAGTCTTCCCTTTGCACTCGATTCTGAAAGCTCTCTCACAGCTACAATACCCAGTGACTCAATGCTGAATGCCATCTTTGAAAGGGAACAGACGCTGAGGTCCCTTCAAAGTTGTAATTAGGTTGTTTCCCTTATGAAATGACTGGAGGAAAGGCTTGTAAGCCAACTCTCTCTTCTTAGATAAAAATTACCTTTGAAGAGTCTTCAGGCAGCCAAGTGTGCTAGAACTATTAAACAGCATGTCACACCCAATGCCATGATTTAATGCTCTGGGACACCTCCATGTAACCTGGGTGCAATAGAAAATTCCTTTCTCCTTACAATGGCCACTGATTTTGATACACACTCCATGGCACCTTTATCTCACTTAGAAAGGTCTAAGAGTTACATCGAATACAGTAAGAGGAGAGGGAAGAGAAGGAAGCATTAGACTTTCACTTAGGAGTGTAACTTTTTTGAGCTAGAGACCTCTTAGTGATCGCCAGGTTATTTTTCCTGTTAGGTTCATTGGGAATAAGGAGGGTAGTGGGGCGCCTGGGTGGCTCGGTGGGTTAAGACTCTACCTTTGGCTCAAGTCGTGGTCTCAGGGTCCTGGGATCGAGTCCCGCATCGGGCTCTCTGCTCAACGGGGAGCTGCTTCCCCCTCTCTCTCTGCCTGCCTCTCTGCCTACTTGTGATTTCTCTCTGTCTGTCAAATAAATAAATAAAATCTTAAAAAAAAAAAAAGGAATAAGAAGGGTAGTGAGTAGTACAGAATGCAACATGGGCCTATTAGTTTCTGGCAATGTCTCAAAGGATGAAAATTGGTTAAGTGTTAAGCATCATTCTGAACTCTTTGTTGGATTTTCCCATTTAATAGATCAACCCTTTGAAGTAAATATTTTACCCATATTTTGGAGATGAGGACGCTAAGTCACAGCAAAATATAAAATGTGTGGAGGCTCACACTTGAAGATGAGCCTCAAAGCCATCCAGATCCATCTGAGATTTAAGTCTGTGCTCTGTCCTCTACTACAGGCTATTTTAAAATGGGGGACAAAAGAGGTTTAAGAATATGAATTTCTCTTTACAAGATCTTACTGGAAGTACAAAAATGGCTCTAGGGAACTTTTAACTGACCAGCTCTGTTTAATCCTGTTTGAGGAAGGGAATCATCAGAGTGAATGTTACTAGTTCACAGTAATTGTTCTTCTAATTACTCACTTATTCATATAGTATCTGCTATCCCTTTACTCAAGAAGTTATAATCTACTAGGATGGGGGAGATTGGAAAAAATAATTGTAGCACAATGGACGTAATTTAAAAAGGTAATATGTAAAAGGCTGCCATGTTAGTTGCTTAATGCAGTATACTCACACTTCATTTGTAGACTAGGAAAGAAAGCTGCAATGGAGACAAACAGAAATTTTTAGGAGCACATAAGGAGATGGGTAAATAATTTCTAGAGAAGTCCTTTTACGTGAAGAGGATATTTAAGCCACATCTTACAGGCTAAGTGTTAGTAAGATCAGGCTGATGATTAGAACAGTAACAAGAAATGGGAATGCCAAGAATAAGAATTGAACCTACTTGGGTGTGATGTAGTACATATAACAAAAACCTTAGTGGGTTTTTTTTTTCATCGGAATTGAATTATAAGCATAAATGTTGGTATAAGGAACAGAAAGCAGAGCTTCTAACAGTATAATAGCTCATGAGCTATCCAGTTTTGGGGGTGGCAAGTAGAAGGAACGTGCATATAAGGAATCAGAGAGCTCGACAGTGGGCATGATGATGTGATTTTTGAAAGGCTTAGCAACTGATATGTAATCTTCAAAGAACAATAGGGGGTAAATTCTAATTGCAGTACACCTACACAAGTGTATATACAATTGGTATTACTATAAAAGTTAACTATGTTTAATAAGGACCAATTATTTTGTGCTCATTTTTCTGAAGTCTATTAAAACGTCTCATCAGTTTAAGCCTAACATATGCAGAATACATCTAGCAGAGGACAAAATACAAATATACAGTAAATATAATTTAAGATAAAAATGGTCCTTAACATCTGGGATGTTAATTACAGAATAATTATCTTCTATTTAGTGACCTAAGGCAAAAAAAAAAAAAAAAAATCAGAAGTCTGTCACATTTTATATGGATCTTGAAGTGACATATTTATGGTGATGGTTCTAGAATTAATTATATAATTTGCCCTTGGTCCTTTAATTTTTACCATCCTGAGCACAAGAAAATCTCAGTTAAAACATTCTACCTTGGAAATAAAGTGAAAAGTAGCGGTTTTTTATTTGTTTGTTTTTGTTTTTAAGGAGGTTTCTTTCTTTTCTATACTAAGGGAAGAACACACCTTGAATACATTCTGTCAAAATCTGTGTCTTGAGGGGTGCCTGGGTGGCTCAGTGGGTTGGGCTGCTGCCTTCAGCTCGGGTCATGATCTCAGGGTCCTGGGATCGAGACCCACATCAGGCTCTTTGCTCAGCGGGGAGCCTGCTTCTCTCTCTCTCTTTCTGCCTGCCTCTCTGCCTACTTGTGATCTTTCTCTGTCAAATATATAAATAAAATCTTAAAAAAACCAAACTTAAAAAAAAAAAAAATCTGTGTCTTGAAAGGAACCACAGGTGTGTCAAATGTTTAAGCACTTAGGGCAGAAATCCCAAACACGATGATCCTTGTCAGGGTTCCTAATCTAGGACACAGAATCTTAGAAAGCTAGAATCAGAGGTTGTTGGAGATGAAAATGATGAGGGAGCAGAAGGCTGGCTGAGGACAAAGCAAAAGGCTGATCTCCCGCTCACGCCCACCACTCCTGTGTGGGACAAATGTGACATTCTTTAGGAATCTCCCAACAATCTTGATGTTGGCTTGCTGAAAGGGAAAGACAACCTTGATCTAGCCTCAAGACCTCAGGTATCCTGGCACCTTGTAGGCCCTCGTTAGCATATGAAAGCTCCGTTGAAACCTCCCTTTCCCTCACCTTCCCCCAGCTGCATGGTACCTAACCTGCCATCCCTCACGACCCCAGGCAGCAGCTCTTTCTACCCACCCGTCCTGTCCCCATGCTTTAATAAACCACCATTTTGCACCAAAGATGTCTCAAGAATTCTTTCTTGGTCATCGGCTCCGGACCTCACCCCACCAAACCTCACCTATGTTCTAGAACTTCATCAAAGAGGTAAGAAAACTTCTTTTTATGGATGAGAAAATAATAACAAAAGCTCACTCAGGTAGTTAGCAGAGATTGACTTAGCATCCACTTGTCCTTATTCCTGTAAGGACCTATTTAGCCAGAGCTTCCATCCAGGTTAAACAATAACCTTGTTCTTTAACCCTTAAACTGTCCCTGCCCACCTTCCCCCAGGGGACTTATTTAAAAACAAGTTGAGGAAACCAGTCCCAGGTAACAAATACAGGGGTGGGTCAGGCCAGGTGGAGACATCTGATGGGGGGGGTGGTGCATACTTTCTCCCTAGTTACCAAAGAGTACAAGCCCCACTTTTTGGGAGCTTTTTGAGCGCCAATTCTGACCAAGGTGGTAGGCTAATTCAAATATCTACTAGGGTAAATTATAATTCAATTGGTCACTTATGTATGACCTAACATGACTGTGCAGCTTTCTCTGTGTGTCACAATTTCATTGGGCACCCGTGCAAGGCCAGGCTCAACCACATGGCCTTTGCCCTTAAAAGCTAGTCTGTGAAACAGAGAGAGGTCGTCCTCTCTGTAAGAGGTGCGGCCCTGAACATTCAGTTTGATTCTTGATGCTTGGCATGAAATAAACCTTTGCTTGAGCTTCACTTTGCATCAGTCTTGCTCCTTTAATCACAAACCCATTATTGGGGGACCCTAACAATTCCCACTGTGGTTCCTTTCCCCTAATATTATTCTATGTCACTCAGTGCTCTAAGTCAACCCTTTGAATGCCAGAAACATATTTAGGCCACCTTGGTATACCCATAAGTCTCATACTTTGTACACATTAAGGTCTTATAAATCATTTATTGACTGAACAAATTTGAATTCCTAGGAATTCCTAGGAATGAATCGAATTCTTATGGGATAAAAAGGATTAATTAAAAATCCTACTGGATAGTCTCAGTTCCCAGTTTACTATCAGTTAGTCCACGTGGACCTATCTTGGAATTCCATTGTGCAGATATTAGCAAATGTCTGTATAAAATGTAGTTTTGTGTTGGCTCGGGTAATTAGAGAATCATGTTGAAAGTGGTTTAGAGGTTCAAGCTATACTCAAGTTGGTTCACATTAAAGATTCTTTTCATCTATGATCTACCATCACTAGTTGGTTTCATTCTCAAGAAAGAAAACTAGAAGGAATTTGACAGTTTCAGTGAAAAATATATCACTTCTTTACTAAAAAAACAAAACACACACTAAATTGTGGTATTTAGTCATAATTAGTTAAAGACATAGGTTCTGGAACTAGACTGCTTGCAACTGAATCATATGTAACCTTGTGTGGGTTCATATAATCTAAGTCTCTATTTCTTCATTTTAAAAATAATCATTATAATACATATACAATTCATATATTTATTCATATATAACTCATAATACATATATAATATCATCATCATAACACATATATAATTCAGGGATGCCTTAGGTGGCTCAGTTGGTTAAGCGTCTACTTTCAGCTTAGGTCATGATCCCAGTTCCTGGGATAGAGTCCTGCATCAGGGTTCTTTCTCAGCTGGGAGCCTGCTTCTCCCTCTGCCTGCCACTGTCCCTGCTTGTGCTCGCCCTCTCTCTCTCTGACAAATAAATAAAATCTTGGAAAAATACAGGAACAGTTCACAGAAATGGGCTAACTTAATAAAGTGATGATTAAATAAGGTATCTAAATAGAGTAGCATTGTGGCTACTCAATGAATTGTAACTTATTAATTACATCATATCTTGTGTTTGGTATCAAATTCTTCCTTTTGGGAAGATTTGTTATTTCCCCTGTGGATTTATTAATTTAAAGGACTGTTGATGTGTAGTCTCTTTTTGGCAAACATTATGCGAAACTTGATTAATTAAAAGTCTAAAATATATTTATCAATAGGTCTTTAGTAAAATTCAGAACCAATCGGCTCTATTATTTTTAGCTTTAGAAATATGGGTAAATGCACTGTTGGGAAAAAAAGAAAAATCCCTCAGGATCTCTAGTCAACTCTGCAACAATCGAACCTCAATTCACTAATTTCATGGGTCAGACCACAGGATAAAATGCTGTATTTTCTTTCTTCCCATGTACATATTGTGGGGAAGGTGGGGAAAAAAAAAATTGCATCTTCATTTTGAAAGCTCTGAGCTATACTTAACTTGCAGTTGGGAGTGGCTTCTTAAAAGGTAATGTGGCAACTTAGCAAGTAAATTTTCCCTAAAACAAACTGGAAAGAAATAGGATTGATGCAAATGGAAGTAAGGAGGGAACTGAATAGACTATAAAAGCCTAGGCTGCTATCCCCAACACAAAAAGATGTGGAAAACCAATCTAAGGTAATTTAGTTCATCACAAAAACACATTGTCCAATTGGAGGTACTGTGAATAATACCTTAGCGCCTGTCACAATAGATGGGGACAGTCTTTTTTTTATTCTTTTATTCTGAGGCAATCTCTTTGTGGAACTTTATTTGTATAGCTAACAATCTGAATGAGGGAGCTCTTGTGAAGACTTGTGCACTGCTATTGTTGCCAGGGAAACTGGGTCTTAATTTCTAGTGGCTGAATGCCAAAGAAAACAAGCCATGGTAGGGAAGTGGTGAGGAGGGGGGGGATAGTTGGTAGCACAGAATTTGTTGGAGATTTTCAATGTTAAAGGGTCTTCTTCTGGGGCCCACAATTTAAAGTTGAACTAGGAGTCTCCCTCCTGCTCTTCACTCTACTGGATGCAAGTGCTCTACCAAACAGCAGTTTGATTTTCAGTTAATGCAGCAATATAAGGATGATCATTTATAGCAATCCAAGATTCAAAATTTAAAAAATAATAGTGAGTATAGATCCTTGTTCAATTCCAATGAAAACAACACATAATAATCCTTCTGACTGCTCACACTAGCTTATGGGGAAAAGCCTACTGTTTCCATTTACAAGGTTCTTCTTGCCCAGACCAGACAGCTTTACGTATGTGCTTCTGTGATGTACTGTTTAATGGCTCACAATAGTTAGTATTTCACATGAAATATAAGATAATGTAAGAAACAAACCTGCCTGGATTAAAAAAAAAAAGAAGAAGAAGGAAGAAAGGAAGGAAAGAAAGAAGAAAAGAAAGAAAGACCCTGATACTATCCTACTCAAAAAGATCTGTTCTACATTGATTTACTTAGAATCTCTCTCACTTGGACATTTTATTTCTCTCAAAATTATATTTTAGATACATTGAGGATTTTTGGGCTTCCTGGCCAAAATAAAACCTGGACTAAATTCCTGAGGGGAAAAAAAATCCTGTAAAACCAGAAAGAACAAAGAATGAAAGGAAAGGAAAAGTGGAGAAGAATGATCCGAAGAAAGGGTGTATACACTACCTTTCAGTACAGAGGTACCAGCGTGTCTTTTTTGGCAGCATCCAGAATCTTTGATAAATTTACTTACCTGGAATAAAAGTCAAAGTAGCTTTTAAATACTGGGAAATGTTTCGGGTTTTATCTCACTTAGATAATGGGGCATAACCCAGACATGCTCTTTTAAGACTTTTTTCCCCCCTGCTCGGAAAAAGGAGTTTAGCCTCCTCGAATTTTCTATCCTTTGTCTTTCATTATCCTTATTTCCTTTTGCGTTCTTTTTTTCTTTTTTTGGTTGTACTTGGTAGTACTCCCATGAAACCTCCAGGAAAACAAAAGGACCTCTTCCTTTTTGTGCTTGGAGCTACTGCAGCCTGTAGATAGGCAATCTAAATGAAATCAGCTGGGTCTCTTGGCAGAAAGCCACAAAAGACAATAGGACAATAGAATCTAAAATGTGTCCCTTACAAGAATGTTCCTCAGAGAAATACTCAAAGACTTATAAAATCTATCTTTGAGAAGATTGTTTTATTTAAGGAGGGGAGGGAAGCTCTTCTAAAGACTAGTGAATAAAGAAAAACTGGGCACTTAAGAAATCCAATTTCTTATCATTACTCCACTAGAATATGAATCAGTGAAAATAAGCACAAAAACCCCAGAACTAAACTCTGTCTCTCTCTCTCACTCTCAATCTCCCTTTCTTTCTCTCTATCTCTATATATATACAGCAATTGTGCTATTAAAACTAAGTATCTTGTAAAAATATAATTTTAATGCTCCTTTAAATTCCTAAAAATTGAAAAAGTCCCAACACTGCCAAAAATAAATGCCATCATCTTCATTTTATATATGCAAAAGGATCCGCTAACAAATGAATTGGCTTATCTGAAAAAAATCAGAGCCAAGAGAAAACCTAATTCCTGCCCTGCGTGAAACTAGCAAATAACAATTGTCTTGACTTTATTTCCTAACCCCAAGATCTTCAAGTATTTGGAGATAGTATGTAAGGAAGTTGAAGACAAAACACACAGCAGCATATGTTTTTGCAGTGTCTAGCTTTTGGAATAAATAGCTTGAAAAGCCAATGAAAGTAGCTTTTGGAAATACAAACACAATCTGTATGATATTAAAATGTATTAGGAATTTGTAATGTAACAGAACTATATGTTCAAACACAGGAATTAGGAGAAGGAAAATAACTAGTGTTTGGTGTCCACTCTGTGCTTGACAAATACAAAATTTCACCAAAACCCACATATTGTGGTATTGATTTTAGATTATTTTATATATGAGAATGGAGAATTGGCAAGTTTTTCTAACCTGTCCAGAGTGACACAGGCCCAGATCCATTTAGAAAAGATATGTTTGGTTCCTAAAACTTATTTTCCCATGATACTACAGAAGGTAGCTCTCTGGGTTTCAGTGTGGACACTGTGCAAATATTTCTCCTTCTGCACTTCTCCCTGGGACTCAAAAGCAAGCCATCCCCAAATTATGCTGACTTAGCCTTTTCCATTCCAAACATCATGGCATTAGCAAAACCACATTGTTTTGTAATTTATGTATCTTGTTTCATGTACTTTTCAGTGTTCTAGTATACTTCTAGCTATTGTAATTCTTCTATGAAATTTGTTTGGAAGCAAGCATATAGAATGTATGCTCACCGGTACCTCTTTTCTGATGCTAGGATTAGAAATAATCAATTTGTCAGAATGTATGTATGGCATGTAAAGAATTTCTCTTATGTTCATTTTTTTAAATCTTTGGGCCAACCCCCCCCCCCACTTCTTTCATGAGGATACAAACGTTTTCCTGTTTTTCCCTTCTTTTCTTTTAAATTTAAATTCAGGTTAGTTAACATATAATGCTATTAGTTTCAGGGTAGAGTTTAGTGATTCATTTGGTCAAATTCTTAACATTTGAAAAATACTTGGTTACTTGTCGCTTTTTCTCTTTATGCTCTTTTACTTTTTGTTGGAACCCAAGTTGAACTAACTCATTGAAGAGGCTTTAATAATGTCAAATAGAGCAAAAGGACCACTTCACAATTCTTGTTTTTTCTTTTTTTTTTTTAAAGCTGAAACTAAGAATAGTAATGAATAGTAATAGTAAAAGTAATAGTTCTCCAAGTTTCAAGGAGGAAATCATCTCCAAGAATCACATTCAGGTTTCCACAAGGAAATCAATCTATACAGCAAAGTATGGAGAAGAAAACACCTTAGGGAAAAAAAATAAGGACCATAAACTTGGATTGGTTGATTGATGAGGGAGAGTGAGGAAGAAAGAGAGCACAAGCAGGGGGAAGAGCAGAAGGAGAGGGACAAGCCAATTCCAAGCTGAGCGTGAAGTCAGATGAGGGGCTTGATCTTATTGTGACCTGAGTTGAAATGAAGAGTTGGGCACTCAATGCAATCAGCCACCGAGGTATCCTATCATCTTAAATGTATATTGAAGCATTATTCACAGTAGCTGAGATATAGAAATAACCTAAGTGTCTATCAGTGGGTGAATGGATAAAGAAAATGTGGAACAGAATGGAATATTCTTTATAATGGAATATTATTCAGCCACTTAAAGAAGGAAATCCTGCCCTTATATGTATAATTGAAAAAAAAATGTAAAAGTCAGAGAAACAATAGACAAGTGATTGCCAGGGGTTGGGGGTGGACGAAATAAGGAAATGTTGGCCAAAGGGTAGAGATGTTCACATGTAAGATGAGTAAGGCCAGAGGCCTGAATGTAAAATATCATGATTATAGTTGACAGCATTGTTAAACAATACAGGGCTAAATGGTCTTACCAAGAAAAAATAAAGATAAATATGTGAGGTGATGGTTGTATTAACTAGACAGGGAGATCCTTTCATGATGTTTAAGTATGCCAAATCACCATGATATATACTTTAAACATCCTACAACTTTATTTTTTAATTGATCTCAAGGAAGCTGAAAACAAAACCAAAAATAAACCACCTTGATTTACTTGGCTATGTGAATGCACAGATAATCTGGATTTTAATGCCAGCACTGGTTCTGCTAATCTACCTGATCCTCAACGTCTACTTCCTCCTCTCTCTTTTCTCAGCTGTAGGTAGGTCCTTCCCAAAGCTGCATTCTCAGGAATTAAGGAGGCTTTTCCAAACAGAAGGAACATAACTTCATTCGAGACTACATTTCCCTAATGTAGTCCTCATGACAGAGTATGGTGTCTAGCACATACCTGGCACTCAAGTCACTTCTTTAATGGACCTTCTGGCAAACGAAACCAGAGCCCTTTTATAAAAGAGGGACAATTAACCATTGTTTCTCCAAAATTGACATTAGAATAAATCTAGTTGTTGGCATAGAGAAAGCACAATAATCTTTTGGGTTATCTTATGGGATAGACCTTGTCTTGGTCTATTTTGGAATAGAAATACAATTCCCACTATGATGGAGATGTTGTTTCTAGTGTGGAGTCTTTCAAGGTATGACTTTAAGGACAAGTGGCTTATTCATTAAAGCATTTTTTGTTAATCGTCTTGATGATCCCATATGGCTTAGCAGCCATTAATCTCGGTCACAATTGACAGTTCTAACCCCAACTGGATTCCAGAAATCTCATTCCATCCTTTTACTTTAAAAATTATGTTCAAATTAAACTGTTAACGTTATACACTAGGTATAACACCCAGTGTTCCTCATAGCACGTGCCCTTCTCAATACCCATCACCCTTATACTTAACTCATGAATCATTGAACACTACATCAAAAGCTAATTATGTACGATACAGTGGCTAACTGAACATAATAAAAAAATAAAATTATACACTAAAGTGTTTTTTTTTAAAGATTTTATTTATTTATTTGTCAGAGAGAGGGAGAGCGAGAAAGCGAGCACAGGCAGGCAGAGGCAGAGGGAGAAGCAGGCTCCCTGCTGAGCAAGGAGCCCCATGTGGGACTCGATCCCAGGACAATGGGATCATGACCTGAGCCGAAGGCAGCTGCTTAACCAACTGAGCCACCCAGGCGTCCCTACACTAAAGTTTAAGAACAAGATCTGGGTAGTACTTTGGGAGAACTAGTTTACTTCTTTTTATAAGCATAGAAGATTACACTTCAATTGTTTATCATCACTGGTAATCTCAAAAATCAAACTGTTGCAAAGAGAGGAAGATTTTCTTGAGCACAGACATATTACATTTATAATGCTGCTTATCATACCATCTGCACACTCCTATTAAGAGACAACAAGAAAGGACCTCAGGGAAAACCTGTATTTATCTTTTTCTTTCCTTCCTTTTTGAATAGTTTTCCACATATGGTCTAGATATGATTTTTTATTTACTTCTGGGTAAAGCAAAATCAAACTTCTTTCCCTGAGTGAGTGAAAATACCAGCCTCATTGGTAATACCCCCTGGGCTATCTGAGAAATGGGAGAACTAGTGAGGGAGCTGCTAATTCTCACTAACAATGTGCTGGAATAGCAAGCAGCTATTAGAAGGAGGCCCAGCAAATGCAGGGTAAGAAACAGGTATCTTTCTTCTATGGTACTCACCCGGGCTTTTCATTCAAGTCAAGCAGTTTATAGTGAATTAATATAAGTAATACCAGAAATACTATGAAGGATGACTGCTCAAAAGATGAGGGTGTCTTGTATCATAAGACAGAGGACTTGTGTATCATTCACACTAAATATATAGGAAGAGCTAGATAAATAAAATGAAAGTTGGCAGCTGGCAGTCTCCTGAGTGCCATTTCAAATCTTTAAGTGTTAGAAAGAGTTGTGCTTCTGGTAGAACATGACAACTTTGGACTCAGAAAATACAGTTATGTACATATATATTTTAAGCAAAAACCATTGGAGGAAGGATAAAGAGGAAGAAAAAGGTGTGTGGGCATGGGCTATTCGGCTATTCGAGCTTGTCAATACTAGAGAGAAGGTGAGGTAATACATTTCTTAGATCTTTCAAAAGCTTGGGAAACAAGACAATCCATTGGTTTAAAGGGAAATAAGGGGCATGCAGTTTATGAGAAAACCAAAAATAACTCTTGATTTGAGACATTCCTTCGTTTCAGCATTTCCTATTTACAAATGTGTTTCAGAGGGTACCATAGACAGAAAAGCTTAAATGCTAACATATACAAGAGCTTTTGGGATGACTGGGTAGCTCAGTTTGGGTCATGATCCCAGGGCCTTGGAACCGAGTCCTACATCAGGCTTCCTGTTCAGAGGGAAGTCAGTTTCTCCCTCTGCCTGCTCTGCCTACTGCTCCCCTGCCTGTGCTCTCTCTCTGACAAATAAATAAAATCTTAAATAAATAATAAATAAGTAAATAAATAAAGTAAATAAATACATAAGTAAATAAGTAAATAAATAAGTAAGTAAATAAGTAAATAAAATCTTAAAAAAAAAAAGGAACTTCTGTTCGCACATTTACTTGTTGAATGTTTTAGTGGTGCTCTGGAAACAATGTGGTACAGTGTCTGCCCAAATGCTGATAGTAGGTTATTACTGTTACTATTACTACTTTCTCATTGTCTCATCCCTGGGTTTCAGTTCCAGATCATTAAGGAGCACTTAGATTTTCAAGGAAATCTAAGAACTTGGGTGAAGTTAAGTCAAGAAATCAAGGGGAAGAAATCAAGTGACCTCTTTTGTGGAAACAAAGCGTGTGGTTTGAATCCCTGAAACTAAACGGTGACATTAATGAAAGACTATAATACTGCCTAAAGCTGGTCCATCCCGGAGAACAGAGCAGTTACTTCTAAATCTAATTCCAGAGGTTCAGATTTTACATTCTCCAAACGTCTCTAATTGGCAGCATACTTATACCACCATTTGTGATAAACACCCTTTAGTGAAAATTGAGTATGCACCAAACTGCCCCTGGACGCCATACTAATAGGATCTCAAATTCACGTCATTGAAGTTCACCGTAGCATGACCGACTGACAGGAAAAGGCTTAAATATTAGGCAGCTCTGTGGTGGCACAAAGAAAGTCGCCCTCCTCTTTAATGGTCGGTAGTGTTAATTCTTCCATGTCATTTTGTAGCCAAAGTATGTGACATTATCATATTGTGTTTTATTTTAGTAAAGCCTATTAAAATAAAAATTCATTTCTAAAGGTTCAAAAATACCAGAAACCTATATTTTATGGGCTATGGCCACCACAGAATAATGAAACCTAGAATAACTACTGAATAATCTCATCTGTCAGGGTATTTGGAAGAGGTTCAGTCAGAAGAATATAGCCAAAAATGAGAGCGCAAAGAATGAAAAATCATTCTAACTGTTCACTGGGACTGACAACGCATTAAGATCGGTTTATAGAACTCTACCATCTTATAGGAAATCTCTGTCCCTTTATTACCACACCCACGTGAAACCTCCTGCATGGTATTACCAAATAGGAATTACGTGTTTGAAATGGTTTAGGTTAAATTACAGGCTAGTTGTTAGCGATTAAGTTCACTTTGGGGTACTCTTCAGGCTCCTCCAAGAGGCAGTCACACAACAGTAGTGGCTTGTGAATCTGTTAGCAGAGACTGGCCATAGGCATTAACAAGCCATAGAACAAGCAAGCATCAGTTTTAAATTTAAGTGACCAACTCACGGTAGTGACACTATTTTCAAGTGTTGAATTTATTGGTTCAGGGCGCCTGGGTGGCTCAGTCGGTTAAGCATCTGGATCTTGGGATCCAGCCTGGTCTTGGGCTCCCCTGCACCCTGGCTCATGCGCTCTGTCTCTCTCGCTCTCTCAAATAAATAAATAAATAAATAAATAAAATCTTTTTAAAAATGTATTTGTTAATAGCTCTTCAACTGGACACTTACTCATGATAACAAGTATGATATTACCCTTCTTTATAGGAAAAAAAAAAACAGATTTATTCTTCAGGAGGCATTAAAGGAAAAGAAAAGTAAGTATATACTTAGCATTTTTTATGTATGAAGCATTATGTTGGACATTTACATGCATCTTTTATAGTGATCCCCATGGTCTTAAAATGAGCTCTTACATAATGAGGAAATTGGGACTCATAGAAGTCCCTTAGATATTTTTTTAAAAAATATTTTGTTTATTTGACAGAGCATAAGCAGGGGGAACAGGAGGTAGAGGGAGAAGCAGGCTCCCTGCTCAGCAGAGAGCCCGACATGGGCTCCATCCCAGGACCCTGGGATCATGACCCGAGCCAAAGGCAGCGGCTTAACCAACTGAGTCACCCAGGCATCCCCAGTTCTGTCTAATTCTGCCCCGCAGATGGCCACTAGCAATTCCTTCCTCCCTGTATGTATATACCACTGTTCCCACGTGGAAGTGGAGATTAATGACCTTTCCTTTGAATGTGGGATGCCTTTGTGAGTTTTGGCCAATAGAGAAAGTGTAAGTGATGTTCTAGAACTGTGGAGCCTGCCTAGGCTTTTACTCTTTGAAGAGAGCAACTGTGTTTTGTACCACTGTGTGCTGTTCCAACCAAGGTCCTGAAAGGTGAGAGCTGGAACCACCTCTAGTCACTTTGCCATAGCCAACACTAAATAAGGCAAAGATGAGCTATTCCCATTAAGTCCTGCCCAAATTGCTGAATTATGGGGAAAAAGCTGGATGGACACTGGTTTTCTAAGCCACTCAGTTTTTTAAGAGTTTATTTCATTTTATTTTTTCAATTAACATATAATGTATTTTAGCCGCAGGGGTATAGGTCTGTGTAAGCCACTCAGTTTTTAAGAGGTTTGTTATTCAACAGTAGGTAACTGAAGAAGATTCCCAAACCCTGGTTTTGTTTGACTGGCTTGCTGACTTCCACTGTTACTTCAACTTCCTTCACTATTAATTTGATGAAGAAACATTTGAGTAAAGGGGTGCTCAGCATGTGTCAGGGGAAAAGAACAATTTTAAATGTTGTTAATTTAAGCAAAAATGTATTGAGTAATTACATAGTTCCTGGAACTGTATTAGGACATTCATCCTCACTACAACCCTGTGAGCTAAGTGCTATTTTTAATCCCTGTTTTACAGGTGAGGAAAGTAAGGAACAGAGATAAGTACTTGGCAGCTAGGGAGTTGTAGATCCGGAATCATAACCATGCAGTCAGATTTCGGAGGCTAACTCTTAATTCCTGAGTTATATTGCCTGGATTTTCTTGTCACTGATATTTGAATCTACCACTTGAAAAAAGTAGCTGTGACAGGAGTCCCACTTTTATAACTGACAACTGCAATGCTTGATTTGCAAGTGCTGCACTGTCTACTACCCTAAAGAACTTGCCTTGGAGAGTCCATGTAAATAGGGCACAAAAGATTCTCTCCTGGTTTGAATGGCACAAATACAGTTAGAAGACAGGCACTTCATGTAGGATCAGAAAAGACTACCCAGACTAGAGAATGCAAAGTCTGGCTTAGAAGAGTCCTCTCTCTATGGTGAGCTGTCCCCAGGTTCTTTGCCAAATGTGAGAGCAATTACTTGGCATGGAAATAAAGCTAGCATCTACATATTTAATGCCACTTTTGCCGTGATTTTTCTACTTCAGTGCAGGGTTTGGTGTTGGCAAGACCTAGGTTGGAGTAGTGGCTGACCAGCGACTAACTCTGTGACCTTAAAAATTTCCTTTACCCCTCTGGTTTACATCGACAAAATGGGAACAGTGAGGTCTAACCCATGGAATTCTTTTGAAGATCAAGTGGCATTGTATATGAGTGTGTATGTGTGTGTGTGTACGAATACACTACCGTTACTATGTATTGCTCCTGCTGTTGCTACTAGCCACCACCAGGGGTGATAAATTTGGAGGCTAAAAGAACACTATGCTGGAAGAAAGTCAAGAAACCTGTATTAGACAATAAGGTAAAAGGAAATGAAGAAGGTATGATTCTTCAAAAGCCAAAAGAGAAATTTGGTCATCTCGCCTTTTCATTAAGGGTCTCCAGTTAGAAAAGTCTCATCATATTTCTATTACCCCAAATCTCCACAAGTAGAGTTCAATTAGACAGTGTACTAGTAAATGTTCTAGAAAGCTCTGGTCAGATGTCAAGCTTGCATAATAGAGTTGTAGGATGGTAGATGCAAAAACATCTTTGAGATTATCTAGCTCAGCCCCTTTATTTCATAGGAGAAGAAAGCTTCAGGAGGGAAAGTGATTTGTAAGAGGAGATCCCCCTTGTGAGTTACAGAACAGGCACTGGGAATAAGGTTTCCTGACTCCCCAGTGACAGCTCTATCAAAAACAGAAGCTGTTCTTGGATTAAGGAAACAGAACTTGAAAATAGTATTGGTATTGGTGATCACTTCTGTGCCCCATATAAAATTTGTCATAACACCACCAAACAGCTAAATCAAACTCCTTAGCATTCTCTTCCATGTATGGAAGGTAAATAATAACCTCACCAAACTTCTCTGGCCTCTTTTCATCTTAGTTCTCGATTTATTACAGCATATTGTTCTAAGACCAGACCTGACTTAAGAAGAAAGTTTTTATTAAGTCTCAGCCAGATTTGGGCAAGGGCTTTTTTTTTTTTTAATTATTTTATTTTATTTTAATTTTATTTATTTATTTGACAGAGATCATAAGTAGGCAGAGAGGCAGGCAGAGAGAGAGGGGGAAGCAGGCTCCCCGCCGAGCAGAGAGCCTGATGAGGGACTCCATCCCAAGACCCTGAGATCATGACCCGAGCCAAAGGCAGAGGCCCCAACCCACTGACGACCCAGGTGTCCCTGGTCAAGGGCTTTTTAACAGCAATTTATTCTTTCTGAGGTGTGGTGCTCCAGGACAGATTACTGGTCTCTTGGACTTGGCCTCTCCACTCTTAGGACCTGGCCTGAACCAGTGTTGACAAAGAACTCTGGTGAGGTATAGTTCTCTGTATCCACAAAACAAGCCAAATGAGAGTTCCTCTTGTTCCCCGTGTGTGGTCCTTATTCCATTATTTAACTGAGTACCCCTACAGCTCCCAACTATCTTGAAGTTCCTGAATTCTAGCATAATGTCTGGACATACATCACCTAACTAAAGATTCCTACATCCCTCATCACTGGAAAAGCCTATCCAACTACACCTTTTCAATCAGTCTCCACAACAGGCCAGATCCTCCCTAGGTGAATGGCTCTTGGACAATTTCTCTGACTCTTCCCAAATTTACCTCATTTGTCTTCTGTTAGGTAAATGGGTATGAGGACATGAACTATCCGAACTAGAACAATATGGGGAGGGGATCAGTAGTTTTTATTAGTGGTCCGGTGGCAAATTTGGAAATCTTCAGTGATTAGATCTACAATTATGTGGTATACAGATATCTTTGGTGATTGAAAAAATATAATAAAGACTCATGACTGGGTTATGAATTTTATTTTTGGTTTATAAAATTAAAAACATTCATAATATAATACCTGGAATAAAAGAAAAGCAGACAGGAGGAAAACATGCTTTTCTTTTTATAAAATTAGAAATAACTTTAAACAGGTCTTTGATTTGACCCAGGATGCATGAATCTTTGTAATGCAATAACTTATGCTTCAATGGACTTCTATTTTAGTTGGCTTTTTTCCCCCTAAAATATAAGAAACCACACGGTAAACTTTTCAGACTACTTCACAAGTTTCAGGGTCCCAAAAATACATTTATTGATCTTCCAGTAAACTCTAGGGGATTGTGTCAATTCTGACGTTGATTCCCATGTGCAATAGAGGACTTTTCCAGATTTAGAGTTGTGACTTGGTTTTAACCACGAGTGTGAACTCCAGACCCTCTAAAATAGAGCTTAAGACTCCTCATCACATTTTTGAAACCGGCTGCTTATTTTCTGATTCAACTGTATTTGTTCTGCTATGACTGTATTGCTTTTGGATTCAAGGTCAGCTACCAATAAGTCTGATATTCAATCCTCCCTCCAGCTGTTAGACTGTAGAATCTATTTAAACTTTCACGGGAAGGAGGGTATGTTGGGAAGGAGTGCCAGACTTGCTAAACTTTCAACTCTTTTTCTTCCAGATCTAAATTTTAGTCAAGTTTCTGACAATCTCTTATCATGTGCCCACTGACAACTATTTAACCTCAATTAGAAGAACCTGTAAAAATAGAACATATTCTTACCCCTACTAGGTACAGTGCAGCTGGAAAAACAGGCCATGTACACATGCCAATATAAACAATAGCATCAGAAATCACATCATAAAAAGCCTTCATAAATAGAAGAATAGTTTGTGCTACAGTATGGGAGAGTTACCTTAGGGCTAGTTTGGCCAGAATTGGGGATAATAGAACAAAACAAGACATTTTTCTTCGTGGCAGATACGCTTGGCCAAGTGTACAGAGATTTTGAAAAGAGTTTAGGTTTTGTGAAGCAGTCTAGTTTGGCTACAGAGCAAAGTTTATGCATACCTATTTTCAATGCAGCCATTCAGGGCCTCCCACAGGAGAGCTGCATGTCTGAGGTTCAGTTCTCTGTCTCCACATGTAGGCAATAGCCCCAACCTGATCTACGGGGATATCCCCAAACATGTCTATTCTTCCCTACTGCTGCTTTTGCTCATGTTTCTTCATCTTCTATCCTATCATCGGCACCCACTGTCCCCACAATAGGTTCTGATAATGAAGTTTGAAAATCAAGTTTGTTCTGTGGTCCACTCTGATAAACTGACAGGGTTTTTTGGGGGATAATATGTGGGAAAAGATTTTAAAGTCACTCTTAGCTTCGGGAAGAACAACAAAATGAGACCCTCCATAAATCATTAGTAATGTCAATCAACGTATGAATTTGGGAGTAGTAGAACAGAAGTCATGTATTTTGCCTGTACTGCTCAGGGCCTAGACAAAGTACCCTCATAGATCATAAAGTTTTGGGAACCGTCTTCATCAGATGGACATTTTTGTCCTTGAACGTCCACTGCATTTTCTATTTATTTTATGTCACTTAACTTATTCCAGTTTATATGCTCGTACTTGGCTTATCGCTGGCAATAGACTTAAGCTCCTTAGAAGTAAAGACTATCTAAATTATCTTTTTTATCTCCCCCAAATCCCTAGCATAGTAAGTATATACTTAATAAATATTTCATGAAGTGAATATAATGTGGGAAAGGAGGAAGATCTAGGGCTGAAAAAGTAAAATGTAGATGGATTATGGAAGCATAAATAATGGAGTTCAGCTGGTGATTGTTCTAAATGGTTTCATGTATATCATTTTCATCCCCATAATAATTAGATGCTGGAGGGCAAGGCCCTTATTACATTCTTCCTCACACATTCCAACAAGAGAGGTTGCTGACCCACCATCTATGGGTTGAGTCTTTCAGTCAGAAACAATCAAAGGCAACAAAATTTGTCTATACATTATACCTCCGAGGGGCTTTCAGGGAAATTTTCATATTGGAAGAAAAGGTGGGTTGAACAAAGAATGAAAGGTATACGTAGAATGAAAACCTGAGTTTAAAAACGGGTGGAACCTCCTCAGTACACTGTGATAGAGCATAGATTTAGGAGATTTAGTCTTAAAATCCAAGATCTGATCTTAGCTCTACTGCTTCACCATTGTGCCCTGGAGCATATTAAGTTACTTCTCTGAACCCAAAACCCTTCCATTGTGAAAGAAGTGTAATTCTACGGAGTGCCAAAGAAGTTCAGTTAAATATCTAGCATAATGTTAGTAACTTACTTTAGGAAATTCATTGGCATGTATAGCTTGCCTATGCACATATGATCTTTTTCCACATTATACCTCTCAGCCACAGACCCTGATTTTCTTTTACAGTTGAGTATATTGACTGAATTACTGAAAGCCACCTCTACATATTTACAGATCTAGATGGCCCATAGAAATATACATTGTATAATATATATAAAAATATAATATATTAAAATATATGTAAATATAAACTGTATAATAGATACAAATTATTTATAGAATAAAATTAAACAATGTCTTGAAAAAAACCTTTCACATAGCTTAATAAATGTGATTTCCCCCAATCACATTCTATCTTCCCATCGAAACCATGATAAAGAGAGTTTCTAAGGCAAGAAGGGAGATGCCAAGACGTCAGAGTTATAACCATTTCAGGTACTTCAAACTTGACAACTTTCATTTCGCTGGCCAGTACTGGATTTCCTGAGGTTACACGGTTTGGCAGAAAAATTTAAGTACAACTTAAAATAAGATTTTTAGTTAAGTTTGTACCTTTTTACTCATTTATGTCAAAGCCCATCATTTTAATAAATCTAGTTTTTCTCATGTAATGAAACTACAGATGCTTTTGGTTTTCATATCTCGATTCCTTGAAAAGACTGAATGTAACTCTGTTGCTCCATAAAGTGAAAGTACTTTGTGTCACTAAGGTCTCAGAGCTTTTCATGCCCTTCTTTTCAAGGAGAAAACAAAGCTGACCTTGACCTGTTTGCTTTCACTGAACACTTATGTGAATAGCAACAGCTGACTCTTGTTCCAAACTGGGACACTGCATCAATTTGAGCAGAAACTCCTATCTATCAAAAGATAATCTCCACATTTATGAAGAAAACACAGTGTACTGTGGGCAAGGCTTTCAGTCCATACATTTATATATACCACAAATACCCTAAGAATAAGCAACTTAAATGTCACAAAAGACAGAGAAAGGCAGAATTAGGTGTCTGCCTCATTATATCAAACCACACAGCAGTTGACACTTATTAAGAGGATTATTTGAATAAAACTGCTCAAGTAACCTTTGTAGAGATTATAAAGATAAACAGAAAGGATATAAAAGACTGCATTATGTTGAATTTTGAATATGTATATTAAGGAAGTACCAGATATGTTAATCATACACTATATATTTATTTTATAACTATGATATATCCTGCATTTACATTTGGGAAGGGACCTAGGTTGGTCATAAAATACTAAAAAATAATTACCTATTTTTAATATTATAAGTATGCTCTATTTTTATAATTATGGAAATATATGTTTGAAATCTATTACCCATTTCAGCAGGACTGTCAATTAGAAGGATGATATATGAGCTCTGAGAAAAGATCTGGACTAGATAAACGAAATTGAAATCAACAGCTTACAGATAGTTTTTACAATTAAATCAAAGATATTAGAAATATTACTAGCTAGGTAAACCTACACAGTAAATGATTTTTTGAAGTATTAATTATTTTGGATCACTGAGCTGAAGAGCAGTTTGTTCAGGGACAAGCTGAGGGAGAACTGATAGACAGCTTGGAGGCATGGGTCATAGAACTCAGATTCCTTTTAAGTGAACTATGGTTGTCTGTCCACCTAATGCCTCTCCTCTTCAATCTCCTTTGCCCGATGCTCTGCTTTCCTTTATTTTTAATGTTGGTGTTTTTTAAGGTTTAATATTGGGTCCTTTATATTCATTACTCTCTCCATCAAATTCCATATTTTAAATGCCATCTGTAATTCACTGATATGCAAATTTAAATCTCTAGTCCAGGACCATCACATTAGTTCCAGATTTGACATTTCTTTTCAGATGTATTATGATATCATCAACATATTAAATGGCATGTCTGAAAAGAACTCTAATATAAAGCATCACCATCCATCCTGTTCTACAAAATCCAAGTAGATCAGGCTCTTCCTCGATTACTTTTTCTCCCTTGCCAACACTTCCCACAAACAGGACTAAAGGAGACTGTCATCAGAGAACAGATGCCAAGATGATGTATCTAATAGCAGCAAAGAAATGCCACCCAAAACTCAGAGGATACATATAGAAAGGAAATAGTCTAAATCTAGGGAGAAGAAGGCAGAGCTCTTGAACTGTAGTCTGGAAGACCACCATACCACCAGCAGGAAACCTCCTGCAAATAGCTGATTCAGTGAAATCTTACCTATTCAAGCAGAAATAATACAGCAGTACTGAACATGGCATTGTTATAAAAATCCTTTGAAAAAGGTGGTAAGAAGCAGCAAAATATATCAATGGATGAAAAACAACTAAAAAAATCATGATAGAATATAAAAATGTAATCAAACATTTCACTATAGACTTAAATAAATATATGAAATGATTGCCATTAAAGATGGCCCTAAGGACAAGACATAAGAACTCAAGGAAGAAATGTTGGGACAATTAGAAACACCAGGTGATGGAATGCAAGAGAGCATTCAAGAAATTTTTCAAGATACAATTTTTCAAAATATAAAATCATTAAAGAAAGAAGATTCAAGGGAGCATGTAAGAGAACAATGGAAATGGACTCAGAAGACAGTAATAAGGAAAAGCAACAGTACAAAACCTTGTTCTATTGTTTTATTTATGAACTCTGTGACTGTATCATCTACTCAAAAATAAAATTCACAACAAAATGAAGGAAATCTTGTCAGGTCTCGACCATTCTTCAAACCCTCCAATGGCACTGATGGATCTTAGAATGAAATCTAAACTCTGTGTCATGATTGGTCTTAATTACTGGCACCCGCTCTCTTAGCAATCTCAAGTCTTACTCCTTTCTCATCAGCCACATTGATCTTGGTTGCTCCCTCAACTTCATACATGTTTCCCTAGACTTCCCACAGGTGAGGCTCAACATATTGTCCTAAGAAAGTCTTTCCTTTAGCCCTTCACTGACCTCTAAAATATTTATTAGTGACTCTCTCTTCCATCATCCTATTTCTTTCTTTGACCGCCCTTATCATAACCATAATAATCTCACTAATTATATTGTTCACTTAGATATTGTTGTTCTCCCTTTATAGAAATGTAAGGGTCCCAAGAACAGAGGTTTGTATAGTCCAGCATCTAGCAGACTGTCAGCACTTGATAAAGTTTGATGGTTAGAGAAAGGATAGATAACTTCTTTTTAGGACTTCCTCTAGTTCTAATGTGCTAGTGATAAGGGAGAAGAAGGCAAGCAGAAGACAAAGCATAAGCTGACATCCTCAACCTTGTTACGCCCCGCCCCAATCCAGGGTTGGATAGGTGTTACATCTTCCAGGAAACACTCTCCGTGTCTTAATGCTAATTCTTAATAATATTCTAAAGAGAAAAGCAACCTTAGCCTGACAATAGCAGGGCCCCCTGTATCCTGGGGGCCTTCTTTAGCATGTGAAGGTCTTTTTGGACCTTCCCCATTTCCTTACCTCCCCCAACTCTCAAGCGTATTATTAGCCATTCCTCATAGCCCCAGTGCAGCAGCTCTTTCTGCCCACAGGTCCGGTGCTTTAATAAAATCATATTTTTTGCACCAAAGACAGCTCAAGAATTCTGGCCCAGTGTGAATTCTTGACCACTGGCTCAGGACCTTGCTAACATTCATAAACTAGATCACTAGTACTTACATACACTACTTCACTTTCTAGAGGCTGACCAACCCTATCGAACTAATAATCACTAATTTCTTTTATCTGTGTATTTACCTATCCTATTGGTTCTGGTTATCTGGAAAGTTATGATGAAATAGATTTTGATTAGAGTGGTTCTAGAGGAACAGAATGTTAAAGATGAGTTTTTTGAATTGGTTTTTGGGTGCCTGGAATTGGCTCCCTAATCTGATTAAAGATGCTACTAGCTATTTATAGTAGTAACTGGAATTGTCATAATCCATGGCATGATCTGGAAATGGGGGTATACCAAATATTTTCACTTAATATTCCTAATCATATAAGAAGGGAGAAGATGAGTTGCTACATATATGATACTTCCGAACAGTTTTAGAAAATAAACAAATATAGGAACCAGATAAGTTAGTTGCACCTAGTATCACTTAAGATAAGTGGTTAAAAAAAAAAAAATCAGTTATTGCAACTTCCAGCTTAAGCACTGCATAAATGACCTGACATCCTTTGTGCCCTGAAGGAGACCCATATTCCTTGTAGCCATAGGATCTTAAAACTGGTTGAATTACAAAGCAACTTGAACTTTTTAATAGTAGACAGGGTATCTACTATTAAAATAAAGCATTGTCTGAAAAAGATGTGATTCTGTAAATTAGAGGGCATATGTGATGTAGCCCCTCATCAATCTTCCTTGTCAAAGAGGGCTGACTACCCCCATTGGAAGTAGGCTCCTCAACCCCAGGGGTAGCAATCTCTCCACTCCCATCTAATGTGATTAACTCTGAATTGCCTAAAGAAGCCATATTGGCATTCCTTAAGGCAGCTGCCATGCAGCACAATGCTGATTCCCCTCAAGACCCACATCAACCACCCAGTTTTGAATCTAGACTTATAACTAGATTCAAGTCTCATCAGGATTTTAAAGCTGATGTACATAGTGTGATTTATGAGTAGGTGCTTTATGCTCCAAAAGAACTATTAAGTTTTCCAATTAACTAAGACTAAAATCTGCGGAACATACATGGGAATGGATATTAAGACTGTGGGATAATGGTGGAAGGAACATGAAGTTGGATCAAACATAACTTACTGATTTGTGTTCATTAAGCAGAGATTCTGCATTTTATGTTGAAGCTCAAGGAATTAGGAAGGGCTCTTAATTTGATTAGTTAGCTAAAACAAGGACCAAAAAGGTGGCCCATGGTGAGCAAATTAGAAATGCAACAACTGCTTTGGTTTAATGTAGGGAAAGGCATTTAAAGGCTTAAGGAGAATGGAATGCTACAGTGTCTTTGTCATGAAGGAGTTACTCATCCCCACTGGGAAGGCCTAGAGGCCTACCTTTCACCACTACTTTGAGATACAATTTTTTTGAGTAGAGCCTTAACATTTTTCTTTATTAGTTTCAGAGGCAGAATTTATTGATTCATCAGTTGCATATAACATCCAGTGGTTATGACATCAAATGCCCTCCTTAATGCCCATCACCAATTATCCCTTCCCCCTACCCACCACCCTTCACCAACTCTGTTTGTTTTCTATTGATAGGAGTCTCTTATCATTTGCCTCCCTCTCAATTTTCATCTTATTTTATTTTTCCCTCCCTTCCCCTGTGTTCATTTGTTTAAGTTCCTCATGTAAGTGAAACGATATGGTATTTGTTTTTCTCGAACTTATTTCACTTAGCATGATACCCTCTAGTCCCATGTTGTTGCAAGTGGCAAGACTTCATTCTTTTTGATGGCTGAGCAATATTCCATTTTATATAAATACCACATCTTCTTTATCCATCTGTTGATGGACATCTGGGCCCTGTCCATATATTAGCTATTGTGGATATTGCTGCTATAAACATTGAGGTTCCGATACCCCCTTTGAATCACTATGTTTGTATCCTTTGCGTCCTGACATTTTTGAAGAGCTCTGTGATTGCTATTCTCTGTAGACCAAGTGAGAATACTGTGGGATTGGGAGGGAGACAAACCATAAGTGACTCTCAATCTTACAAAACAAACTGAGGGTTGCTGGGGGAAGGGTGTTTGGGAGAGGGGGTGGAGTTATGGACATTGGGGAGGGTATGTGCTATGGTGAGTGCTGTGAAGTGTGTAAACCTGGCGAATCACAGAGCTGTACCCCTGGGGATAAAAATACATTATATGTTTATTAAAAAAAATACTGAAAAGTCATCTACAGTGGAAACTATAGTCACTGATTTGGAAAATTTAAATGCAATGGTGGTAATTGGATCTGGGGAGGTAGAGGCCAAGTGATAGCACTCAACTACCCCAAACAAGGTGCAAATGACACTGCAGACAAAAGGCTGATATCCAAGATCTATAAAGAACTCCTGAAAGTCAACACACACAAAACAGATAATCACGTCAAAAAATGGGCAGAACACATGAACAGACACTCCTCCAATGAAGACATACAAATGACTAACAGATACATGAAAAAATGTTCATCATCATTAGCCATCAGGGAGAGTCAAATCAAAACCACATTGAGATACCACCTTATACCAGTTAGAATGGCCAAAATTAACAAGACAGTAAACAACAAGTGTTGGAGAGGATCTGGAGAAAGGGGAGCCCTCTTACACTGTTGGTGGGAATGCAAGCTGGTGCAGCCACTTTGGAAAACAGTGTGGAGATTCCTTAAGAGATTAAAAATAGAGCTTCCCTATGACCCTGCATTTGCACAACTGGGTATTTACCCCAAAGATACAGATGTAGTGAAAAGAAGGGCCTTCTGTACCCTGATGTTCATAGCAGCAATGGCCACAGTCACCAGACTGTGGAAAAACCAAGATGCCCTTCAACAGATGAATGGATGAAGATGATGTGGTCCATATATACAATGGAGTATTATACCTGCATCACAAAGGATGAATACCCAACTTTTTTATCAACATGGACAGGACTGAAGGAGATCATGCTGAGAGAAATAAGTCAAGCAGATAGAGTCAAGTATTATAAGGTTTTGCTTACTTGCAGAGCATAAGGAATAACATGGAGGACACTGGGAGATGGAGAGGAGAAGTGAGATGGGGGAAATCAGAAGAGGAGACAAACCATGAGAGACTACGGACTCAGAAACAGAGTTTTGGAGGTGAGGAAGCTGGGGGGGTTGGGTGATCCTGGTGGTGGGTATTATGGGGGGCACATATTGCATGGAGCACTGCGTGTGGTGCATGAACAATGAATTTTGGAACACTGAAAAGAAATAAAATTAAATTAAATTAAAAAAAAAAAAAGAATTACCTCTTCCTAGAAAAATGGTCAACTAAAATCAACATTGTACTTCCTGAAGGATTTCAGAGATCAATGCCACCATTAGGGATTTAAGGGATACAGGGGTGGTGATTTCTACTACATCCCCATTCAACTCTATTTGGTTTGTATAAAAGAGAGATGGATCTTTCAGAATGATAGTGGATTATTATAAATTTAACTGGGTGGTAATTAAAATTGCAGCTCTCAAAACCAAAAAACTGTAGCTCTGCTGTAACAGAAATGGTTTCACTGCTTGAGCAAATTAATATATGACCTAATACCTGGTATATAGCTATTGATCTGGAAAATGCTTTTCTCTTCATACTTGTCAATAGGGTCCATCAGAGGCAGTTTGGTTTCAGTTGGCAAGGCCAGCAATACAACTTTACATCACGTATATATCAACTCTTCAGGCCCAAGTCATAATTTAGCTTACAGTGATGGCTTCTATGAGGTATCATAGTGGTCCATTACATTGATGACATGCAGACAGGATCTAGTGAGTAAGTAGTAAGATACAAAGAGGGCAGAAATAAAGTTGAAAATTTCTAGAGGTCCACTGGTGTGAGGACATATTAAGATATCCCTTTTAAGCTGAAGAATAACTTATTGCATCTGGCTCTTCCAACAACACCCCTGATACAATGCCTGGTAGACCTCTTTGGATTTTGGAGCCCTAGTGGATGTCATACTCTGGCTCATTAAGCAAGTAACCCAAAAAACTGCTAGTTTTAAGCGGGCCTAGAATAAGACATAGCTCTGCAGCAGGTCCAGACTGCTGTGCAAACTGCTCTGCCACTTGGGCCATTTGACCCAGCCGATCCAATGGCACTTGAAGTAATATTGCCAGATGTGCATACTTTAGAGTCTTGACAGGTCCCTATAGGTAAATTACAGTTCAGGCCCTTAGCATTTTAGAACAAAGCCCTGATAATCTTTGCAGAAAATTATTCTCCTTTTGAGACATAGCTCTTGGACTGCTACTGGGCCATAATAGAAACTGATCACTTAACCACAGGCCACCAAGTTACCATGCAACCTGAGCTGCCCATCATGAACTGGGTGTTATCTCACCCACCAAGCCATGAGGTTGGACATTCATAAAAATGTTTCATCAAATGGAAATGGTATATACAAGTTAGGCCAAGAAAACCCTGAAGACACAAGTAAGTTACCTGAAGAAGTGGCCCACATGTCCATGATTCCCCCTTTTGCTATGTACTAGCAAAAGTATTTTTCTTTCTGCTAGCCTGTACCTATGGGCTCATGGTAAGTTTAAGATTGGCTGACAGAAGAACAGTTTTGGGCCTGGTTTATAGATGGCTCTACAGAATATAAAGGCATTCACCCCAAAGTGGACAGCTGAAGCATTATAGCCCCTTTCTGCAACATCCTCGAAGGGCACCGGTGAAGAGAAATCCTGCTAGTGAGCAGAACTCTGAGCCCTGACTGTTCATTTTGTTTGGAAGAAGAAATGGCAAGTTGAGCAATTATATACGGATTCATGGGCTGTGGCCCAGGCTTGGCTGGATGGTCAGGGATTTGAAAGGGACTTGGTTGAAAAAATGGTGACAATAGAATTTGGGGGAAAGGTATGGAAAGGCCACTCAATAAATGGGCACAAAACATGAAGATATTTGTGTCCCACATGTTTAAAGGTGAGTTCAGCAGAGGAACATTTTAATAGTCAAGTGGATAAGGCGACCTGTTCAGTTAATACCAGTCAGCCCCTTCCCTCAGCCATTACGGTCATTGCCCAAGTGGTCTCATAGACAATATGGCCACAGTGACAAAGATGCAGGTTATCAGCAGGCCTGACAACATGGGCTTCCACTCACAAAGGCTGACTTGGCTAAAGCTACTGCCGAGTGTTCAATCTACCAGCAGCAGAGACCAACAGTAAGTCTCCAGTATGGCACCATTTCCTGGGGGTAACCATCCAACTACCTGGTGGCAGGTTAATTACCACTTCACCATGAAAGAGTTAGTGTTTTGTTCATACTGGAATAGATACTGTGGATCAAATTTGCCTTCCCTGCACGCTATGTTTCTGCCAAAATTACCATCTGTAAGCATTAGAGAATGCCTTATCCACTATCATAATATTCCACATAGCATTGCTTCTGGTCAATGAATTTACTTTAAAGCAAAAGGAATGTAGCAACGTGATGGACTACATGGACTTCACTGGCCTTATAAAACTGACATTTTCTCCTTTACATAAAAAAAAATACATATATATATATGTATATGTATGTATGTCCTGGTGCATCTTGAGTTCCATGAAGTAAGAGAAAGGGTTTCTAGAAAAATTATGTAAAGTAAATCACTCAAACCTGGGTAATTAGACAAACTCAACAGAAGAAACTCACCATGAGACTACGTTTCTATTCATTTCATGTACTACCCACCTTAGGTGGGTAGTACATGAAAATAGGTATCTTAGAGGAATTTTATATTTACCATTAGCTACTGAATGACCAACTCTTTGTTGCTAAATGCTTTATATACATTATCAATTTATCCTTATAAGAACCCTGGAAAGTAGGTATCATCCTCATTTCATAGCAGAAAAAATAAGCCTCAGAAAAGTTAAGGTTGCTTGAGATCACTTGACACATAAAATCAAAGTAACCAGTGACCAAGGTCTGATCCCAGCCTCACCCGACTCAAGACCCTTGGTCTTTGCCATTTGACTTCTATCACTTTCCCCCAAGACCAAAGGCAAACCAATTATTGGTTAACATAGACCACTCCTCAGTATCTCTCCCTGAACTGTGAATTTTTCTTTTGCTTTTATTTCAAGAGCGTCTGTATTAAGTTAGAAATTCCTATCTTTATTAATGGACATGGCTGAAGATTATAAAATGTGGTCTATGTATATTCTACAGGAGAGGCAAAGAAAGATGCCTTTCCAATACAATCAGTCAGTGACAGAGCTGAGAATTTTAAAATTCTGTTCTTTTCATCAAATGGCAGAATTGATGCATTTTTTTCCATTAGGCCATTTTTCATATTTGAATCCAAGTTAAATGATGTAGTGAGATACCATAATCTTCTCTCATTGCCCCCAGTCTTTGATTAAAGAATTATAGCCTTGCTTTGAAAAGCAGGCATTTTTCAGTGACTCATTAAAACCATCATGAACTTTATTTCACTTCCTTTTGTAGGGGTACTCATGTCCTTGAGCCTCTTGTAAGATCATATAAAAGGTTAATGATGCTAATATTAACAAGCATATAAAATAAGTGTTATCATTATCAATCCTAAAGAATTTATATAAGCTAATACATTCATGGTCATTTCAATGAATATAAATCAATAAATCTGCAAAAGATTGGCATTCCAAAAGGCAAGATCTTTTCCTTTACTTCGCAAATGAAAAACCCAGGGACCAGAAAGGTGAGAAAGCTATCTCCCCATCTCCAATATGTAAGCACTGTTATTTGTCCAAGAAAAGGATCGGTTATTTCTCTCCTAATGGCCAATTTCACTGAAAGTTTATCCCTTTTCTATCAGTGATCCTTAAAAAGGCCTGGCTTCTAGGAGGGAGTGGTCTGTTCAATCATGCCTGAAGCTATTTTTCAGGTTAGTTAAGTATCAAAACAATTTAGAGCAGCCTTGCCAAGTGCATCATTTTCTACCACTGCAGAATCAGAGTCACACCTGTGCAACTCGGCAATACCGGGGCTGGACCTTATCAGTGACTATATTGGCCTCTCAGTTATTACTAAAAAAGTCACTAGAGTCATAACCTTAGCAGTGGCAATTTGCTCCTGGCAAAAGAGCACAGCTTCCAACAGCTTTCTGAAGCTGGTTTAAACACAGGATACATACACCTTTATTTATACAGTGTATATAGTACATATGCCTATGAAGTAAGAAATTCCATGAGTGGAATATATCATTTTAATCTTATTATCTTCTCCTAGTCATCCAATTACACCACAGGACTGGTAGATCAGCTACATTACTGCACATTCACAGGAGTACAAATGTAGAAAGCAAAACTGTTAAGAAAAATGTAGATTTTAATTAAAGGACAGAAAGTGAAGCATTTTCGATTGTTAACAATAGAAACGCTTAGATTCTTTCCTTGGCTCGTTTCATTGAATTCTTTTCTTCCTACTGTGAGATTTAATTTAAAATTTTACTGCAAGAAAGGTTTATAGAAGGGTGCCTGGGTGGCCCCCTCGGTTAAACGACGCACGGTCTTCTGCTCAGGGCAGGATCCCTGTGTCCTAGGACTGAGCCCTATATCCAGCTCCCTGCTCAGCTGGGAGCCTGCTTCTCCTTCTCCCCCTGCTATACTCTCTGGCTCTCTCTATCACTCTGTCAAATAAATAAATAAACAAACAAACAAACAAACAAACAAATAAATAAATGAAGTCTTAGAAACTACTTATAAAATATATTGAGATGTGCATATTGGAAATTAAGAAAGCCATCATTTTTTTTTTTTTAAGGGGAAATACAATGAACACTGAGTATAAACATAGAAAAATCTTTGTTCTTGTTCTTTGGGGGAAAAGGTCATATTGAGTCACTCCTGAGTCATCCCAAAGAACCACTGAACTCACTCATTAATGCCCTTGGGTAACTTTTGGTCCTGCAATTATTAAAAAGATTTATGGCAGTCCATTCAATTCACTTTACCAACACTTTCCTTAAATTTCCTGAGAGGTCTTTCAAGTAAAAATTACTTTTATATGAGATCGATGTGCATGCAGATATTTACAATTCTAAGGTAACCTCGGTGCTTTAAGCAAAACAAAATCGTATTGCTCCATCTAAGAAAATCTAAATCTTAAAGACCTAAAAAGTTAACTAGCCTACCTCACAAGACAAAATGAATAAACAAAAAATCTGGGTTAATGTGAAAAGCTCTTCAGTGTTCTCTGTAGACATTGAGACTAGGGTGGCAGGACAATCTGATCAGGGGCAATCAAAAACATTATTCTCCCTTTCAACTTCACAAAAACTGATAAGCCTAATGTGTAACACAAACTCAGAAGTGTTTACTGAGTCCATCAGAGATGTTCATGCACAGGATAAATGATTTAGGATTTGCAAACCATGTCACTTGTCACTGTCACCTTAAATTCCTCAGACTTCAAGTTTACCCAAGAAGAGAAGCCGTATTTACCATATATTCCCTTGAATCCATAGGGATCACTGAAGTCTCATTGCTTGCTATTTTTTCCCCATCCCATCCTCACTGGACTACTGCTATTTAATACTTCTTTGCCTCTGCTCACATATTTCTCTCTCACTACAAGCTATTTTCCATCTGGCAAACTTCTACTCGTATCTTAAAACCTTGCTCAAATTAATATCTTCTTGGAAGTGCTCATTAACCCTATAGACAGTTACTGTCATTCCCTGAATTTTGCCACAGCATTTTGTACATACATTTTCTGTATAAACCTAGAAAAATGTCTGGTAATTATTTAATAGCCGGCCTTCCATATGAAGTAGGCTCCACAAAAACAGAATGATTCTTACTCATGCCTGTATCTCTAAGGCCTAGGAAAAGAATTTCACACATGGTAGAAAAATTAAGATTAGTTTTTTAAATAAATTAAAAGTGCTCTTTGCTCATTTATTTTATTATGTACTTAATGAAGTCACTAAACATTAACAATATAAATCAGAGTTCATACAAGAAACATCAAATTATCTTGAGTCCAAGCCAGCAATGTTCAAATTACAATAGGTTGAGTATTCTAAAACAGAAAACTGCCTCATTTATTCAACCTGGATGGAAGAATGAAGTTTTCCTTAGCTGATTACAGAAATGTGAACTTATTTTGATCACGGTATTTGCTGGAAATGGAAAAGAGACTCTCATTTACTATTTGAGTTACAGGCGTAGCCTTCATTTCAGAGATTTTAGAAACATACCCTTGACCAAATATACTTCCTTCCAGTGGCTGTCAACGAGGGGCACACCTGTTCAGCACAGGTCGGGTATATGTCAGTGGTTGTCACAAGGTTGGAGATGCCAAGGGACACTGAGGAGCCAGGAGCTAGGGAAGAGCAGTCTGCTATAAGCTTAGGAAAATCACACATAAAAAAGAAGTGTTCACAGAAAACTATAATATTTCATTACGTAACACTTCAAGAGATCCCAGAGTCATTTTGTATTGATTTGTATTACTAGCCTTTGCAGACTTGACACCATGAAATAAAGTCCCAACTCCACATATTAGTATACATGCAATGTTATTTCATGGTCAAGCACAATCTTTAGCTACAATTGTTAACCAGGTAGTAGTCTTATTGGAAAATTCTAAGAGAAAAAATACATATATATTACACTTCAGCATGTTTCTTCATGACAGGAAGAAGAATTTTATGAATGAGTTACTAACAGAAAGTTATTTGTGCACCACTTTCTTCCTTTTCTTGCATATATCACAAAGACCAGTTGTTTTTTTTTTTTTTTTTCTTTTGAGACTGGCAGTTAAAGTTAAACCAGGGCACCATGGCAATTAAAGTTAAAAGCCATGCTTTAATAAAGTCTGGGGCTGATAAGGTGTTTCCAGAATTCCCTAAGACGTTTATCCCCTGTGTGTTAAAACAGCAAGGCCCACAACTGAAATTAAATATAGGTAGTGTTTCCCCTTAAATATTTTAAATAGAGAAAGAAATTTAGTGACAGGTGTTCAAACTGTGTCGCACTGGGTGACTTACTTGTCCTTTTGACCCTACCCTTCTCCAAAGGCCAAATAGGATTTTTTTCATTCATGATTAAAGGGTTTATTAACCTAACATATTTCATACATTTAGCAAGAGATCTAACTCAGTGAATGGCAGCCAAGATGATTAATGTCAAAGAAAACAGTTTACCAAAAGTATTTACGTATCCGAACAATGACTAGCTAATAAAACAGCGACCAGAATCTCAACTTCATCTGTGGCTAGAACGGACACCAGGAGAAGCTTCTCTGATCCTCCCATCCTAAGGATTTTTACTGAACTGATAGAAATATTCCAAATGTTCATGATTCCACTTGATAGGTTGGAGATACTAGCTCTTAAGATCACCAACAATTCCACAGATTTTTTCCCTGTTCACCAAATAAATGACTTCTTTTGCTTTTTCGTTTTGGTTTTCCTAGCTTGAATGAGTATGCTGAATGGAAGATGGAAGCCTTGTGGTTCTACTTGAAGTCTCTACTCTCATTACAGATGGATACCTTTCTATCTGGTTCACATGCAGTTTGGGTACTAAAAATCTATTCCTGTAGCTTTCAGTTGGATCATTCTGCATGTGCTGGCAAAAACTGAATCGCTGCAGCTGCAAAGCTAAAAGGAAGACTCTCAATGAACTGTTTGTCCAGATCCCAGCTGGGGAGGCCCTGAGGAGCAAGTGACTCCTGCTGAGAAATCACCCTCATGTTCTCTGATGATAACAAGCAGTGAATTTGAGAAAATCCCCAAATGGGTATTTCAGTTAGATCTGTTGGTGTTAGGTCAAAGTGGAATATTGAAAGCAACCCAAATTCAAAGTCCTAGGGAGTCAAAGAAAGCAAAACTGGTTGGCCAAATATAGATTCTAATGACTAGAAAATGAAGAGCCAGGCAAATACTTTAGATGGAGAAAGGTTAAGGGCTATATTGAATTTCACATCTTGAAGTAGATAATCCCTTTTGTATGGAAGACTAATAAAATCCATCTCTTCAGTTTCAAGTAGCGAAGGATCATAGCAATAAAATGTGAAATGAATAGGCCAATGAGCAAAAAGGCTTAAAATAGTTAAGGAAATACATGAACTAGTAAATCAAACTGCTCAATATTTTTCAATATAGATTGAGTAATGACCGTGAAGAAAAAAGTTTTCAGGTGAGTTTTACATATAATAGATAACTATCAAAAGAAAAGAGGAGGTATTTAACATAGACAAAAAAAATAGTAAGCCTGGTGATAAAAATGACAAAGCAAGGCTTTACATCAATAGCTATTAAATTTTTCTAATCAAAAGAACCATCTATTAGATTACTCATAAGAAAGGGAAAGACCTCAGATCTCCAAGATCTTTCGATCGTAAGGGAAAAACAGGTGTTCTGAAATTTAATCCTTAAACCTTTATGTTCAAATTAGTTTCTATAAAAATTTAGTTTGGGAATGCCTTAAATTAACAGGGTTCATAGTATATATACAGAAAGTAGATAAACAGATGAGCAGGTAGGTGAATAGGTAGCCAGATTAATGGATGGAGAATGATGTCTAGAAAGACAGATGGATTAGTTTACAGCCTTCTTTAACTGATCTTTGAAGTCCTTCAGTAATTGCATAAATGGTTTTGTGTCATAGAAATATCTGCTCTTTAAGGGGTACCTGGGTGGCTCAGTCAGTAAAGCGTCTGTCTTCTGCTCAGGTCATGATCCCAGGTCCTGGGATTGAGCCCTGCATCAGGCTTCCTACAGAGCTCAGTAGGGAGCCTGCTTCTCCCCCTCCCTTTACCCTTCCCCCTGCTCATGTGTGCTCTCTCTCAAACAAATAAAAACTTTAAAAAAAATCTGCTATTTCTTTTGAGCTTGAAGGTAAATGGTGATTATTTTAAATGAGAAAAATACTCTTTCAAGACTTCCCAGATGTAGGCTTATCTTGCCTTGTTCGGTGTTTCTCTAAATTGGCTCAAGCCAGACTGCCCTGGGATGCTTGCTGAAGATTAAATTGCCAGGCTCTATACCAACCCCTGAAACAGAAACTTCCAGAGGAGGAGTCTGGTAATAGGAAGTTTTAAAAAAGCACTACTGAGAGATCCTTCTGGTTCCAGGATTTAAAAGAAAGACCTCCATAATTGTGGGAATAAGTGTTCAATATGTAAATTATTTCAGAGTCCCTTTCAGTTTTGAGGGAAATTAAGATAATAAAAGGTAGACTTTATCTCTTCAGGTATATATTCAGTTCAGTTTCCCAAGAATGACCTCAAGTTTACTGACTACATTTAGGCCTCTGCTAAGTACTGGAGGATGGAGGTGGGTTAAGGAGGGGTAGTTATTACCAGACAACAGCAACAAGAAAAGATGAAACCCCTGCTCAGAGAGAGATCTTAGTCTGGCTTGGGAAACATGAATAGTAAGATAAACTGAAACTTATGCCAGACAGTATATGATCAAGCATTTAATGACTAAGGACATACAAATGTCAAATGGATTATCAGGTGGGCTTGAGTTGAAGCGGTTAAACCAGATGGATTCCTACAGCCAATTTTATCCAGTGGGAAGGGTATTTTTTCAATAGAAATCTTTGAAAGGTGAGATGTCAATATCCAGGCATACAACCATCTGAGATAAATGAACTCAGCAAGGAACAGAAGCAGGAGGGAAGATAGGGAGCTTTCAGGTCATGAAGAAGACCATCCAAAGAGAACAATTCAGCATCTCCTCTCTTCTTCCCCTAGTCTGTCCTTATATTGTTACAGTAGTCTCTGAACCAGGATTATCAGGATCTAGAAAGAAATGCTCCACTCTTAATGTAGTTTCAAAAAGAAAGGAACGGGAGAAATCAACAAAGTTGATTAGAAGCTGAGGGTTTTAGGAATGGGTGAGGAAGAAGGCAAGGATTGGTTGGGGGAATGCGGTGGAATGCAGTTATCTCTCAGTGATAACTACAGAGTGTTTTTTAATACATTAGATAATTCATAGTTCAAACTATGAGGTATTATGGATTTGCATACATAGGGCATTTTATGCAATTCTCTAATGCTTCAGAGTATGAAGTAGCTTATAGAATAGTAATATGTTTATATAGTATAAGAATATAAAAATGCTTTCTCAAGACTATTACATTATCATCTCTAAGGAGTGAATTTGGATTCATAAGAGTCAGGCCTGGATGTTTGTACTCTATTTCAGTTCTGAGATCTGCCTCTGACCTATTGCTGTGAACACTTGGAAAACATTTACTCTATCTGAGCATACCATTTGTTAGTTTTCTTTCTTCCTCCTTCCACAAAGAATTTCTCTTTTGCCTCACTAATATGCAATTTGAGCCGAGGGTCTTCAAGTTACCATTCTTAGGCATTCTTTAAACATTTTGTGTGCTGTTTAATTTAAAGAACATTTCTTTTATTCATGAATAGCTTTGGCAAAAATGGCAGAAACGACTGTATTTTCTCCCAAGCTCAGTACCCCAAACTTCCTTGATCAGAATTCTTCCCAATAAGGCTTTCTTTCTCCCAGATTATCTGGGTCTGGGGCCCTTTGGCTAATCTGCTCTATGCTAAGTTAGTCTTGATCTCCATGCCTTTGATGAGCAAGCAGATGGGAAGGGACAAATTTGTATGGCACTGTCAAAAATGAGTTAAATAAAGTTCCACTTTTTATTTTTAAATAGCGTTTTGAGAGAAAGTCTTCTCTCAGTCAGCCTTCTGTATGGCTCCAATCATGATAGGACCACATATCCCTTATGGGTTATGAACTAACAGCTCTACCACCATCTTCCCTCTTTAGTTGAACTGCCTACAGGTCAAGAGCAACCAGTCAGTCTTAAACTATCTGGATGGTCAGTGGAGTGGTTGCTATCTCCCACTTTTAGGAGGTACAGAATTGGAAAGGGGATGAGCCAACAACAATCTCTTTATCATCCTCCTACTCTACTACCAGCCAAAGTGATCTCAACGTTCTCTGACGAATGCATCAGTAGTGCTCACTCAGTGGTGAGATCCAACAGGCACTCTTCTAAGCACTTTAACAATACTAACTCCCTACCATTCACTCGATTCCATTACCTTAGAGGAAAGAAACTATCCCCAATTTACAGATGAGGAAACTGGTGTAAGGAGGTTAAGTGATTTGTGCAAGGTCACACAGGAAGACCGCTGGAAAAGAGAAATTAGGTCATCCCCACTAAATGACAGGGATATTTAGGACGTCATGAGAGTAAAAATCTAACATATTGCTGCGGATTCTTTGTGTTCTATGCTTATATTTTATTTACCCTTAAATAAACAAACTGAAAGAAGACAAGTAGGCAGAAGAACTGGTAAGAAGATGGGGTGGGGGACGGACTTCTGAAAGACATCTTTTTGGTGAGGCTGCAGTAGCCAAGAGAATCCTACTACTCTCTAGCAAACTGCCTCTAAAAACAGAGTTTGTACTTTAAAAGAAAGGAATAAAATAAACAGCCACTAGCTAGCTGGATCTAGCAAAGACTAAGAAAGTACAAATACTGATTGTGGTTTGATAAAGGGTTAAGAATCATAGTTATAGAGGAAATTAAATGTTTCAAAGTCTAAATAAAATGATTGATTTTCTAGGAAAACAAACTACCAACACTGACATAAGAAGTGATAAAAATCCTATACAGGTCAATAATCTTGGGAGGATATTAAGAATGTTGTCAAAGAGCCACTTCCTGAAATAGTGCCAAACTTAGTTACAACATTAAATTGCTTATTTTAAAAGGAGCACATCATTCTTTTGATATTTAAAGTATTTCGAAAACAATAAAGAAAGATTTATATTTCTTTTACAAAACTAGAGTAACACTTAGACCAGATCCTGAGAAAGTAAATGTGCTCAAATGAGAAAACCACACTAATTTTGCTTACTATGTTCAATAAAAAAAATTCCTAAATAGAATTCAGCAGTATATTCTGAGAATAATTCATTATGACAAAGTTTGAATCATTCTTGAAAAGCAATATTTCAGTATTACAGTATTAATACCTGTAACTAAATACCAGAATAGGTCCATAGAGAAAGACCATATAATCTCTTTTAACAGATGCTTAAGAGGCATTTGATGAAATTCAACATTCTTCCCTCATAAAAATCTTTAATAAATGATTATATAATTAACTGAATATGAATTTTTACTTATACAGACACACATACAGCCACATATATGCTAAATATCTATCTGTATTGATCTTTGGTATTTCATATAATGTTTAGACTCATGGCAAATAAAATCAAGAGGACTTGAGCATTCCTTTTATCACCATGGATATTCAATATTCCTCTGCATATTTTAACAAACATAGTTAGACAATAGTATTAGTAGGACTATTTAAGTAAATAGTCCTATTTAAATAGGACTATGTAATTATTTGAAATTGTTATTAATACACCTAGAAAATCCAAAACAATAAATTTTATTTAAATAGATTTTTTCATGTTGTAAATAATAACATGTAAGAAAATTTAATGAATACAACCCTACTTACCATGGCAATAAGACCATAAAAATTCTTGAGAATGAACTTAAGAAATGTAGAGTTTATAGAAATTACAAACTAATGCAGAATTGAATGGACAGACATTTTTTTTTCTTGGACTAGATGATGCAATGTTGTAAAGTTATCAATGTTTCCTACATTAATCTAGAAATGAAATGCTACCTTCCCATAAAAATACCTACAAAATTTTAGAATTGAAGAATAAATAATAATGCACAGATAAATCTTAAGTATAAGGAAGGTTAATTAACTCTACCAAAGAAAAGAGCTATCTTAATTAAGAGATTATGGAACTGGTCAAAGAATAGACTAATCAATGGAACTGGAGAGAAGAATCCAAAGTAAATACAAGTATATATGGGAATTTAATGTGTAATAAAAATCACATTTTAAATTAGTAGGAGAATAGCTATTAGGGAAGTGTCAGTAGGCCAAGTGGAAGCTATTGAAACCAGTAAAGCTGGTTTCTTTATTCCTTATTCAAAATTCAGAGTAGATCAAATGTTTAAATGTAAAAAATTTAAACACAGAGTGCTAGGAGAAAATCTAAGTGGATGTAACTTGGGGGTAGGAAATGCTTGAAATCTGACAAAATCTTGAAGTCATAAGAACACTGAAAAAGTTAAATAATACAAATCAAAAGCCACCGATTAGTTTACCTTAATCAATATAACTAGAAGCTAATAGATTAATATCCATAATAGAGAAAATGCCTAAATATCAATGAGAAAAAGATAAATAAGAGGCAATACTCAAAATTAATAAAGTTATAAAAATTTATAAAGAGAATTAACTGTTAACTTATCAGGAAAGCAAAATGTTTGTGTCACAAAATAAGGCATTTATTGTTTATGGGAATATAGATTAGCACAACATTGTAAAGGTAACTTGGCAATTTCTAGCAAAATAATGTTAATAAATTTGACCTACTAATTTCAACTTTGTGAACATTGGCATAAGTGCCAAAATATGTATATAATGAGAATTCCTCGTTACTTTCCTCCCCATAATTTTGAGGCATTAGAAACAGCCTGAATGTCTATTTATGAGGGTTGCATATACACATTAAGACGTATCCAAACATCTGGAAATAAATCTCATTGTGTGGAAGTGGTAAAAATTTTAATACACACACACACTCCCCACGCACACCCTGTTTAGATTATTTATTGCTATAACCCAGGGCCTCGAAAATTACCCATTATTTATTGATGTTCAATCAATGTTTCCATATCCAATGAACAAATATAGGATTATATGCCCAAAGTTAACTGTTAAATTGCATGCAACATAAAAGCATGGATCTAGAAAAAGCACATCTCCTTAAAAGTGGCCCAGTAGTCCTTACTTCACAAAGTATTTTCACTTTCTAATTTGTCAATTTTTATATTCGCATTTTTAATATGTAATTATTTGTGATTAAAATATTGAAATACCAATAGAACATTGCTCTATACTGGTGGTATGCTATTTGCTGTCACCTAAACTTAATTAATAATTAGGAAGTGGGATACTACAGTACACCGTGAGGTTATTATCAGGGGAAAAAAATGGAGAGAGCAGAAGTAAAGAGTTTTCACTGAAGAAAGCAAATATAATGGAAACAAGCAAGGATCCACAATTAGTGATGGGGAATCATGATTTGAATGTGCCTCAATTATTCCATTTTATTGCTAGTGCTATGACCAACATCACTATACAACAGGTCCTTCTGTTTGGAGATATAGTATCTTTTTGTATGGTGATGAACAAAGAGTGGACATGGGGAGTTCGATGGGAAAAATCCAAATTTCCATCTAAAACATGATTGTAGAGCTGGCTATTTATTACCATAATTATTTCTTTACTTGGGATATTTCTTTACTTATAAAGAAAAACTCAGACTTTGGGTCAGACTACTATGACCGTGTTTTTCTACTCAAAACAAAGCTCACTCCCTTCCCAGTGGGGCCAAATTTCAATTTGTAAAGGTTATAAATAAAATATGAACACATGCTGATCCAAATCTAAAGAAATTCCAAGAAAAAAATATGGTCTTCCCAATTCTGTATTGTTTGGTCTGTCTGGACATATGCATGTAGTGGGGTTTTATTTATAAAGACACAGTACAGATTGTATATCATTTTCCTGTTATAGGAGAAATGAGGCTTTATTCACAATGGATTGTATTTCTGGGCATCAAAATTACTTTCTACCTGCATCAAATCCCTGTGTTTCCATGATGAAGAGAAAGCCTTTGTGTGCTAATGAATGACACTGTACAATTTATAATCAAAGTTTATGAATTTCTAGTTTGCAACATTCCCTTTTCAAACACCTACAGACTTTCAATGTGTTTCCAACTGCATTTACAGAGATAACAATCTCATCCTAATAATGCTCTAATATTGGATTACAAGGAAGAACACAATATCAGGTTGGAATGAAAGACAGTTTTTTTCCAGTGAAGCAAATTGAAAACAAAACAAAACAAAAACTGAACTTGTTTCATTTCTTAGTTTTAGAAGTTTTAGAAATAATTTGCTTTATTTTCAATCACTAAATCCCTAAGCTGTTAAAAGGCAGAAGTGAAAAATACCGGTATATGGCAACTGCTTATTGGATTTTAATTCTCCCCTGTGAATTCCAGTCAGAAATTCCCATTATTAGTATTTTATTTATTGGTAGTTTATTTATTTGTAGACATTTTGTCTGAGAGCATTAAGATTCATTAGAGATATAAAAAAATATGTAAGCCATCGACAGATAATGGTTTCCAGCTTTGCGGAAACAGGTTTATCTTGATAATACAATAAATTTACTCTAAGAATTCAATTGCTCTATGCTTGGATTTCCGGCAAATTTAACAACATGGAACACAGCCAGGAATCTACAAGTAATGGGAAACAAGGTCTCTGAGAAGCCACATGCTAAATGAAAGGATCAGTCATGAAAAGTTGTGCCTACAAGAGGGGCCCATATGTTCTCAATGAAACTTTCAGTTTTCTGTTTGCACACAATCCTAACAAGTCCTATTTCCTCCTGTCCACTCTAACTTTCTTCTTCTAATGTAATGGTCAAAGTGGTCCTTTTATAACAGAAAATTGGTAATGCTACACCCTGCTTGAAAATTTCATACAAAGAACATGCCCAATATAGGTTTGTGGAAATCAACTTCTTAAAAATGTGCTCTACTGAAAGGGCAGAATATTAAATTAGATGCAGATGTATAGAACTGCCTACAATTATAAGACAAAAGTATATTCTGGGTTTGTGGAGATAGATGGCTTCAGGTTGTATAACTAGATGACTAATCCTTACTGATTGGAATCCTTTATTTCCAATTATTCACTATGAGAGGAAAAAAAAGGTCTTAACTACAACAAGTATCTAAGAAATTTTGGGGCTTATATCTTTGTTTTTTGGGTATAAAGAGTTTTTCCCTTTTTTTCTTATATAAGTCTTAATTATATACTAAGACACATATCAGACACATTAGCTTCAAAGTATAGAATATTCTTCAGAAACAAAGGATAGGCCAGGATACTACTCCCTTTAGCAGAAACTAACAGGAGTCAATATAATTCAGTGAGGGCAACCACTAGAAGGAATGGTTTTTAAATATGCAGTAACTTCAATTAGCAATTTAAGGATCTGACTACTCATCAGGCCATGTGCTAGGTATCTGAAAAATATATTCCCTCATTCAGTCACAAAATACTCACATGTGTCTTTGTGCAAATGAAGGTCAGAGAGACTCAACTTTTCTTAGTGAAAATAAGATGTCTGTCAAATCTCCGGTACATCAAAATATAATTAGCATAATTTTTCTGTGACATCATAAAGGAAATGAAATGCTAATTTGCATTGACTCTAGGAATATGAAAATCAGTCAGGTATAATTTATGAGTATTTAGCCAGTAATATCCAGAGAAGAGTCACTTCAGTATATACCTACTAAAAATGAACAAATGAACTTCTTGATGGAGCAAGACTTATCTTTAGACTGCTTGAATAAATTTAATACTAATGATAATGACAATGTTAGATGATATTGCAACCTATGGGCACTTTCATGAACATTGGCCATGTTTATATGTACAATCTGATTTAGGATGTTCCACTTTTACTGAAAAGGTATCTGACATTTATTCATGAAAAGACTGAAGCTCAATACCTTCAAATAATTTGTTAGAGGGACAGAAACTCTGGATGAAGTCTACTGTGATTGCAAACTCTTTATTCTTTTCTCTTAGCACTTAACTGGTTCATGACTATTTAACAATACCACATCTGTCCTTGCCATAATCATGCACTCACCCAGCCAACTCCTGATAATACATTTTGTTTCCCACACACTTGGTCAAGATATTGGCCTAGACAATGAACACTCGAGTTCTTTGTAGGTGGTTATCCTCATTGTAGATAAATGCATTGACTTTTTTAGTATACTTTTCTGGAGTAACCTCAATGGCTGACACTCAGTCCCTCAGTCTCACAACTCTGAGAGCAAGTGAAAAAATTAAGCTTCTGAGATTGAAAAGCACAGGAACAGAAAGACCTCACCCATGTGAACTCCCCAAATTCAGGTGTCTCTTATAGTTTATAATCAGTGGTTTTCTGACATTCTGCAGACAATGGAAGGTGTTCTAAGGAATGCCCCATACCTCCGCAAGTTTATCAACAGAAATTTCTCCAGAATAGATCTTTAGATCAGAAGCGCAAGTCTCTGATGTGCCAATGAAGAGTTTTCCGATAGGAGGAAAGAGACTCAAAGAAGGTTAGATTAAGGAGGGTTTGTAAAGTTGGTTGGGGAGTCTGGAAGACAAGAGTAGGAGGCTTCCATTCATTTCCTTCCTCAGCACTCAAAGGTCTTTTCTTTCAGTTTGGCTGTTTCTCTTTCAAAATTGGATTAAAAATACCTCAGAGCTCAACAGAGTGTGTCTAGTAGACAAGGTCATGGCGGTGGGCAGTGACTGTCTGTCTACGTCTTGGGCAGGAGTGGGTCCCCCTTGCACTTGCAATTTCTATTTACAGCTCAGCTGCAGGGGTAGACAGTAACTCCTGAAGAGCAGGATAGGAATCTGTGTAGTCGCCATTCAGCTAAAGAACTGTCCTTCACAAAGTATGCACTGCACTGAAGAGGAAGTGGCTAGTTCAAATTTCCACATCTATGGGCAATATTCATAAAGGACTAGTTTGAGAAACACACCTTTATTTAGATCCTTCTTCATTCCTTTATTTTGCTTCCAACACGTGTGTGTTTGTGTGTGTGTGTGTGTGTGTAATACATCAGTATACAGGTAAAAAAGTTAGAACCAAGAGAAAATAGAATAAAGCAGAACAGAATTAGAAGGTGCATGGACACGCACATGAGGATAGACTTTAATAATCAGTCAATTCTCAGGCAGTTCATCATTTTACTTCTTGATTTAAGGAGATAATGTCTTCATATCTGTATCAAATGATTATATATATAATATATATATATATATTATATATATATTACCTGGATTTTCAACTGGCATATTATCTAAATCATTTCAATTTTGTTCTATGAATTCTTTAAAGAAGTTGACTACACAGTATTTCCACACATTATAAATGAGGTAGATGCACAGAGAATTAAAATGTTGGAACTGTTACAGCAATAGTTTAAAGCTCAAATCCCCTTAGCTAAAAAAAGGTAATAAATTCTTTGTTTCAAACAAGTGTTAATGGGCATATGTGCAGATTTCCTTTTTTCTTAGATAACTGACATACGAGCCACTTTCTGCTACTACACATTGTTGACTTTCTTATCTGAACATTAAAAAAAAAAAAAGATTACTAAAAAACCATGAATGAACTTTTAAGTTTCGTGATAACCTTCTGGGATTTCCAAGGAGGATTTGGAAGTCTGATCAACAAGGACAAAAAATGGCATGTTTCCTGCTTTACTTGATTGCTTAGCTAAATAAAGACAGTAACATTTACTCCAAATAACCTTCAGGTAACTGAGAACATCTGCTAGAATTGAACAGAATTCCTTTGCCCTCTCCTCTAAGGTTACCTATTACTGTATAGGTAGGAGATAACTGAGATTTTTTTTTTTTTTGGTCAGCTATGAAAAGGTAACTGCTGTCTGTTCAACAGAGCTGACTGGAAGCTCCCAACCCAGACTCACTGAATGGGAGATGCTGGTTCATTTGATTGTTGACATGGTATTATGAGTGCTTAACAACTTCTTGGGAATGTGCTGCCTTATAAAAGGCAATCTGCAGCAGTTGTGAAAAGGAATTAGTTACTCTAGAACATTAAGGTTAATAAGATCATTGTCTAATGTTCTAAGAGGCAGGGAAGATCTGCTGAACTGAGCATGTCAGGATACTGTTTGCATTGACTGGAGTCTACTGGAGTCCAAGAGAAATACCTCATGTACCTTGAGAGAGGGCTCTGGCTTGCAGTGATATGCTGTGAAGTGGCCCACTCATTAACAGGAATGATGATCCTTTAGGCCTATTACATGAAAAATCAATTAAAAGGAAGGAAAAAAATAATTTCTGGCTACTAAATTATTTATTGCCTCACCTACGTTCAGTAATATGGAGGAAAATGTCGTCCTAATTATCTGCTACCTTTCTATTCCTTTTTATCAGGCTCTACTCATCAATTCACATGTCCAGCTTACCCCATAAAAGAGAAAAAAAGTCAGAATTTGTCTTTTCTTTTCTGCCACTTCTGCTCTGTCTGATTTGATACTCTACAAATGTGTATAAATTCATTCTTCTATAGCCATCCATTTATTTACTGAATATTTAATGTTAGCTCCTAAAGAGGCACAACCTAGCAATAATTACTGGATAAATTAATGAACTGAAAATTAAGCACCATACTGATTGCTACATTTGGCTCCATATCCCAGCTTATTAGCCTCCCTGATCCACAAGAATTTCACTATCCTTTGTTTCCCTTCCTAGCATTTTAGTCATCCATGTCCCTGAACAGTGTTTGATGTTACTCTATCTTCCAATTTTGATCTCTCCAGTGTTCTCAAAAGGGGACTTAAATCTGGCTCCCAGAATCTCATCCATTTCAGCAATACCTAGATCAATGTTCTCGCCAAAGGTTGAAGAACATGGATTCAGGTAACAAGATTCAGGTAACAAGATAAATGCATTCAGCAAGATTCAGGTAACAAGATAAATGCATCATACTTGTATGGAGTGAAATAATTTCTAACAGGCTTTAAGTTATATAAATACTACTTTGGTCTGTAAGGTTTCTCAAGGAAAGTCAGTTGTGCCCTCGGCTCCCTGGACCACTTGGCAGGGGTGGGGTGCAAAAAGGCACTTGTATATATAGTATGGGAAAAAGGCACTTGTATATATGATATTAAGTATATATTAAGTATATATGGTACTAAGAATATAATTAGGAGCAAAAAAACTGTTGGCAATGACCTTGATTATGGTTTTGCAGAGTTATTTTGCCATTAAAGTACAAAACATTTAAGTGTAACTGTAATGACTTTTCATTGAAAATGAGTCAAAGTACACATTTTAAATGCAAACTCATTAAAAACCATTCAGTACCAGTACTAACTAAAAGATAGTATTAGCCTCATTTGTTGCTGAAAAAGAAAGAGAAAAAATCAAGTAATCCTTCTACAACTAGAAAGGAAGTTAATTATTACAATTTCCCATCCTCATTTATAGTGCAAATCAAGTGAGAATGTTTCATGTATAATAGTCACCAGCTAGCAGAGAGCATAACTTTTTAGGATGCAGAATTCAGACATCAGTTATTTCCTATCTTAACGTAAATTCTGTGAGACTATTATCAAGTGATACTTCAGAACTTCTCACCATTCATTCCATCTCTGTAAAAACTTGCATTTTGTAATTTATTCAGTACTAACAGTCCATTCCTTCCAGTTAATCACTATCAAAAATTTCCCCGAAGTGTCTAAAAAAGTAATCCTCAAAATGTTTCACTAAAAGGTGTTAGAATGGCTATTATCAAAATGACAAAAGAGAACAAGTGTTAGCAACCTTCCTCAAAAGTTAGAAATAGAGCTGCCATATGATTCATCAATCTCACTTCTGGACAAATATCTAAAGGAGAAACTGTCAGTGTCTTGCAGAGATACCTGCACTCCTATATTCACTGTAGCCTCATTGACAACAGCCAAGATATGGACATAATGTCTATCATTGGATGAATGAATAAAAAATTAGTATATTTAGTACATACACATACAAACACACAGTGGAATACTATTCAGCCTTAAAAGAAATCTTGCCATTTGCAACAATATGAATAAAACTGGTGGACATTATGCCAAATGAAATAAGCCAGACACAGAAAGACAATACTGCAGGATCTCACTCACATGCAGAAGCTATAAAAATGTCAAGAACTCCTCAAACTCAACACACACAAAACAGACAAAAAAAATGGGCAGAAGATATGAACAGACGCTTCTCCAATGAAGACATACAAATGGCTATCAGACACATGAAAAAATGTTCATCATCACTAGCCACCAGGGAGATTCAAATTAAAACCACATTGAGAAACCACCTTACACCAGTTAGAATGGCCAAAATTAAACAACAAGTTTTGGAGAGGATGTGCAGAAAGGGGAACCCTCTTCCACTGTTGGTGGGAATGCAAGTTGGTACAGCCTCTTTGGAGAACAGTGTGGAGATTCCTCAAGAAATTAAAAATAGAGCTTCCCTATGACCCTGCAATTGCACTACTGGGTATTTACCCCAAAGATACAGATATAGTGAAAAGAAGGGCCATCTGTACCCCATTGTTTATAGCAACAGTGGCCCCAGTCATCAAACTGTGGAAAGAACCAAGATGCCCTTCAATGGACGAATGGATAAAGAAGATGTGGTCCATATACACTATGGAGCATGATGCCTCCATCAGAAAGGATGAATATCCAACTTTTGCAGCAACATGGATGGGACTGGAAGAGATTATGCTGAGTGAAATAAGTCAAGCAGAGAGAGTCAATTATCATATGGTTTCACTTATTTGTGGAGCAAAACAAATAGCATGGAAAACAAGGGGAGATGGAGAGGAGAAGGGAGTTGAGGGAAATTGGAAGGGGAGGTGAACCACGAGATATGGACTCTGAAAAACAATCTTAGGGTTTTGAAGGGGCAGGGTGTGGGAGGTTGGGGGAACCAGGTGGTGGGTATTAGAGAGGGCATGGATTGCATGGAGCACTGGGTGTGGTGCAAAAGCAATGAATACTGTTACACTGAAAAGAAATAAAAAATTAAAAAAAAATGTTGAACTCATAAAACCAAAGAGTAAAGTGGTGGTCATCAGGGGCTGGGAAGGCAGGGGAAATGAGTAGATATTCGTCAAAGTATACAAATTTCCAGCTGCAAGATGAATAAGCCCTTGGGATCTAATGTACAGTATGGTGATGACAGTGAATAATACTGTATTATATATCTGAAACTTTCTCAGAGAGTTGGTCTTAAGTGTTCTCACCACATATACATGCAAAAGAAACCATAACTACATGAGGTCATAGAGATAGTAATTGGTTTGGCAGCAGTAAAAATTTCACTATATATGTATATCAAAACATCACCTTGTATACCTTAAATACAAACAATTTACTCCTCCAAGGATACCGCAACAAAGCTGTCTAACCCCTCACACTTCATTTCAGCTGAGTTTAATAAAGTTTCAATCTCTTAACCTTGATTACTCCTGTAACTGCTAGGCTCCCTTATCTTTTTTTTTTTTAAAGATTTTTATCTATTTATTTGATAGAGAGAGATCACAAGTAGGCAGAGAGGCAGGCAGAGAGAGAGGGGAAAGCAGGCTCCCCGCTGAGCAGAGAGCCCGATGTGGGGCTCGATCCCAGGACCCTGAGATCATGACCTGAGCCGAAGGCAGTGGCTTAACCCACTGAACCACCCAGGCGCCCCCGCTAGGCTCCCTTATCTCACATCTTCTGTCTTTGGCATAACAAGGTCATCTTTCATACCAGAGTCTGGTTGAAAATTCATAGGAAAAGATTGATTCATGTGGTTTGGGTCACATATACAGTAGATCCACCAACTACAGCTCCTAAGGCAGAAAAATGGTGTAATATGGAAGCACTCTCAGAGCCACATGGCTTCAATCAAGGAGTAAGCCTTCCCCCACTGAAGGAAGAAATACTAGGGAGATCCAACAGCAGTAACAATTCTACTACATGGCTTATTTGAATATGAAATGTAATCATTCCTTTACTACAGACTGCAATCATCATTTGAGGGAGAAGTTTTATATTTCTTTCTCATTATTATTATCTACTTGTATATTACCCTCTACCCTGGAGATGACTGGATAGGGGCAGTCTGAGTGGGGTTCTAGGATCCCAGTGTGTGGCTGTAGAAGCTATTCCTTAAATGGGGGCTAAACTTAGCCATGAGGACGAGGTGGGAGGAGCTGCTTGAGGAAGGCCAAGTGTTGAAACACACTAAGCAACAGGTTGAGATATCTATATTTTATTCTTCTGGCAACAGAAATAATCAGAAACTTTAAAGCTGGAAGTTATATTTCTATTTGTGTTTTAGAAAACAACTCGAGCAAAAATGTGTATGGCTAAACAGAAGGAACAAGAAATCAGAGGCAGAAAATCATTTTAAGAGGTTTACTATAAGCATTCCACACGAAAGGATTAGCTTCTTCTGGATTTGAGAAACACTGAAAAGGAGGCAACAGTAGAATCTGGAGTTAAGTGGTAGCTGGGAAAAAGCACAATAGTGAAAAGCAAGGCAGATTTTGAGCTACTGGGGAGAACATCAGGCTAAGAGGCGGATAATTAGTAGATACTTAATGGTAAGCAGAAATTAATGTTGTAAATGGAAAGTGTTTCTGTCCTTTTAAAATAGACTAGAAAGATATTTAAATAATCCTGTAGTTTAAAAATTTCCAAAGGACAGAATATTCTAAAATGCACTCAAAATAACTTTTTGAATTCAGATGGTAAGATATGGGAGAAGTGAATCACAAGGCCTAAAAGTAACGTGTGATGGTACCATATGCTGCGGCTTTCAGTAACTTCACTTGTTCTTAAAGACAAAAATAAAAATAAAAATAAAAATACATGTTTAAAGATCCACCAACATTATCAAAAGTACAGATCATGGTGCATAGTTACTTTTCCTTGTGGACTACAGAGTCTGCCTAATTCAAAAATCACTACCACACACACTACATACCTACAGCCCAATTTTCTGCCTAAAGGAGCTTCAACGTGCCTATTTACAACTCACTGGACTTCATTAAAACTCTATTAACAATTGTTCAACTGATTGGACCTCTTGGTGTAAGCAACAACGATTCAACAACAGCCCAGAATTAAGATGTGTTTTGGCCCTCACTTGTAACATTGATCAAAATGCAAGCAGGCAGGTCAGCTTGCATTTGTTCAGGAAATGATTCTGCCTGTATTTTTATCTAAGTCAAAAATGTCAAATTAATCAGGAAAGAATCTCTAAATGTTGGGAGTTATTTTTTGTTTAAGCCCAATAAAAAATGAAGTCATATTCCACCGGTGTTATCATAGATAAAACTTATCAAAGAGGATAATTCTAAAGAAGTGGCTGGTGCATATCTAAATTTTTCATTTCCATCTGAAATACAAGTTAAGTCTTTTGACCACTACCAGTGCTTTACAAACTTAGGATTCATGATCTTTTGTTCACATGAATGAAATTCTAGTAAATATGTATTCACAGGATATTTATTAGACCACTGACAGGGTATCAGGCACTATGGAAAAAGATAAGATGATAATAATGAGTATATTAATAAAGCAATTTTTCATGTTACCATTTGCCAGAAAATTCCAAAAATTTCTCACATATTTATTCATTAACTTTCCTTCAAAATGTTATGAACATAAGCCTAAAAAGTGGTGAAACTGAGATTTAGAGCCAGATTCTCTGTTTCTAAATTCATTCCATGGTGAAAAATGAAAAATACTGAATTCCACTGGAGCATTACAAATAAATAGCTTGAGAGTACAAAAGCAAGCACCCTGACATCCAGCAATCTGGAGGTACATATGCAAAGTGTTTGGACTGCTTCATGCCTTGGAGGTGGCTGGGGCACGCCCATAGACATGGCTGACACCATACCAACAGGGTAAATCTCTTGGCAATTGGTCTAGCCCCAAATCTTGAGCAACTGTCTCAACTCTCCTGCCCCAGTTCCAAATCCCTTTTGCTCCCTGCCTCTTGCTTTATATATCCGTGGAGGACTTTCACTCATCATATTGAGTTATTGCAGACTGTTTCTCCTTCACAAACAACTGTGGCTTTTCAACTTGAGTATGACACTCATGGGGCCCTTGGCGAAGCTTTGTCTACAGTCATTTGGGTTCCTTTACAGTGAATCACTGACCTCATCTCTGAACAACTCTTCAGTTGGGACATTCTTCCTCCCAGTTAATCTCTAGGAGAGGAAAGCAGACATAGAGGCCCCTTACTTTCTCCTAGTTAGTTTTTCTAATTTTGACAAAGATATTTGCGCAAACCCAGATTTCTAAAATAAGAGCAAGTGAAGAATCATAAAATTTATAATTTCTCTAAAGAACAATTTTTTAAATATAGTTCATCGTACAACATTTGCTCAAAACAGAAGCAGACCAATAATGTTTTATTGGTCTCTTTCACGCTAAACCTCTGTTAAAGGTACACTAAATCTCGTTACTTTACTGCACTTCACTGCAGAGACCTTAGGACATGTGGTGGAAATCCAGGGTCCAAAGTTTGGGGTGAAGGAGTCTGACTGTGGAGAAAGGTGAAGTACAGAAAGGATGTGTGATAATTCGTGGCTCTCCTACTACTCCAGGTTTTACACAGAAGACGCTTAGTTTTGGTCATTCAAGTCATATAGTAGCTTCACCGAAAAAACTGGCAATCCCAAATTCATTATTACCATGCCACTCCCCATTCATTTTCGACTCTACAGGAAAGAAAAGCAAATGTAATAAAATGAATTCTGAAATAGAATCATTGATCCTGCAAAGCCTGTAGTTTTGCCTCTAATCATTTCCCACTTTTTCCTGATTCCTTTTGAACTGGCATTTTTCCTCTAGAGAAACTGAAGGAGGCTTCCTTTCAACGTCATTAGTTATTTTCCTCTCTCCATATACCAAATCTCACTCTACTAAAGGAATTTCATACTTAATGATTAGAATATTGATCACTAAATTTGCTGGCTCTGAAACCATCATCTATTTTTGTGTCAAAAAGCATATTTTGCTTCAAAAAAGCTAGCACAATGGGAACACAAAGCAAAAGGAAAAGTCTACAAGAAAAAAAATCAAAAGCAATTCAACAGAAGTATTATTTACCAAACACAAAACCAAACACACCAATAATGTGCCCCTTACCCTGTAGGTATCACTTATACCTGGGTGTGAGTCAAAACAGCACCACCTACCAAAACATAATTTTCACTCATGCATGCATTTATTCACTTAACAAATGTCCGCTGATAACCAACTATAAACAAAACACTATGCTAAGCACAGAGCATAGAGAAATGGAGAAGACAAAGTCTTTGTCTACAAGTAGCTTCTAATAAAAAAAAAAAAGAAACCAAGTACTCACAATATAGTGGAACCTTGTTTCATGGAGCCACACTGCTTACTTTCAACTCTTGGTTTTGCTACTTACTAGCTTTCCAAACCTCACCTTCCACACTGGAGGAAAGGATTTAAAAGGGTTCTCGTCACATGCGTTTGTTGTTAAGGTTAAATGAGATAAGGCACACATGTACTTTGTGCAGTAACTCTCTCACAGTCATCAAGACATAATTATTATTGTGAACATCTGCTACTTAATGATACTAAAACTTTCTCACATGTGCTCACAACGGTTCAGAAGTCATGGGACATTCAAACACAATGGTTCAGAGGAGAGATGATCTACTTTTATTTGGTGTTAAAAGGATGCTCAGGAAGAATTTAGGGCATTTGTGACAGACAGTAAAGAAAGAATATGATTATAGTTTACTGAGATGGTGCGGGGCACAGGAAATGGAGTATACAAATTGAATGTAGTTTTTTTTTTTTTAATTTTGAGAATGGAAGAATGGTCACTTTCCAGGACAGTAGAATTTCACACTGCACAAATACGTAATAGGTTTTTCTCTAAGTGATGGTATTATCAACATTTTACTTTTCTTCCCCAATTCTAAAGTTGGGTCCTTGTATCTTGGGGGAAAATAAATGGACTTCTGGCTTCTATCAAGTCCTGCCTAAATTAAGAACAACTGCTATTACTCCTCCCGCTACTAGTCTGTGTTAGTTTACCTACCAACTTGGATGTGGTGCTTTGGGGGTATCTACTGAATGTCAGAGATTATCAATGATTTCTAGTTGACTATTGGTGACAGAAAAGTCTGGTTCTAGCTCACACCATTACGGCTAAAGCAGAAATTGCTCAACTGGAACCTTATGTATTTAAAAGCATCCCAAGTGATTCTAACAGAAAGCCAAGTTTGCAAACAGTCAGGTTAGGCACAGTCGCCGTCTTCTTCCCTCTGCACTGGGAAGCTTCCTCATAGGAGTGAGGAGGTGACTCTGCCAGCCAACATCAGTGATCATATGATTAGCTGGGGCCAAGGGCTAAGGATCTGTGGGACTTAAATTGCACTAAAATAAACCAAGAAGAGCATTTATGCACCATACTTGCAACAATATAAATAATAAACAAAACTGTCCCTTCCATCTGCACAAGTGGGAAGTGTTTTCATAAAGGACGTTAGAATACCCATGTGTGGTTTTGCCACACAGAATTCCTTCAGACATTTTATCTTTGAGACTCACCTTAACCCATTTAAAAGTGAACTACATATCTGTATCCACGAATTTAATTCTTTCAGACTTGTACGACGCAAACACAACAAAATACCCCCTTCTAAGCAAAAACAAAAACCCACAAACTTCTCTGACTAATGTATGCATTAAACATTGTAGCCATTTTTAGAGGCCATTTAAAGAGCTTTATCATTTTCCTTATTTTTAACTGGTATATTTTGAAAATTCAATTCACTCTTCCATACAGTTCAGGCAGCAGCACACAGAACAAAAAAATACCTGATCAGACTGAAGCCATTATCCATACACTGATTTTTTTTTTTTTTGCTAACATTGGAATATTCTTCGAAATAAGTAAATTTGGTGAGAGATGGTAAAGAGCAATGTTTCCTGAAGAAAAGATTCATTTTCACTGTATTTGAAATATAATAGTCCAGAAGCCAAGAGGAGGCTTTCAGAAGTTAAGACTTCATGGAAACAAAATCAGAAGAAAATATATTTAATAATGACATATCAATAAGTATAGGGATTCTAATTCACTGATTATTTCAAAACATGTTATTCATTATTTTATCCATTCAAAAAATGTTAATCACAGGCCTCTGATGTATTCAGACACTATTCTAGATTCTGATGATGGAGTAATGAATAAAATGGAAAAAATCCCGGTCTCTAAGGATCTTGTAATTTACTAGGGGGACAGAAAAGAGGCAAATAAATAAACATATGTAATATATAATCTTGTAATTTACTAGGGGGACAGAAAAGAGGCAAATAAATAAACATATATAAAAAAGGGCATATATAAAAAATGGGAGCCAGAACGGGAAAATGAAATGGTAGCTAGAAAGGAGAGTGAAGCTTAAAAAAAAAAAAAGAGTTCTTTGGTTTATTCACTAAGTGAGAGAAATAACATCATGAACTTTGCTCTGGAATTCTTTCTGTCTGGATTGCCTTTTTTCCCAAATCCAAGTCTAATTCTCTTATATGCTCTGTTCAAATGTCATCTGTTCAATGAGGCCTTCACTGGTCACCTTATTTAAGATTGCATCCCTTTTCCACCCACCAGCGTTCCTTATCTGATCTCTATCTTCCGTATTTTCATTCTTGCTTGTGGTTATTTTCTGCCTCAGACGGCAAGAGCAACTTTCTGTTATGTTTACTGCTAAGTCCCCAGCACCTGGAATAGTATCAGAGACATACCTGTTATTCAATATGTATTTATAAATAAATGTTTGGATGAATTAATGAATAAGTGGGTCAGTAGAAGGTTTGACGTACCGTCGTTGAGGCACAGAAAGGACATTGTTTGGGGTGAACATAACGAACACTATGATGAACAATGAACAATAACTGGTTCCCACCATTAGCACCTACTCTCTAGTGACTGGAAGCAAAGAGACAATTCCATTTCAATATGATGAAAATTCTGGGTACTCTGGAAACACATAGGAGTTTCCTCCTCTGATGTGAAATAAAGGCAGGCTAATCTCGATGGGGTGACAGCTAAGTGGAGACCTGAATATAGGGCTATCCAGGTAAGAACAGAAGAGATAACAGCATGTACAAAGTAACTGGTGATGAGGGAGAGCTTGCCACTTTCTGGGAACTGTAAATATTTGTACAGGTGAAGCTGAACACAAAGGACTTGATGCAGAGTACAAGGAAGAGTCACTGAAGAGCTTTACATAGGAAACCACAAGATCATTATCTGCAATGTTGGAGAGAATGATTGGAATGTGGATACTAGAGACAGTTAACTTAGCATTAGATGATAGTGGACTCAACTTTCATAGTGGCATTCAGGGTGGGAGGAAGCATACGAAGTCTGATGTTAGGGCATGCCCTTCCCCAGGATGCAAGCAAGAATCTATAGTTCAAGAAAGTAAGAATAATGAATCCTTTAATGCCTTCCAGTAGCCAAGTATGTTATCTGCAAATTAAGATTTGCTCCTAGAGAAGTTCCATAGCTGAATCCTTCTCTCTGCTCTCCTTCAAGTACCCATGAGTCAACACTGCTTTTCCAATTATCATTGCCCACGCATGGGATTTCAAAGCTAAATAGAACTGCTGTGCCAACTATCCAAAGCACCAACAGGTGGAAGCATCTTTTGTAGAAACCAGAAAAGATATCAGGTGTTAGTCTAGGAAAGAAATTGTCTAAAAGAATAGAAGACTTTAAAAAGAATAGAAAGAATTTAAATAGAAGACTTCTAAAAGAATAGAAACTTTCTGGAACTTCCTTCTTTATCTCTTCTCTAAAACCCTTGTTTCCTTCTTTGCCTTTGCTTTACCCAAGAGCGTTGTGTTTTTCCCTTAGAATGATGTAAACAGATGCGTGCTCTTTAATCTCTTATGTTAATTCTGCCTCTTTCGTCACTTTTTTCGTTCTTCTTTGCTCATATATATGCATATATATATATATGTATATATATATGTACACACACACACACAGACATACACACAGACACACACACAGACACATACAAACATCCTATATTTTTATGCTGGAAGCTTCACCGTAATTCTTGGGGTCTGCCCTTCCTGATTCTGCACCTCTGTCATGCAACACAAGTTCTGCTCTCAAAAAATGTTGGAATAAATGCAGGTACGTTAGATATGAAATGAAGAACAGTATTTCTTATTTATAGACACACACATTGAAATACCTGGAGTTGGAAACAACAACAACAACAACCCAGAATAACTGTACCAAGATGAAGGAAGGAGATGCCACTGTGGCGTATGTGTCTTAGTCCAGTCAGGTAGCCATAACACAATAGCATGGACTGAGGGACTTAACTGCCAGAAGTTTATTTTCTCACAGTTCTGAATGCTGAGAAGTCCAAGATCAATGTGCAGGTTTATCTGGTTCCTGGTAAGAAGTCTCTTCCTGGTGTGTAGTCAGCTGCCTTTTCACTCTGCCCTCACATGGTGAACAGAGAGAGAGAGAACTCCAGTGTCTCTTCCTCTTCTTCTAAGGGCATAGGCCCTATCAAGTTAGGGTTCAACCCTTATGATCTCACTTAACCTTGATCACCTCCTCACAGGTCCTATCCCTAAAGATAGTCACCTTGGGAGCAGAGCTTCTGCACATGAATTTTAGGGAGACACAATTCAGTTCATAACAATATGCATACTTAATGAATGTCTGACAAACGTTCTCATACTCAGTACTTTTATGTTCCAGTGTTTCCCAGATTTTTCATACCCATTACCACTTTTTATTTTTTTTTTAAAGATTTTATTTATTTATTTGACAGACAGAGATCACAAGTAGGCAGAGAGGCAGGCAGAGAGAGAGAGAGAGAGAGAGGGAAGCAGGCTTCCTGCAGAGCAGGGAGCCCAATGCGGGGCTCGATCTCAGGACCCTGAGATCATGACCCGAGCCGAAGGCAGCAGCCCAAACCACTGAGCCACCCAGGCGCCCCCATTACCACTTTTTAAAATATCACACACTAGAAGTGTGTGCAGTGCTCTGGGACTAGTGGTTTGTTGGCAATGACCTCAGAAGAGGCTTGCTGTTAAGCCAGACGACCGACATTTGAATTCTAGCTTTTACATTCCTGCTTCTGAACAAGTTATTTACATTCTCTGGGACTCCATTCTCATCTATAAGATGGAGATAATACATCCCACCATGTTGCTGTGAAGCCTGAATGAATGATACATGTGGAGATAGCCGAGCTCGGGAAAATGCACAGCAAGTACACAGCCTTCAGACTTCATTCAGTCTAGTCTTTTGTCTCCGTGACCCCCATCAACACTTAATTTCTTACTGGTACTGTTCAGATAACTGGCATTTATTCTGTGCCGGACATTGTTATAAGTAACTGTTCATAGTTGTGACATCTAAATTAATACCCACAAACATGAAGTAGCTAGTACTATTACTCTCAGGAAACAAAGACAGTTTCTACTGACATAGAAGAACCTAGTGACAGTTCCTCAGCCTCCTCAGAGACTGAGAAAAAGCTAGGAAAGGTAAGGCAAGAAGTCCCTAAACTTTGAGACAGGGCTTTTGATTTCTCTGAGGTCCTGAGACGATAGAGGGTGACTGGCATTAACAACCTCTAGCAACTGTCCCTGCTTCTGAAAGGGGTGGCATATTAGCTTCCTGTTGCTACTATAACAAATTACCACCAATTTAGGGGTTTAATACAACCCAAATTTATTCTCTTACAGTTCTGGGTATCAAAAGTCTGAAATGGGTCTCAGGGCTGTGTTCCAAGGTGGTAGGGGTGATTGTGTTTCCCTGACTTTTCCAACTTTGAGCAGATTCCTCCCTTCCTGGACTCATAGCCCTGCATCTCTCCAAACTGCTTTCATCATCAAAACCCCTTCCCTGATGCTGACTCTCCTGCCTTCCTCTTCCCCTAATAAGCACTCTTGTGGTTATACAAATCCAACCTAGGCAATCCAGGGTAATGGTTACATCTGAAGATCATCACGACATCCGCGAAGTCCCTTTTGTTATATGAGGTAACATATTCAGAGACTCTGGGCTTTAGGACAAGGAATTCTTTGGGGAGCCATTTTCCTGCTGACTACAGGTGACTCTGGGCACCATTACTTCCATCCCACAACAGCTTCTGGACAAATAGGTAGATACTCAGTGTAAGGTGGGCCAATCAGCTTTATCTTCCCCCAGTTTTATATTTGCTGATTCAGGCACTGATGTAGGCTGTAAGATATTATGTTGGCAATTCTTATGAAGGCCAGGCCAGGATCACCTCAGTGAACCAAAATCAAGCACAATGTGAAACTGGAGAGAGGGTGGGGCAGAAACTATGAGGAAGCAAACACTAAGTCGACAAGGAAGTGAACGGAACAAATACGCAGAAAGAAGCAGAGTTTCGGGACATCTTTCATTAACAATCTCTATATTCCTTATTAGATCTAGTTTTAAAACTCCTCTCCTTGCAACCTAAACAATTTTCATTAGTGCCATGCTTGAGCAGGGTGGAGGCCATCCTGTAAAGTCCTCTACCTACTCTAAAAACCCATGAAAATGCAGAATGGGGTTGTTGCAGGTATCACAGAGAATGGGAGGTTTGGGGGGCTCCCAGGCATACTGAAAAAATAAAGAGCTCATAGGATGAACAGAAGTCCTAAAATCCAGGATTGCAGGTTTTGCATATCTACCCAAATATGTACGGAGCTTTCCCTACTCAATAATTTGTTGTCATTTTTCTCCCTTCCCAATTCTACATTGTACTGTGACCAAAGATACAGAGCTCTGGTTCCTGAGAAACACTCACAAGCTGAAATACAGCTCAAACAGCATCTACTCCCTTGGCATCAGCTGTATTGTTCTATCTGACAGAATGGGGGACTCACCAAGTACTGTGCTAGGCACTTTCCCTGCATTATCTTACCAAGTCCATCCTACAAAGTAGGAAATGGTCTTATTTCATTTTAAACATTTTAACTGGGGTAAACTTTTTAAAAAGATTTTATTTAGTTATTTGTCAGAGAGCAAGAGAGAGAGCACAAGCAGGGGGAACAGAAGGCAGAGGGAGAAGCAGCTCCCCGCTGAGCAGGGAGCCTGATGCTGGGCTGGATCCCTGGACTCCAGGATTGTGGAAGGCAGATGCTTGACCAGCTGAGCCACCAGCCACAACACTGGGGTAATCTTTTTTTTTTTTTTTTTTTTTTTTAAGATTTTATTTATTTGAGAGAGCAAGATCACAAGTAGGCAGAGGAAGAGGGGGAAGCAGGCTCCCTGCTGAGCAGAAAGTCCAATTCAGGGCTTGATCCCAGGACCCTAGGATCATGACATGAGCCAAAGGCAGAGGCTTAAGCCACCGAGCCACCCAGGCATCCCAGCACTGGGGTAATCTTAACCTACTGTTGAATATTCCCTTATTAAAAATATATTAATCCTGGAAATGTAAATCCATAAACAAACCCATAAATTTATATGTGGAAAAGGAGCTTTGAAGAGAAACTTTCAAGGAAGGATGAGAAAGGGGTTCCAAGTGGTCACAATGATGAGAATGTCTAGTCTGGTTTCAGTTCATTGTCTTTCTTAATTTCATGAATTTCTTAAATTTTTTTTTTCCCCTGAAGCACTTTCTTCTAGCTCCAAGTCCTTTTTTATTTTTTAGTCTTTGACAGAAATCGCTTGCTTTTTCATCTTCTACAACTGATTGATAAGGAAAAGAATACTGGCTGAAACACTGCCTTTTGCCTTTGGCCTATTGTTAACCTGCATTCCCAAACTGCAGAAGCAGAGTTTGGGGGGATGCCCAGTCCTGGAGTCCAGCATGTACCTTTACAAACTTGAAATTCTTCTCTTTGACTGTGGTGATTAGATTCAGCCTCTGGGTATTCATCTGTTTTAAAGTTGTGTAGTCTCTAATTCAGCAGAGGAAGTTTCCTCTTCAAAGTACTCTCTCTTTATTAAACACACACACACACACACACATGCACGCACACACAAACCCATTTATTTATTTATTTGAGAGAGAAAGAGAGAGGGAGAGAGTTGGGGGAAGGGCAGAGGAAGAGAATCTTCAAGAAGAGTGCCCCCTGAGGCTGGAGCCTGACTCGGCTTGATCCCATGACCCATGACATCATGACCTGAGTTGAAACCAAGTTGAAACCAAGAATGGGATCTTGAAATGACTGAGCCACCCAGGTGCCTCTCAAAGTACGCTCTTTGATTGTAGTTTTAAAGACAGTCCAAAGATTTCAAGTGTCTTTTTTATTTACATAAAAATGAGATGCTTTAGAATCACTGGAGCTTCTAAGTGAATTAGAGGTGGAAGATAATCAAGCTTCTCATAACCCTTTACTGAAACCCACATTCTTCACCTTCAGTCCTAAAAGCCTTGGCAGATTGCTCCCCTTAAAATGCATTCATCTCTGCTATTTTCTCGTATAATGTAGGACTTAATACTCTGGAGCCAGTAGCTGAATTCTAGAGGGTGGAAAATTGGGGAGTTAGATTTAACAGGAGAAAAAAATTCAAAACCCCTCTTCTTTTCATTGAGGCTTATCACCAGCTTTCTGGGTTACAATTCATCTACTGTCAGGTAAAAAGAAGGTGTATTTCCAAGGAAAAGGCTGTCACAACGGGGACAGGACCACCACTCACTTGAACTTTCGGAGTATTCTCTGGAAAAAAACCCGTGAACCACCAGTCCAATCTAGAAATGCCATACAATGCAAGTATTCTACCACATGGGCCTTTTAACTACAGAATGATTATTAGAATGTTTTAGTTTTACCATGTGTATAATTAGCGAGGAAATACTTTTCATTTATTTATTTAGTTTAGTATGTATATATTAAGAATCTGCTCTCTACTGTGCCTGGTATGTTTTATCTTGATTAGCCACTGGTAATTTAAATTATTCATTTGAAGCCAGAAAATCTTAACTTCTCTATCCACCTACTTTTTTCAATGGCTAAAATATAGTATGAGAAGTAGCTGGTTTCTGCAAACTGTGCTTAAAGATTTTATTAAAGCTTTGTAGTCTACCAAGCTAAGGGAAATTATATCCAAATTGAAGAAATCTATACTATAAAAAGTTGAGCTCTTTTTGTTTAAAGACAATAAAATAAGCACTTGCTAAGATATCAATGCGGATGAACTAATCAAGGGCTTACCACAGCTAGCCTTTTGTAGGCGAACAGAACAATTAAAAAATGCACATACCATGTTTCTGTTAAGCTATGCCAAAGGCTGTTTGCTTGGTAGAGGATTTGGCTTAATAAGGGTGACAGCTGCTTGGTATGAGCAGCGACATTTCTAAAACGAGAACCCACTCAGAAATATAAGGCTTCATTCCTGCATTAATTGTAAACATGCAACAAAAGAAATGTTCCCTTCTTAAAGACGGAGAAGTAAAGTATGAAGTCGACACATAAGGGGTCATAACAACACTATGTGAAATTACTTGCTTTCAGTTTACAAAATGCCACTTGTGCATGAGACTTTGTACATGCTATTCCTTCTTCTCAAATCTCTCGCTCACTCACTCTGTCACGTGTGCATGACACACACACACTCCCAACTAGTTACTATACAACTCTCACTTTTCAGTTCAGATGTAACCTCATATACGGAGGTGAGTCCAACTCAAGCCTATCATTATAGCTTCTCTCACTGCATCCTCCACTTCCATCACAACACACATCATATTGTAGGTGATTGCCTGAGCACATGTTTGTATCTTTCAGTAGGGCATAAATTCCAAGAGGATAGGAACCACATCTACTACACACCTAGTCCAGTCTCCGCTTCATAGAGGGAACTCAATAAATGCTTATGAAATTTGTGCTTCCATGAAGGAACTTTAAAGAATGGCTTGTAGGCTATAATGAAGTTTCCGTTATGGATGAACATATTTAATGACAAGGTATGTCAGTCCATTGAGGTGAGGGGAGGGGAAGGGAGGCTTATTGATGACAGAAACAGAAAAATGACTGGCAGGAGGCAAACAACCCTTCCAAACTGCCTCTAGGAGAAGGGGAACCCTCAGCAAAGCTTCATCCTTCTTGCTGTGCCAGTAGATGTGTGTTCATCATTGAAATTAGTGAGTTGGACTTACTAAGCCTGGTATCACTGGACATTTGAATCTTAAAACAAACTCTTTGGGATCTGGTTCCAGGTGCTCCAAAGCAAATTTAAGATTATAAATTAACTATTGGGTGTTATGATGAGAGACTATTCTACATATGACAGAGAGAGAGAGAACCCCTATGCTCTAGACACTTATGAATCATATTCCTGGGCCTGCAAAATAGAAAGTAAGACCCTAGACTATGGCATTTCATCAAATTAATGCCTAGAATGGTCTGTCCATCTGCATGGCCAACTGGGAATTGTGACAAAGCAATCCTGTCTTCTCATGTCTTTCAAACTTCCATCAACCACTAAGCAAAGAAGAAACCTTCTAAATAGTAGCTTTTGAAATAGAAAACCAAACAGAAACCTATGAATTTGCCAATTTCTCTGTATTTCCTGTTATTGTTAGCAATTTAAAAGATTTTGTTGTGCATACAGTATGCCCAATTCCTAATTATGCCACAAGGTATATAGATAATGTATTAAGTAATGTTTTTCAAATTCAGGATTTAATGAAAAAATTGTCATGCAATCTGAGCTAACTTAAATTATATCAATTTATACTATTACTTGGCCAGATGGAATTATTAATGCTTAAAGCCCTTACACAACTTTAAAACAAAAATACATTTAAAAATTGAATGCAAATAAGACAAAATCCAATAAATTTTAAATTAACAAAACAAATATAATCAATGATAATGTTTTTTTGAAAGCAAAACTACCATTCCATAAAATATGAAAGTCATTGCTAAGAAATTTTTTTTTCTTTTTTGACATGCACATATTTTTATGTTTCTGTAATGAAAGCTCAGGGTGAAAGAGAGATACTGAGAATAAGAGAGAAGGGGAGAAGAAGGAGAGAGAGATACCTTGTCTATTTTGTGAATTGTTCTATCCTTGATGTAAGATGCCTGCACATGGTAAGTGTTTGATTAAAGACTTGTATGATTAATAAATACATTTCCTGACTGCTTTTCACCATTTAAAATTCTTTGCAACCATTGTTGAGGCAGTGACATCATTTACTTTGTTTAATGCTTTATTTTCCTATCCATTAACTTTCTGTCCTTTATTCATTAGTCCGGGGCAATAAAATTGTTACTTGGCATTATTGTAAATTCAAACATGGTCATCAAAACCAAGCAGCAATACTTTATTATAATGTGGTCATCAAGAGGATCCAAGGCATAGGTATATTCTTGTTTTCAAACCATGAACGGCAAAAACATAATTCTGGATTTGATGTTGGAACAGAAAAGAGCATTAATGAAAAAAACCGGTGGAAGACAGGCCAGAGTTTAGTTAATAGTAATGAACCAATATTTGATCTTAGTTTTGGCCATGGTAAGACAAGATGCTAATATTAGGGGACACAAATTGCTTGAGGAGCATCTGGGACATTTCTGTGCTATCTTTGCAACTTTTTGGCTAGTTTACACGTACCCCAACATTTTAAATGTTATTTTTAAAAATAAAGACAGAATTAAAAAAATATCTTTGGTATTCTCCAGTGTCCTCAGAGTCTTATGTAAATCATGGCTCTTCCACAGAGGAGTCTATAATCCAGTTAAGACAAAGTAGACACAAACCAACCTGAGAACAATTAAGTGATATTGAACATAGATACAGTAAAATACCAGAGAAAAAGGGATGTGAATATAAACTATGATCATCACTTAAGAGATCATGGACCTCTTGAGGCAGAAATTGATTTTGTTGATACATCGATGTTTCAGGTGGGTGTGGGGCAGAGAGGATTTTAGGGGACCATGATGAGGGAGACTATTGAAGCCGATGTAAGGATAGTGAACGAAAGGACTAGAATTGGACAGGGAGTGAGGGGGACTGTAAAAAAGTGGGATGTGAGATTGGATAAGGTAGTTGGGGGTTTGACAGTTGTGGGTGCCAAAGCTAAATGACTGATTAGCCTTGAAGAGGAGTAAATTACATTTGACTGGTCTTTGAGTTCCATGAAGGCAGCAAACGAGTATATTCATCTCTTTGTCTCCAGAGACTATCACAGCACGGAACCCAAGAGTATTCCATTTTTTATCCATCTGTATATTTGAGGGGTTGGGGGAAGCGGGGGGAGGCAGAAGGACAAGCAGATTCTTCTCTGAACTCAGAACCCACTCAGGGCTGGATCCCAGGACCCTGAGATCATGACTTAAGCTGAAATCAAGAGTTGGATACTTAACTGACTGAGCCAACCAGGTGCTCTACAATGAGTATTTCTTAATGTGGAGGAAATAACTTTGCACATACATCTTTACACACATTCCTAGAAGTAGAATTTCTTTGATATATATCATCTCTGACATATACTGGCAGATGGTTTCCCACTAGCCAAGTATTATGTAAGGTGATTGGCCACACCCTGTACAGTGAGTGTATTGAGAACAATTCAATTCGTTCTATGCATTCTATTTATAGCAGGTTTTAACATAGGGACCCAGAGGCTTACGTAATAATTGGAAGGACTTACAGAGAAAATTTGACTGTCACCCAAAATCTCAGCCTGCAGCAACAAAGTCTGTGGTTCTCAGTAGTTCACCTAGAAGCTACTATGAGCCTCAAAAACCTCTGAAGATACCCACCAACTATTTCAATCTGCAGTCAAATGCAGATGATCAAGATGCTCACCCTGAAGTCACTTCAAACTCTAGACCCGCCCTGTATCTAACTGCAACTGCCTCTAGAGAAAATTGGCCCCTCTTTCTCTTCTTCCTTCCAAAGCTCTTACAAATTCCTTTCATTGGCAGATATTGACATGGAACCACAGGAGAGGGAGGTTCTGAGAAAGTAGTTTTACTCTCTCTATGATTGAGACAAGCTCATACATCTTCAGTGAAACCCTGGTAACCTCATTACTGTAGGAATTTTATTATCATTCATGTAATATAAATGATATGCCAAATCTGACATAGAGCTCTGTTCTATAATATAATCAGTACGAGACATGATCCTTGTTCAGGGACAGTCTAAGTGGGACTCTGGTCCGGAAATACTTCTGGACCATGTGTTAAGTCATTAGGTCAAACACTGAGTTAGTTATACTTAGTCTAAAAGATAAGGAGGATTCCAGGACTAGTTAACTCTTATTAAGATGTTTATTTAGATCCTTTCTGCCTTAGATCTTTGATCTGTAGATGACTTGTATTGGCTTCGATAACTCCTCAGTAAGTCCAAACTATCCTGGTTGAAGCTCCTGCTTTAGTCTCAACCTAGGTTCTGCTCCTGATGGTGAGGGTTAAGGAGCCAACATGGCTGTGTATATATCGATAGGACCTCCTCAGTCCAAAGACAGACAGACAGAAAGAAAGAAAGAAGAAAGAAAGAAAGAAGGAAAGAAAGAAAAGGGAAAAGAAAAAAGGAAAAAAAAAAGAATCTATGTATCACACTTTCTGGCTGCAAATATTTTTCCACAGAATCTCCCAGTATTAGAGATCAAGTGCTGACTCTTCAGGATTAAAGTCTTCACACACAGCCTTCAAATCTGTCTTTTAAACTCATCTCCTACTAATTCCTCATGCATCTTCCACAGTCCGACTAGTCATGGAGACTAGTTTGTTGTGCTTCCACCTACGATGCTCTTTCCTGGAAGGTTTTCTCCATAAACTTCCATCACAGCTTTCAGAGAAATCTCATTATACCACTCTTACCTGAACCTTTTCCAGAAAAAACCTCTTTTCCCTGAATTAATTGTAACCCTTATTTCTACAGCACCAGAACGCTTTGTCTCTATATCTGTGGTAGCAGTTTTCACACCAAATTTTAATTGTTTAGATAAGATGCCTATCTTCTCTATTAGATAGCTATATCCTTAAGGGGAAAATAACCTACATTTTACTCTTAGGATTGCTATCACCAAGCAGATTATGCTCAATAAAGTTTTAATTGCCTGAATTTAATACAATAGCTGACATTCATATAATACTTTAGAGTTTACAAAATGCTTTCACATGCATTCTTCCACTTAATCCTTACAACAATCCAATGAGGCAGATATTTTTATTATTTCTATATCGCAGATGAGGAAATTAAAGCTCAAGAATATTTAGGATCCACTCTGCACACCAAAAACTCACCATAAGTGCTTCCAGATTGATGGCTTGATGTAGACAATTGCTCACTGCTCTCTGTGCTTTTATAAAAAACAAAAACACGCTATCTTGCTGATCTTTCCTTTAAAATTAGCATCATAATATCCACCTTCCAAATCTCCCGAATTCTGATTTGATTGAGGCAGCATTTACAAAGTCCTAAGGATCCTTTAAAATTTCAGGGTCATATAAATGCAAATGTTATTTTGGAAAGATGGAGACGGAGTTGTAGAATGTACATTTCTCATTTCAACATGAAAGTCTCCTTCTGTTATCTTCTGATAATATTTTCCTACTGTGCTATGTATTTAGGTATAATTAGAGACAACCTTTGTAAGGATGGAGACTTTGAGTAAAACATGAATAGGAACAGAAAACTTTGAATATAACTAGCTCACTGAAATGGGGCTTACGAAAAATGTTCTGATTTAGAACTGGCCAAATTTCTAAGAGATTTTTCACTCTGCAGCCCAGCCACTCCCAGGACTCCTAGGAAATTAATTTATGCCTTCTGGTTTCCTAAAGTCAGATGCTTCAGAAACCTTTGGGTTAACAGATTTGTGCCCAGATTTCCAATCCATTGCTAACTTCTTTATTTTTGAAGGTTTTATCTATTTGTGTGTGTGTGAGAGAGAGAGAGAGAGAGAGTGAGAGAGCCAGAGGAGGAGCAAAGGGAGAGGGACAAGCAGACTGACTCTGTGCTGAGCAGGGAGCTGAGGCAGGGCTTGATCTCAGAACCCTGAGATCATGATCTGAGCCAAAACCAAGAGTCAGATGCTTAACCAACTTAGCCATCCAGGTGCCCCCATTGCTAGCTTCCAAGCACCTCTCTGAGCCCCAGCATCTCTCTGTTAAGTGGAAATAAAAGAAGTAGGTACCTACCTCATAGGACATTGTGTGTGTGTGTGTGTGTGTGTGTGTATTACATGTGATGATGAATGTGAAGCTTGGCATAATGCCTGAAATATATTAAATGTCCCATAAATATTATGATTTACTGGATGAAATAAAAGAATAGGAGCAATAAAAAGAATGGCTTCAGAACTGTCTAAGGAATCAGGTGCTCTGCTGGGCATTTCAACACATCTTTACAAGAGCTCTATGAAGTAAGTTTCAGTACCATCCTCATTTTAGAGACAAGGAAACTCCAGCCCAAACAGTTGGTGATTTGAAGGTCTCACTCATGCACTATTTCCTATCAAAGGTGACACTGCTGATATAAATGGTCCCTGACTTATGATGGTTCGACTTCATGTTTTGACTTTATGATGGTGTGAAAGCAATAGCATTGAGTAGAGACCATACCTTGAATTTTGAATTTTGATCTTTTCCTAGGCTAGTGATATGCCATAGGATCCTCTCTCACAATGTTGGGCAGTGACAATGAGCCACAGCTCCCAGGCAGCCATGAGATCACGAGGATCAACACCATACACTTACACCCATTCTGTACCCATTCTGTACCCGTTTTTCACTTTCACTACAATATTCAATAAATTCCATGAAATATCCCGTACTTTACTATAAAGTAGGCTTTGTGTTAGATGGTTCTGCCCAACTGTGGGCTATGTTAAGTGTTCTGAGCACTTAAAAGGTAGGTGAGGCTAAACTATGATGTTCAGTAGGTTAGCTGTATTAAATGCATTCTTGACTTGGTATATTTTCAACATATGATGGGTTTATTGGGACATACCCCAGCGTAAGTCAAGGAAGATCTGCTACTCATTATTCTACAGCCAACCACTTTTTGCTTTTTCATTTTTTTCTTTTTTAAAAGGGGTATCTCTTTTAGACTCCCTAATCTCCACCAAGTGTTTTGAAGTCATACAAAATTTAGACAAATGGAGATTTTTCTTCTTTTTACTGCCTTATGGACAGATCCTGAAGTCCTGGGGGCTGTGAAGCCTACTTGTAAATCATCATCAACTATCAGCCTTCCATCACTTTATCTTTGCCTTGCTCCCTGAGCTTTAACAGGCTGAAACTGCTTGGCACAGCGTTGTCTATCTGCCTGACTCTTCAGGGCATAAACCATGGGGTGAAATCAAGCTCCAGACACTAGAAGATCCCGCGGTGTTGTGATAAAACTTAAATTACAACTCAGAGAAGACAGTGTATACGTGATATTAAAATGTCTGAGCTCTTACAAATAGTGAAGGAAACCTGAAACCACAACTTACAGTCTCACTGAACTTGGAGGATGAAATGTTAAATATGAATAGAATATGCACTCACAATACGTAACAAAACTGTCACAGATGCTTCTGCAAAAAAAAAAAAAAATCACTAAATATTAAATACAGATACCTCAGTTAATTTAGACACCAGAGGTGTTTTGGTTTTAAAGTGCTATAAGCATTAATATTCATCACAGACATAAGATTTGATAAGCACTGAAGGACCATACACAAAGCTTTGGTGATAACAGGAAATTGTCTTCTCAATGTTTAGAGAATACTTTGCTCTCCATCTTCACAAGTTAAAGTTGACACTGAAAGTTATGTTCCCTTTAGACTGTGGATTTTCTTATATAAATGTGCTCTTTTCATAGCTGGATTCTTGTGTTTTTATTCTAGTGATGACAATATAATTGATTCTGGTCGAATGTATATCATGGATACTATTATTGATAGCTAGAGGGTTTCCAACCCAAGAAACGTTCCAGTGGGAAAGAGGAGTCAAATGAATAGTCTACTGCAGCAAAATAACTTCTATTAGCTTCTTTCTAAGTTGGAAATGATACACACTCCACTTTCAATTTTTCTGAATCCATGCTCCATTGAGCTATATCAGTTTTCACCTTTAACATCAGCCAAATAGATTTGAAAGGAGATGAATTGAGATTCAAAGGATAATATAGTTTTTGAAGGTATAATAGAGTCAACTAAAATGAATTGAATAGTAGCTTGGAGCAAGTGTTAATTTTTTTTTAAATAAATGGAATTGGTGTCTGCTAGAACCACTTATTTAAAGGTCTTCCCATATTTTATTGGAAACTGATACTTCAAAAAATGTCTAGCATGGCCAATAGATTCTCTTAGGGCTGGACTACTGTGTGAGCAGAATCATTCCATTTTAACACATTTTCTTTTATATCATAGTATTTCCACTTAAATGATTACTTATGGAAATATACAGAATCCCAGGTTTATAATGACTTTGTCATTTTGCTTTATTTCTTATTTCTTTCTTCACTAGAAAAAAATGTGGTTTCTAAGACTGCCTTAGGTATTTGTGGCTAGAACTCTTTTGTATGGTAAATGAGAAAAAATAAAATCAAATAACTGATAAAATTAAATACTTGAAGTGAATCATCTTTTCTCTTTTTAAAATATATTATTATAAGCACATCTTGAGTGATCACAGGCTCAAAAGTCTATAGCAACATTAGCCCCCATATCTGTTCTGATCATTGATCTGCTGCTCATGATATGACCTTGGGTGAGTAGCCGTCTTCTGGTCCTCCAGTGTGGATTAGAGAAGGAAAAACATGTAACTTTTCTATAAACCAAAGACAGCTCTCCAAGGTTGGGTAAGCAGGGGAGAGTCTGTTTTATCAGCTGCTATTGGTTTACCTCCACCCCAGGCACTGACTCTCTTGGGTGAACTGTCTTTCAGTGACTATGTGGCCAGACCTTTGCTGGGGCATCTGTCTGTCCTACTAATTAGTATGAAGTTTTCTATTTTTTAGATTTTTAAAAGAAATTTCCAGGTAACTATTGTGTATGTGTGAATAAAGCTACACGTGTGTGAAAAGCATTTGCAAATTCTCCCCCCTGTTAGTATTAGCATACTTGCCCCTTGGGTTATTCTCAGGCAAGAGGCAGAAAAACCAGTTCCTAAGCATCGCTTCCCTATTCTGTTTCCTTCAGCTCCCTTTACTGTGTTTTCCCTCCCATTTCATCTTCTCTTTAGTTTCACTCAGGTATAAATGATTGCTAATAGCATAAAGGTCAGCTCTTCCTAGACAAAACAACACGGCTCAAAAGGTAGTATTCAAGGAATAGCTAGTGAGTAGATTTTCAGAGGAAACAGGATGGTTGCCAATTTGACTTATTCAATGAATATCATTTTTTTTCTTTCCTCTCCCAAGGAGACCTCCAAGAGGGTCTCTCTCTTTCTTTCTCTCTCTCTCTCTCTCTCTCTTTCTCTCTCTCTCACACACACACACACACACACACATGTGGTCAAACAGGCAGCTATACACCAATGGAGTCTCTTATATATTTTCATGGCAACAAATCCACACAGGAAATTTAGAATGTGTTAATTGTGAGGAAATCTGTTTGGTTTTTGTTAGATTCAGGTAGACTCATTTCCCTAAACTTCTGCAGTAGAGACTAAAATAAGTTGCCAACACAGATGGATGGACCTGGAGAAAGACAGCAAGCATAGGAAGCCTAGGGCTGGCTCTCTTCGGAGCTGTAGCTCTTACCACGAACCAGCACATCCACCAATTTCAGATTATACTTTTTGGCTGTCTGCTATAGGCATCTCAATTCCCAACAGTTTACCAAGCAGAAACATTATATAAGAAATTTTCTATGAGCAAGGTTTGGAGGATTAACTAATTCCATTCACTGTTGCTTGAATAGTGTCTCTCATTCTTGAGCACTTCAGATTTTCTAGGCAAAGGGGATGGCTTAGGTCAGTTGCTCCCAAGTGCAGTCACCAGACCAGCAGCAACCACATCCCTTGGAAAGTTGTTAGTATAAGTTCTCAAGCCCCACTCCAGACCCACTGAATGGTGGGCCAGCCATCTGAGTGTTAGTAAGATCATTCTGATGTACTCTCCAGTTTGAGAACCACAGGTACAGGCAATTATGTGAAGCCCAGGGCAATGTTTTCAAACTCATGGCAAGGAGCAAGCCCTGCTTACAGCTCATTGAAACTCACAGAACACAAGGCCTCTTCAGATTTCTCTGATAATGTCAGCAGCAGGGTCAGTTCTTAGGTCTCAGCATCCAGAATCAGAATCAAAATCACTTAGTGAGGACAGAATGTAGCTTTCACACAGCGGTCAGCAACTCTGATGCACGGGTGAAATCTAGCTCATTGCATATTTTTGTAAATAAAGTTTTATTGAAACACAGCCACACTCATTTATGTACTTAGTATCTATGACTGCATTCACACAGCAATGGCAGAGTTGAGTACTCACAGCAGAGACCTTATAGCAAGGGATGAGTGTTCCCGTACTGTGACTAGAGAAAACTGTTGCAAGGACATAGCATGACCTTCTACCATGAGATCCAGATCCAGCCTGTAAATACGTAGGTGTTCCTGCAGGGAAGTATACAAGGTACCAGCAGCCCAAACTATCTTCCTGGGAATGAGCTTATGTAAAAATATGCTATTTTGGAAGGCCACTGTAAGAGCCCAAGAAGACAGGGGTCATCATAGTAAAATCTGGGAAAGGAAAGGAAAAAGAAGAAAAAGGGTTGGAGTAGGATTGGCAAATTCCTATGTTCCAGCTTCCTTCTCATGCAAAAGACAGACATTACCCACCAGTCATGACACTCTTGTTCTCAGAGCCCTATCTGGACTCATGACCTTTCTCAATACAACCGTCCAGGCAGCCATTATGAATCTTCTGGAGTTGGTGCTGTAGAGGAAACTTATTCACCATCATGTTTCTGAATTAAAGAACAAGGCCAGCAAAGGTTACCATGAAGGGGTTCTCTGCAACCTATGTGGGGAAGTTCTGGAGGGCTCAGGAGGGTAATGAGGAATGAGAGGTTCCCTAAGGAAGTATGAATGAAAAAATCCAGGTACTTCCATATAGGCTGTTTTAATAATCTTCTCTATACCCCCACAAAGTAGATACCACCCTCTTATGGTACCTGTAGCTCTTAATTTACTTGCTGGAGGTAACAGCCTACAAGTGGTCTGATGAGGCACATCTGGTCTGACACCAAAGCCCCTATTTTTCTACTATCGCTTCTACCACTACACTGTTTCACCAAAGGCTGCACTATTCCTAAATCTTAGTTTTGAAATTGAACTTGATGGTATGTTTATCTAAATGGATGACAAAGAGGGAGGGGAGAAGGGGGAGGGACATGAGAAAGGAAGTGGGGGTGGAGACTCAGGTGGATGGAGACACAGAGAAAGGTAGGGAGAGATAGGGTAGAGACAGAACTCAGAAAGGATATGGAGATTTCTTCTAAAAGAAGAAAACACGAAACTTCCGCATCAAACTTTCAAGAAGGAAGCTAAGAGGAAAAGACCTAAAATAACAACCTGTACATATATAGGACCAGAAAACATCTGCTGCTTTGTCTGTCCCAGGAGGCAAATATGTACGTATAAAGTCTTCCTTCTCTGGAGAGCATACTAACGGTGTGATGGCTGATCAAAGACAAGACAAGAGGGATTAAAAAAAATTAAACTCTTTCCAAAACTTTGGAGAGATAAGAGCAGAGCTGGATTTATGGGTAGGTGAAGTAGACGATTAGTCTGAAAACTGTCAGGAAAGCCGATACTATGAACTTGCATCCAGCTTAGGAATATGTTTTCCCCAAAGAGCACTTTTTGAAAATTATTCCTTTGATCTAAGCATTACCCTCTTCTGGATCTCCTTTTAAGGGTAAATAAATTCGGTAACGATAACACATTCAATCAGACAGAGTTCACCAGCGTGCAAAAAACAAAAAGTAAGGGATTAGATCTTGAATGTACGTTTTAGTTTTTTTTCAATGTTAAACACGGTGCAAAATGTTTGAAGCATTCTTACACGAATTTACAATTGTAATAAAAATCTATCTTGTAAATCCCATAACAGGGTGGAAAAGTGTTGCCTATTTTATTCCCTTTATGGTATATCACAATTTGTACAAGTCCTAAGTGGCTCTGAGAAGCCCAACAGTCATGGCCTTTAACCAATTTTTGCCCCAATGTATTTGCCCAAGAGAGTCTTCACTTCCCACTCTTCACTGCTAACATCCATTAGCCATAAGAGAATTTCCAGGACTTTTTTCTATTCACAGGTTTTTTTTTTTATTTTTTTTCTTTTCCTTAGTTATATCTGAAGCTTTGATGACTAAAGACACGCTTATGACTTCATCATCCATAGATAATAAGAATTATCTAAAGGACCTCTAAAAACAGTTTTTAGACATTGTTCTAAATCAGTTATTTTACATAGTGGTCAGGAAATCTGTCCTTGTATATCTTATAGGCTGACAACTTACTGAGGAGTCATTTATAAAAGTATATTTTGAGATAGAAGGGGGATAAAAGAGTATCTTAGGAAGCCTCCGTTTTAATCACTAAATGACCGTATCTATGTGGATTTGACAAAATTAGAGAAGAGTCATAATTATCCTCACAGTTGTTGGATTCCTTGGGACTTGTCCTCACCCACCCATCTTCTTCCATTTCCATTGATCTGGCTAAAACCTCTTTTCATCCTCCAATTCTTTCCACCACCTCATATGATTCTGGATCCAGCTTCACGCCCTTGACTTCCTGACTTTATTGTATGATGAGACCTTTGACCGAAGCACATCGGATACTCCTCTATCCATCCCTCTGGGGCTCACAAACACATCTCTTTCTTTCCAAGAAGTCTCTGGGGACCAGATTCTTTCTCAGGTGCGATCCATGGGGCCCAATACACAAACATGAACAAGTTTGAGTTTCTTCTGTGCCTCTTGCAGAGGGACAGAAGGGATAAAAATGGCATTGCTGCATCCAAGGTGTTGGATCAGAGAATAGGAACTACCCGGAGAGAGTCTGAGAATGCTTCAGTTTATCTGTCTTTCACCCAGTCATTCACATCTCTCAGGTCTTGGCGCTTGCCTTGACCTCATCTAACAGAGGGACTAGAACAGTCTGGTGAGAGGGAGACTCCTCTGTAAGCTAGTATTTCTTAAATAAAAAGAGGCTCCTACGATACGTAGGGCAAGTCCCATAGAGGATCTTATCTTAATGTCTGGCACTGTGAGGTACAACAAGTGAAGCAATGGCTCTGGTGTCTGTGTACGGTAATGTAGTCACAAATGGGAGACATATTGCTTTAAGTATATGTTTGAAGTCCTGCTGGAGGCCACTTATTGCCCTAGGTCTTGGGGATTCAACAATGAAAGAAAGAAGGGGGAAAAAAATCCATGTTCCCATAAAGAACTATCTATGTTCTAGATAGATGAGACAGACAATGAACAAAATAAACAAGAAAAATATATATTAGGTTATATAGAGATAGGTTCTATGGAGAAAAATAAAAATTAAACATGTTGGTGGTAGTGGGGAGGCACAGAACTATAATTTTATTTAGGGTGCTCCAGGAAGATTTAAGTGAGTAAAGAATTGAAAAGGAGCCATGCAGATAATCTGGGGGAAAATAGTCCCAGGTAGAGGACACATAGGTGGAAATGACCTGACAGGGGAGCAGCCATGGCATGTGGGACAAACAGAAAAGGGGCCAGAACGCTGGAGCAGGGGCAAGTGTAATAGCTCATGAGATCAGAGAACCTGAGACAAAATCCCCAGGACTTTCCAGGTTATTGTGATTTGTTTTTTTTAATCTTTTATTTTGGGTGAGATATGAAGTTATTGAAAGTTTAGAACAGAGGTGTGACATGATCTCATATATATATATATATATATATATATATATATATATATATATATATTCAAGGAGATCCCTCTTGCTGCTGGGTTGAGAACAGGTGGAAGGAGTCAGTGGTAGGAACAACAGACCGGTTGGGAGACTACAGCAATCTTCCAGGAAATATAAAGAGGCAACTGAGATCAGGATAGACACAGGGAAGAAAGATGTGGGTATATTTTAAAGAAAGAACCATCAGAATTTCCTGATGGATAGAAAATAGAGAGTTCAGAGATGACTCCAGAGTTCTGGGAAAGTACTATTGGATGAAGAGCATTGCCATTAACCAAAAAGGGAAACACTTGTAGGAGGAGTAAATTTGAGGGTGAAGATGAGAATGATTTCTGACATTTTCAGTTTGCAATGCTTATTTCAAATTCAGAGTTCATAGCAAAGCTCTGGGGCAGGCATGAACTCTTTAAAATTAAAGAGAGAAGGAAGGAGTTACAAATCTTGTGTGTTGGGCAAACACATGCCTATCAACGAACTTAAACAAGGGTGCACAATCGATTACTTCTTAACACATATATGATAGCATGATCTCTAAGGTTTTTCCATGGTCTTGACTTCTGATTTAATTTTATGCTAAAACTAGAAAAAGAATTTAAAGCGCTGAAACTCCTAAGTACTGGGTAATTGCCTTATAATTCCCAACGATGATTTGCTTCTTTATCTTTCTCCCTTATACTAGTCACCTCAGACACTTTCATAGCTTCTGGTCTCAGCTATCCAAGCTTGTAATTAGTTGCTCTTTAGAATAGGTTCATTAATCCCTTTTCATTTTTCTCTGCTATTTGCTTTGGATTCTCAATGTTTCTACTTGGCCCCTCTTTAGGCCAAATCATTTTCTTCTGCTGTCCAAGTTTCAAAACCTTTGTGTGGAACTAAATGGCTGACGGGTTTTTCAAATGAGCTGCCCCCAGGCTAACTCACAGTTAATTTTTTCTTATTCACTCAGGGCTTCTTTTTCTGTGTGGGTGAACATTACATTGCTCTACCTGTTTCTTTACTAGTTCAGGTAATTCCTCTTGATACATAAAATACAGTATTTTTTAAGATTTAATTTTATTTTTTCAGTGTTCCAGAATTCCTCGTTTATGTACCACACCCAGTGCTCCATGCAGTATGTGCCCTGCTTATTACCCACCACCAGGCTCACCCAACCTCCCACCCCTCTCCACTCTAAAACCCTCAATGTGTTTCTCAGAGTCCACAGTCTCTCATGGTTCGTCTCCCCTTCTGATTTCCCCCAATTCCCTTCTCCTCTCCATCTCCCAATGTCCTCCATGTTATTCCTTATGCTCCACAAGTAAGTGGAACCATATGATAACTGACTTTCTCTGCTTGACTTCTTTCACTCAGCATAATCTCCTCCAGTCCCATCCATGTTGATACAAAAGTTGGGTATTTGTCCTTTCTGATGGAGCCATAATATTCCAGTATTTTGTTTTTAAAGCTAAATTGTTTCCTTCTCTCAGGTGCAGCATCTTGATTTGCTGACATTAAATTATAAGCAGCCCCTTATTAATGGCCAGACACTTTTATCATCACCTCCTAAAGTAGAGGTAAGGCAAGGGCAGGGTTGATGGGACCAGAGGGGAGAGATCTGAGTCTATCTTGTCCTGAACTTTGCTAGGAAAGGCTCTGTTTTAGGAAAGGAAAATTTAAGATTATCTTCTCTACAACCAAAACTTGGGATGACTGATTTTCTTTCTACCACTTTTGGGTATAAGAAATAGTCAGAAAGATAAGAGGACACATTCTGAAGGTTTCTAAGGACAATGTTTGCAAAATGGAGATTAGACAAGGAAAATGCAGATATGGTGACGGTGTCTACAGCACATGCTTCCCTGTTCCCAGAATCAAGAAATAATGTTACTCCCACTGTGTCAGGTCAAAGAGGCCTTTAAGGCTGGGATGGCACCACCACAATTTAGGTCTGATTACCACGCCACGCTGTGCTCCAATTTCAAAACAAAGGACTTCTGAATTAATTTTTAGAACACCATCATCCTTAACTGCATATAAGGAGAAAGTAAATACTGAGCAATTGCTTAAGACTGGAAAGGGGGGGGCAAGAAAAGGAAAGAAAAAACAGAAGAGGGTCTAAAAGTTTGTATCAGTTACTAAGAGAATTGTGGCAAAGATTGGAGGCTTTGTGGTGGAAAGTTCACATTCTGAGGTCATTTTCTGCGTTAGGTTCATTTCAGTCTGTCCTGCAGATTCAGAACAAAGATCCTAAAGTAACTCCTAGAGACACCTCAAGCCACTCAGAAATGAAGGATAGCCAAAGCAGTAATCATTTTTCTAATATTAATTAGGAGGGAAAGAAGCAAGATTGAAGAGATGATTACATTTTCAGTGCTTCAACCAGTGCCCAATACTCCGTGGAGAACAGAGAGCTTGAGGCATCTGTGATCAAGACAGCACCGTGTGTGTGTGTGTGTGTGTGTGTGTGTGTGTGCGCATGCGCGCGCACGCGCACACTTCTATGTTTGCAAGCTGGTGAGTAGTATGGAGGACCAGTGAAGAGATGAGGAAAAGGAATGAAGTGACAGCATTTCTACTGGTTAGAACAGGTCTACTTAGAGAGGGTGCAGGTAATTAAGACCGCTTAATCCAGAATCCATGAGCCCCTCTGTTACTCAGATGGCAGCATTTTTTTTTTTTTAAAGATTTTACTTATTTACCTGAAAAGGAGAAAGAGAGACAGAGAGGGAGTGTGCACAGAGGGAGAAGCAAACTCCCAACAAACCGAGGAGCCCAACTTGGGGCTCAATTCCAGGACCCTGGGACCGTGGCCTGAGCGGAAGGCAGACACTTCACTGACTGAGCCATCCATGCACTCTCAGAATGCACTATTATGAAATTTTCAAACCTTTACTAAATGTAGAAATTCTGATTCAGTACGGCCAAGGAAGCCTTATTTTCAACAGTCTCCTCAAGTCCACCCTGATATGGATTGTCTTCTCCACGCCTTCAGAATTTTCTAGGCTGATCTGTTCATAAATGGGGTTGATAAACTCCCCAAACTATACAATTTGGGATGTACCTGCCTTTTTCCTAGGGAGGAAAATATCCATAGCTTATGCAGAGTCTCACAGGGTTCTGTAAGTAGAAGCTGTCCTGTCCCAATATGCTAAAAAACGGAAACAAAACCAAAGAAGGACTGTGTCAGTGGAAGGCAAATTTGCTGGTATCTGAAATTTTTCTATTCATTGGATCGGCAGGTGCAAAGTAAGCTATTCCTCAGGAGTAGGGGCAGGGCACACCACAACCAGACCAGATTAACTGATGACATACACTTGTGCTGAAGAAACACTAAATAAAAATAGAATTACATTAAAGAATGATGAGAATTAACTAATGTAGCAACAGATGTCTGCACTCTTGCGGTTTTGTACGGCAATGGCCAAACGACCCGCACTTGTGTCAGTAAAGTCATCTTGCTCTTTACCAGCCAGGTACCAAGGAGGATTTTGAAGGCACCCTGTCTTAAGCACCAAAGCAGCTGCTCAGTCTCTGTTTCTTAATTTCCTTAAAATAAATGGCCAATCTGAAATCATAGGCCCCTGAACAGAGTTTAAGAGAAAGCATGAAAAAGGTCCACGGCTAAGCTCGCTCTAGGCATGCAAGGCTGGGCTTGCTGCCAAGGAGGCATCTCTGTGTAAAAATGGATACATGAATGAAATAACTCCTGGTCATAGTGGTCAATGGAGGAGGTATTTTACAATCAAGTCTGCGGACTTTCACTTTTTCCTGAATTTTGATTTCATTCCCTAAACAACATCTCACAAAAAGGATGGCAGGTAGGGGATCGAGACCCAGAGAAATTGATTGGAAAGTAGCCAGTGAGTCAGAAAAAATCAGGTCATTGTAATTTTATGAGAGTCTGGGGGAGATAATGTTTCAAAAAAGATGAAGTGGTTAGACCTTCAGATGCTGCTGAGAGGTCCAGGAAGACGAGGATAGAGATGTGAACATTGGATTTATCACTGAGGTTATTGGTAACATTTATTCATACAGTAGTTTTCCTGAGCTTATATCATGTTCCTGACATTGAGCTGCACACAGTCAATGCTCATTAAACATTCGTGGAGAGAAAGGAAGAAAAAAAGGAAGGGAAAGAGGGAACCAAGAAAGGAAGAAGAGAAGGAGGGAAGAAGGAGAAAAAGGAGGAAGGGAAGCCTGGATAGATAACCTAATAATGACAAATTGCATTTTTCCTGCCTGGACAAAAACTGATACTTGCTTTTGTGAGTTACCTTCTCTAGTCCCTTGGATATACAAACTATGTGCTGATGGCTCCTAAGTCGTCATATCCATCCTGAACCTTCCACTGACACTAGAGGGGTATATCTGACTTCTTACTTGATATTTAAATCTCTCATCTTTGATTATGCCCACAATACCTTTGGCCCAGTTCTGGTGGTGTCAAGTCTCTGCTTAGTGTAGATGATTTAATCCAAAGCCAATCTGTTCCTATGTGTTTTTAAATGCTACCACTGCAAAAATTTATGAGTCATCTTTTTTTTTTTTTTAACACTAGGAGTTCATGCTCACTACTGGTTTTATTTTTGATTAATCAGTTTATCAGAGTGGCCAAACTGTGTTCTCTTTTGACTCAGCATAGACACAAATACACAACATCTGATATTTGCTTTAGGCTGCATATTTTTGAAAATACCTTTATCTATGTTAAAATTTTGTCTTTGAAGCTGCTCCTTCCTTCCCAGGGGGCATAAGAAAAAACAATTTTAACAGTACCCAGTGAGTCACATACTAAAAACATTAAAGGCAAGAGATAATTGCGGAGTTGTAGAAGGCTCTAACTAGTATGTCATAATATATACTGCTGAATGGTTCACATTTAATGGTTATTGGCATAGCAGAAATTTAATTTATTCCTAGAGGAATCAAGATGCAAAGATAGATTACCCTGATGCTCTCAAAAATTTATGCTGGGATTTCAAATGTTTTGTGAAATATTTTTCATGCTATGACCAATGGTATTACTATAAATATGGTTTCAACCCCAAGGCTTTTCCTCAGCATAGTTCCATTTATTCTTCAATATAACAACTAAACTCACATTTATCAAGGCTGCCTTCCATTTACTGTGCTATTTTAATGCAAGATATGATTAATTAGGAATTTGTGTTTCAATCTCACGTGCTGCGCTTTAATTTTCTTAAATAATTTGCAATGTATGAAAAATGAAACTAATGTCTCCTATGATTTCTTAAATATTAAATACATATGGAGATAAAAGATAAGATTGCTTGAATAACAGATACTCAAAATGCATTTTAAAAAGATACTGCTGTGTCATTAATGTTGACTGCTGTCAGCAGAAATATTCTTTTGAAACACTACTGACGGGATCTCTGCTTTTCAACTATTTTCAGCAGCAAGATCATGTATTAAGACATACATACACAGTAAGCAGTTGCTAAAAATCCATGGTTTAGCAAGAAAAGTTTGCTTCATACCCTTGTAAGTGGTATAATTAGGGTCAAGGGATATTCAAAGAAACAGCAAATAAAAATTTAAGGAGTCTGGAAGGTATAAAAGTAAGTTTTTAGTAAAAATATATATTATAATTGGATATAATATATATAAGTATATATTACAATTATAATATGTTATATTACATATATTATAATTCTATATTATATATGAAAAAATATATAATTTGATATATATTATAATTAGTAAAAATCTATTTTAATTGACAAAAGTATATAATTGAAAGGTATAAAAGTGAGTACTTAGTAAGAATATATATTATAATTGGACATATAAATCTGTAATAAAGGGGAAAGTGGAAATATATTAATTACATCAAGACTCATAAGGAGCCAACAGGTAATTTTTCAAAAAATTGAAAATATATAGAAAAGTATTATATAAAGTTAATGATACAAAGGTAACCAGAGGAACCAAAATACAAATTGTTCATTCTGTTCAGCCACTGTCATATAACAAATCTCAAAACTCATTGGCTTACGACAGCAACAAATATTTTACTATCTCTCATCTGATCTGCGGGTGAGGTGTTTGGAAATGAGGTATTTGACTAGAGCTGGAACAGCCAAAAGTCCCAGCAACTAGGAAGCAGCCATCCGGGCATCTCATACCCTCTGCCTCATCTCCATAAACTGGTCTGGTCTTCGTGACAGCAGGGCAGTCTCAGTGCAATCAGATTGCTTATGTGGAAGGTGCTTCTCCCGCAGTGAACAGCCTGAGAAAGTAAAGTGGCAGTGCATGGAATTTTTGTGACATCGGTTTGTAAATCATACACCTTATTTATCTCATGTGCCACTCCAGGTTCCAAGGAAGGAGAAAGACCCCGTCTTTCTAAAAGGGGATTGTCCAAGTCAAATTGCCAGAATATATGGAATGGGAGATATTGCTGGGGTCATTTTTGGAACGTATGATCTGCCAAACCTTCCCTATTACCAGAAGAAACACATAACAAAAGAAACTTAACAAGGACTGTGGATTATGCAATAAAACATAGTAACAGTAGCAAACAGCACACACCAAGTGCTTTTCTAAATCCTTTACAAATAATGACTTAATACTTACAATAATTCTGTGAAAGATACCAGTAGGATTCTCATTTTATACATGAGGAAATTGTGGCAAAAAAAAGTAAAATAAATTGCCAAAGGCTCTGCAGCTAATTGATTGTTGAGCGGGAGTTGGAAGACAGAACTCTGACTCCAGGGTTCATTCCCTCAATTCCTCTGAGCATCCTAACAAAAAGTGGCCAAATTCCTTAGTTAGAAGGAAAAGCCCTTAAATTCAATAAAAATACTCCCAGTGAATGCTACCTGAGAAATATATGTAAAACAAGGTGACACAGAAATTATAGAAAGAAAAGAAGGGGTAAAACATTCCTGACAATGCAAGCAACTACAAAAAGATGAGAAATGCTCAAAATCAGCATGCTGGAATAAACTGACGATACATGTACACAAACCATAGCCAGAGGAAACCATAATCAAAGGAAAAGACTCAATTTAAATGGAAACAAAAATGTGTCATGCTAGGAAAGAGCTTGACAAAAGTAGAAAGAATTTAAATGAATTAAATTCTTAACTTTGACAAGGATACAAAAAAAATTTAAACTTGTGAAATTGTGCCATTTTCTTAGGAAGATTCAACATTATAGGGATGTCAGCTCTCTTAAGCTAATATGAAAAACTGATGAAATATCCCTAGATTTCTCAGGGCACCCTGCTGGCTCAACTGGAAGAGCATATGACTCTTGATCCCTGAGTCATGAGTTCGAGCACTGCACAGGGTACAGAGATTACCAAGAAAATGAATAAAAAAACTAAACTTAAAAAAGTACCCCTAGATTTTTTTTTTCTAAATCTGGACAAGTTAAATCTAAAATTTATATGGAAGAATATAAGCAAGGCTATCTGGGAAAATACATACACAGTAAGCAGTGAGAGACAAGAAATGAAATATAGCTTATAATAGATGTAGTAAGGAAGACATGGCAAATCAATAGGAATAGCATGGATTATTCAATAAAATGCTATTAGTCAATAGTAATCTGGAAAAATAATAGAGTTGGAGTATACCTCATAGTTTTAACAAGATGAACTCTAAATCGATCCTAGATTTTAAAAGCAGTAAAAACTGGAAGGAAACCTGGGTGCCTATTCTTTAGGAATCTCAGATCTGAGAAGGTTTCTCTAAATATTATATAACACTTTGAAACTATTAAAAGAAAGAAATGTATAAATTCAATGTGTAAATTTTCAGGAGAATTTGCATGGCATAAAAATTATCAAGTCAAAAGATAAATAACAAACCAGAAAAAATTGAATTCATATTGAAATTGAAATTCATACCACAAAGGGCTAATTACCTTAAAAAGCTTTCCAAAACCAGTAAGAAATAGATAATTTGCATAAAAGAAAACACAAAAGGCTATTGCTCATCCCCAGTGATTAGAAGAGAATGCAAAATAACACTACAAGTGAGATTTTTTAATGTTTTTTGCCTAACATATTGGGGAAAATGGGATAAGTTTGATAATGCGCCATGCTGATAAAAGTGTTGGTGGACACACTGAATATTTGGTTAAAACTTTAGGATGATAATGTGGTATAAGTATCGAAATCACATGCACATACAATTTGACTCAAGTATTTTACTTCTAGGTATGTAATCCACAGATATATATTTGAGGAATGACATAGAAAAACAGAGTAATACTATCTAAATATCCATCAGTAGTGGTCTTTCAAGGTGAATTAGAATGCCTTATTAAAAATCATGTGATGGGGACGCCTGGGTGGCTCAGTTGGTTAAGCAGCTGCCTTCGGCTCAGGTCATGATCCCAGCGTCCTGGGATCGAGTCCCACATCGGGCTCCTTGCTCAGCAGGGAGCCTGCTTCTCCCTCTGCCTCTGCCTGCCATTCTGTCTGCCTATGCTCGCTCTCTCCCTCTCTCTCTGACAAATAAATAAAATTAAAAAAAATAATAATAATAGGGGCGCCTGGGTGGCTCAGTGGGTTAAGCCGCTGCCTTCGGCTCAGGTCATGATCTCGGGGTCCTGGGATCAAGTCCCGCATCGGGCTCTCTGCTCAGCAGGGAGCCTGCTTCCCTCTCTCTCTCTGCCTGCCTCTCCGACTACTTGTGATTTCTCTCTGTCAAATAAATAAATAAAATCTTTAAAAAAATAATAATAATAATAATAAAAATCATGTGATGGGGCCTGGGTTGCTCAGTGGGTTAAAGCCTCTGCCTTCGGCTCAGGTCATGATCTCAGGGTCCTGGGATCGAGCCCCACATCCGGCTCTTTGCTCAGCAGGGAGCCTGCTTCCTCCCTCTCTTTCTCTCTGACTGCCTCTCTGCCTGTCACATAAATAAATAAAATCTTTAAAAAAAATCATTTGAGTTCTATTTGCACAAATATGAAAGGATTGCTGAAAGCATGTTACAGATTGGAATGCATAGAACTTTGTATTATGTGTAAATGTGCATATATTTACTTATACTACATGCTCAAGTATACATAAATTATCTTTGCATGGGTACATACAAGAAACATCAGAGGTTGCTTCTAGGCAGAGGGGGAATGAAGACAGAGGTGAATTTATTTTATATCAACCACGTATGTTTGCTTTTCAAAGCAAATTATTAATATGCATACCTATGCAAAAAGAGTAAAATTTTGCCATTTGTTCCTTTACTTTTTTAATATGTTAAAAGTGTTTATAAGATGCAACTGTCTTGAGGAGCTTCCTGCTGCTGAGAGGTCTTAACTACCATTAAAAATCATCATTATTGAGGCGCCTGGGTGGCTCAGTGGGTTAAAGCCTCTGCCTTCAGCTCAGGTCATGATCCCAGTACCCTGGGATCAAGACCTGCATTGGGCTCTCTGCTCAGCGGGGAGCCTGCTTCCTCTTTCCCCGCCTCTCTGCCTACTTGTGATCTCTGTCTGTTGGATAAATAAATAAAATCGTTAAAGAAAAAAATCATGATTATTAAAAAAATAATCATCATTATTTTTTCCCCCTTATACTCTTATACTCTTTTTTTCTTTTTTTCTTAGGAAAACTGTCAAGGAGACACTATAACAGTGGCTGAGAGAAAGATGTACATTTCCACCATCTAGTTTGGTAAATTTCAGGAGAAGTGTACCATTATTTCCATATACAATCTCATGGAATCATAGGATCTCAGAGTCAAAATTGACTTTAAATGTCCCATCTATGTTTTTGCTATGTTTCTAATCATTTCCTGACAAGGACTCTAGCTCAATCTCTGTTGAAAGATGCCAATGTTTGACAATTCCCATCACTGTAATAAAGTAAAAACTTAAAAAAGATTTATTTACTTATGAGAGAGAGAAACTGTGCATAAGCAGGTGAGGGGCAGAGATAGCCAAGCGGACTCCCACTGAGCATGGAGCCTGATCTGGGGTTCGATCTCATGATCCATGAGATCAGGATCTGAGCAGAAACCAGAAATTGGATGCTTAACCAACTGAGCCAACCAGGTACCTCATTAAAGTAAAAAACTTTATTGAAATATTTGCTCAGAATATTACGAAGTTTTCCTAGATAATTTCTTTTCCATGTATTTTTTTAAGAAGTCACCACCTACAATCCTGTTTTTCTGTGAAGCCCTGTTTTTTCAGAACACTAGCCTTGTGCCTACATATATCATAGTCTTATTACACAGCACTGCAGCCTTTTACTTATTTACCACACTTTCCTCTGGTTTGTTACTTACCTTTATTACCACTGCCTACTTAGCACATTGCTTGGCACATTATAAATAATCAATAAATGCTTTGTAATGAAGACATGGCTTTCATTAAATCCCAGGCTTATTTTTTTCCAATACCCTCCATAGTTTGGAAGAATTGGGGCTACCTTCTTCATTGAGGTAATTCAGCTTGATTCTTACATTTCAAATGAATGTGTCTCTCTCAGTCAATATCTGTTTCTGCTAATCTGAATTGACAAATGCCTAATAAGTTTCCTATCTTCAGACTGACATTATACCAATAATAGAGAGATATATGGTATGTCATCCCACTGAATCCAATCCCAGAAAATACATGAAAATATAAGTTCCCCCAAATGATTAGCATAAGATAATCATAACAGTAATCATAATAATTTGAAGTATTACTTCAGGACTCCAAAACCACAAGTCATAAAGATAACCAAATAAAGACCTTCATGGTTACTTTGTCTGAGCCAAAATTCAATTTCAAATATCAGTTAAACTTAATTTAGGAAGAAAGGAGAACTTCCTGTGTAAAATGAAGTCTGATTAGAGAACAAACAAGCAAACACGCAAAACAAAAACAACAAAACCCTCTCTACAACAGGGAATCTTTAAAAGGAGAAAGGAGTTCTATGGTCAGAAGAAATCCAGTGCGATAAGCATTTAAGTTAGTATAGTTCCTGCTACTAGGATGATACACTAAAAAATTATGACTAAGATTGTCAACTTTCCCTTTGGGGTTATTTTAAGCAAAAAGAATGGTGTCTAGGTTTGAGTTGCTTTTAATGACTTCTCAAGCTTCCTTCAAGTGTTACCATTTTATTCCTTTAAGAAATGGAAAAAAAAAAAAGACCTCCATATTTGGGGGAAGAAATAAGACTTCACATTTCTAAGGTGAATCACACAGGCTTTATCTAGTGTAACATTCTCATTGTATAAAAGAGAACTAGGTCATGTAGGTTAGAGCAATAATTTTCCCAAAGCAGAGAGAGTTTTCTTGAGGAAAGACCAAACATTTTCATAGGTCTTCAAAAATACAATTACTTCTAAAATTTCAGTATTTAGTCACAATATACTTTCTCCAAAGGCCTCTTTTGGTGCAAAATGTTCTTGGTAAAAATCTGCATGGAACTTTAGTTGTTAATTGGCATAGATCTGTTTACTTTAGAAAAAAGTGATACAAAAGTAACTACCCTCCAAGCATCTCTTTTGATTATAAATTTCTCTGTGCAGAACAACGTCAGCATTTTAATATTTCTGTGATAAAATGTTAGAAAATAAAATGAAGTTTTTCTTTGGTTTCGATGCATTTAAATACTAAGGTGATTCTACAGAAAAATAATTCTTAACATTAAATAAATAAATCACTGCACCAGAAACTTGACCTGGTTACTAGCTTTAGCTACTGGGCTGGAAGATTCAGGGTTTTGTTTGTTTGTTTGTTTGTTTGTTTCCCATTACCTCCTTGATTCTAATTCACATTGCTATCTTTAAGATTCCAATGTCTCTGGGTTTTGGTTTTTTTCCCCTCCATTCCCATGGAAGAGATCCTGTCACTTAAGTCAGATCGCCCTCTGATGCTGAGCTTCTCCTCTGCCTACACTCCTCTTTCCCCTCCTCCCTTCTTCTCATCCTTCTTTTCCTCTTCCTGTTTCTCCTTCTTAAATTCCCCAGCTACCTTTAAATTCTTAAAAGAAATGTTCCACTGTTTGGCACTTGCTGTTCTCCTCTCTATCAAATAAGCTGATTCTAGTTCATTGGTTCACAGACTTGAGCATTTATCAGAATCACCTGGGATACTTGCTTTATAAGGCTCGTTCTCTGATACATTAGTTTGCTAGGCGGACAGTAACAAAGTAGCACCAATGTGAATGACTTAAACAAACTGACATTTATTGTTTAACAGTTTCAGAGGCTAGAAGTCCAAAATCAACGGCGGACGGGGAGAATTTATACTTTGCCTCTCTCTACTTGTGCAGCTTTGCTGGCAATCTGGCATTGCTTGGTTTGTGAGATACCATTTTCAGTGACATTTTCGTATGTGGGGTGTGTGTGTGTGTGTGTGTGGTGTGTTCATGTTTCCCTATTTTATAAGGACACCACCCGTATATTAGATTGGAGACCAACCTTACTCCAGTATGACATCATATTGGCCTGATAATTAAATCTGCAATGACCCTATTTCTAAGTACGATCACATTCTGAGATCCTGGGGACTAGGACCTACAACATAGGACATCTGGAGGGTACCCAACTGAGTATATAACACCCTTTTTGAAAGTTGGAATCAGGGGGTGCCTGGGTGGCTCAGTGGGTTAAAGCCTCTGCCTTCACCTCAGGTCATGATCCCAGGGTTCTGGGATTGAGCCCCACATCCAGTTCTCTGCTCAGCAGGGAGCCTGCTTCCTCTTCTCTTTCTGCCTACTTGTGATCTCTGTCTGTTAAATAAATAAAATCTTCTAAAAAAATTATTAAAAAAAAAAAAGTTGGATCAGCATGTCCAAGATGGCAAACAGTGAACTGTATTTTTAGTGAATACAACTGGCACTTTTGATGCGGAGGTTATCAGCTAATAACTCTTTGAAAACCACTTAAAAAACAGCAAACAAACAAACAAAAAGCCCTGGAAGTGAGAGCTCATTTATTACTTTTTAGAGTGGTGATTCTCTCCTAGAGGTGGCTGCAAAGCTTTTTCTGGCTTTTCCACCAGAAACACTAACATTTCCTTCAGAGTCATATATGCTTAGGAAAAAACAAAACAAAGAAAACAGGGACTTTCAATGCAGAAAACCCTGGTTCAAATCCTGCTCCAGTGATTTCATCTTTCAGTAGTGTATAATCTTGGCCAAGTAACCTAGCTTTGTGAATCTCTATTTTCACAAATGTAAAATAGGAATAATATGAGCTATGAGAAGCATAGGGAAAATGCCTGGGACAATGTAAATGCTCAATAAATAATACTTATATCTCTATCCTAAGCTTGGGTCATGGCACAAAATAATTTTCTTGGAGTGTCTGCAGTAAGGGGTCCTGCTCAGACATACATTCTCTACCTAAATTTATGTAAACAAATAGGGAGTGGGAAAACTCACTACATTTCTTAGCTATTTTTTATTGTGCAAAACAATGAATGTTTATTGTGTACTAGAATGTAAACTCTTTAAGGCAGGGCTTTGTTTTGGTCACTTTGTAACCCTAGTACATATTGCATAACTTGGGACGTAGTAGGTGCTCCATAAATAATTAAACATTAAACAAATTTTCAGATACTTAGAGGAACAAAAAGCAGGGATTAGCCTTCCAGATATAATGACTGCAGCTCTATTTTACACAATGATATGCAGTGAAAAAATTATGTGATATTAAGTATTCCTACAAAAGATGATTTTAAGTGATAGCATAGTATTTCAATCTGTTCATATACCATAATTCATGTAACCATTTTGGAGAGACTTAGTTTATTTCTGAGCCAGGTGAAGAGTGAGGAGCCTATAATGATACATGGAAGGATTCTGAAAATCAAAGTCATCGTTGCATTGGGATAAGCACTGCTTAATTAGTTAATGTCTTGTCAAAGATCTTCGAAAAGAAGGTGAATGGGTCCACAAGAAATATATACTATAAAACAAGACAAAAATAAAATGATGGATAAATAGAGTCAAGAAAAATGCCCTACCATACAAAATGCTAGCACCAATGGAATAAATTAGATAGATCGGCTTCACCAAATGTTATCATTAGCATGCAGCCCTTGTTATAAACTTCCTTAATGCAAATAGCACTGAACTCTGGATGCCGGTGTTCATGATTTCAGGGGTATATAATGGGTATAAAAAGAAGCCAACAAATAAAATGGATTACATGGTCAATATGTTTGGGAAACAATGGGCTAAAAAACACATTTTTCTCCTTGTGGTTCATCAGAGCACTTATTATTCTGGAGTGTACTTTGAGTCTCCAAAAAGGATCACAGAGTGTATACAGCCTTTTCAAAGTTATTTGACACTGAGCACTTTTATTTACTGAATGTTACCAGGGGCTAGTGTTCCATGGAATGCCCTTTAATATTGGTTTTCAGGATATTCAAAGCCAGGTTTACAGTGTCACGGTAGCAACTATTTTCACTTAGTTGTGTCTTTCTTAGACCTCATTCATATCCATATATATATCTCTATAATTATGCCTGCATCTTCAGGCATAATTATATCTCCTACACACACACACACACACACACACACACACACACACACACCATCTTTTTTTTTATTGTGTGTATTCCCTGTGAGTCAGTTTGAACCTTTTGTGGAACTGTTTGTATAAAGGATTAATTGCTGGTTATCTAATTAAGTAATACTTACTACTTTTACGTTTGTTTCATAAGAAGAGGACCTACCCAGACAGACTGTAAAATAGTGATGTTCTTTCCCCAACCCTATTAGTATTCTTTTCCTTTGTTTTGTATCATCCTTTCCACTGTATTTCCACGGTTAATACGCTGGTTATTCTCTTAGTTAGTTGTGAGCTGCACTTATCCTCACATAATCATATGTCAAAGCCACCTCCTGGGCACATATCACATGTGGCTGATTTATGGGAGTAACATTTGAATGGTCATCCCTCAGTTCCAGAACCTGCACTGAGGTTTTCTTCGTCAGAGTGTTGTTGGAAGAGATAATAATTACTTGTTAAATATTTATTTATTTATTTATTTATGAGAGAAAGAGAGAGAGAGAATGCCTGCAAGTAGCAGAGGGAGAGGAAGAGGGAGAGAATCTCAAGCAGACTCCCTGCTGATTGTGGAGCCTCACCCTGGGCAGGGGTGGGGGGGACTTAATCTCACAGCCCTGAGATCATGACCTAAGCTGAGAGCAAGAGTCTGAACATTCAACCGACTGAGCCACCCATATCTCCCAGAAGAGATTACTGATGGGCTATGACCACTGGTTGACCTAAGAGCCAGACTCAGGCAATTAAAAGCTCCTCACTCTCTCTCTTGTTCTTGGAATATATACTCCACCCAATGTTCCCATAGCTGGAGCCACTTCAACCACATAATCTTGCGATAGTAATGTGTTGTTGAGACCACCTGGATGGTAAACACGACTGAGCCCCTGAACCCCAGTAAGGCCTCTATATAAACTTTTAAGAATTAGGTGGGTGGGAGGTGGGGAGCTACTCATTTTGCAGCCAACTAAGACAAGCCTTGTAAGTAAGTTTCCTTGATTATTAAAACTGCCACTCACCAATGCAGAGTGGCCTGCCTCGTTCTTTGGTCTCTCCTTGCTCCCCATTTTCAGGGCCTGATTAGAATTTTATCCTGGGGAACTCCCTAGGTTTCCAACCAAAAAGTCTTATTTAGCTTAAATGGTTATTCAATGTTATTATATATATTTATTATACTATATATAATATTAAAATATAAAATATAAATAAACAATAAATTAAATTAAAATGAAATAAAAATAAAAATATGTTATAAAAATAATATATATATAAATAAATTTAATGTTATTTAGCTTAAAGTGGAAGCCTCCTGAGGAGAATTTTGTATTTTATGGTAACTTTTTAAATATAAATATATAAATGGTCTTAATTGACACCTCTGTAAATGATACAATAAGAACTGCCTGTTTCACCTGAAAACAGAAAAGAAACCAATGAAATTGTGAAAAGGTGGGTCTTTAGAAAGTTTTGAGAACTGTATTAAGGAGAAATGGGCACTGGCTTCCATTAGCTGTCTGACTACTTGGGTTCATTTGAATAATGGGGACTTTCCACCTGAGTTTAAGGAGCATGTATCAGTGTTAGAATCAAAAATCAGTCATGCATAAAATGTGCCCAATAGATTGGCCCCTTGTGTAATTTTGTAAAAGGATTTAAAAAAAAAATTATTCATTTATTGCAGTGAGAGAGAGGAAGAAAGCGTAAGAAGGAAGGGCAAAGAGGGAGGGAGAGAGAATCTTAAGCAAACTCCATGCTAAGCGTGCAACCCAATGTGGGGCTTGATCTCATGACCCTGAGATTACCACTTGCCCTGAAACCAAGGGTCAGATGCTTAACCGACTGTGCCACCCAGGTGCCCCCTTTGTGAAAGGGTACTGCCACTGAATTACAAGGAGTGACTTTGATATGCCACTGTTCGTGTCACTTCAAAAACATGTCTTAAGCTTCAAATCCCAAATCCATAGTAGATTCTGTTCTAGGGACTGGGGGAGACTCTGTCTTTCAGGGATTATACCTGGCTTAACTCATAAACAGGCAGTCAGAAATATCTGTGTTGACATAACTGAATGATCACATTTGGAGAGTCAGGAATGAATGAATATTTCTCACCTGAATGTTTCCTTTTCTGACATGCACCTGTATTTTGTTGTTCCTTTCCTTTGGAATTCCTTTCCCCAGATATTCACATCTGTATCCTCCTATGTTCAAGATCTCAGCCCTAAGGGCACATCTGCAGAGATGTCTTCCCTGCCCTATTGCAATCCATTATTCTTGGTTATATCATCATCATCATCATATTTACTCCTATATAATGCTCATCACTACCTGGTAATTACCCATTACCTCTTTGGTTTTCTGTGCTCTCTAACTACTATGTAAAGACAACAGCCTTGTCTACCTTGGGCATCACATTTTAGGTCACTTAGTTATTGAATTTAATTCTTTTGAATTTAACTCATTGAATTAAACATTTAACTAGTTTTTAAATGAATATTGTTCAACCAGAAGGAAAAGGAAGAGAAAGAGATGGCAGTATTTACCCGTTTTGATCAGGTAGGGAATCATTTATTTTGGTGGAAGAACTATTCTTGTCACTTAGAGAGTCATTCTCTATGATGAAATGTAGATGATTCATTAGTCCTCTTCATTATCCAGAGGAAATAAGCCTTAAACCTATCTCACTTCATTTCCAGTCCAAGCTCAGCAAACAAGTGCAGTCTAAAATGTTAACTTCTCAGATACCCTGATTTCAAGTGAAACAGACACTACAGCTCAGGTCACCAGAAAGCATTTATAAATAAATACATGGAATTTGGTTTAATCATCCATATCTTGTGAATTCGAGCATATCAAGTCAGACTTCTTGCACTGGGTAACCTTTGAACATAACTGCAATTGATTGCTTGATCTATAAAGCTGAAAGTAAGCTATCTAAGAGCAGTGATCACAAAGAAAGAAGTTACTCTAGAAAGCCTTCTCTGAGTAATCAGCAGAATTTTTAGAAAACATATCCAAGAGTGGTATGGGTCCTATAAATTTAATAACATTCAAATAAAACATATTAAGATATAAAAATGGGGAGTGGCTGGTGGCTCAGTCGGTTAAGTGTCTGCCTTTGACTCAGGTCATGGTCCTGGAGTGCCAGGATCGCGGCATTTATCAGGCTTCCCACTTAGTGGGGACTCTGCTTCTCCCTCTGATGCTCCTCCTTCTCTGCTTTCTCTCTCTCACTCTCAAAAAAATAAAATCTTTTAAAAAATATGGAAATGCCTAGTTTGATGCTAAATATAATGCTTTTTTAAAAAAATTATTTATTTGAGATTGAGAGTGAGAGAGAGAATGCATGGCATGCGGTGGGGTGGGGGAAGGGGAAGGGAGAAAGAATCTCAAGCAGACCCCTCACTGAGTGTGGAGCCCAATGTGGGGCTCAATTCCACAACTCTGAGCTCATGACTTGAGCCAAAATCAGGAGTCGGATGCTTAATTGGCTGAACTACCCTAGAGTCCCCTAAATAGAATGCTTTTAAACAGTGCTATTTATTTGATGAAAATGGCTAGTCGTTTTCAGAAACATTTGTTTCTACCATGCAAGTTTTCAAAAGAAATCATTGCTAAAAGCAATTTGTCTGGGGATAAAGATCACCATCTGATATTAATTACTATTTTTTTTTTTTACCTCTTTGGTTTTCTGTAATATCTAATTAGAAAGTTTCTGGAATGCCAAATTGATTTGCATACTTAACCAGCAAGTATATTTCCAGAGATAAGCAAAATAGAATCTCTTCAAAATACTAAGTCACAAGAATTTTGTATTTTGAGAAACTTGAAGTCAAGAACAAACCAGTATTTATAATATGAAATGTTAATACATGAAGACCAGAAGGATGAAATGCACTGTCTTTCATAAATTGCTTACAAGGACTCTTCTATTAACTAGTTTAAATGAATTATTGAAATACCTTATAGATTACTGACCAATTCAATGGCAATTTACTCACTGCTGCCAACTGCTCATGCAAACCCAACTATTTTTGCACACTTTGATGGTTTTTTTTCATGAAAGATCCAACCATGTGATTTTACTTTACACCAGGAATATTAATCAAAGTCAGACACAGTAGGTGTACCTTTTCTGGTGTAGGTAAATAATATTTCTCTATCATATTTTTACTGATAAGATAAGAAACTCTCAAAAGCTACACCATAGAAAATTAAAAGTTAAATCACAGGGTCTGATTTAAGTCCCATGCATTATGTATTTGTCATTACTGAGAACACTTCTATGATAATTTTTTACTCGATATAAACACAGTTCTTTTTAATATGATCACCTGTAAATAATTGCTATTCAAAGAAAGGCGCTTTTAGGTTACTACTGAAATTCATGTCAAATGCAATATAGTTCCCATATCCCACTGTAAACTAGTCGATTGAAATAATCACAGCCTGGTAAAAAGATTAAGACTATTTAATATCATTTAGGATATTTAAAATACCAACTCCTTAATTTTTAGTTACTTTACATAAATTATACAGAATTTATAAAGATCTCAGACAGGCTAATTATTGCCTCTATAAATCTTTCCTCATGTTTTAGTCCTTTGTTAAAGACCTGCATGATTTCTTATGATTAGGAGGCATTTGTCACAAAAATAAAATATAAAACTGACCAATGAATTTCTCATTAGGAGAAAAAAAAACTCCGTTCTCACATCCAACCTAACGTCAAAAAAAGGGTCTCCATTCTAAATTATCATTCTTTTTCTCAATCCTCATCCTGATTCATTAAAAAGCTAAAAGAGATTTGCATATTTTAAGTTTATATATGTATCTCAGCTCTGGAATATGAGCTATAGGGGCCCAAGAGAAAAGCCCATAAACCAATTTTGGAAACTGCTGAATCTGAAGACATGAGCTTTTGGTTCCATGCCTAAAAATAATTATCTATATTTAATTCCAAAAATAGACTTTCAGTGTCTGCCAATATTTAGGAACTGAAGGGGGAACTTGAGGGGTTGTTTTTTTTTTTCCCCAAATGAAACTTGGCTGTTGCTTATGTCCTCACGGGGCCCAGGTAATATTTCTATGCATGTGTGAATAAGTAGATTGTAAATTCAAGGTCTGCTTTTTGGCTTAAGTGGATGTTACCAGTTAGACCTACTTTCTAATTCCATCTCCAAATGCAGCTCCTTCTATACCAATATTGGACCAGCATCCATTATTTTGTGGCCGATTTACCTTTTGTTAAAACTAATGTCAGAATGTTTGCAGTTCTGCTGAAGAAAGTTTCAAGGTTATAAATATGCAATTTAGAGAATTTTATGTTTGGAATTTTCAGTTTTGACTTTAAAAATCACTAAAAGCCTTAGGACCAAAAATAATTGTGCAACCCTTAATATCTTGATATAAATCAGAATATTTTTAAACCCATTTGAAGTATTTTATAGTGATACATCTTGTGGTGGCTTCATTGTACCCATTTCTCTAGAGAATAATTCTCCAGTCTCTGATTTGAGAAGATAGGAGGAGATTGAAATTATAAACCTTATTGCAAAGTTCTGGCAGGGGACTGCCTAAGGGCAACGTGTGGCGGGGGGCAGAGTGGGCTGCAGGGGAGATTCACACTCAGTTCTCAAGATGGTCCCTTCCTTTTGTTGCATCTGGTTTCTTGGACTACAGAATCTTCCTAATTTCATTTCTATAGAGAGTAAAGCTCCTATCACTGTTTCAAATGGGTAAACAGATCTGGGCTTCGATGTACTTTTTTTGTTTGCTTGTTTCAAGTTTTTGTTTAAATTCTACTTAGCTAACATACAGTGTAATACTGGTTTCTGGGGCACCTGGGTGGCTCAGTGGGTTAAGCCGCTGCCTTCGGCTCAGGTCATGATCTCAGGGTCCTGAGATCGAGTCCCACATCAGGCTCTCTGCTCAGCAGGGAGCCTGCTTCCTCCTCTCTCTGTCTGTCTGCCTCTCTGCCTACTTGTGATCTCTCTCTGTCAAATAAATAAATAAAAATCTTTAAAAAAAATACTGGTTTCTGGAGTAGAATTTAGTGATTCATCACTTACATATAATCTAATTACTTTTGTATGGACTTTGAAACAATACTCCATCTTCAATGTCAGCATTCGCCAGCATTCACAGCCACATCAATCTCAGCATTCGCCAGCATTCACAGCCACATGAGGTCTGTAACCTCTGAGCATGTGGGGGATCCGGAGCTTTCACCAGCTCACTTCACACCTGCTTCACTCTCTGTTAGCATTTAGTACTTAGCCCACAATTATTTAATTTTCATTTCCTGTCGTTTTATCAATGCCACTCTTCCACTGTGATCTCTCCTTTCCTGCTTACTGTGTTCTGGGTGTATTCATATATAGCCAAATTAATAAAGTTTTAGGAGGGTGAAGAGATAATGCATGTGTTCCATATGCCATATTTGTTCCTCATTCATTTACCACAGAGAGCAAAGATCTCTGTAATAAGCACATGCAATCTTAAAACAGTTATGAAACTGTGCTTCCTATCTCCCATGCTCCATCCTGACCTTTGGAAAGCACACTCTCATGGATTTTATTGATCTATACATTTCGTGATGATATTGGCTTTAGTTTTTTTTTTTTTTTTTTAAAGATTTTATTTATTTATTTGACAAAGATCACAAGTAGGCAGACAGGCGGGCAGAGAGAAAGAAACGGGAAGCAGGCTCCCTGCTGAGCAGAGAACCGGATGCGGGGCTCCATCCCAGGGCCCTGAGATCATGACCTTAGCCGAAGGCAGGGGCTTTAACCCACTGAGCCACCCAGGCGCCCCTGGCTTTACTTTTAACACATTACAGATTTTCATACATTTAACATATGTTGAACATCTGATGTATGTGATGCCTGGGTTTGGTGGTGGAAAATTCTGTTAGATTCATGGTACATGTCACTTTTTCTGTCTTACTCTATTGGTTGAATTTATCTATCCTGAACACAAAAATTTTAAGGACACTTTCCAATAGCTCCTAGCTTTAGTTTTCTCTGAGAACTTTGTTCACGCTGCAATTGGTCTCATAACTCTTTTGGTATTCTCTGGTTATAGTGGCCATACTTTCTGAAACACAAATCAGGATCTTTTGTCCATTGGTCTTAAAAAGAACTATTTTTCCTGACTTGTGGGTTTATCTTCATAGAAGTATAAAAATCAAATCATCTTTAGTAATAGTTCATTTTAATAAAAACATTTTGAACTATGGGTTAACATTAAACTAGGCTGAAAAGATAAATATATCTCTTAAAGGAAGTTAAAGAGTAAGTATATAGTTAATAAATCTCCCATTTTGAAAGAATGAGTCTATAGGAAATCAGAATTGTTGCAGAAGATCTCAGGAGTGTGGTAAATGAAGTAATTATACAGTGTGGTTAACCAGGAACTGGTAATATTTCAGGAAATGAACACCTTTCTCAGTTTATTTCATATTTTACTTAAACAGATAAGAAAACGGATTCACCCTTCTAGGCTTATAAACATGGGAAGACAAGCTGTGAAACTACTCACACAAAAATAAAATATTCTAACAACTTATCTTCTTAGCTTTAGGGCTAAAAGCATAAAAAATTTAAAAGAACTTCCAGTCTGCTCACTCTAAAGCCATTTTAATGCAAACAAACAAACAAAAATCCTGAATGAATTTCTTTCACCCTTTCAAGACAAAAACCAATCCATATTCTTTATGGCATGAATAAATCACATTGACTTGGTTTAAACTCAGAGCCTAGTTATTTCAATGTTTGCCCAATTTCTAATGGCTGTGAGTTCTTGGTAGTGGCTATAGCTCTAGCTGTTTCTCAGTGACCTAGGGCACTGAATCAGTAGATTTTATTTTATTTACTTTTATTTTTTTTATCTGAGTATAGTTGACACACAATGTTACATTAGTTGCAAGTGTACAACATAGTGAAACAATTTCTCTATATATTATGTATAGAGAATACAAATATATACATATATGTATATGTATATTCTCTCTCTATAGAGAGAGAATACTAGAGAATAGTGAAAAAATTTTTCTCTATATTATGTATGCTCACCATAAGCATATAATGCTATTACAATACCACTGACCATATTCTCTATGCTTAGGCTTTTATTCCCCTGACTTATTCAATCCATAACTGGAAGCCTGTATCTCTCACTCCCTGTCACCCATTTTGTCCATCTTCCCTCCCCCATTTCTCTGGCATCCAGCTTGTTCTCATTTACAGGTTGGATTCTCCTTTTTGTTCATTTGTTTTGTTCTGTTTTTAGATTCCACATATGAGTGAAATAATACGGTATTTGTCTTTCTCAGTCTGACCTATTTCACTTGGCATAATACCTTCTAGGTGTAACCACTTTGTCTCAACCTTTTCATGGCTGCATAATATTCCCGTGTGTGTGTGCACGCATGTAGCATCTTCTTTTCCCATTCATTTTTTGATGGACACTTAGGTTACTTTCTTTTATTTTTTAAGATTTTATTTATTTATTTGACAGAGAGAAATCACAAGTAGATGGAGAGGCAGGCAGAGAGAGAGAGGGAAGCAGGCTCTCCGCTGAGCAGGGAGCCCGATGTGGGACTCGATCCCAGGACTCTGAGATCATGACCCGAGCCGAAGGCAGCGGCTTAACCCACTGAGCCACCCAGGCGCCCTAGGTTACTTTCTTGACTATTGTAAATAATGATAAAATAAACATAGGATGCATGTATCTCTCTGAATTAGGATTATTGTTTTCTTTGGGTAAATGCTCTATTAGGAGTTATTGGAGTATATGGTATTTCTATTTTTATTTTTTTGAGGAACTTCCATACTGTTTTCCACAATGGCTGCATCAATTTACACTCCTACCCACAGTCCACAAAGGTTCCTTTTTCTCCACATCCTCACCAACACTTGTTATTGCTTGTCTTTTTGGTCATAGCCATTCTAACAGGTGTGAGGTGATATCTCATTATGGTTTTGATTTGATGTTTAATGATCTTGAACATCTTTTCATGTGCTTATTGGCAATCTGTATATCTTCTTTAGAATAATTTCTATTCAGGTCCTCTACCAATTTTTAAATAAGACTTGTGTGTGTGTGTGTGTGTTGAGTTGTAGAAGTGCTGTATATGTTTTGGTTATAACACCCTATCAAGTATATCATTTGCAAAATATCATTTGCAAGCATCCTCTCCCATTCAGTAGGTTGCTTTTATGATTCATATATGGTTTCCTTCACTGTCCAAAAGCTTTTTATTCTGATATAATCCCAAAAGTAATCCTAAGAGTTTATTCATACTTTTGCTTCCCTTGCCTAAGAAGACAGATCTAGAAAAACATTGCGGCTAATGTCAGAGAAACTACTGCCTGAGCTCTCTCTTTTAGGATTTTTATTATTTCTCACATTTAGGTCTTTAATCCATTTTTTTTTTTAATGTATGGTGCGATAAAGTGGTCCAATTTCATTCTTTTGCATGTAGCTGTGTAGTTTTTCCAGGACCATTTATTGACAAGATGCTCTTGTCTTCATTGTATATTCTTGTCTCCTTTCTCATAGATTAATTGCCATGTAAATGTGGTTTCACCTCTGGGTTCTCTATTACATTCCACTGATCTATGTATCATTTCTGTGTCAGTACCTGACTGTTTTAACTACCACAGCTTTGTAGTAGAACTTGAAATCTGGAATTTTAATACCTCCAGCTTTGTTCCTTTCTCAAGATTGCTTTGGCTATCTGAGGTCTTTTGTGTTCCCATACAAATTTTAGTATTATCTGTTTTAGTTCTATGAAAAATTCTGATGACATTTTGACAGAGATTGCATTAAATCTGAAGACTGCTTTGGGTAGTATGGACATATCAACATTAATTTTTCCAATCTATGAGCATGAGACATCTTTCCATTTGTGTCATCTTCAATTTCTTTCATTAATATTTTCTAGTTCAGAGTACCTTTCTTTTATTAGATTTTTATAATTAATTAAATTAATTAAATTTAAAATTATTTTTTCATTTAACTTATATCCACTTAGGCAGGAAGTCTAAATGTAAGAGTAAAGATCATAAAACCAAGAAAGGAGCATCATCCCCAGAAAGCTGTCAGGAAGGTCATAATAGTCAAGAACTGAGCTCCACCCCGGAAGTCTACTATTCACACCAAATTATGAATGATGAGGATTCCCTCATGATGCTGTTGTTAGTACTTCTCACATAAGTTAATTGAGAAAATGTATAATTCTGTAACATTCTGAATTCTTGTTTTAGATCCATATCTATTTTCCTAATAAAGCCACATCTCTAAGCTTTTAAAAAATATTCTAACAAATATGTGCAGGATACAAAATATTTATTTCTTCAGTCTTCCAATCATGGACTACACAAATATAGATTTTTCAAGCTCTTGTAATTAATTACTATAGCCCATCAGGGGCCAGTTCTTTATTGGTTAGGGATCATGACATAGGTATCTCAGATTTACCCAGAAAAATGTCAATAGCATCTCTATTTTTTGGAGTTTGGAGGCAACTTTATTTCCTGCAACTGAATTATAACATAAATCACTTTCATCTCTAGAGAGCACCTGTCAAAGGGTTAACCACTCAGGCAGAAGAATATATACAATAATTTTTAAGGTGTATTTTCAAGGTCTTTCTAGCATTGTCAAGTGTAGAAGTGACTTGGTCCATCTTGTAGGCAGACTTTTGTCTCCCTATTCCCATTCCAAGGAAGAAGGAGTTGCTAATTTTTTTTTTTTTTTTTTTTTTTTTTTTTTTAAAGATTTTATTTATTTATTTGACACAGAGAGAACACAAGTAGGCAGAGAGGCAGGCAGAGAGAGAGAGAGGAGGAAGCAGGCTCCCTGCTGAGCAGAGAGCCCGATGCGGGACTCGATCCCAGGACCCTGAGATCATGACCTGAGCCGAAGGCAGCGGCTTAACCACTGAGCCACCCAGGCGCCCAGGAGTTGCTAATTTGATTAGTCTATGCCTGATATATGTATCAGGTGGCAATATATGTATATATTGGTGGCATGGATATAATGGTGGCAATGAAAAGACATGGAAGAGTTGTTGCATTTCCTGCTTGAAAAAGATAAGCAGAGCCAGGCAGGGCTTGAACCCTCAAGACAATTCATGGGTCCATATATGGCCCCATCTCTCTCTTACCCACTTCCTCTTCCTTCTTTCAGAAATGAGCAAGTGTATATTCCTCTAATACAGATTCTGGAAGAGCTACTTTGCTTTTTTTCTTCCTCCTTCCTTCTTCTTTGCTTCCTTCCTCCCTCCCTTCCTTCATTCCTTTTAAAGGTCCAACTTAGGATGCACATGCATAAATATGACTCAAATGTCACCTTCAAAGTGACACACTTGTAGTCGAGAATGAGTAGTTAAGACTTTTAACTGCAAGTCTAATTGGTTCTACCAAAGAGGCAATGTGGCAAGATGAAAAGAAGAGACCTTTAACTAGACTTATTCAAATTTTGGATTGGTTAAGTGATCTTGAAAATAACTTTGAGCTTCAGTTTTCCCACCTGGGAAATGGAGCTAGTATTTTTAACAGATGTAATTTGAGGGTTTTAATGAGCTTGAATGTATGAAGCTCACACCATCATAACCAGGATCCTCATTACTATTATTATTTCTCTGTGTTGAGTGATAAGCCTGTTACACACACAAGTTCATTACTGATAGCCCCAAGTACAACTTAGAAAATAAGGACTCAAAGAAATTAAAATATTTTCTCTCAGGTAACAATGCAAATGAGGATCAGAGGCAGGATTTAAATCTGTCCTATTCTAACGTCTAAGCTCTGAACTAGAATGGTTTTCTATGTGTACCTTTTATTAATAATACTGGTTTCTCTCAAGGAAAGAATCTTATATCCTCTTTTACCTCTGGGTCTCTGAAGATACTCAGCTATATTATACACTGAACAAAATAATGGTTTTTATCATGTCATATTGCATTTATATATCAACTAGATTTATGTTATTCAGTATACTAGCCACCAGTTATGAGTGACTATTTTAATAGAAGTTAATGAGAACTAAAGGAAATCTGAAAATTCAGATCCTTAGTCACACTAACCACATCTGAAGTACTCAAAAGCTATGTGAAGCTGTTACTATATTGATCAGCACAGATATAGAATGCATGAAGTTTTATTAGATAGCCCTGAGCTAAATTACTTTCAATGGGGATGTGAAGAAATTTGCTTATCAAGGAGTTATGTTTATAACAAATCCTTTGTCACATAAGAGAAAGCACCTAATTAGAAAATTCTTGTATTAGATCTTAACACAGACATACACACTTACAAATATGCAAACAAAATACAGAGACCAAACATTCATTCTGTAATATTTTTCCTTTATGGTCACCCTGAATATGACGTTGTATACAAAGCTTTATTCTGCACAATGACATTCTTAAGCAAAGCATAGCAGATATATTGCTATGTTAATACTTATCCACGTCAACAGATTCTAATCTTGGATACTCTGAAATACATGCAGGTCTGTAAAACTGCATAAACATTAGTCATCCTCATTATTTGTAAGTTCCTAGAGAGTTCAATTCGTTGGAGAAGCTTCAATAAAGGAGGAAGGGAGTATAGTTATTTAAGAACCACTGTGTTTTTCTAGAGGAAATTTAACAAGGCAGGAAAGATGGCATTCTGATATATTGAACCAATCTTCAGAAATAGTCCATACAGCCACAAAGATATGGAAAATGAAAAGTCAGAGTGATCAAACAATTTCAGGAAAGTAAACAGATAAGCACAAAAATGAAATGAATCAGCATAGCTTTGTTTTGCCTGGCTTCCCGAGGCTCTACATAGCAACTACTGGTAGAATAGAGACTTCTTTAAGATTTTATTTATTTATTTGACAGGCAGAGATCACAAGTGGGCAGAGAGAGAGGAGGAAGTAGGCTCCCTGCTGATCAGAGAGACTGATGTGGGGCTCGATCCCACGACCCTGGGATCATGACCTGAGCTGAAGGCAGAGGCTTTAACCCACTGAGCCACCCAGGCGCCCCAGAATAGAGACTTATTAAGAAACACATACATTTTTTTTTGTTCTTGAGTCCTGTTTTTTATGTTTTGTTTTGTTTTTGTTTCTACCACCCTCCTTCCCATTTTTTTTTTTAAAGAACTCATGACCCTGAGATCAAGACCTGCATTGAGATCAAGAGACACTTAACCAATTGAGCTAACCATGTGCCCTTGACTTTTTTTTTTTTTTAACTTTTTAAAGGAAACAGAAGCCATTTGAGTAACATTCATTTATCTTCCTGGTTTTTTTTTTCTGTTGGTCAAGAAAGGTAAAATTATTACCTAACTCAGTTTTTAAGTAGTCACTTACAAATACTTAATGAAAATATTATCTATAAGAGTCACTGGACTGTATAAATATTGTCTAGAGTTATACACATATTTTCAATGTTGTATATTACTAGATTCTGGAAAATGGCTTTTAAAACTTACCATCAGAATAGTAGGATAAATTGCTTAACAGGAAAAAAATCTACCCTGAAGCTTACATTTTGCAATTATCAATCACATTCTAAGTATGAATGTGATTCCATGTCCATATTTTGAAAGAATGGACACAAATTTACTATTATGACTATGAGCGGTAGACTATGTTTGACATTTACACTCAGAAGATATAAGGAAATTGAACAAGAGGAAAAATTATCTTTCCTAATTTCAGTAGAACTCTGAGATATCAGACAGGAGGATGCAATTTTAGCATTAGCAAGGGGACAACAAGAGCTAAAGACAGACCTTTTCCAAGTATGTTGGCATCTTTAGTAGTAAATAAAATAAACGCTTTTTGATTAAGGATTCCTTTATATTTGCCTGTATAAAGCCAATGTAACAAAAATTGCTCATGGACTGTGACAATTCCTTTGTCTAAATTAATCTACTCCCCTGACAGCTGACGTTGTTGAAATCTTGCAGGTAAAGTATTCAATCATTTGTGAACACTTATCCAAGAATGCTACATTAATCTGTAGAAGGTTTTGTCTACGCTTGAAAATATTCTAAGGGATTCTGCCACCTCCCTGAAGAAATGCATTTCAGCCCAATTATTGAGTTCCATTTTCTCCAGAGAAAATGTTAGCATGTGTCCCCATGGGGACTTTTCCTACTCTGCCTGAATGACAATGTGAAGGTGGTACCATAGGTGTGCTTGGTTGATTTCTTCATATTCTTTTCATCAGCCCATATTGGGAGCCCACAGGGGGTAGCCCTAAAATAGATCCTTTGGGAACACTAAGAACTTGATGGAAAGTACTAAAATAACTATCAAATATGTAAAATAATCAGACAAGCTGTAGCTCATAATTATCTACATGAAGTGAAAAATTCATTCTCTGAGAGTAGGAGCAATGGTTGTGCATACAGTCCACGCTCTTTTGGTAATCTGATGCTACACGAGAAATAGCACTAATCTCAAAATGGAGAGGAATAAGCTTCTTTCCCCAACTTGTCTGCAAAATGTAATTTAAGTATAATCACACAGTAAGGATACATTCTGAGGCTCTAAAAACCAGAGTTTAAATGTGAGCACCAGAGGGATTTGATGGCATGTTCTACACATCCCTACTGTGCTTTTAATGATATGGAGAATTTTTAAAGCAGACATTCTCTTGCTTCTCCAGGAAGTGCCTTAATTCTCTTCATGGTTGCTTGGCTATAAGCAAGGCAGGGATATCCTAAATGTAGCTGCTACTGCTGCTCTTCCCCCACCAGGATGCTAGCCAATGAAGATACTACCAAAAGCTGAAAGACAATATCAGAGGTGGGTTGTCTGGCTCTAGCATCCAGCATCCTCCTTTAGAATCCATGTACATATTTCTTACAAGAAAATAAGACCCAGAGAGGTCATCATTCCTCTTCACTCCACCACTGCAAGATTTCAAAAAGTCTGTGCTTGAGGAATCAGAACACGGTAGAAGAACAAAGTGCTAGCGACGTTTACCTAATGAATGAGCACAGGAAAATATGGGCAGTCGATGATGAGGATGATGGCCACGAAGCTTTCAAGAGTCAAAAATGAGGAAAAGTCCACAGGCAATAATATTCTGCAAGTAGCAGTCATAAGTTGAAATGTATGCTCATTTGCACATGTAAATTAGAAACTTTAAAGTTATAGCAAAAAACTTTTTCATGGTAATGCTTAAATCACATTTTTGACTTGAGAGAACAAATGAATCTCTTTTTTATGTATCTAATGATATGAACAACTGAGAGTTCAAAGAGCTAAACAATAAATTTAGTATAAAAGAAATGTGAGTCAATGTTTCACATGCCTGCGTGGGTGTGCGTGTGAACTGAATTGATGAAAGTGTCTAATGAATTACATCAATGTGATTATGGCAGCATATAAAATACACAGGACCAGAACCCATCATGGAAACTGTCTTCAAAGTCACGGTATTGATTTCAATTATGATGTCTTTCTTGCTAATGCAATCTGGGCACCTGTTGGTATGCAGAGGAAGCAGGATGAAATCAAACTGATAGCCAGCCATACGTCTCACAAAAAAAGGCTTCATGTAGCCCAAAGGAAAAGGAAAGAAGCAAACGCTGTGAGCTAGGAGAGCCATTCAGAGGAATGTGCTCAATGGCACGGAGTTTAAAATCGCCCATAAAAATGAATATATTATCTACCTTTTTCTCTCTTGGCACTACTGCAGTTGACATTACCACTGTCTGCTGTGTTAAGATTGGGAGAAGTAAGCTGGAAAATGTGATAGCAAATCCTTAACTCAAGCAGCAGTATATGGAACAAGCTGTTAAACTGCCATGTTAGTGGAATGCATAAATGTCAACATTATTTTAGAATGATTTATTATATTCATAACAGTCAAAATAAATAAATGTGGCCCCACAGTCCACAACCCGTTGATGGCTTTTCTAATTCAGGATTTCGCAGACGACATTTTCTATCTGGATGACATTTCAGGCCTTTAAAAACAAAATTTGGAATGTTGCTGGGGATTTCTAAAGTTCTCAGCATTTAATTTCAATTATTCCAGAAGGAGGTATGGTTAGCAGAAAGTGTTATCAAGTATTTAAATGAAAGAAGGGAAAAAAAAGTCTACGTAATATAATACGTTTCGATATGCATCACTACAGAAACTGATTGTCAAGACGATTCTTGGTGAATGTATCTTCAATCTGAATGCTGTGTGGACAACATAAACATCCCTACAGATGAATTTCTGCTGACCAGAAATTGCGGAGTAAGAATATTATGTGGGTTTAGAATGCAAAACAAAAAATTATACCTGTATACCTGTTGAAATATTCACTTTTTTAGCATTTACAGAATAGAGCATATTATCTACTAAAATTTTTAATTTTTAATAAAATATTTATTTATTTGAGAGAGAGAGAGAGAGAGAGAGAGAGTCAAGCAGGTTGCTCTGTCCCAGGACCTGAGATCATGACCTGAGCTGAAGGCAAATGCTTAACTGACTGAGCCACCAGGTGTCCCCTACTAGTAGAAATTTTAAAATAAAACACAATAAGGGGTACTATTGGCAGCAATATTTTTAGAGCTCAATTGGTTCATTTATGATCATTATTGAAGTCACTGAGTTTCACAGTTGCCACCTTTAAAATAAGATGCCATTCATTCTAATAAACGGATTAATCAATGAGAAATTTTCCATAATATGAAAGAACAAAAGATATTTGGAAGTATTCAAATGATATTTTAGACTTTATTTTCTTATGCAAGTAAGACTCCAATGGTTATGCCCACATTCTTTGCATTACATAGAAAATGATATAAAAAATGGTGATACACTTGTTTTAGATCAATGAAAAGAGCCAGAGACATTCATTAAAATAATTACACAAATCAACTGTGCTGATATGTATGGATGTATATGTATGTATACCTATGGATTAGTGGTATATTTTTTATACAATTTTTTTTTAAAACCACAATACCCTATTTAGGGTGGACTTCTGATATAATCCCAGTAAAGCTGACTAGGTAATTTAGCCTTTAGATTAAGAAACACCAAACACGAATAAAATAGTTCCTGTGTCTCTCTGGGGTAATATATTATTAAGACATTTTTTTAAGTTTTTTTTTTTTTTTGAGATTTTATTTATTTATTTGACAGACAGTGAGGGAGGGAACACAAGCAGGGAGCTGATATGGGACTCAATCCCAGGACTCTGAGATCATGACCTGAGCCAAAAGCACACACTTGACTGAGCCACCCAGGCGCCTTTTTAAAAAGTTTTTTAAGTTGAAAAAAGAAAGCTATGTGGAATTAAATGAGGAAAAAAGGGGAAAAGATTTGATAAGTCTGAGCACATTCTGCAAACATGGCAGTTCGATTCACACTCTCACACAAAATACTTCTTGCATTTATATTCTGTATAAGCAGACACCAGCATAGAAAAGTCACTATTTTAGGGATGCCTGGGTGGCTCAGTTGGTTGAGTGTCTGACTTTTGATTTCGGCTCGGTACTGATCTCAGGGTCATGCGATAGAGCCCCACATCCGTCTCCGAGCTGAGGGCAGAGTCCGCTTGCCTCTCTGTCCCTTCCCCTGCTCCTGTGTGCTCTCTCACGAATAAATAAAATCTTAGAAAAATAAAGAGACCTATTGTTTTAATTTAAAATCAATTAAGTACCATATAGAGTGTGAATAGTTTCAGAGGTAGAGTTCAGTGATTCAGAGTTTCAGAGTAGATTCGGTGTTGCATGTGACACCCAGTGCTCATTACATCAAGTACCCTCCTTGATGCTCATCACCGTTACCCCCTCCCCTCACCCCCTCCCCTCCAGCGACCCTCAGCTTGTATCCTACTTAAGAGTCTCTTATGGTCTGTCTCCCTCTCTGATTCATTATTTTATTTTTCCCTCCATTCCCCTATACTCATCTAAGAGTGAAATCATATGATTACTTGGCTTTCTCTGACAGACTTATTTCACTTAGCATAATACCCTCTAGTTTCATCCATGTTGTTGCAAATGTTAAGACCTCATTCTTTTTGATGGCTGAGTAATGTTCCATTACATATACAGAGATCTCTCTATATATATATATATGAAATATGTATATTGTTACATAAATGTGGGTAGAGTCTATTCAAAGAAAAATGAAATTTGTAAGCTGGGTAGTATGCACTTAAAAGCAGACTATATCTTCCAGTAACTCAGTATACCCTCACTCTAACAATCAGGGCCAGTCTACCTGGCCTCTAGAACTTCTGTGTTATTTCACAGCCCAATATCACTCGCCACAACCCTCCCTCCTATAACTGAATTTCTACACCCAACACTGGGTGAGGAATGCAAGATCCTGAAATGCCAAGGTTTCACAGTTCTCCTCCTGGAGGCTAAAATCCTTCTCAAGCCTCCATTCCATCACAGGCAGGCTACCTGTCATTACAGACACAAGGATATAGATTGTTACTTATGTCAAATTTCCCTTGGCCACACCTTGCCCATGAGCTTGGACAACTTAAAGCTCTTCTGCACTGATGATCATCTGCCAAAAGTTCTGGTCAGTTACTCTTTTGGATATCATCTCAACCAGGCAAACATTCAAGTTTCTCAGATATCATCTATAGTTAGATTGTTTTTTCAGAATCTAGGTGACCTGATCCAGTGACAACTGGTATCTTCGTGGCCCCATCCTAGGAACCATCCCTTGATAACCCTCCAAATTTCACAGAAGCAGATAAGAAATATTTCTGAATGCCTTTATGCACGAAGCATCGTAGTAGGCCCTGGGCATATAGAAGGAAACTGGAAAGAAATCATCTCTGCTTTCAAGAAGCTTAACACCCAGAAGTACCAGCTGCTTTACCCACACTTGCTCTTTCTTTAGCCTGTATGAAGAATGGATATTTAACTTGGGGTTTCTTGTTTAGTTACACTCCTTTATATTTCAAAATGATAGATATGCTTGCCTTATTCCTTATTTTAGAGATTCTTTTTTAAGGTCTCATAAATAGGAAAAATAATGCCAAGTAAAATTTCATATTATCGCTGTCAAATTGTCAATATATTTATTTCTCTTGTTGGAAGCCATATGAATACATATTCCTTAAATTATAATTTTCCTACAGAATGCCTGTCACATAGATCTTTTATCAAGATTATATTAAGGTTCTGTTTTGGCAAATCATTTTAACTCCCTTCAAAAAAGTTATCATGAAACATGGTCTAGATATGCAGCTTTTCCTGTAAATTTTTTATTTTTATGCTTCATAGTTACTTAGGCATGTTGTAGACAAGCGTTCTACAAAGTGTGTTCTATACAACACTGGAACTGCTACATGATGTGTGAAAAAAGGTTTTCATAGGGTAATAAAATTGTGAAATCTACTCATTATATTTCCTTCTTAGAGATTCTTTTTTTTTTTTTAAAGATTTTATTTATTTATTTGACAGATCACAAGTAGGCAGAGAGGCAGGCAGAGAGAGGAAGGGAAGCAGGCTCCCTTTTGAGCAGAGAGCCCAATGTGGGGCTCGATCCCAGGATGCTGGGATCATGACCCAAGCCGAAGGTAGAAGCTTTAACCCACTGAGCCACCCAGGCACCCCTCCTTCTTAGAGATTCTTAACGAAGATTAAATATTAGGAATTTTAATCCTCCAAGAGGGGAAAAAAAGATAGTTGAACTTTAACTCAATATTTTCCAAACAAATAACTATGGGATCTTTTTTAAAAAATGTAATACTACTTTTAAGAACCGGTTAACTATTTGAAACCACCTTGATTTTTGGTTGTCTCCTATCCCGCAAAAATAAATTCCATGGAAAAGGACACTCTTTGGCACTGGAAACACATAGTAAATACCCATTGAAATAGGTCCCAAATGAAGGAATAAAATACTGCTGTAGGTATTTAGTAAAGTAGTATTATTTGAAATTATATTCAGAAATGTTTTTGATGAAAGGCTCTGACTATGGCCCAAAAAGACTTTTCAAGTCAACTAGGAAAAGGATCCTTTGACTGTGAATTCACCCATTTGATCTGTTGGTTTTAAGTTCTCTTCCCATGTGCTTTGGTTTAGATCGCTCCATTCTACAAAGTATTTAAATCAGAGTTCTGACCTACAAAACTGGCATAAGACACACTATAAATGCCTACAATTAGTCTCCAGGGAAATGGAGGTGAAGAGGTCACTGATTCCATGCCAAAACTTGTAGCTCCAGGGCAAACCCAACAAGCCAAAGAAACAAGCATACAGCAACCCCCAAGTGGGACAAAGGAAAGAAGGAAAGGAAAACCACAAAACAAACACGAATTCTGTATCAGAACACTTTTGCGTCTCTTAATTGGAGATGGGTGAAGGTATGGGGGGTCAAAACTACTCTCCCCACAGAAATCATGTTATTCTGTGGTTCATCCTCGTGCAAGAAATAATCAGACAATTTAGTGTTTTATTGGTAATAAGGGGAAATATTAAACTTTTCCATTATTGGTCCAAGTTAAAAATAGAGATGATGTGAATTGCAGCTATTTCTGGACAGAAGATGAGGCTAAGATAGTCAATTCTTCCTCTTACAACATAAAAGATGAAGAAATGCTGATCATTATAGATCCCTGATTATTCTTATAAAGTCAGGAGGTTCTTTGAGTATCTCAGCTGTGTTTCACTTTCACTAATGTGCTTAGTTGTCACTATTTTAAGAAGAGTGGTTGTTTCTTTCCTACAGAATATACTAAGACCTTGTTGGGATATCCATCAGAGTGAATAAATAGCTTAGGCATGTCATGTCCACCTCTGAATATTCCAGTTAAATCTATTTTGGAAAAACAGCCCTCACAAAAGTTATCAGAAAATTCTATCTACATTACCTTTTGTAAAATTTTCTATGGGTTTAGTTTTGAGATATGTTCTAAATCCCACTTCAAAAGGAAAAATCCAGGGGCGTGAATATACTTATTTTAAAAATAAGAATGAAATTCACAGAACAATGACAAAAATATATACCTGAACATGTTTTTCATTTGATTAATTATTCAACAGTAATATTTTTGTGGCAGAAATGTTTCCTATTCAATAATTTTTAAATCCAATTCTATTCTGATAAAAAATGTTGCAAATGTAAGGAGGCACTGAATATTACTTTTTAAATATTGCTGTAACTTGGTATACGTGTAATTTAAATAGTGCATGAAAATAAATGGTGTTTTCAGGTATTATATGACATTGTTCCTATAAAATTCCGGTCTAAGTCATAAATCATGGCTTTTGAATCAAATACCTAGGCGCGATGAAGCATTTCTAGCAAATAACTCATTTTAACTATAAAAAACACATTGGCATGCAGGATTTTGTAATCAGAGGTTTTCAGCTGCTCACCTTAAATTAAAACCTGAGTTAGGAACGGGCAAAATGAAGAAATCAACATTATTGCAGGTTTTATTTTAACCAAATCACCTTGTGAATCCAATCAAAATTAGGCATTTGTTTCTTAGTCTGAACCACAGGCAATTCCTGTGATAATTAGGCCTATTAGAATAGGTTTAATAAATATTTAGGAGATTCTAAATGTGCACAAAGCAATGACTAGAACGTGAGATGAGTAAGATCAATTTTTGCAGTTAAGGAGCCAAAAAATCTAGAAATGAAGAACAGTCAAGTATATAAACAGCATTACATTCAAGTCATACCATGTTAAGTTTCTGGAAGGAAGATCGGAGGAGGGAGATAAGACACAGTTTTAAGGAAGTTAGGATTTACTTGACAGAGGTGAGCAAGAAGTTCTCTAGGGAGTAGTTGAGAATGACCAAGTTGGACACAGAAATGAAATTATCAGATATTTCTAGAGAAAATGAATAATTATTTGCAGGATAGTATCATGGCTTAAAGAGAAAACTGACCTGAAAAGCAGAATGATAAGGAAATTGGAGACCTCGCCTTCTCATGTGAGAATTTATACTAATTTAGGCAAGTAGCTACTATGGGCCATTGAGTGGCCCTGAGTAGAAGAGAGACTGAACCAATGTTGTAGCATAGAAACAACAGTAAAATGGTCATTGGACTAAATTGGGAAGGAAAGAAAGATGGAAGCAAGACTGGTTTGAAGACAATTATCCAGACAAGAGTGGAGGAGAATACAAAGTGCGGTAGTGGTATGGACGGAGAGACAAGGGCATGGATGCCAGAAACTTCCTACAATTTAAAGCTTTTGGACCTGGCTATTGATTGTGCACAAAAAGAGGGAGAGAGAGAGAGAGAAAAGAAAAAGCTGGCTTTGATATTTGAATTTAAATGCATATCACAAAAACATTAACCAAAATATGGAATTTAAATGTATGAATTTATCCTTAATATAAAATAATGAGTTGGCTCTAAATATTCTGAGTTTGGGATGCTAATGATACCTGGTAGAGAAGGCTACCGGTAATTATACCCTGGATTAATGGGTAATTTGGAATTCACCTACCTATAGGTGAGACTTATCAATCACTGGGCTAGATGAGATGGCATAATCAGACAGTTTTAGAAACTAAAAGGCAAAAGTTTTTGAATGTCCATTTTCAATGGGGCAGGGAGAGGAGCAGGAAAGGGGGCCGATAAGTGAGAAAGAAAAGAATAAAAAAAAAATAGAAATACCTACAAATTAATAAGAAATGTGTTATATCTAAAATATTATCACTGAAGGTTATAAAGTATCACTGGGGAATATTCAAAACACCATAATTATCATAATTAGGGATATGTCATGTTCCTGGGTGGTGACTGAATATTGAAAGAATATTTACAGATGTTACATTTCCTCAAATTACTGTATATGTTAGGCACGATGCTGATGCAAATATCAACAGTACTTTTCTAGCAACTTGATAAAATGTTATAAAGTTTCTGAGAATAGCTAAAATCTACCTTTCTATACAACACCATGACAATCCAAAGGAAAACAGTGTCAGTTTTAAATGCAGTGAATAAAACAAAACAAACAGCCATAGAAACAGGAGTGCTGGACAAGATTTAACCAAAGTTCTTTAGTGGTGAAAGAATGCTGAATTACTCAGGAACATGACGGTTAGCTCATTGGTAGTTTTCTTCAGAAACAGGCAACATAATCAACATTAGTTAAGTACTAAATCGATTTCCTCTAAAATTTTAGAATAAATTGGGTTTTTTAGATTTATATTGTTTTCAGGTGTATAGGTTTGCTCCTTGGCATGTCCAAGTTCTAATCATAGCATCAGTTGGGGAAGCTCTAACCCACTGGGTTGTTGAGAAGATTCGGTGAAATAACACATGCAAAGTGCTTAGCACAGTGTTTGGCACATAGTAAGCACTTTGAATGTCAATAGATATTATTACAGCTATTGGTATATCCCTCCAATTTTCAGACAAGGGATGTGAAGCTCTGATAATGTACAAAAATCCAGCAGGAGTTGGAAGAACAGGAACTAGAGTCCAGAGGTCCCCTGAGGTCACTAAGCTATTTTTAAATGCTATTAAGCTTTTGGTCATCCTTTACTATGGCCCCCCATCCTGTGTAGGGCAGATAGAGTAGAACCCCAAAAAGGCAAAAAATAGAAGTTCAACATCTCGTTGTTATTTTCCTCTAGGTTTCTTTCATGCCATCTGGTCCAATTATAATTTATGTCATATTTAAAAGTGATAATCGTGCATTGCACATTTAGCTACAGTTTTCTAAAATGGAAATTCAGAATCTATATTCCTGTTCTATTCTTCCCTTCGATACGGTTGGTATATGTTCTTTAACAATAAAAGCAAACATTCTTTTTCTACATTAAACATTAAATATTTAGACTACACACCCAAGTAACATTCGAAACTCAGCAATTAAAAAAAAAAAAAAAAAGCATAAAATGGCTCCTAAAAGAACTGTTGAGAATCCCTCTAGTTAACAGTCCCATACTATGTAATGGAGTTACTAACGGATCATCCACCAGAGGGCTTTTGCCTTGGTTACAATTGTTTCAGGGATTCCGGTGTGAGCAATAATGGATACAGAACTTCCCATCATCAGGCAATCAAAAGACAGCTCAGGAAAGATGGCAGCTAAAGGAGCCAAAGCATCTACAGATATACCTGAAATGCAAGATTTCCCTGGCCAACGTAGCAAAAGCCCACAGTACTCTGACAAACGACAAGCTCTTTATTAGTCACTCAAAGTAATGAGGGCTTTACTAGTCTTCATAAATCAATCAATAAATAGATGTTCAATTTATATCAAGACTCATCTAAATGATTCCATCCAAATACAATTTACTGAGCAACATACTGGTCTTGGTGAAAGGGATGAATTTTATTTTTGGAGTCAGGTACTTATCTCTAAAAATTACCTAGGATAAACTCCCTCTACCCAATCTTTTTTTTTTTTTTCTTGTAAAGATTTTATTTATTTATTGGACAGACAGAGATCACAAGCAGGCAGAGAGGCAGGCAGAGAGAGGAGGAAGCAGGCTCCCCGCTGAGCAGGGACTCGATCCCAGGACCCCAGGATCACGACTCAAGCCGAAGGCAGTGGCCTTAACCCATGGAGCCACCCAGGCGCCCCTCTACCCAATATCTTAAGAGAAAGGCACCAATCACATCACTACAGGAATACCTGTACTACATTTTATGACTTTTCAAGGCAGCTCTGCCACTGTCTTTAGAAAGCTGTGTGTTAAAGAGATCAACTTTTTATTCAGCCAACTTTCTATATAGTTTCTACCTTTCAATCTCAGTTTTGCCCCCTGGAATTACACAGACTAACTCCAATCCCTTCTGCACACAACAATATCATGACTTTATCTGACATCTATATTCCTTCTTTTGGTTTAAGTATCTCTAATTCCTCAGGGGAAAATGCTGGGATTTAAAACTTTATACCTAGAAAGTTATTGTTTCTATTAACAGCAATATAGAGATATTCATAGATAAAGTGAAAATTCAAGAAATATCACATCCGTGTACCACTCTTTAAAATACAACCTGAACATATTCAAGTAGATTGAGAATTTAATCCAAACTAAAAGATGGGGAGATTTGTTATAAATTGATCTGTGATGAATATAAAAACTATTTAGTTAAATCTAAAAATAGCTGACAAAGTGTATGGAAGTAAATATGTGTCAAAATTATTCTTAGAATAAGGTTTGAAAACAGTAATTTTTTTGAAAGATTTTATTTATTTATTTGACAGACAGAGATCACAATTAGGCAGAGAAGCAGGCAGAGAGGAGGAATCATGCAGAGAGGAGGAAGCAGGCTCCCTGCTGAGCAGAGACCGGATGTAGGGCTTGATCCCAGAACCCTGGGATCATGACCTGCGCCAAAGGCGGAGGCTTTATTCAACCCACTGAGCCACCCAGGCGCCCGAGGCCTAGTCATCTTAACCTAACATCTTATATTTCAATTCCTATAGCTTTATCATGTAGTTTGATGTTTGGTAGGACTAATCTCCATTTTAGTAATTTAAAATATATTGAATATCACCATCTAGTTTTTTTATTATTAATACAATTTAATTTTACATATTTGAAAACCTCAGTATTTATTGAGATTTTAATTGAATTGTAATAAAACTATAAATTAATCTGAAAATAATTTACATTTATAAAACTCCATCTCCCCATATAGGAAATGGCTTTGTATACCCATCTATTTCCCCCTTCTTGTCTACCCATGAATAATGCTTTTTCTCCATGTCACTCTGCATAGCTCTGTCAGAGTTTATCTTACATATGTTAAGAATGCATTTTTGAGATCAAAATAGTTCTCATGTTTCCTTGCTTATTTTTACTGGTTAAAGTAACAAATCAGAAATAGGACAAACATCTTAACTCTTGTCTATTTACCAAACACTTCTTCCATACCTATCGTATGAGAGTGGTACATGTAACACAGAGATCTCGATACGTAGTTAAACTGTTCAGTGTTGATCAGTGGAAAAGTCGGAGAGTAAAGAAAAATGAGACCAATAGGTTAGCATTGCCGACAGGACAGGATACCACTAAGACCAAAGAACACTGGTACAGATAGGCAGCGATCTCATTGAATTAAAGGGGGAAGGGGAGCGGCGAGTGAAAGGAGCTCACGATACATGCGTAAAGCAGAACACAGAGGAAAAAGGACTTTTCTCTGTTTGGAAGCCATTCATTGATACGCCATTTCTAAGAAATCTGAAATTTTACAAGACTGATATATGCAAATTAGTTTTCAATTGTATTTAAAAATTATAAATACTAAAGGGTTCTAAAATATTAAGAAATTTTAGATTTTTTTTTAATCAAAAGGTAGAGTCAAAATCTGGAACTTAATAATTATTCTAACTTCTAAAATTAAAGAGAAAACAAAATTATGGTATCCAGTCATCTCATACACTTGGAAACCAGGGTAAGATATTATATTAAGTTCTAAGACATTCAACACTCTCTTCTCTAATGAATGGGTTTCAAAGGACATATTCTCACAATTAGTAATATTCTACATTTATATAATTTGAGCAGCTTCTTGAAAAGTCCTATTATCCCTCACCATGTCCCTGTATGATAAGTAAAGGAAAGGGGTAATTACCTCCATTTTACAGATGATACCATCAAGACACTCAGTTTCAATGATGAGCAGAAGATGCTAAACTAAACATCTTATCACGAAAAGACCCAAAATATTCTGATAGCTAGGTATCTCACCAAGAGGATACTTTTCATGCTTTACTTATGACTAGCCCTATTTTACACATATTTCCTTAATATTTTCAATATTAATGTTTAATGTTTACATTTAAAGAAAAGTAAACAAAATAAATGTACTCACACATTCTCCTCCTCATTACATATATACATACATGTACAATATATATTCATTCTGAAATTCAAAACTCATCATAATAGATGATTGTATACAATTATTCCTTTCCTATATGGCATATTTTGCAAGGGACTCAGCATGAACAAACAGCTGAAAGGTAATGTTAGTTGTAAAGAAGTCTGTGCTAGTTCCGCTGCTGTGAATATTAATAACTAGTCATCCATTTCAATGTGAAATACTCTAGGGTCATCCAAACCTGGAATGTCTCTTTAGTCTTTTATGATTCTGTAATCAAGAGAACAAATTAAGAGCTTATGCCTCTCATGAGAGAGGCAGTATGACATGTAAAATATATGTGTGTCAAATCTCCACTGACATAAACAACATATATATTTTCCTAATGTCTTTGTCCTCTGCCCTATCTCTTGCAAAAAATGATAGGTGACCTAATTAATCGAACAAACTGGAGATGCAGTCAGTATGGAAATCTAAACACATCATCTACTTCTTTTTTTTTTTTTAAGATTTTATTTATTTAGTCAGAGAGAGAGAGCGAGAGTGAGCACAGGCAGACAGAGTGGCAGGCAGAGTCAGAGGGAGAAGCAGGCTCCCCGCGGAGCAAGGAGCCCGATGTGGGACTCGATCCCAGGACGCTGGGATCATGACCTGAGCCGAAGGCAGCGGCTTAACCAACTGAGCCACCCAGGCGTCCCACATCATCTACTTCTTATTTGAAATTTTTTGACATTACAAAGTCCATCACAGTCTTAAGTCACATTATCGGAAGTTTAGGTATATTTGGAATGATGTCATTGCCATTAGGGAGATATTTGGGAGCAGAGAAGGATGATCCCAAACACCTAACAAAATCTTAGGGGAAATCATGTAATTTACACACATAAAAAAGCCTGATTTGATTAGGAAGAGAACATAAAATGATATTTGTCACTATAGAATAGGAGTGGGTATGTGTTTGATAGGCTCAGTCATTTATATTGTTTATTAGAAGTTCCTGTGTTGATTCACACACACACACACACACACACACACACATAATCATTTCAGTTCATGTGGCTATTTAAACCATAGGGAAATCTTAAACTTTTACTGAAAACCCTCTAGAGTAATTGAACTGAGAAAGGTACATTTCTTCTGGTGAAAATATACTTCTTATGCTGAAGAGGAAGTTTAATATATTTGATGTGCTCAGGGCAGTAATTGAATTTGGATCAGCATATTAATCTTTATTATTCAAGATTCTAGAATCACCATGGCTAGGCATGTATTTAATGAGCTTATGGCAAGTGAATTGCAACAAGAATTATTTAAAACAAAGAGTAAGAGTTGAAGGAAGGGAAGAAATAAGGACAATTTTTTTTTTTTTCATTTTACAATCATGTGCTTTACAAAGCACGTTCTTTAAATTAATGGCCCATAAGAGATTTTTCTGGATTGAAGTAGGTTGATTGAATAATCAAATTCCACAGCCTAATGGAAATAATAAACCTCCTAAAGTCCAACCTTGCAAAAAAAAAAAAAATCCCACTTGAGTTTTATTGGAGAGAATTTTATATCAATGTGAAATGAGATAGCAAGCATGCATGAATAATTATTTCTACTTACTGTTCTCATTAAAGAAAAAAATGAGTATCATTCTTTTAGTCAGAAGTAAAAATTCTTCCCCTATCATTATCATTAACTTGACTTGTTTTATATTTTTAAAAAAGTGATACTTTTAAATTCTTCCTTGAAGTAACAGAAGGGATAGGCAATTTTCATCAAACAAAAGGGGGCTATCTTTTCTTTGATCCAAGAATTATCTTAAGTTTTCTATGGAAGTATTACAAATACTCTAACGGAAGGGTAACATTTGGGTGCCATGTGCATTATCTTCCACTTCAACATTCATTCTCAGATATGAAAAACCTGATTTTAAAGATATGAAAACCTTTTGTCTGTTCACGAAAACCAAAGGCCTGGAAGCTGCCCCAGAGTGAGTAAAACTCACAGCCCCTGTCCTCACGGATCTTACAATTTAGTGGTTCAGAAAATAGTGGGAAAGCGGTGTTTTGGGATTCTGAATGACTCCTTTTGAGTCCTTATAACACAAATGACCTCCATGTCACTATTTTCAAAATACGCGGAGGGGGCGCCTGGGTGTCTCAGTCAGCTCAGCATCTGCCTTTGGCTCAGGTCAAGATCCCAGGCCCGCATCAGGCTCCCGGCTCAGTGAGGAGCCTTCTTCTCCCTCTGCCTGATCTGCCTGCTGCTCCTCCTGCTTATAAGCTCTCTCTCAAGCTCTCTCTCTCTCTCTCTGGCAAATAAATAAAATCTTAAGGAAAATATGTGGTAAGACTTCTGTTTCTGAAAAGATGGAGTAGATGTACATTTCCCTATTTCTCCCACTAAGTACAAGTAAAAACTCCATAGGGTCTATACAAAACAAACACAATTAGACTGTGAAAGGTGGAGGGCAGGCAGATTGACCAGGGAATTTAACACCACAGTGAATTCCCTGGTTTTTTTTTTTTTTTTTTTTTTTCACCTCATATATCCCACATTCAGAAGAAATCGGCAGAGAACCACCAACACATACTGACCCCCTTCCCCCCAAAAAAGAACACTTCATCAAAGGTCTTGTCTCTACTGAAAAGGCCAGAAAAGGGGCAACTTCATAAGGCAGGAAACTTGTAGAAAGTAACTCCTCTGTTCCAGCCAACACCACAAAAAATTCTATGGTCCCACCTCCACTCATGCCTACAAAGGCTAAAGGGGGAAACAAGACTTCCACCCTTGACAGGCCATAAAAGGATACCATATAGTGATACCCCAAACATCCTCACCAGAGTTATACCAGAAAAGATCAACTAGGAGCTAAGATTTTCATCCTTGTCAGTCAGTCACGGTGCCGGTGGAGGTCATGTGGGGGTCTGCCCTTTTACCCCCACCTGGAAGTAACCAGACATCAGTCGTATACCCCTCTGAGGAGGTGTTGGAAGAGGACTACTGCAGAGTCAGGACTTTCATCATTATCCAGTAGTGACAAGGCCACCCCACCATAGTGTCAGCGGATACCTAGCGGGGAGCAGGAAGTCCCACCTTATGCAGCAGTAAAGAGGAGCTCTCCCCCTCAAGTGTCCAAGGAGGTCCCATGGGGAACTTGGATTTCACTTCCACCTGGCAGTACAGGCATATCTTGTTGGAGTGTGCTTTGCTTCATGGTGTCTCATAGATACTGTGTTTTTCACAAATTGAAGGTTTATGGCAAGTTGCTGCATTGAGCGAGTCTATCAGTGCCATTTTCTACTAGCATTTGCTCACTTCATGTCTCTGTGCCACATTTGGTAATTCTCACCTTTCAGGCTTTTTCATTATTATTATTATATTTGTTATGGTCATCTGTGATCCATGATGACCACAATGACCACGATGTAATAGTAACATCTTTGATGTTACTATTACAATTGTTTTGAGGCACCAAAAGTCATGCTTGTATAAGAAGGCGAATTCAATTGATAAATGTTGTGTGTGTTCTGACTACTCCATCTGGCTGTTTCCACTCTCCTTCTCCTTGGGCATCCCTATTTCCTGAGACAAAACAGAATTGAAATTAGGCCAATTAATAATCCCACAATGGCCTCTAAGTGAAAGAAATAGTAGTATATCTCTCACTTTAAATCAAAAGCTAGAAATTATTAAGCTTAGTGAGGACACCATGTTCCAAGTTGAGACAGGCCAAAATCTAAGCCTCTTATGCCACACAGCTAGCCAAGTTGTGAATTTAAAGGAAAAGTTCTTAAAGAAACTTAAAAGTACTACTCCAGGGAACACACAAATGATAAGAAAGTGAAATAACCTTATTGCTGATACGGAGAAAGTTTCAGTGGTTTGAACAGAAGATCAACCAGCTGCAACACTTCCTTAAGTCAAGACCAATCAGAGCCAGGTCCTAACTCTCTTCAGTTCTCAGAGGGCTGAGGGAGATGAGGAAGCTACAGAAGAAATCTGGAAGCTACCAGGGGTTGCAGCATGAGGTTAAAGAACAAAGCTGTCCCCATAAAAGTGCAAGATAAAGCTGCAGGTGCTGATGTAGAAGCTGCAGCAAGTCACCTAGAAGATCTAGCTAAGATAATTCATGAAGGCGGCTACACTCAACAACAGATTTTCAATGTAGATGAAACATCCTTATATTGGAAGAAGATGCCATCTAGGACTTTCATAGTTAGACAGGAGAAGTCAATGCCTGGCTTCAAAGCTACAAAGAACAGGCTGACTCTCTTGTTAGGGGCTAGTGAAGCTGGTGACTTAAAGTTGAGGCCAGGGTTCATGTATATCTGATAATCCTATGATGTTTAAGAATGTGTTAAATCTACTCTGCCTGTGCTTTGTGAATGGAACAAAGCCTGGATGACAGCACATCTCTTACAACATGGTCTGCTGGATATTTTACACCCACTGATGAGACTGGTTGCTCAGAAAAAGACCCCTTTCAAAACAGTACTGCTCATTGACAATGCACCTGTCACCCTATCACCTGAGAGCTCTGAGGGAGATGAACAATGAGGTCCACGTTGTTTTCACGCCTGCTAACACAACACCCATTCTGCAGCCTAGGGATCAAGGAGTCACTTTAATTTTCAAGTCTTATTATCGAAGAAATAAATTTTGTAAAGCTACAGTTGCCATTGATAGGCATTCCTCTGATGGATCTGGGCAAAAAAGTTGAGACCCATCTAGAAAGGATTTACCATTTTAGATTGAATAAGAACATTTGTGATTCATGGGCAAAGGTCAAAGTATCAACATGAAGAGGAGTTTGGAAGAAGTTAATTTCAAACCCCATGGTTGATTTTGAGGGGTCTGAGACTTCAGAAGGGAAGTAAGTGCAGATGTGGTGGAAATAGCAGGAGAATTAGAAGTGGAGCCTGAAGATGGAACGGATTTGCTGTCATCTCAGCATAAAACTTGAAGAGATGACAAATTGCTCTTTATAGATGAGCAAAAACAGTGTTTTCCTTAAGATGGAATCTACCCCTAGAGAAGATACTGTAAAGATTGTTGAAACGACAACAAAGATTGAGGATATTATAAAAACTAAATCAATAAAGCAGCAACCAAGTTTGAGAAGATTCACTCCAATTTTTAAAGTTCTACTGTGGATAAAGAGCTATCAATCAGTACCCCATGCTGCAAAAAAATTGTTTATGAAAGGATAAAAAAATCAATTCAGTGAACTTCATTATTGTCTTATTTTAGGAACTTGCCACAGTCACCTCAACCTTCAGCAACTACCCCCTCCCCATCGAGGCAAGACCCTCGGTCAATAAGAAGATTATGTCTCACCGAAAGCTCAGATGATGATCAGCATTTCTGGCAATAAAGTATTTTTAATTAAGGCATTTACATTATTTTTAATTTTTTTTAAGTTTTAAAAAAGATTTTATTTATTTATTTGACAAACAGAGATCAGAAGTAGGCAGAGAGGCAGGCAGAGAGAGAGGAGGAAGCAAGCTCCTGGTGAGCAGAGAGCCAGATGCTGGCTTGATCCCAGGACCCTGGGATCATGACCTGAGCTGAAGGTAGAGGCTTTCAACCACTGAGCTACCCAGGCTCCCTACATTAATTTTTTAGACATAAAGTCATTTGCACACTTAAAAGACAACAATAGTATAAACATAACATTTATATGCACTGGGAAACCAAAACATTCATGTGACTCACTTTATTGTGATGGTCTGGAAACAAATCCAAGGTATCCTGTAATAAGGTGCCCTCTCTCTTTCTGTAAGGGTCAATACAAATTTAAAAAAAAGAAAGAAAGAAAAAAAGTGAAATTTCCCTGGTATAAAAAGGGAAAGAGACTTTCCTCAACCCTTCCCTTTTCTTACAGCATTTCCTTAAAAAAAACACACAAAAAAACAAAAAAACAAAACCAAACTTGCAATTGTGATTTCTTTTTCTGACCCTTTCACATGTATGTAAATCTTTTTAAAAGTAAAAAAGTTTCTTGCCAATTTATAACCCAGGAATCTTTTTTCACAAAGATTTGGAAGCCATATCTTTGGGCTATAAATATCAAAGAAGCTAGTGCTCCTACCTCCTAGTTTCTGTGGAAGAGGAGTCTAAATTTCCCAGGGTCGTTGCAAAACTACTTCCTGTAGTTTTGTAGTTCTGAAGAAGCTTCATTTTTATTTTGATGTATATATGATTTCCATATTTATATATATTAATATATTATATGTGTACATATATAATAATATAACATGAACATATATTAGTAATGGGTAAATTTTAGTTAAGAATAAAAAAATCAGAGACAGAGAGGGCCATTATATAAGGGAATAGGGTCAATCCCTCAAGAAGAGATAGCAATCCTAAATGTGCATACCCCAAACAACAGAGCTGCAAAATATGCTAGAGATATGGGCAAGACTGTGTATCTGGAGTTGTTCTCATTGGGGAGCAGAGGAAAGAAATGTTGTAGAGAGCTAGGAGATCTTGATTCCTATTCAAGTTCTGTCACTCAATAGCTATGTAACCTTGGACAATTCACTTAATCTCCTTGTAATTTGGTTTCTCTATTTTCTAGAAAATGTGGAGTTAATAGATGATCTGTAAGTTTTCTTCTACTCTAAAATTCTCTATCTCTCAGCAGTCAGATAGTTTCATATGTTCTGGAATTTGATAATTGTCAGAACAAACACAAATATTATTGATGATAATTTTAAAAATTTATTTTATATTTCTATACAACATTTGAAATGGTTTATACAGAGATAATTATATAGACAAAGTGGAGGTTCTGAAGCTATAGTCAACAAATTTTAAAACAAACCATGTTGCAAATGCCTTACTTCGAAGGGGACATCCACTTTTCAAATATCCTTAAAATATATGCTCATATTCTAAATTGATAATGCAAGTTATTTAAAAAATAGGTACCATAGTTGAGAGAATTTGGCAGAACATATTTCCACTCTAACACAACATTATTCTGACCTTGAATCATGAGTAGTATTTTAAGACAAAAATCCAGTCATCAGAGCAATCAGTGGAAATAATACTATATTTACTATCTACAGTAACATATAGACTATACAAAGTATATAATAGTGTTAGAAAATATTACTCCTTAAAAACCTTGGAAATGATCTCCTTCAACTGCTTCTTTATACCAATGAGGAAATTAGTAACAGAGAATTTGAGTTATATACTGAATAGTAAGAGCATTGGATAAGAGACTCCAAGTCTCCTGGTATTTCATTATGTCTATGGGGAAGCTGTTACGACTACAACCAAACCATAATGTAGAATGGGTATTAATTTTCAGAATAACTTTACTAGATATTCTTAATTTTCCCATATGTAAAATAACTAAACAAAAGAAGCTAAAATGTAAAGAATAAATCTTTTATAAGTTACCTGTTGAAGTGAAAGGTAAGCAACCAGTAAGCATGAGAGCAATTATCAAACCAAACTTCCCCATGCTTCAACGTGCTAAAAAAATACAGGTATTTTTTTCTTCAATAAACAAGGATGAAAAATAAAGCAGAGAAAAACTAATGGATGTTTTCAAGCCATTATAGCACATATATTGATTTTCATGGGGTATTAGAACAGATGCACTTTTTTTTTTTTTAAACAAGAATACACTTTCATTAAATCTGGAAAAGTACACTGTAGGATACTGACAGGAGCCCAATAAGAAAGTTGTTAACAAGCACTTTTTTTGGACCACTTAACTCTGTAGGGTACTGTACCAAACACAATGAGATGTCACAAAAGAAATAGAAGGCATGACCTCTGACATTGTAGAAATTAAAAATAAAAACTGGTGTATACCAATGATTTTAGAATGTATGATAATCTGCCATAGTAGGTGAGCAAGGAAAGTCTTATTTCCTCCACTCAGTTGAGAGGTAAATATATTCCTAAGTATTCTCAGCAGTAAGCTAAATGCCTCTTCTTACTCACACTATATTTTTGTAACTATGATTTAGTAATTTCTCTCAGATTTTAAGTAAACGTAATTTTAAAAAATTTTTTCATTGTGTTACGTCAGTCACCATACAATAAAGTAAATGTTCAATGAAGAAACTCTTTCTCAAGTTCAAATGACAAGGCTGATTAAGATGGTAGGAATTAAAACCCTAGGGTTTGGAAGAAGTCTCACCTGGGGCCAAATGCCATTTCTGCCTCTCTAACCATGTGGCCTCAGGGCCCTAACATGCCGTCCTGGGTCTCAGATCTCAGTGTCTCCAATCTGTTAAACAGGGATAGTAAAAGGCTAACCTCAGAGCATAGTTGTATAAATTAAATTATAATACATTCAAGTGCTTGGCATACTTCCTAGTACATAATAGTTGCTTAGTAGATTTTAGCTATTACTAACATTAATGTTAATAATCCATCATTAATGCTGAAAGTTGTTAGAATATATGAAAGAAAATTTATAGTTGGGTGATATTTTCTCCGTATTATTAGAATATGGCAATAAAATGGCACTTAAAAATAACTAAAATCTGCACAAAGTTCACGCCTATTTTCTCTCAACTATTTCTTAATACACTACATCCAGTTTTTCAGAATAAAGAGACAACCTTTTAAGACATTTGATTTATCCGCCTATATAAAAGATAGATACATACGTATTTATTTCACATCCAGTGCAAGACTATATCATCATGACACTCAATGAAGAAAAATCTTATAGTTTGTAGCAATTGATAGCTTTTAGAGGCACTCTAAATCCCATGAGAGGGTTCTCTTCCATCATTTCTATCCTTTTACTTATTTATAAAGGTGCCAGGAAATTTGTCCTTTTACTGAAAGACAATTTTACTTTTGGCTAGAAGATAAGGTTTCCTGAAGGCTGTCACTCAAACAGTCATTTTACAGTACAGAACACCATATCTAATATATGAATTAATATAAAGCCAAAATGTTCTAGAGTTTCTCATTTACCAGAGACCTTCAATTATTTATCCTGGCAAATGATATTTCTTTTTTCTCAACTTCATGTCAAAATAGTTGTGAAAATAGATTTACGTACAGCCCAGGGGAATTAACTAATTTTTTGGCCTTGTTTTTAGCACTCAAAATTACTTAGCTATTTCTAGAGTTACAGTAACATCTGTACATGTATTAAAGCATCCCCTCACTGGGAATGTCCCTTCCCCTTCTCTACTGATTCAGATCTCCCCCTTTTGGAGAGCAGTACTTTACAATGGTGAAGAAAGATGAGCCAGACTTCTTACTGACTTGAAACTCTGCTCTATGGTTTACTAGCTGAATATCCTGGGGGCAAATTACTGAACTTCTTTAATTTTCACTTTTCCTTTAAATTAGGATTATTGTGAGGATTTTAAAAATACAATGTAAGTAATGCACTCAGGAGAGTACCTAGTACTTTGAATGTACTCGATAAGCATAAACTATTATTTTGTTATGACTATTCTTCAAGATACAGCTCAGACATTATCTTTCCCATGAAAATTTTTTTAATAGATTTTATTCATTTATTTGACAGAGAGAGAGGGGGCACAAGTAGGCAGAGAGGCAAGCAGAGAGAGAGGGGGAAGCAGGCTCCCTCCTGAGCAGAGAGCCCCATGCAGGGCTCCATCCCATGACCCTGGGATCATGACCCGAGCAGAATGCAGAGGCTCAACCCACTGAGCCACCCAGGCGCCCCTCCCATGCAACTTTTATTGACCTGCTGTAGAGGGACAATCATTCATCTCTGACTTTGCTTCACATGCAACTCTATGCTGGTTCTCCAATTTGCCAAGTTCCTTAGCTTTGCAACTCCATTTGCTAGCCTTGAGATAGTAACATGTAGATGTGGTCATGTATGTGATGTCTGTCTTCTGGGAGGCTAAAGTGGAACATTTGCTCTTTTCTTAGATATAAGTTCAACTTCTTGAAGATTTTTAACTCATTGGATCCACAACTTTGTAAGTGGATTTTTGCTAGATAGGACAGAGCAGTAGCTTTTATTGTGTAATTCATGAACAATTAGAATGGTCTGAATCTGCAGAAACTGTCAGTAAAACATCATGTATATCACAAATATGCATGAGTATTTATCTGAGGCGGTGTTTCAGGTTTTCTGTTGGATCTTCAAAGGGGTGTACAATCCAACTCAAGAAGATATAGAACACTGATTTAGAGACAGATTTGTGACCCAACTTTAGCATCTGAATAGGACTTCCTAACATTTGTTTTATGAACTATCCTTACTCTTTGCTTCGTTTTTTAAAAATCGAGTTCTTTTTTAACTTTTAAGTTTAATGCTCACACTCTCCTTTAAAAGTAAGTAGCATTTTGCCCTACTAATTGCCAAAACAGAGTAGGCTTATGTCGAGCCCTTTCTTCTCAATATACCTGACAGTTGTATACATGCATTATAAAGTTTTAATTTTTAAGAGCTCCTTGTTTTATTTAACAGATACGAATTTGGTGATTCCTTTACCCAGATAAGGTTCTAGGACCTGGGGACTTAAAATCTAAGCAAGACAGACAAGTTTCCTCTGTTTCATATATTTGTTTACTAACACAACAGCCAGATGCTAAACACATAATTTGATTAAATAATGGGTTCATGACATCATTTTAGCTAATGCCATGAAGAAAATGAAGCAAGATTATGGGATAAGAAGAATGGTGGCAGGATGCATTCCATTAAGTCATTTGGAAAGTTTCACTGAGGAAATGATGTTTGGCCATAGTCATAAAGTAATCTAAAGCAGCCAGCCATGACGAGAATAGGGAAAGAACATTCCCAGCAGAAGGAACAGCAAGCACCAAAGAACAAACTTGACATCCTTGAGAAGCTAAAATGATTCATTAAAACAATAAAAACAAAGTAAAAATCTTAATTGGCTTAGGCTGATTAAGGTTACATTTTATTTTTATTGCAGAAAATATGAAAGATATAGAAAGTATAAAAACACACATTTCACAAAAAGCCTCTTAAATGTTTTTGGTAGTTTGGTATATATCTTTCTAGAATTTTTAGGTGCACATATAGAAAGCAGGAAGGTATAAAATATCCTGCTGTATATAATTTTTTGTTCTCTCTTTCTCTCTTTTTTCTTTTTCCTTTCCCTACTTGATTTATTGTGGAGTATCTTTCTGGGTCACCAAAATTATTCATGACATAATTGTTAATGACTGCATATTAATGCATCACACAAAAAGTATTATCTATTCTGTAATTAAGCCCTATGTTAGACTTTTAGGTCGTTTTAAAATTTTTTTTGTCTGGAATAAATTCCGCAATCAATATATTTATGGAAATATCTTTGTCATTATCTTTATATAGTTTCTTAGATTGGAAGTATGGAAGTAGAATTCATTTTGATCTTCAATGTGAAAATAGCACAGAGCCTGTCTTAGACTTATTAGTTGATGCAAATTTAATATAAGAATAATCTTTAAAGAGCCTTTTTCACCTACCACTATGTATCAGTCATATATTTTTAAATTCATATGTTCACTGGTCATTTAATAGTATTCCTCAAGATAGAACACCATTCTAGTCTGCAGGAGAGTAGTCTTTAAAGGAGAAAGAAACATTTGTGGTTTAAAAGATGTTTTTAGTAAAATGACCTCCCAGTGGCTCACTAAAATTCTGACTATCAAAAATTTGTGATTCAGAATTTAGAAAAATAAATGGGTTTCTTTACAATTCAGTAACAGAAAGTCATTCCAAAGGTAACATAACACTTTGGGCAATGATGGATCTATTGAAATTTGTAGGTACAACTTTACTTTGAGCTACCTTGATCTCCACTGTGTTTTGGCAACTCTCTAATCCACTTGATTATTTATTGTCTTTCTATCTTATCCTAGAGCTATTTTTGCCCAGCAGAGGAGCAACATCAATAAACTACAAGATTTTATTAGGTTTATCCAACAAATGCCTATCTCTCCTGTTGGGCTTAATTTGCTGGTCTGTTATCATGATTCTTTTAATATATCATTTACTGACCTTTCCTTCTTAATATTGTAGAGCCCATGTAACATTAATCCTTTTATGTACTTACACTGGAAAGTGAATTATTGATGTGCAATGGCCATTCATGATAATTACGGTGTTGCTGATTAATTCATAAAAAGAAGACATGTAGCTAAGCAACTAAATACACTAAAAGCTATAGAACACCAAGTTTTATTCCCTTGTTTTCCATTGACTTGGAAGACCAACTTGAACAGGCAACTTAACCTCTCTCCTAATAAATACACCCGTGTGATGATGCATTGATGCTATCTGTCAAGTGGGAATGATAGTCTGTATTGATTCTTTTCTTGGGTGATAGAGTATGTGTCTAATCAAGCTCATTTTAAAGCCCTTCACAGATACAAAGGCTACAGAAATATTGAATAAGTCCGCTATGTTCACTGGAGTAAAAATACTTCTTGAAAAATATATTTCTAGTTAAGGGTTGTAAGAAAGAGAAAAATATTTGTCCTCAGTTTTAAAAGAGGAACCACGGGGCGCCTGGATGGCTCAGTGGGTTGGGCCTCTGCCTTCGGCTCAGGTCATGATCCCAGGGTCCTGGGATCGAGCCCCGCATCGGGCTCTCTGCTCAGCGAAGCCTGCTTCCCTCTCTGTCTCTGCCTGCCTCTCTGCCTACTTGTGATCTCTGTGTGCCAAATAAATAAATAAAATCTAAAATAATAATAATAATAATAAAATGAAATAAAAGAGGAACCACTCTTATGACTCTTACCTTATTTTTTTCCAAAAGTGAGGACTGAGAACAAAGGGAGAGCTACTAAAATAAATATATCTAAAATTAAATTAGATACCCTATTTTTACCTGAGTATATTAAAAGTCCATTAAAGAAACTGTGTAATTAAAAATTATTGAAGACACACACACACGACCATTAGAATTTGAACCTCTTTAACATTCTGCTCAACTTAGGCTTCTTATGTTTGGCTCGTTAAAAATACTTCTAGGAATTTCTTTTCCCAGTCTGTTGAGATTAACAATTATTTCACCAGAGAGCTTTTTCAGAGAGGTATAGAAATAAATCAGAATTCCACAGCCTAGCGGAAGCTGTGAACTACAACATGGAACATCTTTGACAGTCATTGGGGTATTTTCCCTTCTCATCTGTATGTTCACTGACTTGCCAACCATACCAAAGCTTCTATAATGTGTATAAGTCATATCCAAGAGGAATTACTTTTTTCTTCTGAAGCCTGGAAGCTTAGGCATGCATGGTTTTGACTTTTCAAACAATGCATTGAATATTTCATAAGGTAAGAAATTTAACTTTTAAGGCAAGAAATTCACAGGAGGATTGGTCCCATATCACCTTTATTTGTCTTTGGGTAGATGTGTACAGGTTGTTTTTATTTTATTATTTAACATTTTTACCCTTTCCAAACTTAGTCTGGATGCATGCAATGCATAGCAAGCCCTAATGAGAAAAGGCTTTGTTCAGGTGCTATTCTGTAAGGGGTGCTGCTTACCTGATCCTCCTAGTGTTGGCACCAGAATCCTGATGAATGTGCTTGTCAGAATATACACAATTTTTCTTTTGTAATACGCACAGAGGAACTTACTCAGGATAAAATAAGAATTAGCTAAGATTAGCTTAAACAAAAATATAAGATTGTGGTAGGATCTATCTATCTATCTATCTATCTATTCAGGCTCTTTTGATTGAAAGCCTAATTATTTTTGCTTCTTCTTCTATGTGATCCTGAATGAAGGGCATGGGGATATTTTCCTTCATCTCCTAGAAAGGTATGGAGTTGAATTTGTCTCACTCTTAAAAAAGAAGGAATAATAATTTTGCTTACTAATACTTCGGAATATGAATTTAGGAACCATGACGTCTACTGAGGAAAGAGGAAAAGATTTTTGAGAGAGGAAGAAGAGAAAGAGGGAGGGAGAAGGAGCGGTTTAAGGGGCGAGAGGGAGAGAAAGAAAGAGACACAGGCAGAGAGAGAGCAAATCCGAGCAGCTTACTGAAGGAAACGGAAAAAGCCTTTCCTCCAGCTGAAAGGAGACCAGTAGAGGTAGATGGAGATGGGGTGAGAGAATATAAACTCATCCTCAAAGTACAAGAGGAATTGTTCAAGAAGGGAAAGACAAGTGAGTAAATCTTGAAAAGAACACTGAAAGAGATATTACCTGAAGGTCCAGAGGCCAAATGGTAGCTTAGTCAATATGTAGCAATGGCCAGTCCTGATCAGAGCAAGATTCTCCCCTTCCAAACTCCAAAGCCTTGGCCAGTTGACTCTTCCAACTACACCAGTAACTATTACCTTACAAACTGCAACCACAGCAAATATGGTAACTGCCTTCTATACAAATTTTAGCAGGATATCAGCAATATTGCCTCCCCATTTTTAAGAAGCTAGAAGAGCAAAAATGAGCTGTCATGCCCCAAATTTCTGCCAGAGAAGGGATGGATTTGACCTGAAGAATCTTCAGATTCATAAGCTCAGAAAGTAGATGGTGATAACAACAACAAATATTGATTATGTTAATTGTCTCAGGGCACCTGGGTGGTTCAGGCCATGATCCCAGTGTCCTAGGATCAGGCTCTGTGTCAAACTCCCTGCTCAGCAGGGAGCCTGCTTCTCCCTCTCCCTCTGCCAGTCCCCCTCCTTGGCTTCTCTCATTCTCTCTCTCTCTCTCTTCCCCTCTCTTTAAAAAATAAATAAAATCTTTAAAAAATCATTTCAACGGGCAAATATTGGGATCCTGACCGAAGCCAAAGACCGACACATAACTGACTGAGCCACCCAAGTGCCCCCAAATGATAACTTTAAATATTTTTTTTTCCACTGGGGAACATAGTAATTTCTTTTTTTTTAAGATTTTATTTATTTATATACTTATATAGAGAGAGAACACAAGGAGGGGTAGAGGAGAGAGGGAGAGAATCTCAAGCAGACTCCACGCTGAAGCTGGACTCACTACCCGGAGATCATGGCCCGAGCGGATGCCAAGAGTTGGACACTTAACTGACTGAGCCACCCAGCTGCCCTGGGAACACAGTAATTTCTAAAACAGGAATTATACTTGTTCACAATGGCAAGCATAATAAGTGAGGTCTTCTCTATTATATAAAAATAAAGACTGAAGGAATTTAAAACTACCTGACTTAGAAAGGATTTTAAAATCTTCTAGGCAAAGATAAGTTCCATTTTATTCCTTTTTTCCCCCCAGCCATGCTTAAATCCTACCAGGAATACTGACAACACAAGTTACTAAGAAAGCTCATGGTATTTCCATTGTACTTATGGTAATATTTCAATCATTACCTCTATCCTGAGATATGAATTTAACAGGCCTTTCCTCTGCTACAAAGGAGATTTGTATCCATAGAATCTCACAACAGTAAAATCTGGAGGGAAAAAATCTGGACATAGTCCTTTTTGTGTTCCTAATAATACTCCTTTAGGTTTCAACTTTTTTTTGAAGATTTATTTATTTCACAGAGAGAGAGAGATCACAAGTAGGCAGAGAGGCAGGCAGAGAAAGAGGAAGAAGCAGGCTCCCTGCTGAGCAGAGAGCCCAATACGGGGCTCGATCCCAGGACCCTGAGATCATGACCTGAGCTAAAGGCAGGAACTTAACCCACTGAGCCACCCAGGCACCCCCATTTTTGTTTAAATAAGACTAAAGAGTCTGCCTTTTATTCCCTACAAGGTGAAAAACATACCTAGAGAAAAAAATAATCAGCCTTAAAATCAGATGACAGCATGTTACTCAAGCAAAGAACCATGCAATTGCTAGCAGTGGTAATTATAGAGTGCTATATAAAAATTAGTATTTGCTAAGCAATGGGGGAATTTCATATGTTAAGCTGTCATAACAGTAGGTTTTATTATTAGAAGATGTTGTAGTTTAATGGGCAAACTTTGGACTTAGTATTAAAAGGTCATAAATTAATTTTATAATTGGCAACAACCATCTTGTTTATGGACAAGGTGCTTAATTACTTTGCTCCATCATCTTTTGAAATATGAACACTCAGATTTTTAAAGGACAGTTTAAAATTACACATAAAATAAATCTATTGATGTTAAGATTCCATCATCTGGGGATGATCTTACTTTTAGGATTATTCAATCTTAGGCTTGCTTTTTTTTTTTCCTTTCCCTTAAAATTGAGGCAACAATAGGAATTTACCTCTTTGAGCTGAAATGAAGAGTAACTCACATAAAATAATACTTATAAATCATTTAGCAAAGTACTTGATGACAAATAATGCTTAGTGAATATTACATCTATGATTATTATTTATTATTTAAAATGTGCTACAAAAGATGAAACTTTTTCTAATGTTGAAGATAATTGTCAAGATAAAGCAAAAGTTCTGATTACACTTTTACTGTGAAGTAGAAAAAAAGAAAAAAAATTAAGCCATGAGATAACCCTTGAAATAAAAGTATAAGGCTACAAATAACTCGTTAGAATATATGAAGTTTGCATTTACGTAAGAGTCTTTTACAACTGATTTTGAGCAGCATGGCTTTTCTCCAAAGTCTCATAGTTTTCTCTTTGACCTTCCTAAAGATCTGCCAAATAGTAGCACTAGTTTGAAATGTTATTTTGAAAACTATAAATAATGTGGGCTCCTAGAAAAAATAAAAAGGGTGCAATTACCTGTCTATTCTGATGAGGGGTATTAACTGAATACAAAGCCATCTGTACATAAAAATATTATACTTCAGTAAAAAAAACAATAGCCCTAAAACACATTTTTTGAAAAATACACTATAGAATCATAATGGTAAATAGAATTTGAAAAGCCACACAGCACATGCATTTATTTAAGGCCTGAATCATTTCTGGAACATTCTTGATAGCTAGTCATTCAGCCCACGTTTATATACCATCAGTGATTGAAAACTTACCACTTTCAAATCATTTCATGTTGAAGTTAGGCAATAGGGGTGCCATGGGAGAAGCACAGGTTTTTGGAGTGGGAGACACTAGATTTATATTATGGCTCAGCCAGGCACAATGAGTTTCCTTAGTAAAAATAAACCATGGTGCTAAGTCTCAGACTCATATGTAACATGTGAGTGATGGTCTCTACCTCTGACAGCTTTCTGAGTTAACTTGGCTAGGTCAGTGTTTAATTAATCACGAAGCCAGGTGTTTCTATAAAGGTCTCTTGTAGATGTGGCTAACATCTACCATTAGTTGTCTTTAAAGTAGATGACCCTGCAATTGCATTACTGGGTATTCACACCAAAGATACAGATGTAGTGAAAAGAAGGGCCTTCTGTACCCCAATGTTCATAGCAGCAATGGCTACAGTCACCAAACTGTGGAAAGAACCAAGATGCCCTTCCACAGATGAATGGATAAAGAAGATATGGTCCATATATATAATGGAGTATGATGCCTCCATCGGAAAGGATGAATACCCATCTTCTGTATTAATGTGGACGGGACTGGAGGAGATTATGTTGAGTGAAATAAGTCAAGCAGAGACAGCCAACTATCATATGGTTTCACCTACTTGCAGAGCATAAGGAATAACATGTAGGACATTGGGAGAAGGAAACTATAAGTGAATTGGGGGAAATTGGAGGGGGAGATGAACCACAAGAGACTGTGGACTCTGAGAAACAAACTGAGGGTTTTGGAGGGAGAGGTTTGGGGGAGTTTGGTGGTAGGTATTGTGGAGGGCACGTACTGCATGAAGCACTGTGTGTGATGCATAAACAGTGACTCTTGGAACACCGAAACAATAAAATTAAATTAAAAAAAAAAAAAGTAGATTGTCCTCAGTAATGTGGGTGGGTCTCAACAATGTAGTTGGGAAGCTTTAAGAACAAAACCAGAACTCGAAGAAGAAGAAGAAGAAGAAGCAGCAGCAGCAGCAGCGGTGCCTCAAGATTGCAGCGTTAACTCCTGCTGAGTTTCCAGCCTCACCTACCCTACTGGTTTTGAACTGGTCTGACCTCATCATTTATCATCCTTTTCTCTCTCTCTTTTGTATTCTCTCAATGATAGATAGATGATACATAGATAGATAGGTGTTTTAAAATTTTCTATGCAAAGATAAATTCCATCTTGTTTTTTCCCCCAACAGGAATGACATGACAAGTTTCTAGGAAAGCTCACAGCATTTCTGTTGTGCTCACAACAATATTTAAATCATTACTATCATTACCATTTATAGGAGTATATTATATATTTTACGTAATATATAAATTATAGGTATATAAATATATCAAATGTATACACAGGATATATAATAATATCCTATTGGCTTTGTTTCTCTGGAGGACACTGACTGACACACTACCTCATAGGAATACATCTTTTCAGGATAAAAAGGTACTCAATAAATCTGACTCCTCAGGGCCCCTTTCTGAACATTATCTGAAAACTGTTTTCCCGTAGCCTCTCCTGTTAGTCAAAGTTCTACAAGAGTAAATGCAGTGTATGATCCTATACAGGAACTTGTACTGGTACTACCAACAGTATGACTGGGACCACTGATGAATTCAATGTGGGCTATAAAGTATTATCCCTAATTAACTTACTGTATATATGTAAGAGAATATTCTTGTTTTTAGGAAATATGCACTCAAGTCGTTAAAGGGTACAGGGCCATGCCATACGTAATTTACTCTTAAATGGTTCTGGAACACAATGTAATAACTAGAGAATTATAAAACCAAATTTGGTAAAACATTACAATGTATAACGTTGAAGATAGATAAAATGTTAATTCTGGCTAAAGAAGACAGGTGAACTCTCTGTACCATTCTTGCAACTTTTCTGTGTGTTTAAGTTATTTTTATAAAATAAAAAGTATACAAAAGAGGGGAAAGAACAGGTTAAGTAAAATGACATAAATGGGCCCAAATCAGATTCTTGGTCTTTTTTTTTTTTTTAAGATTTTATGTATTTATTTGAGAGAGCGAGTGTGTGTGAGAGAGCACAAGAAGCCTGAAGGAGCACGAAGCAGGGAGGAAGGGGAGAGAAGGGGGTGGAAGAGTAGAGGGAGAAAGAAAGGGGACCTGAGCCCAGGTGACCTGAGCCAAAGGCAGAAGTTTAACCAGCGAACCAGTCACTCCCAAAGCTTCCACCCCTGAGGAGGGGTCTTCCTAGCGCCTTTCTCAAACACCTGGAACAGTTTGTTGTTGCTGATCGTACCCTTGGTGAAGCTTCAAGGCTTTAGCCTGTCAGACTCATTAATAATCCTGTTCCTTACAAACTGACTGAACCCAGAGTCACATTCAAAGTGGGAAAGGGGGTTCGGCATCTGAGCTGATCAGAACCAAGCTTGAAGATGCCCATTCAGTCCCTCTTCCATCATTGGCTTAAATTTTCATGTGCAACTGATTTTGTAGTAGTTTTAAAACTGGATGTAGTTTAGTAAACTTTAAACTTAATCTGCTTTTTCTTCAACATGCTAATCAATTATCTATCATTTCAAAATGCCTCCCAAGTTTGGGTTTGTTAAACCTTCTTGAGGGAAATGAGGTGCCAAGATGACCCAACAGGCCCCATTTGATAAAACACCCAAAAGGACAATGGACTGTATCATAAGGAGGTTGTCAGCACATTATTTGAAGTAGATTGTTTCATACAGAATGAGCTTTACTTGGAGGGTTACTTCAAAAAAGTTACAATTTCCAGATCAGTTGTCCTGCCATTTTCTCTGATGCAAGTAATCATGACCCACTTAACAGAAAGGAGAGACCATGCAGACCCTGCTGTTTTTCAGAGCGAAACTGGCACCTCCCACATTGCTCTCAAAACTCCGCTTCCTAGAAAATGTACACTTGGTTAGATGCCCTACAATTTCAAGTCCAACTAACATAAAGTTGACAGGGATTTGCCTTTTCTCTTCTCTACCTCAGAGTTCTTGCTGCATGTACATCCTCTGGCTTCTTTCTTCCCTTTTCTTGATATCTGGATGTTTGTGGCCTTTTACGTAGGATGTGGCCATCCAACCAGAAAATCAAAACTCAATCTAGTCCAGCTTCTTGCTCGCTGCCTCTTCAGAAACTATAAAGACTTAGGTAAGAATGTCCACTGACACCTGAGAACTTCCTCCTGACGCAGTCATTCCTGTCCCTTGTACCCTGAGTAAGCACTGATCGTTACTCATGCCCACCTCAAAGCAGCCCACATACCATCATTCCATACCACAGACATCTGAAAATAATGTACTATCCGTGCCCCTCTTCACATTTATCTAAGGCAAACCTATCACCAGAGAACAAAGGGGACGTTAAAGAACTGTGTTACTCATGTCTTCAGAGTGCAGAAAGGAACGGAAGAATGGGTTCTTCCAGATTTCAAGATGACACGAAGTCCTGTTGATGTACAGTGAGCCAGATGTGACCTTCATAACAGTACCTTTTCTGCTACAGCAAAGCTGTGGACTGTTTCAGTTTCTATTTCAGGGTGAAATTGCTTCAGAAGTCTCTGTTCTTTTTTGTTTTTGTTGTTCTTGATGAAGCATTTAAATCCATTAGTGTACCAACCTTTTTCTCCTTCCAAATCTTCCTCATGTTTCATCTAATCAATCCTACATATGGCTGCCTAATTCATCTTCCCTCATTTTACTCCTTTGCTTAAAAAATAAATAAACTCTCAAACCTTCAAGTCCAGAATGAATCTCAGACTCTCTTATCTAGGCTTTAAGCTTCTCTAGAATTTGCTACAACCACCCTTCCAATACTTCACCTCCTGCCTTCTCACACCAGCTTTCCACACCACTCTAGACAAACTGTTCCATGTGTTTTCCTGTACATACATCTCGTGTTCCTCTGCCGGGGGCCTCTGCTGGCAATCTCTAGCCTGTGGTGTCATCGTTTTTTTGTTTTTTTTTTAAATTTATTTGCTTGACAGACAGAGATCACAAGTAGGCAGAGAGAGAGGAAGGGAAATAGGCTCCCTGCTGAGCAGAGAGCTTGATGTGGGGGGCTTGATCCCGGGACCCTGGGATCATGACCTGTGCCTGAGCCAAAGGCAGAGGCTTTCACCCACTGAACCACCCAGGCGTCCCCTGTGGTGTTATCTTAACTCCCACCTGACAAGGCCCAGTTACCATGTTTCCTCTTTTATGAGCCCTTCATGATTACCTCAGACATAAATTCTTCTTATTCTGTATTTCTCAAGTGCTTCCCACATGGCCCCATAAGCCATCCTCCCCCTGTGGACTTCAGGAGGCCCCAGTTTCTTTCCAGGGCATGGAGTTTAGCACAGTGTCCAAGAACCGAGGCTATAGACTCAGAGAACACAAGTTCAACTCTCAACTCCTCCATCTGAGCAAGTTACTTATTAATCTTTCTGCACCTTAGTTTTCTCATTTATAAAATGGGGATTTAAAAAGGTACCCACTTTACAGACAAGGACTAAATGTGTTAACATTATAAAAAGCACTTAGACTGATACAACACAGTATCTACCATATGAGCATCTGCCTATACTAGTGTCAATTTATGCACATCCCCTACACACATACAAATGCAACAGTGCTTTGCATATAGACACTCTAAAAATATTGGCCCAACAAATATCAGACAAATCTAGGCAGCTTTTGAAGACATGCTCTTGATTTTCTATAATAATTTCTCTTATGCCCTAATAAAAACTGATTTTCAAGAGGAGGATGTCTGGTTAAGCACTCCCTTGGCTAAAGATAAATAAAATTTTAAATTAAAGTATTAAAAAAACTGTGAAGTTATCTGAGAAAAGGAATGGAGACTTATAAGATAGATACTCAGAGTCCTGCAGGAAAACTTGGTGACATAACATCCTAGAAGAGAGTTTGCATGATATAGGTAAAGAGAAAATATCACCTTGCAGGTTTGCAGGTTATTACATTTATTTAGCTGTGTGATTTCATAAGAAAGTCAATGTGCAGGAAATCAGGGGTCCTACATTTTATTCCTGATTTACCAATGAGTCCATTTTGAGTATAAGAAGATTCTCCCCGTAGCCTAAAATAAAACCGTGGTGATATTTTTCCAAAGGCATTTTTCTGATTTGTAATATAATGTATATCAAATTGACAAAAGGCTATAAAGTTAAATCATATTATTACATTTTAAATCAATTGCCTTTACCAAAAGAATTACGAACACATCAGGTCGGGACTACATAACCAATGAACTCACAGTTTCCACCTGTCAAAGTGAAATTACAATACACTCTTTAGACATTCTACCTCAATATCTGGAAAATCATTTAGCACTGATTACTATATTCTCTAGTTATATATCATCTACATGGAAGGATAATTTTGAATCTATGGTTTTGTGTACAAGTTCTGAGTGATATTCTCCATTTATCTGTCTCTTATCTCAACTATTCACTTCCTCATCCACAGCCTCATGTAGTGGGCACAGAGAAATACTGGTACTTCCCAGAATGCACCTTGTTCTTCCCAGTCCCTCAAACTCTTTTATCCTCCTATCATGGCTAACTCCCACACACCCTTTAAATTGCAGTTCCACTGTCACCATTTTCTCCTTTCTAGATTTATCTGAGCAGGGCTAAACATGTCCAACTCTCGTGTTTCTGTAGCGCCATGATCACACCTCCATTTTCCTACAATTGTAATTACTAGTTCATGTCTACAACTTGATTTTAACTGTGGAGCCCCAGAGGAGTGGAATGTGGATGAATTCATCCCTTGGTCTATTGTGTCCAGTACAAAGTAGGTCTTCAATAAATACTATTTCAACGAGTGCATGGATGAGATGTTCTCTTTCTCAAATGAACATTAACTTTCTGTCCATGTTAATCTCCTTAAAGATTCAACATATCTTACTTTTACAGAAAACAAATCTTTTTAAATTTTCTTGTAAAATGTCATGTTTGTCAGAGACATCCATTTATACTTTTCAGAAAACTTCCTTCTTTTATCCGAAAGTCTCCCCCAAATTACTTAGGGGTTTTTATGGACAAAGTGAATGCTTTCATGTTTAATATTATGACCTTGCATTTGACAACAAAGTATGTTTCCGAATTTCACAACCATCTTTTTAATCAATAATCCTTCCCCCATCCACCCAATAATCACAAATTATTCGCATACACACACAGTCCACCACACTAGAGTACTTTGTTTCCTGCAATTTCATTAGTGTAGCCATCCATCCATCCAACCATCCACCAATCCATTCATCCATGCAGGTGACAATGACTATTGTGCCCTGAGCTCAGGACTCGAGATCCAAGGATTAAAAGACTTGCCCTCACAGAGCACATAGTCCACAGAAGACAGGCAGGCCAAATAACAACCACCACAACAAAAGAGAACACAATGAGTTAAGTCCTACTAGAGAACAGTATGAAGGACAAAGGATGAAACGATAGTTTGTAAAGAAAGATTTGAAAACTTTAAATGCCATACCTCTAAGGATCTGAAGACACCCTGGTGTCACCCAGGATCATCCTCTCCACTGACTGTAGCAAAGGAACAGGAACAATGTCCTAACCTTTCCACGGAATCACTCAGTTGTTCTCAATTATCGTCAGGAAGCACTTTATCTGAAACCCACAGAGCCCTTTCCCCCTCGGCTAGCCTGTGGGGTGATGAAAACATGGGAGCCGAGCCTATCAGTGCTGGTATCAAGCTGCTGAAAAAGTTGTAGCCCATGAGTCATGGCTCTTTTCATGTGTTTCCAGATCTGTGGGAGGAAAGGCCTTTGGCTGGCAGCACTGGCAATCTAGCACCTATGATCATCACTGGGGGAAAGAAAGATGCTGGAGCCACCAGGAGAGCTTCAAAATCCTCCCACCTCCCTAAAGTGTGCCTATCCCCAATGCCACCACCAGACCATGCCTCAAAATAGCATGAGAGCCCAAACCCACATTTTCAAAAAGAGGGACAAATAAATTAAGCTTCTGCCACCCACCTCCCTTATGTGCAGCTAAGGAAAATCAAATGAAATAAACAAGCAAATTAGCAGCTGGTAGGTGAGCTTCAGATCACGCATATGTTTTGAAGGCTCTGCCAAGGGGTTCTTCCTGAGTTGGGTTTGTTCTGTTGGGAAGATGATAATTAGAACCATACTACTAATATTCACGCCTAGTATCTATAGAAAGCTTACTGCGTACCAGACGCCACGCTCACAATGCATGTGCGTATTCTATTCAATTGTTAGAAACTTCACAAGGTATGATGGGCATCCAGACTTTACAGATGAGGAATTTAAGGCTCCGAAGGGCCTAACCCATTTGCCAAGGTTCAGAAGCGCAGTAAGTAACTGAGCCGATTCTATCCCCATTAATGTCTTAAACCTGTTGCTCATAAGCAATATACTTGGTGAAAAATGAAAGAAAATATATTCAGGTAGGATCATTAAAGCATGGGTATTGCTCCCCATCATGAGGTACTAAGCAACCTGTAAATTCACGTGATGTGTTTGCAATTCAGCAACAAACTTCTCTTGACCTAGTCATTTCCCCCTTGCTCTGTATTTGTAAGTAGTCGTCAAAAATACATAGGACTTCTGAGTTGATTAATCACAGAGGGAAAAATAATTTTTCCCTATTGTTCCTAGTTTGGTTAGGTCACGTTTTAGTCAAATCACTACCCTTATATATACATTTACAAATGCCCTATATCTACTAAAAATTTAGTTTTATATTATTACTTAACAATATTTAGAAAGAATTTTCCATATTTAGAGAGGAACAAGTATTTTCAGTGTCTGTAATCAGCAGGCTAAAGGGTTCCCAATAAAGAAAAACATAGCTCTTGAAATAAGTAAGAAGTGAGAAACTGGGTATCTTTCACTTAACAGTTATTACTCTTCCTCAGAGATAACACAGAATTTGTAAATAGCATATCTGTAAAATATTTTTAAAAAGTTTGGATGGAAGGTGATTTAAATAGCTTTAACCATTCTTTAATTTAAATTGGAAATCTACCAGGAACCAGCCCTCAAAGGAGATCACAGTGGTTTCAGGTGGGTTCCAGAAAAAGAAATGGTCCTATGGTCCTCTAAATGGTAAAAAAGAAAGTAAAATGTGGCTGTACTCATTCTTTTTTTTTTTTCTTTTAAAATTTTATTTATTGATTTAACAGAGAGAGAGATCACAAGTAGGCAGAGAGGCAGGCAAAGAGAGGGGGGAAAGCAGGCTCCCCGCTGAGCAGGGAGCCGGATGCGGGGCTCAATCCCAGGACCCTGACCTGAACTGAAGGCAGAGGCTTAACCCACTGAGCCACCCAGGTGCCCCTGGCTACACTCACTCCGATGCCTTCAGTATCTGGGCAGCTGGAGAAGAGAGGCATCTCCAGTAAAGGGCCTAAAACTGTTGGACTCAGGGCGCCCTTCAGCCAGCATCATCAGCATGACCCAAGAGTTCTTCAGAAAGTACGGTAACAGGCCCGATCTCAGGCTTTCTGAATTAGAATCTGCATTTTAACATAACGCCCAGATGACTTCTAAGCACACTGACATTTGAGAAACACCGCTCCAAAATGGTCCATCAACGTCCATTCGGAACACCTGCCATGTGCCGCAGAGGCTGACGGGCAGCCGGGCACACCTGCAGTCGACTTCCCTGAACTTCCCCGCATCCTTCTCCTTCTCACCCCAAGTCACCAAATAGCAGAGCGCAGTCTGCTGAGGTTGTCTCACTCATCTCCCTCATTCTTCCTTCTCCACGAAGTTGCCAAGCTTATTCTGGCTTCCGGCCCTCTGTAGTTGCCGAACTCCTGTGCTATCCAACAGCCCTTTTCTCCTCAATAGTCAGGTTTCGAGTTGAGTACCTCTCCACTTGAGGCCTCCCTGAGGACTCCCTCCCATAGTTCCGTGCATTTCCTTTCTTCATTCAATTACAATCCCTGAAGATCTTATTTGCATACTTTCTATAAAAGAACAAAAACAACCTTTAACCATGGCCTCTCTTCCTTTCTTATTCCCTATCCCCTTCTTCCCTACATCCTCTGCCCTTGAACCTTGACTAACAAATGGCAAGATTAATAAAAACACCTTTGAAAAGAAATGTTCTAGGATTATTTGGGGGGTGGGGGTGGTCATGCAACCATGACCCTACAGAAGACACCCAAGGACAAAAACAACCTCTGACCATCCCAACAGCAAGAGCTAGAGCAGCTGCAATTGAAACTGCTTCCTGAGCCAAACCACAGGGACAGGCATTCCTCTCCTCTCGCGCTGTAAAATCCCACCTGGCTTTGACCTGGAGAGTTACTTGGTTTTCAGCTTCTGATGCATATCGGATGATTAAAGGTTTCAACCTCTTTTGGAGTCACTTGAATTATTTTCTTTTGACATCATTCATTATATGTCTTTCTCCATTAGAATGCAAGCTTTATACTGTCCTTATCTTTAGGATCCCTCTTTCTGGTTCCTCACCATCACATGAACTTCGAATTATGCCTCTCACATCGTAGGTGCTCAGTAAATAATCTGTGGGCTGACTTTAAAAGGCAAACCAGCTTGTTCCTAACAACCTATACAATTCGTTCTTGCCTATCATGTGAGCTGTCACGTGTCCCTTTGCTCCTTGGAATAGACCACTTATTCCATACACCATAGTTATCTTGTCCTTGAACGCAGCCCTATTTACACAGACTTAATGGCCTTAAGTATCATCTATCCTGTCAATGGAAAAAGCACAGTGGTCCTTTTATAAAGACAAGGGAAACAGGGCTAATATTTACTACACTTGAAAAGGGAGCCATAAAAACCATCCAGAATCTTCCATCCAGGGACATATATACACTTAGTGTTTTGGTAACCAAGCCCCTAATAATGAGCATTCTTTTGAAAGCTCTCAGATACTCTGGGGCCCAGGAAAGTCAGTCAAGGACTGCACAAAAGATTCCAACTACCAGTCAGAGGAAGAAGAACCCCAGATTGAATTCTGCCATCTTGTGTCTGTTTTGCTTTGCTCCTTGCTATTTCATTTAATTATCCTTTTGCAGAAGAGGAAGTTAGGGTTGTTACTATGACTTTGGGTAAGCAAAGGTCCCATCAGTATGGGGAGGGGAAGGAAACAGCTTAATCCTTTGGCAGCAGTTACAACTAAGTGAGTGGTTCCTGGCATTGCTATTTAGAAATGACGGAGAGGCTCTGTGATCTTCCAACAGGACAATGTTTAGACTTACAGGCCACTTAGCGATGTGCCAGGCACAGTTATTATCCCCTACCCGGAGAGCAATGGACAAAAAAAGGAACTCCATTTTCCTCCAGATACTAAGCCCCATCTAATGGCAAACAGACTAAGCAGGGGCCAGGCTTGAACTACAGAGAATAGTTACCAAAACCATTACATCAATCTCGGAGCAGAGAGGAAGGGGAGAACTGGGTATATCTGAGAGCTAACATGGAGTCACAATTAGTATTTACTGTAGATGATGGTAATATGGACACATTTTTATAATTCATGTTATTGTATTACCTCAGTGACCAAAGCCTAAAAAATTAGTCTTAACCATAAGTATCAAAATAATGTTTCCAAGACACCAATTTATTTTCAACCATTCCTTCTCTGTTCCACCTCTGCACCTTACGCAAGCCTCTATTGTATTATTCTAAGGGCCATTTGTACATTTAAAAGAGTAACTAAGGTCCTTTTTGGAGAATTGTTTTTCTTCCAGAAATTTGCAAATGTATGACTAATGTTTGGGTTATACTGACATCCAGATATATTTGATAGCACATTCTCCCTTCTTACTGAGTTCATAAATAACTTGGAAAACTTCCTCCATTTATACATTAGAAGAAAACCACATGCCTAATGCTATCTGACCTGTGCATATTGAAGATTTTTCTTCACTTGCCTCTTAAAATTGGATTTATCTTCCAATTATTTCCAACTTGCAGGATAAATTCATACACAATTATATTAAAATGCAATTTCTTTGTAGGCCATTTTTTTTTTTTTTTTTTTTTTTTTTTTTTTTCTCCTTCATTTTTTTTTTTTTTTTATTTTTTATAAACATATATTTTTATCCCCAGGGGTACAGGTCTGTGAAGTGTGTAAACCTGGTGATTCTTTGTAGGCCATTTTTGTTTGGTCAAACAAACTCATTCATTAAGAAGAAGTGTGATTAAGTAAGTTTTACATGAAACAGTAGGATGTGGTAGCAGAGCAGCTCGCCACCCTTATACGACACCCAACATGGCATGGTGCCTCTTTGTTCCAACCAACTTCAAGATTTTCCAGTTACTACCATTCTTTTTCCTTGTGGTGGATATTTCCCACTGTAGCTCATGCTATTGGTGATTCTCATGTATATTCATAGCAGTTTTAACAGGGTCCTGGAAATTAATTATATTAGCTGCTAATGGGTCTTGAGATTGGTTGGCAGTTCCTCCTCATTCAGCTGTAGAGAAAGCTTTTATCGATTTCCTGCCACTGTGGGTATCTTCACCTCTAGACCCCAAGTCATGACTATTTCTAGTTCAGAATGCTGGTCTTGTGTCCTCTGAAGTCCATTTTCTAGTTAGAGGAAGTCAAGTCTAATCATTCCACCCCCACGCCGGCCCTCTTCAGCTTTAGTCTCCTCCATCTTCAATACTTCTTATGCCTGCCTCATCCTCCTTTGTAAAATCTATTTCATTTCTCCTAAATGATCTTCTTTAACTCTTAAACTCTGCTCTGACGTCACTGAGGGCACATGAGTGTGTCTTCTGTTCAAGTCCCGCACACATTACCTCCTCTAGCATTAAATAACTGCTCAAGTCAGATTCATCACAAGGCATTGAAAAAAAATGCAAAATGCAAAGCCTGGGACTTCAAAAAATATCAGGTAACGTGAATATCATTAAAAGAATTTTGAGAGGTGAAAGACCCACCATTCATGTTTGTTCTATCTGTAAATAGCATGGCATTGCCACTATTTTACTCAAGGAAATAGTACAGGGTGGGAAAACCTCAAGGCTGCCTCACCGCCTCACCACCTCACCACCTCACCACCTTCAGGGCAGCCAGGGTGGTGAGCAGAGAGCAGCTGATGGCAAGAAGTGGCAGTGGAATGTGAACTGCACAAATCCTGTCTCAGATCCCGGGTCAACCGCTAACGCATCACGGTGGGCAAGTTACTTCAACTCTATAAGCTTCAGTCTCGATTTATAGAAAATAAACATCATAATACTTCTTCACAGAGCTTTTGAAAGTAAAGATAAAAATATATAAAGTGCTTACGGCATGGCTATGGGTCAGAGGGATTTTACCATCAAAAATTCTGAAATCTTCGCATCAGGAAACTGGTATTTTTGGATTTCTTTTTAAAAAGATTTTATTTATTTATTCATGGGAGATAGGGAGAGAGGCAGAGGCAAAGGGAAAAGCAGGCTCCCTGAGGAGCACGGAATTCGATGCGGGACTTGATCGCAGGATCCCGGGATCACGACCTTCGTGGAAAGCAAATGCTTAACCCACTGAACCACCCAGACACCCTATTTTTGGATTTATGTGATACAGCCACAGGCTTTTTTTTTTTTTTTACTTTTTTTTAAGATTTTATTTAACAGAGAGAGAATCTCAAGTAGGCAGAGAGGCAGGCAGAGAGGGAGAGAGAGAGAGGGAAGCAGGCTCCCCTCTGAGCAGCCAGCCAGATGTGGGGCTCGATCCCAGGACCCCGAAATCATGACCTGAGCCAAAGGCAGAGGCTTAACCCACTGAGCCACCCAGGTGCCCCAGCCACAGAATTTTTAAATTTTGTCCCTGATATCCATTTCTTTTCTTTCATTCTTTTTTTTAAGATTTTATTTTTTCCAGAAAGAGAGAGAGCACTAGCAGGGGATGGAGGGCATGGGGAGGAGGCACAGAGGGAGAGGGACAAGAAGGCTCCACTTTGAGCACAGGGCCCCAAGTGGGGCTCCAACTCTGGATCTGAGATCATTATGACCTGACCCAAAATTAAGTCAGTCCTTTGCCAGAGCACCCAGGCACCCTAGGCACCCTCCTGACACCGGTTCTAATCCAGCTGCTCACCACCCTCACTCACTACACACAGGGCTACAGTGACAGGGCCATGTTCATGGTTCCCATACACACCAAAACACTTCTATGGCTTTGCTCATTTTCATTGTCAATGCTGCCTCCCCCCTACCTCCATCCCTCCTTGTAGATCTAGATCCTACCTTGTGAAGATGTCCAGGTTGCACTGAGGCTCAGTCAACTCACCTCTCTCTTAAACATCCGTTGCATACGTAACATGCCACTTGCCGATCCCTGCTGTTGGGTCTTGTCCCAGGTATTTCGAGATATCATCAAATGGAGTCAAAGTGGACTGAACTCTCACTACTTTACTCTCGTTTCCCTCTTCCTTCTTCATCATAACACGGAGATTCCAGTTAGGTCCTGCTCTTTCACTGAGCACTGATGCCCCTGCCTGATGCCCGGGAGGTTTCCAGACCTCCTTGTTTGAGTGATTAGACAGTGATTACTTCCACCCTCTAGTTTCCCAAATCAGACACTATTCCTGAGGCAAAGTAGAGAGCAATGCCTCCATTCCTTTTTGTTATCTTCTATTAAAGGATACAAATTTTGTGTCCTTTATCTTATAGATGTAATAGTAGTATCTCATGAATATGAATATATTCCATGTTCTATGCCACCACTCTTTATTTCTCTCTCAAATTCTCATATGAGTCAGTCGTGAACGGAAATGCCACGTTGGGGACAAATTCACCAGCTCATCACATCACTCTGCTCCTCTGATGACTAAGCCTTACTTATCAAGTAAGGTTTGTCACCGATTCTCTTCCTTTAGATTTTCTCTTCCTGGGAGCACCCCTAGTCTTTAGCTCTGGCAGCTGCCCAAGAAACTCCGGTTTTCCCTAATATGAATTTCCTGAATGGACCTAGCTTAGACATAATCTTAGAACACACTATATTAATATCATTTATGGTGCTCATTTAAATAATTTATTCCTTAAAGTGGTAATTTAGTCTTTTGTGTTTTTGTCTTGTCTCTGCATCTAGATTGTAAGTTCCTTTTAGGACAATGGACGGTGTATCAAAAGCTCTGAGAAGCAAAGCACTATGTTATGACATGATAGATATTAATAAATATTTTCTGAGAAATTCTTGGGGGATGTTAAGTGGAGTGATAAACAGAATGTCGGATGATGTGGATGAAAGGCAAAGTATGAGCCTCTGAAAATGATACAAAAATAGTGTGCAGAAAGTACTCATTAATTCAGCAAACATTTATTGGGGAGCTATTAAATGTTCATCACTCCATTAGACACTGGACTACAATGTAAATAAGACATTTCAGTGCCACAAGGAGATCTCTGTGTAGTAAAGGAATTCAAAATGTTCAAAGGTATAATTTTTTTGCCTTAATGACTACAACAAATATAAACTTAGGGGATGATGGGAACATAAGCTGCCAAGAAACCCAAGAATGTTAAAGATCCCCTAAAGATCATCTTTGTGTGATTTCCTTTTTATATGATTACTACTTGCAAGTTTGTTTCAATTCAGACAACTTCCCTTTGCGGAAGTAGAAGGTGCAGAGTAGAGGTAAAAACCTGGAAGTTGTTTATATACCAGGGTTATCTGAGTGGTTGGTAATGCTTTGGGGCAAATCTTTATGCATTCAGTAGTAAATATATTTGGTGTTCTCCTCCGTTCAAAGAATGAAAGAACTGGGTCATTCTCCCTGGAAGCCATGTTAAGTGGCTAAATGCAACATGCTGGGCTTGTGTCCAGTTTTCTGTAGTGACTTTTCTATTTGAATAACTGCAAAATGCATGTTTTTCCTAAAAGCCACTTGGGCACTGCCTAATTCTTCCCTGGGATAGTCAGACCTTGAATTGACTCACATTAGACGATTAAAACCCAGTGATTATTTTGGTATATAACAACAACCTTACCATTTATTTCTTTTTTTTTTTTTGTAACAATGTAAGAGAAAAAAAAATCTAACATTCATTATAATTCTTTTAAATGGTCCTTTTTTTAAGAGTTTCATTCAAATATAAAAATATCTTATTTGACCTGCAAACCCTGAAAAGTAGCTGCTTTAATTTCTTTTTAAACAGGAAGAGTTACTGAAAAAGAAGATAAGGGGAATGTGGATGCAAGGGCAGAACAGGGTAAAATTTACAAACACCTAGAGCACACTATAAATATCACTCTTTGCCAGAAGGAAGATAATTTTATTTTAAAGTATTAGAATATAGTGTATGACTTGGAAATAGTGGCAAGGAATTTTACTTCTGATGTTTTAAATGTAATATTCAATTTTGAATTTTCAGTCTGATTCCTAAAGTAAATGAGAGTGCATATCCTTTTGTTTTGAGCATTAAAAGCCTCAGTTGACTATTAAAATATATCCACTATAGGGGCGCCTGGGTGGCTCAGTAGGTTAAAGCCTCTGCCTTCAGCTCAGGTCATGATCTCAGAGTCCTGGAATTGAAACTCGCATCAGGCTCTCTGCTCAAGCAGGGAGCCTCCTTCCTCCTCTCTCTGCCTGCTTCTCTGCCTACCTGTGATCTCTGTCTGTCAAATAAATAAATAAAAATCTTTAAAAAATATATATATATATATATCCACTATAGTAAAATGTCATATGCATATTCATTCTTTCATCAATTCATTAATTCATTTATTCATAAATACATATAAAGGGCCTGTTAGCTGTCAGGGTTTTTTTTTTTTTTCTTACTTTCTTTCTTCTTCTTTTTTTTTTTTTTCTTTTTTTAGTTTATTCAATTATCATCATCTCCATTTGTCAGGGTCTCTTTTAGGGGTAAAGATTGCCACAATAAGAAAGAACCAGTGCCCAGCCTTAAGATGTTTCTAGTTTGGTGGGAAAGGGAAACAGAGATGCAGACAGCAGCTAATACAGAGGGAAGTGAAATCACACATAACAGTGTTACTAATTGATTTATACTATCCTAAGGCAGATCTGGCAGATATTTACATTCACTTCTATACATCTGGCATTACTTGATTCTGATTTGTAACAGATTGTTTCTAGGCTTAACCTGTAAATGCCTCCCTAGTATATTCAAACCTTAGCGACTGGGTTTCTGTATTTGGAGGACTCCTGTTTGAACCTGTGACGATTTTCAAATAAGAAACAAAAGTCCTTGTGAAAAAGGCAACCCGACTTTGCGACTGATCTTTGTAATCCAAGCATCTGAGGGAAATTCCCTGTCCAGTTCCAGAGTTCCACTTCAGTCATGCCCGTGATCAAATCTCACAAAGCATGCCGGATGCAGAGGCCAGCCACATCATGGGTGGAATATGATTAGACTTGGCAATGAGGAAGGTACTTAATGCAACTACCTTCCGATTCATTAGAGAACACAGTTTGAAACAGGCGATTTCCAAGATACGAGTCTCTTTGCTAGTAAATGCATCAGATTGACTAGAAGGAGTAATGGGACATATCTCACAAGGGTGAGACAACTATAGCTTATGGGTGAATGATATGCAGAATTTAGGACAAATGAGATCTAACTATAGTTTACTATTCCTTTCAGGACAGTTCTGTCTGTCCGTTTGTTTGTTTGTTTTGGAAGTTCTCCAAGTCATGTCTTTCAGAAGGTTCTGGCTTGATTAAGAATTCTATGTGATGAAAGATCAGATGGAGAAAACCCCTATCCATTCTGCTGATGAAGCATGTTTTCGTTCTGCTGCAAGCTCGTCCAGGAAAGAGAACATTTTTTTTAATAAAAATTATTATAGGTTAGCTTAAACATTATACTATAATCACTGTTCTCTCTTGGCTTACCTCTAGTCATATTTGATAAATGAATTTGTATCAACTATAAGCAAAAAGAAGTAGGGAAGGAGACCTTCTACTGGAGGATGTTTTCTGAGCTTTAGAGCCTAGCTGAATTCCAGTGACACAGAATCATAAAAATGTATTTAAACCCTGGAAACTTTTCTCTCCATATTAGTGTTCAATGTACTTTGAATTGCTTGTATAAATACTATCATTTTTATGAAATCACACTTTTGAGTCACATTTCAGTACCATCTGCATTATTTCCAGTGCTCCAGATAGAACTTTTGTTTTGAATCCTGATAATTTACACCATATTTGGCAGCCCACAACATTTTTACTAAACATCCTAGAACTCACTGTTCTTTTCAACCATCCCATAATGGCATTTCAGCTAAGTAAAGGCAAAGATGAGTAGGGTTTGATTTCAGTCATCCAAACTGACAAAGAATGATGTGACATAGTCCTAATGTAATTGAGAAGAAAAGGCATATGTTCACTTACACATGCCAGCTCTGTGAGATACAACCATTCTGGGAAAATAGGAATAAGCTAGAATTGCTCTCTACCTGAAAGGACTCATGTTCTAGAAAGTGAAACAGATGTGGTAGAAGTCTGTTCAAGGAGTCAACCAGGACAAGCAAGAACCAGACAAACATGACAGGGAACAGAAACACTGCGGTAACAGCGGGACCAAATACAGTGCATGCATAGGACAGTGTCTCAAGATATAAAAAGCGTTACGTATGACACGTTAAGAAATAAGTGCTTTATCCTCAAGGTATGGGAATGCCATGTTGAGATCTGCTTTCCGCTGTAGGTTTGACTGGATGGCAGACAAAACCAAAGAGAAGGAAACTTTAAAAGACGATTATGGCAAAGCATTTTTAAAAGCAAAGACAATTCTTACGCTTTCTTTGAGGTTCAGCTCTGGATTCACCTCCTTTATCAAGCTTCCCTGAGGCCTCCAGCCCACCAGGACTTCCTCTTGCTCTGAATCTCTTGTTTCTGTCCTTGACCCAAGTTCCTGCCTCGCACCAACAGCACTCTGCCTTCTTTCTTTTTTGATACGTTTACATATCTGTGGTGCTTGGCATGGGCATCAAAATCTCCTTAAGGGTAAAGTTAACATTTAAGAGTGGTGCGTGTCCTTAATCCATGTGGAGGTAAAAGCAGACAGAGTGGGTGGGAACTACTTCCTCTGGTCCAGCGCCACCCACCCCCAAAAGTGACTTCCTGCAAATGTCTCCTGATGATGGTGCTAATGATACAACCTAACCCTAACTGGCTTTGGCTTCATAATTAGGGCTGCATTTCAAATGTAGAAAATGTAGTCTCTGTATAGCACTCTCCGACCAAGAGTGTGAAAGTGAGGTTACCCTCTGAAAAGTAACTCGCGGGTAAAAGGAACTCTGTCTATAGGATGTGCCTGAAGATTACAAGGTCTCTCGGCTTAAAAACAGGGAGGTGGAGAACAATGTCCAGATTTTGCTGGACTTAAGAAGGAAGTGATAACCTCCCTGACGGCATTCCCTGGAGATGAGGGGACGCTTGGATTGAAACACAGGGAAGCCAAAGCAGGGGAAACAAAAATGCCAGCGTGCTGCTAGGTTGAGGAGGAGAGAGAAAAGAGGGGAGAGTATGTGTGTCTGGAGTGGGGGAGGGGAGAGGTAGAAGAAGAAGGCGGAGGAGGAGGCAGAGAAAAGGGAAGCGGAGGTGAAAAAGAAGGAGGGAGAAGAAAAAAAGAGAGGGAAGGGGGAAGGAGAAGCAAAAAGACAGGAGAGACAAAAGAGAAAAGAGAATGAGAATATATCTGGCCAAAGCCTATGTTCTTGACACCAGAGTTGTAACCTGTGGGAAAAGATGGTTCAAAATCATTTCCATTCCTCCGACCAACAATTCTCTACTTATTCAGGAGGGGAGTGGCAACGGTGGCAGGCACACCTAAAGTCTTCCTTTTTGAACCAGTCCTTATCATCAGTCTCCACACCAGCAAAACAAAATTGGCCACAAAACCCTTTGGACTTGTAGCGCTCAGCTCCAGACCAGTGTTCCACAGAACTCAGCTTGGGAAATGATCTGTTAAATTACTCTGGCACTCTCTGTGAGAGGAAAGAAACACCACACAGATGAAAAACAATATATGGCACAAATGATTGAAAATTTGGCCATTTATGTAAATATTCTATAAATTATAGGTATATAAATATGTATATGACACTTATGCCAAGAATTTTATGTGAAGTCTGTGTGTAAGTTTTCTTTTCCTTGTTGAAAAGGGGAAGACAATTTGCTAATTGAGATCGTTGGTAGCAAATGTTTGTTTGGAGTCAGGGCCTTTCGTAGCACTGGCAGCGATGGATCCCCCAGAAAAAGAAAACTTCTACCTCTTAAGCAACTTTCAAATTCCTGGATAAGCAACAGGCACACATATGCAATGAGGGGAAAATGACAAAATATTATAAAAACATATAATAGAGAACAGAGCAAATTTGCACACACGTATAATGGCATAAGGATTGGAACATTAGTCGTAAGAAGAGAAAAACAGGATAATCATATAATGGAAAACACACAGTTTTAAAAAAAGGAGATCGTGGGAGAGAAATCTGGCCTCACATGTATTAGTTGTGGGAAGCCTGGAAAAGTGACGCACTTTTCTCAGTCCTGATTTCTTCATCTTGAATATGTGTAAGACAAGGTCTCTCTTTCAGGGTTATGGATATAAAAGACCTATACTGATCCTGAAATTCAGTTTAGGGTGGCTCTCATTATTAGTTCATCCCTATTGTCATGTTGGACTCAACAGAAAGGAACATTGTTTCCTTTGGTTCATACTACCGCAGAAGAGACTTTGTAAAGATTGTTTATCTCCTGTAGTACCTTGAGTTCATGCTAAATCCTCTCAGAGTAAAATCCCTTCTAACGAAATGTTCCCTGTACTCACTCAGGGATTTCCCGCCACTCTGTGTAAAACCACTGCACACATTGTAGCAAGCTGTTAACCCCGGAGCAGGACTCTGCCTGACTGCCCGTTTAACTGCACAGCCCATTCCGCCAGGGTACCATCACTGCACACCCCAGAATCCCCTTCTTCTCCACCCCTGGCTTCGTCTGCCCCTCGCTGAGGGTGACAGCAAGCTGCTGAGGGAAGAGCGAGCATCTTTCTGGTCCTGGCTCATTGAGGAAACCCACAGTCTGACCCTAGAAAGCCCTTTACCAAAGCCTGGAATCCTCTATGCACCTCGGATTGATGCATTTTCCACACGCCCTCCCTCAGGTTCATAGTACTTTGTCTTCCCTCACGGCTCAGCTGATGATCTAGATCCTGCCTTTGGCTGATAAGACTGGGGACACCCCAAACAGAGAGTCTACAAAGCACAGGCCAGAAATGCCTGGAATTGTCTCTGATTTATCACCATTCTTCTCTTATGTAGTTTCTGGTGGTGTGTTGGGAGATTAACCATGACAGTTAATTTCTTTTTTAAGATTTTATTTATTTATTTATTTGACACAGAGAGAGAGATCACAAGTAGGCAGAGAAGCAGGCAGAGAGAGATGGGGATGCCGGCTCCCGCTGAGCAGAGAGCCCGAAGCTGGGCTTGATCCCAAGACCCTGGGATCATGACCTGTGCTGAAGGCAGAGGCTTAACCCACTGAGCCACCCAGGTACGCCCCAACCATGACAGTTAATTTTTAAAGTATTAGTTTACCATGTTAAATGTAGTTTTAATACTAAATCTTCATTTCAAAATTAATAACAGTCTTTCTTGTAAAATATGTGCAACAAAAGGAAAGGTTAAAGGCATAATTACATATAATGCTTGATTAATGTCAGGGACCTTTAAAGACAGTCTCTATGAGTGGATATTAAAGTAGTATTTCCAAATTAGAGAATTATGTCAACAGATCAGGATGATTTATTTGCTACCGTAAGATACATGTTAATATTTCCTTTAGTGGCTTTCAATGTGTTTTATTGATTCTAAAAACTATAATTTGGTATGAAAAAGCATTCTAGTCATCTTGGGTTTAAAAAATAATACTATTCACCTCAATACCAAGATACCCAGCAATATGATTATCATATAACCAAAAACAGATGGTTAAATAGGGCCCTATCTTACCCGTAAATCCTAGACCTGCCATTATCCTAAGAGGGAAGTCATTGCTATAGAAAGATTGCACCCAAGAGCTCCTCAAAGAGCCTCAAGAAGAGAAATGCTTATATAAGGAACTAATCATTATAACTAGCACCACAACAACGAACACTTACTGAGTGTTTATGAGGCATGTCAGGTATTCTGCTAAGCATTTTACATCTCATTTCCTTCTAGGGACCAAGGGTAAAATATTTTGAAATTTGGGTGAAATGAATGTCTGGGCAGAATTGCTACCTCTGTAGATCGTAAATAATGACAACAACAACAACATCAATAATAATAAATGATAGCAGCAACTTATTTATACTGTGTCTGATATTCTGCTGAGTGTTTTATATGTCCGATCTCATTTAATCCTCACAATTGTACATGGGGCAGCTATTAAGATGTGTATGTTACCAATTGTGAATCAGGTCTCAGATAAGTAACTTGCCCAAGATCACAGAATTTGTGTCAGAGTTCGGATCCAAATCCAGGCCTTACTTAAAGCCAGTGCCTTTAAATGTGATAGTATATTTATAACCACAATTTGCTGTAACCTGCTTTCACGAAATACAAAAGGGTAGCTTGCTAGGATAGTAGTATTCTAGTGACTTCTATCCAGAGAAGTCCATACCCAACAACATGGAAAGAGACAACACCATGCCTCTTTCTCCCAAACTTTTGAGATCTATAGAAGCAAAAATTTAGGATTTGTGATTCTTTGTGAAAGAGAACCATATTTTACTTATAAAGGCAACAAGACTTCCATAAGTTTTTTCTTGATCCTTTATATTAAATCCTCCATCCCCTTAAAAAATTTTGTCATTAGGTGATTTTAAAAATCTGTTATGAAATAATGGTAGTATTGGAAGCCATGAGAGAAGAAGACACCTTTGATCTGATGCTGGACAAGAGAACCAAATGCCAGTTGGTCTCGCTAACAAGAGAGAGATCTGCTTCCTACTGTTAACACATCAGTTACAATTTTGATCAGAAGCACAAAGTTTTGATATTTATTCATTTGTTCACTCATCAGATATGTTTACTGAAAATGTACGTGGCTCTGGAACTGATGTCTCAGAGAAGAAAGACAAAGGCCTTGGTCTCAAGAATATTATGTTTAGTGAATCATATCTATATTTCCTTAAGTATGCATATTTAGAAAGAAATTCTCAGGTTTTTTTCCCAGACTATAAGAGAACTTCTCTGAAAACAGATGACACAATCATACAAAATGTACTGAATCTGGTATACTACTGGGGAGTCTTACTACAATGGAAACTTTCAATAAAATAATTGGGATAAAAGCCAGCCTGTGAGTGAGGAGTTTCCAGTAGCAGAGGGAATGCACCCCAGCTCATTAGAGGATGGTGTCAAAGAACCGTTGGGTTGAAGTTCACTTTCATTCATCTTCTGTCTTCTTTGGACTCCCTTCCCCAGCTATTTTCCACCACTTTAAAATATTCCCTATTAGTTTGGCCAAATGTGCATTGTGATGGAAAGGACATGGTACTTTCAGCAGAATTACTTAATTAGGTTTAAGTAAGCACTACGTGTCAAGTAGGGTAGGGTTGCTTTCTAGCCATAAAAATCTGCCCGTGATGCACGCTGCCTTCCCAAAGAGAGAAACAGTGATTGATGTGATGATAAAACAATGAAGGGAAGGATAAAGCCTGAGAGATAAAAGTCTCAAAAGGGGAATAAAGTAGGGTAGCAGCTGCCCCCATCTTAATTGAAGCATAAATTTCAGGAACAGGATCTGAGGTTTAATTTCAAACACATATTGGCAGAGAGTTTATTGCACGTGTGTGTAACCGTGTATGTGATGAAAAACGTGAAAGTTAAATATTCATCCTTTGTATGAAACATTTTCAAACCATTTCTAAACAGAAAAAAGTTGCAAATGTAGAAGTTATGGATGATCACTGAGAGATACTGATTTAGTCAGCATTTAACCGAGACGAACAGAATCAGGGATGAGCAGGAACCGTTCCAGGCACTGATGACACAGCACTAAATACATTTCTGTACTCGTGGGACTGACTATTCCGAGTTTATCGTTTCTCTCTGCACCCACCTTCCCTGCCCCTACCCCACCCAACGCCAGGGTCATTTTCTCTAAGCACAGATTCGACCACATCACCTCCCTATTTATAACACTGCCGCCCTGCTTCCAAAACATTCAGGTCCAGCCCCCACCTCTATGCTCCGCCTCTTCCCGCATGAGTTCTGACTCTCTGAGGCAGCTTTCCCTTCTCCAAAGGTACCATATATTTTCACATTAGGGTGGGCTTTGCCATACTGTGCCCCGGGCTTAGAACGCTGTCATACCCATTTTCCATTAGTTAAAATTCTTCCCACTTTTTAGCTGTACTGCCGAAATGCCTCCTAAGCCTCAAAGACCTTCTAATACTATCAGTTTTAACGGCCCCTCATCTTAATTTATGGAGAATTCTGTTTGAAATAGATCATTAAACTTTTTAGTTCATTTTCCCTAAAGTTGAGCTGGTTGCATGTCAGTCCCACTTTGCGAGATGAACTCAGGGCAGAGAGGGTTGTTGATTTGTTTCTGGACACTTAGTGCTTTACATGGGGTTGGAGAATGTTCACAGAGTCAATAAATATGTAGCCAAAAAGTATTAAAGATTCATATAAGACTTTTTAGACCGAATCAGCTACCTCCTTAAGTTCTCAAGGTTCTTTTTCCAGGAGACCTCAAAAATAAGAATGGTTGCACAGCTAAGAATGTCTGTTGCTCTCTGCAGAAAGTAGGGGACACATTGCATACACAGAGGCTGCTGAGTACCTGAACCACCTTGGAGACTGCCTATCCCGTCCCATGGGGCATACTATTATCAGAAGTACTTCCAAAAATCCCATCTTTTATGTTTTGTCTTTCTAGCTTAATATTGCTTCTACATACAAGCATACAAAAATATAATCCTGAGCTACGCAAACCTTTACTTTTAAAATGCTTTAAGGAAGAAAAAATGCTTTTAAGCTAAGGAACAGTACAAATATTTATGGCTTTGTTATAAACTTCTGAGAAGCAGAATTGGGAAGCCTTGGCACTGTTAACTTTACGGCAAAGCTAACATGCATCGCTATAAAAAATGCAACTGCCCTTCTCATAACACAGAACAAAAATGAATTTAAAAGCAATATAAACTATAAAGCTATAATGCATAAATTTTCTGCTCATTTTTAAAGAGTTAACCTTTAACTGGGAAAATGTATGAATTCACTGTCAAATCTTTTATGTTCTTGGGGCCCTTCTACATCATATGTTTTTATACAAAAAAACAAAACAGTGGAAGTTACTATCTCTGTGCCTCCTAATCAACAGGATTCACTGCAAAAGACTGTCCAAAGAGAAAAGATGTTATGTTTCTTTATAATACTCAGATCAAAAGCCCTTGTATATTTTTTCTATATTAATAACCTATATAATTCAGAAAGATAAAGTATTCTAAAGAATAAAAATTCTGATCTCACAGTAGAGGAGAGCTCTTGCCTATGTGACATTATAAATGAGTGCTAATAATTGAATTATCACATGATTACCTTCAAAATAGATTTAATTTTATCCTTCTCCTTTTTGTCTATTTCTTCTAAGTCTGATGGTTTAATAGCCAACCCAGTTTTGTTGAAAATAGAGAAGTAAACACAATCAGGATGAAATTTATTTTGGACTCAGAGACTAAGACTTAAACATTTAAGAATATGTAAGTCTACCATGAAGCATTCTTGCTTTAATTAGTTGCTTGATTTTAATGCTACAAAGCCTGGAAGTAGGTTGAGCTTTATTCCCCCCAAATTCCCCATTTTGATGTCCCTTTTAGATACAGACTAGCAGAAGTTTTCTAAATATGGATAACCAACCTTGCCACCAACCAGGACAATTGTCCACCAATCAGTTCATCAATAAAGGTTTGGGCCATGAGTCTGGTGATCTAAACTCCTTCTAACAAATTTGAAATCTGTGACTATTTGAGTTTTGTACCTACCTGATATTATCATCTTAGAGACAAATATGTTATTATGGCATTGGGAGGGATATTTATCAAACTTTAAAGAATCAATTATTCTCAGTCACTTGAGAAGTTCTCTTTTACATCCAATAATTATCTTGAGCTCTAATTTATTGACTGAGGCCCATTTAGTCACAGAAAGTAAGAGAGCTATATTTGTAAAGACGTCAAGTGACTCAGAATAATTGCCCTCCTTTTTTTTTTTCTCAGTTAATGAAGTTTACTTATGTTTTCTGTTTCTGTAATTGAACTTAGAGAAAATCTTGTTTGGGGTGCATAAAATTCCAAGAAGCTGTAAAAGCTTCGATGGTCTTTAAGTCAGAGCCCAAGAATAACTTGTGGTTCTCCCAGGTGTTTGTTGATGACACCTTCAAATTATCTTATGGAGGAGGAAGACAGTTAAGAAGCTCTGACCAGGAATTTGAGAGGCAAAGTGGGGAGTTTGGGGGGTAAGAAAGGAAAAAATGAAACAAAGTGGGATCAGGAGGGAGACAAACCATAAGAGACTCTTAATCTCACGAAACAAACTGAGGGTTGCCAGGGGGAGGAGGGTAGGGAGAGGGCGGTTGGGTTAAGGACATTGGGGAAGGAATGTGCTATGGTGAGTGCTGTGAAGTGTGTAAACCTGGCGATTCACAGACCTGTATCCCTGGGGCTAATAATACATTATATGTTAATAAAATTTTAAATAAAAAAAGAGGATCTGACTAAATATGGGTAATAGTGGAGAAGAGTTTCCAGGATGCAATAGAGAAAAGCAGCAAAAAGAATATTTGAATAAAAGCATAACATCGTAAATTCTAGGAGCCACAGTAATACCAAAGTATGTCACTGTATCAGCATTTTAAATAATACTTAGAGGAACAGAAATTAAAGGGATAAATATAAATAAATGAGGAAGAATAGTTGGCATTATCTTCTAAATTAGAGTAACCTTGAGGCATATTTATAAGATCATATACTATAAAATGACACTCACATTTCTATATCATGTAAAATACAACTACTAAACAGCCACACTTTCCCTACAGAATCTTCAAAAATACAACTGCTTATCCCATTACAGTTCAGAGGAGTTACTTAAAGGGGAAAAGTCCTTAGTTTGCAATTTGGGGCTGTTGCATTAACCTGAATCCATAATATCTTGTACAGCTTTATGTGTATCTTAAAATAACTCCTCTCTCCTCTTGAGAAAAAAAATGAACTCAATTATTACGACACACGTTCTCCTAAATCCAAGGGAGTACCATTCTTCAACAACCTGTTCAGTGGACTTAGAAAATAAATAGAAAAGCTATACATTATTCAATACCTCTTGGCAATGCATGAAAGCCCTGAGAGCAAGTAATAAATGATCGGATGTCTTCCTCAGTCTTACCTGGTTTACTCTTTTTAAAAATCCAACCCTTGCTGTCCACCATGCAAAGCTCCTGGCCACTGGGTGAAATCCAAACTGGGTCGTTGATCATGGTAATCCCAACATGTCACGGGCAGCAGCATCTCTCAGAGTCCCACACGCCAACTGCTTGAAGTGAACCTGCAACAAACACGGTATTTCTTCATTTTAATTGAAAAATAGTGAACCATGTCCTAGGTCCAGCAGGCATCACTACTTAATCAATAACGGAATCATAAAGGAGTATGCGAGGGGCTATAACTGCCTCTCAAGATGCTGATAAACATTAAAGCCAGAAGACGGAAGTTTATGTGCTACAAAAGGTGTTTTTGCTGAGTGCACGCTCCTCTTAACAGTATTATTGATCTGTTTGAGCTGTCAGTGTAAATAAACATTACTGATATTAAAACTCACATCTTCTATGGTGTGTACCCCTTCTCCTTCATGTAGGTGACCACTTGGAGAACCCAGAATATTTTTCTGTCTCTACCCAGCCTACTCTCAGTCTAACTGAGCAGTATGGTTCAACAGGGCCAAACTCAGCTAAAGAAAAATCCACATGATGGTTTAGATCAAGGAGAGTTTCCTTTGTCAGCTCTGACACCCTGGCCAGCATCAACATTCCTTGCATACAACTTGCGTCACGTCTATAGGCTCGTGTGTGAGAAAGGCCTTTGAGGGGCATATATGAGATGCTGCAAATTCAACAGTCACGTTATCCATATGGAGACAGAGACTACAAAAGAGTAACCAATAGGAAAACATTGTAGGAGGAATTTGTGCACAAAGGAAATGCCCATGACCCAGGAAAGTAGATGAGGAAATTTGGGGACAATCTACCACATATCTAATATTTCACTATTTGTGTCCATATGAAGAAATATGCTGTTTAAACTTCATAAGTATATTTGACTTCCATTCAAGGAGGAAAAAAAAAAAACCACTCATGCACAATCAACAACTCCAATTTGGCCTCATTCCTTCCACACAAAAAATTCCGTTCAACAAAAGTTAAGAAGGACACTAGTGAACAGATTAACTTATTGGGCTTCCCAGAAGGAACTCTCAGATTGTTGAGCTACAACAAACAAATTTAGTTATGCATGTAGAAAACCAGAATTATTACTAGTTTCTAAAGAGTGCCACAGAAAGGGCTGAGAGGTCATTCTAAGTCTGTAGGGGGACTTGCATGGATGACTGTGTGCTGCAGATTCATGGACACACATGCAAAATCTGATTTTAACAAGCCATAAAATGATACAGCTTCATGCACCTGTGATTGGAGCTTTACCTATTCCCAGATGTCAATGCAGAGATGTCGTTAAGAGGCACAGTAGTGAGAGACCCTCTTGTGCCATGTCAGCAAAAATGGTAAGAAGGCAAGAGGTTGACGTCAAGTGCGTACCTCTGAATAAAATGCAATGCTTCAAAATCAGTCCTTAAAAGGAGAGGCATGCATGCCTGTGAACGATCGTAAGTGATCGTTCTGCAATTCAGAACAGGAATGTCGATGCTATTAGTGACACACATAGATACCCACACACCTAGATCCCCCAGCTCTGCCCTGCTAGCAAACACAGACACACACACACACACATACACACACATACCCCTCAAAGCCAGAATGTTCCAAGTATGTTGATCCAAGCTCTGGCATTCGCTAACTAAAACCTTGGTCAACTTGCGGATGCAAAATGTTTTTATTCATGCCAAAAATCATTCTATTTCTTTGCTGCTTTATGTACGCTCTAAAAATGATCAAAAGAATTTCCTTACAAAACAAATCTGTTCTCATGAGTGTAATCTTTTTTTGGTCTCTTGGCAGTCATGTAGGATATTGAAAGAAGTCATATACTGGTGGACCTAATGATAGCGAAGTGTTTATAAACCTAATCTCCAAGCTCCCAAACTGATTTCCCCAAAATGGAGACATTTTGAAAGCTACTTGCTCTGGAAGCACCTGCCTGTTGGTGTGACTTCTCCAACTTTAGTTCTGTGACTTACTACAAAAGAGTAAAAATCAGTATATCAGGGTAACTACTTGCTTCCTAAAAGGGGCTTTATTTCATTATACAAAAACGATGCTATTGATCCCTTCCTTGAAGGGGTAGGTTTTGTGTATTTCTTTCATTATTGATGGTTTTCCACTGACTATCGATCACTGACTTATCCATTAACCTACTTACTCATTTCACAGACTTGGATAGAGTACCTCAGTTGTTCCGGGTAAGGGATTTGGTGCCAGATACAAAATGAAAAGACACACATTTCCCCCTAAAAATGATTGCCATCTATTCTATTCTGATTTAGTTGGCATATATTTGTGACAAAGAAAGGAAGTCACATTGGACCAAATCAAAATAATTGGCTTTATTTTATATCCTCCTCCTAGATGACTGGGCCATGGGATTTTATAAAGTTTGTCAGTGAGTACAGCATTATAAGCCAAAGGCAAAGCCACAATCTAAAATGACCGATTCGTTTGGAGATTTTTAATGACTGTTTCAATCTCCTTACTGGTTATGGGTCTGTTCAGGCTTTCTATTTCTTCCTGGTTCAGTTGTGGTAGTTTATATGTTTCTAGGAATGCATCCATTTCTTCCAGATTGTCAAATTTATTGCCGTAGAGTTGCTTATAGTATGTTCTTATAATAGTTTGTATTTCTTTGGTGTTAGTTGTGATCTCTCCTCTTTCATTCATGATTTTATTTATTTGGGTCCTTTCTCTTTTCTTTTTGATAAGTCAGGTCAGGGGTTTATCAATTTTATTAATTCTTTCAAAGAACCAGCTCTTACTTTCGTTGATTTGTTCTATTGTTTTTTTGGTTTCTATTTCATTGATTTCTGCTCTGATCTTTATGATTTCTCTTCTCCTGCTGGGCTTAGGGTTTCTTTCTTGTTCTTTCTCCAGCTCCTTTAGGTGTAGGGTTAGATTGTGTACCTGAGACCTTTCTTGTTTCTTGAGAAAGGCTTGTACCGCTATATATTTTCCTCTCAGGACTGCCTTTGTTGTGTCCCACAGATTTTGAACCGTTGTATTTTCATTATCATTTGTTTCCATGATTTTTTTCAATTCTTCTTTAATTTCCCGGTTGACCCATTCATTCTTTAGAAGGATGCTGTTTAGTCTCCATGTATTTTGGTTCTTTTCAAACTTCCTTTTGTGGTTGAGTTCTAGCTTTAGAGCATTGTGGTCTGAAAATATGCAGGGAATGATCCCAATCTTTTGATACCGGTTGAGTCCTGATTTAGGACAGAGGATGTGATCTATTCTGGAGAATGTTCCATGTGCACTAGAGAAGAATGTGTATTCTGTTGCTTTGGGATGAAATGTTCTGAATATATCTGTGATGTCCATCTGGTCCAGTGTGTCGTTTAAGGCCTTTATTTCCTTGCTGATCTTTTGCTTGGATGATCTGTCCATTTCAGTGAGGGGAGTGTTAAAGTCCCCTACTATTATTGTATTATTGTTGATGTGTTTCTTTGATTTTGTTATTAATTGGTTTATATAGTTGGCTGCTCCCAGGTTGGGGGCATAGATATTTAAAATTGTTAGATCTTCTTGTTGGACAGACCCTTTGAGTATGATATAGTGTCCTTCCTCATCTCTTATTATAGTCTTTGGCTTAAAATCTAATTGATCTGATATAAGGATTGCCACTCCTGCTTTCTTCTGATGTCCATTAGCATGGTAAATTCTTTTTCACCCCCTCACTTTAAATCTGGAGGTGTCTTCGGGCTTAAAATGAGTTTCTTGGAGGCAACATATAGATGGGTTTTGTTTTTTTATCCATTCTGATACCCTGTGTCTTTTGACAGGGGCATTTAGCCCATTAACATTCAGGGTAACTATTGAGAGATATGAATTTAGTGCCATTGTATTGCCTGTAAGATGACTGTTACTGTATATGGTCTCTGTTCCTTTCTGATCTACCACTTGTAGGCTCTCTCTTTGCTTAGAGGACCCCTTTCAAGATTTCCTGTAGAGCTGGTTTGGTGTTTGCAAATTCTTTCAGTTGTTGTTTGTGCTGGAAGCTTTTAATCTCTCCTTCTATTTTCAATGATAGCCTAGCTGGATATAGTATTCTGGGCTGCATGTTTTTCTCAGGGCCAGACGGCTTCCCGGGGGAATTCTACCAAACATTTAAAGAAGAACTAATTCCTATTCTCCTAAAACTGTTCCAAAAAATAGAAATGGAAGGAAAACTTCCAAACTCATTTTATGAGGCCAGCATCACCTTGATCCCAAAACCAGACAAGGATCCCACCAAAAAAGAGAGCTATAGACCAATATCCTTGATGAACACAGATGCGAAAATACTCAACAAAATACTAGCCAATAGGATTCAACAGTACATTAAAAAGATTATTCACCACGACCAAGTAGGATTTATTCCAGGGCTGCAAGGTTGGTTCAACATCCGCAAATCAGTCAATGTGATACAACACATCAATAAAAGAAAGAACAAGAACCATATGATACTCTCAATAGATGCTGAAAAAGCATTTGACAAAGTACAGCATCCCTTCCTGATCAAAACTCTTCAAAGTGTAGGGATAGAGGGCACATACCTCAATATCATCAAAGCCATCTATGAAATACCCACTGCAAATATCATTCTCAATGGAGAAAAACTGAAAGCTTTTCCGCTAAGGTCAGGAACACGGCAGGGATGTCCATTATCACCACTGCTATTCAACATAGTACTAGAGGTCCTAGCTTCAGCAATCAGACAACAAAAGGAAATTAAAGGCATCCAAATCGGCAAAGAAGAAGTCAAATTATCACTCTTCGCAGATGATATGATACTATATGTGGAAAACCCAAAAGACTCCACTCCAAAACTGCTAGAACTTATACAGGAATTCAGTAAAGTGTCAGGATATAAAATCAATGCACAGAAATAAGTTGCATTTCTCTACACCAACAGCAAGACAGAAGAAAGGGAAATTAAGGAGTCAATCCCATTTACAATTGCACCCAAAACCATAAGATACCTAGGAATAAACCTAACCAAAGAGACACAGAATCTATACTCAGAAAACTATAAAGTACTCATGAAAGAAATTGAGGAAGACACAAAGAAATGGAAAAATGTTCCATGCTCCTGGATTGGAAGAATAAATATTGTGAAAATGTCTATGCTACCTAAAGCAATCTACACATTTAATGCAATTCCTATCAAAGTACCATCCATCTTTTTCAAAGAAATGGAACAAATAATTCTAAAATTTATATGGAACCAGAAAAGACCTCGAATAGCCAAAGGGATATTGAAAAAGAAAGCCAACGTTGGTGGCATCACAATTCCGGACTTCAAGCTCTATTACAAAGCTGTCATCATCAAGACAGCATGGTATTGGCACAAAAACAGACCCATAGATCAATGGAACAGAATAGAGAGCCCAGAAATAGACCCTCAACTCTATGGTCAACTAATCTTCGACAAAGCAGGAAAGAATGTCCAATGGAAAAAAGACAGCCTCTTCAATAAATGGTGCTGGGAAATTGGACAGCCACATGCAGAAAAATGAAATTGGACCATTTCCTTACACCACACACGAAAATAGACTCAAAATGGATGAAGGACCTCAATGTGCGAAAGGAATCCATCAAAATCCTTGAGGAGAACACAGGCAGCAACCTCTTCGACCTCAGCCGCAGCAACATCTTCCTAGGAACAACGCAAAAGGCAAGGGAAGCAAGGGCAAAAATGAACTATTGGGATTTCATCAAGATCAAAAGCTTTTGCACAGCAAAGGAAACAGTTAACAAAACCAAAAGACAACTGACAGAATGGGAGAAGATATTTGCAAACGACATATCAGATAAAGGACTAGTGTCCAAAATCTATAAAGAACTTAGCAAACTCAACACCCAAAGAACAAATAATCCAATCAAGAAATGGGCAGAGGACATGAACAGATATTTCTGCAAAGAAGACATCCAGATGGCGAACAGACACATGAAAAAGTGCTCCATATCACTCGGCATCAGGGAAATACAAATCAAAACCACAATGAGATATCACCTCACACCAGTCAGAATGGCTAAAATCAACAAGTCAGGAAATGACAGATGCTGGAGAGGATGCGGAGAAAGGGGAACCCTCCTACACTGTTGGTGGGAATGCAAGCTGGTGCAACCTCTCTGGAAAACAGCATGGAGGTTCCTCAAAATGTTGAAAATAGAACTGCCCTATGACCCAGCAATTGCACTATTGGGTATTTACCCTAAAGATACAAACGTAGTGATCCAAAGGGTCATGTGTACTCGAATGTTTATAGCAGCAATGTCCACAATAGCCAAACTATGGAAAGAACCTAGATGTCCATCAACAGATGAATGGATCAAGAAGATGTGGTATATATACACAATGGAATACTATGCAGCCATCAAAAGAAATGAAATCTTGCCATTTGCGACAACATGGATGGAACTAGAGCATATCATGCTTAGCGAAATAAGTCAGGCGGAGAAAGACAACTATCATATGATCTCCCTGATATGAAGAAGTGGTGATGCAACATGGGGGCTTAAGTTGGTAGGAGAAGAATAAATGAAAGAAGATGGGATTGGGAGGGAGACAAAACATAAGTGACTCAATCTCAAAAAACAAACAGGGTTGCTGGGGGGAGGGGGTTTGGGAGAAGGGGGTGGGATTATGGACATTGGGGAGGGTATGTGCTTTGGTGAGTGCTGTGAAGTGTGTAAACCTGGTGATTCACAGACCTGTACCCCTGGGGATAAAAATATATGTTTATAAAAAATAAAAAATATAAAAAATAAATAAATAAATAAATAATAAAATGACCGATTCATACAGCTGACTCATACAAAGCTTTTACTGGATGCGATGGTTTTGCATCACTCTGAAGGTTTTTTTCCCCATAAGTCAACTAAATGTCAAAATAGCTCAGAAAAATCGAACCAATTAGTACCCAATGTTTCTGGCATCCACCATGGAGTCAGTGTCCCTCCCCCGTAGTGTGTGTACTGGGCATCACATACAGTCCTGTGCAATCTACATCCTAGTTCAGATTCTTGTTTTAACAGGTTGGAGTAGGGCCTGTTGTACAACAAGTTGCTTCACGCAATTTTTGTATAACCCACTCCAAGTATTTTCTCAAAGAAGATCCATAAAATACAAAAAATTAAATGCATGTGTTTTTCTCAAAGAGAAGTCCACGAGGCATTCCTGAGAACTACTGATTCTATGACATTGGTTTGAAACTTTATTCTATGACTGACATCCATCATGAAAAAAAAATGCTTAAAATAAATTTTTCCCTTCTCTCTCTCTTTTTAAATATGCAATTGAATAGGAACATGAAAACAAAAGAGAGACTGAAAATCCTTTAAATGAGACTCCTGGAAATTAAGTGAGTTTTATGAAAATCAATATGGTTTCCAAACAGTTTAATTTTCTTCTATTTCTCATCTTATGTTTTTTGAGTCTCGGCTTATTACTGGGATGACTTGTCTGAGGATAAGCCTTTTCAAATATAAATGCCATTCTCTCTCTCTCTCTTTTTGAAATTGTATTCTTTTAAAAATGAATTTTGGGGGCACCTGGGTGGCTCAGTGGGTTAAGCCTCTGCCCTAGGCTTAGGTCATCATCCCAGGGTCCTGGGATTGAGCCCTGCATTGGGCTCTCTGCTCAGCAGGGAGCCTGCTTCTCCCTCTCACTCTGCCTGTATGTGATCGCTTTCTTTCTGTCAAATAAATAAATAAAATCTTCAAAAGAATGAATTTTGAATCAATGCATCATACTGTATGTAAATTATACCTCAAAAATGTTGATTTAAATTTTGTTAATGAATTTCTGACAATGTTCAGAAAGGTCAAGCAGGGGCATGGTATACAGAACCTGTTGATAAAACACTGTTGTCCATGAATTTAAAACAAAACGGGACCAAAATAAAATCTGAAAATAGTAGAAGAAATTTGAATATTCACAAACTTTTTTCTTGCTTCTTGGTCTGGCCTTAAGTGCTTTGTAATTGACTTTTGGTCTTCTTTGTCTTTCTTTATGCACGCTACCACTACCCTTTCAGTTTATCTTACTGCTTTGAAGAGACCTTTCCAAAGGATCCCCTCAGCACTTAGGCACTCACTTTATAGGTTATTGATTTGCACTTGTTGAGATGTTGCTCTTTAAACTTCATCTCAGAGATGTGCTTCCTCTTCCCCATGGAGTCCTGCTGCACAGCCCCCTGGGTAGCTCGATGCATTTTGCAAGCTCTGTATCTAGGTTACTCATTTCCCCCACAAAAACATGAAGAATATAAACATTAAGAATATAGGAATAAATGGGTTATCAATGATCAAAGTTGTGAGGCTTTCTGCCTTGCCTCAGAAATTTCAAATAGGTCCATTTCATAGGTGAGACTGGGAAAGAGAAGGCACCACCATTTTTAGTGACAACATGACTGCTTCTAGATCCTTTTATTCTTCTTCATTTAGTCAGATGTAAAAGTCACAGATTATTTCCCAGCAGGCGGGGGTTATCAACAAAAATGTCTATGCCTGTTGCCATCTTAGGTATAGTTTCTCATTTCTCAAAAACCATCCAAAGTCATGGAATAACATCCACTTCAAGATGATTAAAATAAGAGCCAGAGAGTTTACGTTATTGTCCAAGGACATAGAGCCTTTGCAAAATGGAGCTGAGCTGCAGTTAATTGATAGTGCTGTACTGTCGATTCCATGTTCTTAGAAATTGAGTTTGAGAGATTTGCTCAATACATAGATGAAAATCTGAGTCTCGGGGAAATGAAGTGACATACGAGGGGTTGTTAGGATCACAGGAGGATCTGGATGAGGACATAAACCCACGATGCACCTGTATTTCTAATACACCATGCTCTCACCCAGCTTACTCAGCATGGTGTCTAAACAACTTTATAGATTTCCAATTCACTTGGATTTTACATAACCATGCTTTATTTTAGAAAGGAGATACCAAAAGTCAACAAACAAAATAACAGGATTTCTGAGTACTCAATTTTAAATGAGTTTAATTCTCTGAAAGCAACAGATGACAACTTTCTCTCCCTCTTTCAAGCCATTTTTTTTCCCCAATGAAAAAAATACAGACACAAGGAGAAGACTGTGATGATAGATTGTGACAAAGACTATGATTAGATTGAAATATAAATAGTGCCTTGGCGTTTTGTGGATGCTCATTTGGTATGTTTAGCTACATTATGAGTAATTACAAACTTAAAATAATCTTCCAAGATACTCATTTAATATTTTTACTTTGGAAACCCGACAGGCAGGAAGCCCCTTGAGTAAGGAAAAACAAATTTTAGGGCAATCCTATCAATATCTGAGAATACAGTGCCTGATGCTCACACACGACAATGCTCCTCCTTGTTGCTGTATTTGCTCAAAGACACCTCATTCTGCATTTGATTTCAATCTATAAACTCTGACATTCAAGTAGTCCATATTCTTGCTTGTATTTTCCTAAAACAAGGGATCGAATTAGTCACATTTCTACAGATGACACCTGTCTCTGCACTTTTAACTTTGTCTCCTGTGTTTTCCCTTCTTTGTTCCTTTTTTTCTCTTTCCTCTTTTTCATCCTTTCCACATTATCTTCATCTCTTTCTTCTTTCTTCCCATCCTTCCTTTCACTCTCTCTTCTTTTCCTTCCTTACTGCCTTTGCATTCAACAAATATTTAAGCATCCATCGCATTCTGTGTGATATGCGGGGCTCTGAGCCCAAGACAAGTACAAAGACTCAGTTCCCGCCCCGGTCCTATTCATAGTCTGGCAAAGAAGGGGACAAAGAAGTAAACCCGGCCATCATGGAAGAGGGGCAGGGACCCAATCTATATTGACTTTGGAATATGTCATACTTGAGGAGAAAAAAAATTCATAATGTGACCTTAGCTTGGCAGATCTCATCAAATTAAAATTTGTCAAGCATAATCATCCCTTGGAAGGTCCAAATACCTCACTCAGAGTTTTCTCCAGTTTAAAAGAGTGATTCTTCAAATTCTCGGAGCTCAAGAACAAGTGTCTCAGGGGCAGGTGTACCCCTTACATGCAAACTTACATACCAGAAGCCAATGAGCCAGGCGACAGTTAACTGAAGGAGGCAAACTTAGCCTAAGGGCATTATAGACAACATTTTACAAACTATTTTTGTCAGAAAGAACACCTCTGTGAACAGGTTTTGATGCCTGACCACCAGTTTGAGATCCTGCCTTACAACCACTGGTCACCACCCACTGCTATTTTGGCAAAATCCATGGTAGGTTAAAACGTCTCCCCACAGTCTTTCTAGAGGGAAAGGGAAAAGCCATCTAAGGCCAGCTCATCAAAATCACCAATGAATATGTTTAGTAGCGTGGATTTTTGGGCTCCACCCCAGAATTAATAAATCCTCATTTTTGGAGTGAGATTAGGAATTCTGCTGGTGACAATTCCCTAGATTATACTTACACATACTATCGTTTAAGAAACACTCTCCTAGAACAAAACCTATTTTTGACATTGCCATTGTACTTCTTCAACTGTTAATTTTTAACTTATTTCTCTTTTAATTTCAAATAAATTAGCCTATTTTAGAAAAATTATTCTCCCATGAACTGCATAAATTGAGAAATCTCTTTTTATGATCAATATTTTTCCTTCAAATATTTACAAAATTATTTTAATGTTCAATACACATGATCTTCATCATTCTCTTTATTTAATAAAGCCTTATTGTTTTCAACACTAAAGAGACTCCCTAAGACTCAAGAGAAACCATGATGAAAGACAATTATAAAATAATTATAAGAAAGGAGGAATCAAGTTCTCTTTGGTATAAGAAGCCACAGGAAATGAAGGGGGTTTGGTGATCTCATATAATATATATATATATATATATTTTTTAAGTGGGGAGCATGAGTGCATGTGTGAAAGAACAAGTGTGGGAGGGGCAGAGGGAGAGGTAGAAAGAGAGACTCAGGCAGGCTCCCTGCCAAGTGCAGAGTCCAAGGACATGATGTGACCCTGAGATCATGACCTGAGCCAAAATCAAGAGTTGGATCGTCCAGCTTAACTGACTGAGCCACCGAGCACCTCTTTCTTTTCTATTTCTAATGCCTGGTCTAAGCACAATATTCTACTTTACCCCAACATCAGGTACCTAGAGATAAAATATGAAAGAGACACTATAATTTTTGGTTTGTTTTTGTTTTTGTTTTTGTTTTCAACTGTTCAGAAACTGACACACTCCTCTTCCTCTGAGCTCTCTGACTTTTATTAGGAAAGCAGGATGGACCTTGAATTATTGCATTATTATTGCCTGTTGCATTATTAATGTAACGATAATCTTAGAGAAAAGAGAAATCCTTTCCCTGATACCTGGGGGAAAGAGAGGGGCTTGAAAGTGAGCTAAACTCAACCAATATGACCTCACCTTGGATGTTTGAAAGAATGACACAAAGATTTAAAAAATCTGTGTGTGTGTGTGTGTGTGTGTGTGTGTGTGTGTATTTTAAGGTCAGACTCATACCAGTAGCGACTAAAACACAGGTTTTCTGCAGCGTGACCTTATGTATTTTTCCAGCACCTAGCCTTTTGAGCTTTCTTGTTTCTTTCCATATGCTATTTTGTGAGCTTTGAATCTCCTCCTAAATTATTTTCCTGTTTAAGAGAGCTAGAGTCATTTTTTAATACTTTCAACTAAAAATTCTGACCAATACATAAATTTGCTTTTTAGATTGATAGAAAGTCTACTAGGACCCCCTTGGGAGACTGAGTCAAAGTAACATGGATTATATCAAAGAGAATAGCAAAAAAGAGAAGAAGGCAGGAAAAAGGAAATTTAAATAGAAAAATTGTGGCTGAAATTATGATGCATGTAGTAAAATCACCAATAAAATGGAAAGTCTATCTAGTAAGTTGCAGATCAGGTATTTCAGGAAATGCCTTAACTGTGCTACTTATCAATGCTTTTAAGGAGAACATAGAGAATATCTTCCAGATATAATGGGATAGCTAAACAATTGATAAAGGAGATTTTCAACTTTTAATATTTGACACCCTTCTCCTGGGCTCTCCATGAAACCAATACTTTAATTTTTACCAAGGTCAGAAAAATGTAACCAAACTTCAAAGCATTGACTCTACTTCTGCCCTGAGCACACACTGTACATCTGCTTAGTTAATAACTTAAGAAAAACATTTCAAGCTAAAGAGTAAAATCTCCCAAAGTTACACTGCACATTCTAAAAGCATAAGATAAAGTTTGTAATTATCTGGAATGTCCTTTGTCATGAAAATTCGTAACTCTTGATGTAGCAAAAAAATACATATTTCTTCTCCAATGTTATGTCAGTAAGATATCAATAAATCTAGGGGAAAAACAATGAATGCAACCATTTTAACTATATTACCAAACTAAAGAAAAATCATAATCATTTTAATAGACACAAAATAAGTGTTTGACAAAATCCAACAACTATTCCTGACTAAAAGGAACTTTGAGCAAACAGGGAATAGATGGTAATTTCATCAACTGATACAGGACACTATAAATGACTAAAGAAAATATCACAATAGTGAAAGATGCTTTCTCCCTAATGTCAGGAAAATATAAGGATGTTAGTTCCCACAATTGCTATCCAAGATTATAAAGCAAATCCTATCCAGCTCAATAAGGAAAGAAATAAATAGCATCCACATTGAAAAGGAAGAAGTAAACTGTCTTTATATACAGATAATATGATTTCCTATGTGGGGAAAATCCAGTGGAATCCACACAAAGGCACTAAGACTGATTAATGTGTGTGTTTAACAAAGTTGCATAATACATGCATTGCATGCAAACAACAATGTAATTCCATATTCTAGAAACAAAACATTAGGCATTTGAAATTTACAAAAAACTTCAATACCATTTAGCATAGCACAAAATTACATTAAATACATGGAGATAAATCTAGCACAAAATATGTGCAAGACCTGTATAGTGAAAACTATAAAATACTGCTGACAAAAATTAAAGACCTATATAAATATAGAGATATACTGTGTTTCTGAGTTGGAAAGCTCATTATTGTTAGGATATCAATTTCCCCCAAATTAATCTATCCTTTAATATTATCACAACTTCAGTGGGATATATTTTTTAATTTTTTTTTTTATTTGACAGAAATCACAAGTAGACAGAGACAGGCAGAGAGGAGGAAGCAGACTCCCTGCTGAGCAGATATAGGGCTTAATCCCAGGACGCTGATGTCATGACCTGAGCCAAAGGCAGAGGCTTTAACCCAATGATCCACCCAGGTGCACCCTTCAGTGGGATATTTTTAATAGAAATTACAAACTGATTCTAGGAGCACCTGAGTGGCTCAGTCAGTTAAGCGTCTGTCTGCCTTTGGCTAAGGTCATGATCTCAGGGTCCTGGGATCGAGCCCCATGGGCCCCATGCTCAGTAGGGAGTCTGCTTCTGCCTCTGTCCCCTCTCTTGCTCATGCTTTCTACCTCTCTCTCTCTCAAATGAATAAATAAAATCTTTTTAAAAAATTACAAACTAATTCTAAAATTTGTATGAAAATGCAAGAGCCTAGAATACCCTCTGCACCCCCTCAAAAAATCTTTTAAAATTAAGAATGAGTTTGAAGGACAAATGATACCTTATTGCAAGACTTATTAAAAAACTACATTTATCAGGTTATCAAGAGTGGATCGGTATGAAAACAGACAACTAGATAAATAGGTCAAAACAGAGTATAAAAATAGACCCACATATAGATGGATAATTGGTTTTCAACAAAGGTACAAAGACAATTCAGTGAAGAAAGCATAGTCTTTTCAACAGTGGGCTCTAGAACAACTAGGTATTTGTGCACGTGTGTGCATGCATATGTGTGACACACACACACAAAGAAAGAAGAAAAATAATTTTAAAACCTCTTACCTCAGACCATATAATACAGAAAAATTCATTCAAGGATCATAGTCCTAAAACTAGAAAAAATTAGAAAGCCTCTTGAGGAAAACAAAGGAAAATCTTTATGTTTTTGGGTTAGGTAAAGATTTCTTAGATACTATACCAAAACCTAATCCATTAAAAAAAATAATAATAAAAATAAATTAGATTATTCAAAATTCAAAACTTTCTGCTTTGTTAAGAAAATGGAAAAAAAAATCTCAGAAGCTGGAGGAAATATTTAAAATATTTAAAAGTTATATAAAGAACCTGTATCTAGAATATATAAAGAACTCAAAACTCAATCATAAGAAAACAAAAAACTCAACTATGAAAAAAAAAAGATTTGAATTGACACATACCAAAGAAATTATATGGATGACAAACCAGTACATGAAATGACGCTCAGCATCATCAAAATAGCCTTAGGTAAAGTCCTTAGGTAAGGGAAATAAAAACCACCATGAGAGGGGCGCCTGGGTGGCTCAGTGGGTTAAGCCGCTACCTTCAGCTCAGGTCATGATCTCAGGGTCCTGGGATCGAGCCCCACATCGGGCTCTCTGCTCAGCAAGGCAGCTTCCCTCTCTCTCTCTCTCTGCCTGCCTCTCCGTCTACTTGTGATTTCTGACTGTCAAATAAATAAATTTTAAAAAATCTAAAAAAAAAAAAAAAAACACCATGAGATACCACTATACACCTGTTGGATTACCTAAAATTAAAAAGGCTGGCCATCCATATCAAGTGTCGGCAAGTATATGGAGAACCCCAAACTCCTATAATACTGAAGGGAATATAAAAGTTACAACAGTTTTGTTCTTTTCTTTTCTTTTCTTTCTTTCTTTCCTTTTATTTTTTTAACAGCTCTGTGAAGGTATCATTGGAAGAACCATAAGATATTTGAAGTATACAATGTGATGATTTGCTACGCATAAATATTGTGAAAGGATTTCTTATATGAAGTTAGTTAACATCAGCCACCACTTCACATATTTCTTTGAGGAGGAGGGGGTTAGTGAGAACATTTAAGTTCTACTTTCTTAGCAAATTCCAATTATAAAATACAGTGTTATCAACTATAATTGCCACATTACACATTATTTCTTTAGCTTTTACTCATCTTATAACTGAAAGTTTATACCTTTAACCAACGTCCTATTTCCCTTACCCTCCAGCATCTGGCAACTGGTGGAAAGCAGTTTGAAGTTTCTTACGAATTTTAACACACGCTGGGGGGTCTGGTGGCTCAGTGGGGTAAGCCTCTGCCTTCAGCTCAGATCATGATCTCCGGGTCCTGGGATTGAGCCCCGCATTGGGTTCTCTGCTCTGGCGGGAAGCCTGCCTCTCTGACTACTTATGATCTCTCTCTCTCTCTCTCAATCTCTGCCAAATAAATAAATAAAGAAAGAAATAAAATGTTTTTTAAAAAAAGAATTTTAACAGAGACCAACTATATGATCTAGTCATTCAACTTCTAGGTCTATTTTCACAAGAAATGAAACATGCCCATACAAAGATTTATATACATCGGTTAAGAACACTTTTTTTGTGTTAGACAGCAGGTGGAAACTACTTAGATGTCCATCAGTAAGTGAATGAATAAATAGTATTATATCCATATAATGGAATTCTACTCTGTATTAAAAAGAAAAGAATTACTACACACGAAGGATTGTTATACACATTAATGATTCACAAAATAATTATGCTACATGAAAGATGCCAGATTCTTTCACCCTAAAAAAAAGAGTACAAACTATACATCCATTTATATAAAATTCTAGGAAATAAAAATTAAAGTTAATTACAGTAAGCACTTAAGTGTTTGCCTGGTGGTGAGGAGAGAGAGCAGGAAGGAGAAATTAAAAAGGAGAAATTTAAAAAATTAAAAAGAAATTAAGACATCAATTAAAAATAAAATTTTTGAGGATGACTGATAACGTTCATATCTTGACTGTGATGATGGCTTCATGAGTGTATAGATGCATCAAAACATTAAAAAATGTACATTTTAAATATGCACAGTGTCTATATGTAAATAATACTTCAATAAAACTGATTTAAAAAACAAATGGGCTATAAGTATAAAGTTACATCTGATGATTTCTTTGAAGATAAATCCTCTTTCTGCAGTAAGTGACAAAGAAAAGTTGTGCCAAATGTGTTTGGGAACACAATTTCCTTGAGTAGAGAAACTCTCCTCTTTCTCCTAGGAAGAAATTTACAACCCTGATAAAATGCTGAAGAAATTCCTAATAAACTTCAATAACAGCAAGTCCTTTTCTAAAATTAAGAAGCCACTCAATAGTTGTTTATTGGGTGTCTAATACTCTTTAGATAAATATTTTTTTCTTGTATCCAGATAGCAATGATTACATAATCAATTTTTTTACTTCTGTATTTTTACCAAGAAAGAATATGTTTTAGCCAGCTTAGCCATCTCCACTTGCAGACTTTGAAGGAAAACTGTGACATAGGCTCTTAACAGATCTGCTAAACTTTTGATTTTTAAATTGTGTGTCATATAAACAAAGATGAGAAGAAGGGAAGTCAGGGGAGAGGGAAGAGGGGATGGCCCCAAGGGAATGGAGAATGATTAGTGGAAACCAAATGATTGAAATTTGGAGGGGGTGGGGGAAACAACTTCAAATTTAAAAAATTAAAGTGGATGATTAGGAATGAGATTTTGAGATTAATGGTAAACTTTCAGAGTAGCTGAATAGGAGGATCACGGGGATAAACTTGTTAACATGCACAGTACTATGCAGTATTATGTTTTCTTCTGATTAAGGGACTTGATAGCATTTACAAAATCATTAGTTTGTGTTCAAATAAGTCCCACTCCCTCTACCAAAAATGTATTTCTGGGGCGCCTGGGTGGCACAGAGGGTAAGCCTCTGCCTTCTGCTCAGGTCATGATCTCAGGGTCTTGGGATAGAGCCCTGCATTGGGCTCTCTGCTCAGCGGGGAACCTGCTTCCTCCTCTCTCTCTGCCTGCCTCCCTGCCGACTTGTGATCTCTGTCTGTCAAATGAATGAATAAAGTCTTCAAAGAAATGTATTTCTGCCTTTACACAAGAGAGTAAAATTACCATTGGTCTGAGAAAACTTTGACAGTTTTATTTGCGGGGGTTAACGTGAAATAAGCCCACCAAAAGCTTACTGCAGTTGCTGTTTCCATCTGAAATAATCGCTTACATTACCCTCATCCCATAGGAGATTTCACAATGGAAGAAATCACCTTGCGACTTTACACTTAATCAGAGCTCTGCTGTGTCAGGAAAAAAGAAAAGCCTGACCTTCCTGCTTTTAATGACCCAAAGGGAGTTATCTATTATATTAAATGCCATGACAACCCACAAAATATAAAAGATTTAAGGTAGAGACAATATATCATCCCAACTTTTCATATAAACTGATTAATAGTCCAGGTACCAAGCAAAATACCAACAGAGAATAATCCTGACACCTGTTCCAAGGACTGATGAAGAAACTATGCTGAATGAAAGTTTAATCACTGATTTCCTTTGCACAGTCATTTTCCTAACGAGACCACATAATTACAAGTGAGAGGATTCAGATCCTTGGCTAATACATAATTATATCTGGAAGCATAACTACTAAACTAGGAAATTGAATCATTTCAAGAGGATGCTTTGCACACACAAAATAGTCAGGGATATATTTAAAAAGGGGGACTCTGGGCTTCTGTTTACAGATTTAAAATCTTTGGTACAATTTTGGAAAGACCCAAGAAGCTCACTATAAGGATTCTGATACTTTGCACAAGAATAATTTAGTCAAAAAGACAATATATGAAAGTCAAGTCAAAAAGATGGTGTATGATAGTATATTCCTTCCTTTGTGAAGGAAACTTTTATATTTTGGAAATAGTTCCAATATCTATTTTTAAGCCATGATTCAAACTCCTGCAGTTGCACATGTAAAGATGAGAAGAAACTTAAATCTGTCAATCATTGTCGTTGTCCTCTTTAAGGTATCTTCCTCTTAGATTGTTGGGCAGAAAGAATGCAAGCTCTCAGAAACACCTTCAAACATTTTTTATCTCAAATTTTCTTTTGAAGAAAGCTGCTTCTCAAGCTAAAGATTTTAAATAAAATCAGTATCGGGTAATAAATGCTTTCCCTAATGTAAATTGAGAACCAGGAGAAAGTAGGAGTACCAATGAATGTTAACTAGAAGTCCTATCCACATTACCAGTCAGCCTGATTTGCGTGTGCATATGAATGGCTCGTTTGAAGAAGACCTTAAAAGGATGAGACCCAGGTGCCAGATACCATGAGAACTTCAAACCTTGTGACCAGTGAGAGTGGACTTTAATCTTGTTAAGTCCTGTAATGCGATTGTAGCATGGAATTCTACCCTTGAAAGCAGCTGGATCCATGGCTATGGTGATCAAAAAGTTGACTGCTAAAACCCCAAATTTTCCAAGTTTAAACTCAAAGTTCAGAAATCAGAGTCATTGAATTTTAAAGCAGCCGAAAAACCTAATCACATACTCTAATTCCGCCCCTTCTAACTTTCTCCTGTTCCCTTCTCAAGAAATAACGAAGTGCTTTCTATGTTCAAGGCACTGAGCTTATTTTACAGTTAAAGAAGCTGGCATCCAAAAAGATAAGATGGTTTCCCAGGCAATTTGTGTGAACTGTGCTTTCTTAATGACCACCACAAAATCCGGTTCTCCAACCCATTGCTCTTTGGCTATGTCATGTTATGTCACATTAAAAATCTAAATTCATGAACCTCAGAAGAAAACAGTGGCAAAGATTAAATACGGAAAAATATTAGGGGAACACAATACTTTACAATATTCTAATAATCCCATAACAACCAGTGGCAACATAATCCTAGATCAATAGAGACATACCCTTGGTGTGATGCAATGTGACTTTTCAAAGCACAAACATTTACATCTTATTAGTTCTTCCCTGTGTTGTGTGTCCTTTATTTCTGGAAGCTTTCTAGATGACCAGTTGTTCATTTGTTTGCTTCCTGAGAGAATGTAAACTATTTATATCGCTTAAAAATACTGTATTCATATTGCTAGATTTAATAAAAAGAAAATGAGATGGTTTAGGAGAGAGACTTAGCAAGTAGTGGTTGGATTACTTAGTGGTTTGGTCATTTCACGAATATTATCCAAGAGGAGTGTGTTATTCCCCAGGGTGCCCAAAGATGCTCACTGGAGACCAGCAAGAAAATTCCAGAACTTTATTTGTTTTTTTTTATTTTATCTTCCTCTAACTTCTGTTTTACTTATCTTTATTAGAGTAAAAACTACACACATCAGTTTCAAAGTACATAATTCCTCGTATAGGGTATAATAAAGGTGGAAGGTTCATGAAGATGCAGCAGAGTTTATTAGTTAAGGGCACAGGTCCCAGGGCCAGGCTGAAATTTAAAGTTTAAAAAGGCTCTATTATTTACCACTTACCTATGTGCTTAGTATAGTAATGGTCCAAATAGAAGAGATCAAGATGTTAAAAATACACAAAAACTAAGTACCTAAGAGTATAGAGGAGGGCATATAATATATACTGACCAGACAAGGAAGACCTTACAGATAAACATTTTAATTTGACACTTGAATGATCAGAAAGAATTAGGATGGGGACTCTTAGCGACACCTACCTGCTAGCCATCTAAAGAACATGGAAGTCTCCCTACTTATTTTGCTTCCACTCATTGCCAAAACTCTTTCACATCAATTGAGCGTATACTGGGGCACCTGGGTGACTCAGTGGGTTAACCCTCTGCCTTTGGCTCAAGTTGTGATCCTGGCATCCTGGGATCGAACCCTGCATCCAGGCTCCCTGTTCAGCGAGAAGCCTCGTTCTCCCTCTCCCTCTGGCTCTCCCCTCTGGTTGTGCTCTCTTTCTCTCGGTCTCTCTGTCTTTCTCTCAAATAAATAAATAAAATCTTTAAAAAAACAACTGAGTATATACTATGTACCAGGCATTATGCTAACCATTTCACCTATGCGACAGCATCCATGCGTCATGATAACCTTATGTGAAGAGACTCTTGTTTTTAGAAAGTTCAAGCGCAGCAGTATACCCTTTTCCACTGTATTTACATATTCCAATGAAAACAAGAAGTTACACAGGCCAGTGAAATTCTGAACCGGGGAGATTCAGCTCAGCTGTTGTTGAGGCTTGTAGCTAGTATCCTCCACAGCTGTCCATCTGTCCATCCGAGTTCCAACACGTGCATTTGTCAGAGAGAGCAAGGAAGATCTCGAAAGAAGACACGTTCTATATGAAGCTCACCTTATGTCTCAAGTTCGGAGACCTAGAAGCAAAGTTGTATTTGATGAGGAGAATTCCTTTCTACTCTGTCAAACAATTGCATCCTACTCTAAATACAAGCCTTATAAAAGTGGCTGAAAAAGGTTTCTAGCTTAGGTGAAACATGTTTCGTAACTTTATCAGTGAAAACTTTTCAGACTGTCATTATAAGTAGAGGATGTAAAGTAGCGAAAAGTGGAGTTGTTCTAGGTGAAAAGAGGTTGAGATAGGCCATGAGAGTTCTAATGAACATGATTTGAAATTTGAATATTGTAAGGTTGAAAATTTTAATGGCTCGACCTGCATTTCATTACTCTGAAAACCAGAATCTTGGTGAAAGAGGTATTTTCCACAGGCACTTATCTGCTTCCTCCTCCTTCTGCCCTTGCTCACATGAACGTGGGTTGATGGTAGAGAAGAAATATTGTATTAATTCATACACAGTACAAGAACAGCTAGCTGTGTTAGCAGTTACTAAATTTCAAAGGCTCCCAGGCTGCTACTTTAAGTCACATTTTTGTCTGCCACATCGACTGTGGCCTCACTTGAGGAGGCTTGATAATGCAATCCAGTCAAATCAAGCTCAAGACTTTGTTGGAACTAAGCATACCACAACAGGAAGCGATAAGGAGGTCGCTTGCATGGCCATTCTCTTAGACATCTGTGCAGCGAGTCACATCAAAAGATGATCAGCAAGTAATACACATATGCTGTAACTGTACAAGCAGCAACTGAGTGGAAACAGGTAACTGTCTCTTCATCCCACCAGGATTCCCACATCCTTTCAAAGTTCACTCATTAATATAAGGCTACGACTCGACTAATTTGCTTCACGGCTGGAACAACCAAGATTCCAAGCACTTCAACCCTCATAAACACCTAACAGAGACAAAGGAAGGGATTGAATTTCTCTTATTTCTCTGGACACCATACATAGAGTCAGAACTCGTGCATTGCAAATGAGCACTTGAAAAAGTTCGGTGCGGGGCATGAACATCAAGTTGTACACAGGCTTCTATTTACATTGTTGATTTATTCATGAACATGTATCCTACTGTTGTTTAATCTCCAAATTCTTTTGTGAAGGAGAAAATTAATGTTTACAAAGTGTGGCCTGCGTTCATCTTGGTAGAAGTCTCACAATACCATGGAGGTCACTTTGACCAAGTGTGAAGAGGTGAAAGACATTGGGCTCACAACAATCGGCAGTAGAATAAGACATTTGTTTGGCTGGAGCTGAAAGTTCACACTTTTCTAAAACTATACTCAAAATGATTGTTCAGATAACTAGCTCCACAGGGGAAAAGACTGACTGTCCCACGGATGGGATTCTCCCTGGCATTATTGGTCATGTGGTGTTTAATTAGCAGGTGTGACCCACAAAAGATATCTCAACATCTGAAAATGTGTGGTCATAAGAAGATACTTTTGGAAATGTTCATATTATTAAAAGTGGCAATAATAATAAAATCACCACTTCCTGAATGTTTTCTCTAGACCAGGCACTGTTCCAAGCAGATGTTTAAGAAACATTATTTCATTTAATTTTCATAACAACCTTTTGTGAATTAAAATCTGAAGCTTAGAGAAGTACAGCCACTTGTCATATTCATGCAGTCAGTGTGTGGCGAGAGTAGTAGCCTTAGAATCAAGGGCTGACTTAAAAGCTTGTTTCCTCAGTTAACAATTTAAAAGTCCTTATGGTGAGTGACAACTTACCTGTTACACTGTACCTGTTATCACTGTTACTTAGCCCAACAAGCAGAAATGGAAGAAACTTTTAAAGCAAGAGTCAGGAGTTCCAGGTGAATTAAAACTTAACATAACACAGCATGTAGTGGGAAAATTATGGCATCCATATAAATTTCAAAAGTAATAAGGATGGCCAACCATATTCACTGACTTGTGTGGTCGTCTTCTCCTTCCGTTTCAAAGCCAGAAATGGTCGGATGAGTCCCTCATCTACTTGAAATCTTCCCCCACTTCTTCTATCTCATCTCTCTTTACTAAAGCCAAGAAAGGTTCTCCCTTCTGAAGGATTCATATGATTATATTGGACTCGGCCCATTTGATTCAGGGAAATCTCTCCATCTCTTTGTAATCTTAATCTTATCTGTAGAATTGCTCTGACAAGTAAGGCAAATTGTTCAGAGGTTCCAGGGATTAGGGTAGAGACATCCACAAGGGGTAAGAGTGGTGTCATTTTCTGCACACTGCAATCCCTACTCAGCAACAGAACCAAGTAAACTACTGATACTTGCAACACAGATGAATCTCAAATTTATTATGCTAAATGAGAATGCTGTGAACTACATGATTCCACGTAATGATTGCAAAACTATAAAGATGGAAACAGATCAGTGATTTCCATCCACTGAGGATGAGAGAAAAGGACTGACTACAAAGAAGCTCGAGGCAACTTTTTCAAGATAAACACTTTATATTTTTCTTGTGATGCAGTTAAATTACTACATGTTTTTGTCAAAATTCATATAACTGAACTCCAGAAGGAATGAATTTTACTGTGTGTAAACTATGGTATTAAAACTGATTTTAAAAAGAAAAAAAAAATACTAGTGGCTCAGTGAGTCCCCTTGGATCTCAAGATGCTAAAATCAGACAGCAGCCTTCTTAATATGGTGAGACTATGTCCCTAACTTTCTGAGACTTTCCTGATTTCAAATATTTTCTTGAATGTTTCCTGATTTCAAATCAGCTTTCTGATTGCAAACATTGCTTCTGTGGAGTTCCAAATATGTCAATATTTTAGTGGGCCAAATACATTCCGTATATCCAGGAAAAATCCCTTCACATATCAATTGTTTCGGTTTTGGACTGGAAATATAATTACTATCATTCTCAAAGGTCACATAACCTATTTCCATCATTTTAAAGAAGAAGAAGGCAGTGAGATTGAGCAATTTGCTTGAGGTCACATATCTCATTAGTATGAGAGCCAGAGGTAGAATTCAGGTCTCCCAGCTTCAGTCCAATACTCCATCCATGAACTGAAGGAATCCTACAAGTCCAAGGGAAACTATAATTGTTTCTGTCAATCCCTATATTTAAGCATTAATGAGACACCTGTGCAACCACACATATTGTGAGCAGAACTGGAGTTAGCACATATAATTGGAAACAATTTTAGCAATTACATTTACTTTTCCAGATGTGTATACTGCTCTTGGACCCTGGAGGAATGAAGTCATACAGCATTAGATTTGGGAATTGATTAAGTAACCAGATAACTTTCAGTGTTGGCTTGTCAGTGTGCAAGGTTGGCAAGGTTGGGGAAGGGAACTTTGGCACAAAGCACAGAGATGGAAAAGGAGGAGGCAACGCTCTATTGCATAGTTTATGAGGGGGACCAGATCACTGTCTCTGTGAATGGCAGCTTCATTTCCTTCAAAAGATCTCTTCTCAAAGATTCAATTCAACAGAGGGTTCTCAAACCAGACTGAGAATGGGGTTTGTTTACCTGCCAAGTCCTTCACACATCTGTTCCCCTTCTGTTTCTTTCTCGTTGTTAAAAAGCCCTGTTTTATCATGGCAGGACACTGAAACTCAGGGAGCACTTTCAGCTAGCTTCAAGTAACAGATTCTTATGGTACCAAATTAAAGTATGGTCTGATTGACAGCATAGATGATGAGATAAAAATACTTTGTCTCGCAGCTGCCAATTGATGGCATAAAATACAGCTCATTTGATCACATTTCTTAGGATGAAAGAGTTTAGGTTGCTTTAATTTTTGTTACTTTAAAACAATTTTAATAAAAAATTCATGCATTTGCACTCATTCACACCCTTCTCCCACTCAAATTAAAACATTCACTTTGATTAAAGAAATACTTAATGAAAGTTGAACATGAGCTATTCCATGTGTTTGTTTATATCTGTCCTGAGAAAATACCCAAACAAATTTGCCTACTGAAATTTAAGAATTGAGAAGACTGAGATTTGCTTGAGAAGTGAAACCTTTGGCAAACATGTTGCCACAGTAAGCTACAGAGACAAAATTCACCCCAGAAGTTCTAATATGTTATATACAAAGAAAACAGACTGCTGAAAGCCAAGGAGAAACTACCTGGAAGACAGACTGAACCCAGTTTGATGAAGACTGAAAGTCAGCAAGCCTGATTTTAAGTTCTGTTCTTTCATAAATCATAACCGTTACTGAGGGCCTACTATATACCAGGGAATTTACATACCCTATTAGTTAGGGCTTTGGTTGCAAGCAACTGAAACTGTCACTAGCTAAAGATAATGTGTTGGAAATATATTAGGAGCTTATTAAACTCCATGGGAAGGATAGAGAAGCAGATTTTGAAACAGGGAAGAGCTATGCCTAGTGCAAGGAAGTAGAAACTATGGAGAGTTCCCGTACTCTGTACCCGTGTCTGTTCATGCAGCATGAACACACACCAAACACTGTCAATTTCATTGTCAAGCTACCTCGTATTCAAATTGCAGAAGGAAATATACCCTCAGTTTTCCTTAGGACCTGCCCTGGGTTGGGGGAAGGTCAGAGTTCACCCAGCAACACTGACCAAGGAAGAGGTATTTTCCTTGATAATATCAAGATAAAGAGATAATATCTAGGAATTGAAGTTGTTATTAGGATGAGGAATGGAATGCTAGATGAAGAAAAAATGACTATTTAAATCCAATGTATAAGCCTTTACACATCCACCAATGAGACTGACCGTATATAAGACTAAATAAATAACATCATTGCAACAGCTTTCCATTCTACTGAGAGTAATCCAAATTACATACCTTAGTTTACTAAACCTCCTCTCTAATTTTGTCTAATATTCCCCTCTTCACACACTGATCCTAAGACATCCTGGGATTTTTTCTCTTCTTTAGACATATTGAGCTCTCTTAGTCTTGGGCCTCATTTGCCTGCAAAGTTTATCCTCCCTTACTTTTCTTGGATGGATCCTTCTTGACATTTAGATGTGGACTCAAATGTCCTCTCCTCACAGAAGTCTTCCCTGATCACACAACTCAAAATTGACCAGTGACGTTCTATCATATCACACTATTTTTAGTCACTGCTTTGAAAAATATACTTACGGTCTCGTTCCCTTAACTAAATCCTGAGATTCCATGAAAATAGAAAATCTCTTCATATACTGGACAATTCCTGGACATAGCAGGCACCCAGAATATATTTATTAGATAAGCAATTCTCACAATAACCATAGGTAGTAGGCATTACTATTTCTATTTTATAGAAGAGGACCCTGAATTTAATAAAGATAAGAAATTTGCATGTTAGAAATTTATGTACGGCATAATTCAAAGTCAGATATGTTTATCTGGATCCAAGGCCAGGATCTTAAATGCTGACATATATTGATCGTCTACTATTAGCTGTGTGACTTGAAATGAGTCACTAAACAGAACAATGCTTTCCAATTTTCTAGCAGCAGAATCTTTTTTTTCCTCTCTGAATAAAATCATAGGTACGACCACAATAAGTTGTTCCTTTCCTATGTTCAAAGATAAAATATTTACTTATTATGAAGTCAACCAGTGACAGTAACAAGTTTGTCCCAACAAACATACATTTGAAGCATTTATTTTGGCTGTATAGGTTGAGAAAATCCAGATTTATGCCTCCGGGGAGCTTAAAAACTAATCTCCTTCGAACCTTATACTCCCTGATTGGAGATATTACAGGGAAAGCTTTAGTCCAATGGCGCACGAAGGTCGTTAACCTAGAGACACATGCTCAGATAATGTGGGTCCCTAGCGAGCTAGTATTTGATGTATAACACTACTGAGAGAATGGGCTGCTTATTATTACGCCTTCTAAAATAGTTTTTACCTGCTATCTACGGAAAGAAAATTTGTGGAATTCTTGAAACATCCTCAAAGAAATTACAATTTAAAATTGGTGGGTCTAATGTTACTCACGATTACTTATAATCTGTAGCCAATACTCCATGTCTTTTCATATAACTATATTCACTCTGATAAAAGAACACAAGAAGCATGCCACAAAGACCTGAAGTAGGCTTGAAATAAGCTGTAAATACTCAAAAGCAGCATCAAAGTGAATGTGCTTTCAGGGAACTATGGCAGAATAATGGACACAGGGCAGTAACCAGGTGCAATTAGTCACCATTATCTGCTTTAAAAAACAGAAGGCTAATAGCATTGCATTTCAGAATAAGAGGAGGAGAAGGAATAATCAGAGGCATAATTTGTAAAAAAAAAAATGCTGATAGAAATAATTCTATAGCATTAAACATTTAAAAAATACACCTATAAGTCCTACCGCTAAAATACAAATAGGTGATAAAAGCAGAAAACTGAGTGATAGAATTGCTTTTCTGAGTATCTTCCTTCCTTTGCAGATTCCATAGAAAATCACAAGAACTCATACAATCAAAAGCTTCAGTGTGATATACTGGGGAAAATATTTGTCTAAAAGCACAATGTTGGACCAAGCGAGGTTAATAAGTAGAGTCAGAAGGGATTAACAATAAAGCTGGGGAAGCTTAGGATTCAGAACCCCTTGCTGGCAAGGGCGCCATGAAGGACCCATTCCTAGTTTTTTAATAGCACTTTTTATTCCTTTTCTTAATCAACTACCCATACCCCCAATTTCATAAGCTTCAGGCCTCACAAAACCTGTATCAGCCTCTGTTTTCAGTACTGGATTTTCCTAGCAAGACAACCAGCTATGGGCATTGGTGTTAGTGTGACTATGGAGTCATGAGGGGATTTGCACAAGTCTCTTCCCCACTGGTGTCACTTCCCATTCTCCAGTCTGTTCTCTCTCTCTGTCTTTCTCCTCTCTTCCTGACTCTGTTTCAGTTTCTCTCTGTGGCTCTGCTTCTCAATCTCTCTTTCCCTTTTCTCATCCTTACCAAGACCTGACTTACCATCCCCCTCAGTTTACCTCTCAACTTTAGACAGAAAGTTTTTCCTGACAGTAAACCTGTGACCTTCCCTTTTTTTTTTTTTTTTAAAGAGCATTTACTTTAGACAACTTTGCAATGGTAAATTCCTTCTCTTCCCCTTTGAGATAGACATTTTCCCAGGCTCTTCACAGTTTTATAGCTCAGGGAAATTTTCTCAAGGGCCTGGGAGCCATTCCTTTGAAACGTAATCATCAAGAAAGATCAGGCTCCTATTTCCCAGGGTGTCTGTGGAGGGTAGGAGCTTAACAAGTACCACCAGCAAACACAGATGGCCTAATCACATGGACCAACCTTCTGTCTCATGGTCTCACTTTCCCACCAGCTCAGCCCAGGACTTAAATACTCATCTAGGGGCACCTGGGTGGCTCAGTGGTTTAGGCCTCTGCCTTCGGCTCTGGTCATGGTCTCAGGGTCCTGGGATCGAGCCCCACATTGGGCTCTCTGCTCAGCAGGGAGCCTGCTTCCCCCTCTCTCTCTGCCTGCCTCTCTGCCTACTTGTGATCTCTATCAAGTAAATAAATAAAAATCTTAAAAAAAAAAGAAATCTATAAACACTCATCTATCTTTTGCTTCAATGAGTCGAGATCAATCTCTCTCCTGTTCCAATAGTTCAGAATAAATTAATCTCTGCTATCTGACTCCATCCAGTATAATTTTTCTTTGACAATATATGCACACAACCTGTTTCTATATTGCTGTAGACAGAGCATTCAGTTCGAGTGCAACCCACTTTCTTTCCTCAGGGATTTTAACCTTTTTTTTCTATTCTCCCCGATTCTTTACTTCCTTTGTATGCCCACTTGAATCTTATTTTCTTTGACATTCCTACCTATAAAAACTTGTACTTCTGCATCACTATACCTTCTTTGTTTTTTTGTATAACTTTCACAACAATTAGTAATTATTTGTTGTTTATCTGGTTTCTGCATTGGACTGTATAGGTCTCTACAGATCAGGGACTATATCTGAATTGTTCACTGTTTCTGTTTTTTTTTTTTAAGCTTTGTTTTTGTGGGTTTTTTTTTTTTTTGACCTCAGAATCTTGCACAGTATCCTAACACATAGTACATACTAAATATTTGAAAACTCAATCCTTGAATAAAAGATTTCAACAGTAATTTTCTAATCGTAAATTACAGCGTCTGGGGTTCACAGACATGAGGAAGGTTCAGTATTCTCTGAGAATCACTTTGCATGGAATCAGCATATTATGTAATGTCTGTGGTAACTGTGGCATATTGGCCATGTGGTTCAGTCCTGGGCACATAGATGCCATCAATGGTAAAGGTACTAGGACCTCATTCAACTCTTCACAAGCCTTAGCCTTCTGCCTTCATTCCCATCCACTGCTGACGGAGTATGAAGTAGGCAGGCAAAAAGGCTTTCTAGAACGTGGTAATGTGCCACCTTGCCAGGCCAGGGGAAGGTACCAGGCTCAGTTGGAAAGCTCCCTCAAGCTCATTTTGTGAGGTAGGTGAAAAAATCTCTCTTTCGTTTTTGTTTCCTTCCAAGCACAGTCCAACTTCTCCCTCAAGGGAAGGCCCTGAGTAGGGAGGATCTCTGTCCCAGAGTTTATTAATAACTGCAGGCCGTATAGCTCCCTTTACAGTCAAACTGGCAACTTTCCTCCCAGAATTTAATGTTTGTGTTTCAAAAATAGGAAGAAGTCCTCTTGCGTCTGTCATCCTTGTGGCAAGTCCACACTGATATTGGAGAAAGACAGGGTTTGTAATGCCATAAAATAATAGATTAATTTTAGTTCCACGTGGTAAAAATCTGCTGGCAGCTGTTCTATGAAAGCCATGATGACAGTGACAATGCTGAAGTCACTAGGAAACAGGAAGAGTTATGTGCCTGGACCACATGCATGCTTAGCAGCCAGGAGCCCCGTATTCCTCTCAAACTTCCTGACTGTGGACATATGCATCCAAAAGCACTCACCAGGAGACCAGTATAAATGTGAAGCCAGAATCACAAGGGAGGAAGCTGAGGCAAGTGGAAAATCACACAGGGAATTCAGGGGAAATCACTGAGAAAAACTCAATCGTTCATAGGATGTGTGACAGGAAGAAAACAATACTTCTCAGCCAAGCATTAAGAAAGCTTGAAGGGGGTGCCTGGGTGGCTCAATGGGTTAAGCCTCTGCCTTTGGCTCAGGTCATGATCCCAGGGTCCTGGGATCGAGCCCTGCATTGGGCTCTCTGCTCGGCAGGGAGCCTGCTTTCCCCTCTCTCTGCCTGTCTCTCTGCCTACTTGTGATCTCTGTCTGTCAAATAAATAAATAAATAAAATCTTAAAAAAAAAAAAAAAGAAGAAAGCGGTTACTTGCCTTTGCCTTTGGATAGGAAGAGAATGGATGCTAAGAAAGTAATAAAGTATCAAGAGAAGAAAAGACTCTCAGTGATATTATTTATGCCAATCATTATGGAAAAGGTCAATGTGTTTCCATAACTAGATCATAGTTGGGAAGCAAGGACAAAACTAGATAAATGGCAGAGAAAATATCTGAGATCCTTTCACAATCAAACGCAGACATTCAGAATCCTTGTGGAATATGTGATTCTTATCACTGAGGAGCTGGCTATTATTTTGAGAACCGGGGAAGGCAGGGAGGCATTTCTAGAGAGATTAGAAAAGGACAAAAAGGCATCTTTGGAAATGCAAAGAAGAAAAAAAAAAAAGCAATAAATAAATAAATAAATAAATAAAACCACAAAAAAACAAAAGACAAATCCAACCCCACCCCCCCAAAAATAAACAGGCATAGTGATGGCAATCATTTTAAAACGCTAACCTTAATTTCGGTGTTGGGAATGGCATTAAAACAAATCATTAAGAACTTTAAGGCACTAAGCAAAACATTAGGAAAATCATATGCCAGATCACTTTAATTTTCTTCATTAAGGAAGTGATGCAAAGTACATAGAGAATACCATATGCAATCCATCCGAATGCAAATAAGGTGTAGGATTTTGCCAGTTACCTTTTAAGTAAACTGAGAATACCATCTCAGTATCACTTATTGATCGGATGACTAAGTGATAGGTAGGTAAGCCAAAGCAGGTAGGGAGGAAGGAAGGGAAGTAGACAGATAGATAGCCAAAGGTCAGAAAGATTTGTTGCTGGACTACAAAAAATGATGGGAAATATTCCACTGAGATAAACACTGGTGCTATTTGACAGAACAGAACATGTAATGCAAAACCCTTACCTTGTTAACATAGGTAGCCTGATTTATAGCAGTTAGGGAATATTCATAAAATAAAACTAATGCTCTTTACTCCATCTTCTCAGGCTCTTATATTTATATGTCATTTAGTACTATGCATTATCTCTTGCAAAATCATTCTTCAAATATTTTTTTGGTGTCTCACTCATGCTTACGAATATTTTCCCATATTTCTTTGTTCTAGCCACTTTCTGTCACAAAAAGGGCTCGAAACTTGAAACCCAGTTCCCAACTGCCGAAGTAGCCCAGACTTTCTTATAGTTTTATTTGTACTCAGGTCATTTATTCTAGCTTTATCCAAAAAGGGGCATCTTCCTCCTGTGACAATGCTCTTTCCCCTCTAACAATTTTCCCCTGAGGTATACGGCACAGTTCCTTATTCTTCTACATCTCACAAAGATCTTCTGGAAAGCAGTCCGTTTTGCTTCTTACTGAACCTCCTTCTCTTTATTGGGCTCAGCCTTGAGGGCATGGGCCTGAGGAAGTGGCAAATACCATTCCTTCTCTTCAGCCAAGCCATTATCTCCCACCTCTATGCAGAAATTTTGGCTCTTTTCCCATTCAAAATTCTCCTGCTAATTTCCTCATGGTACAGACATCCTTGAATCAGAGCTTGGGTTCAAGCCCGGGCATCCCACCACACACAAAGGTTCTATACCAGTGCACTATTGTTCTCTCTGACTGGAATGGCTTCCTCTCCCACCTTCCTTTTTCTCCCCTTAATTTCCACGGCCACCACTACCATCCACACATTCCTTGTCCAGCTAATTCTAGCTTGTCCTCTAAGACTTCACAGAGACATGACTTTCCAGAGTTAGATACCCCTTCTCTGTGGCAACGGTTAACACGTTATGTACACAGCCATTAAAGAACCAACTGTTATTGTTGGCTATGTATTTAGCTCTTCCACTAAATAGTCATATTTCTAATTTTAAAAATAGTGTTCATCAGGGTACCTGGTGGGTTCAGTTGGTGATTTCGGCTCAGGTCATATTTCAGGGTTAATGAGATCAAGCCTTGTCTTGGGTTGCACCCTAGGTGTGGAGCCTGGTTAGGATTCTCACTCACTCTCCCTCTGCCCCTCATCCTCCCCTCTTTAAAAATTAAAAAATAGGTGCACCTGGGTGGCTCAGTGGGTTAAGCCTCTGCCTTCAGCTCAGGTCATGATCTCAGGGTCCTGGGATCGAGCCCTGCATCGGGTTCTCTGCTCAGCAGACAGCCTGCCTCTCCCTCTCTCACTATCTGCCGGTCTCTGCCTACTTGTGATTTCTGTCGATCAAATAAATAAATAAAATCTTTAAAAAATAAAAATAAATTAAAATAGTGTTTATTAATTTTTTTAGTGTGCTACGGTCTGAATTTTGTCCTGCTCCCCAAATTTCTATGTTGAAGCCCTAACTCCCCCTGCTCTGTCATTTGGAAATGAGGTCTTTGGGGAGGTAGAGCTGACCCTTAACAACATGGACTTGAACTGTGGGGGTCCACAGTTTTTTTCATAAAAGTTTGATTTATAGTTTGGTACTATAAATATATTTTTCTCTTCCTTATGATTTTCTTAATATTTCATTTTCTCTAGCTTACTTTATTATAACAATACAGTGTATTATACATAAAGCATGCAAAATATGTGTAAATCAATTACCTTCCAGTCAACAGGAGGCTATTAAGTACTTAAATTTTGGGGCAGTCAAGAGTTACAAGTGCATTTTCAACGGTACAAGGTTGGGAGGTGGTTCAGCACCTTTAACCTTACCATTGTTCAAGGATCAATTGTAATCAGGGTTAGACTAGGCTATGAGGGTGAAGCTTGATTTCTCTCTCTATATATATACACACACACACAGAAGAGGTCATGTGAGCGCAAAGTGAGATGACAAGCCAAGAGAAGAAACCTCAGAATGAAAATTTCCTCATAAGCACCTTATCTTGGACTTTCCAGCCTCCAGAACTGTGGAAGACAAATTTCTGGTTTTTAAGTCACCTAAGCTATGGTATTTTACTACTGCAACATGGGTTGACTAAGCAGTTTTGTTAGGTTTACAGAAAAAATGAGCAAAAAGTAGATTTCCCAAATAGCCCCTTATCACTTCTCCACAAGTGTCCTTTATTATTAACATCACACAGTATTATATAGTACATTTGTTAGCACTGATGAGCCAATATTGATAAATTATTATTAGAAAGTCATTTTTAAGAATCTCCATCTCCTAAGTCCCTAGGGATGTGCCTGATACATCGTAGGTGCTCACTAATTATTTGTTAAAATAATGAAAAATTAAAAGAACAAATAATTGGTTCAACAAATGATGGCTCTGAAACACACAGTTCAGCTAAAATAGGACCTATCATTACCAGTTGTGGATTATCTGGCCTCTGTCACGACGCCAGATGCAATGGGCAGATAGATTACAGCATCTCTTCACATTCTCTTACAGACTAGGCGCTCTGTAGTATAGTCTTTTCCCACCTTTGCCTTCAAAGACATGTGGTATTCAAAATTTACCTAATCATTACAATACCGAGAGCAAATTTGGGACTAGAGAATGATTCTGGTAATCTTGAAATATGAACCCTCGTATTTCATCAATTCTATCAGACTCATTTAAAAACAGATTTTTCAAGGAGCATCCAGATCTGGTAAGCTCCTGCTCTTGCCTGTAATCTCTTTTTCAATAACTCTTCCTCTTACTCCTTCCCAACTCCTACTTAAGACTCAACTGAATATTTTTATTCTGTCAGTGTTGCCCTCCCACTGCTCCCCAAATTGGTCATGGGCCCAGAGATAAGTAAAGGATTTCTTCTTTGTCAGAGATGGCAAACCCAGGCTTCCTCCTAAGCACAAGGGTAAGAGTGACGGTAAGCATTACAGACTGACTGCTACAGTTATTTCTGGAAAGATCTCGAAGAACCTCTGCTAACACATTTTTAAACATTCAAGATTCTACAGGGACATTTTACTTGGTAAAAGCACAAAGCCCTGAACACAGTAATGAACTCTTAAATAATTATTGTTGACTGGTCACTTTGAAATGTAATCAGAGTAGTACTATAGCACTACTCTTTCTTAGAAGGGTTTTGTTTTTGTTTTGAAGGAAGCAAGATATAAAAGAATCCCAGCACTTAGCGATGGTATCAAAATGTGGGTTTTACCACTGATAAAAATATTTCTAAAATTTAAGAAGTTAGCAAATGGGATGGCTTTTTAGAATTGTATCAATACAATGTAAAAGAATATTGTAATTAACAGTCTTCCGCAAAGGCTAATGAAATAAATCTTAAAGAGTAGTCCTCCATAATACAACGGATAACTAGATAAGAGAGTTCTTTCTTGACACTGAAATAATGTAGGATTCAGAACTATACTCTCTGGCAAGCTCCCTTTTCTTTCTTTAATTCTTGTCAGGTTTTCACTATCAGTTTTTATAGTTTTAGGAAAGATGGAAAATGCTGAGAAACAAAATGGAAGCTGTTACATTAGGTAAGACTAAACAGATTTTATTACTTTAGGCTCTTCTAGAGCTTGTAATAAGCTAAGGTAACTCCATTATTTGACAGGGAGTTTACTATGCATTCTAATCACATCTTGACCACAACACGGTTTTTGAAGGATACAAGTTTACATCTTGAGGAACAGTGGCAATAAAATTAAGCATAATGAAACAGCTTTTCCTTTACCATGTACTGAGTCAGTGCTAGGACTAAGATGCTGGGACTTCCTTACATTTTGGGCCCTAGAGGACTACTTGGTCTCACCCTAGTCTGGTCCTGCCCTGTTACATCTCTGGACCTTAAAGCTGATGAAGTCCCAGAACCACTCCGCTTTGAATGTTTACCTGAGACACAAGTGGGAAGATCTGGAGTGGGGGTGTTAGGTCCAGGGGGTGCTCTTCTTGCTCCTTGACAGTGGAGAGAGAAGGAGCCGTGGTGCATGATCTAGAAGGTAGTCATGCAGGCTGCACGCACGTTGGTGCAGAAACAGAAGGGGGAAACAGAAGAAACAAAGTGCTGCCAGGAGGCAGAGAAAGGATTCCCAGTTTTAGAGCTCATAAGCCCCAACAGAGGAGCAGACACCATGCTTTCTCACCAGCAAGGGGGGAGGTGTTAGGCAGTCCAAGTCAGGCCAGAGAACACAGGGAAACTTCCCCGAAACAAAGAGAGTTTCAGCACCTGCTTGGGAATATTCCTTATGGTCTCTGTCTCGAGTTAGACCAACCCCAGTTGGCTCCAGTTATAGCCATTAACACGGGAAGTGAGTGAGGGAGAAGCCCCCACATCTGTTAGGAGAAACAGAGATAAATAAAGCCAGAGTCCCCTTTGCTAGGGATGGCTCAGCAACCTGGGTTTACTAGAAGAAGGCTTATTTACGTAATTATCATCGAATAGGTCAGGAGAAAGTTTACTAGCTGACTCATTTGGGCAAACACATTTCGCAAAAGCCCCTTAGTCTGGGGTCCTGGTGTAGAGCAATGAAGGCCTAGGTATGAGCAGTGAAGGTATCCTAGGTCCATTTGCCCGGTTTCCTGCAGAGATCTAACTGATAGATCCCACTGAGGCCATGCAGTGTTACAGGAGCTCAGTCCTTTCCTAAGTTTTGCAATCCAAATTATTTCCAGTGGGTTAAAAGGCACCCCAAGGCAGAGTCCTTGGGAACTGAAGAAGCCTACTGAGGCCATGCTTCCAGAAAAGTAATGAAGGTCCATTACCAAATCCCCCAACTCCTGGGTGGCGTCCCACACAGGGTATGTCAGAGGTTTTAGGTGTCAAAAGAGACCTGAGGCGTCCCTCAAGATACGCTATTGATCACCATCCTGCCTTCCCCAGAAGGCATTCCTGCCGTAAGAGGCCCTGGAGGGGTGCCGGCGTCCCTCCACTTCCCCATTGCATCCTAGGCTACAGATGGGTGCCTGGTGAATGGACTAGGAAATTGTGCCATGCCAAGCCATTGTCTATCCTGAAGACTGCATACTGTTTTGCCATATTAACCCACAAAAACGCTAGAAAAGTTTTGGCAAGGGGAAATTACTCAATTTCATAGCTTTAGGCGGTTTGCAGAAGACACTGACAAGAAACAGTAAAGACTGAAATCCATCATGGTCTATGCGACATTCCAACACATGTGGTCCTTGCAGCCAACTTCCCTAGGAAACAGTCCCCAGTTGCGTTTTAATTCAATCGGGTACTGGTTTTGGCCGGCTCCCAGTGGAGGTCCCGCGGCCAGAAGTGGCTAGACCGGGCATGTGGAGGGGATCACATTAGATCAATCAGGAGGAAACCTCACACGGGAGTCTTAAGATTGGCAGCTTAAGATTGGTGACTTAAGTGGTTGTCCCGTGCCCAAGAGAGACAACTTTCTATAAGAACAGGATAAAGAGAGGGTATCAAGTTTCTGGGTCTTATTGCCATTCCGGCCAGGGTACTAGCTTACAGCCAAAAGGCAGACGCTCTCCTCCCCATAGAGTAGCCATGGGCTAGAGGATTACAGCCTGAGCAACTGACATGCAAGTGTTCCAATAAGACCATACTCCTTGAAAAAGCCCTGGAATGAGAGTACAGGAAAAGGAGAGAAAGTACTCACCAATTTTGCACCGAAGCTCAGAGTCCAAATGTAAAGACTCACAAATCTCCTGGCTGGCTCGCCAAAAATGATGAAGTCCCAGAACCTAAGTCAGGTTCGGTGGGGTGAGGAGGTTCGGAGCCAACGACTAAAGAATTCTTAAGACGTCGTTGGTGCAAAAGGTGATTTATTAGAGCACGGGGACAGGGCCTGTGTGTAGGTGGAGATGCGGCTGCCCCGGGTTGTGAGGGTAGGCATGTTATATACCCTGCGGTTGGGGGAAGATGAGGGGAAGGGAGGTTCCAGTGGAGTTTTCATATGCTAAAGAGGGCCTACAAGGTGCAAGCAAGTTCCAGGCCTGCCAGAGGCCTTGCCCATGTGGCTGGATCAATGTTGTCTTTAGACCAGCCATTAACATTAAGATAGTTGGGAGACTTTTTGGTGGGGTGTCTCAATCCTGCTATCAATCGTCTTTGTTAGTGAGATTTAGGACCTTTGTAAGCCAAGGGAGACTCCTGTCTAGCAGGATTGTGAGCTCTGCAAGTTAACTATTTGCTTATTGTTCATGGCAGTCAGGGCTCCCTGAGGGATGCTACACATATGGAGGGGAAAGGGTGAAGAGGGGGTGCAAGGCGCCAGCTTTTGCTTTGTCCTCAGCCAGCCTCCTGCTCCCTCATCAAAGCCACTGGTCCGAGATCATACCCTGGGGCTGCGTACTAGGGCCTAGGTCATGCACTGGGTCATGCACCCAGGGGTGCACAAGCTACTCTCCCCCTTCCTCTCCTTCAGTAAAAAAATTCCTTATCTTTGAATTGGGTTTTATAATTTTCAAAGTACTTTCAAAAACAAACAGTCTCTTTCAAAGAGTAGTAAATCACACAAAAACCTGTGCAGGAATGTTTATAGCAGACTTATTTCTAACTGCCAAAACTTGGAAGCAATCAAAGTATCCTTCAGCAGGTAAAATGATATATAAACTGTGGTACATCAAGACTATGGAATCTTACTCAGTACTAAGAGAGAAACAAGCCAGCAGGTCATCAAAAGACAGAGAAGATCCTTACATGCATATTACCAAGTGAGAGACACCAATCTGAGAAGGCTACATAATCCATGATTCCCACTATACAACATTCTGGAAAAGCCAAACTTATGGTGAGAGTAGAAAAGAACAGTCCTCTCCAGGGGTTGGGGAGAGGGAGGAGGGTTAAGTGGGCAGAGCACAGAGGATTTGGGGGCAGTGAAACTACTCTGTATGATACCATAGTGACAGATACATGTCTTTTTTTTTAAGATTTTATTTATTTATTTGACAGACAGAGATCACAAGTAGGCAGAGAGGCAGGCAGAGAGAGAGAAGGAAGCAGACTCCCTGCTGAGCAGAGAGCCTGATGTGGGCTCCCAGGATGCTGGGATCATGACCCAAGCGGAAGGCAGAGGCTTTAACACACTGAGCCAGCCAGGTGCCCCCAGATACATGTCATTATACATTTTGTCCAAACTAACAGATGTACAATGCCAAGAATGAATCCAGAGGTAAATTACAGACTTTGGGTGATCATGATGTGGCAGTGTAGATTCATCAGTTGTAACAAATGTAACCACTCTGATGGGTATGTTCATAATGGGGGAAGTTGTGCATGTGTGGGTGTGGAGAGTATAATGGAAAATCTCTGTACTTCCTTCTCAATTTTGGAATGAACACAAAACTACTCAAAAAAAAAAAAGTCTTTAAAAAAACACTAGCCAATATGTTGGGAAATGTTAATGAAATATTACTCAAGTAAAGTAATGAATTAGAGTATCTTTGTCTTGCTAATGAGGAAAGAGGGATTTACACCCTAAGGACCTGGCAACAGTTACCTGGCCAGTAGTTTGCTACCAAGCCTGGGGTTATAGTTTCTAGTCCAATCCACTACAAGAGTTTACTCTTCAAACTGTACCTGGCCTGTAATTTACATTCACACCTCTCTGGAGGTGACAATAAAACACAGCTTCAGTGGTTTAGAAATATCACAAGGGTACTTCTCAAGTCATCTTACTGTGGTACAATCTAAATGGGCCCTGCTGAAATGAGATACAAATTAAGTTACTGCAGGGAAGAGGGATAGGGAAAAAGTTTAGTAAGGACCAACCTCAAGATGGAGATATGTTCTTATTAAAATCGGACTGTTTTCTTCCATCTCAAGAGGATAAAACAAAAGGAAATGAATGGATTTTGATGGAAGCAAGCTTTGTTTAGTCATAAGGACCTCGATCATATCAGGTAGAATATTTAAGTCCCCAAAGCAGTAGTGCAGGGAAACCTGTGAAACTGGCCCTGGAAAGGTCCCTAGGGCCTGAATTGCGGAGGCAGCCCTGGGGGCAGGGCTGACTCAGTGACTTCCTGTCTTCTAGCTGTGTGAGCTGGTGATGGAACATAATCAGAAGAGATGCAGATCAGGTAGATGTCCTCAGCCTTAAAGTGTAAGGCTAGTTGTTCAACAGGAAAATGAAAGTGTTATGATGTTATAATGGGTGCGGTTTTGCTGATCAGAATCCAGCTGGTTTCTTCAAAAATCATCTGGTGGGAAGTGGAGGCCCATCTACAGGAAACGTTAACAATATCGGCTTTCTAACAAGTCATGAGTCATACAAAAACAGGAGTGATTAAGTTAAGCAAGCATCGTGGCCATGTCTTTGTGTTTTAACAATTGAAGGCAAATTCTTTTATTTTGGAAGACAAGTGATTAAACCGGAAGAATCATTGATTCCATAAAAAATACCTACAGCTGCTCTAAAGCTCCTCTAAAAGAAAGAGACCTTGCAGGGTAAGGGTAATAGAGGTCAGTCAGCAATTCTGCAAGGACACCAGAGACTTCAAAAGGGCAGTGTGGTTTTAAGGTTAAGCTAGGTGGAAGGCCAAGGCACATTCAGATGTACAATACTAAGACATTTAGGACTGTCTGGCAAAGTCTGGCCACAATGCTAACATGATGGAGATGATTAGAGCGAATTTTTTTTTCCCTTCTAATCCAATGCTAACCCACTCCCCGTTTGCAAAGTACATCAAATGAAAGATGTACATTACTATTCAGGAAATTAAACTAAATTGAAAACCAGCCAATTCTCAAGTGTACATATTAAGGCTATGATGTACTCTAAGGATATTGTTAATGAACCTTCAAAATGTAATCATGTCAGGGCCTTGCCATATCTTTTGGTTTATGCATACATAGTTCTTTAAAACCCACACAGATACTACGTAAGACATTCTAAAAGGGTATCATCCTCACTTCAAATTATTTAAAAACTGTACATGAGTAGACATCTCTCAGTGCATTAAACATTGTGTCCATTTGAAAAGAACAAAGGAAATGAAAATATTGCTTACAAATGGCCTTATTATATAATCTTTTCAACTCATGGTTTCACAAAAGAAAGGGAGCCGTAAATTTGGAGCACAGTAACCTTAGCAAAATTATCAAGAATTTATCTAATGTTGATTTATATCTCAGATTTGAAGACACAAAGATATGATTATAGGCTTCCCCTTGTGCTGCAGGATTTGCTTTTTTGCAAAAGCAGGAGCTACTTCTGCCCTGAAGCTTTGTCTGAACACAAAGTAGCAGTTCTAGTTGATGGATATTACAAATACATATATATTAAGTATCACAAGAAATTAGATGGAGTTTAAGAAAGAAGATCACCCGAGAGTTTCCAGTCTTTGCAAGAAAATAAGCCCTCCCCAAGAAGCCCCCCCAAATTGAAAAAAAGATAGTATGAGTGAATAACCTCTATATTTACGATCTCTATTTCTATTTATTCAGATGGAGACTTCACAAACTAGACCAACTATAAAATAAATACTACTCAACCAACTATAATGTACACTTTTTCAACTGGGAAGTAGTTAACAAATTTAATTGGAAAAATATCCACAACATACAGTTCAATAGTACATGTTGATTTATCGAAACTTATTTATTTGAACTCCGTGCTTGCTCTCTCAACTGCAAAGTAGGATAATAATGGTATCTACCACATGGAGTTTTTTAAGGATAAATGAGTTACTAGTGATATGGCTTTTATATGCGATGACTGGTATATAGTATGTTTTAAATAAATGTTAGCCTTAGGGAATAGGCTTCTGGTGGAGCTGAGAGGTACAACTTTTGATGAGGACACCTGTGAAATATCTGTGCCTGGCTTTCTGGAAGCATGAAGATGTGGTGAACCTCAAAAGGTATGGTTTAAAGTGCCTCAAGGAGCTGGACTTTCTCCTCCTATGCCCCAGGTAAAGGGAGCACCATGATCATGAACCGAAAGAAGCCTGAGGACTGAGAGAGTGAGTTTCATGACGGTATCCAGAGAGATATGAAAGAACCCCCCTGAGGCCTTAGGACTGCTGAAAACACCAGAATTCAGGCACAAAGACAGAGCAGGGTTGGTGCAGGGTTGGTGGGGAAGCACCAGAATGACTGAGTCAAAATTGCCTGACAAACCAATGAGATAAAGAACAGGAGTAGAAGTTAGTTTAGAGATAATAAAAAATGTGATATTTCCTGCCCACCCATGTTGGTGGAATTAGCTTCATATCTGCTAAAATCACACAGTTGTTATTTTTTTTTTATCATCCTCCTCTTTCTCTAGTGAGCTAGTAACTTTGATCTACACTCTGTAGGATTCCTGAGGCTGAGAATTATGCTTGGTCTAGGATGCAGAGCTGGTGTGACATTCCCAATACATGCCAAATGAAGGACAGAAATCACCAAAGTCTTAGCATTTAAGGCATCATTAAGTTCTATGAGTACACATGATAAAGGAGTGCTTTCTTTCTTATACCTTCTTATCTAAGAGAAGAATGAATACAGTGAGAAATTCACAAGAACCCTCAGGGCTCTGGGGGTGTAGCCCTAAGGCACTTACTTCATCATCTGTTATACATCAAAAATACACATGAATTTGGGCACCTGGGTGGCTCAGTGGGTTAAGCCGCTGCCTTCGGCTCAGGTCATGATCTCAGGGTCCTGGGATCGAGTCCCACATAGGGCTCTCTGCTCCGCAGGGGGCCTGCTTCCCTTCCTCTCTCTCTGCCTGCTTCTCTGCCTACTTGTGATCTCTGTCTGTCAAATAAATAAATAAAATCTTTAAAAAAAAATACACATGAATTTCACATTCTACTACACAAAATATTCATGCTGGTTTAATATGAAAATAAAGTTCCTCCCACATATCTTCTATCCCCAGTTTTCAACTAAATCTAATGGTCTAGGTGGGGCACCTGGGTGGCTCAATCCTTTGAGTGTCTGACTCTTGGTTTCAGGTCAGGTCCTGATCTCATGGGTCATAGGATGGAGCCCCAATCTGCCTCTGCCCCTCCCCCGCTCCCATGCTTTCTCTCTGAAATAAATAAATAAATCTTTAAAAAAATTTTTTTAAAGTTCCCAAATAAAATTGATGTTCCAGGAGAATGTGTTTATCCTGTGGATTTGTTAACTGCCAGGCAGCTGGATGTAGGGTTTCCTTTTATTTCCCTTTTATTTTTTTTTATTTTTTCTTTATTTTCTTTCTTTCTTTTCTTTCTTTCTTTCTTTCTTTCTTTCTTTCTTTCTTTCTTTCTTTCTCTCTTTTAATTTTACTTAGTTAACATACAGTGCAATATTGGTTTGTGGAGTAGAATTCAATGGTTCATCACTTACATAAAACACCCAGTGTTCATCATGACAATACCCTCTTTAATACCCATCACCCATCTGGTCCATTCTCCACCCACATCCCTCCATCAGCCCTCAGTTTGTTCTCTATTGTTAGGAGTCCCTTATGGTTTGTTTCCTTCTCTTTTATCCCCCCCTTTCCATATGTTCATTTGTCTTCCTCTTTAAATTCCACATAAAGTGAGATCATATGGTAATTTACCTTTTCCGACTTAATTTGCTTAAAATAAAATACACTCTAGTTCCATCCACATCATTGCAAATGGCAAGATTTCATTCTTTTTGATGGCTGAGTAATATTCCATGATATATTTCTATATCTATATGGATATCTATATACCACCATTCATCAGTTGATGGACATTTGGGCTCTTTCCATCATTTGGTTATTGTTGATAATGCTGCTATAAGCATCGGCGTGCATGCAAACCTTAAAACTGTATTTTTGTATCCTTTGGGTAAATGCCTAGTAGTGTAATTAATTGCTGGATCATAGGGTGGTTTTATTTTTAACTATTTTTACTATTCTCTGGAGTGGCTGCACCAGTTTACATTCCCACCAACAGAGTAAGAGAAGTCCCCTTTCTCTGCATCCTTGTCAATGCCTGTTGCTTCTTGTGATCTTAATTTTAGCCGTTCTGACAGGTATGAGGAGGTGGCTCATTGTGGTTTTGATTTGTATTTCCCTGATGATGAGTGATGTTGAGCATCTTTTCACATGTCTCTTAGCCATCTGGATGTCTCCTTTGGAAAAGTCTCTATTCATGTCTTCTACCCATTTCTTAACTGGATTATTTGTTTTGGGGGTTTTGAGTTTGATGAGTTCTTTATAGATTTCGGATACTAACCCTTTATAAGATAATGTCATTTGTAAATATCTTCTCCCATTCTGTAGGCTTTTACTTTTGTTGATTGTTTCCTTTGGTGTACAAGAGCTTTTTATCTGGACAAAGTCCCAAGAGTTCATTTTTTCTTTTGCTTCCCTTGCCTCTGGCAATAGGTCAAGAAAGAAGTTGCTGTGGCTGAGGTCAAAGAGGTTGCTGCCCATATTCTCCTCTAGGATTTTGATGGTTTCCCATCTCACATTAAAGTCTTTCTCTATTTTGAATTTATTTGTGTGCATGGTGTAAGAGAGTGATCCAGTTTAACTCTTCTGCATTTTGCTGTTGCGTTTACCCAAAACCATTTGTTGAAGAGATTGTCTCTTTTCCATCAGATAGTCTTCCTTGCTTTGTTGAAGATTAATTGACCATATAGTTGTGGGTCCAATTCTGGGTTCTCTATTCCATTCCATTGATCTATGTGTCTGTTTTGTGCCAGTACCATACTGTCCTGATGACCACAGCTTTGTAATATAGTTTGAAATCTGGAATCATGATGTCTTCAGTTTTGTTTTTCTTTTTCAGGATTGCTTTGGCTATCCAGGCCTTTTTTGGTTCCATACACATTTTAGGATTATTTGTTCTAGCTCTGTGAAAAATGCTGTTGCTATTTTGAAAGAAATTGCATTATATGTGTAGATTGCTTTGGGTAGTATAGACATTTTAACAATGTTTGTTCTTCCAATCCATGAGGATGGAATGCTTTTCCATTTCTCTGTGTCCTCTTCAACTTCTTTCATAAGGGTCCTATACTTTTAAGAGTACAGATCTTTTACCTCTTTAGGTAGGTTTATTCCTAGGTATCTTTTTATTTTTGGTGCAATTGCAAATGGAATTGATTCCTTGATATTTTTTTTTTTTCTGCTGTTTCATTACTGGTATATAGAAAAGCAACAGATTTCTGCATGTTGATCTTGTAACCTGCCACTTTGCTAAATTCATGTATTAGTTGTAGCAATATTTGGTGGAGTCTTTCAGGTTTTCTACATAGAGTAACATGTCATCTGCAAATAGTGGCAGTTTCACTTCTTCCTTGCCGATTTGGATGCCTTTTATTTGTTTTTGTTGTCTGAGTGCTGAGGCTAAGAGTTTTAAAACTATATTAAATAGCAGTGGTGAGAGTGGACATACCTGTCTTGTTTCTGACTGTACAAGAAAGACTCTCAGTTTTTCCCCATTGAGGATGATATCGGCTGTGGGTCTTTTATATGTGGACTTTGTGATTTTGAGGTATGTTCTGTCTCTCTCTACTTTGCTGAGGGTTTTTATCAAGAATGGATGCTATATTTGGACAAATAGTCTTTTCTGTATCTATTGACAGGATCATATGATTCTTATCCTTTCTTTTTTATTAATGTAGTGTACCATATTGATTGATTTGTGAATATTGAGCTGCCTATATAGCCCAGGAATATATTCCAATTGATCATAGTGAATAATTCTTTTAATGTTCTGTCAAATTCAATTTGCTAGTGTTTTACTGAGAATTTTTACAACCATGTTCATCAGGAATACTGGCCTGTAACTCTTTTTATTGGGGTCTCTGTCTAGCTTTGGAATCTAGGTAATGCTGGCTTTATAGAATGAGTTTATGAGTTTTCCTTCTATTTCTGTTTTTTGGGACAGTTTGAGAAGAATAGGTATAAGTCTTCTTTAAATGTGATAGAATTCCCCTGGGAAGTCATTTGGTCCAGGACTTTTGTTAGTTGGGAGATTTTTGGTTACTGATTCAAATTCAATTAAACTGGGTCTGTTCACATTTTCTATATTTTCCTGTTTCAGTTTTTATAGTTTGTAAGTTTCTAGGTATTTGTCCATTTCTTTGAGGTTGCCCAATTTATTAGCATATAATTTTTATAGTATTATCTTATACTTGTATCTCTGTGGTATTGGTTGTGATCTCTTCTGTTTCATTAGTGATTTTATCTATTTGGGTCCTTTGTCCTTTCTTTTTGATAAGTCTGGTTAGGGGGTTATCACTTTTATTAATTCTTTTGCTGAACCAGGTCTTAGTTCCATTGATCTGTTCTATTGTTTTTTGTTTGTTTCTATATTGTTTATTTCTGCTCTAATTTTTATTATTTCCCTTCTGCTGGCTTTAGGCTTTATTTGCTCTTCTTTTCCTAGCTCCTTTAGGTCTAAGGTTAGATTGTATACTTGAGACTTTTCTCACTTCTTGAGGTAGGCCTGTATCGCAATATACTTCCCTCTTAAGGACTGTCTTTGCTGTATCCCAAAGGTTTTGGACTGTTGTGGTTTTTTGTTTGTTTGTTTCATTTGCTTCATGTATTCTTTAAATTCTTCTTTAATTTCCTCCTGGTTAGCCCCTTCATTTTAAGTAGGTTGTTCTTTAATGCCCATGTATTTGAGGTCTTTCTAAATTTTTTCTTGTGTTGAATTCAAGTTTCATAACACTGTGGTTTGAAAATATGCATTGTATGATCTCAATCTTTTGTACTTGTCAAGGCCTGATTTGTGACCCAGTATGTGATCTATTCTGGAGAATGTCCTATGTGCACTTGAAAAGAATTTATGTTCTGTTGCTTTAGGATGAAATGTTCTGAATATATCTGTTAAGTCTATCCAGTCCAAAGTGTCATTCAAAGGCATTGCTTCCTTATGGATTTTCTCCTTAGATGATGTATCCATTGCTGTAAGTGGGGTATTAAAGTCCCCTACTATTATTGTATTATTATCAATGTGTTTCTTTTATTATTAACTGATTTATGGATTTGGTTGCTCCCAAGTTGGGAGCATAAATATTTATAATTGCTAGATCTTCTTGATGGATAGACTTCTTAATTAAGATATAATACCCTTCTTCATCTCTTGTTACAGCGTTTGTTTTAAATTCTAACTTGTCTGATATAAGTATGGCTATTCTGGCTTTCTTTTTATGTCCATTAGCATGATAGATGGTTCTCCATCCCTTCACTTTCTTTTTTTTTTCCTTTTCCTTTTCTTCTTCAAGATTTCTTTATTTATCTTAGAGAGAGAGAGAAAGACAGCAAGCTGGAGGAGGGTCAGAGGAGAGAGAGACAAGCGGACTCAGAACTGAGCACAGGGCCCAACATGGAGCTCGGTTCCAGGACCTTGAGATCATGACCTGAGCTGAAATCAAGAGCTGGACGCTCTACTGACTGAACCACCCAGGTGCCCCACCCATCCACTCACTTTCAATCTGTAGGTGTCTTTAGGTCTAAAATGAATGAGTTCTAGGCAACAAAATAATGGGTCTTATTTGTTTTATCCACTCTGATACTTTATGTCTTTTGATTGGAGGATTTAGACCATTCACATTCAGAGTTAATTTAGCGTCACCGTGTTAACTGTAGAGTTGGTTTTTCTTGAGATGTTCTCTAGTCCTTTCTAGTCTTTGTTGCTTTTGCTCTTTTTTTCTCCATTTAAAGAGTTCCCTTATTTCTTTCAGGGCTGGTTTAGTGATCACGAGCTCCTTTAGTTTTTGTTTGTCTGGGAAACTCTTTATCTTTTCTATTCTGAATGACAGCCTTGCTAGACAAAGTATTCTTGGCTGTATTCAGCCTGTTGAATATATCCTGCCTCTTTTTACTGGCCTGCCAAGTTTCTGTGGACAGATATGCTGTGAATCTGATCTGTTTCGCTGGTAGGTTAAGGACTTTTTTTCCCTTGCTGCTTTCAGGATGCTTTCTTCATGTATTTTGTGAATTTGACTCTGATATGCCTTAGTGAAGGTCATTTTTTGTTGAATTTAATGGGAATTCTCTGTGCTTCTTGGATTTTGATGCCTATATCCTTCCCCTGATTAGGGAAATTTCCAGCTATAATTTCCTCAAATAAACTTTCTGCTCCTTTTTCTCTCTCTTCATCTTCTGGGACTCCTGTTATACAAATATTATTCTGTTTTAATAAGTTGCTCAATGGTGCCTGAGTGGCTCAGTCATTGAGGGTCTGCCTTTGGCTCAGGTCATGATCTCAGGGTCCTGGAATCAATCCCCACATTGGGCTCCCTGCTTAGCAGGAGACCTGCTTCTCCCTCTCCCACTCCCCCTGCCTGTGTTCCCTCTCTTGCTGTCTCTCTCTCTGCGTCAAATAAATTAGTTAAAAAAAAAATAATTAGCTCAGTTCCCTAAGTCTACCTTTGTGAACTATTACCTCTGTTTCCCTCTTCTTTTCAGCTTCACTATTTTCCATTATTTTATTTTCTGTATCACTGATTTATTCTTCTGCTTCATCCATCCCTGTTTTTATGGCATCCATTCATATTTCATCCATTTTGGTTGCATCTCAGGTTGTAACCACTTTTAATTTCAGCCTGACTAGATTTTAGTTCTTTTACTCTGCAGTAAGATATTATCTAGTGTCTTCTAAGCTTTTTTTTTCCAGTCCAGCTAGTATCCTTATCATTATATATTTTTTAAGATTTTATTTATTTATTTGACAGAGAGAGATCACAAGTAGACAGAGAGGCAGGCAGAGAGAGAGAGAGAGGGAAGCAGGCTCCCTGCTGAGCAGAGAGCCCAATGCGGGCCTCGATCCCAGGACCCTGAGATCATGACCTGAGCTGAAGGCAGCAGCTTAACCCACTGAGCCACCCAGGCACCCTCATTATTGTTTTAAATTCTAGTTCATACATCTTACTTATATCTGTATTGATTAAATCTCTGGCTGTCATTTCTTCCTGTTCTTTCTTTTGGGGTGAATTTCTCTGACTTGTCAGTTTGGAGGAGGAAAAAAAAGCAAAATAAAAAAAAAAACTGAAAAATTGAAAAAAAAATACATAAAGGAAGCTAGATCCTAGATGTGTTTTGGTTTGCTTATTAGGACAAACTTGATGGGAAAAATGTAGAATGAAAAGAAAAGAAAAAAGAAAAAATTTAAAAATACATATATAACCTGAAATAAATGATAAACGATAACAACAAAAAAATGCTCTCTGTATCCAAAAAACAAATAAACAGAAAAACAACCAAAAATCAAAGACAAAACCAAAAAACCCTAAAACAAACAAGCAAAACCCAAAGTAGGATAGATACCATTTACCCTAGAGCTGAAGTTTGGCATCCCTCTATGATCAGTATACTTGGTGTGTTCAGGGTTTATGCTGGTCTTCTGGGAGAGGGGCCTGCTGCTCTGATTGACAGATGGAATTGCTGTAACAGAGATGGGCCTGCAGGGGCAGGAAACTAGGCCTGGTATAGCAGCTCTGTTCTCCACTTGGCAGTATTTAGCTCACTCAGGTGGATCAAGCTGTTGGGTGCAGGGGAGAAAATGTCTTCTCCCACTTTCTCCTCTCTGGAGTGGGAAATGCATGCCACCCCTCTTTAGTAAGTCTGCACAGATGTGCAAACAATGACCCCCTCCTGTGTCCCTGGTTTCTGTCAGAGCTCTGCCTTCATCCTGTCTGTGTCCTAGCTGTCTGCCTGCCAAGCCATGCAACACTCCTGCGTTTTATCTCAGGCATGGCTGTGTTTGAAAATTGCACACGTCAGAGACCCCTCAGTGAAGACCCACGCTAATCCTCTGGGGGAGGGTCTCTCCCAGTTGTGGCTGGTGCTGGCTTGTCCCAGACAACAGCAGAGAGACTTTGGAGTAGTTTGGAGTTTATGATAAATTGCACCACACTGTCAGTGCCAGGGTTTGCCGCCATCCAACTGTGTCTTCGTTCCTAAACTGGTGAGTGGGACTGGTGAGTGAGTTCCATTGGTGACTGCAGGGCACTTTGCCCGTAGAGAGGCTGTATCCCATCTCCCAAATGCAGTCCCTACTCTGGTCAGTGCTGGCTTGCCCCAGAAAGTAGTGGGATAACCGTGCCATGGTTTGGACTTTATGGTAAATCTCAACACACAGCCGGGGCCAGGGATCACTGCTCTCAGCCTGCGTCTTTGCTCCTATCCTGGTGAGCCGGGCAGCCTGAGGGCACCCACAGGGTTCTTCGCCCACGGAGAGGTCTATCACCTCTACCAAATGCATTCTAAGCAGGAGACTGCCTCTCTGCATGTGACCCTGGGGATCCTCAGGCTGCCTAGGTGCTGGGGCTCAGCCTTGCTCTCCCTCTGCAGGCCCTGCCAATATTGCAGACTTCTAAAACTTCAGAACCTGCACTGAACTGTTTATTTTATTTTATTTTTTTAAAGATTTTATTTATTTACTTGACAGACAGAGATCACAAGTAGGCAGAGAGGCAGGCAGAGAGAGAGGAGGAAGCAGGCTCCCTGCTGAGCAGAGAGCCCGATGCGGGGCTCGATCCCAGGACCCTGAGATCATGACCTGAGCCGAAGGCAGAGGCTTAGCCCTCTGAGCCACCCAGGTGCCCCCACACTCCACTGTTTAAAGAAAACTAGTAGCCTCTCATTTTTCTCCATCAGTGGTTTCAGGGAATAGTTTTCTTGTGCAGTCCTCTGCATGTGCTTTCACTTACCCCTCTGCTCACTTTTTCTCTTCTCTCCTCCTCCTTCTCACTACTCCCTCTGCAGTCGGGCCTCCTACCCTTAGGCTTAGGCAGTGCCCACAGTTCTTTACTCCTGCAGATCACCTCTGTGGTTCTTACCTTCCACAGTCATTTTTCTGGTTTGTAGAAATGCAGCTTTCTTCCCTAAGTCTTCCAAACCATTTTTTGGGTGTTAGAATGATTAGATATTTATCTAGCTATGTTTGAGGGAGGAGGCAAGTTTAGGGTTGTCCTACTCCTCTGCCCTCTTACCTCTCACCCTGTGGGGTTTCTTTAATTGTAATCTTAGCCCAACCTGAGGAACATGTTCTTTTTTTTTCTTAAAAGGTATTCATTAAATGATTTTTTTAGATTATAGAAACAACAGATGCTAACAGTTAATAGGCTAAAAAATATAAAAAGTACCAACAAAAAAAAAACTAAAAATACAAATGAAAAATCACTACTGACCCAGTGAAAAGACACAGTTGATATTTTTGCATGCACTCATTTTTTAAAAATGTCTCTGTGTATAATTCTATGTGATTTTTTTTTCACATGTGCAGATTCCTGTTCCATCACGAAAAGAAACTCCATGTTGTCCTTCATAGTCATTCCTTCCTCCCTTTCCCCATTACTCTGGCACCCCCATACCTGACCTCTACCTCTGTAATTGTGCCATTCCAAGGACCATGCAGTATGTAACATGTTGGTACTGGTTCTCCAACCCCCACCCTGTATAAAGCCCTTAAGACCCATCCAAGTTGTTGCATGTATCAAATGTCTGTTCCCTTTTATTGCTGAATCGTATTGACATGGCTGTAACAATTCATCCATTGAAGGATATTTGAGTTGTTTCCAGTTTTGGGCAGTCACAAATAAAACTGCTACAGACCTTTGTCTAAAGGTGTTCATGTTTTCTTCTGCCTAAGATAGATTCCCAGGAGTATAATTGTTGTTGTGTGGCAATTATACATGTTTTTGATAAAGAAACTGCCAGACTCAGTTCCAGAGTGTCTTTACCAATTGCCAGCAATATATGAGCGATTGAATATTTTCACATCCTTGACAACATTCGGCGTTGCCTTCTATTTTTGATATTCCAGTAGATGTGTAACAACATCTCACTGTGGTTTCAGTTTGTATTTCTCTAATAGGTAATGGTGTTGAACATCTTTTCAGGAGCTAATTTACCACTCGTATGTATTCTTTAGTGAAATGTCTGAATCTTTTCATCATTTTTCAGTTGGATATTTTGTTTACTTATTGTTGAACTTAGAGAGTATATACATAAGTATATTTTATACTGTTTATATATATTACAGTTATGAGTCCTTTGCTGGATAGAGGACTTGGAAATATTTCCTCTCAAGTAGTGATTTGTCTTTTATTTCCTTAACAAGCTCATTTGCAGAGCAAAAGTTTTAGTGTGAAGTTCATTTTGAAGGCTACAGCTGTCCAATTACTCTAGCACCATTTCTTAAAGACACTTTTTTTCATTGAACTGATTTTCTACCTTTGTTGAACATTAGTTGGGTGTATTTATGTGCATTTATTTCCGGGTTCAGAAGCATGGTTGTGATAAAACTATTTAATCATTACCAGTGCAAATTTTGCCTAGAAAACCTCATTTTGTATAGCAATAAATTTAAAATATTTTACTCATTACTAGTATACTTTTTTAAAAAATTGTACATTTAAAAATATCACAAAGACAATTTTGGGCTGACCATACACATCATAGAATGAATCCTACCAGTAATTCTTAAAATAGCCAACTGTTCTAATATAATAAAATATGGTTCAATATATTTAAAATTCTACACATAACTTTTAAAGATTTTAAAAATTTAAAATATTATGTAAATTAATATAATTTCATATTGCAAACAATAGGTAGGATATTAAAAGGATAAATATTATGTATAGAATACATAGCCATGTATACAGATAATATTCCTGAAAGCACAATATTCTATAGAGTAATAGAATTATGAAAAAACATTCTATTTCTACCTTTGTGCTTTTCTGTATTTTTACAAATTTCCTACAATGCTCACGTATTATGTTAGTAAAGTGGAAAAAAATTCATACTCAAAAATAGAGACTAGAATTTGGCTGGAAAAATTACCTTTGAAATTAAAATAAAAATTTGAGGCTAAAAATAAAATACAATAAAACAAATCACTTTGTAACTCTACTGAATTATTAAATCAGGGATGGATTCATCCCTTTCTCATTCTCTATTTCAAAGGTTTATTGAGCAATTGAACACCAATGATAATCATAGCATTTTCTTGTGTTCTTTGGACAAATGATGCTGAGGCTTGATAGTTCTTTGGCGAGGTGGCAAACAAAAGGGTTCCTTCACCCTAAACTCACATTTTTTTTCTTTCAATTTTTTAGGGATGGAAGACAAGTAATTAAATCTACAAGTAAGAGAAAAATTGAAAGGACAAGTGGAGATTATCGTTTTGCATGTAGCTATTAGTGGCTGAATGTGGTTATTAAGGATCGTTTTTAGAATACTGAAGTTCAACAACCATATTATTTTCTATCCAGCCTCTATTCATGATAATTCTTAAACGTTTGAATGTCCCTATTAGCTAGTGACTATAATATCTACATTCCACGAAGCAGTCTAAACACATTAATTGGATTAATACTGATTCAGAATAAGCTTTAATTACTGACTAATCTAATACAGAAATGTTTTTCCATGTACTACATTTTGATTATATGCCATCAATTTCCTTGACTTTAATTTGGACAGCTCCCCCCCAATCCCACACACCAACAAAACTACAAAAACATTAAAACAATGGCAGACAGGTCCAAACAGGTGTCTCCCAACTCCTGGACCATGACCTAAAACACATTCTAAAAGTACAAAAGTTCTTTCAAGTCTTTTGTTCTTTTTCTTTAAATGTAATGTGATTCCATTTACTCTCCAGAAATAACAAGCTGTCTTTAAGAACTTTGTTAACTTTTTTTTCCTTCTTTTGGAAGAGGTAAGGTATAAGTTATCCATAAATTTTACAAATAAAATAAGAAATTATATTTTCCATAGCGCCAATATTAGTAATAAGCTACTACCATTATTATAACTACTAAGAAAAATCGGTTGACTTTTATTGCCTTTGACTTAATGTGTCCTGTTTTAAATTTGTTACCCATTTTAATCTCTATGAGAGTATTATGATAGGTGGGATTTAGAAATTGGAACTAGAGCCTCAGTTTCTACATCTGAAAAACAGGATAACAAGAGAACTTGCCACCTAGGTTTTTATAAGGTTAAGTGAGATTGTGCATTTAAAGTGTTTATTTGAATGACTGGCAAAACAGTAAGCTCTCACTAAGTGTTCAGGATTGCATAAATCTAGTAGTGCTGTGGCTCCCAACATTTCTGAGTTGAGAACACATTTTAATGTCAACACATTTCTGAACCTCAATTTAATTACATCTATTAACTAGGGATATTAGCAGCTATCAACTGAGGGAATATTTAAAGACAAAACTCAATAAACTTTAAAATAAATTTGTATTTTAACTATTAAAACAAAATCTGCAAGCACTTGAAAAATGTACTGAGCAATATTTATTATTTCCGGCAATGGCTAGAACAATGTAAGAATCTAGTACAAGAACTTCGTCTCCCTATTTGTCTATTGCTGCAGTGAAAGGTACTGGGTAACTCTGTTGCTTGGAGCCACTATGCCCACATTCTGCCCTCGGCCTGTAGCCTGTTCGGCCACAGGTGACCACAGGCTCTACATGGCCTCAAATGGCCTCCCAAAGCCTTGTCCCTTACCCTTGGTCAGAATCCTTCCCAGACGTCATCTGCTTCAAAAATGACCTGGCCGATACCTCCACAACTCAGTAAAATAGGGAAATAACACAGACACACTGTTGATTCACCATCAGGCAAAACAGACTCTTTGCTAGACTGCTGGCAAAGAGCACAGACTCTATTATCAGGTAGATGTAGGGCTGAATTCTGACACAGCTCTGTGACAAGAGGGAACTATGTAATGCAGGTCAGTCTCAGTTTCCTTATAGATATAAGGTGGATAATTCCTAACTCATAAGGTTAGTGTAGGGATTAAATGAGATAAATTACGCAAAGCTCTCAAGCTCAATGTCTGGCATATAATAAGTCCTCAACAGTAACTGGTTCTATATTTATTAAAACAGGAAATAGCTCAGCAGGGCACACTCTTCATGAAATGCGCAATACTTGAAAATGCATTATACACTCTCTGAATAAAGTATAAGGCATTTATAAATATACAAAAATTGATTCGAAGTCAGAATAGTATTATTCCAGGATACATCACACTGAAAGAAATAGAACAAAGGTTATTTTAGAACTCTACTGAGAGGAAAGACGACCTCTGTAAGTGGCACACACTTTTTTTTTTTTTTTTTTGCCATATTCTTGACAAAATTTCTGAACAAAAGTATCCTAGTAAAGGGCTCCCTTTTTTAGTTTATTTAAACTCAAATAGTGGAGGTAACTAGGAAGTGTTTAGCTAATTTCTAAACAGTGAAAACAATGTAAAGAAAAATATACTCTATGGAATAGAAACTCGTCTTCAGAGCGTGAAGAAGAGTCATGAGTTTCTGATGCTCATTATAGAAAATATGTAAAATAGGAGGTTTTACTAGAAAAATTTGTTCTTAGGCCACTCAGTACAGTAATAGATGAAGTAATCACAAGGATATTTTAGTAACATAACCATTCCTTCATGCCATTTTTTTCTTAGAAAATCTAGCGATAAGTTCAAGAGCACAATGCAACCTTTCCCCATTCTCTTTAAAGGACAAATATAATGCGTAACAATAAAACGACCTAATGAGTCCCTAAAGGAAAATATGTCATGAAACAAAAAACAAAGGAGAACGAGGACTCATACCTCCTTACATACTGTTATCGAGATTGCGTAATGAACAAAGAAAGTTCACAAAAGTAGAAAAAGCAAGTGTTTTCCTCTGAGATACCTCTCCAGTGAATACAATAATATATGCCTGGGCCATTTTGAGATCTGATTCTCTCACAAACACAAAATCTAAAATTTGTAACGTTGTTTTTTAAAAATATGCTGACAACAGAGATGACTGGAAAAGGTCTTCTGGCATTTTAATAAAAGACGGCGGAAGGAGATTTATCCCGATCTCATAGATTACTCACTACTTCAGTCACATTTTGCCCTTACATGTTACTAGCCATTTCAGTCACGTGTTACTGCTATATTTTGTTACATAAACTCAATTAAATCAATTCTTTATTGTTGCAATATTGTTCTGTGAAACACAACTCTGTGATGGTGATTTCTAAAGCACAGTGCAGACAGAGCATGAGCCAAGAAAAGACACATTTTATACTGATGAGAACTCAGTTCTCCGTGGAAAGCAGTTAATAAGACAACTGGAGAAAAATACAACCAGAGAATGATGTTGGCAATAAATATATTACAAAAAGACATGACTTGTACACTATTTGCTGTTTTCTGTGAGGAACAGTGACTCGGTAGTGCTGAGTTCTAAAACCTTCTAGCAGGTATCCTCTTGGCTGTTTTTAAGCTTTAGGCCTTTGGTGAAATCCATTCTTCCCTCTCTGCTTGACTTTTCATGTAAAATATTAGAGTTCAATTCTATAATATCAAAGTGGTATTTTTTTTTCCCTATCAGAAAACAACCTCAGATAAACATATATGTGGAAATAAATGTTACTAATGAAAGCATACCCTACAGGATGCTGTATGAATAAAAAACTCACAAATGTAGTTTAAAAATAATTAAGTGTTATTTGCAAATGACTCTACATGGTTAAAAGATGACCCTCTGTGAGTGAGCATTTTCTGTTCATTTAAACAAAACTACAACGGAACACCTAGAATTGATTTTAATGTGGTTAAAACACCTAGAATTGGTTTTAACATGGTTGAAACATACCCCCCCCCACCCTTTAGAAAAAAGTACAACCAAAATGTGAGTGAGCGTTTTCTGTTCATTTAAACAAAACCGCAACAAAACACCTAGAACTGATCTTCATACTCCTGGTGATCAAATCTTCCCATTTGTTTTAGGTTTTATCAGGAGACATTTGATGGCAGCAAAAGACTTCTGCTGGGTAGACAGTGATTTTCAAGGGACTGCAAAATGGATTTAAAGATCTGGTCTAATCACAACACAGAATTTCCATATGGTCATTTTGTAAACCATATGACAATCACTTTTCATCAGTGTTTCCCACAGAGAACTACGTATGGGGTTAAACAGGTAAGTACTGCTGTTTGGAAGCCCAGAATACAATTCAGTGTAGTCGGGGTAACGTACCACATAGTGAAATTTTATAATGGGATAATGACAAGTTAAGTCTTTAATTGTACTTGTAGCCTATGGTCTATTTCTCATGAATAATGAATAAAGCTCATTTGAAAAGGTATTCCAATCAGTCAAGAAAGGGAAATATCATGTGGAATGATGGGAAAGCAATAATAATTGGAATCTCACAACATGGTACATTGAAAGGAATCAATAAATAACAGTTAAAAATGTGAAGCCTATACACTGAAGTGTTAATCTAGTGTTTGAGCCTAAATTACACACAAAGACATAATTATTGAAGTAGCTATATTTTGTAAGAAAACAAAACTTTCAGATTTTTTCAACAAAACGTTGAAGATAGGAAAGTATTAACTTGCCAAAGTATTTGCCTGACCCAAAGAAGAATCCATTGATAGATTTTCATTCTTGAAATTGATAAAGGAATATGAAAATGTATATTCAAACTTTTTAAAGATAATGGTAGAGAGAAGGTAATTAGAATGTGAAATCTCCAAGTCAGAAGACAAGGAAGGACTGTGGCTGGAGGCCACGGAAGACCAAGAACACTTAACCATCATAGGAAAGGTTAGGATACGAAAAGAAAACACTCCTAGGAAGTCTTAACCACAGGTAAGGTAAAATAAGGGGAGTGAGATCAAAGCATCAGTTATCACAATATAGGTGACTGACTTAAAAGTTCCTTTTATTTATTTATTTATAAATATTTTATTTATTTATTTGACAGAGAGAAATCACAAGTAGATGGAGAGGCAGGCAGAGAGAGAGAGAGAGGGAAGCAGGCTCCCTGCGGAGCAGAGAGCCCGATGCGGGACTCGATCCCAGGACCCTGAGATCATGACCTGAGCCGAAGGCAGCGGCTTAACCCACTGAGCCACCCAGGTGCCCTTAAAAGTTCCTTTTAAAAGGCAGATAAGTTTAGTTTTTGATCAAAAGAAACCTTTATCTATTTGATAGTAACAAGAATCAAACCTTAAAGTAATATTTTGAAAAGGATAATAATATATGTGTGGAAAGTATATATTAGGCAAATAGAAAGTAAAATGTGAGTAATATTAATATCATAAAGCAGAACTCATAACTAAGATTTTTATATTCTACTGTTAAAACCTATAAACCCTAATTCAGATCTAAGCATGGGCCTTTATGTATATGGCAGGGACATATAAAAAATGAAAAGGTTTTTAGAAGAACATATAAAAAGATTAAAAGCTAGTTAGAAGCTGTCTAGAAAAACACAAAATTAAAAATTGTCTGAGGAACTAACATACCATGCTACATCAAAGAGATCAATTATTGCAAACATAAATAGGGATACAGACAATCTAACAAGTTAATTCAGTAATATATACTGACAGTTGAACCCTATAAACAATGATTAGATGTTTTCTTCCATATATAAATAGTATATTTGGAAAAATATTATGTTAGGCTTCAAAAATTCATAATTCTATTAAATAAATTATTAATATTAATAGTAAAAAGAACAAATGATCAGTAATACTTTAAAGTTATTAATTCTCATCATGTGGATGATTATATCAACATAAAATTTTATGACCCTTCAAAAAATTAACTAAAATGAAAGTGGTATTTGGCCAAAATGGTACTCAAAAAAATATATATAACCTTAAATGCACTTATATTTAAATGAGAAAAATTTGAGTACCTCAGCTATGCATTTGTTATACTTAAGAAACTAAAAAATGACAATAAAATACTTTAAAATATTTTGAGGAAGGCATTAACAAAGATAATAATCATATAAGTAGATTAAATGTAGATAAAATAGGGGCTCCTGGGTGGCTCAATGGGTTAAAACCTCTGCCTTAGGCTCAGGTCATGATCTCAGGGTTCTGGGATCAAGCCCTGCATCCCATTGGGCTCTCTGCTCAGCGGGGAGCCTGCTCCCCCTCTCTCTCTGTCTGCCTCTCTGCCTGCTTGTGATCTCTGTCAAATAAATAAATAAATAAATCTTAAAACAGAATAGATAAGATAGACAAGAGTAGTTTTGATAAATACCAATAATTGGTTCTTTAAGAGAACTATAAAGTAGACAACCTTCATAATACTGATCAAGAATAAAAACAGACTATTTAGACACAAATTATTCAAAAAGGAAAAGCAAAATGTAAAAATGAATATTTTGAAACTATAAGAGAATCTTAACTAATTAACATTAAAGTCCAGAAAATTAGGTTGGCCACAAACAATTTAAATCACAAAATGTCAGGAAGTTTCAGTTAAAACATCAATGAAATAAGCATTACAAAGAAAAGAACACTCAAAAAACTATCCTCTCACAAGAAAATGAGGTAAAAGGCCATTTAATTTTTCAGATGAGTTCCGTACAAGTTTTGAAGGATGGCGAAACCTTAAGCAACTTTATCTTAGATCAGGGAGAGCAAACTTTCTCTGTAAAAGGTCAGATAATAAAAATATAGTGGCTTTGAGAGTCATGAAGTCTCTGCTGTAATTATTCAACTCTGCTGCCACAGGATGAAAGCAGACACAGACAGCATGTAATCCAATGGGCATGGCTGTGTTTCAATACAGCTTTATTTACGAAAACAGGTGGTGGGCAGGTGGTGGCCTGTGGGTCATAATTTGCCAACTCTTACTGTGGCATCAGGTGATATAGACTTCCCTAATTCATTTTATGAAGGTGATCTAAAAGAAAACCTAGAATCTGAAAATGGTAAAATACAAAGAGAAAAAAATACTAACTCATTTAGGATTACATGTGCAAATATCTTAATAGAAAATTGAGTATCATCCCGCAATATAGTAAAAGAATAATACATTGATTAAAAGGTTTAATCCTAGCAATGCAAAGCAATATTCTCTTTAAAGATGTATTATGTTAGTAATTCTTCATATTAAAAAGGCAAAGGAGTAAATATGATATATATCGATATTCTCAAAACATTTGAAAAGGCTCTTCTCATAAAAATATTAAAATAAAAAAGCTTTAGTAATAGAAGAAAATTTGAATTGAAAAAGTATTTATATGAAATTAACTGCAGATTTTTTAATGCTAAAATACCAGACGTATTCCAAAATAAGTCAAAAATCGGTTTTATCAGTATCAGTTTTATTATTTGGTATGCATTATGAGCATAAATAAGAGGTACAAACGCCAAAACACTAGTTTAGCAAGATGACTTGTTTGAAGTGTTTTAAACAATTTTGTACATATAGTAATTATAACCAAATAGATATTCTTAAGAAAATACATCTGAGAAATTATATTCATAATAAAAACAAAAATATAAAAATTTAATTAAGCTTGATAGGTTTAAAATTTTTTTAAATGTTTAAGGAATATCAAAGGAAATAAGTAGACAGAAAATACAATTCTCTATGAAAAAACAGTATTGTACAGATCTCTCCCAAAATTATTTAATAAATGATATTCAATTACAACTAAAATCCTAAAGGCATTTTAATGAGAGGTGAAGATGGAGATGAAGGTAACATTACAGGTGAAATGCATGGCAATAGATGAGATTAGTCTAGAACATATTAATAAAATATGCAGGGGGAGTAGCTGGAGCATATTATGGTAGACTGAAGTCAGTTGTAAAGGAAACATAAATAATCATAGCACTGAGCCACTGTAGACAAAAAGATTCAGGGAAAAGAACACAAAATGCAAAGACTTAACTAAGTGGCCATTAATAATTTATTATATAGTGAAAGTAACATTTTAAATAAGTGAGGAGAGATTGAATTATGAACAAATATTATTGGAGTCACTTACAAAGCAAATTTATAAAATTTTTCTGAGATAAAATTGGTAATATATGAAGAATTTCTAATATATGTATCCCTTAAGGTAATTTGACTTAAATAATGCTTCCTAAGAAAATAATCAGACAACTGCTTGATTATGAAAACTTTTAGTACCTAGTATATTATAATGAAAAAACCTCAAAATAATCCAAATATCCAACAACTGAAAATGATTAAATGAAATAATGTACAACGAAATGTATATATAATGTACAACGAAAAAGTGGAATACCATGCAGCCATGGAAGTTTTTAATGTACACACACACATCTAATGTACACACACACACATTTTATACATATCTATGTATAAAAATATATGGATTGGGATGAATATATATGTATACATTACACAAATATATATATATTATCTATCTCCCTACAAATACATATATATGTCTATGTGTGTGTTTATTTGTATATATACATATCTAAAATATATGGTTTATGTGACTAAGTGAATTAAGTACATTAGAAGATGATATAAAACCATTTTTATAAAAAATTAATAAAAAGGGGTGCCTGGGTGGCTCAGTGGGTTAAAGCCTCTGCCTTCCTCACATCGGGCTCTCTGCTCAGTGGGGAGCCTGCTTCCCCCTTTCTCTCTGCCTGCCTCTCTGCTTACTTGTGATCTCTCTCTCTCTGTCAAATAAATAAACAAAATTAATAAAAATGTGTATATCTATTCATCTATGATTAAGAAAAAAAATGTCTGGATACATATACACACAAATATTGATGATGTCTATTCCTGAATGGTGGGATTGGAGATTATTTTTATTCTTTCCTCTTTGCTTTTCTGCATTCAATGAACTTTGTCTGCTTGAAATTTGAGCTATATTCTCAGGGAAAAAAATTTAATTTTAAAATCCTTAAATGAGTAAGTGGTACCAATATCTGTTCTCAAAAAGGAAAATATTTCTTTTAATTATTTCAGCTAATAAAAACTCAAGGATTTAGCAAATTTAGTTTGTAATCCATGTTGTTTTAGATCCCAGTAGCCAACATTTGACATAGTTAACTCCAGAATAAAGTATGGGTAATTTAGAAAATAGTTAAAGAAAAAAAGAAAATAGTTTAGCTCCACAGTTCCCAAACTTTACATGGAAGCACCTCAGCGCATTTCAGTAAATTTAAAAAAGTGCCATAAATTACTTTAAAGTTTCAAGGGAAATACAATATTAATAGACAACTGTTAAGTACTGCACAAACTATTAGCTGGTGATAGTTCACAGTGTCAACATTAAACTTTGCTTCCTTCCTTTTGATGATGTCCTATCTTTGTGAAGTTGGGTTTTTAATTACAGATACGATAAAAAAACAAGTACCACTTGAGAATCAATTTGGAACAAGAAATGAGGGTTATAGCATCCAATCTGATTCTAAGATTTGAGAAACTGTGTAATGTCCAACAAGTACAAACATCTGGTTAGTAAATGACTATGGATATTTAAGAATGAAATTAAATATTTTTTCTTTTAATTTATGTGCATTATTTTTTCAGCTAGCTACCAAGATGTTAGGAATTAAATCCTGAGAAAGTTATTTAAGTCTAAACATGTGGTAAAATGAATTGTTAAAGATCTCTTTTGTCCTATTACTGAGACACTATGGGCAGGGGCGGGCATCATGAACCTACAAAGTTTGGAAAATTCTGGCCAATATTATTAACTAGTACACATCAACCTACTATTAGGACCTATTCAACTATAGGGTAATGCACAGCTGCCTAGTTTCAATCCTTCAGGCTTATCAAGTAGTAATTATAATTGAAGCTGATCAAGTTTAATTCCTCCAAAATAACACAAAGCTGGGGCATTTTGAAGGATGACTTTCTTTTTTTTTTTTAAATTTTTTTTTAAAGATTTTATTTATTTGACAGAGAGAGAGAGAGATCACAAGTAGGCAGAGAGGCAGGCAGAGAGAAAAGGGGAAGCAGGCTCCCTGCTGAGCAGAGAGCCAGATGCAGGGCTCGATCCCAGGACCCCAAGATCAATACCTGAGTGGAAGGCAGAGACTTAACCTACTGAGCCACCCAGGTGCCCCAAAGGATGACTTACAAAATGAAACAAGACTTGAATGAAACCACAGTTTGCACTGAACTAATATTTGAGTTTTGTCCAATACTCTTTCATCAAATCAAAGCTCTCTTGACTTTCATTGTTAAAATATAATTTCATATGTGGCCCATACCCATGACTTTCCGAACAGGCATCATTAAGTGTAAAAATTGAATGTTTCTGTGACTCTTGAGACTGCCAGTTCCTCAGTGGTAGCAATGGGGAAGGATTAACTAAAATAATTGTTGCCTAAAGAAAAAATAGCAGTAGACTTCATGTAAACAACCCCTCAAAATAAATGTATTGTGACAACAATCATAATTAAATATTGTAATATATCTGACAAAGAAAAAGACTGATACAAGATAGCTTCTTTAGACAAAAAAAAAAAATCACTAATTTGGATAACTGAAGCCATCTTCCACAGATTTCTAATTTATCAGAAACTAAAAGTTAACAGGTGCAAAATATAAACTTCATGTTGTTTTCCAAGGAAGGACAAACAGATATATCACAATATACCATGTTAATTCATGGTTATATTTAAAAAAATAAAAAAATAAAAGTTTTCATAAAATATGTAACTTAATAAGTTAATTTAGTGAAAGTTACTAACTTACTACAGACTTTATTGGGTATGTTGAGCATCCCAGTTGCAACCATTAAGATTTTTTTAATTTAGGAGATAATGACTAGATAGCATATTACTGTAGTCTCTCAGGTAAGTTGTCTGAATGAAATGAAGAGATATATAGATCAGCCTACTTGTTACACCTATGAAAACACAAGATCCACGAAGGTCCCCAAATCATCCACCCATCCATCCATCCATTCAATATGTAGAGTCCACTCTGTGCCAGACAATGAGTTATTCCTTGAGAAGAAGGTCCCTTCCCTCACTGTACTTTCAGTCAAATGCATGGTTTTCTTAGGTAAATGTTAGAATAACGTAGATTACTAGATTTTGAAAATCTCCATATCTAGACCTGACTCTAGGAATAACTAAATAAGAATTTGTAGAGTGCCATCCGGGCATCAGTACTGTTTTGTTAAAGGTATGCAATAATTCCACTGAGCATTCAAGGTTGAGAATCACTCAAGTGGGAAGACAGAAACTGAACAAGTATTACAAATGCCCCAAGTATAAACGACTGAGAAGAGTGAAGTCTCCTGCCCAGCTCAAGGATGTTTCCACTTTGTGTTGTTCCTCTTGAGGTAACTAAACATTATCATTTATGGAAATACCCGATTAAAAGGATTTCGATGTAAAGTATGACACTGATCCTCAACAAAGTGGAATACGTTATTCTTGAAGCATAAGCACTTTATAAGTCTCTATGTAAATAAATCATAGGATTACAGAGACATTGAACATAAACAAGGATTGTGACCTACAAAAGAAATCTTTTCATGAATATATTATATGTTGTTCATATCATAAAAGTTCTGATTAGAATTATCAAGACTTGTCCTTGTGTTTTTTTAAATATATAAGGTTTCTCTTTTGGGGGCATAATCTTCACACTAATGAATTTGGGAAATATAAGGATGTGTTGATGTTCATTATTATTTTTTTAAGTACATTCTATACGTCCAATGTGTGGTTTGACGTTATGACCCAGAGATCAAGAGTCACATGTTCCGGGGTACCTGTGTGGCTCAGTCATTAGGCGTCTGCCTTCGGCTCAGGTCATGAGCCCAGAGTCCTGGGATCAAGCCCCATGTTGGGCTCCCTGCTCAGCAAGAATCCTGCTTCTCCCTCTCCCACTCCCCTTGCTTGTGTTCCCTCTCTCACTGTCTGTCTGTCAAGTAAATAAATAAAATCTTAAAAAAAAAAAAAAGAGTCACATGTTCCACTGAAGGAGCAAACCAGATGCTCTGATGCTCATTATTACTCATTTTGCTTTATTTTATGGCTAAATATGAAAATAAGTTTATTACTCAAAGAAATATAAAGCAAATAAGGTGTAGGCCCATAAACATTTTAATAAATGCCACCCTATGACTCTAAAATTGCATAACACAATGATTATGAGTTGTCTTTAGAGGTTCTAAAACTTTGGAAATCTAAATGCAGTTTTGCTTTTAAATTCTCTCAAGTCATAAATACCGAAATCTTAAAACGGTAGTGAAATGCCAAAACTTGCACTCAAGACAGACAGGATGCAATGTATTTTTAAAACAATGTTTGATGGGCACCTGGGTGGCTCAGTTGGTTAATTGCCTTCGACTTAGGTCATCATCCCAGAGTCCCGGGATCGAGCCCTGCATTGGTCTCCCCACTCCGTGGGGAGTCTGCTTCTCCCTCTGCCTTTCTCCCCTCTCATGCTCTCACTCTCACATAAATAAATAAATTCTTTTTTTAAAAACCCCAATATTTGTCGAGCCCTATTTCTGCCACTTCAAATATCTGCAACCCCCAGAACATAAGATAGCTCCACACAAATTTTATCTCCTTGTTTGACCAAATAGAAAACAACTCAGGCATTTCCAAGAGTAAGTTTCTTGCAGTGGTTTTTTAAAAAAAATTGTCCTACTATAGATAAATTCCTATTGAAAACTCTTTTAATTTAACTTTATGTCTATCATTTACTAATTCACAATAAATCTGATACCAGATACATTGTCAGCGGCTAAGAGCAGCCAGATAGAAGCTAACAATACCACGTAGAAAATGAAAGGCCAGTTGGAACCCAAGCCCCTTCCTGCTTTGCACTGCTGAATTTGTACTGTCACGGGAGCCATGGGGATGCAGCTGTTCACACTATGATTTAACTCACATCCCAAAGGAAATGTGTTCACTTCTAAATGGTGCCAATGGACTTACCCAGGAAATTCTGAAGCTGCCTTTAACAGAAAGAGAAATTCACTATAACTTTAATGCCGAGGACACTGGTCTTGTCACTGTACTAGTCTAACGCACACACATCTATAATTCTACTTGCTTGTCTTGATTCTTACTGCTCCAGGATACATTTCCTGTCTCTGATCCCAAACGTATCTCTGCGCCTTATGCGTATGGGTGTGTGTTGTTTGGAAAAGTTATCCTTTCCAAAGTAACATTTGACCCCTGAAGTAAAGTGCTGAGCATTTTTTTGCATTCTCTACTGAAAGGTATTAGACAGCAGGTGAAACAGACATCTATTTTCACTACCGAGGTAACAAAAGGTTTCCTGAGGAGAGCAAGTGAGGTTGGGTCTGCAGAATTATACATGGAGCCTTTCTCCCTCTACAGATGCATAGAGGTCCCGAGAGATCTCTGTGTGCTTCTCCGGAATTCTGCCCTGCATGCTGATCGGCAGGCTCCACAAGGGTTCTCAGTGAAGAATCGAAACCCCAGGCTAAGAAAGATTCATTTCATGTAGTTTCAGCACGTAAACCTCATGCTGTAGTCCTTGGGAAGCGTGGGCTTGCAGAAAGGCATGTGTCCACGTGCGTGAAGAGGAAACAGCTATCCCCAGAGTTTTATTATTTTTTTAAATTTATTTAAAAAAATTTTTTTTCAAAGATTTTATTTCTTTATTTGAGAGAAAGTGAGAGAGCGTGAGAGAGAAGAAGGTCAGAGGGAGAAGCAGCCTCCCCGAATCACCAGAGTTTTAACTGATTGCCACAAGCATGAGTACCGTCATGCCCCACGACTGTGCAAGACAACCTTTACCGGTCAGCTGAATCCGGCCTGGCAGTGAGGGATAAATATGAACTGAGAGATTATGTGATCGAAAACAGGTTTGCAGGAAATGACAACGGTGTTTATAGTATTTAGTTAGATGTTTAATCACTTCTAGAGTCTGTAAAGAGCTATTGATCTGGTGATAGATACGGAATTATCTCTGAAAGCAAGCAATCAATCATAAAGCCCCTCATCCACGCCGTTGTGAAAGTGCCATAACCACCATACATTTGTCCCCAAAGTATTTGTTTCTGGCTGTCATAACTAAGTATGCAACAATGTGGACAGATGACATTCTAGATTCAGAGGTTAAAACAAACCATTGGAGATCACAGCTGTTCTCTAGTTCCAACGAGTTTTCATCTCTCCTTCTTCTCCCTGTCCTTTGAAAGACACAGCCTCCCAATTCTTTAGACTCGGACCCAGTTCACATTAGGAACATAGAAGATGTTTAAACATGTATGTACTTGATCTGCACCGCTCACTTACCAGATTTTGTTTTTTTGCAGCTAGAGAAACTGTGGGAAAGCTGAATAAATGCCTTAAGGCCATCCAGCTGGTGGGTGGCAGCAAAGACCAGATCCCAGGTTTCCTGGTTCTATCATAAAATTGGTGCTTTTAGCCACTGCACTATGCAGTTGTTTTTTCGTGGAAAATACTTTTAGGCCAGATAAAAACTTCCACAATCACAATAGAATCCTGGAGTTATATGGGAATATAGATATCATATAATCAAAAGTCCAAACACTTGAGTTATCCCTTGAACCACATTCCGAAGGGTTAATCACCCGGCGTCTGCCTGAAGAAAGCCCATGACAGGTGGTCATGACAAGTGGTCACTAGTGCACTGTTAGGTGGTTTTTTTTGAAAGACATACTATGTCTATTTATCAGAAAAAATCAATATTGACAGCAACACCAAAAAACCCTCAATAGTTCCAAAGTTTACTACTTCTGAATTTGACCTACAAATTCACTGTAGTAATAGTAATCATGTATCAAGTATAGTTTGGAAATTATCAAACCAATTTTACAATTGATATAGAAACACAAAGTAACAAGAACAGTTTAGGATCGTGGTGGATTAAATTAAGAAAAAAAAAAAGTATCTAGAATTTCCCTGAACAAATTTGAAGTCACCACCTTTTGGTGGTATGTGAAAAAAAAAATCCCCCCAAATCTGGGCCATATCTGATGTTAGAATTATTTAGAGACCACTTGAATTATTAGAAAGTTCATCCTTGTATTAAGCTGAAATCTTTCTCCTAGCAGCTCTTACTATTAGATACTATTTCTAACCTCTGGAGGAATACTGGATAGGTTTATTTCATTCACTAAGTGATGACATTATGTCCTATAACAAAAAATATGGAAGGGGAGGTAAAAACCTCCAATGCTCTAAGAATTTTGAATGTGCTATACACTAACTTGAAATCAAGTTGTATATAACTCCCTAAATAAAAATATCTGGGCTCCTATGCAATCAATTTCTCTCAATGAATATGGCACTAATTCATTCTGGAACAGAATATATGATTTGGTGTCATCTATTCCAGAAGCAGAGATCTTGGAGAATACTCGGGATTACAGTAGTTGAAACAGATGAAGTAACTTTAAATCTTCTAATGTCTGGCTCTTTCAAGCTTGCCAAGTCAGTTGAGCGTACTTATGCTTCAAGTTTTAAATTAACCATCTGTAAAATGGGAACAACTAGAAAGCAGTCTTCTGTTGTGTAAGCCTCTAGAAGTCCTTCAGCGACAGAAAGAACACAATCAAACAAAAATTATTTTACTTGAGGGACAGCCACTCCTTGGTCTTTTCAAGGAAATAATTTCATTATACAGTGTAGGTTGCAATTAATTTAGAAGTCGAGGAAATATTCAGCATTAGAAACACTGTATATAACACTTATCATCGACATGTTGATTTACTCATATGGCAAATATTCACACCAAAAGAGAACTTTAAATTTTCTGTGTTTTAAAAGGAAAACATCTCGTGGTGCCTGGGTGGCACAAACAACCAACTCTTGATTTCAGCTCAGGTCACGATCTCACGGTTATGAGATCAAACCCCGAGACTCTGCACTTGGTGTGGCGTCTGCTTGAGATTCTCTCTCTCCCTCTTCCTCTGCCCCTCCCTGCTGCTCTCTCTCTCCCTCTAAAGTAAATAAATAAATAAAATATTTTTAAAAAGTGAGACATCTCTTTGACTGCAAACAATTATATCCATTTTTTTTTTAAGATTTTATTTATTTTATTTGACAGAGAGAGAGATCACAAGTAGGCAGAGAGGCAGGCAGAGACAGAGGGGGAAGCAGGCTCCCTGCTGAGCAGAGAGCCCGATGCGGGACTCGATCCCAGGACACTGAGATCATGGCCTGAGCCGAAGGCAGTGGCTTAATCCACTGAGCCACCCAGGCGCCCCCAATTATATCCATTTAATATAAGCAAGAATTGGGATTCATATAATCATATAGCAACATTTTCACTTTGGATGACTTTTCTTTTTTTTTAACTGAGCAAATGAACTGCAGAAATGTAGTAAGCGATACTTCAAACAATAATGAGGTATCATTTTTCTTGCATTATCCAGCATCACTTATAGACAGGTTCAGTGTTAATTATAATTTCATGTTAATGTTTTCAAAAAGACAATGAGTTGGAAGAGTGGGGAACACTCATGGGGCAAGGATGCTACAAATTTTGTGCAAGAGTTTTCATTCACAGTTCCCAGAACCTAGTAAGGAATTGATTCATATGATTCATAATTAATTAATAAATTAATTAAACACATTAAGAAATTCAAAAAGTCTATTTGCATTCCCTGGACACAAAAGGGTAACTTAATTAAAGGCTTTAAAATTTGTAGGTATTTTTATTAATGTTTTAAAATCTCAACTAATTTCATAAAAATGATGGATTCAAAGTAATATATTGAGACTATTAAAACAAACTCTCAAAACCATTTTCCTGTTTTTGCTTGGAAAACAGGGTAGTAGTCACTGAAACAAGAAAAGTTACCAAGCTCTTACTTTGGGCCAGGCACTATTTTAATTGATTTGCATTAATTAACTCATTTAATCCCTGTACCAACCCTATGAGGAAGGTATGATTATCTGTAAAAACTGAGGGTCGTGAAGTTACTTACTTCTTCAGGGTCACAACCAGGAATTGGATTCGAATCTAGAAGACCTGCTCCGGGGTTCACCTTAGCCACTAGGCAATATTTCCTGTCAAGCATAAGGGTGCCTTGTTTGTAGCAGACTCTAACTCATTATTTTTCAACTCATCAGTCATAAATGGAAAGAATGGCTCACCAGGTACTGTGCCCCAAATGCAATGACATTTTTGATGGATTTCAGGATGACAGCCTGTGGCAAGGAAGCTCAGAATTCCAAGGTGCGCTTTGCTGTTCTTACTCTAACGGGGAGAGAGATTCAGGGAGGAGTTGGGCCTGTAACCCCAGGAGCAGGTATGTGGGCCAAACGAAGAAAATGTAACCACTCTGTGCTTCAGTCTCCTCATGTATAGAACAGGGAAGCTGAGGATGAAGGTGGTGGCGGTACCCAGGCTATACAGGGCTGATGTGAAGACTATGCATCTCATAGTCTTTACTCTTCATTGTACTAGCTACTACTGCATCACAGTAAATGCTCAGGAGGTCTTAGCTACTATTGTCTATTACTACAGCTCAGCTTCTTTGCCGACCCTCTTCTTAGAACGTGACCGAGTGAGGTGAGGACATCTTTTTATTCATTCGAGAAAGGGGTTATTTGGGCTGATTTGCCTATCTTGTAAAGGTTGAATCCAGTCCAATTGCTGCAAAAGGGGAATCTGTGTGAGGGTGTTCATTCTCATTAGCTGTTGTCAAGGCTTGCTAATTCCAGATTGTTCAGAGAACCAGGGAGAGTGAGGAGAATCACAGAATGCAAATTTTCATGTGCTAGATGCCCTTGAAAGTCCGCAATTCTGTTGCCTATTTCCTCTACCTAGCCCCAAACTCTGCTTCCAAAAGCATCGACTACAAGGAGGACACATCCTACATGGCTCCTAGTTGAGGAGGGCAAGTGAGCAAACGGCTCTCCGCCGTGCAATGAACTGGGGAGAACTGGGGAGCAAGATCCCCAGATGCCAGGGTTCGGACAGCCCATCACAGCTGCCTCATTCTTTCACCTCAACCCCCACAGGACATGCACAGCAAATAGACTTGGGGGATAAATTGTCCAGAGGATACTGTATTCCCTCTAAGGGATGCCTTTTTCCACAGGAGTAAAATTTCTGGATCGAATTAACATCAACCTTCTTAACTGCAAAATGCAAACAAGTAAAAAGAAAACATTAATCCCAGAGTAAACTCCACCTCTCAGATAGGTACACACCTGCCCTACCCCAGCTCTGCAATTACAAAAAATATATGGAATAATCTCTGTTCTAACTATATTCCCTGTATAATCAGAAATATATTTTTTAGCATGATGCCTTTTTCATCCTAGTCACTAGCATTTAGATGATAGGAGGCAAACAGATTTATGAGCATGACACAAAATTAACACTTAAAAGGCCAAAGAATGAGCAGTTGCTTTTTTCCTCAAAAAGAATCCAGAGAGGAAAATGGCCCAATGCATACACAGCGCGTATAGTTATAAAATGGAGACGCTGAGACACTGAGACTTTCCAGCACAATCTGACAGAGTAATGCCCAACACTTTCACTTTGCCTACCTGCTTGACTTTGCAGGCACACCTTCCTCTCAGAACCAGTGCTCTGTATGGTGCTGACCTTCCAAAACTAGTCCATAAGCCCTGGTTCTCTCTAGGCACTGAGGCAGTGAGATGCAGGGCGAGTGTCTGATTGTAGAGGCCTAGGTCTAGGCCTGCTTCTATAGTTTCCTACTCATGTGAATTGAGGTTAATTATTTAATCTCTCTGAACTTAAATAAGATCATCTATCAAGCATATACACTAAAACTTTTCTCGTAGGATTCTAGAAGATCAGAGATTCTAGTTGTAACCTATGATATGTTACCATATCATATGCACGTATAAAATGGTGGTCATTACTGTAAACACTGAATAGTGCACACAACTTATTACTTGAACTGTACCTAGCTTCTTAGTAGAACAATGGGCTTTTGTTGCTTTGTTTTTGTTTTAATGGGAAAAATTAAATTACAGAGCTCACTTTCAGGTGTTAGAGCATAATTCCTTTAACCTAAGATAGAAAGAATCTATCTTTTATTACAGCCCTAGACATTGGTTTCAGTAGAGGTAGTTGGGGTAAAGGGGACTGGGTTGTACACCAAAGAATGGGTAATTCCAGCAAAGTAGAGTCCTCCTGCAAGGCTGACTGCCCAACTTCCCCAGTATTCTAGGATATTTTATTTACTTATTTCCAAGTAAAACTGTTCCAGAACTCTTTTCTACATGACCTTCCATAAGATTCTTGAGGACAGGGGCGCCTGGGTGGCTCAGTGGTTTAAAGCCTCTGCCTTCGGCTCAGGTCATGATCCCAGGGTCCTGAGATCCAGCCCTGCATCAGGCTCTCTGCTCAGTAGGGAGCCTGCTTCTTCCTCTATTTCTCTCTGCCTGCCTCTCTGCCTACTTGTGATTTCTGTCTGTCAAATAAATAAATAAAATCTTAAAAAAACAAAACAAAACAAAACTCTGAGGGCAATTCTCTTCCATATTCTGGATTCCCTCACACAATCTCACCCATGGACACCATTTTCATGCTGCCGTGCTGTGTCTTTGACACAGGCCACAACCTCACTTCTTTCATTCCTAAGTATGATCTCGAAACACAAGTCAGAATATATAGGGGTAAGCTCAGCAGGGGGAAGGATACAGAATAGCACAAAACCAACTACATTTAAATATGAGACGTTGTACTTTAAACTTCTCCTGTGGGCAATGTGCTGTGATAGTTTTTAACTTGTCCTATCCTATCCTATGCCATTCTATTCTACTCTGTTTTAAAAATGCTGGAGCCACTACCAACCTAATGGGTCATGACTCAGGGTTAATTACACCATCCAAGATCCCTTATATCTATTCAATCTAGAATGGTCAGGTCACATCTATAGGGCCTTGATTTTCAAACCAAAATAGCTATTTGCCTGTAAAAAGTCAGATTATGCCATTCCTAGACTGTGAAACTAGATGGTCATTTAATTACTTAATAGATTTTTTTCTTCCTGTTATAGATATTATTTCATTTATTTTTATAGCAATGTTATGAGTTAGGTAGACAGATATTTATCATTCTGTATCTTTTAAAGATGAAGAAACTGAATCATAGACAAATTGAGTGATTTTTTTTTAAGGTCACTCAGATAGTGACAGCTTGTTTTAGAAGCCAGACTCATTTCCATCTCTTTTCTACCTGCTTATCAAAGAGTAGTACCATATCACCTAAATCTGAATGTCCTGGATGAATAGTAATTACTAAAAAGGTGCAGATCCCTGGCTCCACTCAGATCTCATAGACTCAGAATCTCTAGAGTTGGACATGGGAATATGCAACTTTAGAAAGGCCCCACAGACGGCTGGTATACACCAAAGGAAAAGGATCATTCCACTGAGACAGGGGTAGAGGGAGGAGGGAGATGGGGGAAGGGAGGGGGTGTTGAAAGGCAGAGAGAGGGAAAGGGGATGGGAGAGGCGGAAGGGAAGGGCAAGGAAGGGAAACAAAGGGAAGAGGAGGGAAGGGGAGAGGAATGTAAGAGAGAAATGTTAATACCATAATTCCTGGAGGCTTGAGTGAGGGTTTCACTGTTTTGTTTCAAAAGGATTTGAGAGAATATAGAAGTCATATGCAAAGGAACATTGTACAATTATAGGTAAAGCAAGAACAAAGATTGAGTAACAGAAGAGCTAAGCTGGCAGGAAAAGTCACTCAGCTTTGCATGGGACTCTAATTCTTCTAGCAACGAAAATCAATTAAAACAGTGTTTTGAAAACTTTTAAAATCTGACAGTATTAATTTGGTTCTAATTCTCCCAGCATCGGAGCAAAAGAGATGTCTGTTGCATTTTTATTTTCTAAGTCAGAACTCAAGGGAACTGCTTATACATACAAAGTGTAGAGAATGTCTACAAGTTCGGAAACCACTTTCATATCTCTTCCCCAACCCAGCATGATCCTATAACTGTAGTAACAACAGCAATTAAGTATCTACTACCCATCAAGCATGATAAAGAGGTCTTCCTATTTAATGTTCATGAACTCTTTTTTTTTTTTAAGATTTTATTTATTTATTTGACAGAGAGAGATCACAAGTAGGCAGAGAGGCAGGCAGAGAGAGAGAGAGGAGGAAGCAGGCTCCCTGCTGAGCAGAGAGCCCGATGTGGGACTCGATCCCAGGACCCTGAGATCATGACCTGAGCCGAAGGCAGCGGCTTAACCCACTGAGCCACCCAGGCACCCCGAATATTCATGAACTCTTAAGCTGCCTCCCCATCTTATGGGCAAGAAAATTTAAGGCTGGTGATCTTGTCCAAAGATTGAATACACAGCAAATGGCAAACTGGGCTTCAAAACCAGATCGTTCATCTCCAGAGCCTACACCCAGCTGACTCTCAAGTAAGTGAGTAATGAAATAACCATGACCTACAACAACAGTCCTACTGGGAAGGAGAACTAAAGCAAGGATGAGAAAATGGAGAGGAGGAATAGTCCGTGAGAAAACCAGAAACTGGGATGAATCGGCAGCTGTTTACCAGATAACGGACAACCCCTCTGCTGGGATGTAATTCCCTCTGAACCAATCCAGGCCGTATCTTATCTTTGGCTCCCGGTAACAAGCCTTCAGGGAATAGTCATGCTAACTGACAGAGGTTTGGATTTCTTTAAAAATATGAAAAAACTCAGTACCACCAGTTATAAAAGGGACTTTGTCATTATTAGAACTTTGATAGGTTCACAAATGAATCATCCCCACCAATCAATCCATTCGCTCGCATTAACTAGCTAGACAAACGAGTTGGACATCTTCACCTGAAAGAAAATCCTTTATCTTAGACAAACTGTACATTTAAAAAAAAAAAAAACCCTACTACTGTCTTCATGATAAATTTCTGAGACTTCTGTTCTATGTTCATTAGGTGTCTTTGAGGTTGACAGTTATGTTTGTGTGGATTTGAGCAGACTGACACATTTAAATTCTTGTTGTGTGATAATTAGCATGTTATGTAACTATATGAGGCCTTTTTTTTTTTTTTTTTTTTAATATGGATTGAAGGCTAGGGAGTTTCATACCCTTGTAAACTCAGTCTCCTTTCTCACAAATAAATTGGACTCCTGCATTTGTCTCACAAGCCTAAGACCTGAAAGATCTTATGCTACGCTGTTTGAGATTTTTGGTGTAAACCAGTAAGCCCTTCTGCAGCTATTAATACCTTATATATAAAAGCAATCTTATCTACAATGTTTTGTGCTATATACAATAGTATTTTTGTTAACTTTGAGTTATTCACATTAGACAAATACTTGCAATAATATATTCTCTGTGAAGCGCTTAGCACACAATACTTAGCACTTGGTAAGGCTAGAAATGGTTCTCCCCCTTCCTCCTTTCCAAACCTAGACCCTTCTCTATTGCGTAACCTCTGTGCTTCTCTTCCAGCCCATTTTCATACTGTCTTCCCCACATTGCCTTTATCTCCAAAGAGAAGACGGATGCCTTTTTGGCAAAGAAAGCTCAAAAGAGAAAATAATCTTTGTAATTATATTTGATAGGTACAAAAATGTGAAGCATTTTCTGTATTTGCTCTTTAGATAAAAATGGCTATGATCCCTGGTAGTCACATGAGTCACCAGACGAAAAAACACCCGATTCATTTCTATCTTAAAATGGTGGTGATTCTAAGCTCCGTGAGAGATCGGAATACAAAGTGAGCTGTAAAATGCGGACTCCCTCTGAAGATGACTCCTTGAGATGCTTTACATGATTAGATGTTAGGATCTATTCTGTGAAAGCGAAGGATGGTCTTCTGTAAGTGTCCGACTAGAAATAATTCTTCATTGTCTTTTGTGAGAGTCTGGTTTTGTCTCAGATGCTCTCTCTGTGTTCCAAGTACCATCCGAGGCTGCTTGCTTGCTTTTTTCTGTGTTGTTTTCAGTAAGATGAGCACCACAGTCAGAATGGCACCATGCGGCTGAAGCTGACACCAAGCACTTTTGGTGGTCCTCAGAAAACAGCCTCACTTTGTTCTGTGTTTAATGCCTAGGATGTAGACTCTGCCAGGGCACCTGCCATTTTATACAACTCTCTAATCTTCCTCTTTATTAGCTGTCTGGCAACATTATCACACTGGCTGCTCGGTTTAAATCTCGTTCACTCTGGTAATATAAAAAGACAAGAGAATGTCCCTGAAGATAGAAACTTAGTCTCTTGTACTGTAGACAGTTTTTTTTTTTCAATGTAATTTTCCTTGAAACAAAAATTCTTTTATACTTTCACAGGAAAAGAGAGTATGTCTTTGCCTTCTAAGTAAATATTTTGCATTACAATTGTCCAGATGTGCAAGATGCCTACTGAAGCTTTCTCTGGTTAATGACTAATCCTTTAGATCAGTTGTTTAAAAAAGCTCACGCTACAGTATATATTCTCATTCATTTACTTATTTATTTTATTCATTCAGACAACATTGATTCCTGCTGTGAATCACACAAGATGCTAGGTACCATGAATACCAAAAAGAATAGTGTGCTTTTGAGAAAACAAGTAGGGAAGATAAACTCATAAAGACATCAGTGAAAACACAACACAGTAGATGTTATGATAGAAGTAATAGCCAAATGTCCTGGAAATACAGGGATTTCTGTTTAGGCATGAATAGGGGAGTATAAGAAGATAGCACAGAGGAGGAAGAGATATTTGAATCCACTGTCAGTGTGTTCCAGAGAGGAATTAAGACAGAAGGACATTCGTAGGAGAGAAGACCTGAAGAGTTTAGTTTGGCTAGAACAAAAGGGAGTTTGGTAGGGAAGACCAGGACCAGAACATGGATATGTCACTTGGATCAGCATGTGAAAAGTTAACTGGAACTAATTAACTGCAATTAATTGCCCAGGTATCGGGTGGCCAACTGAAATATGGCTAAAAGCTAAGAGCTGCATCTGGGCTGCAGAGGCAGTCCCTGTAATACACAGTCATTACCAGAAAGCAAATCTACAACACCCTGTGACAGAAGATCCTGGGGCCATACTTTTGTCCTAAAAAGGAGCTCCAAAAGACCTGGGTAAAAGGTGATCACAGAGGTAGGAGGTGGGGAGCAAAAGGGGAGTTGTCAGGGCTTAGGAGAAAGCCAAGCTGGGGAACGGAGAGAGTAAAAGGAGGCCAGAGGAAGCTTCTCCAGCTACTGGGGGGTTTAGAGTAAAGAAAGATTAAGAACAAGGGTGAGGGGGTATAAAGCTCCACCTGCCATGAGTCTTTTTTGCTTTTCCCCCTCCTCTTCTTTCTATAGGAGCTATACCCGGTTTGAGGCTAGTCCGGAGACCTAGGAGGCAGGGAGAGAGGAGGAAAAGGAAAGGTGTCCCCAGGCGGAGGTCTGTGTGCCTGGGAAAGCACGTGGTCCATCGTACAATGCAAGTCCTGAACCAGACTTTTCCCACTAGAGCTGTGCTGCTTTCAGATGAGGTGCTGGAACTTTGCCCCTTACTGTTTATGGGGTCTCTGATCTTTTCACAATGTTAAATCTGGGGTCAAATTTGGCTCCAGTTGTTGTAATTCTTTACATTTTTCTTACTGCTTAAAGCAGTGAAAACCTGTTGTTTTCTCTTGTAGTCTCTGCAGCTACCCTACCCACTACAGCCTGCTTCCCCTGTGGTCTTTGCATTTCTGGAGTAGAAGCCAGGCATAGCATCATTCAGTTTATTAGGAAAAAGAACCTGAAACATAAACTGGTTGACCTCTCAGTGCTAGTGTTCCCTCCGTATTTAACCCCTGTTATATGATGGTCAGGCTATGTTTGAAAAACTACCGTAGGGGCACCAGGATAGCTCAGTTGGTTGAGCAGCAGACTCTTGGTTTTTGACCCAGGTCACAATCTCAGGGTTGTAAGATGAAGCCATGAGCCAGGGTCTGTGCTCAGTGGGGAGTCTGCTGAAGATTTTCTCTCTCCTTCTCCCTCTGCCCCTCCCCCAACTTGTTCTCTCTCACTTTTCCAAATAAATAAACAGATCTTAAAAAAAGAAAAGACTGCTATGGAGGAACTCACAAACTAACTGTGCTCCAGGACAGCCATGTTTTACAATAATGTTCCTCCTTCTTACATTGAGCTGGATATGTTTCTTTGAGTCTTCTGGTTTCTTATATTATCACTTGGAACCATAGGCTTGATCATATCTCTCTTCCCACATCGAATTTCTTTTGATATTTGAAAACAGCAAACAGGTTTCTCAGCCTCTTCAGAGGGAAATAATATGAACACTGGAGGACTCACTCATCAGATATTAAACTGGGATCATTCACCTGAATTAACTTCTTTATGAGAAGAATTAAAATGAAGCCCAGTATTTAAGCAAACAAATCAGAAAAAAAAAAACCAACAATAAAAGAGGAAATGAGGGGCGCCTGGGTGGCTCAGTCGTTAAGCGTCTGCCTTGGGCTCAGGTCATGATCCTGGGATTGAGCCCTGCATTGGGCTCCCTGCTTGGTGGGAAGCCTGCTTCTCCCTCTCCTACTCCCCCTGCTTGTGTTCCCTCTCTCGCTCTCTCTCTTTGTCAAATAAATAGTAAAATCTTAAAAAAAAAAAAAAAAAGAGGAGGAAATGATTTCCCCAAGTAAGTGGCAAGGCCAGGATTTAAAGCTAGAATAAATTACAAATTATGTTTAAAAATACATTTGGAGGGGAGAGGGGGGTTGGGAGAAGGGGGGTGGGGTTATGGACATTGGAGAGGGTATGTGTTATGGTGAGTGCTGTGAAGTGGGTAAACCTGGCGATTCACAGACCTGTACCACTGGGGATAAAAATATATTATATGTTTATAAAATAATATATATTTAGAGGCACCTGGGTGGCTCAATTGGTTAAGTGTCTGCCTTCAGCTCAGGTCGTGACCCCAGCGTCCTGGGGGACCCCAGGTCCTGAGCTCCCTGCTCAGTGGAGAACCTGCTTTCCCTCCTGCTCTCCCTCTGTCCCTCCCTCTGCTCATGCTCTCTCTCTCTCCCTTTCTCAAGTAGATGGATGGATAGATAGATAGACTCTTTAAAAATACACTTAAATTTACCTTTTAGTTTTATCAAGGTAATATAGCTTCATAGTTTACAAAACCACATAATGCTATACTATAATAACATACTAATAATAATCACCTGCCTTATCACTTCCTTCAATTAGAAGTGAGTCCATTGCTGCGTTCACTATGCATGCTGTCTCTGCCTAACAGCACTATTTCACTCATCCCCACCTTTACTGCTGAGCACGTGCACATACGTACATGTACTGTGCATGTATTATGCAGTCACACACAGAATCTATATAGCTAGGACAAGATCTGCCAACATTCCTATACGCTTAGCCTTTCTGCAGTCTGCTAATTCTGAATGAACGTCTTTTTGAGTAATTGGGCTTATTTATGTGGTATGTTAAGTTACTTGGAAAGCACTGTCAAGCCAGTAATGATAAGCCTTAGTTGCCTTAGCTTAATTTCTCTCATCAAAAGCCTGGAGTATATGCCAAGATAAAATCAGAAAAGTACAAGGGACAGAGGGAAGGTTTTAGGCAGAAAGACTAGGTGAAACTACAGTACAAAATGTTGGGGGGAAAAGCAGAGTGAGAGATGCGAAACAAAAACTGCAAGAACACGTGCTAAGGGGAATTCAATGGTTTGACAGGTGATAAGATTCGGATCACTGCATTGTGAAAGCACGGATCAAGGAAGGGAATTATGAAAATGGTTGCTGTGATTGATAAATCTGATCACCCTAAGTCGTCTTTGAAAGAGCCGAATGAACACTGGAATTTTTCTTTAATTAATAACCATCATCGAATCCGTGTTTCTTTGAATGACACTCACACAGAATTGGGGCAAAATAGGTAATTTACAGCCTTCTGCACTTGTGGGGTTCAAATCTAAACACAAAGCTCCCAAGGTGAAAATATTAAACATCCCTGACAGGGAAATAAGAGCTACATCCCATTTTCAAATACACAGGAAGGACAAAAGGAAATTAGATTCAGAATCTGTAATAAAAAGGAAATTAGTTTTTTTTTTTTTTACTTGTAGCCTTTCATAGGTATTAAAAAAAAAATTGAGTCCATTCTTAATACTTAGCTTCCGGACCCTCCTTGCTATTTGCTAAGGAGATAAACATACATTCATATTTTCAGTTGGTCCTCTCTTTCCTCTCTAGTACTTCTGATGGTTTAGGTTGCAAATCATTAAACCCAAGTTATCCCAGCTAAATGAAATGTTTAAATGATACTTTTTGATTGCCCCCCACTCATATTCTAATATACACACACACACACACACACACATATATACACACACACACACAAGTATGTACACATACATTCTAATACATATATATGTATACACACACACACACACACACACACACACACACTGGCAATGAGATGATTTTGATCTATTTATTATTTCTCCATTCCTGTAGCAGAGTTGGCAAAAACAGAACAAAAGGAAATTCACCCCAAACCCAACAATATTGTTTGTTCTCTGGTCCCCTTCAAGGAGTATGATTCCCACCCACCCCACCCCTGCCCCTGGTCTTCTACAAATGTCAGTGGAATTCAGTGAGCTGGAAGACAGGTAGGGGTTCAGTGTTCTTGACAAGGTTTAGAATAAAAATAAACTGCATGATATTTATTTAGGACCTTACAAATATGGTAAAAATACAAAGAAATAGTAGCCATAAGCTCTACCCTTATGGAATTCATGATATAGTCAGAGAAGTAAGATGATTTGAGAAGTGCCTAACAGTAGAAGAGATAACAGTTTTAGTCAACAGGATGGTATCATATGCAGTGTTTCAGCAATAGATTCCACCCCAAACAGAAGACCTTTCTATCTTCTTTATTAAGAAGTCTGGGATGATAAGGAAGGAATTAAGTGATGTGATTATAGTCTCTATTTTGTCACTAGTGAGCTAAAGGACTTAAAACAGTTGCTTAACCTTTGTGGGCCTGAATTTCATTATCTGAAGAAAAAAAAAGACTAAAAGGAATAATAGTTCAAGTATTTTTAGACCTAAAAATCTATAACTGTGACTCCTTTTCACAACTGTGACATGTGTATACCTATTGGGGCTGAATCAAGCCATCAAAAAGGCCTACATACAGGGTATATAAGTGACAATGTCCTTGGGATATTTTAGGGATAGACTGGATGTCACAGTAGATTCAAAAATGGGGCACTTCAATCAAATATATAAGTATTTCCTGGAGATGATTCTGAAAATCATCAATAATTTTTTTTCTATTTATTTCTCCTTAACGACTCTCCATCCACAAGATTGGAGGTCATTAAGTTTTACCATTTATCTGTGGAATCCAGTGTAGGGAGCATAATTTCATTTCAGCCAGTAATGTTTCAAACCCTATCATATGAGAACCGTTGTACAGAGCTACACTCTCCCTTCATCCAAGTGTATTATGTATAAATTTGGTTTTGAATCTTGCTAGCTCAGAGGCCAGATTAAGAATTTTTAGTAGGGGCTCCTGGGTGGCTCAGTGGGTTAAAACCTCTGCCTTCGGCTTGGGTCATGATCCCAGGGTCCTGGGATCTAGCCCTGCAGTGAGCCCCGCATCAAGCCTGCAGTGAGCCCCGTACTGGGCTCTCTGCTCAGCAGGGAGCCTGCTTCCCTTCCTCTCTCTCTGCCTACTTGTGATTTCTGTCAAATAAATAAATAAAATATTTAAAAAAATTAGTACTACCCTGCATTGCTTGGGGCAATTTCTATGAGACTAAATTGGAAATGTCATTTTCTCCAATGGTTCAGAAAGGGGTCTTTCCCTAAAGAAAGTCTAAGTTTAACATGTTTACATGCTTGCCAGAACATGTGTCAGAATGAATTCAGGAGCTTGACTGTGAAGTTGGCAAATTTCTCCCCCTTATGGCATCAGTCCAGTGGACTCTGGAGTCTGTTGCCTCTCCCAGGGAGTCGGAACAAGGTGGGATCTTTTCTCTCAGATCTCTTGCTTTGGGGCTCACCAGGAGCTCCAGAACCAAGAGGCTGCTGTTAGTTGAAGCCTGTATACTAGTGACCTGGTGTGAGGTCACTGGCTCTCTAATTGAGGGAAGGCTGACCTTCCTCATCTACCTTGATACATACGGACAATACATACAGACAACACTACGGAGCTCTCCAGGAGGAGGGGGCTCTAGTTTCATCCCTTCTATTGCTCTTCCACTGTGACTTTAGATTTCCTAACACTTCTACTACTGTGGAAGAAGGATTTACAACTTTTCCTCAGTATTTTCTCTTTCCCACCAATGTGCAGCCTCTCTTCTATCCGTCAGTCCTCACAGCATCATGAATGAAGGGACTCTGCACACAAAGGCACAGACAACACTCGTTTCTGGATGAGTAAGATTTAAAAGTCGGCACCAAACCTCTTCTTAGAAGCATTGACTCCTTTCTTGCTACTATAATTTCTCTTCTCCCCACAGCAACCACTTCAAATTACTTATTTCCCTCACTTTGGTGACATTTATCAAAATCTTATATTTGGGAAAAAAGTAGATGCAGTTGGTTACAACAAGATGTCACCGTTTGATGGGCAATCCCAGGTTACCCATATTTTCACATGGAACAAAGTTGACCATAGAATGAATAGATCTCTGATGGTGAAACATGAAAGATCAAGTCCATGAAAGAAGTTTAATCCACAGAAGTAAAGATGCTGCCTGTCTCTATAATAACATTTTACGATAATAGTCACGAAACAAAGTAATAATGGCGACTATCGTTTACTGCATTCTTACAATATGCCAATGTGATTTGTAAATACATCATCTCATTTATTCCCCAACAACTTTATGAGGTAAGCAATCCTTTTTTCTCTTATTTTGCAACTAGGGAAATCAAGTATTAGACTGGCTAATAAGTTCACCCAAAACACAAATAGTAGATGAGTAAACAGGATTCAGACCCAGGCAATCTGATTCTAGAGCCCAATTTCTCAACCATTATTCACTGTCTCCCAGTAAGTATTATAATTAAACAGATTGATGGCAGAGATAATTTAGACTATTTTAATTTAGGCTAGTTAAATTAAATTAGATCAGCAGACAGACACTAGAGTCCCTTCCCAATTATCACAGTTAAGTTTATGAAAGCACCCCTGATAGAGGAATTTTCTATTGAGGACCTCAGGACCTTATTTTTTTAAAAAATGTGTTATGGGAAATCAAAGATAGTAAAGGAATAATTGAGAAGTTCTTTTTAAAGTAAGTATTCTGAAAATTTAAAAAAAATTTACAAAGTAAAATAAGTATACTAATTGTTCATTAAAATGAAACAATAAAATAGCCCTCCAAGTTAAAACAATATTTACCCATCTTATTATAAGGATTATTCTACTATCAAATTTCCATTCACTAACAGTTGCTCAGCAGAAAATTTTCAGTCTCTGCTTCTCCTGAAGTCTGCTTCAATCTACCACTGCTGTTTTACGAAGAGCCAATCATGTGCATCTGGACTGCTTTGTTCATTTTTGAATTTCTAGTGTAACACACCTGTTCTTGGTCAGAGAGTCTTTAGATCACTGACAAGGTAAAAGAACTATTACACTAGATTTTGAGGAAGGATAGCTGGTATTTTGGACTACTGCATATAGATACACTTCTAAACTATACGATGATCACCTACATATACTAATGTATATCACAAAACTGAAGGACATTACACAATGCATCACTATGTAAAGAGAAGACTTCCTTATTACCACACTATTGATTTCGTTTTTGCCCCAGTTATTTGGGGGCTGAGCAATAGTATGGAAAGACTGCTCCTATATCAAATATAGCAAGCCAAATTGAAGATCTATGATAAGAGGTGAAGGTTTATTGCCAGAAACAGTGACAAGGGTTGGAAGCTGTGAAATTGAGAAAATGGTGAAGGTGAACCGAAGTATAGCTATTGAAAAATCGGATGGCAGGACTTCTGCACAATATGTAAGTAATAAGTATTCAGTGAAAAAAATGGAATGGTAATATAATGATAAAGGATTCTTGGTAAATGGATAAATAGATGGATGAGGTAGAAAAATATTGAATATTTCCAACTTTATAATTTTAACAAAGATTTAATCAGGGATAATATATGATTGCTATATTGTATTCTGTTACAACCTTTGTTGTACTTTTCCATCTATAAGTACAAAAAATAAAGACATAATGTCCTCTAATCACTATCTGTGAGATGCTAAGGACTTATTTTGCTCTGCTTCTTTTATACTGTTTCATATTAACAAGACATCTTAAAACATCATGAAAAGTACCAACCTTGAAAGCTGCATTTTGTTTTTCTCATCTCACCTAAAAAAATAAAAAGACAAGAAAAAAAAAAGAAATTTAAGTGAAAGCCAATTAAGGCAACACGACAGTAAAAAGAACATTAAAAAAAACAAATTTTACCCATTTTTCCTTGACAAAGGCGACACATTTAACTGTAAAGAGAGAAATACTCTGATAAAACTTTTTCTCCCCCAAATACTCTTTTTTAAAATGTTTTGTGCTTTTTGTACTTCATGATAGTTAGCTTTTTAAAATTTGGGGAGGCAAAGCAATTATCAATGACAATGAGAAAAAGTACAGAGGGGATGTTTAATAAAAATGATAAAACTAAATTGCATATAAGAAGAAAACATATAGGCAGCAATTAATCAACCCATGGAAATGTGCCATCATGATAAGAGTTTTTGATAAATTCAGACAAGGGTATTTTAAGAGGCTATTATAATTTACTCTCAGGTTTCTGTATTTCTCTTCTTGAATGCTGATTAGAACATAGGCTTTTGCTTCTTTTCCCTCTTTGCTTCCCCAATAATCTGTTCTCCCTTATGGACCAAGTGATTATTGTGTTGTTTATAATAACTGTTCTACATTCCTTATGGAAATTGTAATTATGATGCTGAATATTCAAACTGCAAGCCACTTTTCTCAGGGAAATTGTAATTATGATAATGCAGTATTTACCCAACCAATGTTTTCTAGTCATTGTTCTCTTTGAGGAATGAGGAGGTGAGAGAAAAAGCACTGAAATAAAACATCCTGTTGGGATCTCAGATACGTATTCTGGAAAAGCATAATAATAATCATAACAATAGCTGATAATTGCTATAGGGCAGGTGTGGTATAATCAGGCTGACATATATGGGACATACAAGCATATTACATGCAGGCGTATGTGAATTACATACATTTCTCAATTAACTTTCATACCAAGCTCATGAGGCAAGTCATATTACTATTCCAATTTTATAAGGCTCAGGTATATTGAGCAATTTACCTAACATCACACAGCTAGTAAATAGTAGAGTAAGGTTTAAACCCATATCCGTAAGACTTGTAAGTCTTTGTATGTCGAAAGCCTCTGTTTCATTCACTGGTGTCAGTGCACATTGGTAAACTGATTCACCGACAGTCTCCTTTTTCCAAAACCAGCATTTCTCAATTTCTGTGAAGTATAGTTGGCTTCTTGGCAGACAGATACTGACTATACCCCTTACTCCTAAAAAGTAGAATTTCTACCTTACCCCAAGAATGGAATAAACCTCTGTGCAGAGTGAAATTCAATGCCATCTTTTTTGAAGGGCAATTTGACATTATTCATTAAAATTAAAATTTTTTCATGCCCTCTGACCCAGCGGTTATATTTCTAGAATTTATGCTAGAAGTATACAAGTAGTCATCACAGCGTTGCTTTAAATAATGAAAACAGGGGCGCCTGGGTGGCTCAGCTGGTTAAGCTATTACCTTTGGCTCAGGTCATGATCCTAGAATCCTGGAATCGAGTCCCACATCGGGCTCCCTGCTCCTCGGGGAATCTGCTTCTCCCTCTGGCCCTCCCCCCTCTTGTGCTCTCTCTTAGTCTTTCTCAGATAAATAAAATCTTTAAAAATAAATAAATAGATAGATAAACAAATAAATAAGTAATGAAAGCCTATAGAAGAAGCCCGAATGTCCACTCTGTGATTCAATAGGATATTAAAGTTATTAAAAAGCAGGGTTACACAGTATGTGTCCTGGAAAAATGCCCATAAAACACTGTTAAGTTAAAACAGCAAGTTGTGAAATAGTATATATGATTTTACCATTGTTAAGTGCATATATTTATTTGTGTATATATAATATCTGATTTTACATAGAAGAAAATCTAGGAGAATAGATACCAAATACTTAAAGTAGTTGTCTTTTAGTAATAAGTTGAAGAGGGAACTTCTTCCCTACCATGATTAATGAATTCTCAGTGCTTGAAATGTTTATAGCGAACATGCATTTTTTTGATAAGCAGAAAACAAATTTTTAAAAATATAAAAAGACAGAATTAAGGACACCCCCAAATAAACACAGAATTATATTTATTTCAAAAAGAAGACAAACAAAACAAAGTAAAATCCAACGTCAATCACTGAAAAATCTCAGTAAGTGAGCCCTCAGGGAGGATGAGAACTGGGTCTCTCCTGACTCATCTGCCTGCCGTACTTCTACTTTGCCAGATCTCTGCAACCAGAGCCCCAAGCAAGGATGGAGACTCACTAGAAATCAGTAGTAACTGTTTAGGATTTTTTCAATATTAATAAGCAGTGACCAAGCACCTACCACATACAAGTACTTTACAGACGTGTTTTTAAATCTCATAATTGCAAGGCAGGTATTTTTACTTTTAGTTTTATAAATGAGGAAAATCATGATCACTGAAATTATTTATTTATCCAAATATTCTAAGTTGGCCTAAGTTCTCTCTCTCTTTCTTTTTTTAACTTGGGAAACTGACCAGCCTTGATCAAAGAAGAAACTAAGGTTAAAAAGAAGCTCAGAAACTAAATCAAAACGGGGAATAGAAGGCAAGAACAAAAATATATAGTGATTTTTTTTTTTAGCATACTACATTCTAGTCACTGACTTACCACCTTATGGAGCTTGAAGATTTCCAAGATCTGTTCTTAATTCTTTTCTAAGCTTTAATCTATGTCTGATACCCTGCCCAAGGGGTTCCTGTCCCCCTTCACATTCCTTTTTTAAGCCTTGGAATATACACTCTTGTTCTTTTAGTGGAACCCATTTATTTCATAAAGTCCACACAATGTGTATTTCTGTTCTCCGACATGTGGAAAGGTTGATGAGGTGTCCAACCTGCTAACAACAGGGGTCAATGCCAAGCCTCAATTTCAGCATTAGGCCTCAGGGAGAGCAACCATGCACTTGATGGAAATCTGATTATGACCCTGAACCTCTTCTACCTAAGATAGAGCAATGATTCATTTTTATGAAAACCGAAGCAAATTCCCAATATAGGTTTGCTTATTTGTCTGTAGGGCCTTGTTCAGCACCATGATCTGAGTGTTTGATACATAAGTACACGATACTGCATAATATTACCTCAGACCAGTAGAAATTCTTTGGACTTCAGCAGTGAACACATAATTAGGCAATCTATTCATCTTAAACATACTGCATGAACCAGAAGCCGCTGGCCTGATGGTCCAATGGAATGCACTTTTGACATGACAGCTTAAACACCAGTTTGAAGATCATATCTTGCAGTCATGGGGTGTCATTGAAAGGATCTGATAAATATTCCACATCAAGAACTTTCTTTGGTACTGCATCCCCAACAGACAGAATGAATACATGGGTCTAGGAACCAAGGGGAGGAAATAGAAGTGGTTAAACTTAGCATCACTCCCAGTAGCCTAACTGGAGAATTTGTTCTTTCTGTTTCCACAAATTTAGGTTCTGAGGATCCAGAGATTTTGATTTTCATTGAGAGGATGTTTCTATGAGAGGACAAAGTAGGAGTCTCAAACTTTAAAATGTATTTTGCATCCAATCACTTTGGGCATCCTATGCCAGCTGACTGGCAACAGGAAGTCGCCATACTGACAGGGCAACTGACTGATCATCAAGAAGAAGTAGAGCTACTGTCCTACCACGAGGGCAGGGAAGGATTTCTGATATCCAAGTGGTTCAGAGAACATTTCCTAGTATTTTCCTGCCTGTTTTTATAGTAAATGGACAATTACAGCAACCATGACCTAAGAAGGGGATGGTGAGGAGAGGTTCAGCCCCCTCAGTAACAGTCTGAGCCAGCCACAAGGTAAACCACATATATCAATATCTCAGTAGAGGAGCAGGCAGAGGAAGAAAGAATTCTAGAAGAGTAGTAGAAGAGAAAAGACAATAGGAAGACAGTAAGTATTAGTACTGTTGTGGCCTTGAGACTAGATGCACCAGCAGGGGCTATGGTGTGGGGACCATAGTGGGGTACTCTTCCTTTTGAAAGTTTTCTGAAAAAAGGTGACCTACTAAGGAATCCTGGAGAAGCTGCTCCAAGATGGTATAAACTTATTATAGGAAGCACGAAGAGCCAAATGTCACAAGAAGTAGACACAGTAGATGGTAGAGGTCATCACCCACATTCCCCTTCAGGACAAGGGAGTCATTTCCACAGCTGTCTCAAGTGTTGGTTTTTGATGGCTCAGAGCTGACTCCCTCTCTGGAGATTTTTCTCCTTCTACCAAAGGGCACTGACTCATCCAGATTATTGCCTCTCCCACAGGCAGCTCACATCCAACAACTCATCACTAAAGGAGTACAAAGCCCCAGCCCCCTTTTTTCTATCTTGGACAACTTCAACAATGTTGATCCAAGTACACTCCCCAACCAACTTCCTGCATAAAACACTTCCAGCTCAGAATCTTTCTCTCTCAGGAAAATTGACTTAAAGCAAGATTACAAAACCCAGAAGACATGGCACTGAACATTGAACACAGATACAACTGCCTGTAAAGCCCATATTGTATATATAATGTCTTCTTGTTTCCCATAAAGAACAGCTTAGAGGCTGGTATTCCTTAGCATCTGACTTTTGAATTCCACTCAGGTCACGACTAGGTTTGAAAGATCAAGATCCAGGTCAGGTTCCACACTCCACAGAAAGTCAGCTTGGGATTCTTTCTCTCCCTCTCCATTTGCCCCTCCCCCTGCTCATGCTCTCTGTTTCAAATAAATAAATAAATAAATATTTTTTTAAAGGCTTAATTTAATTTTCAACATATATTTGTTTAGGCAGGAAACACAGCCAATAATGCTATGTTTAAGTGTTACACAGTATCTATAATTTGCTTCCATTAGAATATTAAACTAATGTATTTATATCTCTTGAAATTCAGACTGAGTTAAATTAATAGACATACATACACATACATACTAACTTTTATTCTGTTAAAATATATATGTACATACATATGCATGTATGGTTATATATCTAGGTTATAAAACATATCTCAAAACTAATTCCCAGGTTAATTTGGCCCAAATCCCTAGTTTTGCTAGACTATTTTCAGAGCAATATGATACTTTTAACCATGCCATTTTTCTAGGAAAAAATTCCATACTTCTCTTTCTTTCTCAGAAAACTTAAAAGATTAGTTATGGAACAAGGACTTACATTTTTACCATAAATGTAAGGATTTTATCAGGCATGAAATGTAGTCAGAACGATTTACAGTCCAGTAAAATATTACTTTAGGCAGCTTTTATAATCAGAATACAGAAGTTACCTAATTCTATGCAGTTTTGAGAGAATGCTGTTAGGATTTTACAACCAGTGAAGAGTGCAATTCAGTGGTCACCACATCTCTCTAATCTCTTTTCTGGAAATCATTGTACCTCTTTGCTCTATTCCCAAAGAAATTTCACATCACCAATTCCTTTTTCTCGCTTACCAGCTCTTAATACTGGATCTAATCACTATGCCCTTCTGTCTAAAGATGGCATCACTGACATGAATTTACTCATATCATCTGGTCATTATACTTCACTAAGGGCTCCTCATGATAAATAAACCCAAGGCGTTAGATTGTATTCCTTTGACAGAAAACCGAGACAAGAAAATTGCAAGAAACATATTTAACCTGGCCACACGGAGGGAGAAAATAGTTGCTACATGTAGAAGAAGACTTTCTAGCTTTCGTTTTATCTTACTTGTCCTAGTTGGTAAATAAAATATACTATATTATTTTGTTGGGGGCTGGCTTTTGAGAAACTCTGAAACATCAAAGGGATGTGAAGAGTTTCAACTTGGGATAACTGGCATACTCCCACAGAAGCTGCATTATATATCCCATGTGGAGATGTGGGTCATTAAAGCAAAACAAGGAACACAGGAAAGATTTTAAGTGAAGCATGAAGCTAATGAATTTTTTTTTTAAACTAAGAAGTAGCAGGCTTTGTACAGTATACTCCATTCAGTGAGCTTTAAGTTAAAGACATCCAGGGTGCCTGGGTGGTTCAGTCAGTTAAGCCGTTTCCTTCAACTCAGGTCATGATCTCAGGGTCCTGGGATACAGTCCCTCATCCACCTCCCTGTTCAGTGGGTAATCTGCTTGTCTCTCTGACCCTCCCCAATTCATATGCTCTTTCTCTTCTCTCAAATAAATAAAAATTAAAAAAAAAAAAAGACATCCAGACTTCCAGAAACACCTTGACTAGACTATTGTTCACCTAACGATCAGTAATTCTGTAGAACTGTACAATCAGGCATTCTAAATTCATTCTGGGGTCATTCATTATTCTTAAGCAAATTCATTAATATGTTAACCTGTAAACTTCGGAAAGACAGCAACATGGACTTACAACAGTTCATTAATCATTATAATTGGGGTTATAGAAGACAAAGATGCTCACTACTTACTCACAAGGAGCTTGCCCTGACTTAGAATGCCAGTCCACCTGGCATCCTCTCAGACCTGCATCAGTAAAAGGCTCCTCAGTGCCTAGTGAGCAATATGTTTGGTTCAGAGAAGAGAGTCAGTTTTGCCCATGACATTCGGAACTAGTCTAGCTGAGTGACTTTCAGTACAGAAAGTGACACGTTACGCTACATTTTATATCACAGTAGTACATACGAAAACACAGACCAACAAACAGATAAAGACTTACAGACAAAGGCATGGGGTTGAGTTTGTAAGCCCAGGGTCTCTCCAGGACAGAGCCTATTGGTGGAAAACTGATGTTGCTAAGAATTTAATTTTGATACAGTTTTTCAAAGAATACCTAAAATTATTTAATTTTAAATTAAGTAAGAGTGAGAGGTTGGGGAAATGTCTTAATCTAGGGTGAATTATACAGAAACTGGCAGCAGGCTGGAGCCAAAGGCATGGTTTGGAGATAAGGAGGCAGTTTGTACGAACTGTTGAGGTGGCACCTGCAAGAGAGTGAATGCAGATTTGTTTGATGTTTGACAGAGATGGCAAAGAGAATCCAAGTTAACTAATGTGAAATCACACCTTCCTACCACTCTGGAGAAGCAATATGGTTAAAAAAGCACTGAGCAAGGAATCAGGAGGCCAGCCTTTAGTCTATTCTCTACCCCCAAATAGTTTTCTATTTCAGGGCAACATTTTTCCTTAACCTGTGGGACAAGTTAAGTCCCAAGAGGTAAGCTAAGCATAGGAAAGGTATACAGCTTGACTTCATCTAAGTAAGAGATAGCTAGTAGGGTGTATCCAAGCCAGCATCCCTGAAAGGGAACAAAAAGCATATTCAGAAATGTGAAACCTACGTGGAAAGACAAAGGAGAAGGAATAGAATCAAAATATGCACCAGAACCAAATGTCAGGGGATATATGGAAAACTGGATTAATCCCATGATAGCATATGTTTGGATATATGAGGTAGATCCCAGAGATCATACAGCACAGCAAGAAATGTGGATTTGTGTTGACTGTTCAGGAATCACATGGTGTATTTGTGGCCTGATGTCAAGGTGGACTGTAAGCACTGCGCAAAAGGCATGTCTCTCTCTCTTTCATGTGGTAAGTGGCACATGGTAAGCTCTCAACACATAACTTAGAATGAGTGAATGAATGCACATGTGACTAGAGGAGATAAAAGGGACAGAACTAAATGGGACAAATACAGCAAATAACTAAGTGATGCATTTGGTGAATATGGTTGGTCAAAAAAGCACTGGCCAAGGGATCAGGGAGCCAGGGTGTCATTATAGGTGCCTTATAATTTTTAAACTAGTCCTTAATATCATTTAGTCTTTTAAAATAAAATAAAGTCATACAATGAAAGATACGAGATTTTTTACTTGTTTCACCTCCTCCCCAAAAACCGCACTACTTGACACAGAATGATTTAGACAGGAATATAGGAAAAAAAGTATGACTTCTTTTTAAGGTTTTATTTATTTATTTGAGAGAAAGAGGGAAAGAGAGAGGAGGAACAGAAGGAAAGGGGGAGAATTTCAAGCACGTTCCCCCCTGAGAGGGGAGCCCAATACAGGGCTTGATTCCATGACCCAAGCTGAAATCAAAACTCAGACATTTAACCGACTGAGCCACCCAGGTGCCCCTAGAAGTATGACTTTGAATCAGTAGGAAATGTGATGTGTTTCCCACACATTGTAATGCTGTCTTAAGCTTTATTATTATACCTGCAGTATATAAAGGAAGGTAGGAAATGAACCTGCTTTTCTGATCAGTTGTCACATCAACAGAGAGCATTGCTTTGTTTTGGAAACCAGATTTTATAAGATGCACAAACAAATGGAACATAATCTGGGAAAAAGGCTAAGTTAGTAAAGAAATTCAAAATAAGGAATGGCTGAAGAAACTGAACATGATCAGAGGAAACACTCAAATTGTTTTGGAACATCTGAACAAGTCATAAAATTTTAGCTAGAGAGATTTCCAGTAACATGATGAAGAATACTAAAAACTGTCTCAAGATGGCTTTTATTGCCTTAAGACAGGGGCTGGCAAACTACAGGCTGCCAAAACCAGTCTTATTCTTTATATATTGTTGATGTCTGCTCTCTTGATATAGTAACAGAGATGAGCAGATTAGACAGAAACCATACAGCCTACAAATATATTTACTATGTGACCATTTACAGAAAAAGTTAGATGGCCAGTGCCTTGAGAGATAGACAACCATTCCTTCATTTATTAATTCATTTAGGAAACATGTTTCAAGCATATACAAGGACTCTAAAATGTACAAGACACTGATAAGATATAGATAAGACTTAGTAGGTACATTAGTCTAGGTACATACTTGTCACCAGACATAAATAAACTATGTGACCATTAACAGGACATTTTAGAGAGGAGAAAATCATGAAATAAATTATTAGACCCAATGACTACAAAGGCTTTCTTTCAAATGCAAAATTCTTTAAAAGGGGCAGTTTCGTGGAGGAAAAAGCCTTAAAAACATTGGTAAATGGAAACAGATGGAGAAGTAGGAAGTGAGGTTCCTTTAGGTACAGAGAAGAGTGAGTGCTCAGAGAATAAAACCAGTCAATTTGGATAAGCATACAGAGTAGGAGTGTAGAAACACAGAGGAGGTATGTCTGGAAAGACCAGAAGAACCACAGTGGGAAGGGTATTCTATAAGGCTTAATATTTCTCAGGTTATTTCAGACAATGGGAAGCTACAAAATTAAATCCTGGGTATATGGATTTGACAGTGGTATGTAGGATAAATTTGTGAAAAAGGAATAGTACAGGCTTAAAATAAGAAAAAACACAAAATCTACATACTGGTTGGGAAGAGAGAAGCAGAAGTGGATGTGTATTTCACATGAATGAGATATGTTGGGTCCATAGCAACTCGGGCTCTTCAAGCACAGGGAGCAGTGGCTAGGAATGACTGGGGCCTGTCCCTGACTGTCTATTTCTTTCTCAGGGCCAGAGGTTTCCTTTCTGTAAGACTCAAAGAGACACGGTAAAGTCCATCTTCAATACACAAAGAAGTCCAACCCTGGTGGGTAGAAAAGTATTGTCATTCAAAACAGGATGCCTGATAGTGATTATGGCTAGGTAGAATGTTGTTTGGAGTCTTAGAGGAGAAGCCATCACTTTTTTCAGGGTCCTAGTTAAAAGGCAACAATTGAATTCTACTTTAATTTCCCAGTTGACCCATTCATTCTTTAGAAGGATACTGTTTAGTCTCCATGTATTTGGGTTCTTTCCAAACTTCCTTTTGTGGTTGAGTTCTAGCTTTAGAGCATTGTGGTCTGAAAATATGCAGGGAATGATCCCAATCTTTTGATACCGGTTGAGTCCTGATTTAGGACCGAGGATGTGATCTATTCTGGAGAATGTTCCATGTGCACTAGAGAAGAATGTGTATTCTGTTGCTTTGGGATGAAATATTCTGAATATATCTGTGATGTCCATCTGGTCCACTGTGTCATTTAAGGCCTTTATTTCCTTGTTGATCTTTTGCTTGGATGACCTGTCCATTTCAGTGAGGGGAGTGTTAAAGTCCCCTACTATTATTGTATTATTGTTGATGTGTTTCTTTGATTTTGTTATTAATTGGTTTATATAGTTGGCTGCTCCCACATTGGGGGCATAGATATTTAAAATTGTTAAATCTTCTTGTTGGACAGACCCTTTGAGTATGATATAGTGTCCTTCCTCATCTCTTATTATAGTCTTAGGCTTAAAATCTAATTGATCTGATATAAGGATTGCCACTCCTGCTTTCTTCTGATGTCCATTAGCATGGTAAATTCTTTTCCACCCCCTCACTTTAAATCTGGAGGTGTCTTCGGGCTTAAAATGTGTTTCTTGGAGGCAACATATAGATGGGTTTTGTTTTTTTATCCATTCTGATACCCTGTGTCTTTTGACAGGGGCATTAAGCCCATTCACATTCAGGGTAACTATTGAGAGATATGAATTTAGTGCCATTGTATTGCCTGTAAGGTGACTGTTACTGTATATGGTCTCTGTTCCTTTCTGATCTACCACTTGTAGGCTCTCTCTTTGCTTAGAGGACCCCTTTCAATATTTCCTGTAGAGCTGGTTTGGTATTTGCAAATTCTTTCAGTTGTTGTTTGTCCTGGAAGCTTTTAATCTCTCCTTCTATTTTCAATGATAGCCTAGCTGGATATAGCATGCTCATGGATTGGAAGAATAAATATTGTGAAAATGTCTATGCTACCTAAAGCAATCTACACATTTAATGCAATTCCTATCAAAGTACCATCCATCTTTTTCAAAGAAATGGAACAAATAATTCTAAAATTTATATGGAACCAGAAAAGACCTCGAATAGCCAAAGGGATATTGAAAAAGAAAGCCAACGTTGGTGGCATCACAATTCCGGACGTCAAGCTCTATTACAAAGCTGTCATCATCAAGACAGCATGGTACTGGCACAAAAACAGACACATAGATCAATGGAACAGAATAGAGAGCCCAGAAATAGACCCTCAACTCTATGGTCAACTAATCTTCGACAAAGCAGGAAAGAATGTCCAATGGAAAAAAGACAGCCTTTTCAATAAATGGTGCTGGGAAAATTGGACAGCCACATGCAGAAAAATGAAATTGGACCATTTCCTTACACCACACACAAAAATAGACTCAAAATGGATGAAGGACCTCAATGTACGAAAGGAATCCATCAAAATCCTTGAGGAGAACACGGGCAGCAACCTCTTCGACCTCTGCCGCAGCAACATCTTCCTAGGAACAACGCAAAAGGCAAGGGAAGCAAGGGAAAAAATGAACTACTGGGATTTCATCAAGATCAAAAGCTTTTGCACAGCAAAGGAAACAGTTAACAAAATCAAAAGACAACTGACAGAATGGGAGAAGATATTTGCAAACGACATATCAGATAAAGGACTAGTGTCCAGAATCTATAAAGAACTTAGCAAACTCAACACCCAAAGAACAAATAATCCAATCAAGAAATGGGCAGAGGACATGAACAGACATTTCTGCAAAGAAGACATCCAGATGGCCAACAGACACATTAAAAAGTGCTCCATATCACTCGGCATCAGGGAAATACAAATCAAAACCACAATGAGATATCACCTCACACCAGTCAGAATGGCTAAAATCAACAAGTCAGGAAATGACAGATGCTGGCGAGGATGCGGAGAAAGGGGAACCCTCCTACACTGTTGGTGGGAATGCAAGCTGGTGCAGCCACTCTGGAAAACAGCATGGAGGTTCCTCAAAATGTTGAAAATAGAACTGCCCTATGACCCAGCAATTGCACTATTGGGTATTTACCCTAAAGATACAAATGTAGTGATCCAAAGGGACACATGCACCCGAATGTTTATAGCAGCAATGTCCACAATAGCCAAACTATGGAAAGAACCTAGATGTCCATCAACAGATGAATGGATCAAGAAGATGTGGTATATATACACAATGGAATACTATGCAGCCATCAAAAGAAATGAAATCTTGCCATTTGCAACAACATGGATGGAACTAGAGCGTATCATGCTTAGCGAAATAAGTCAAGCAGAGAAAGACAACTATCATATGATCTCCCTGATATGAGGAAGTGGTGATGCAACATGGAGGCTTAAGTGGGTAGAAGAAGAATAAATGAAACAAGATGGGATTGGGAGGGAGACAAACCATAAGTGACTCTTAATCTCACAAAACAAACTGAGGGTTGCCGGGGGGAGGGGGTTTGGGAGAAGGGGGTGGGATTATGGACATTGGGGAGGGTATGTGATTTGGTGAGTGCTGTGAAGTGTGTAAACCTGGTGATTCACAGACCTGTACCCCTGGGGATAAAAATAAATGTTTATAAAAAATAAAAAATTAAAAAAAAAAAAGGCAACAATTGAGAAATGAGTGTATCAAGTCCAGAAGGAAACAGCAGAGCAAAACAAACAACCTGAAGTTCAGCAGTAGAGTTTTGATTAACATGGTAGAAGTAGAAAAAAAAAATATGTGAGACTGTAAGTATTTGTATACAAAGGGCTGCAGCCCGTTGATTGGTGAGCTTGAGGTTATTAATGTATGATGTAATATAATTTGGAAGTGGGTGTGGTATGAATACAGATAACAGATCTCCCGGAATACTGGTACAGCCCATAGGATAATTGTAACTACTTTTGTGGGGAGCTCAAGTGTTTCAAGTGTCCAATTTGGGTTGGAGTGTACATGTATATATATCAAATATACAAAATGGTGCCTAAGTCTGAATGGGCGCCACCAAGAAGACAAATGGGCAGTAATCTTTTCAAAGATTATTATTATTGTTATTCCTAGATATAATTGTGGTTCTAAAAGGAAATCTTCATCTTCTGCCTGTAGTCTACTCAGTGGTGTTCAATGGAAGTGTTCAGCTTGCAGAAAGTCGGTTATATATTGACAAATGAGGAAATTACTTGGTTGGCCCATTATATTGCACTTCTAACCTAACCATCCTTTTGTAGAGAAGCCCAAAGCTGCAAATTTTAGGAAGATTTTTGGCCAAATCATTACAGCGCTGCCCTGTGGGTCAAAAGGCTCAGGCCATGATTCAGAGTTGTATATTTTATTTTTCCTTTAATTCACAGATGTTTGCATATTGTTATAGACACAGTGAGCATGTTGGAGGGACTGTATTGCAGTGAGAAGAGTGTCTTTGGATTCAGATGCACCTAGGCTGAATCCAAGCATTATTACTTATTAACTAGAAAACACTAGGGGAGATCCTTAACTTCTCTGAGCTCCAGTTCTCTTATCTATAAAATGAGAGTTACTGAGATTATAAAGATTGTGCCTGGCATTTATTAGACACAAAAGAAGTATCAGTTCCATTTCTTCTTCAATACTGTTTTTGATTATTAAACTATCTCAGCAAGTTGCATTTATCATCATGACATTCAAAATAGGAAAGCATTATTAGAACATCTCAAATGTCTAGTATTCAGACAAAGATATTCTCACATGGAATGCTTCACATGGAAAGATTCACATGAGGAAACTCATCAGATATGTCTTTGTAAAGCAATCACGTCAATAAATCATGTATTAAGTGAGTTTAGCTATCCACCTACACCGTATTATGGCCATTAATTGGTGTTCACTTATATTAAGGACAGACATAATATCCACGGGGAGAGTCAGCAGAATACCAACTAAATACATTTTATATTTTCTATGTTGTGTCTTAGCAATACTTAGAGCAAAGCCTTGAATCTCATGGGGCTCGTTCACATACAATCTGTGGCTCTTCCACACCTGAAACTCTCATATAGGAATACTGTAATTAAGTTCTATAGGCCACACAGTATTATTTAATAGGAAGTGCTAAAGCACAAAGGCATAATACTTGTTCTATTTTTAGATACCCTTGATAGGGGTCTTCAACTTGCTATGTGATCTTTGACAGGTTACTCGACCCTGTGGCTCATTTTCATGATCTGTAAAATGGGGATGGTAATAAATAGTACCCACCTCACTGGGCTGCTATGAGGATTAATTGGGAAACTGCTACAATTCAAGCACCTGATCACACTGGAATCGTGATTTTTTTCACACCTTTTTCCAAATATGATTTGTGGAGATGTATGACATATATGATGATTAGAACAAAAAGAAAAGGAATATTACTGTCAAAGGTGGTGGTTGTGGAGGTGGGGGTCTTTTCTGCCATAGAGCTGATCTTCCTCAAGCCCAATCCAGAACCAAGACCCTTGGTTCAAATCCTTCATTTGCACTTTATCACCTGTAGGATGAAACTCATTTGCTCTAGGATGTATGTGAGGCCCTTTGTAGGGCCTGTCTACCTTGCTGGAAGCGCTCGCTGCTTCATTTTTAAAGTTGAAATACCTGTCATAGATATCTAGTCTAATATCATACATCTCTACTCTTTTGTTAGAGCAGGATCTTGGGTTTCTGCTCTGCCTCTTGTCTTCATATATAGTTCCTTCTCTACCCAGCATGCTTTCTTCTCCCTTCTTGAATCTCCCATGAAACACTTTATAGTGTGGGAAGGTTTAGGAACGGAAGTCTAAACCCACTGGAAGGTCTCCAAGAAAGGCCAGCATGTTAAAGGCAGTAGAGACTCCTAGAGAGGGCTATGCATCCCAGACAGTGGGAAGTTAGGCTCTGCAGAAGATCCCACCTGGGAAGGAGGCGTCCATGCAGAGAATCTCTTAGCGCACAAAGCCATTAACACAAAGACTTTGGAGGTGAATGAAAAAAAAAGAGAGGTTTGTCACCTCACAGCCCCAACCACTAAATTAATGTTGAATGTTGATTTATGCTAATGACACTTAGTAATGTAATTCTCTGTAAGAGCATCTGTACAATATTTCAGATATTCCCAGAGGTGCTTAGAGAGAGGGAGTAAGTCAACCAGATAATATTGTGTGAAATTAATTAAACAGTGACTTTAATATAAGGAAGCTCTGAATTGGAAAATACATCTGTGTTGTATAAGCATTTTCTTCCAACACACCTGCAGTGTTTAGGTTTGCCTAGCATTCTTGTGGTAAAAGATTTTAGAATAGAAAAAGCTACAGTCTTATCCAAATGCATAAAAGGTTATTTGGCTTGTGGGCAGAATTACATCTATGGAAATTCTTTTGTGTATTTTCATATTCATTAAAATAAAACATTACACAATAGAACATGTAGAAATTTCCACATATTAAATTAGTGACAAAGAGTACTATAATACTTATTTCTATTTTAAACTGCTGTTAGATAATTTCAAAGGTATATTTAGATGAATTTTTTGAATTTAGTAATTTTTAATAATGTCGTAAGGAAATCTACCATCAAAATAAAAGCTAGAGAACTGACAGCATTTTCTTTCTCAATCCCGAACAAGTGATTCTCCTGAACCCATTTGCTCAAGCAAACAGCAATCTGAATTCCACATACATTATTCTCTTCCTTTCCATTATACATGGTGTTATATCTATAAGCATTCATATGGAAGGATATATATATTTATATATTGCATATATTTGTATACGAAAGTGCATTTATAATGTTCTTAATTTTAAAAAGTAATCACCTTGTATTTAATTATTTGGGCTTTTTCTCAGTTAGTTTTATTGTAGTTATGACATATTTGCACCTGCTTCTGCTTTTTAATTTATTTCAATCTGACATTCTATTCTACACTGTTTTTGAAAGGGAGAGAGTATAAGCATATGTGTTGTACACATGTGCAAACAGGATAGGAAAGGCAGGGAGAGGGATAACAGGGGAGGGAGAGAATCGTAAGTGCAATTCCACACCCAGCACAGAGCTGGATGCGGGGCCTAATCTCATGACCCGGAGATCATGACCTGAGCCAAAGTCAAGAGTCAGATACTCAGTCCACTGAGCTACCCAGGCACCCTCTGTTCTACACTTTTTAAAATAATAACCCTCTCCCTTTATTTTTTCCATTCTTTTTAAACAAACACATCATATTCATAGAATTCCACTCCTCAAACGTATCTGGTACAATCATTCTAGACTTTTAATCTTGTTTTAGTTTAAATATATTTTATCTTTCTCTTTGCTCTTAGTAATTTTTAAAATGAGTTTTTAATAAAGAATAAAAATAATTTTAAAACACCACATTCTCCTAAGACCTATCTAACTTCTTCTTCTTTAAATACTTCTTCTTCTTCTTTAAATACTTTATCCAAACTATTCCCAGTGTGGGTCTTTGGGAAATTTCAGAAGCTTTGTATAATAAAGTAAACCATCTCTTCACATTTAAATAACAGATGGATATCAAATTCTAGGTCTTAAGCACTTTGATTATTTAAAGTACTCCACTGTTTTCTTGCATCTAACATTGTAGTTGAAAAATCCATTAGTCTATAACTTTCTTTTTTGTTTTAAACTTTAATTCCAGTATAGTTAACACCTGGTGTTATATTAGTTTCAGATAAACAATATTGTGATCCAACAATTCTATAAGTTACTCAGTGATCATCAGGATAACTGTATTCTTAATCCATCACGTGTTTCTACCACCCCACAGCCCCTCTGGTAACCATCAGTTTGTTCTCTATAGTTAAGAGTCTGTTCCTTGGTTTGCTTCTCTCTCCTTTTGTTTTTCCTTGGATTGTTTATTTGTTTTTTAAATTCCACATATAAGTGAAATCATATAGTATTTATCTTTTCTGACTAGGTTTATTTTGCTTATCATTACACTCTCTAGCTCCACCCACATTGTTGCAAATGGAAAGATTAAATTTTTTATGGCTGAACAATATTCCATTCCATTAATGGGATATTCTATTACTCATCTTCCTTACCCATTCATCTGTTGATGGATACTTGGGCTGCTTCCATAATTTAGCTATTGCAAATAATGCTGCAATAAACACAGGGGTTCATGTATCCCTTTGAATTAGTGTTTTCGTATTTTATGGGCAAATATCCAGTAGTGCAATTACTGGATCATAGGATAGTTCCATTTTTAACTTTCTGAGGAACCTCCATACTGTTTTCCACAGTGGCTGCACCAGTTTGCACTCTCACCACCTTCCAAAGGGTTCCTATTTCTCCACGTCCTTGCCAACAGTTATTGATTCTAGCCATTCTGACAGATGCAAGGTGATATTTCACTATAGTTTTGTTTTGTACTTTCCTGATGAAGACTGATGTTGAGCATCTTCATGTGTCTGTTGGCCATCTGTATTTCTTTGGAGAAATGTCTGTTCATGTCTTCCACTTATTTTGAATTGGACTACTTTTTTTGGGGGGGTTGTTACGTTGTACAAGTTCTTTGTATATGTTGGATACTAGCCCTTTATCAGACATGTCCTTTGTAAATATCTTCTCCCATTTATTAGTTTGCTTTTTAGTTTTATTGTTTGCTTCACAGCACAGAAGCTTTTTATTTTCCTGTAGTCCCAATAGTTTATTTTTCCTGTTGTTTTCCTTGCTTGAGAAGACATATTTAGAAAGAAGTTGCTACACTCATAATCCAAACAGTCTGATTCTTGTTTCTTTTATGTGATCAATTTCCTCCTATTCATTCTTTCATTCAATTAATATTTATTAAATGCTTACTGCGTGCTATACTAAGTTAGGCAACATGGGTGTAGGAGAGGCAGAGCCACACATTCTTGAACGTCGCCCTCTAGTGGTACGCACTTAACACAGGCAAACGTGTTTTTAAGGCCAATTTTAATGGAGGCATTACCTTTCTTTTGTAATCTTAAAGGCTTGGTGCTCAGACTCTCTATACCTATACCATTTGCTTCACTTGATTTACTCCTTACCTCAGCTCCAAGTTCCTGTTATATTGTAATTAACCTCACCTGAAGTGATTTTAAAATTCACTTGATTTACCTAGATGAGATTTGTCTTTCTCATAGCTGTTAAAATGTTATACAGAAGTAAATTCACATAGAGGTTAATTTTATATAAGAGGAACTCATAATTGAGGGTTAGCAGGGAGGAATTGCTGTATTCAACCTCACACCTCTACTCTGAATTGAGAAATGTGGAGAAGGCGCAAATTCTGTTACACTTCATAATGCTGTTTTCCTCTTTCTAGACAAATAAAATTAGGCTTTGTGGCTGGGAAGAAGCTCGGTACAGCTTAGGGAAAATTATGAAGCAGAAGGAAATGAAGTGAACAAAAGATAAATATTCAAAATATAATCTTGCCCTGGAAGTCTCTAATGTACTAAATCCTCTCTGAATTGTGTTTCTTTCCATTAAAAAGCAGGATATGCTCACAGACAAATATTTATGCATGTGTTTCATTAACATACTTTTCTGGATAACCACAGCAAGGCTTAGCCATAGACACCGAGAAGCCAAAAGAAAAGGGACCCAGAGAGGAAAAAGGGGTAACAGTATTTATCAGGAAAAACTGCATATCCTTGGAAGCTGTGTGGACCTTGTTATTTTTTTTTTTAAGATTAATTTATTTATTTGAGAGTGAGAGAGAGCGTGTGCGCATTCATGCACGAGTTGGTGGGGTGGAGAGAGAGAATCCTTTAAGCAGACTCTCCACAGAGTTTGGAGCCCACTGGGGGCTTCCATCCCACCATCCCCCAGATCAGGGGGATGAGCCTAAAACAAGAGTCCATCACTCAAATGACTGAGTCACCCAGGCACCCCTATTTTTAATGAAATAATAGAATTCAACATATATCTTCTTCCAGAACGTCAATACTAAAATATTACAGCTCTGGGCCTTCTGGGAACTCAATCATGTTAGCAGCTAATCATCTTTGAGAGGAATATCAACAAGCATGAAGTGTCTTTTCTTCCAATTAAGGTAGACTTAATATTAAAAACCTTGCACATAACACAAATTTTGCACATAACACCTTGCACCTAATACATAGCTGACCTGACATATATCCCTCTGCTTGCCTGAGGAGCACCTGTTAGCAAGGATTTTCTCAAATATGCTGCAGCTCTCTTTTATAGGGGAAGGAAATACCATGTTCTCATAGCAATCAAGGACTTCCCAAGTTCATTGTGCAGATCTGATGGTGCCCTTTGAGACTGTGGTGCATTACAGAAGTCAGTGTTCTAGTTAGCACCTTCATTTGCTGCTAAAAGACACTAACTGCCTGAGAAAGAAGGATTTGTATATGCATGTGTATCCTTATTTCATTTTCCTCTGTTTTGTATTTCCTTAAAATTGCACATATCCTCTTCCCAATCACAGCAACTAAATATATATAATATATATATAAAATAATTACAATAATTACAAAGGAAGTATATTTAAATAATTACAAAGGAAGATCAAACAAATATACATGCCAGTGAATAATTCTAAAACTGAAGGAAAACTTTTGTATTGGTCAATGTCATTTCAATAAAGATGATAAGGTCTGTAAATAAAAAAAAAATACTATAATGTGTTCTAGCACACATTCTTCGACACAGGGTTTTGAATTTTAAAAACAAACTACTCTAAGTAGTTTCTTTGTAAGGTAAGGGTTTCTTAGAAAATTTGTGAGCATGAATACCTGGGAAAGGCATTAACAAAATAATTATTTGATTTCAACCAAGATAAAGGGAAACAGGAAGCCTTTGCACTTTATATGGGAATAAGAAGAATATCAAACAAGTTTTAAGTCTACAGAGCTTAGAAATTTTTTTAAAGACTTTTATTTTATTTATTTGACAGACAAGAGATCACAAGTAGGCAGAGAGGCAGGCAGAGAGAGAGGAGGAAGCAGGCTCCCTGCTGAGCAGAGAGGCCGATGCGGGACTCGATCCCAGGATCCTGGGATCATGACCTGAGCCAAAGGCAGAGGCTCAACCCACTGAGCCACCCAGGCACCCCAAGCTTAGAAATTTTTAAAATTAAATATTGAATTCATAGTAAGGATGCTTATAAACGTTGTCTTGGGGTAAATAGTTACACTACAAGGATCATGGTGTACCCACCACTTGGCGTAAGTAATAAAAGAAGCCCAATAGCTTAAGGTTCTCACTGATCCATCATTGATACTGGCTACTATCCTTGCTGCCTCCAAAGGTAAATCCATTCACCAAATTTAGTTATTTTTATCATTCTCTCACTACTCTTCAGTCTTACCATGCTGGTAAATACCCTGAAACATACCATTCTACTTTGCAAATTTTTTGAAGTTCATGTAACTAGACTTCCTTTTTTTTTCTCTTCTGTCGGTGTTATGTCATTAAGATAGATTCATGCTGTTTTGTGCAGCCATTGTTTAGTCAGTCGTGTTGGAGAGTATGGCATGATGTGAATATACCACATTTCCCCACTTCATTCCACTGTTGATAGGCATTTGGGATTCTCCTAGCATTTCGTAATTTTAACCAATTGCTGTTGTTAACATTCACATGTGTGTCTTCTGGTTCAAGATTCTGGGACACAGAAGCAATAGTTTTCCTAGGGTTCACAGCTAGGAGTGGAACTGCTGAGCAACAGGGGTATGCAAATATTCAACTTTACCGTAATAGGCTAAACTGCTTTCTAAATCTGTTTATTTGAACTATGGACTTCAAAATTTTTTTGTTTGTTCTACATTTTTGCCAAGCCTTAATATTACAAGACTTTTAATTTTTGCCAATTATGTATCTCACTCTTGACTTTAATGTATCTCTCTTCTGGGTTTTTAATGAAGTTGATGATATATGAATTCTCATTTGTGATATGCCTCTTGAAGGTGTTTCTTGTGTACTTTGTGGGTTTTTTTTTTTTTTTCACTCTGTGTGCATTTTTCTTGAAGCTTTATCTGTGGAAATTCTTTGATGCCTGAGCCAAATGTTGATTCACTCAAATACATTTGCATTTTCTCCTGCTACTTATTTAGAAGTTTATCGAGCTGCAACAGCTTAAAACTAAACATTTGGTTTGAGAGTTTGTTTGGATCCCCCAAGTAGAATTAATTCAGGCTGTAAACTATACATGAGGGTCTATTGTGGTTACTCAGATTCTTGGAAAAAAATTTTTTTCTTCATTCAGTGTCAAGGATCAGGGAAAGCAATTACTCACTACTTCCTGGAGGGTAGAGGGCCTGTTGGCAATTCACCTTAAAGCAAACGTGCAGCCATTTAAGTTCCCAGCTTTTCCTGAGCATGACAGTTATGGCACAGAGGCTTATTCCTGACCCGTAGACATCAGCATTCCCAACTTTTGCCCCATTTCCTAGAGAGTAGCATAGTCAACCCCACTCAGTAACACATCACCAAGCAAGGAACCTCATCGTGTTCCTAGAGAACGAAGAAATCAAGGATCTCAGTTTCACACACACACACACACACACACACACACACACACACATTAAACTTCAATGTGATAAATGCACTTGGAATTTGCACTTGGAAAACCTAGAGACAATGTTAAATTCAATAGAAATCTAAGAGTTTATTGTTTATTGTGTAGCTGAATAATGTTTTTATTTTGAATTACATATGGAGGGCACCATACATTTCTGAGTTTGGAGGAAATGAAATCTTAATCTAGCCCCTTGCCTCATGTTCTACATTCCATAATTTCCTTTCTCCCTCCCTGTGTCAAAGTTTGGACCATGGCTAAGTTGCCTTGAGTTAAGTTGCTAAATCACATAGAAAATATCTTTGCGATCTGGAAAAAGGATGTCTTTTGTAACTGAACAATCTGTTGCCTCTTTTTATTAGACTCAAACTCAATTTTTATAGCCTGATGAGACATTTTACTAATAACAGTTACCAATTTTTTTTTTTTAGAGTGCCTACTATCTGCCAGACAATATGTTTGTGTGCTCTACATATTAATCGAATGCTTGCAACTCTTCCCGATGTCCCAAGATTACCCAGGCTAGTAAATGCCTCAGGTATATTCTATATCGGGTCACTCTTCCGGAGTTACTCCCTTACACTCCATGATACTGCCACACACTGTGAGCAAGTAGCCTCCCCATTGTTCAAATCCAGGAAACGACTACAAAATTAAACTATTTCTTTCATAGTTTTTGAATTGTTTGGCCAATAACAATGAAAGAACCTTTTATTGTGAACTCTTAATTCACATCCATACAAAATGGGTGTTTACCCTGAAGTTTTGCATTATTTAATGATTATTTAGTTAAATCACCTTGTGTATCAAGCTATCAAGTATGGAACAGCTGATTTTCTAGCTTCCATGTTTATGAATAGCTTCCATTACTCTCCTGCTATTAAATTGTTGATACATGCACACAAAATAGGAAAAGGTTTCCTTTGAATGCCACATAAAGGAAAAAACTGATTTAAAAAAAATCACCTTTACAAAGGAGTTTGTGATCACATCCCACTAGACCTTGATATATACATAAGTCTGCTATCCCCCAAACTTGCTCATGTTGTAGTTTCCTGTAAAATGGGGATAAGACACATTTAACTTCTCTCAGGTAGAAACGATTTAATGAAGACATGAATGCAATGTAATTTGGTTTCTTTGGAGCTAAGAATTTTATAAACAAAAGGCATTATCATGATGCTCTTGTTATTATTCACTTGTGCTATAAAAACCTCCCAAATGCAGCCAAAGTATGAAAAAAAAAAATCCAACCGTCTCCTTGAAAAAGCTTTTATCTTCTTTGCTCTTCTATCTTAGAAGCATTAGCTTAAAAAATGTCTGATATACCTGACAAGTCAGAAAGAACTATTGTTACCGATGGAAAAGTCATCTATACGCAGGTCCTGATCCAACAATACAGAACTCCCAGACATGAAAAACGACTAAAACATAGATGCGGGTAATTGTCAGAATAATTCTGACTCATCTTTAGTTTGCTTGCTTATTGACCCATTAACTTAAATCTGTCTTTTTTTTTCTTCAAATCAAGTTTATGCTGGTATAATTTATGCACAATGTAATTCACACAGTGTAACTGTAAAAATCAGTGAACCGTGACAGATTTGTAAATCCAAATAATCACTACCACACCAATCAAGACATAGAACATTCTCATCTCATCAGAAAGTTCCCTCACGCTCGTTTACCCAGACCCAGTTTTAACTCATTAGAAATGAGATCTTATATTCAAGGATAATAATTATCTTTGATTCAAAAATCTAGTGCCTGGATTCCTGCCAAAGAGATGGAGATTTTGGCAGTTGGAATCATGTGTTTTTCTATTATTTATGAGTTATCATTTCCTCAGAAAGTCTTTCCCCATCTAAAGGCCTTTTTATTCCCTCTTGTCATACTCCACTTTTGCCCTTTATTCCTCTTATGACAATGTATCATTATTTATTTCTTGGGGTGTGTGTGTGTGTGAATATGTGTGTGAGTCTATGTGTATTTAATGTTTATATCACTTCCTAGACTTGAGATTTTCCACAAATAGGAATCATGTTTTGTTTTGTTTTGTCTTTTATTGCTGGCATGTTCTTTTTTTTTTTTTTTTTAAGAATTTATTTATGTACTTGAGAGAGAGAGAGAGAATCAGAGGGAGAAGCAGACTCCCTGCTGTGCAGGGAGCCCGATGCGGGACTCGATCCTGAGACTCCAGGATCATGACCCGAGCCAAAGGCAGTCACTTAACCAACTGAGCCACCCAGGCACCCCTGCTGGCATGTTCTATATAATGACTGGCACTTTCCTGGCACATGCAATAACTCAGTAATTATTTTTGAATACACTAGTTAATAGCTAATTCATTTATACAATATTTGTGAAGTAACTACTATAGGGAAAGGGACTGCATTGTATTCAAGAGATAAGGGTGGAGAAGAATGCTTAATAAGGAGACCCCACTTAAGTTGAATCCATGATTATGTTTCTATAAAATAACACCTCGATTATTACTATCTTAAGTCAATTAAGATATTTGCTCTTTTAATTAGGGTTCGGGGAGCCTGGGTGGCTCTATTGGTTAAGTGTCTGCCTTAGGCTCAGGTCATGATCCCAGGGTCCTAGAATTGAGTCCAACTTCAGGCTCCCTGCTCAGAGGGGAGTCTGCCTCTTCCTCTTCCTCTGTTGCTCCTCCTGTTTGTGTTCTCTTGCTCTGTTTGTCAAATAAATAAATAAAATCTTAAAAAAAAAATAGGATTCAGCTGAAAACATGTATGAGGGAAGAAGAGCTACTCTTTGAGATAGAGTCATACTATACATTCAACTCATTTTGGGAAAAACTGGCATTGGAGTCAGATACTCCTGGGTCCTATCTGTGCTATTCACTAGCTGTTAGTCTACTTAGTCCTAGCATCTCTCTGACCTATGATTTCTACACTTACAGGGTAGAGATAATAATAGTTTAGCCTCATATGGATGGTGTAAGGTTAAACAGTTTGTAAATGAGGGTTTATGTTATCTAAAGAGGAGAGAATAATAGGTAGCCAGTATTTGATTCTCAAGTGCACATTTTTGGAATGAAGTTTCGATAGATTAAGCATAAACATTGGTGTCAGGAAACATTTTTGGAATAAAGTTTCAATAGATGAAGCATAAACATTGGTGTCAGAAAAAAGCAGTTCAAATCTCAATCCTACTATGGGCAAGAACTGTGACCCTGGCTAAAGCAACATCTCACGCCTCAATTTCATCATCTCTAAAATAGGAATCATCACAGTTACGTTATAGGATTGATGTGGAAAGACTCAGTGTTTATAAAATGCCCAGCGACTGCCATCTAGGAGGAGCTCAGTAAAAAGAGTTAGTACAACTATGCTCTTATTGTTAAGCTCTCACTGAATGCAAGGTACATAGGTGAGGTGCTTGACATGTATTCATTTGAGAATAATTCAAAAGTGGTCACAGATATGCCTAATCTAGAAAAAGATTTTTAAATATTCATTTGTCAGAGAGAGGGGGAAAGAGAGAGCATACGTATGAGCAAGCACAAACAGGGGGAGTGGCAGGCCAAGGAAGAAACAGACTCCCATTGAGGAGGGAGCCCAATGAGGGGCTCCACCCCAGGGCCCTGGGATCATGACCTAAGCCAAAGGCAGATATTTAAACAAAAGAGCCACCAAGCACCCCTCTAGAAAATTTTAATTATTGAAAACTTTATTCCAAAAATGTGCACTTGAGAATCAAATACAAAACTCTATAGTGCGTCATTTTCTATTAATTCAGAGCAGAATAGCAACACAATGGAATGATTACAACTGTATTCAGGAGAAAAATGTGGATTTGACTACTAGAATTTAAATGACTAGCTTAACAAATTCTTTTTTTTCAACTCTAGATGTAGGTAACATTCACCCAAAGAATAAAATCGTGAATGGTGGTGAGGGAGAATATATCATAAGACAAATCTTAATTTTTAAATACAACTTTATGAGGAAGCCATTTGGCCAATGAATTGCTCATAAAAAGTTTGAGATTAAAACTTTGCCTGAAATTAAGAGGCAGCAAGTAGCTGAACCAGTATTTGAACTCTAGACTATCTATTCCATTGTTTGCCTTCTTTTATTGAGTATTTCTTTTATCTGTTCTGCATCTGCTGTGTGGCAGGTACTCTCCGAAGGACTGGGGAACCAGCAATGAACAAAGTACAAACAACAGAACTAAACGGCAACCTTCAGAATGAGAAAAGATATTTGCAGAAGACATATCTGACAAATCTATAAAGAACTTTTCAAACTCAGCACCTCAAAAAACAAATAATCCAGTTAAGAAATGGGTGGAAGACATGAATAGACATTTTACCAAAGAAGGTATATAGATGGCCAACAGACACATAAAAGATGCTCAACATCACTCATTATCAGAGAAATAAAAATCAGAAGTTAAATGAGATATTACTCCACACCAGTCAAATGGCTAAAATTAACAACACAGGAAACAACAGATGTTGGTGAGAGTGCAGAGAAAGGGGAACCTGTTGCGCTGTTGGCAGGAATGCAAACTGGTGCAGCTACTCTGGAAAACAGTATGGAGTTTTCTCAGAAAGTTAAAAATAAATCTCTACCTATGAACCAGAAATTGCACTACTAGGTATTTACCCAAAGGGTACAAAAATACTGATTTGAAGGGACACATGTACCCAGATGATTAGAGCAGCATTATGTATAATAACCAAATTATTGAAAGAACCCAAATGTCCACTGACTGATGTGCATGGAGCTAGAGTGTATTATGCTAAGCAAAAGAAGTCAGTCAGAGAAAGACAAATACCCTGTGATTTCACTCAAAAGTGTAACTTAAGAAACAAAATGTATGAACATCAGGGGAAAAAGACAGGCAGATCATGAAACAGACTCTTAACTCTAGAGAACTGGGGTTTCCTGGAGGGGTTGTGGGTAGAGGATAGGTTAAATGGGTGATGGGTTTTAAGGACAGCACTTGAGATGATCACTGGGTATTTATGTAGGTGATGAAGTCACAAAATTCTACTACTGGAACTGATATTACACTATATGTTAACTAACTGGAATTTAAACAAAAACTTAAAAAAAAAAAAAACCCAAAGCACAAATATTACCCTCATGTAGTTCACATTCTAGAATATAGGATAAGAAAGCCAATATTTAGTAGAGCACACTTCTCTTATTATCTCCTTTAGTCCTTACAGTATTCTGAGAGTTCAGCAGCAAATACTATCCCCATTTCATAGATAAGGAAACTGAGGTTTAAAGTGGGTTACTAAGCTAGCAAACTGAATAGCTATGACTGGAGCCTACATCTTCTTTCTCAAGATCTAGTATCTTGCTGAGTGAAAAATCAATGGAAACCTTGAATTTTACCCTTAAGGTAGAGGAAGAAATAATCATATTAACAGCAATAGAGTGAAATACTCAAAATGGAAGGGAATAGTGGTTGGTAACAAAACACAAATAAAGAGCTACAGAGTAGTATACAAGGCAAGATCAACAGTCACACCCTCATCCCTAGCAAACACCATATAGTGATTAAGGGGAGTTGGCACATACATGTCCTATGACCCGTGGGTGGGACAGCTCTGAGGAAAGGGTTCCCATGCTATCTGTTAGAGTTCCCCATCAGGATTCAGCTCCGTTATCAGGATGGCTAAGTTAGTTGATACATCCTTTACTGACTCCTGTCTTTCCCTGTCTCACTCCTCAAACCCATACTAATGATTCTTGGCACTAACTCCGGAATAAATTCTCTATAGTAAAATCTTTGCACCGCATTTTCTGGAGGAATCAAGAGTAAGACACGAATTGATTTGCCACAGTGAGTGCCCGGACAGTAGCTTTAGAATGAATGAGTCTATGTCAAAGCCATATCTGATATTCAAAAATCTCTTGCCAATGAAATGTTTCACAATGCATACAGTCTATGAACCACTCTCAACTGGGCCTTTTGCCTTTAAGGACTTCGCTGTAAGTATTCTCTAATCTGAATGCACTCAGGATATGAAATGTAGTTTTTGCTACAAATCCAATGGGGATTGTTTTTTCCATCAACAAAACAGAGTCGGAGCACAGTAAAGAAGGTCTGTCTGCCCCTCCTCTCTCCACTGCCCTCCCACCAATGTTTCCTCTCTCTCCTCCAGCTCTTCCTATATTCCTGCCTTTCTTCCCCTTTCCTCCCTCATTTCTTCCTTCCTTCCTTTACTCCTACAGTAAATATAATCTTACCAAAATCATAGCCCCTTGGGAAAAAGATTCTTTTTAGTTAAGAAGGTAGGCAAGACAAAGAAAGCTGATTAATATCATCTTTCCTCCCTCGATGTCTTTTGTTTTTCTAAACCTCTCCGAAGATTTATGGAGGTAGATAGAGGTACCAAGTAAGAAAAAAATTATTAGTATTGAGCTGTACCTAGAGCTCTTTTTTATTACCCAATACAATACACATAGATTCTTATTAAGAAAGAAAATCCTCTGTGAAGCAAATAATCCATTTCATTTTCCAAATGAGCACAGTGTAGGTAAAAAAAAAAAAAAAAAAAAAAAAAAAAAAAGAACAGAATTAACAATAGAATTCTCAGCCCAAACCCCTTGTCATTTCCTTCTTTAGGAAAATGAACACAGGTGGAGAATGTATTAATTTCATTACAAGGTAGAAAAACTAAGCTCACCCCGTCTTTTTGTATTTAACTCCCAATTGGCATAAGGCCACTGCTGTCTCATTCATTAGATTATCAGAGCTCAAACAACCACCTATCTTGGCAACTGGGAACAGAACTTACTTTCTTATTTTATTAAAAACAGAATCACTGGCACAAGAAACAAAACTAACACGGACTTCATAACATCAGTCCCGGCCCATCATCACAAGTAACTGCCCAAATGAAGCACACAGATGAAAGCCCTTGCATTCTATTCCCTGAAGGAAGCTCTATAATCACAAAATGAGACAGGTCAATGTCGGGCTCATTAGGAACAAAGGACATAAAAAATAGTCAAATATGCGTATAATATATCAATGACAAACCTTATCAATTAAATTCAATGTGAGATGTGCTGGAAAATATCACTTTATTAATTGCAATATTACCGCAAATCAACATTCTTTCTCTTTTTCAATGCCAATATATTAGAAGATTATAAGAAAAAAAAATGTTTTAATTGCCAAGAAAGTCGATTATGTTACACAAGTACATTTCAAAAGCATTTCATCTCTTATACTGCACTAAAGGCCAAAGATATGGACGCAAACCCATCTCTACAAGGACAGAAGTGAAATAAAACTTAGGTCCATGATGAACAAAGTGGGAAACTGGTCACTAGAGTGTATGTCACATGACAGACAACCCCAGCAGTCAGTGGACAAAACTGGAGTATACCCTGGGATGTTCATCTTTCTCAGTGATAAGTAGCTTAGAGTACTATTATGTACTTAGAAACACACAAAATGACACACATTTAAGATTTATGTTATGGCACACTTCACTTCATTATTACCTATTTATTTAATTTTTTTTATATGTATGAATAAAAAAACCTTTTTAATTATGTTATGTTAGTCACCATACAGCACGTTGTTGGTTTTTGATGTAGTGTTCCACGATTCATTGTTTGCATATGAGACCCAGTGCTCCATGCAATACATGCCCTCCTTAATATCCATCACCAGGCTAACCTATCCTCCTACCCCCACCCCAAACCTTCAGTTTGTTTCCCAGAGTCCAAAGTATCTCATAGTTCATTCCCCCCTCTGACTCCCCCTCTTCATTTTTCCCTTCCTTTGCCTAATGTCCTCCATGTTATTCCTTATGCTCCACAGATAAGTGAAACCATATGATAATTGACTTTCTCTGCTTGACTTATTTCACTTAGCAAAATCTCCTCCAGTTCCAACCATGTTGATGCAAAAGTTGGGCATTCATCTTTCTGATGGCTCAGTAATATTCCATTGCATATAGAGACCGCATCTTCTTTATTTATTTGTCTGTTGAAGGGAATCTCCGTTCTTCCCACAGTTTGGCTGTTGTGGACATTGATGCTATGAACATTGGGGTGCATGTGCCCCTTCTTTTCACTACATCTGTATCTGTGGGGTCAATGCCCAGAAGTACAATTGCTGGGTCACAGGGTAGCTCTATTTTTAATTTTTTGAGGAACCTCTATACTGTTTTCCAGAGTGGTTGCACCAGCTTGCATTCCCACCAACAGTGAAAGAGGGTTCCCCTTTCTCCACAATCTTTCCAACATTTGTTGCTCCTTGCCTTATCAATTTTTGCTATTCTAACTCAATGTGCTTTTGATTTGAATTTCCCTGATACCTAATGATGATGAGCATTTTTTCAATGTGTCTGTTAGCCATTTGTATGTATTCTTTGGAGAAGTGTCTGTTCATGTCTTCTGCCCATTTTTTGACTTGATTACTTGATTTTTGGGTGTTGAATTTGAGTTCTTTATAGATTTTGGATATCAGCCCTTTGTAGTGTCATTTGCAAATATCTTCTTCCATTCCGTGTGTTGCCTCTTTGTTTTGTTGATTGTTTCCTTTGCTGTACAGAGCTTTTTATCTTGATTAAGTCCCAAAAGTTCATTTTTGCTTTTGTTTCCTTTGTTTTTGGAGACGTGTCTTGAAAGAAGTTGCTATGGCAGACGTTGATGCCTATGTTCTCCTCCAGGATTTTGATAGATGCCTGCCTCATATTGAGGTCTTTCATCCATTGCGAGTTTATCTTTCTGTATGGTGTGAGAGAATGGTCTAGTTTCATTCTTCTATACATAGCTATCCAATCTTCCCAGCACCATTTATTGAAGATACTATCTTTTTTCCACTGGATATTTTTTCATGCTTGGTTGAAGATTATTTGACCATAGATTTGAGGGTCCACATCTGAACTCTCCACTCTGTTCCATTGGTCTATGTGTCTGTTTTTGTGCCAGTACCATGCTGTCTTGGTGATGACAGCTCTGTATTATAGCTTAAAATTAGGCAACGTGATGCCCCCAGCTTTGCTTTACTTTTTCAACATTTCCTTCGTGATTCAGGGTCTTTTCTGGTTCCATACAAATTTTAGGATTGTTTGTTCCAGCACTTTGAAAACTGGCACACTCCACTTCTGATACTAATTTCTCTATTGTTATGGTAAACTAGGCTGCAATAAAAAAATCAACTCAAGTATAATGACTTAATACACTAAAAGGTTGTTTCTCATGCAAACAATAACCACATTGAAATAGTGTGAAGCTTAATGCAAACTTTAAATTCTTGAGATAAAACAGTAGCATTCAGGGAAGTTTTGTGATTCCATTTGGGCTGCCCAAACCTCTAGAGGGCAACTTCACTACTCTGGCATTGAGAACTCTTTTTTAGAAAACACTGAAAGAAGTTATAAAGCTTGCTTATTAGCAACTGTAGGAATTTCAGCAAACTTTGCTCTTTACATATAAAGTCAACAGTAGACCTTGAGTTTAGCCTTTTGATCTTCAGTATTTAGATTTGTTTGGTAAATCCAGAAGTGCCGTCTGCATCAGATTCTTAGCCACTTGTTTTAGTTAAAATATATTAAAATTTAAATTAAGTTAAATTTAAAATGTCCATTGGGCAGCAAGAGACTGAGGAAAAGATTTAACTACCATAATTCACTATGAGCCTTGAGTTACATAATAGAAAATTGAGAATCCCATTCTACCAGGTATGCTGCACTTCACTTCTAAGACTCATTTCCTTCCTGTCTGCAAAATGCAGTAGACTGACTATTCATTCAACAGACACATAGAAATTACTGGGTGCCAAGTGCCGTTCTTAGCACTTTTCATGTATTGACTCATTTAATCTTACAGCAAAGGTCTATATTTTAAATGCCATGAGTAATGTGGTAGGTAGATGGGAATTCACTGTACTAGATAATCTGGTCAGGATCCATAATTACTTTTGTTCATATTTTATTGTATTGTATTGGGAGTCAGCTGTTTAATACGAGTGGCATTTGAAGGATCCTGCCTAAATTGAGGGACAAACCATGTATGTCTCTAAATGAACACTACTTTAGGCAGAAAGACTAGCAAGTGTAGAGGCTCTGAGGTAGAAATATGCTTGAGGTGCACGGAACTATCAAGTGGTCAGCTTCCAGAAAGGAACTAGACAGAGACTAGCTAGCAGAGACTAGTGGAGCAGGTGACATCACAGAGGAAAAGAGTTTGGCTTTACTTTATTTTTGATGGAAAACCAAAATGACTTGCCAGGCTTCCTAACCTAGCCTACTCTTTTACCTGATCCGGATAAGAATTTACATATGTAAATATTTTAAGCAATATTTAACAATGCTCTGAGTCTTTCATGTTTGTTTGTACATTCTTCTCAGGAATGTCTGTCTCTCCAGCAGCCTCATCAATACATCTTCCTCATAAGTCTAGACTTAATTTTCTAAGAAGAATTCCATCATTTGGCAACAAGTGAGTCTTTATAATATGCATAATTCATACTAACTCCTATGGAAGAGGAAGCAAAAGTAGAATAGGAACCATAGTCTTTAACATCTTCTTGAGAGAATAAGGTATATAAAAACAAAAAACCTTTGATCTGTGTAATACAGAATCTAAGTCTATTATGGAGGACATTGACACATTAGCTAACTTAAACCACAGGAACATAATACATTCCATTACTTAGATTAGTTTCAACACTTCACAAATATGCTCTGTAGTACAGTCTCTGTGTTAGCCCATGTTGCCTTTAATTTTTTTTTTCAAAGATAAAGAAAAAAAGTATAGATTTTGTCTTGGGACTTCCAGTCCCAGCTCCAGGATCATTTCTTCTGATGGGCACTGAAGTCAAAGTGCCAAGAGCAAGAGGCATTTTAAGACCAGGAAAAAAAGAAAAGGATAAAATGTTGGTTCCAAGATAAAAAAAAACCTGAAAACAGTATTTAATTCAGTGTCTCCAAAATGTATTACTCTCACTTATATAATTATTAAATTTGATACTTACAAAAATTATTATATTTGAAAAGAAATTTAGCAATAATCCTCAAATATGTCCCAAATCTTTGAGAAATCACAGTCAATCATAAATTAAGTGGAATACTTATAATTAAATAATTTCAAAAATAAACTCGAAAAACCTTTAAAATTATTATGGGGCACGTATTGCATGGAGCACTGGGTGTGGTGCATAAACAATGAATTCTGGAACACTGAAAAGAAATTGAAAAAATAAATAAAAATTTAAACAACTGTTATGGGTAAAATTCTATTTAATGTGAGATGTGAATACATTTTAATTTGCATGCTATAATGCAGATGGGTCCTTCAAAATAAGCAGTGCTGAGGCCTATTACCTCTCACAGCAGCTCTACATGGCTCTGACACTTGTTAGCTGGGTGAGCCAAGAGGTGTCACTTTTCTGACCCCCTTGTCTCTTACTACAAAATGGAAAATAGAGCACTTGCCTTGTTAGAGGATTCTGAAAAATAGAAAAAAAAAAGACATGCAAATTACTTGAAATTATGTTGGACACCTAGCAGAAGACTCAATAACTGGTTACTATTATTATTTATTATTTATTATTATCATTATCATCAGCCATTATCTATGTCTGTTTTAAGTGCTTATGCCTTATGGTTCTCATAAAAGCTGTCATCTCATCAAGCTGTAACCTTTGTACCCCCCTTCATAGCATGTAGTGCTGTTACACATGTACATGTTCCAACAGGCTTTAATAAATGACACTTAAATTGAGTGACAAAAGTCATGAGTTGGGAAGAATTGAAAATTACTTTTGGAGTTAAATTTGCATGTTAAAGAATGCTGCCATAAATGCCAGGTTGAGGGCTGAAACAGAAGAGATCAGTTAGTGTTGTGATTATCCATAAAGGCTGACCAGGAGCTGGAAGGGGAATATTTGTATGACCCATGCTATGTGGCGGTCAGGCCATTTTACTCTACAGCTGATAACATGATGGGTGATATATACAGGAACTGTGTTATCTGGCTTAGTACCTGGATTTAGAAAGTACTTAGTAAATGGGTTGATTTTATTAGCTGCAAAGCACTAACGGTAATTTAATATCCAAATCCATTCATTTTACTTTCTAGCACAAGTTTAGCAGAAATCCTTTTATTAATCTTGTTATGAATAAATCTTTCTGTAGACATTTCCTTTCTTTGGTTCTCATTTCCAGAAATCTTGCTTAAATAATTTGATTTGGAGTAAGAGATGCCGTAGGTATAGTTTGGCTAAAATGTAAAATAATATGTTAGTTGGCATTTAAATCTACTCAGAAAGAGTAAAGCTATAAAAGTAGAAAGAAAATGTAGTGTTTTGAATATGCAATTGGGGGCAACAGACCATTCTTGTAAAACCTAGAAGCATGCTGAGAAGTAGAAATCTCTGCTATAAGTTTGTTAGAGCTGGTAAGACAGTGAGTGATGATCAGATTGAGAGAGAGAAGGCTTAAAGAGAGGGCAGTTATTTTTTGCTATCTTTTTTTCTTCTAGAACATGATTTTTATTCTATTTTTATTCATTTAGGAAATTTCTTTATTGAAGGTGGCATGCAAATGGTACTAAGAGATTGACTAAGTTAAGTATTTCAAGGACCATCATTTCCAATGTTGTGATGGTGAAATCCTGGTGATATTACTTGTAACAATCCTATTCTCTCTTAAATTCAAATTCCCTGAGGCACAAAATTCATGGAAACTCTAATTCTACCTTAGTTCTTTCCGTCATGGTCCAAAAATCAAAGTAGTAATCACAGAAGTATTTCTGTCTTTGTGGAAACAGTGGGATAATATTAAAAGGCATAGTGTTTGAGCTTTGGAGAGCTTGGCAACATCTTCTCACTCCTTTCACTGCAACAGAATTAGCTCATTCAGATGGCCTACCCAAGAACAACATTCACCAAAGCAAATTTTCCAAGACTGGACCTAAAACAGTTACTAAACTGCATTTTTCTGGAAGAATGAGGAACTTAAAAGATGGGCACATAAATTGGCCAACCTATCTGCTGGAAACTCAGGCAATATAAGGCAAAAGTCTTATATTTCATATAAATTTTGACTCGAGTGAAGTTCTTAGAACTTATCCTAGGGAAATAATAAAAAAATTATGTGTACTTTATTGGCCAATGTATTAAATATGAAAGTGAAAAATTGTAAAGTATGTAAATATCAACAGTGCTGGTCTGGTTGAATAAATTATGGCTAACTTATAGACTTACATTATGAAATATTATGCAGTCAATAAAAGAAAAAATTGCATGATGGTCGAAAACAGATACAAACAGAAACAGGGGGGAAAACATGATTAGAAAAATTCATAAGAGAAGAAAGAGATAAGTGGCCAGAAAATACAAATAAATGTTTAACCTCAGAGGAATCAGGGAAATACACGTTCATACCATAAGTGATACCATTGCCACCCAATGTAGACTCTGAAATATAAAATCATTAGGGCTTCCTATGATGGTCAGGGAAGGTTTTTGATTAGACCTGGCATAGAACATTAGGAGGAGTTTCCAGAGGCAGAGTGAGGAATTATTTTATTTATTACATTAAATTATGGAATTTAGCTTAAAGACACTTTAAGATTCATTCTATTTCCTGAATTCTATGATTCTATTTCAGATACATTTGTACAAGGAATAGTTTTTTAAAATATTTATTTATTTTAGAGAGAGAGAAAAAAAGAGAAAGAGAGAGAGAAGAAGGGAAGGGGCAAAAAAAGAGGGAGAGTCTTAAGCAGACAGTCCAACACAGGGCTCCATCTCATGACCTTGAGATCACGACCTGAGCAGAAACCATGAGTCTGTTGCTTAAGCAACTGCACCACCTAGGCACCCAGGAGAAACACTTTAAAGTAATCTCCATAACTAACATATTAGAAAGTATCCCCTTCTTACATTAATCATTAATGTAAGTAATGATATTTGGATTAGAGCTTAAATTTATAAAATTGAAATAAATAGTCCACGGCCCAGGAAAAGCAGTCAGTTTAGTTTTGCGACTTATTTTGTAAGAAGCAAGTAGTTGCAGCATATGCATCGATGCGGACACAATGCTGCTGGACTGCAGAACGTACTGGGGACAGCTAAAGCAGAGTGGCTCCATTGTGACCCTTTGGTGCCAGAGAGACCAATAAGATACACTCGTATCATTGAACAATGGCCTAATTTGTGCAGATAATTTATTTGGAGTCAAAAGACCTGGATCCCAGTGCCACCTGTCTCTTATTATCCATGGGAGCTTACACAACTCATGGATTTTCCTGAATTCTGTTCTAGGACTGTGCAAGAACTTGTTCGTATCAGCTTGTGAAAGTCAATTATTCACATCTCTTTCCAAGTCCCAAGCTCAGTGGTGCCACAATAGTACCCTGAAATCAGGCCTGATGGGTATGTGGATATCACAGAAACTAGCAACTTTGGCCCCTCCCCTCCAAAAGAGCTCCTTGTAAACATGTACCAGTAAACCACTGGCTTAAACAATGGATTGTTGAAGAATTACAAACAACAGGACTTAAGGGATTTAAAAGTGTCTTGTAAAACACGACACGTACTTCTCATGCTAAGGTTTTGTCAGTCATATCATTCTATGCATAGTGTTTTGATACCTCAAACCTTGAACAAATAGTTGTCAAAGGCATCCTTTCTTGAGTTGAGAGAAGAGGATAATTAATGAATGCTTTCTAGAACTCGAAACTTGATACAGGTGCAGGAAAACATGAACAAAGGATAGGAGATAAGGGAACAACCTGAATTAGGGAAAGGGAGTGTTATATAAAGGGTTCTGAAAAATAAATCAGGCAAAAATATGAGGGCACATAATTTGAAGTACAACTGCAAATAATGTAAAAGGTATTTTTTTTAACATTCTAGAAGAGTCTGATGAGATCTTTTGAAATCATTGTTTCTCTTTATTTTTTTCATTGATATTGAACCAAAGCTACAGTTCATACCAAAAATGAATAAATAAAAATGTGCCTATATTATCAACAATCATATATATAATGTTTATTCATGAAAAGACATAATATTGGGATGTTTTATAAGGAATTATGTATGTAAAGGGCATGTAGTGATGAATTAAATTTCAAAGTGTTCTTTAGACTGAAAAAGCATGATGAGTGTTGAAGAAGGTGGGAGATTTTTGGCAAAGTGACGAAAGGCCTCACTAGGAAAACATAAGTAATTCTAGAACATACCCACATGGATATAGGCAATGTCAAAATGCAGCCTGGGGACCCTCCCAACCCCCATACCTTTTCTATTTTCTCCTTTTATGAGCACTTATAACTATACAACTAAAGAAAAAAATAAAGACTTGCTATCAGCATTATGAAACAAAGAGAAAATCTTAATTCTCTTATTTACAGTTCTTCTTTTTCAACTTCTCCCCCATTTAATAGTATGTAGAAAGAGGAATAGTCATGAAGGAAAAACTTCATATTGTATATAAACATAATATAGCATAGAAGATAAAAAAAATTTTTAAAGTGAAATTAGAGTATTGAAATCATCATCAAGGTGTCAAAAAATAATGATAAATGCAACAAAAATCACCATCCGTGGGACTCCTGGGTGGCTCTGTCAGGTGAGCATCTAACTCTTGGTTTAGGCATGGGTCATGATCTCATGGGTTATGAGATGGAGCTCCCTTCAGGCTCTGTGCTCAGCCAGGAATCAGCTTGAGGATTCTCTTCCTCTGCCCCTCCTCCTTGCACACACACTCTCTTTCTCAAATAAATAAATAAACCTTTAAAAGAAAGTCACTAACCCTGATTCTTTTACACATTTTTGCCATGTGTAATCCTTCAACTTCCTCCCCTCACCCTCCCAGTCCCTATTCCTTTTTCTTTCTCTCTCTGTTCCTCCTTTCCTCTTTCCTTCCTTTTTCCTTTCCCCAGTAAGTCATTGCTTTCCTTCATCCTCCTCTCCAACCTATCATCTGTTTAGTTCAAAATTACCTTTATAAAGGTCATTTTATAAGATACTGATTATAATACTCTGGTTGAAAACATGATATTACATATTACATACACAAGAAAAGCCAATCCTACCCCCAATTGTATTCCAGGTTATTGTTCCCATTGCATTTCTCCCCTCTTCTTTCTCAGTGTACCCTAAGCTTCAGAAACAAATCTGCAAAATAGTTCCCACGTGTCTTACACTTCCAGCCTCCACTGAGAAGGAGGCAGACTGTATTGCAGAAAAAGCAGGGTAATTAACATAATCAAGATAACAAACCTTTCCATCATTCTTGAAAGATTCCTCATGCCCTTCAGTAATTCCCTCCCTATCCCCAGAGAACTATGAATCTGTTCTCTGTTACTATATAATCATCAGATGAATCACTGTATTTCATGAAGAAATTCCCTGGGAAAAAGGAGAGAAAGATGGTGCCAGAGGAGTAGGACACTAGGCTCATCTCCCACAAATACAACTAGATTACTATAAAATCATTCTAAATATCCCAGAAAATGACGTAAAGATGACACAACAAACTCCATAACTAAAGGAAAGAAGAGGCCACATTGAAGAAGGTAGGAAGTTTGGAGAGATTTAGGAGAGAAACAGATGATGGGTGCTATAGAAGTGAGGGAGCCATGCTCATGGCAAAAGGAGAAGAGAGAGAGGAGCACACAGGGATACACACAAGGGGAATGCAACCCCAAAGCTCGTGGTTTGGAAAACAGGAGGAGCTGAATTTTTTGAGTTCTTGCAACCAGCGGGGCTGAAAGCCTGGTGTTTCAATGGTCAGTGTTTTAATGGCTTGTCTGGAATAGAGTCTAGAAGGCACTGCACTGTTCCTGGAGAGAAGGCAGGCAAAACACCCAGGGGCAGATAGCATGGAAGTGGCGATCTGAAGAACACCTGTGGCACACAATGGGGGGTTGTTTGCTCTTCTCAGAGCTTATCCCTGCGAGACAGCATTCATACGATATTTCTCCAGGAAGGAAAGAACTGGCATATGCCATTTCCCTCCCTCATCCCTCAGCATAAACACAAAGCTACCTGTGGGAAGCAGGACAGCATGGATACTGGCTGCCTAACTTGCTTTCACCAAGTCCCACCTCTGGGCACTCTGGTGGGATTGTCCTTCTCAGTCCAGCTTGCCTCAGTCCCAGCTCAGTGGGCCCCTCTCCCAGACCATTACAGACTCTTATCCCACCACATCTGCTGATCAGAGAGCTCCGCTGGCCATCAGTTCTGGTGGAATTGGTGTCAGGTCTTATTTTAGAGGTAGACCAGAGTACACCTGGTTAAATCTCACATTCAGGCAAGGGACCAAATACTGCCCAAAGTAGGCAAGGAGAGCCTCTGCAGACAATGGGCCTGAAGGACAGAGCAGCCAAAACACAACAGCAGAACACTTCAGCACACATTGAAGACATTCCCTGAAGCACCAGGCTCTGGGCACTACATGATCTCTTCTTCATAAGACCATTACTTTCAGGAGCAGGAGATATAACTTGCTTTTCAAACACACAAAAGAAGGCAAAGATTTAGACAAAATATCAAAATGGAGGAATTTATCCCAAATGAAAGAACAAGATAAGACCACGGCCAGAGAGTGAAGCATAGAAAGATATAAGTAAGATGCCTGATGGGAAATTTAAAGGCATAATAATAAAGATACTCACTGACCTTGAGAGAACAATAGAAGACATCAGTAAGATCCTTATCATAGAGATAAAGGGTTTAAAAAGAATCAATCAGAGACAAAGAATACAATAAACATGATTGGAAATAGGCTTGATGCAATGAACAGCAGGTTGGAAGAAGCAGGGAAACAAATTAGTGACCTAGAAGACAAAATAATGGTCTATATTGAAGCTGAACATAGAAAGAAAAAGAATTATACAACATGAGAATAAAGTTAGGGAACTCAGTGACTCCATCAAAAGTAATAGCATTTGTATTACAGGAGTCCCAGAAGAAGAAGAGAGATAATGGGGGAAGAAAATTTATTTCAAGAAGCATTGGCAGAAAACTTTCCTAACCTAGGGAAGAAAACAGGCACCCAGATCCAGTAGACACAGAGAACCCCACCAAAATCAACAAAAGTGAGCCAACACCAAGACATATTGTAATTAAATTTGCAAAATATAAGAGTAAGAAGAAATCTTAAAGATAGCAACACAAAGGATGTCTCTAACTTCTTTGGGTTGGGGGAGAGGGGTGGAAGAAGAGGGTGTAAGAGAATCTGAAGCAGGTTCTACACCCAGCAGAGAGCCTGATATGGGGCTCAATCTCACAACCCTGAGGTCATAACCTGGGCCAAATTCAAGAGTCAGATGCTTAACCAAATGAGCCACCTAGGCACCCCATAAGTCTCTAAATTACAAGGGAAGACCCATAAGGCCAGCTGCAGATCTCTTAATAAAAATCTGGCAAGTCAGTAGGGAGTAACATTTTATATTCAAAGTACTGAATGGGAAAAATCTGCAGCCAAGAATACTCTGTCCAGCAAGGCTATCATTCAGAATGGAATGAGTAATAAAGAGTTTCCTAGACAAACAAAAACTAAAGAAGTTGATGAGCATTAAACCAGCCCTGCAAGAAATATTAAAGAGTACTCCGAATGCAGAGGAGAGACCAAAAGTGACAAACATAGAAAGGATCAGAGAAAATCTCCAGAAACAATGACAAAACAAGTAATAAAATTGCACTAAATACATCTAAGAAGAATTAATGTGAATGTAAATGGACTAAACTCTCTAATCAAAAGACATAGCGTGTCAGAATGAATTAAAAAAGACCCATCTATATGCTGTATAATCTATATGAGACTCACTTTAGACCTAAACACACCTGCAGATTAAAAGTGAGGGATGGAGAAATATTTTTCATGCGAATGGATGTCAAAAAAAAAAAAAAAAAAGCCAGAGTAGCAATACTTATACTGGACAAACTAGACATTAGAACAAAGACTGTAAAAAGAGACAAAAGGGGGCATTATATAATCATAAAGGGGACAAACCAACAAGAAGATAGGACAACTGTAAATATTTATGCACCCAATATATGAGTACTCAAATATATATAAAGCAATTATTAGCAAACATAAAGGAGTTAATTGATAATGATACAATAATAGTAGAGGGCTTAAACACCCCACTTACATCAATAGACAGATCATTTAAAAAGAAAATCAACAAGGAAACAAAAAGACACACTGGACCAGATGGACTTAACAGATATATTCAGAACATCCCATCCTTAAATAACAGATATATAACATTCTTTTCAAGTGTACTTGGAATATTCCCCAGAACAGATCACACATTAAGTAACAAAACTGGCCTCAACAAATACAAAAAGACTGACATCACATCATTTACCTTTTCTAATCTCAATGTTATGAAACTAGTAGTCAACCACAAGAAAAAAATTTGGAAAGACCACAAATACATGGAGGTTAAATAACATGCTACTAAAAAATGAACAGGTTAACCAGGCAATCATAGAAGAAATAAAAACATTCAAGGAAACAAGTGAAAATGAGAGCACAATGATCCAAAACCTTTGGGATGCAGTACAAGTTCTAAGAAAGAACTATACAGCAATATAGCATATATAGCAATTCTTCTTTCTCAAGAAGAAAGAAAAATCTCAAATAACCTAAATTTATACCTAAAGGAACTAGAAAAAGAAGAACAAATGAAGCCAAAAGCCAGAAGGAAGGAAATAATAAAGGTTAGAGCAGAAATAAATGGTAAAGAACTAAATATATATATATAACTCCTGGTTTTATTGAAAAAAATCTATATATATTTATATATAGAAAAAAATATATCATATATATCTATATATATGAAAAAATATATATCTATATCTATATCTATATTCAATAAAACCAGGATTTAGTTCTTTGAGAAATTTAACAAAATTGGTAAACCTCCAGCCAGACTTTTCAAAAGAAAAGAGAAAGGACCCAAATAAATAAAATCACAAAGGAAAGAACAGAAAGAACAACCAACACCATAGAAATACAAACAATTACAAAAATATTATGAAAACCTATATGCCAACAAATGGTACAACTTGGAAGAAATGGATAAATTTCTAGAAATATATAAACTACCGAAGCTGAAACAGGAAGAAATAGAAAACTTGTACAGACTGATAACCAGCAAAGAAACTGAATCAGTAATCAAAACACCAACAAATAAAAGTCCAGGATCAGATGGCTTCACAGGTGAAATCCACCAAACATTTAGAGAGGAGTTAATACATATTCTTCTCAAACTATTCCAAAAATAGAAAGGAAGGAAAACTTCCAAATTCATTCTTTGAGACCAGCATTACCCTGAAACCAAAATCAGATAAAGTCCCCACTAAAAAAGAAAGCAAGCCAATATCCTTGATGAATATGGATAAATATAAAAATTCTCAATAATATACTAGCTAACCAAATCCAACAATACAAAAAAAAATCATTCACCATGATCAAGTGGGATTTATTCTTGGATTACAAGGGGTGGCGGTTAATCTTTGCAAATCAATCAACTGATACATCACATTAATATAAGAAAGGATGAGAACCATATGATTATTTCAGAAAAACCATTTGACAAAGTATACCATCCATTCATTACAAAACCTTCAACAAAGTAGGTTTTAGTATATGTGCTGCCAAAGTGAGCACTCAACAAAGTAGGTTTAAAGAGAACATACCTCAACATAATAAAGGCCTTCTATGAAAAACCCCTACCTAATATTATCTCAAAGGGAAAAAACTGATACCTTTTTCTCTATAGTCAGGAGCAAGAGAGGGAATGTCCATTCTCACCACTGTTTTTTAAAGATTTTATTTACTTATTTGACAGACAGAGATCATAAGTAGGCAGAGAGGCAGGCGGAGAGAGAGAGGAGGAAGCAGGCTCCCTGCTGAGCAGAGAGCCCAATGTGGTGCTCGATCCCAGGACCCTGGGACCATGACCTGAGCTGAATGCAGAGGCTTTAACCCACTGAGCCACACAGGTGCCCCTCACCACTGTTTTTTAACACAGTACTGGAAGTCCTAGCCTCAGCAATCAGACAACAACAACAACAACAACAACAAAAGGCATCCACCAAATCAGCAAGAAAGAAGTCAAACTTTCACTATTTGTAGATGACATGATACTCTATATGGAAAACCCAAAAGACTCCACCAAAAAACTGCTAGAACTCATAAATTAATTCAGTGAAGTCACAGGATACAAAATCAACATACTGAAACCTGTTGCATTTTTTATGTAGCAATAATGAAGCAGTGGAAAGAGAAATTAAGGCCCCCAAAATAAAATATCTAGGAATAAACCTAACCAAAGAGGTGGAAGACCTGTACTCTGAAAACTATAAAATCCTGTTGAAGGAAACTGGAGATGGTACAAAGAAATGGAAAGACATTCCATGCTCATGGATTAGAAGAACAAATACTGCTAAAATGTCTATACTATCCAAAGCAATCTACACATTTAATGCAATCCCTATCAAACTATCACTAACATTTCTCAAAGAGCTAGAACAAACAACCTTAAAATTTATATGAAACACAGAAGACCCTGAAGAGTCAAAGCAACTTTGAAAGAGAAACGCAAAGGTGTCACAATTCTGGACTTCAAGTTATACTACAAAGCTATAATGATCAAAACAGTGTGGTACTGGCACAAAAATAGACACATAGATAAATGGAACAGAATAGAAAACAAATGAATGTAGAACTATATGGTCAATTAATCTGTAGCAAAGCAGGAGAGAAGAATATCTAATGGGAAAAAGAGTCTCTTCAACAAATGGTTTTGGGAATATTGGACAGCAATATGCAAAAGAATGAAACTTGACCACTTTCTTATACCATAAACAAATATAAATTCAATATGGATCAAAGATCTAAATGTGAGACTTGAAACCATAAAAGTCTTAGAGGAGAACACAGGCAGTAATCTCTTTGATATCAGCTGCAACAACTTCTTTTAGATATGTCTCCTAAGGCAAGAGAAACAAAAGCAAAAACAAACTATTGGGATTTAAATTAAAAATCTTCTGCATAGTGAAGGAAACAACCACCAAAACTAAAAGGCAACCTAAGGAATGAGGGAAGGTAAGTGCAAATGACATCTCTGATAAAGAGTCAGTATCTAAAATCTATATAAAGAACTTAAATAACAACACCGAAAAAATGGATAATCCAACTAAAAAAAAAAATGGGCAGAAGACAAGAATAGACATTTTCCCAAAGAAGACACACAGATAGCCAACAAACACATGAAAAGATGCTCAACATCTCTCATTATCAGGGAAATGCAAATCACAATGAGATACCACCTCACCCATGTCAGAATGGCTTATGTCAACAACACAAGAAACAACAGCTGTTGGGAAGGATGTGGGAAAACAGGAATCCTCCTGCATTGTTGGTGGAAGTGCAAACTGGTAGGGCCACTCTGGAAAACAGTAAAACAGTATGGAGCTTCCTCAAAAGTTAAAACTGGAACTACACTATGATCCAACAATTACGTAAAGGATACACAAATTAAATTACACAAAGGATACAAAAAAAATAATTCAAAGAGATACATGCACCCTCATGTTTCTAGCAGTACCATCCACAATAGCCAAATTATGGAAACTGCCCAAGTGCCCATCAAATGAGGAATGGATAAAGAAGAGGTGGTGTGTGTGTGTGTGTGTGTGTGTGTACACACACATACATACACAATGGACTATTGCTCAGCCATAAAAAAATGAAATTTTGCCATTTGATACAATATGGATAGAGCTAGAGAATATTATGCTAAGAAAAATAAGTCAGTCAGGGAAAGACAAATACCATATGATTTCACTCAGATGTGGAATTTAAGAAATAAATTGAATGAGCAAATGGTAAAAAAGAGAGAGAGAGGCAAACCAAGAAACAAACTTTTAACTATAGAGAACAGGTTAATGGTTACCAGAGGGGAGGTGGGGTGGGGGAGGGGATGGGTGAAACAGGTGATGGGGGTTAAGGAGTGAGTTCATTGTTAGGAGCACCAGGTGAGGTATGGAAGTATTGAATCACTATTACAGTACACCTAAAATTAGTATTACACTGTATGTGAACTAACTGGAATTTAAATAAAAACTCAAGAGAGGGACACCTGGGTGGCTCAGTGGGTTAAAGCCTCTGGATTTGGCTCAGGTCATAATCCCAGGTCCTGGGATGGAGTCCCATATGGAGCTCTCCGCTGAGCGGGGAGCCTGCTTCCCCCCCTCTCCCTCTCTGTCTGCCTCTCTGCCTATTTGTGATCTCTGTCTGTCAAATAAATAAATAAAATCTTTAAAAAAAAAAGAAAAACCTCAAAAGAAAAAAATCGAAACCCCCTACCTCACCCAGAAATAGGATTTATTTTAATTTAGTGGGCTCTACTTGGGAGTGCATGGAGTGCTGTAATGCATGGTAGCCACTGGTATTGGCCCTGCCCACTCTGCCTTGTCTCTCACTTAGTAGAGGCAATGCAGAGTAGCTTTATTTGAAAAAGAAACATTAATTTTTTTCTGATTATAAAAGTAACACAAATTCACTGAAGAAAATATAATAAAAAAATGAAATTGCTTATAATCTCACCATCCAGAACACGTGTTAACATTTTGATGTTCTTATTGTCTTTTTTAATGCGGTTATAGACTAAATTGTGTCTGCTTCCCATATTCATATATTGAAGTGATAACCCTCAATAACTTAGAATGTGACTGAATTTGGAAATAGGGTTTTTAAAGAGATAATTCAGATTAACTGAGGTCATAAGGATCGGGCCCTAATCCAAAAGGACTAATATCCTTATAAAAAGAGGAGGGGCCATCAGGAATGGAAGTACATAGAGAACAAGCCACATACGGACGATGAGAAGACAGCTATCTGGAAGCCAAGGAGAGAGGCCTCAGGAACATCTAACCTGCAGACACCTTGATCTTAGATTTACAACCTCTACAACTGTGAGAAAAATAAATTTCTGTTGTTTAAAACTTAAAAATTTTTTTAAAAGCAGCTTTGACAAAAATTCATCTCTGGTCTCTACAACTTAGCAGTTGTGGTGTATTGAGTAAGTTTTGTGTTTTGTTTTGTTTTTTTTTTTTTCAATTCCTCAGATTCCTAATGTATAAATAGAGACGATACACCATCTAGAATTATTGTGAGAAATAAATGAGATAACATATACAAACTGTTCATTAAGAGAACTCTGACATCTTGTCAACTTTAGTGATGATAAAGATGATCACACACCCCACCTTGCCCCTCCAGATCTGTTTCTTCTTTCTCTATTGGTTCTATATCCTAGGGGGCCAACAGTTGTGGACTTACTTAATCAGTGAACTCCCTTTTCTCTGTTTTCTGGCTGGTTCAGGCCAAAGGGAGGTTCCTGCAGGAGATGCAACAGTGGGAAGAAAGGGACCTGGGGGGTATTTATTCCCAATGCTCTGTTATCCTGTAGGGTAAAAGGCTGGCTTGCATTACTCCCTTTGAAAGCCACAGCTCCTATAATGCAGCCTTCTCTCATGACCACAGCTACTCTTCTCTAGAACCTGACAGCTCTCTTTGCTTGCTCCTTCTGACTAGGATCTCATGTCATTGCAGTGCCTTCTGTCCTGCCTGGATTCTAGCTGATAGAGTAATATGATGATATTGTCTTTGCCTAAAATGTTAAACTCTTCTAAACCTATTGAGTCCCTACCCAGTCTTTGAAGAGTAACTAAAATGCCATCCTTTTGAGGGATTTATCAAAAGGTGACCTTAACTTCTTCTCCCAGATTCTCAAAGCAATATGCTTGAAACTCAAATCTATTTTTTGACAAGTGGCAGAATCTGTATAATGGTGATCTGGTTCCTGCCTACAAAACTGTGAGCCTACTGGGGACTGCACACTGGGTCTTACTCATTCTTACACCTTGCAGCTGTTGGCACAGTGGTTCACTTGCGGACCTTGAAGGTAAGACTTTTTAAACTGAATACTTTTCTGAGCATGAGCTTTTTTTCCCCCCTTAGTTCTTCATAATAAAGTTGAAATTTAGTCTCTCTGTTTTCTGTAGTTATCTCTTTGATTATCTCTTTACCTAGATTATTCTAATGACCTCAGAAGCTGACCCAACCAGCTGAAATCTTTTCTCCTAAAAGAACAAGTGAAAGTGGGCAACACTTATATAGGTATAACTTCTTTTTGCTGGTAAACATTTGAAACTTTTGCCTAACTTTTCTCAAAAAACTCTGTATTACTCAATGTACTCTTTTCCATAGTATCTTCTTTTTTTTCCAGTCCATAATAATAACTGATATTTCCTTTCATTCATTACTCACCCAGGTATTTTTCTTTTGTATTAAGAAAATGATATGGGGGCACCTGGGTGGCTCAGTGGGTTAAAGCCTCTGCCTTCGACTCAGGTTATGGTCTCAGGGTCCTGGGATCGAGTCCCGCATCAGGCTCTCTGCTCAGCAGGGAGCCTGCTTCCTCCTCTCTCCTTGCCTGCCTCTCTGACTACTTATAATCTCTATCAAATAAATAAATAAAATCTTTTTTTAAAAAAGAAAGAAAATGTTATGTTGCTCATTTTTATCACAAAAAAAATAAGTATATTCTCCAAACAATTTCTGGTAGGAATTTAAAGGAAAAAAATCAGCTCATTTTTTATTAGCTTATTTTCTTTTTAATTATTAAGTCCAACAGATACTTTTTCAAACATTTCAAAAACTGGAAACCTAACAGATTTTACTTCCTCTAAATTGTGGTACTAAAACGAATATTCTAACTGTCAGGAACAAATTCTCACAGTGGATTATTGTGTATTTGTCACAGCAGAATCAATGTCACTATATTTAGAAGGAAGCAATATCAAGTATGAGAGCCAATACCACTACTGTGTTATTTCCAACTTGGCTATTGAGAGGCTAAATGTTGCCACCTTGGGATGTATAATAAAAAAGGACCTCATTCTTTCAAAATAATCCAGGAGCATTTGCATCGAGTGCCTACTTTCAGACTAACTTTTGACAATCAGTTCTTTATGGTAAACTCACTTCATATAATGAATGCTGCTACTGTAAATATGGCAAGGATGAATTTTTCACCCATAAGTGACTTGCAAGGGCCTCTGGAATAGTTGTTGGAAGGTATGGAAGAACGAAACTGTTAACACGACACTGAAACAGCTGCCCATTTTTTCAGTGCAAAATGCCAGGAGGAAAATACCTTTGGACTTGGCCTGTGAACTTGGAACTGAGAATGTCATATGGAGCTGATGAGAGGAGATTCTATTCTTAATTGGATTAAAAGAGATCTAATTTGATGAAGAGGCATAGAAAGACACCTCTTCAAAACAAATCCCTGCCTAGAAAACTAAGGCAGAAGCTCCTGATTGGATTCACTGATATTTTAATACTCTGTGGGCTTCAAACTTTCTAAGAACACTAAATGTGTATTAAGGTAACTTGCATATTTAATTCAAGCTATTTTATTTTGTATTCTCCCATAGGCTCTAGAAACACTGCATCATTATTCAACATTGATATATTACCATGTGTCTTCCCAACTGAAATAGAACTGGGTCCTGCCGCAAGTGCTCCTTCCGAAACTTCTAGTGCAGCCAAGCAGTATCTTGCTTCTTGCTTTTTCAGGGAGTCCAAGACCATAACCTTCCCTGACGGTCTCAATGTCCCCTCTAAGTTAATTCACCCATTATTCTTTATCACTCACAAACTCCTTCGTCTTACTAACTCTTCCTAAGAATGGGAAATCCATTAGATTTATATCTATCGCTCCTAACTGTTCCCATAGTTTAGAAACACAATCTGTCTCTCATACACATTCATTTGAGAAATAAAAGGATGATAACGAAATGGGATTTCTACATTATTGTGCTTGTTCATTGAAGACAGTTTCAGACACTTATTTTTAGACTATGAGATATTTCTCATTCTACCAAGTTTTAGTCATGAGCTTTGGGGTATGTTAGATGACTTTTCTTCACTTCCCACATCCCTATCAATAATTAAAAGCCCCCTCATTTGTTGTATGACCGCTTTTTCTTCCTTCCTTTACATGTTTTACTTTACCAACCATATGTAGACTAAAGATTACTCATTTCTTTATTCATTGAACCAAAAAACATTTATTAAGTAACTACTGCTGATTGGAAAGTCACTACGGTTACTTCACTGCTTGTGTACATCATAGTACATAATTCTTTTAATCATGCCAACAGCTTTCTAATTATTCTCCCATGGCTCTACTTCCTCCTGTACCAGAAATCTATTAAAATCCTTTTCACTTTTTTTGCTTCCAAAATTTCAATGACATACAATGTCCACTGGTTTTGATTTATATTCAAGATAGCTAATACATGGCTACTGCCTATCTATCCAACTTTGACTCCCATGATTGCCAAAAGTACTAAATGTACTAAATCTATGATAACTTCTAGCCAGAGCTGGTAGCATATTATTCCCTATATGCATTTTCTATTTTATCACCTCAGAACAATAAAGTTATATTTTTAAATCAATTTAAAAAAACAGGTGAAAACAATAACTTTCTATCTTCACCCAGATTCTTAGTATGTATGATTTTCTTTGACATTTCTCAGCAAACATGAGGCTATTTGCAGCATTTCCCAAGCAAACTGTTCCTCTTGTTATTTCCCATTTATTCTTTAAGGTCCAAATTAAACATATAATTAGGACAAACATGCTTTTAATAAAAAGGTATAGTGAAAGAGCTATTTTAATCCTCTCTTCCCACCAACGCCAGTCTAAGTAAAAGAATGTGGACTAACCAAAATTCTATCAAATAATAATTTTTCACCTTCATTGCTTTTTTGAGACTTGAATTATACAGACTTCATGATGGTTCTATCGTCCATACAATCAGGAGATCCACCAGCAACAGCCTCAGCTAATCTCTTTATCTCTGAGGTGGATACAGGTTACTCATTTAATTTTCAATTTCAGGGCTAAGTATTATAAGTAAGAGGATATAATACCACATTTTTGTTTCTAGGGGTGTGTGTGTGTGTGTATGTTTAAAATGCATTCAGGATGGTTTGTGATGATGAATAAACTCTCATGATAAGATAAACAGAAAAAAAAAAAGAAGAGAAAAAGTGAAGACAGAAGAAGAGAAGGAAAACAAGAAAGAACAAAGGAAGAAGGAAGGAAGGCCAGAAGGCAGAAAAATTGAGGCAAAAAGGAATATGGAGAGGGAGACGAACCACGAGAGACTGTGGGCTCTGAGAAACAAACTGAGGGTCTTGGAGGGGAGGGGGTGGGGGATGGGTGAGCCTGCTGGTGGGTATTAAGAAGGACACACACTGCATGGAGCACTGGGTGTGGTGCATAAACAATGAATCTTTGAACAATGAAAAAATTAAGCAAATTTTTTAAAAAAAGGAATATGGTAAAAAAGTATGAAGCCAGAGTCAGAGTAAGGTTATGGAACAAGCCACTTACGATTTAAAAAAAATAACTTCTTTGTAAATCAGCAAGTTGGAGCAGAAAGGGTAACCTCTCATGTATAAGGGTTTCATTCAAGGTTATTCGTGCTCTTTAATGAATGACTCTATTTGAAAGCAAATGATTGCACCAAACTAAACACAAGTATTCAGGTTTCAAAGCTCACCTAGCTCCCTGTGCCAAGATGCTGCTCATCACAGAGAAGAGGTTTCTAAGGCCAGAGCACAGCACACAGTATGAGAAGTGGAACTTGGATTTGGTGCCAACACTTGCAAATTTTTTTAAGGGTTCCTGCTAATGTGCGGCAGATAGCAAAACCAGTGTGATAGTGTGTGAAATGACTCATGCTGGAGGAAAGGGTGGAAGCGGGAGGCAGGGAAGTGAAAAATGGTTCTATTTTAAGAGGATGCTTAATTTCATTATGATCAACCATTAGCCTTTTTCTTACTTTACTATTTACTGTACTTTTCCAAGTAAGTATTGCCTAAGTTTCACCTTAAAGCCTTGTGGAAGGAAAGAGACCGTAAGAGTCACTCTAATGAAGCCTTCTTACTTGGCTAAGACATCCTAATAGAACAAAAACTTATAAAACAACGTGTATGTAAAATAGTGTACAGGCAGCCCAATCCTTGATCTGGTAAAACAAGTCATGATGGAGTAGTAGGAGACACAGAGGGAGAGAGAGAAGGGGAGAAAGACAGAAAAGAGAAGCAATCTGATTATTTTACTAACTTCCTTAAAATTCTTTCAACAGCCCTGTGGTCTATAAAGGAAGGTAGTGCTGAGTGACTGCTGGGTAAGACTGGCACTTGTTTTTGGAATAGACAGTCTGGGTTCAAATCCTGTCAGTAACTCACTGATATTTGGACATACAATTTATTCCCTTTAAAATTTAGTTTCTTCACAAGATAGGATCAGGAGGGAGACAAACCATAATACTCTTAATCTCACAACACAAACTGAGGGTTGCTGGGGGAGTTGGAGGGTAGGGAGAGTGTGGTTGGGTTATGGACATTAGGGAGGGTATGTGCTATAGTGAGTGTGTAAAATGTGTAAGCCTGATGATTCACAGACCTGTATCCCTGGAGCAAATAATACATTATATATTAATAAAAATAATTTTTAAAAATGTAGTTTCTTCATATATAAAAAATTTTATATTTGCCTCTATATGATTGCTTAACTGAGATCACTTTATAGAGCACTTAGTACAGTGTATGCCAAATAAGAAATATTTGAGAAAATCTTGAGTATTATCATTATTATTAGTTGGGACATGGGACTGGTAGATCTGAAAGAGCCTGAAGATTACTCTTTTACTTACAGATGAAGGGACTTGGGCTCAAGGATGTTTCTCAACTTTCTCAAAGTCACCCAAGCAGGAAGATGGTCTTTTGTTCCACAGTCTGTAGCCCTTGTATGACAAAGGAGAACAGCCTGCTTGAATAGTGTTAAATGGTTCAGCATATATCCCAGTTGAGATTCCAATACATAGAATTCAGCTTTTTAAAAAAGCTTACAATTCAGGTTTCTTACTTCAATGCAAACTCAACAAATGTGCAAGTGTGTGGTGTGTGTGTGTGTGTGTGTGTGTGTGTGTGTGATATTTCAAAGCCATTGTAAAGGAGAACACAGCACTGAAACTCACATAGAAGGGGGCTCAGGACACCATGAACAATAGGGCACGCTGGTACTATCATTTTCCTTCTCCTGAACTGACCATATTCATTGCATGGAAGGGATGTCAGACTTCACATGGCCCATTAGTTTTATTTCCACTAATGATGAAACTGAAAACCAGAGAGATAAAAATCATAGACTTTGTTATTAAGAGAGAGAGAGCATGAGAGAGAGGAGAAGTTGGAGAAAGAAGAGGAAGGATGAAGGAAGGATACAGAACAGAACAAAGGTTAAAATGTTATTCAGCCTTCTTAATAATTTATTCTTCATTTTATTTTGTAATATGTATATAATTAAATTACTATAAGCCAGAAACCTCTCAGAGTTGAACAGTTGTTTGTTTTATGGGAATTTTCTGTTAAAAACAAGACACTTCTCAATAGAACTGCCCTATGACCCAGCAATTGCACTATTGGGTATTTACCCTAAAGATACAAATGTAGTGATCCAAAGGGGCACGTGCACCTGAATGTTTATAGCAGCAATGTCCACAATAGCCAAACTATGGAAAGAACCTAGATGTCCATCAACAGATGAATGGATCAAGAAGATGTGGTATATATACACAATGGAATACTATGCAGCCATCAAAAGAAATGAAACCTTGCCATTTGCGACAACATGGATGGAACTAGAGCGTATCATGCTTAGCGAAATAAGTCAAGCAGAGAAAGACAGCTATCATATGATCCCCCTGATATGAGGAAGTGGTGATGCAACATGGGGGCTTAAGTGGGTAGAAGAAGAATCAATGAAACAAGATGGAATTGGGAGGGAGACAAACCATAAGTGACTCTTAATCTCACAAAACAAACTGAGGATTGCTGGGGGGAGGGGGGTTGGGAGAAGGGGGTGGGATTATGGGGGAGGGTATGTGCTTTGGTGAGTGCTGTGAAGTGTGTAAACCTGGTGATTCACAGACCTGTACCCCTGGGGATAAAAATATATGTTTATAAAAAATTAAAAATTAAAAAAAATGCCAAACCCCCCCCACCAAAAAAAAAACAAGACACTTCTCATGTTAAAATAAAAACGCTGAGAGTCATTAACAGGACTGCAGAGGCATGAAGATAAGAATGTTACCCTGACCACCTGAAAGGCTATTGAAATTTTTTGCTCAACTGAAAACAAGCCTATGGTAAAACAACAACAACAACAACAACAACAAAACCAAAAACAAGCAAACAAACAAAAAAATGAGTGCCAGAACTATGAGTCTCATGAGATTTCCTATCACTTAAGCTTGGCATTAATGAGAATGTGAGGCTGTTGCTTCATGAACTGCCAGTGGCTTGTTATTTCCAAGATGAAAACCCACAAAACAGAGGAAAGGGAAAGTTTGTTCTTGGTTAGAATCTCTACTGGAAAATGTTGAACAACAAACACAGTAAAGGGAAAATGCATGGTATATGTTTTACTTGTTTTTTGTCACAACATAAACTCTGACAATTTATTCTGATATCCTGAAATTCCAATCCTTTTTATTCTAATATAAACTTGAAAAGTCAATTGTTGGGCTATAATTTCAACATTTTTCATAGGATACTTCTACAAATGAGATAAAGGTGCATAGCAACACAGTAATTAATTGATGATATAAAGGTCTATTTCTCTTACAAATAATTAGCTTTCCCCTCAGAGTAGACATGTAGGACAACCAAAACTGGCTGAGATTCAAAAAGTTGCTAAGTGGTTCACAGACACACACCTCTGAAGGCTGCTAGCTGTGAATATTCTCAATGCCAGCTGCCTGTTGCTGGAAATTTTTTTTTTAATATGACAACATAATATTACAAATCATTTGAAAGGGGAGACTATTCTAAAAAACCAAATTTATACATCTTATAACTGAGGTATACAAAAACATGATCAGATCATTTATATAAAGATCAGACATACCCAAGAAATAATATTTAATGAACTATATGCTCCTTTTTTAGGCCTTATTTCAAAATCTCCCAAGGATCTAGAGGGGCAAAATAATTTTCTCCTTAGTTTCTCCCCCAACCCCATTGTTTCTTATTGTGGTAAAATACACATACAATAAAACTGACCATCTTGGCCATTTAGCTGAAACTACTTGACGAAATGGCTGACCTATAAAAAAGCAATGCCTGTTTAATGTATACAACAAATCAGTAAGTTTAGGGATAATTATATACCTGTGAAATCATCACCACCATCAAGACCATAAACATATCCATCAAAGTTTACTCCCAGTCCCTTTATTTTGTGTGTGTGGGGGAAAGAGATTTAACATAAGAGCTACCCCTTAGCAAATTTTAAGTACACAATACTGTTTTTAAGTGTCTAATTCAGTGGTATCAAGCACATTCATATTGTTATACCACCATCCCCACCACCCATCTCCAAATATTGTTCATTTTTCAAAAGTGAAACATTTTATCCATTAAGAAATAACTCCCCATCTTCCCTACCCACCAGCCTTGGCAACAACCATTCTACTTCTTGTCTCTATAATTTTGACTACTCTAAGTACTTCATATAACTTGAGTCATACAATGTGTCTTATTGTGACTGGCTCATTCCACTTAGCATAATGTCCTCAAAGTTGGCCTATGTTGTAGCATATGTCAGAATTTCCTTCCTTTTTAAGGTTGAATAATATTCCATTACATGTATGCACCACATTTTGTTTATTCATTATCTGTTCATGTACACTTGGGTTGTTCTCATGCTTTAGCTATCATGAATAATGCTATGAACATAATGCAAAATATCTCCTCAAGACTCTGCTTTCAGAATACATGAAATAAGATGGGATCGGGAGGGAGACAAACCATAAGAGACTCTTAATGTCACAAAAAAAACTGAGGGGGGTTAGGGGGAAGGGGGTAGGAAGAGGGTGGCTGGTTTATGGACATTGGGGAGGGTATGTGCTATGTGAGTGGGGTGAAGTGTATAAACCTGGAGATTCACAGACCTGTACTCCTGGGGCTAATAATACATTATATGTTTATAAATTTTTTTTTTCTTTAAAAAGACTCTGCTTTCAATACATACGGGTATACACCCAGAAGTGGAATTTTTGGATTATACAGTAAATCTATTTTTCATTCTTTGAGAAACTGCTATGCTACTTCCTATAGCAGCTGATTATAAATTATCTACATCCTCACCAACACTTGTTTTGTTTGATAGTAGTTATCCTATTGGGTATGAGGTGGTATTTCATTGTGGGCTTGATTTGCATTTGCCTAATAATTTGTGATGCTGAGCATCTTTTCATGTGCTTATTTGATAGCTGAATATCTTCTTCGGAGAAATGTCTATAGTCCTTTGCCCGTTTTTGAAGTGAGTTCTTTGGGTTTTTGTTGTTGAGTTTTAGCAGTGCTCTACATTCTGGATATTAATCCTTTATCAGATATATGGTTTGCAAAAATTTTCTCCCATTGCCTTCTCTTCAATGATAGTAGCTTTTGATGTATAAAATTTTTAATTTTTCATGCAGTGTAATTTATTTTTTCTTTTGTTATCTATGCCTTTGATCTTATATCCAAGAAATCATTGCCAAATCCAAAGTCATAAAGATTTTGTTCTATACTTCCTTCTAAGAATTTTACTGTTTTGCAGCTTACACTTAAGTCTTTGATTCATTTTGAGTTAATTTCTGTATATAGTGTTAATAAAGGTCCAATTTCATTCTTTTGTATATGGATATCTAATTCTACCAGTACCATTGGTTGAAAAGACTCTTCTTTCCCCACTGAATAATCTTAACATTTTTGTCAAAATCATTTGATCATATATGAGAAGGGCTATTTCTGGGACCTCTGATCTATTCCATTGACACATATGTCTGTCTTCATACCAGTTACATACTATTTTGATCACCATAGTTTATAGTAAGTTCTAAAATCAGGAAGTGTGAATCCTCCAACTTTGTTCTTTTTCAATATTGCTTTGGCTATTTAAAGTTCCTTGAAGTTCCATATAAACTTTAGGATGGGTTATTTAATTTCTTCAAAAAAAAAATGCCTTTGGGATTTTGTTAGTTATTGCATTGAACCTGTTGATTACTTTGGGTAGTACTGACATTTTAAGAATTTAATTTTTTCAATTCATGAACATGGGGTATCTTTTTTAGTTGTGTCTCCTTTATTTCAGGAATTCTCTCTAGTTTTTATCATACAAGTCTTTTCTCCCACAGGGTTAATTTCTAAGTGTTTTGTTATTTTGATGCTATTGTAAATGAAACTGTTCTCATATTCAGTAATCAGATACCTCCCAGCAAAGAAAATCCCTAGACCTAATGGCTTCACTAGCCATTGTTTGTTTTGCCAAACAATTAAAGAATAACTAACACCAATCTTTCTTAACATTTTCTAAAAAATTGAAAAGAAGAGAATACGACCAATCTCTGAGTTCAGTTTGCCCTAAAACCAGAGCCAAGGACCTTACAAGAAAATAAAACTAAAGACCAATATTGATACAAAACCTCAGGAAAATTGAATTCAGTAGCATCTTAAAGGATTATACACCATGACCAGATAGAAATTATTCCTGGAATTCAAGAATGGCTCACCATGAAAATGGATCAGTTTTGGGGCTCCTGGGTGGCTCAGTGGGTTAAGCCTCTACCTTCGGCTCAGGTCATGATCCCAGGGGCCTGGGATCGAGTCCTGCATGGGGCTCTCTGCTCAGCAGGGAGCCTGCTTCTCCTCATCTCTCTCTCTGTCTGTCTCTCTGCCTATTTGTGATCTCTCTCTCTGTCAAATAAATAAATAAAATCCTTAAAAAAAAAAGAAAAAAGAAAATGGATCAGTGTAATAAACCACATTGACAGAATGAAGGGAAAACAGATGCATGGTCATCTTAATAGATGCAGAAAAAGCATGTGACAAATCTACTACCCTTTCATGATGAAAACACTCAACATAGTAGGAATAGAAGAAATTACCTCAACTTAATAAGGCTATATATTAAAACACCCTACCAAAAACATCATGCTCAGTGGGGATGGACTGGAGCTTTTCCTTTAAGATAAGGAAGAAGGTAAAGATACTCATTTTTGCCACTTCTGTCAACAGAGTATTGGAATCCTAGCCAGAAAAATTTGACAAAGAAAGGAATTTAAAAATATATATATATCCAACTTGGAAAGGAAGAAGTAAAATGATCATTGTTTGCAGATGGTATGATCTTATGCATAAAAAAACCCTAGGGATTCCACCCCCCCAAAAAAATGCCTGTTAGAACTAACAGGTAAATTCAGCCAAGCAGCAAGATATAAAGCCAACGCCCCCAAATTAGTTGTATTTCTATATACTAACAGTGAACTATGTGAAAAGGAAATTAGGAAAATGGCTCCTTGGCTTTTTAAGACTTCACATCAAAAATATATTTGTAGAGCTAAAAACAGAAAGCAACATACAAAATATGCATTATGAAATTTGAATTTTCATTGAAAAATGTAACTCTCATAATAAGCTTTTAATTCATTTCCATTTTTTCTTTAAATGATAAGTAGAATAACTTAATTTTAGATATGTTGAGGTTTATCTTCACTTTATGGTTGGAAAAGTGGCTTGTCCAAGTTTTCACAGCTGGGTCTTTATTCATAGTCTATGCATCTGCTTTTCTCCCCATAAAATGCATATACACAACTACAAGCGAATAGAAGTAAAGAATAGAGAAAGGAGAACTCTAATACACAAACATTTTTTCCTCTTAGCTCTTTCTCTCAGTAGCTCTACAGAAATGGAAAATCATTGTTTTCTTTGGGATTGGTTTTCCTTCTTAGGAGGCAGAAAAATGGAGGGGACACTACCAGTGTCACCTTTTCTGAACAGGTTGCTGTTGTGGTTTTCCAGCTGTGCTCCACCATGATGAATTCAAGAGACTACTTCAGAAATGAAAACTGGGGACTTGGACGTAGGTAGATTTAGGGTGTTATTTGCTATGCAGGTAGAGCATGGATTGTCCCTTCCCATTTCATATATACTTCATGCAGAGTCTAAGCTTATGTGTGTTATAAATTGATACTTGATTATAAAGTTCATTGGAAGTCAGAATTCTGCCACTAATGTTGATTATTATGATGATCCAAAGGACTGGCGCTTTGAAAAGAGGCTTTACAAAATATAAGAGGTATTAATATTATAATTTAATCAGTATTAATTTAATAATAATTATTTAATTCCAATATTAAAAGGGTTTCTTAATAAACTGAATCACAAAGCTGCCACCTCTGAGACATATATTAGCACTGAATCAGCATTGCACATAGTCAAAACAGCAGTTTGTCTTTTTTATAAATTATTTTTGGCCAGTGAGGGGAACAGACTCCATAAGATTTTTACCTCAAGATTTCCTATTCTAGACTTTCAACTACCAAAATTAAAAAATGATAAGACTTTTAAAACTATGCTTTGTTAATTTTCTTGGCAGTGGGGGAGGCAGTTCCTGAGTTTTAAGACTTCATTTATTTCCAAGATCCACAAGACTATGTAGTTCTCCCCTATTCATTCTGATCCAGCTCTTAAAGTAGACAGAAACCCATAAAACTACTGATTAGCTGAAACATTTTATATATATATATATATATATATATATATATATATAACATCCTATATATATGATAGATGATACATATATATGTATGTTTATTTAAATATGCATATATAAATAGAGATGTTTCAAAATAGTTTCCTTCAGTATGTGCTTGCTAGCCTTTAGAATCTTTCCAAAAGAAGAGGGCAACAGTCTCAATCAGTTTGAGCTGCTATAACAATTTACAGTAGAACCTGGGTGGCTTAGAAACAAATGTTTATGTCAGGCTCCTAGTGAGTACCCTCCTTCTGGTTTATAGAGGGCCACCTTTTTGCCATACCCTCACATGGTGGAAACAGAGCCAGCTAGCTCTCTGGCTTCTTCTTCTTTTTTAATCTGTATAGCTTTCTTTTATTATATAGCTCATTATGGATCCATTTGTTTCTTTTTTAATTAATTTTTAAATTTTTTTATAAACATATAATGTATTTTTATCCCCAGGGGTACAGGTCTGTGTCTCTGGCCTCTTCTTACAAAGTCACCAATCCTTATTGTGAGGGCTCCACCATCATAACCAGATTACCTCCCCAAACACCTCCAAATATTATCACATTGGGATTAGAGTCCAAACACAGGAATTTTGAGGGGACACAGACATTCAGTCCACTGCAGCAGTGAGGAGGCTGACGTTTGGTAATGGTTTTCCAAACCATAAACAGGTTTAGAATAAGGAGATCAGCGAAAGTGTGCCTTAGCAACTGTGAATTTAACATTTTCAGTTCCAACTATTAGCTTCAAATCCTGAAAGTCCATGATATGTAGTAATCTGTTCGGCTTCTGAATTTGAATCATCTTCTGCTGGGGGTAGAGGGGAGGTAGACTGGGGGGGGGCAGGGGACTCACCCCTGAAGTGTGGCAATGAGTTATTTATTAACGAGTAAACCAAGCTAACAATGCTATAGCCTCATCTCCAGTCTGCTTCACTGTTCTGTGTTTTTTGCTACAGAAGTAACTGATGTTTGTCTCTAAGAAAATAATGGTTTCACACCAATAATATATCCTCAGGAAATCATTAAGGACATGCATTAATATTTTTGAGTAGAAAATTATTGAAAAGTTATTTATTATAGTGGAACATTGGAAACAACTGGGATTCAAAAATAAGGGGCTATTAGAGTAAAGATACCGAATGTCTAGACAGTGGAATCTTATGCCTAAAAAATGATATGTTGAAAACTATTATAATGGAATGGGAGGTTAGTCATTAATTATACTGTTAAGCGACAACAGAGTACAATACATGTAACAGGAGAGTGAGATAAACATAGAACAGATAAGAAAACTTAGATATGTACCCAAATCCCTTATGATAGCAAATTCTTCAAAATGCATTTAGACTATAAATCTGCATGCTAGTTCCTTCTGTTTTTAGCCTCCAGCTTGTCTATTTCCATAGTTGACATACTAAAAACTTTTTTAAAGACAGCAGCCATGGTAATGTATTTAAAATGAAATCTGGATGTTAACACTTCCCAAAACCCTCGATGGCATCCCAGCACATTGACTATACATTCTAAACTCTTTACGCCCTGCAGGAATGACCTGCCCCGTCTGCCGTCTTGTTTTATGACGTTCTTCCCAGAGTTCACTCAGCACCTATCACGTTAACACTCTTTTAAGCTTTTCCCCAAATCAGGATCTCTGAATTTGCTCTCCTTTTTACGGAAATATTCTCCATTTGCTCATTCCTCAGGTCCCATCACTCAGCTTAAATGCCATTTCTTCAAATACACTCACAATCGTACCTAAAGAAAGCCATGCTACAGCCTGTCTCATTTTCCATAAAAACACTTTCCTCAATTTTTATTTTTCTATGTTGGCCTTTACAGGATAATTATTAGACAGTAAGTTCCATGAGCGTCATAATCATATTTGTTTTACTCATTATTATACAATCGCTGACACTCAGTAGGTGCTAAAAATAATTATACATAAATTTATAAACAAAAATCTTCTCTTTTTTTGTATATTCACATGAACTATAACCAGGATCTCTAGTATAATCAGAAAAATCAAGAATAGTTTAAGATATTATTCAGGTTTTACTTTTTGCAGAATACAAAATGTCCTATTAAATCAAAGGCTTGAACAAAATTAGCTCCATTTATCTCTATAGTTTTTATTCTATTGAAAAAAGTGATTTTAAGTTTTGAGAGTTTTAATTTTATTCAAAGGGTTTATCAAAATCTTAGACAAAATACTCCTGGCACTCTTACGTGAGAGTAGTAATGACAGCAGGTATATGAATAATCTAATCTGGCTTCTCTGTAAAGTAAGCCAAGTAAAACAATAAAATTATAACCTTTTAGTAAAATTAAAATTTTCTGTTAAGTAAAATACTTCGTCATTTTCCACTTTAGTTAAATATGCTTGATTAATAAGCTTGGATAGAAGTTATCATTATCATCACCAGCATTTCTGGAAAAGAACAGAATTGCTAGTTTTTCTCCTTTGTGGTTCTTGAATTTAAAACACATGCAAACACACACACACACACACACACACACACACATACACACTCTGTTTCTCAGAACATTTTGAACATCAACCATTTACTAAAGTGTGTCATCACCTCACTATCACTTAATATAGATTTTTAAATTAAATTTGCTTCAAGAGATATTACCTTTTGTGGAGCATTAATTATTTTTAGAGAGAGATAGGGAAACTCAAAATACCAAGTGCTCCAGATGAATTACAATGAGTGGATGCCTTCTACCCCAGCATATGTAGTTCCAAATCCTGTATGAGAGACCCTCAAAATGTCTACCAAGGAAAAATTTTGACATGTTATCTCTTCACTGTAAGTATCTTAGAAAAGGTCAGAGTCTGTCCAGAAAGCAATGAAGAGTAGAGTGATTTTGCCCAGAGAGCTGCACATTCTACGAAGTTGCTTTTACTAAACTATATTTAAGCTGTGAGTGCTAAGATAAAGCCATGGTTTTTAAGCATAAAGTTTTTAAATGAATGCACACATTTTCCTACTGTACCTTCAAAGATGAGAAATTATATTCTCTGTGCTAATAAAAAGAAATACATGGACATTCACATATGTATATACCCTCATACCCCTTTACAAGTATACAATTTACTCTAAGTATAGAGTACATAACTGTGTAAGTTGAAGATATGACCCTTGGCCCAGTGGGAAGTAAAAATCATTACCCACAGAAACTTTTTCTTGCAATATAGTAAAGAGTTCAGCTAAACGGACTCTTTCACTTACACACTGATCTGAAATTTATAAAAGATGTCAGCTGGGGGACACCTGGGTGGCTCAGTTGGCTGGATGACTACCTTCAGCTCGGGTCATAATCCCGGAGTCCTGGGATCGAGTCCCGCATCGGGCTCCCAGCTCCACGGGGAGTCTGCTTTTCTCTCTGACCTTCTCCTCACTCATGCTCTCTCTCACTGTCTCTCTCTCAAGTAAATAAATAAAATCTTTAAAAAAAAAAAGATGTCAGTTGGGGAAATGTCTAATCTGTAAAGAACTCTGATAAAGCCAAACTGCCTGATTTTCTGGAGCATGGTATGGGTAGAGAGGGAAATTTTAAGTCAATGTGTAGGTTAAACCAAGCTCTATTAGGAATGGCTACAGTTCAGTGGGGTTCAGCCCTATTCCATTAACAGACAACATTATTAAAACCAACACAGTCCTAGGCTTTGGTTATATAGAGATGAATATGTTTTCAACTCTGGTCTGAAAGAGTTTCCAGTCTCACAGGGAGAGATGCAAATACACAAAGATAATTATAGTGCAGTGTACCACATAACTAGATAGGGTTGGAATCTGGAATTGGTCTGGAAAGATGAATTATAGATTTGTGTATAAACTTAGAACTAAGAAGTAAGTTATCAACACTGTAGGAGAAAGGAGATAATATGTTCCTCCAGGGTTGCTCTGCATAAAGTTATTTATGTAAGATTCTTAAGAGTGAAAAAAATACTTTAAGGGGAAAAGAAAAGGTAAGAGGAGAGCAAAGAGGTAGCCATATAATTGCACACTTGGTAAAGAAATACTCCACTTTCTCATTATTCATCCAAATCAAGGCAGAAAGTTAGATAGGGAAGGAGAATGAACAAAATACAGACGAGACCCAATTTCAGTGATTCCAAGAATGATAGAGAAAGAAACAAATTTTCTGACATAATGCTCCCATAACTTTCTTCTTCTTTGGATTTCATCATAACTAAAGAAATTTTAAAATAGGAAAAAACAAATTATGTTCTCTTCTTCCAGCTATCAGGTGCCGCATATAGTCCTCATTGACATCTCAAGATTTGGTGTTGGTTTGTCAATGCCAATGAGCCAACATCTGACTCAGCTATTTTAGAGTTTGGTGCCATATAAGACAATAAATAAAATACAGCTAGTATCCTAAGGCTGTAAGTCTAAAATACAGATCTCTGATCTTAAACTCCCAGACTGACTTATCAAGTAGAATCACCAACATGTGGAGATTCCTGGCATTCATATTTTTCATGCATTTTCCCCCACTTCTTCAATTTCATTTTTTTTCTTTCCCAAACAGATGAGGAGATAAATTGATTAAAAACAAACAAGCAAACAAACAAACAAACAAAACAAAAAAACAGGGGCACCTGGGTGGCTCAATGGATTAAGCCTCTGCCTTCCGCTGGGGTCCTGGTCTCGGGGTCCTGGGATTGAGCCCTGCAGGGGGCTCTCTGCTCAGTGGGGAGCCCTGCTTCTCCCTTTCTCTCTGCCTGCCTCTCTGCCAACTTAAGATCTCTCTCTCTCTCTGTCAAATAAATAAATAAAATCTTTTTAAAAAAATTAAAAAAATACATCAAAGTATATGGGAGACAGTAAATATTCAGATTAATTTGAAGATGACCACAAGAAAAATTGAGAAAGAAACTAGCTCTAGGCAGAAAAAAGCACAAATAAAGATTTGGCAGTGGAACAGTTTATATGTAGACTAGAAAAGAGAACAGAAATAGAAAAGAAATGTAAGGCTCCAGAGAACCATCCTCCTCACCATCCATTTAATGACTTATGATGTATAGTAAATGGCTCAGTATCACCAATCAGAAATATATACTAGGGACTTTGATATAAAGAGAAGAGTTGAAGTACTTAAGAAATCTGAAGAATGAATAAATATACTTAAAAGAGAAAAGAATGGAGATAATTTTGCCAAAATCTTCCTGCATGGCTCTGGGTAACTTGGGGTTGTATGTATGGGATATCACAGGTATCAGTACATACCCAGAAATTGAACACACTTACATATAGCTGACACAAAGCAAAGTGGAGTAAATTAAGACTTCCAGGGAAAGGTCCATCCTAGTCACTCTGAAGAGGTTCTAATTCTCAGCTTGATCTTAGAAGTTATTTTTAGGCGAGCCAAGGCTAGGTCACACATCTGCTCAGGTGGTTCTGACCACAGACCACACTTACCCACTACTCTCTATAGAGCTACTTCTTCTCCACTTAGCCTTTCTAAGTATAGCAGTTTAGTGGCAAACACTTTATAAGGGGAAGTCATCTCTATTATATAGAGATTGGGTCTCTTGCATTTGTAGCTGGTTAAATCTTTGTTACCATAAATGATCAATTGCTAGAGCATTAATTATATTTTCTTTAAAAATTCTCCATTATTTTCTTGTCAGAAAATATTTCTATAATATTGATGAATATTATAATCATAAATTTTATTAAGCATAAGTGCTAGAGTTAGGCACTGTGGGAGAAGATACAGAAGAGAAAAAAGGGAAAGAGAAAGATTTGACTTTAAGTTCGACTGCCTATTTCTTGGTTGAATGACCTTTAGCAAGTTCTTCTCTACCCAAAATAATAAAATAAAATAAAATAAAATAACCACATGATCATTCTATATCCCTTCTAAAACTTAAATTCAATAATTATGTTCAATGCCAATTCAAGACATATTAAAGATAAGCCTTTTTTTGTTTAGTTATCTAATTATTTATAGTTAATTATTGTAGAGAATCCTTTATTTTAAATGTGGTGCCATAGTTAAATGTCACAGTGAAAAAAATGAAAGCAGTTAACTTTAACATATTTTATTTGGGCTTTATATCAGTGATAACTATATTTGAAATAGAGCATCAGCTTTAAAAAAGATCGCTTGATTAGTTTGGTAATATGGAAATATATAATATATATTACCTAATTATTAGGAGATAATGATTCCACAAGGTAGGGGAAAAAAATCCCTTAATTATGTAACAAATGGCTTATGCTTTCCTAAAAAAATGTCAAGCTGCTATTTCATTCTGCATGGTGAAATCTTATTGATCTCAAAAAAACTCTGCTCAATTGTCACTTCTTCCTTCAAGAGTTTCTTAAAAATAATTCATATCCACAACCTCCAAATAATCATCATTTACCTCCTGTATGATATTTGTGTATATTGTGTGATTTCCCATTTTTGCACATATTGTACTGTGTGATGTATATATTCCTGTTTAGCCCATTGTGTGCATCTTAACAGTAAAGATTCAACTGGGTTCATCTCTATATCCCTCAACCTCGAGAAAATGTGTAGTGCAAGGCAGGTTCTGAATAGATGTTTGTCAATAAACACATGAATTAATTTGTAGTCATCTTCTCTAATAATTCTACTAGTCTTTTGGCAGGAGGAAGAACACTGAATTATGACTCTTAGACATAAAGTACCAAAAACTATACTTAGCCATAATTGTAATGAAATGTAAGAGTTCCCCTTTTCCAAATAGCAAATAGCAAATTCTTTCAACATTACATTTGGTGTTCCTAATTTGCTGGTGCCCTGAGCATGTATTTAGCATTCTTGCTGGGTATGAAAGCACTGAGTGTTTAAGAGAATGGGTCCTAAAACTAGAAGGAACTAGCCCAAGTCCTAACTCTGCCATTTATTAACTATGTAATGTTAGACCATTTATTTTAACTCTCTGAAACATACTTGCCTTGTTTTCTCATCTGTAAACTAAGGGAGAAAACAATACCTACTCTGAGAAGTACATAAGGGGATTAAAAGAGAACATTTTGATGCAATGCTTAGCACATAGAAAATATTTAACAAAAGTAAAATTAGAGTCCATAACCTCTTGATTATAAAGGAAATTTCTTAATTACAAAGGAAACTTTGATTGTAAAAGTTTCTGCACCGTTTCATCATTCAGTATAATTTTTAATATTGGGTTAAAATAGCCTTTTTCATTGTGTTAAAGAATTAACGTTGGGTCACCTGCATGGCTAGGTGGTTAAGCATCCAACTCTTGGTTTAGGCTCAGGTCATGAGCCAGGTCTTTTTTTTTCTTTCCAAGTTTTATTTAAATTAAGGAATTTTCTGTTTAAATCTGAAATAAATATTGTTGATTTCAACAAATGCATTCTTGTACCAAAATATTCATATATATATTCAGCTCTGATCTATAAATGTGATGAATTAACATAAGTCATTTTCCAATTTTAAGTAACCCTAACATTTACATGATTAAAGTATATTATTCTTTTACTAAATTACTGAATTTATGTTTTCAACTATTATTTTACTATCATGTTTTGTGTTAATTTATAAATTAAGTTGTTTTGGTTACCAAAATGAACAGAGGAGATGCCATCTTTTTCTTTGATTGGCCAATAGTATAAAAACTCTTTGATCTTTGTGTTTGCTTTTTTTTAAAAAACTTATTCTTGACTTTTTGTTTTCTTTCAAATTGATGTGCTAGGAACACAAAGAAATATGTATTTATTAAATATTTACTGAGTGACAGACACTTCACATACATCATTTTTGCAGTACACATCTATAGTTAGTATTATTCCTACTTCTTAAAGGTGGAAACCTATTCATAGGGGTTATTTTCTTAAACTCGGTTGTTGAAAAGATAAGATTAGTGTATAGTCCAGTCTGACTCCTATATTTAACCACAAAATCTAAAATGAAACAATGTCCTTTAAGAGCAAAGATTCAAGTATGAAGATGGATGGGAAAAACAACTTTTTTAATTTTAAAATTTTGAAATAAATGAAGTTTAGCAAAAGAAAAACAAATGAAATTCAGCAATTTAAAAAAGATTTTCAGAAAATAATTCAACAGTTTACAAATTTCTATTCTAAGGCAACTAATTTGCAACATTGTCAGTAATAATAAGAGCAAAATTATATACATATATGCAAATTTTATATGTAAATATAAAATTCTTTTAAAAATATTGAAGCATGGGATGAAAAACAAGTGGTTCATTAAAACTAATAAGTAAGCTGGCTATTAATATATAACAAGTTGGCAAATCATAATTTTAAAAAATTATAAAATAAATGCATTGTAGAAAAATAAGAATATAAAGGAAAAAAATTAAATCAACATCAAATTTCAGGTTTGGCAATGGTATAATAAGTCAAAAGTTAAGAAAGCCTTGTCTCAAATAAAAGAGTAGATCACTCAGTCTTTCTATGCGATTTCTTATCATTCTCATATTTCCATATTTGTAACCTCACAAAGAAAATCTTGCTGCCCAAATAAAATCACATTCCCCAAATCTCCAAACATAATGATGTGTAGACATAATTCAGAGTGGTCAAATACTCTAGAAGTAATCTTTTATTTTTTAAAATTGTCAGACTTCTTATGTAAACCTAACCACTAATAAAGCCCTTTTTAAATTACAAAGTCAATTTTAGGAAACATCAAGTGACATTTTCTTGGTATTTAGCAACACCATTTTATTTTGTTTTTTTTTTAATTTATTTTTTTTAAAGATTTTATTTATTTACTTGACAGAGAGAGATTACAAGCAGGCAGAGAGGCAGGTAGAGAGAGAGAGGAGGAAGCAGGCTCCCTGCTGAGCAGAGAGCCCAATACGGGACTCGATCCCAGGACCCCGAGATCATGACCTGAGCTGAAGGCAGCGGCTTAACCCACTGAGCCACCCAGGCGCCGTAGCAACACCATTTTACAGATAGAATAGGAACATTCCTTCATGATTACACAATTTTCAATTTAAACTTGTTGACTCACTATAAATCCTTGCTTCATCTGTTGTACTACATTTTCATATATACTGCTTCCTGATTAATTAGCACATGTATGTCACTTTTCGAAAGAGAGACAGAATGAAGCAAAGCAAAGGGGTTATTTGCATTCACTGCTACTGCTCGGGGGAGGCAGGGATTACTACTGGGCTGCTGGTCACAGAACTGGACCACAGTGTCACTGTTCTGTACAAAGGGTATGTGAACCATATTCAAAGAGAATAAGTGTTAAACTCTACAAAGTTCAGGAAACTTTATTCTTTCCCCTTTCCTCCTTTTCTTTGTGTCAAATCCATAGGTTTACACAAAGTAAAATAGTCCTATATTGTAATACATATGGCTAACCAGTTTGGAGTATCTTCTCCTGTATTCATCATTATTTTATGCCCATGTTAAGAGGAAGCAGAGTTTCTCATCTACTTTCTATCCCTTTGTGACTTAAGATTTTGAAATATGAACGCTAGGAAAAGATTAAAAACTGAGCATATTTCAAGGATTCTGGAATTGTTGAAGATGATATCATTGTTGATGATATACATCATCAAATTATAATTTAAGATTTCTCATGATAAATATCAAATATCTTTTCTTCTCCCCCAATTTTTCTGATTACTATGGAGTAAAGGTTATTATGGTTATAGAAAAGTACAGAATTTAGAGAAAATTTGGAGATGATATAGAAATCTGTAAAATGTAAAAATTTCCCTTTCTGAGGAGAGCTTGTAATAAAGTATACCCTGCTATATTAAGAAAATATATCTAAGACTCTGCATGTCAGAACAGATTCCATGCTTTCTAAGTTCTCCTGAAACCCTTGGAAAGAAATAGACTATCCAAGCTGATCATCAAAAGCCTAAAATTGTTTTTAAATGAATGAATCCATGAAACTGAACCACCAGTGAATGTCCTTTCTGACTTTCAATTATGTTTAAAGAATTATATATTCATCTCTGACAATTAAATCAACTAATGATGCTACCTGTTACTAAATTAGCTGACTCTGTTTATTTTTCTTTATACATTTTTTAAAGAATTTATTTATTTATTTGACAGAGAGAGAGTGAGAACAAGCAGGGGGAGAAGCAGGCTCCCAGTAGAGCAGGGAATCCAATGCGTGGCTTGATCCCAAGACCCTGGGATCATGACCTGACCAGAGGCAGATGCTTAACTGACTGAACCACCAAGGCACCCCCCAATCCTTCAAAAAAAATTATTTATTTATTTGACGGAAAGAGAGAGAGCACAAGCAGGAGCTGACAGTCTGTTCAAAGTAAAATATCCAGGATGTGTGGTGGCATGGTTTAAAATTTCCTAAGATAATTCTGAGGGAGTAAATCTTGTAATGATTATATATGTTTTTACAAAAGAAAAAGCTGACAGGCAATATTTAATTTCATTTACTCTATGTTTTTTGAAAACACAGGATCTCTGTTTTAGAGGACTAATATCAATTGACCAAAATTTAAGTTATAAAAAAGGACAAAGAGGTATAGAATATTTAGTTATTTGCTTCTTTTCAGGATTTAATTCACAGAATTCACACATTTTTTCCTTTTCTCCTGTCTTCTATCCATTAATTTCAAAAGCAGGTGCATCTTATTACACTGTATTATTAACTAACTGGAGTTTAAATACAAACTTAAAAAAAAAATAGGTGCGGGCACCTGGGTGGCTCAGTGGGTTAAGCCGCTGCCTTTGGCTCAGGTCATGATCTCAGGGTCCTGGGATCGAGTCCGGTATTGGGCTCTCTGCTCAGCAGGGAGCCTGCTTCCTCCTCTCTCTCTCTGCCTGCCTCTCTGCCTACTTGTGATCTCTCTCTGTCAAATAAATAAATAAAATCTTTAAAAAAAAAATAGGTGCATTGACTACCCTATTTTCCAGGTTAGGTTTCAATGGAAACATCATGAAATATTGTGGCCAAAGGGGGGCTCTCTTTCCCAGAAATCTAGCAGCAGTGTTGAGAAGGATTAGGAGAACCCAGGTCACTAATTCACATTCACGGCTTTCCTCTATTCCGCATTGTTTGCCCTGCTAACTTATAGGGAAATCAAGCTGCTTGGTAGTATCACTTCCATATAAGCTATGGTATATTGCAAAAAGGGTGATAATGCCTATCAGTTCTTGTCATCAAGAACAGATATGTCTTGCCTTGCCATTGAAACTAGGCTGGCCTTCACTTTGTCTAAAAGAAGATGAAGGAAGTATAAATCCCAATGCCAGATTGTATAAAAATTAAATAAGTCCCAACCCTAGGATTCAAGAGCCCTTCCTTTGTGCACTAGGTCGATAAACCTGGCTAACCTGCTAGAGCAGAGACTAGGTACAAGAGAATGAAGGCTCCTCAGCCAGTTGCCAGACATGAGATATCATCTGGGACCGGTCAGCTCCCATTTAACACACCAACTGACTATTTATCTATATCTATATCTATCTATCTATCTATCTATCTATACATATATATAATAAAGCCTACTCAGACCAGCAGAACCCAGCCAAAAGAATTACCCAGGAAAATTTGGGCTAAATTAATGGTAGTTACATTTAAGCCACAATATTTTGGGGGTAGGATTTCACAGAGCATTTAAAAACTGACATGTAACCTTATGTCATTTTAGCTCATTCGCATAACTGCAAATTAGCTACTACATTTTTGTACTCTATTTTTTTCCTGGCATCCCAGTTATTACAACCAAGCTAGATGTCTCTTTTACACTCTCTGAAAAACTACGCACTAAATTTCTTACCCTCACATCAATGAGATCCACACATAACCATTGGGACTGTGCCAAAGTGCAGCAATTAAGTGGTCAGGTCCCAGCATCACACAGACCTTTTTTGGAATCCTTCCCATCACATATTGGGTCTATGATCTTAGATAAATGAGTAAATGTTTCCATTTTTTCCTTTAAAAACCGAGGATAATAATAACTACCTTATAAAGCTGCAGTGAGGAGAAACAAATATACCATATTTAATGTTTCATGTATAGTAGGTATTCCATGGACTTTTAAGTTCTATTTTTTCTAGCACACTGCAGGGGCCTTAATGTTTCTGATTAATATATAATGAATGTATTATTTCATCTCCATTAACTCCCACCATTTTTTTTTTCTTTAAAGCCTTTATATACTGTGTCTTCATGATGAAAAAAAAAAACTCATATAGGGCCTACTATATGAAATAAATGATCACATAGACCCTCCATAGTGTGCCCTGCTGTAGGTCTTTTTCCTTTTATCATGACCTAGAACATTCCCATCATGTGATCACATCGATATGGGTGATATCCAACATTATAGCCTTTTTATTTATTATTCATTTTTTGGAATGGGGGTATTCATTTTTCTAATCAGAAGCAAATCAGAAGGAAAATTGTGTTTAATGACTCAGAATAATAAAATCAAGGATCTTATCTACTAAGATATATTCTCCAAGGAGTAATGTCTTCATACTCAGTGCACCAGCTGCCTACAACCTGTGATGATCAAATATATTTTCACAACACAAGAGCTGTCCAAATAAGTCAAAAAGGGAAATCCTTCAAAGAACAATTTCTTTAGGGTCTGACTATGGTTTTTTTGGTTGTTGTTATTGTTAAATGCAGATAAATTACTTTCTTTTTGAAATGCCTATTCATCCTGCTTCTTTTCAAGATCCACTTCAGCTGTATTTTCATTTCAAGATTAAATTCATCTATAACTATAATTTGCTTTGCTTCAGAGGAGATGGAGTCATTTGTTTTGAAGTTGAGCACATTTTAGATACTTTGAACTGTATCTCTGAAATCAACTACTCAAAATGAAATTTTTCTTTCTGCCATTAAGGAAGGTCAAATGGAATATTACCAGACACACACACACACTATAATACAAAAATAATAGTTTATCATATCAATAAACATTTTTGAAAAACATCTCCTCCAAAATAAAAGTGTCCACATTTATATGGCTATAAATGAGATACACAATGCTTCCTAAAACGTATGACATATGTGCATATTCATTTGCACAAAATAGCAGAAGGGTGGCTAGCTAGCTGGAAAATATGCCTAAAAAGTTGGCATCAGTTCAGGATTTCAAAGTACCTGCTTCCATTTTTTTTTAATTTAACTGTAGAAAGTGACCAAATTGTTCATTAAATTCTGATAGCCAATTACACTAGTATATGAGGTGTACTAAAATTCAAGTAGATGATAGTTTTGAAATCTGGAAACAAATTCTATTTACACTGTCTTTCTGGAGGACAAGTAACTGCCTAGTTTACTGAAAAATACTGTCATCTGAAATATACCTTGTAATACCAGGACTGATCTCCTATATCTGAAAAACAAGTAACATTGTTGTTGATGTTTTTAAATAAAACTGTAAGTTCAGTGAATCAAAAGTTAAATTTATAACCATATCCATTTAGAAGGCAGAAAGGATGGGCGATATTTGCATGGAATAGCATAATTTCTACCACCATTGCTACAGAAACATGCTCCCAACAATATTTTATTTTGTTTTGTTGTTTGTTACTCGGAAGGGAGTGAACAAAGGTTTGTTTTTAATATATAGTATGTTGAGGTAATTTTTACATCCTTTGCCATATTTGTGAAAGATGAGGATGGAGAAGCTGCTCCTGAGAAGCACAGGGCTTAAACGGAGACTTAAGGTCCATCCAAAAGGATGAGGCTCAATGGATATCACCTGAGGGTGTTTGAATGAAAGGAAATGAAACCAAGCACTTTTTCTTGATTTCTTGCCTAGATCATTTCTGTTTTTATTAGCAACAAGAGCATAGACCATCACCTACCTGCCAAACCGAACTTCAATAATCACGATTCAGTTCAGATGTCATTTCTTCCCTTCTTTCCTCTATGATTTAATAGCATGAAGTTCAGATTTTTATTGGAACTCATATTATATTTGACTATAACTTTCTTTTTGAAAGGTCTCCTCTCTCTCTTCATCTCTCTCCCTCGGTCTCTCCCTCCCTCCTTCCTTCTTTTGCTCTTGCTCTCAACCTAGCTTTCTCTGCAATATTAGTGTCCCTTCAGAGGACAAGGAGATTATATCTTTATCTCATTGATTCATCCATTTATCCAACAAATACTTGTTCCACACTTATTATAAGCCAGGTTTTTTTTTTTTTTTTAAGATTTTATGTATTTATTTGACAGAGAGAGTACAAGCAGGCAGAGCAGCAGAGGGAGAGGGAGAAGCAGGCTCCCCACTGAGCAGGGAGCCAGATGCAGGGCTTCTGACATATCACAGAAGGCCTTTGCTAGTTAATATTGTGGGCTCAACGATGGCAAGAAGCAGACCCTAAACTCCCTTGCTGAAGGCAGTCGTTTAACCAAATGAGCCACCCAGGTACTCCGTAAGCCAGGTGTTTTGCCAGTAACTGACTAATGACACAAAATTTTAAAAAAATGCAGTTTCCAGTATCTGGAGACATTGTATCTAATTGGGAAAACTAACTAGTACATATATGTGTGATCACTGTATTACCTCATATATACTGTGAAAAGTAAAGTGCTTTGAGATCATAGAGGGAGAACCCTTAATGAAATTAGAGGAGTCAAGAATTTTCTTGTAAGCAAGGACATTTAATATGAGATTAATAAAATGAATGGCAAGGTGTAAAGTACACGTAAAGGCTTAGCAAGGAGACAGAACATGATCAGGAAGTCGCAAAGAGATTCCCCATCACTGAAGTGCAGGGTGAATGTCTATTGTTCTAACACAAAATGTGTTGTATAGTAGGGCCTCCATAAATGTTGAATAAAGACTGAGTAAAGCTTTGCAAACAACGTCACATGGTTGACAGGTCTACAACGTGGAGCATTATTTGGAGGCAAAGGACGTCAGCAAGGGAGTTTAGGGTCTGCTTCTTGCCATCGTTGAGCCCACAATATTAACTAGCAAAGGCCTTCTGTGATATGTCAGAGCAGGCTCTGTCTTGTGCAGGCAGGGGTCAAGAATGGCCTTGTCTCTCAGGGGTCTTTTGAGCTATCAGGCATCGCAACATGTAAACAAAGATCAGCACTTAGCACACAAGAGGTGTTTTAGAAAATCTGCAGTCTGGTTTTTCATCTCTCAGAGGTTCTGGATTGCAAAGAAATAGTTTCCTTTCCTGTTTATTTCTCTTTCATTTAAAAACTACACGTGAATCGTTCTTGTATGCCAGACACTATACTGCATACTTAAAGGATACAACGATGTTAAAACACTAAAAGATGTAGTCCAGAGGAGAAGACAAACTCATTAAAACCTCCCTTCTTAATTGGAAGGGGAGGTGAATCATGAGAGACTATGGACTCTGAAAAACAATCTGAGGGGTTTGAAGTGGCGGGGGGGTGGTGGGAGGTTGGGGTACCAGGTGCTGGGTATTATAGAGGGCACGGATTGCATGGAGCACTGGGTGCGGTGCAAAAATAATGAATACTGTTATGCTGAAAATAAATTAATTAAAAAAATAATTATAAGAACAATAATTATTTCAAATTCATACTTAATAAAACAAAAAACAAAAAAACAAAAAACCTCCCTTCTTCTCCGGGCTCTGCTATAAGTAAATAGTGGGAAACCTGACGGGCTTCTTGTAACTTACCTAGCCCACCTGCTATTATACACGTTTTCTCTTCTATCAGCCTGTGCAAATGAATAGTCTCCTCTCCATAACTATCCCTACTGATGCAGCATCCACTATGTACTTTGCACTTAATATATATTCTCTCCTTAATCTTCACCATGACCCTATGAGGTAAGAATTTTCATTTTACACATGAGGAAGTTGAAGCTGTTTACTTATAAAGGTTAAGTCATTTGCGTAAATTTGTACAACTAAGATGTGATAGAGAGATTTTTGCAAAGGTTTGCCCTCATCTTTAAACCTTGGGTTTCGAATTTCTATTCTAAAATTGCTTTCTTGCCGAGCATATCATGATCCTATTCCACAGATTTTTAAGTGAATGTAAAATCAGTCCAAGATAAGTATCATGATAATAGATTCTAGACCTTATTCTCCATTCCCCCAAACACTATCCCATTTGGGCTTTCCTTTGCACTGATTCTGTGTGTAATACAGTTAGGTACACCCAGGACAGGAGCAGCAGGAAACATACACAGTCATTTCCCCAGGATCTTTAAACATGACAAAATATTCCTTAATCATAAAAAGGTAACGGGTTGAAACTAGTTATAGTCATGCATCGCTTCCTAATTTAAAATGATGCCTCTCCTAATAATGTAATTTCACAGAACAATAAACAAAACAGCCATCTATTTGGTTTTTATATTTCATCTCAGGATCGGGAACAAGGGTTTCTGATATTTGAGAGGATTCTTTGGGCGATCTTTGAGCAAAGTGTTTAAGGAAATTACAATGTGAATAATAAGCCAGGGTGGAAAGGGGATCTCGTCTGCCTTAATCCTCTGGCTGATAAAGCAGAGCAGCTGCTTGCTTCTCCATTAAGGAAGGAAACTATGAGGTTTAGACTGTGTTTTCATTTTCCAAAAGGAGGCTACTTTCATGTCTCATCAGTTCTCGAGTTCATCAGAATGGGTAATTGCTGAGAAAGTCATCTGAGCAAAACAACTGGACCTTATCAACTACCTGGCAGTGAGGTGGGGTTTTCAGTCATCAACCTCAATTGACTCAAAAATGGGTGATTTATTCAGCTTTACTCAGAGATGAGAGGCTGTGATAAAGCTTGACTCTGCTTCTCTACAGGACTATGGTGGTTTCAAATGTAGCTGCCATTGATTCGAGCAGAGGGAGCAAAGCCTTAGAATGAGACAAGCTTGGTTTGAATCCACTTCTATCATTTACAAATGGCTTTTGACCACTTGAATTTTTCAAGGATGTGTTTCCTCAACTGCATAATAATGCAATTAATATCTACTGCATATAGGGAGAATGTAAAGTAATGTGAAGTAGTGAGCTATTAGTACGACCTAGTTCTGTTATTCTGTGATCAAAAGGCAGTCCTAATACAAGCAGGCGGCTGGAGAAAACAAGATTCTTTATCTTGCCTTAACTATCTATCTAACTTGTTAAATAACTTTGGTCTAAAGAAAGCACAGTGTTTACTTACATACATTTTTGACAATTGTATCATAGCAGTGGAAAATGGAAATGGTACTATTCTAACCATCTTAACAGCTCAGTAAGTTTTAAATGTTGGCTTAGCACTTTCATCTGTTTAAAGAAAAATGAGATAGAAATAAATAGTTCTCTGCTATTATCCTGCCTCTGCAAACTTGCAGAACATACTGAGAAGGCACTATGCATTAAGAATCCATTGCTTATCCTAACTGTTTTCTTCCCTGAACCTCACAGGAGATTTAAATGTTAGGCCAAAAATGTGATAGAGTGATAATAAAGCCCTCTCTTCTTTCCACTATGGACTAAGGACAATATGTTAGTTCCAAAGATATATTCCCCTGGCTTAAACATCAGCCAAAAAAAAGTTGTGTCAAGAACATCATTCTGTCTTTAGTGGATGAGATCCACCTCTCCTTAACCGTTCTTTAACATGCAGTGACAAACTAAGAACATGGAGCTCTGCATAATTGGTAACATTGTATGGGGCTGTTAGGTAGGCTAACAGCTCCCACTTTTTTCAGTTGAGAACCCTGAAATGCTAGAAATTTGCAATAACCTAAGGGACACTTTGGCTTTACAGTAGAAATTAATGGTAAAAATAGTCTTCAAGTTTTTACACAAAACTGGTTAATTACTATTCCTACCACCACCAAAGCATTTCTGCTTTTTCATTTCTGTCTGTCTGCTGGTTTCTCAGCCTTAGTGAAAATGCTGCCCATGGTGTTCAGTTGGACCTTAATTTATATATTTAAGTTGAGAAGTGGAGAAAAGTGGAAATAGCCTAGATAGGGTCTAATGAGATTTGCAATTATTCCACAAACATGTATTAAAACACTGCCTTCGAAATCCCCTGAACCACCCTCAAGGATGACTTAGACATACCTGCACATCGCTCCCACTGAGTCAGATATACATGTCTGAGTCCTCTCCAAAATCAGGAAGGACTCTGAGTAAGTAATCCTCAAGGTGATAGAGAAGGGACAGTGCTCTCCTACAATGTGTGTGTGTGTGTGTGTGTGTGTGTGTGTAATTTTTGGTTGTTTGTTGCAGCTCTTAAAGGTTTACATACATATGCTTCATTCCAGTGCTGACTGATTGATTGACTGAGAACAGCTGCCTGGAGCACAGTGTAGAAAAAGACCCTGAGGTTACTGGCAGGCTTGACAGAAGAGGGCCCTGGTGACAGTGTTAAGCATGTTTTTCAATTTATCATCCCAGGATCCACAGGACAAAACTCAAGCTTACTAGTACAGCATATAAAATGCATATCCCATATTGCATCCTATGTTCTGGCATAGGACAAAGGAAAAGGTACTTACAGATAACTTGATGTGCCATACTGTTTCACACCTCAGAGCCTTGACTCACACAACTCCCTTTTTTCTGGGACAATTAATTTCTCATCCCAACATCATTCTCCCAGAGAAAGTCTTACCTTTCAAGTTTGAACTCAAAGACTTCTGGTTATCACTGGATCTTAAGTAGATCTGACTTATTTTGTTTACCCATAATATTCTAAATGTAGGACTTTAGCATATTATTATACAATAAATGGCTTTGTTTGCATTCACTGTCACATTAGTGATCTATTTTTGGGCAACAAATCTGCCCTAAAACTTAATGGCTTAAATTAACAAATGTTTATTTTGTTATGATGTCTTTATCAGAAACCGAAGGAAGACTGGCTCATTTGATGGTTCTGGCTCAAAGTCTTTGAAGTTTGTGGTCAAGGTGTCAACCAGAGCTGCAGTCATTTCAAGACTTGGTGGAAGTTGAAAGACTCACTCTCAAGCTCACTCATGTGGTTGTCGTAAGACTTGTTTCTTCTAGGCCATTCAACTTAGGACCTTGGGTTTTCACTACACCAGCAGGCCTCTCCACTGGGATTCTCACCATATGGCAACTTGCTCACCCCAGTACAAACGATCCAAGAAAAAGAAAGAAATCCCAACGCGGAAGCCACGGTCCTTTAAATAATCTGTTCTATGAAGTAATGTCACATCACATGTCACATTACGTTCATTAGAAACAAGTCAGTAAGTTTAGCCCACACTTAAGGGAAAGAGATTACACAAGGGCATGAACACTGAATCAGGGATCATTGCCTGTCATCTAAGAGTCATACAGTAACCTCCCTAACTGGGCTGAAACTAAAATGAATCTCTCTGTGTCTCACCATCATCTGCCTTCTGACTGGCATAGTAAATACCGAAGAAATGAAGAAAAGAGGGTGGGAGAAAGAGACAGTGAGAGCCATCAAAGTCAAATTATGAATTAAATCCCTTAAACAACTGGAAATGACCAATCCATAAAACTATTGTTTAGAAGAAATAAACCCTGTTTTAATATCTTAGCCAAGACTCAAATTCATGAAATTTCTAGTAATGTGAACCTTGATTACAACATTGAACAGAAAAAGAATGTGTAGCTTAACAACTCTTACATAGATCTGGAAAAGAATCTCTGAAGTTAAAAATAAAAAGACCAATTATGCTCATTCTCCCAGTTCATGGAGGCTCCTTGCAGTATATTTTATGACTTCCAAAAGGCCCTGTGGCTGAAACACTGACATTTATGGATGCAGTTTTATGTAATAAACAGGAGTTCAATTAACTTAAATGGGCTATCTGAAATATTTCAACCAGAGTGAATTCTAATTTAGGTTGCTTTCTCCTCAAATGCAAAATAGAAAAGTGTCCAGTCTCTTCTTCAAAATACTGGATGTGACTTTTGTTTCCCTTTAAAGAATAGCTTATACTCACACACTCCCTCCCTCTCTTCTTAAACATGTAGATGATGGGAATACACAAGTGATTAAAATCTGGTCCCTGCTTTCAGAATCCAGTGTATACACACACACACAGATAGCTATCTAACCAAATAACCATGTACTATAATGTGAAATAACCATAATATAATGTGAAATAGTGTCATACAAAGTCCTGTAGGGTCATAGAAAAAGGGTGATTATCCTTTCCTGGGAGAAGTCGGAAGGTCTTTTGGCAGTGGTTTGCCATCTACTTTAAAAGGAAGAAGTACTAGGAAGAAGATAATTTAGTTTGGGGTCAAACTTCCTCAAACATTTACTGAATTTTACTAAAAACCCACTTTGACATTAAAAGACATTATTTGAGGCAAAGTTATATTGGATTCCAATAAATTATTCTGTCCTAATCAACATAAATTTTCTTAGTAAAATAACAAAATATTTACTATTCCACATAAAATAGGAGCATTTCAATTGCGGTTTCAAGAAAAAGAAAAGAAAATGATGATGAAAGAATCACAAAGCAAAACTTTCCTTGTCACTGCTTGGAGAAGCAACCATAATAGTTTCCAGTTTGCTTTAACTGTGATTGATTTTGTAGCAATTTAAATGTACAAACAATAAATTTATTCACATGAGTTAATTTGATTGTAGCTTCAGAACTAATAAAGGATGGTTTGAATGTTTTCAGACCTGAATTCTGTCTCCATTTTCTTTGCCTTTATGGTCACATTAATCATGAGAGTAGAATAGGAAAATGTTCTAAGATACACTTTAACTATATTAATTGCACTTTTAAGGTAAAGGACTCTGATGTTTATATTTAATTCTGATTAATTTCCATAACAGAACATTGCAGATAAAAGAGATGTTAACTTTAGCTTAACTATATTCTCAATTTACCAGCCAAATATACTGAAGATTAATCACAATTCCATTCACATAAAACAAATATTGTATGAAGTCTTGTTTGAATTTCCAGAGAGAGTTGGAACAGGTGGGAAGTGACCCAGTAAGAGTATGCATTTTTTATTCCAATCTTGGTTCTCTTGAAAAAAAATCTGGGGGCAGGAAGAACTAGACAACAATTTAGCTTCCTTAGACATAACTTTTTAGCATCAAAATGGCTAACATTTCTCTGAAATAGCAGTGAATTAAAGAGGTGGAATAGGGAAGATGGTTTGGTGAAAGGTCATCACTGAATAAAATCAAGCACTGGGATTTAGCAAGCATATGATATGTGATCTTAAGGACTTTCTAAATTAAAAAAAAGATCCAAGCTAGTCACCTCTGCCCTCTGCTCTCAGTTGTCATACTCAATACGTCTATAAATGGGAAGACCTAGGCCAATGGATATAGAAACGAATCCCTACAGCTCTTCCCTCCTTATTTATTCCACAGACATCATTTGTAAATTTACATGTCAGGTACTGTGGTGAGTCAGATTATCCTCTCTACTTAAGGTCTTATGACCAGCAAGAGAAGACAGAACTCATTAAGCATAAGATTATGTGGGTGAAAAGGAGGTACAGATTTTAGATCGATTTCTAAAAGTGAATGGAGTAATCTTGGTTGAAGACTTGAGAAATGCTATTTTTTTTTCCTTCCTGCATTTGGCTTCTATCAAGCTGGAGGTCTTCTGTTTCAACATTCTCCATAAATACCTTACAATCTTCCACTCTGTGGTCCAAAATTTTCAACGTATTGTCTTCAGATGGGAAGGTTAAAACAAACTGATATAAATGTTTCTCTTTACTTTCTCTGATCCATCATTTGAACCCACTTTTATTTTATTTATTTTCCTTTATTTTTTAAATTAACATATAATATATTATTTGTCTCAGGGGTACAGGTCTGTGAATCATCAGTCTTACACAATTCACAGCACTCACTATAGCACACATCCTCCCCAATGTCCGTCACCCAGCCACCCTCTCCCTGTCCCTCCACCCCCCAGCAACCCTCAGTTTGTTTCCGGAGATTTAGAGTCTCTTATGGCTTGTCTCATTCATAGCATGGATATTCACTTTCTCTACTCTTTTTAAAATGCTTATTGGCCTTTTTACTATGTAGATGTTCAAATACACAAAAGAAAAAAGGAGGAAAAAGCATTGGTATACAAAGAATATATTTTCTCATTCTGTGGATGGTTTAGGCCATTCTGTACTCTCTCTTGAATGAATATTCTTCTACATTTTTCTTTTCTCACCCTTTCATTCACTTTTTAAGTATGTTCCCCTTTATCAAAGCCGACAATTTTTCTTCAGCAAATTTGGCTTTTGGGGTATGGAGTATATCACATGTAGGTTTTTTTTTTTTTAAACAGAAAAAACACAGTGTGAGCATTTGATTCATGAATATTGAAACAAAATCTCTAAAGAGAAGAGTTAGGCATTAGAAATCAAATTCTATAGGATATAAGCATTAAATTTTAAATGAATTAAAGGAAAACTTTTAAATTTTATTGTAAAGTAACTCAATTCTTGTTTATCATAAGTCATTTTAACTATATTTCATAATTTGATGATCTAGAAGTTTTAGGACTGTGTAACCTAGAATTACTTTTATCACATCTATGACAGGGATATCATTATGCATAAGAAGTAGGGTTATAGTGCTCTGCTGCCAGGAAAACTCCTAAATTAGGAAAAGCTGCAATGCCTCAGCTTCTAAGTCTATGGAAATATTAAATGAGACAATGGATAACACAGGTGTTGCTCACATAACTTCTCATGAGCTCAGCTATGAAGGCTGATGCTTGTCACTTCCTCTCAAATCAAGATTTCTGTAAAAGACTAATGAACTTAACGAAGAATGAGAATGTAATGGAAGATGAACCATGTAGACTTGCTGCTGGAATGTAGGGTTCTATATCTGTCCCTTGATGTTCATTCTTGATTTACAGGGTTATAATGAGAATATGCCTTCTACTTTCGTGCAAGTCAGTTCTGTCCTTGGAGAACAGAGAATCAGACTAAGAAGGAAAGTGATGTAACAAAAGACCAAGTAATATTGAAGTTATTATGTGTAATGTGGTCAATAGAGAGTAGTGAACTTCAATATAAAAGATAACAGAATGAACAATACTCAGGAAAGTCTTAGATAAATCAATAGAAACAGTGGAGTAGGAGCTTGTGAGGTTTCAGAGGAGTAAATACTTACTGACTGATTGACAGGTTGGTTAACATTCTTGCCACTTAATTCATTCTTAGGACTTCTATTTGTGTCTACCAGCAGTGATCCGCAGCAGAGAGCAGTTACTATGATTCTCAACTTGGGAGTTTTATTAATGCTTAGTTCCTCTTTCTGTTCTTAACATAATCAATAGCCTACTCTACAGTATCTCAGAAGCTTTTGAACAAATTATCCATAGTAACAACTTGCAACTGCAAGAATTTCAAACATTTTTTTTAACTTGATAAATTCAAGATTTAAGTTCATTCTTTATAGAACAGTAAACTTTTGGGACCCTAGGAATATGACATCTTGATGGAGATTAGTTTCTGCCAAGACCTTTGTAACCTCATCATTTTGATTATTAGCACTGGATCTAAACGTGTGTCGTAACACCTGGAAATAGTGATTGGCTCAGTCAAGTCTCTGGAAGGAAACACACAGGATGGTCTGTCGGGGTGGGGAGGGGTGGTGGAGAAAAATAAAGAAGAATATTTATAAAGGTCTGACAAGGTGGTAGAAACAAACAAGAGGTATTGAAGTATTCCAAGTCTAGCAAAAGCAGAAAGTCTTTACCATCATGAGACCAGAAGTAGAAAGATTAAGAACCTTGAAAGCATGTTTCTATGGACAGGGGCACATGATAGGAGCAGTAGCCTTTAGCAAAGGAATGGAGCCACCCTGTGAAGACCTGGCAAAGCATGAACTGGGGATTAAATAGCCCAACCTCATTCCTCTTCCTACTTCTCTTCTCTTGATGGTGCCTCCATTGTCTAAACACAGAAAGCCAAACAGCAAGGAAATCACACATGTCAGACTTCCAGGGAGTACAGAAAGGTAGGGGAGTAAGAAAAGGGATCCTGAGGGACAAACATAATGTATTTGGCTCAGAAGACCTTTCTGTATCTCTCAGAGCAGCACAGTATATGCTGCCAGGCAATTCATTCATTTTTTCCTCATATTGTTTTTAACAGTTTAAATTGCTAACATTGCTAACACTTTAGAGCTAGCTAGCTATCTCTTCCTCTTCCAGATATACTCAAAACAATGAAAAAAAATTCTTTCTATACAAGAATTGCAAGACAATGATTTAGGAGTCTGGGCAAAATGACAAAGTTAGAACATTGGCTTCGGTTCCAGTAATCTAGCTTTCTTCTTTCCTTGTTCCATGAAAGGCCCAAGACCTTCATGATGACCCCCTTTCTCATCCTATGGACATCTATCCCTATGGAAAATTGACGTTATCTAGCTAGTCTTTTTCTCTCCCAATGCAGCTAAGTAGCAAATAGTGATAATAATTTGAACTAATAAATCTTCAGTATTGCCACCGAAGGCTAATACCTTTGCCTTACTTTCCAGAAAGACAGGTATGAAAGATAATTTTGATGTCAACAAGAAGAACAAAGGAAAATGCCATATAAATGCCCCCAATTCCAGGATCCTTGTGGTAGTCATATGGCTGTTTATTAAATATTTGTGGTTCTCCTTAGCATGTGGTATTACTGCACTTCCTTGCCCACTGTGGATGGGGGATGTGGCCAAGTGACTTGCTTTGTCCAGGCACATATATCACTTCTGGGGGGAAACTTTAAGATCCACTGTATGATTCATATTGCTATCTCCTTCTTGCTGCCCTGGGGCCAAACAATGTTCTAGATAGTGGCTTCTCTGACAGCCAAGATTCTGAACTCAGTATAACATGATGGCTATATGCCATCAATAAGCAATAAATCACAGAGTTTTTTTGAGACTCTGAAATTCAGTCTTATTTGTTACAATGGCATAACAGAGCCCGTAATGACTGATAGAATACTAGCCTGTATTACTATCTTATTTCTATACAGTGACACTTCATTATCCTCAAAATCTTGATTTTTATCATTCTGTTTTTATTTATTTATTTTTATTTTATTTTATTATTTTTTAAAGATTTTATTTATTTATTTGACAGAGAGAGATCACAGTAGGAGAGAGGAAGGGAAGAGATCACAGAGAGAGGAAGGGAAGCAGGCCCCCTGCTGAGCAGAGAGCCCGATGTGGGACTCGATCCCAGGACCCTGAGATCATGACCTGAGCTGAAGGCAGCGGCTTAACCCACTGAGCCACCCAGGCGCCCTTTATCATTCTGTTTTTAAAGAGCAATTAATATACTCAGGAGCAGGTACATTTTATGTACCGATATCTGGGACATAGAAGTGTCAAAAAATTTCTAGAAAATTAAACATACACACTTGAGTGATTAGTTTATATTTCACAAGTCAAAGATTCAAAAAAGAAGTGTGAATAGTATGATTATATAAATTAGCAGGTGTACTTTCAACAAAACATACAAGGATATTTCCAAAAGTATGCTTCTAGAAAAATGTCTTAGAGCTTCTCAGAGGAACTTAGAATACTGTCACCCTGGAAAAGCCAATCCCTAAATTATGAGGCTGGAAGTTTTCTTCTGATATTCCCATATACTACCAGCATAATGATCTCTTCCTCTTTTTTGGTTTCTTAAATTGTCTAGAGCTTTCTAAGTTGAAGTTATGCTTTAAAAAAAAAAAAAAACCACAGAAGTGGAATAAGAAAGCAGGGACTCTGAAAATAAAAGTAATTTACCTTTGGATATAATTAAAAGACATAAATATCTCAGAGAATGCTTTTCTGTTCCAGTCATGACTGCTCTATGGAGTGGATTAAAAAACAGAGATCACATTAAAACAAAATTAATCAGCTGAAACATACTACATATGCCTCAGTGATTAACAAGAATATTTTATTTCTATCAGTTATGCAAATGAGAACAAGGTATTTTAAGGTTTTTTCCCAGTTTGCATATTAATTCAGAATATATAAAGTGATTTGAATAAAAATGACCTAGAGGCATATCTCAAAAAGTCTGTATACAAGCACAGCATCATAAACTCATTGACCCTTTTGTGGTATATTAACCCATCCTTTTCAACTGGAAGTTTACTTATTAAACTAATTTTCAGTTAATAAAGAAGCCTTTTGTTTAAAGAGAAATGTGTAATCTATCTCTTTGCTAATCTTTTATGGATTTTAGCCCAGAGTTCACATTAGATGTTCTCAAACCTCAGTGAACATCACATAACACAGATACCTGATCACAGATGCTGTGATCCCGAATAGTTTGATTTGGTGGTCTGAGGTCAAATTTCCCAGGTTATTTCTGATGCAACAGGTCTAGTCACTCTCTGTTGAGAAACACTGCCCAAGACAGGGCTCTTGACATCTTATAAAGGTACTGGACATTGATTTTCTGAGTTTTCATCATGTATTTATGGATACCATGCTTTTCATAAACATCTTCTCTGACAACAAAGGAGAAAAGAACATTTTATCCTATTGATTTATTTTCCTTGATGAAGAGTCAACTATTCATTTTTTATTAAGTGAGTAAACCATTTATTATTCAAGTCACTTATTATTTGAGATTTATTGCAAGCAAATAACTCTCTAGAAGTATCTAATGTGCAAAAATTAGATTGCTGTAATACTGTGTTTAAGAATGTATTGTCTCTGACTTCATCCACTGTTTCTTATTCAGAATACTTTTCAAAATTTACATTGATTAGACCATTTTATTATCGGTTTATTGCTTTATAAAAAAAAAACTTTTCTCTCATTGGCAATGCCTTTGTACAAATGTATCTCTATTTGACTAGTGTGAGTTCTGCAGGCTCTCATTTTCCTGGGGATCTCTGCAATATTTCCTGAACATAATAAAAACACTGTTCAGTTTTACAGATTATAAAAATAAATGGATCCTACTGATTGTCATTTTGTCTGCTTACTTTGCATTTCTGTTTATTTCTTCTTTAAGGTCATAAGAAACACATAGTAGAATAATTGGAAAATATTCAGCAAAAATGAACAAACAAATGACCCTAAATCCTACCATTAAGATGTAACCACTGTTAAATGTTTAGTTTACATACTTTAAAAATTTCTTATGCTAAGAGTACATATAACTTTAAAAAAAAAAAAGATCAATTCTCTTGATGTTTGTAATCTCCTCCTTTCTCCTCTCTCTGTGATCTTCTTCAATTCTTACCACCTTTTCCTCCATCTCACGCTTCCTATTTTGTTGCCATTTCCAGGTTTATACAGATGTAATTGGCAATAACACTGAGTAAGTTTAAAATACACAACTGTAATAGTTTGATACATGTATCTATTGCAAGTGTTTACCACAGCAAGATTAGTTAACAAATCACATAATTACCCTTTTATTTTTGGTGTAGTTATGGTGAGAATATTTAAGATCTATTCTCATAGCAGCTTTCAAATATACACTACAGTATTGTTAACTATAGTTACCATGCTGTACATTAGATTGCTGGAGTTTATGCATCTTATAACTGAATGTTTTTACCCTTTGACCAACATTTCCCCACTTCCTTAACCCTCCAGCTCCTGAAACCACTCATCTACTCTGTTTCTATGATTTGGACATTTTTAAGATTCCATATGTAAGTGAGCATATACAAGACAGTACTTGTCTTTCTCTGACTTATTTTATTGAGCATGATGCTCTCAAGGCCCATCTGTGTTGTGCAAATGGACTAATTTCTTTCTTTTTATGGCTGAATAATATTCCATTATAGATATATACCACATTTTCTTTATCTTTTCATTTGTTGATGGATGCATAGATTGTCCCCATACCTTGGCAATTGTGAAATATGCTGCAATAAACATGGGATCCAGGAATCACTTTGGGATAGTGACTTAATTTCCTCTAGATATATACCCAGAAATGGGATTGCTGGATCACATGGTAGTTCTACTTTTAACTTTTGAGGACCATCCATATAGTTTCCCTGGTGGCTACACCAGTTTGCCTTCCCAGCAAGAGTGCATAGGGGTTCCTTTTCTCTATTTCCTCCTTAGTTTCCTAGTTTTAGAGCCAAAGAAGCAAATGTTTTCAAGTAGATACAATCATATTCTTTCCTTTTTAAAACATAGACTCACCTTGCAAAGGAAACCAAGAGATCGTGTTCGGGAGAGCCACGGTCCTCTGCTAAATAATTAGGCCCATCTACATTTCTTGAGTGCTCTCAGGGATATGTGCATTCTTAGGCCATTTAAATATATTTTAATTATAAAAGAAACATGTTTGAAATCCAAAGGTCTTGTTGATTTAACTTCTCAAACTGTCCTAAGAACTGGCCTTTGGAATCTTAAAAATGTCCAATTCATGGCCTTTCATGAGTTGAGATCATAATCCCATGGCTATAAAGGCATATAAATCTTGTGATAGAAAATTTGTTTTCTTTGGAAGAATCTCATTATATACTATATACTTCAATACACTTGATATAAGTGAAATTATTAGCCTGAACAATGTAGGGGTTTTTGTTTTTGTTTTTTTAACAAATTGAGGCTTTCTAAAGGTGAGATCTTCACATATATGTACTGATAAGATTTGAAGTAAGGATTACCAGGGTACCTCCGGCAGCTAAGTGTGTGCCTTTGGCTCAGGTTGTGATCGCAGGATCCTGGGATCCAGCCTTACAGCAAGATCCCTGCTACTTTTCTCTCTCCCTCTGCCCCTCCTCCTACTCATGTTCTTTCTCTCTCTTTCACTCTCTAATAAATAAACTAAATCTTTTAAAAATAAAATAAAATAAGGACTACTCCAGTTATAATTTTATATGGACCATGGTATGTGCACAAGCAGAAGAGGAAAAAATAATGTTAATAGGTCAAACAGACAATGGATGAAACATGAAAAAGAGGGCATGTTCTTGTACCAATTACCCAGTTTCTCTTCTACCACGTGGGCATCTCTGTCCTTATTACTGAAGGGTATGCCTGGCTAAGTGCATGAGAGTAACAATAATAATAACAACTAACACTTCTCCAGTGCTAACCCATGTACCAGTCTCTGTCCTGAGAGCTCTATAGGTCATGTCATTTAAACCTCCCAACAACCCTGTGCTTACCTCATTTAAGTTAAATTAACTTGGCAAAGGGCATAGAGCTAGAAGTGATTGTGTGGGAAGCCAGAGTCCAGAGCCTATGCTCTTAACCACCCCACCATAATGACGTTGTCAGTAAAAGAATGTTTATTTATTTGCTTATTTATTGAGCGAGCAGGGGGAGGGGCAGAGAAAGAGGGAGTGAGAAAATCTCCAGCAGACTCCAGGCTGAGCACAGAGCCCGGCGTGGGACTCAATCTCATGACCCTCAGATCATGACCTGAGTTGAAACTGAGTTGAAGGCTAACCCAAAGAGCCATCCAAATGCCCCCAAAACATATGTTCTTAAGTGCAGCTTTTTAACCTTTACTTTCAGAACCTATCATTAGTCCTTAATTTACTCAATCATGAGTAAATTGATAAAAAATTTATCAATAGGGATAAAAAATGTTGTTCTGCAAAACAACTTAATTAGTTTTCACTTGCAATTGTCATGTTCCTTCCAATGCCCCGCCCAGTGCCTGACCACACTAAAGATTGCAGTCAGAGCCATGGACCTGTTCATCCCCCACAGATCTGGCATAATCTGGCTTCATTTGATTTCCCCCATTGGAAAATGAATAAACTGGGTAGGCTTGTGAAGAAGACAAAACGATGTCATCATTTGTGGGGCTCTAGAAACATTCAAGATAATCACACATATTTTATTGTTCCCTTTGTTTTATTTCAATAAAGTGTGCAGTGCCCACATGTAATTACATCTTTAAAAAATTAATACATTGCATAGGGAATAATAGTCGGGCTGTGGAAGATATTTGAAATTACACATTTTGGAAGGAAATCTTTGGAAGCAAATCCAAAAATTTAAGGAAATAGAGAGGGGGGAAATGCACTCCTTCTGCTTAGTGACAAAGTTACCTCTTGGTGGCAACATTTTTAAAGATGAAATGCTATGGCTAAAATTCTTGTCATGGTTAACTTTTAACCAAAAGGGAAAAGAACATTGTGGGTTGTGATTTACTACTTGACATTACTAAGGATCTTTGCATTAAAAAAAGAGACATTCTACCTGATCTCAGAAGTAATTAATTCTCCTGATCTGAACGAATGGTTACACAGTATCTGGGAAGACACATCAAAATTTTATTATTATCCAATAAGACAGAATAAGATATAAAATTATACAGAAAATATATAATTTTATGATTGGGAGACAGTTTTTCTTTCATCCGAGGATCCTAGAGAATGTTTATTTTTCATTTTACCTTGAATTACCTCATTATGCTTACTATTGCTACCAACAGTTTATAGAACGACACACAAATGAAAGAACCCCCTATTTTGCAGCTACTTTGAAGAATCACAATTAATTCAGAATAATAGAATCTGAATCTGCTCCAGAGTCCACTTCGCATTGCATGTGTCTCTCCAGGATGTCATCATGTACTGAAATCTTACTGTAAAATTTCAAATACTGGAACTCTTGACCATGTTAAGCTGGGCTGCAGAGGACCACAATGTTAAAAGCACAAATTCTGAATAAGGTCCAAATCCCTAATATGTTAACTATTTGTCACTGGGCAACTACTTAATTAACATCCACCCAGCTGGACATGTCTTGGCTCTTTCTTTTCTTACTCCTCACCTCACTCAATCAATTACTAAGTCTTGCCAATTCTATTTCCTAAACTTCTCTTTACGTCATTTGTTTCTATCCTTTTGCCATTACTTGCTCCAAGGAACTGTTATCTTTCTCCTTCACTCCTGCAAAAGCCTCCTAAATGGTATTTATTCATCCTCTGTGATGTTTTCTAGTCCATTCCCTAAAGGGCAGCCAGAATAATCTTTTATAGAACAAATCTGATTATAGCTCACTCCTAATTAAAACAAACAAAATACAAATTAGCAAGTAAACCTTTTGTCTTCACATTCCCTTTGGCCTAAAATCTAAAATTAACATGTGGTCTGCAGGAAGGCTCTGTAAGATTCCAAGTCTCCTTCCTATGCTTCCTCTTATTCTGTATGACAATCATATCTTCTGTCTTCCATTTCTGAAAGCATAAACTACTTCTCCATCTCTGAACCTTTGCAGATGCTCCTCTCTTTACCTCAAATAATCTGCCCTGTTCCCCCAACTCCACTACCAAACTCTCCTTGGCTGCCTTTCTCTTATGGTCTAGACTCCGAAACCTTCCTTGACCCCCCCAGACCAGATCAGGTCGGTCTCCTATATAATCTCATGACCCTTCTGGATTTCTTTGTAGTGCTTTTCATAACTGAAACCAACGATTTGTTCTCTAATTACTTTAGTATTTCTGTAGTGAGTTGATGAAAATTCATCTCCTATCAAAACATAAATTCAGGGGCACCTGGGAAGCTCAGTGCGTTAAGCCTCTGCCTTGGGCTCGGGTCATGATCTCAGGGTCCTGGGATTGAGCCCCACATGGGGCTCTCTGCTCAGCAGGGAACCTGCTTCCCCCTTTCTCTCTGCCTGCCTCTCTGCCTACTTGTGATCTTTGTCTGTCAAATAAATAAATAAAATATTAAAAAAACATAAATTCAGTTAAATTGTATAAAAAAGAAAATGTATAAAAGGGCCAACTTTATGCAAGAGACAAAAAACTTCATCAATAAGCATTGAATAAATGAATGGTACTGTGAACCTCAGCTGTCCTTCTGTGGAATGGGATAATAATAATAATAATGCTTATTTTATAAGATTATGATGCTGACTGATATGATATCATGTCTAATGCACTGAGCACAGTCCTTTCACACAGAAGGCACTCCAAGTTGATAGTATTTTAAAAATTATAATTTTCAATGAAAATTCCTCCCATGGTACAATTCACATTAACCTAATAATTATTTACTTATTTTTACTTTTCTAGGTAACAGTTACTGAAAGCATGGACAAAAGAGACAAAAATAATCACTTAGAAGCAAGTTGCTTATTTGGTATAAACCTAGCATATTAGAGCCAAACTATGTTTTCACTATTTAAAAAATAAAAAATAAAGGGTCTCCTGTGTGAGGCTTGATTAAAATATAAATAAATAACTAACACTGGATAACCATTATGTAAATTGCCCCAAACTGCTCATTGGTTTATACTACAGAGCTTTAAGTTACTTGATTAAAAAAATAATGAATACTGTTTTTCTGAAAATAAATAAATAAATTTAATTTAAAAAATGCAAAAAAATAAAGTTGCTTGATTAATGCAGAAACTCACTCCTTTTTATTGTGATGAGCGGGCATACCAGAAAAACAAAAAGAATAGGTGATGATTACAGTAAGGTAAGTGAAACGTCTCTCATAACCTCTCTGTGGCTACCATAGAGGATTGTGGTCACAATGGAGGACTCATAATGTGCTGATTTCAACTGATGCCAATTAGAATAGAGTTGTGTATTCTCTTTCCTGTCCTGTTCATTTTTATCAATGAATTGCTTAAAGACAGAAAATGTAAGCCTCTCCAATGACCATATTAGAGCTGAGAATGAGGGAGTAGGAGCAGTGAGGAAGACAGCTAGCCTATTTACTAGCAGAGTTGATCAAGATCCAGAAATATCTGGAAAGGATAGATAAAAGACAACATTAAAAATATCATTAAAATGTTGCATGGGGGGGCACCTACGTGGCTCAGAGGGTAAAAGCCTCTGTTTTTCGCCCAGGTCATGATCTCAGGGATCTCGGATCGAGCCCCACATTGGGTTCTCTGCTCAGCAGGGAGCCTGTTTCCCTTCCTCTCTCTCTGTCTGCTTCTTTGCCTACTTGTAATCTCTGTCTGTCATATAAATAAATAAAATCTTTTTAAAAAATGTTGCATGGGTTAGAAAGCTGTACAAACACAAAATAGGGAAGACTTGTTTGAGTAAATAGAAGGTAATATTTTAAAAAATCCTACAGCTTTTATTGGCCATGATGTGACTGGTAGAAAAAGTTAAATAACAGCAATCATAAAAAATTACTTATAAACTACTGTAATGCGGGGTGCCTGGGTGGCTCAGTGGGTTAAGCCGCTGCCTTTGGCTCAGGTCATGATCTCAGGGTCCTGGGATCGAGTCCCGCATCAGGCTCTCTGCTCAGCAGGAAGCCTGCTTCCCTCTCTCTCTCTCTGCCTGACTCTCTGTCCACTTGTGATTTCTCTCTGTCAAATAAATAAATAAAATCTTAAAAAAAATTACTGTAATGCAATTTTAGATTTTTATTAATAGACAAAGAGACATGTAAAGAATTAGAAAACATTTAGCCTATGAGATTTCAAGTCTCACATTTTCAAGTCCCCTCGTTTTCCCCCTCCTTTTTGAGGGAGAGAGGAGAAGGCAACGATTAAAAACTATTGTGCATACTTATCATATGTATAAACCTATATGCAAGGGAAATTTCAAGAGGAAAATACACACAGATATACACACATACACACAAGTTCTTGATTCGAAGCAAGGTACAGTTTTAAAAAGGAGAGGCTCCAAATGCAGATACCATAACAGAAATGGAACATGGAAAGGTCCAGAAAAGAAAAAAAAGCTAAAAGTGCTGTGGAAATTGAAAAGAATTCCCTGTGATCCTGAAGAAGAAATGACTTCCAGGTAGAGGTGGCATTTAAGCTAGGTCTTGAAAGACTGGTAGAATTAGACATGTGGAAATAGCACAACCAATAGAAGAAAGCGTGTCTGAAAAGTATAGCCACAATAACAACTAGGATGAGTTTGGGAAAGGTGAATTATCCAGTTTGACTGAAATGTAGAGAAAATCAAAGAAAGTAGCAAAGGAACAAAGAAGAAATACCACTAGTAGTATAGGGCCATAGGTAGCATGTCAAGGAGATAGAACATATTTTGTGGGCTATGGAAATCACATATCATCCATCTATGTATCTATCGATCGATCTATCTTTCTATCCATCTATCTGAAGAGTCAAGCCTTGCTACCTATTTATGAGCAATATATTTGAAAGGAAGGAATCTCAGTTCTGACACTCATTGTAGAGAAGTAATCTTAGTTAAACCACCCCAAGGGAGCTGAACTTAAGTTACTAAAGCAGGCTGAAATAGCCAAGGTAGTTTCTGCCTCTCCGAGAAAGTTGGCTATGGCTGAATCTCTTTTTCTCACCCTCTGGTCCTTGGGTTGAAGAATGGAGGGTGGGACTGTTCTTGGATCCTCAGACCCAGAGTGACCACCACTCTACATCACTCATGAATTAGCTTATCATCTGTACTCCCTTCCTGTTATGTCCCTCTCCTGGATTGAAATTTCCTGTTTGCAGGATACTGGAACTGTATGCTCTTTGAACATTGTTCCTTGGACTGTCAGTCATTGTCTCCTGCCATGTTACTGAAATGGGACCTGGAGAGCATCTGCAAGATTCACCTAGATGCTCCTTAAAATCAGGTTGCTAACTTAAAACCAAGCCCTATTGATCAGATTTTTGACATTGTGTCCTAGGAATTTACATTCTAACAAGCTTTCTAGGTAAACTTTAGGTTCATTGAAATTTAAGTATTACTGCTTTATAAGAAGTTGCCTCTTTCATGAATCATAATTAATTTAAAGAAAGCTAAAGAAAGTAGGTACTATGCAGATGGGGGAAAAAAAATTTAGAGTAGGTTTGGAGGAGGGCATGATCCTAATTCCTAAACATTTAGAATGGTGTCAGTAACTTGGAAGTCAGATTGGATTACAGCCTCTTTTCTCCTTTTTAATTCTGAAATTCAGAAAATACCCAAATAAAAAGAGTATTAAAACACTGACGTCTGACCAGTTATATGCAACTTAAATATTTTTCTACCTTGTGTACTTTTAAAATTAATCTAACGTAAGAACATTATTTTCCCCAGCTTTATTGAGATACAGCTGACATACAACCCTGACATATTACTCTTAAGTGTAAGCTTAAGATGTACAACCTGATCCTCTGAAACATGTACATATTGTGAAGTGATTACCACAACAAGGTTAGTTAACACTTCCATGACCTCATGTAATTACTATTTTTTAAGGTGTGGTGAGAACATTTAAGATGTACTCTTGCAACTTTCAAGTATACAATACAGTATGGAAATGACAGTCATCAAGCTGTATATTAGATGCCCAGCAAGTATTCAACTTAACACTGAAAGCTTGTCACCCTTGAACAACATCTCCTCATTTCACCCATGGCAACCTCTGGCAACCAGTAATCTACTCTTTGTTTCTATAAGGTGATTTTTTTAAAGATTTCACATATAAATGAGACGATACAGTATTTGTCACTCTCTCTCTCTCTCTGATTTATTTTACTTAGTATATGCCTTGACATTTCATCTATGTTTTCATAAGTGACAGGATTTCATTCTTGTGTAGGACTGAAGAATATTTCATTATATTTGTAAATATACCACATTTTCTTTACCCATTCATTTACTGATGGACACTTGTTTTTTTTTTTTTAAGGTTTTATTTATTTATTTGACAGAGAGAGAGATCACAACCAGACAGAGAGGAAGGCAGAGAGAGAGGGAGAAGCAGGCTCCCTGCAGAGCAGAGAGCCCGATGTGGGGCTCGATCCCAGGACCCTGGGATCATGACCTGAGCCAAAGGCAGAGGCTTAATCCACTGAGCCACCCAAGTGCCCGACACTTAGGTTTTTTACAAGCCTTAGCTATTACAAATAGTGCTGCAATAAACACAGAGGTATAAATATGTCTTTGAGATAGTAATTTCATTTCTTTCAGATAAATACCCAGAAGCAGGATTGCTGGATCATGTGGCAGTTCTATTTTCAGCTTTTAGAAGAACCTCCACCCTGTTTTCTATAGCTGTACCAATTTGTACTCCTATCAACAGTACATAAGTGTTCCCTTTCCCCCATATTCTCTCCAGCATTTGTTATCTCTGGTCTTTTGATAGTAGCCATTCTAACAGGTAGGAGATGATATCTCATTGTGATTTGGATTTGTGATGATTAGTGATGTTAAATGTTTCTTCAGGTACTTGTTGGCCACATCTGTCTTCCTCCAAAATTTTTTTTCAAGATTATTTTTAATGTTACCATAATCCATATATTATGTGGACAGGGCATAGCGCTCTTGACTGTCAGGTGAATTGCCACTATGAAAAACATAACTTACATTTTCATGAATGTTTTAATGTGTATATTAACTCTGCGGGAAGACAGTCTGGATGTTTTTATTTTATACTTTACTTCATTATAAAAAGAGTATTCAAGTCATAAAAAATGAATAATTAATACTTGCAGTTAAATGGCCCATTAACCTCACTGATTTTATCACTTAATTGAGGTGAGTTGTATGAATAAGCGTCTCCCTTGTTCTGAAAAGAAACAGTCTTAAGACATTTTCATGTGTTGAATAGGGCATCTGTAGAGCAGTTTAGGAGACAACAACTGTAACTTCAATGGGAAAAAAGATGAAATTTTGAATGGAAGTGTAGAATTTGTGTCAAATAACTCAACAAAAATATAAACCTATGGGGTACCTAGGTGGCTCAGTCAGAGAAGCGCCTGTCTTTGGCTAGGGTCATGTTCCCAGAGTCCTGGGATCAAGCCCCACATCCAGCTCCCTGCTGAGTAGGAAGTCTGCTTCTCCCTCTCCCTCTGCCCCCCCCCACCCCAATGCTGCTCACTCTTCTCTCTCTCTCACACACTCTCTCTCTCTCTCAAATAAATAAAATCTTTTAAAAAATACATAACATCTATATACCTACCCAATAAGGATTGACCATTAGTTCTGAGCCTTTAATGCTCCTCTATGTTTCATAAGAACCCTATTTAAATAGGGAATGAGGTTTCAGTGATGCACATAAAATGTTCCTTACTGAGATCTCTCTCAAAATTACATTCTCTCCAGATTTTAAAGTAATAGTCAAGAAAATAATCATATTTCAGAGGGAAAAATAGACAAGAAATGATATCAGAATGCTTTTCTGACTTCTCAGGGTATGGTCTATCATTGGGAAAATGATGCTTAAAAAGTGAGACAGAATGTTTATGCAAAAAAAAAATCTGGTCAGTACTTTATTTCTTTCATCAAATTGATTAGTGAATTAAATAAAAAAACAGGGAAATGCTTTCAAATCAATTCACATCCATAAAACAAAGTTTTTTTTTAATTTTTTTTTTACTAAAATCTTTATATTGTTACAAATTGGGTTGGCAATGAGTACCAATGGTCTTAGTATGTTTTTAATCATTTGCTCATTAAAATAAGTATAAGAAAAAACCTTCATCAGCTATACAAACTTAGAATGGAACAAAAATAAATAGAAATCTATATACCTAAGTTTGTACCTTAGCAGCATTTTGCTCTTCATCTGTATATTTTATTGTTTAATCTTACAAATTAAGTGCAAATTCAGAGAGATTCATGCCTTTTCAAATATAGGTTTAAGAATGCCTGAGTATCTCAGTAGGTCAGGCATCTGACTCTTGATTTCAGCTCAGGTCATGATCTCAGGTTCATGCATCAGGCTCCACACTGGGGGTTGAGTCTGTTTAAGAGTCTCTCTTTCCCCTCTAACTGCCTCTCCCTCTTTCTCTCTCCTAATTAAAAAAATTAAAAATAAATATTTAAAATATAGGTTTAAACACAGTTTATATAATTTTACCCTTTTTAATAAAATTCCAATGGATAATGTTCAAAATAATGAAAAACATTAAATAATTACCAACATTAAATACTTTAGATATTTATTACCAAAATATAATTTTAGTGTGTATTACCTTTAAAGTGTTGTAACTATTAAAAATATGCTGTGATGGTGAAATTTATCACATGAGAAACTTTAACTCCTAAAAAGATAACATATAGGAAAAAATTAATTTTCATCTTATTTACATGCTTCACTTAATTACTAATTTTTTTTAAAAAATTTATTTATTTATTTGACAGAGCTCACAAGTAGGCAGAGAGGCAGGCAGAGAGAGAGAGAGGAGGAAGCAGACTCCCTGCTGAGCAGAGAGCCCGATGTGGGACTTGATCCCAGGACCCTGAGATCATGACCTGAGCCGAAGGCAGCGGCTTAACCCACTGAGCCACCCAGGCGCCCCACTTAATTACTAATTCATCCAATGTTTATACTCACTACTTCAGACACAATCACAACAAATAAGGCAGATGAAGAAATTATATTTATCTTATCTCCATACTGACATGTGATTTAGAATATTTCATTTGTAAACTAAGTCTCTATTAAAAAAAAATCATTCACATTCTACTTAGTAAGAAATATACATAGTACATAGTACTGAGTTTAAGGAACCTACAGTATCTTAGGAAATAATCATAATAAGTAAAATAATAGAGTTTTCATGAACTACAATTAGTAGAATACTTTAGTTTCATGGAAATGTTCAGTATTGTGTGAAAGATGGGTTCCATACAGACATATACATGGGAAACACTATGTTTTATAGTCTAGTCTACTCTTAAAAATTCACAGTGAATATGAGAACTATAAAGGCTCTGACTAAAAACCACTATTTAATTTTACTTAACACCCAAGTCCTAAAATTTTTTGGATCAGAGGATATTCCCATTTTCTTTTCTCCTACAAGAACACTTGTTAGCATCCTACAGAAATAAATTCCTTGTGAACATGATCTGGGGAGTATCTCAAGAAGAATATAAATTAGGCAAATTCTATGCAAGGAGAAGTGGTTATATCTGGGGGTCAAGGAAACTTTCATAAACATGGAAATGACTCAGCTGGGTGTTGAAGAAAGAGTAGGAATTTGCTACATCTGAGAGAGAAGTAAAGTCTAGGCAAAACAAAAAAATCACGGGTAAAGAATTATGAAACAAAATGGAATGTAAACAAAATGGAATGAAACAAAATGGAATTCCATAAATGGAGAGGATGGGAGTCAGAGGAGTTGAAACTGAGAGAACAGGCGTAGGACAACTGAAGATCTTACACGTCTTTCTTAAGATGTGGACTTTTGAACTTTCTTGTGCAAAACTAGGAAAGTCAGATATAAGCCAAACACATCAAATTAGGAAGAGTTTTGGATTTGGATTTATGATAAATGACTCATAAAAATACACCTGACAGATTTGAGGGGGATGATGCAGGATTAAGAACTCAATGGGCAATAATAACGTATCATAAACTTTTATAAATAATTGTTAATAAACATTTTTATTAACTCAATATTTCCTCAGCACCTTCTATGTCCTGAGCATTATGCTAGTCATTGGAATATGAGAGTCCTTCCTATCAACAAATTAAATTTATTAAGAGAGATGAAACAAGATGGGATTGGGAGGGAGACAAACCATAAGTGACTCTTAATCTCACAAAACAAACTGAGGGTTGCCGGGGGGAGGGGGTTTGGGAGAAGGGGGTGGGATTATGGACATTGGGGAGGGTATGTGATTTGGTGAGTGCTGTGAAGTGTGTAAACCTGGTGATTCACAGACCTGTACCCCTGGGGATAAAAATATATGTTTATAAAAAATAAAAAATTAAATCATTCAAAAAAAAAAGAGAGAGATATTCATATATAGAGAGAAAGTATAGTGAGATACATACAATCCTATCGTTTAATACTCTATTATATAGCAGGTGTTCAATCAGTATTTTTTGAATGAGCAGAATAGATGAATGCATAAATGTTGAAGGTAACATCAGTGTGGTATTAAAGCATACAGGAGAAATACGATGCGATTTTTTGGTTTGTTCTGTTTGACAGTAAAAATTCAAAAGTCTCTTAAATTATGAAGTAAATAAAACATTCAGGTACATTTTTAATTTCAAGACAAAGAAATTTCATGATTGCTCTTCTTTATATTTAGTGATATTTACTTTTAGAAAGTTTAAAATCACTATGTAGATTACAGGGAATCTGAAAAAATATTTACTTAAGAGGAGTAAAATGGTCCAATTCACATTTCTAGAAAATCATACCAGATTTCTTGCCAACACTGAAATACATTCATCCAAATGCGTGTTGAGCTCTTTAGTTCACTGATGCTCTTGTTGCTCAAGATATTTTTGGAATCCTTCTTTGGCAACCACCTTTAGAGCCCATGGCACATTATTTAAATAGCTTCCTAATTCTGTATGGAGTGCCAGTGATATTACAGTTTTTTTCAGATTAGTGTCATTAAAAAAAAAAAAATCCTTCAGATGGCTCTTCTGAACCATGAAGATATTGAATATTGACCCATACCTTTGATTTTTTTTACAACAGCTGTTCTCTAGTCTATCTGCATTCATGGCTGGACTGGTGAAATTAGAGGACTATAAAGATTAAGACAGACCAAAGGCTTGGAAATAGGCTCTTACAAAACATGTCGACATCAGTCTTGAATGAGTGTCACCGGAAGGAGAAAAAACATTCTTAAAGAGGTCTCTTGAGGAGCATACATGGAGGGACTCGCCATTTCCAGTTAAAACATTAGTTTCACTATCTCACATTATTAACTTCCTGATTCTTAGATTCACAAATAACAAATCTCAGTATATATAAAAACACAAGCCAATTTTCCTTTTCTTTTTAAGATTTTTATTTATTTATTTGATAGACAGAGAGAGATCACAAGTAGGCAGAGAGGCAGGCAGAGAGAGAGGGGGAAGCAGGCTCCCTGCACAGCAGAGAGCCCAATGTGGGGCTCAATCCCAGGATCCTGAGATCATGACCTGAGCTGAAGGCAGAGGCTTAAACCACTGAGCCACCCAGGCGCCCCAATTTTTTCCTTTTCTTATATTTGTTAGTTTCCTTTTGTGATTGTTAAAATTATGTTTTAACACTTGTACTTAATTTTAAGCAGTGAATGTTCCTCGCCAGCCCCCAACACACACCATGTTCACACAGTGAACTCAAACAGAATTTTGACGAGGGTTGATATAATCCCTGCTGTATAATATATTTAAATGATTAATGAGCAGGCAAAAGATGGACATCAGAGGATAGAGTAAAGATGGGGAATTGTATCATAAAAGGAGTTGTTCAAAAGTTGCATTTTAAGCCGATTTTTCATATAGGATACACACATAATATACATACTTTGTATAGATTTTTGATCATGAAACTTCAAGAAAAAGACACTTGAATTGAGTGAAATAAAATGAAAGTGTGGGAAGCAATACTACAAAAGGAATCAATCCAAAGCAGTGAATTATCACAGTTAATTCCTTTAAATAGGTTTTTGCACTTGACAGAAATCATAGAAAATGGATTCCCCCCCCCCAAAATAAAGGATCACAAACATTTCTTAAACTTATTTTTTCCTTTGGGACAATTTTAATACAGAAGAAAGAGCTTTAGATGAATGAGTTAGAGAAAAAAACACTACTTAGCCATCTGCTAGAACACAATTCTGAAACATTCTCGACACTTCTCAGCCTCCTCAGCTGAATTTTAGAATGCAACCATTAGTATTAAGAACAACAGGAAGGATTACCAAAATCATCTTGTTTTTATCTTTGATGTTTCTAGTATACTTTCAAACCCCTTCAGTAACTTTCTTTATTGCTTTTCCATTTCCCAAAGTTTAAAATTAAATTTCCCTTCTGTTTGGCATATAAGAAATCATCATGCTTGCCACACAGAGAGAATATGAGTTATATAGGAGAGTCATGGTGAGAGGCACTGGTGAGAGAACAAAAAACATTAACATTGATGTGATCCTAAGTTCACAGTTTTTCCAGAATACAAGGATTGCATGTCTGCTGTTATATATTGAACTATTAAAGTAGCTCTATCTTTGTCTTAACTGATAAACACATTTGTACAAGTGGGGAGTAGACTTTTACATAGAAATCCAATATATTTTATAAGAAAATTTTAACTTACAAAGTAATCTGAACATTAGGTATGATTTTCTACCTAAATGCTTGCATGACGATAAAGAAGACAAATCTACCCTTCCTCTTATGTGCTTACTGAAAAGTTATATAAAAAGCAATAAAACAAATTTGTTGTTAAATGATAAATAACAAAAGCACACAATCAAAATCAATGCATGAGTGAAGGAATGCAGTTCAAATCAGAAACCTAAGAGGAAAATAGATGAGTGGATAGAAAAGTAAATTTAAAAAAAAAATACTGGGCACCTGGATGGCTCAGTGGGTTGAGCATCTGCCTCAGCTCAGGTCATGATCCCAAGGTCCTGGGATCAAGTTCTGTGCAGGGGGGTCCCTGCTCAGCAGGGACTCTTCTTCTCCCTCTTCCTCCCTCCCTGCTTGTGCTCCACCCCCCAGTCTCTCTCTCAAACAGATAAATAAAAACTTAAAAAAAATACTAATAGCACAATGAAAGTGTTTCAAGAAGGGACTATCCCAGCAGAACTGTATTTATTATTTAAATCTCTACTCTCATAACAGTCTGGGAAAAAAGGTCAGGTTACTCTGATTATACCCGCTCAATGGCATGTTGCTTTGCATAAGGACATGCATGAACTATGTACACAAATAAGTAAATACAGCCTTTGCGAGTTCTGAAATCACATCTCCCACTTCCCCCAACTTACACAGTTTACCTGCAATACTAATCCTGTTGTAGTTCCCTGCCCACACCATGGAACTTTTTATCCATGTGCTTTCTATTCTTTCTGCTCATGCTGATCTTGTATCTGGAAGGGCGTCAGGTACCAGCTGGATATATCCATCTGGAAAGACTGAGCTCAGCATTTTTATACTTCTGTGTTCTGTATTCCCCCATGTACTTTCTTTCCCTTCACTTTTATCTTCAGACTTTTTGTTTCTCAAATAGATAGAATTTGTGAGTACACTTCATTGAGGTAATGACTAGTAATTTTTTAGTGTTCATCTTATGCTAGGTATTGTGTTACATGTTTTATAAGCATTAAACTGTCAGCCACCACACCAACTTTATTTAGGTAAGTACTATTGTGGTCACCATTTGACAGAGAAGCAAACTAAAATAACTGTTGAAGTCACATGCTGGTCAGTGCTAGATTCAACCCAAATATGGTTACAGAGGTTGGCCTGACTCCTCACCTTATTCATTTATTTCTATTCTACCTCTAACCCAAGAGTTACTTCTACAGTGGGCTGCCTCGTGTATGGCCTCATGGGCTTTTCTGGGAATGTCCACAATTCTGTGTTTTCTACCTCAGAGGTATTTATGAGGTGGAAAGGGAAAAATTAAAAATTGAGAGAGCGCACGGAAAGAAAAATTTGGGCTTTCTCAAGTTTCTTTTCTTATAAGAGTTTTGCTCAATTCTGACTGCTCCCTTTGCAGATTACAGACAAGTGACTATTGTAATTCTGTGTGAAACTGCCCAGTGATATACCCATTGGAGCCAAGGTCATCTTTCTCTCTTCATTTCAAACTATCATCGGGGAAACCATGAAGATTCTTTTCCCTGTCTGCATGAACAAACTGAATATATAAATATATGGAATATTTGTTAATCTAAATTTTTAATTCGAGGAATGCTTATAAAAATAAATGATTTGGAATAAGGATTCTACTGGGGGAAACTATGTCCATTACGAAAGATCACTGGTCTTAACCCACACACATGCTGTTAAGTCATCTTGTATTTATTCCTCATGGGCATGTATTCAAAATAATGTTTGGCTCTACTCTAAATGTCTTTTCCTCACCATTTCTTTAGTTTGGAAGCTTCCAAAACCAGGGAAGCAAAAACCATTTTCTACAATCTGTGAGGAGAGAGAACTTCCCTGAAATTGCTGAAGTGATATTAAATAGCCACTTAAATCTTAAGTGAACATGATCTTTCGTGGAGCTAATTCCAAAAGGAAACAGTCAAGTAGTACTGCATCAGGGACAGGTATAAAGTGACGGAGATAAAAGAAACCTTGATCTGTCACAATGGTTAAAAAAAAAAATCTCTCTATATGACATTCCTCTTCCATAGGAAAAGAACCTTCTCTCTTGCACAGGACCTGTTACACATTTCATTGTATAGTAAAAACTTTTAGGACTTAAATGTTGTCAAAGCAAACAGTAAAGTCTTAAGATATATTAATGAGACTAAATTATGTCATAATCTTGTTATCTCAATATGTCACCTCGTCACAAAGAAAGATTTTATGTAAATACTATTTCCAGAAATCTAAAACTACCTTTTCCACCAGGGAAAAAAGAAGCAACCTTGTATACAGATTTCACATTAATGGCTTCTTTTTCTCTTGTATCATCACTACTTCTTTGCCCCTCATAGAAAAAGTTGCTTGGAGGTATACACTTTGATTAGTAACACAACTCAGCCGAAGCATTCTCATTGAAAGGAATAAGCAATCCAGGCAGGGTACCACAAAGTGAATCTTAATGAGAAGATTTTACAAGGCAAATTACAAAGGAGACCATAATTATCAATTTCTTTCAATGCTGCTCAGGTTTATAGTACGTAAGGAGAAAACTATTGGGAAAATTGACTTGAAGTGAATTTATGAACTGGCAGGATTACTTTTAAGAGATGAACAACAAATTGTTCTTTCAGCTCTAGTTCACATAATGTACCAGATGTCATATGTCTCAGGAGCAAACAAACAATTTGTCACAAACACTTCTCTGAAGTATTTTTTAAAATATTTTATTTCTCTAAAATGAAGAATGATATTTCTGCAACTGTATTACAAATTTCTAGAAGGTTAAATCAATACTCTACTACGTTTTTATACCTCCTCGCGCCTAATATAGTGTGATGCACATGTTCAGAAATCAAAACCACCTGCTGATAAACTAAATTTCCTATTGTTTTCATTTCAACCTTGTTATTTGTCCCATGACAAACTATTATTTTGCTCACCATGAAGAATGCCTTCATTTCAGTTATATTAACTGAATCACTGTTAATATATCTTTTTTTTTTCTTATCTATAAATACTGCCAAGCACTCAAGAGACTTTGGACCTAAAACTCTGTCACAGTGATCCTCATAGGACCTAAGAATCCTTCTCCAAAGTAATTTTCCAGTGAGTGCTTCCTTAGTACTTTGTCCCTGGGATCCGTTGCTCCTGGTTCCTGTTTAATGATCACTGTCAGGCTTACCTGACTCTTTTTTTTTTTAATTTATTTTTTATTTTCAGCATAACAGTGTTCATTATTTTTGCACGACACCCAGTGCTTCATGCAATCCGTGCCCTCTATAACACCCACCACCTGGTACCCCGACCTCCCACCCCCCGCCCCTTCAAAACCCTCAGATTGTTTTTCAGAGTCCATAGTCTCTCATGATTCACCTCCCCTTCCAATTTCCCCCAACTCCCTTCTCCTCTCCATCTCCCCTTGTCCTCCATGCTATTTGTTATGCTCCACAAATAAGTGAAACCATATGATAATTGACTCTCTCTGCTTGACTTATTTCACTCAGCAGAATCTCTTCCAGTCCTGTCCATGTTGCTACAAAAATTGGGTATTCGTCCTTTCTGATGGAGGCATAATACTCCATAGTGTATATGGACCTGACTCTTCACAGACACAACCTCACATTCTCCCCATCCTACTCCTGAAACTTCTAGATCAACTGCCTGCTCTTGACTGTCTGCCTTGGCTACACATTCTAACCACACCATCCTTCTTGAACACTACCCCAAAATTAGGTGCTATGAAAATTATAGAAAAGAAAAAATCAAAAGCATCCATGGAGTCTATAGTGGTATATGCCTATTTTTAGAGGATTTTGAAAATAGGGGCAAGTTGTTAAAAAGATATGGAGCCCAAATGTGAAATATGATTCTGCAATGCAGAAAAGAATTCCAATGCAACAACAAGGATTTGTTTAATAATCATCCATAAAATAAAATCCTGGCACCAGTAAATGTATATTCTATTCCAACACTCTCAACAGTACACTGCAAAAATATTTTTGCATTAATTTGCATAAAAGTAAATTATGCTTAAATTATGAGAATAATGATATAACTAAACTGTAAAAAATAAACAAAACAAATTATGCCATCATGTTCTGGCTCTTTCATTTGATCTTCTGGAAATTTGCATTTAACAGAGTATAATGGCATTCATGATAAAAACCCTCAATGAAGTAGGTTTAGAAGGAACATACCTCAACATGATAAGGGCCCCATATGAAAAATCCACAGCGAACATCATATTCAATGGGCAAAAACAGAGCTTTTCCCCTAAGGTCAGGAAAAAGACAAGGATGTCCACTTTCACCACTTCTATTCAATATAGTACTAGAAGTCCTAGCCACCACAATCAGGCAACAAAAAGAAATAAAAGGCACCCAAATTGGTAAGGAAGAAGTAAAACTTTCACTATTTGTAGAAGACATGGTACTTAATATAGAAAAGCCAAAGACTCTCTTCAAAAAAATCACTAGAACTGATAAGTGAATTCAGTAAAATCACAGGATACAAAATCAATGTACAGAAATGCATTTTGTTTCTATACACTAATAATGAAAGAGCAGAAAGAAATTAAGGAATCAATCCCATCTATAGTTGCACCAAAAATAGTTAAATACCTATGAATAAACTTAACCAAAAAGATGAAAGATCCATACTCTAAAAACTATAAAGCACTGATGAAAGAAATTGAAGGCAGCACAAAGAAATGGAAAGACAATCCATGCTCATGGACTGGAAGAAAAAATACTGTTAAAATGTCTATACTACCCAAAGCAACATATACGTCTAATGCAATCACTGTAAAAATACTGACAGCATTTTCACAGAACTAAAAAAAATGATCCCAAATGGCCAAAGCAATCTTGAAAAATGAAAGCAGAGCTGGAAATATTACAATTCCAGGCTTCAAGATATATTACAAAACTGTAGTGATCAAAACAATATGATACTGGCACAAAAACAGACACATAGATCAATGGAACAGAATAGAAAACCCAAAAATATACTCACAATTATATTATCAATTAATCTTTGACAAAGGAAACAAGACAATGAGAAAAAGGCAGTCTCTTCAATAAATGGTGTTGGGAAAACTGGACAGCTACTTGCAAAAGAATGAAACTAGACCACTTCCTTACAGTATACACATTGTACACCTGACAGTGATATTACACTGTATGTTAACTAACGAATTTAAATAAATACCTAACAATAAATAAAATAAAAATAAGAAAACACTCATCTCAACAAAACAAAAACAACAGAAAGTGGATTGAGGACCTAAATGTGAGAACCAAAACTATAAAATCCTAGACGAGAACCCAGGCAGTAATTTTTCTGACATCAACAATAGCAACATTTTTCTGATATGTTTCCTGAGGCAAGGGAAACAAAAGCAAAAATAAATTATTGGGACCTCATCAAAATAAAAGGTTTCTGTGAAGTGTGTAAACCTGGTGATTCACAGACCTGTACCCCTGGGGATAAAAATATATGTTTATAAAAAATAAAAAAATTAAAATGCCTAAAAAAAAAAATAAAAATAAAAGGTTTCTGCACAGAAAAAAAAAATTAACATAACTAAAAGACAGCTTACCAAATAGGAGAAGATATTTGCAAATGGGTTATCTCATAAAGGGTTATTATCCAAAATATATAAAGAACTGGTACAACTCAACTTCCAAAAAACAAATAATCCAACTAAAAGTGGCCAGAAGACATGAACAGACATTTCTCCAAAGAAGATATACACATAGCCAAGAGACATATGAAAAGATGCTCAACAGCACCGGTCATCAGAGAAAAGCAAATCAAAACTACAATGAAGTATCACCTCACACCTGTCAGAATGGTTAAAATCAAAAAATTCAAGAAACATCAAATGTTGTCAAGGATGTAGAGGAAAAGGAATCTTGTGCACTGTTGGTGGGAATGCAAACTGGTGGAGTTACTGTGGAAAACAGTATGGAAGTTTCTCAAAATATTAAAAATAAAACTACACTATGACCCAGTAATCTCACTACTAATATGAAAGGATATGTGCACCCCTATGTTTACTGCAGCATCATTTACAAGTATAAGAGCCAGCCCACGTGTCCATCAATAGGTAAATGAATAAAGAAAAGGTGGTACACACACATGCACAGGAATATTTTTCATCCATAAAAAAGAATGAAATTTTGCCATCTGCAACAACATGGATGAGTATAGAGAGCTTAATGTTCAGGGATAACATTAAAAAGATAAAAATCAGAAAAAGATAAATATCATATAATTTCACTCATATGTAGAATTTAAGAAAGAAAACAAGTAAACAAAGAAAAAGAGAAATGATCCAAAAAACAGACTTAATGTACAAAGAACAAATGGTCACCAGATGAGAGGTAGGTAGGGAGATGGGTGAAAGAGATGAAGGGGATTAAGAATACACATATCTTGATCAGCACTGAGTAGTATATAGAAACATGGAATCACTGTATTATACACCTGAAACTAATATAACACTGTATGTTATATTATAATATAACACTGATGTTAGCTACACTGGAATTAAAGTAAATAACATTAAAAATGAAAGACTAGGATGGAACACACTCATTGTAAATACTATGTATTTCATATGTAATTGTTCTTCTTGAATCTTTACAATAAGCTCATAAACTGGGTATTTTCATATACTTAGTTTACAGTTAATGAAGCTGAGTTCAAGATATTTAGTAACCTGTGGATGGTCTATAGGGATTATAAGTAATCTTCACCTCATTGTGTTGGTAGAAGAATAAATGGAACTGTGAGTTGAATCATACCAATGAACACTGATTAAGCCTCTACCGGGCGTCACAAAATTTCATCTATATTACCTCATTTAAAGTTTGTGAGTGGGTAAAAGGACATTGGGCATGAAGATCAGTGTGGACCCAGGGTCAAATATAGACTTTTGCTCCTCCATGTTAGGCTAATGTCTTGTTCCCAGTTGCACTCTTAGAATCATTACTCCTGGTCCATAGAAGATTCTCAGAAAACACTGTAGTGACCAAATGAATATATCATCATCTGGCATTCTTAAAAGAGTAGGAATATTTGGAGGACTTCAAATTTCTATACTGATCATCTTATTGTAATATCATCTTATGCTGCAGTTTGAAGTAAAGATAGTATATGTGCATATTAACTCTCAAATAAAATAGCTGCTGAAGTTGCTCAAGACAACTTATAAACATGAACCAACATGTCCAGAAGAAACCAGGAGCTGACTTGCATCAACCAATTTTTAAAAGGGTATCCCATATTCATAAAACATAAAAACATAAAACATAAAACACTAGACATATATTTATTTTTTGCTGTCTAAAGGATTTACATTAGTATCATAGTAATTTCATTTTTTTGTAAATTTTCTAATCTGTACATTTAAGTGTCTTTTATTTTATGCATTGCTGTTCTGTCAGTTGTCCCTTTTTAATGCTGCTAGTACATATACTTTAAACAGGCTCTGCCTTTCCAATTCTCTGTAGTATGGAAAACCGGATGATAGAACCAGTTAGAATTATGCTTAATATAAGAGCAAATATATAGTGTGGAAAACCCCACATGAGGTGTGGTATCTCTCTGTCCTTAAATCTCAGAATCCCTTTACAATCTAAGCCTGTCCCTGGTGGTCAAGATTGTAAAATAAATGACCTCTTGATAAGAGGAAGATAGGTGTGCTTGCAAACTTTCTGAGAACTATTAGAAATATCTAGCTTTATGCTAAACCTAAACATATTTTTCAATAGTAAAAACAGTCTTGCAGTAGAGCAAGGCCTTTTAAAATCTGGATTACAGGCTACTTCCTAAAAATGAAATATGCAACTAGGATTACTCATAACAGTGGAACGCAGTAGGGGGAAAAATAAGCAAAACTGAAATCTTTATGCCGTGCAGGTAGAAAAAGTTTCTTTCAATGAAAAGACAATGTTAAGTACAGTACATTTACAACATGACATCTTACTTCTCCCTTTGGGAATTAATCCCTTTAGGGTATAGGTATTTGAGAAGGGATTTCAAGATGGATAGTATTCCATGGTTAAGATATTTCTCCCAGCCTGCAGGATACGTTGCAAGGGGGAAGGAGTGGTGAGAGTTAAGAAAAGACAAGTTATCTTTCTTAAATTCCACATATGAGTAAAATCATATGCATTTGTCTTTCTCTGACTGACCTATTTTGCTTAATATAATACTCTCTACTCTAGCTGCAACCATGCTGCAAATGGTGAGATTTCATTCTTTTCCATGGCTGAGTAATAATCTATATATTCCATTTTAATAGATAATCCATTAATCCAATAATCCAATAATCCATAATGGATAAAAAAGATGTATATATATAGAAGATGTTGAATATATATTCCACATCTTCTTTATCCATTCATCAGGTCAGTGGACTACTTTTGGGCTATTTCCATAATCTGGCTATTTCCATAATGCTGCTATAAACACTGCAAAGGAAAAAACATGAAAGAGAGGCAAACCAAGAAGCAGACTCCTAATTCTAGAGAACTGATGGTTAGCAGACAGAAGGTGGGGGGCATGAGTTAAAAAGGTGATGCAGATTAATGAATGCACTTGCTCTGATGAGGACTGGGTGATATATGGAAGTGATGAATCACTGTATTGTACACCTGAAACTAATATTACCATGTATGCTAACTGAAAATTAAATAAAAACTTAGAAAAAAGAGAAGTTATCAAGAACTCCACCTCATAATACAAATAGATTAAAAATGTCTAGAACCCCATGTCTCTTTCCCTCTTAATTACAGTTTTATTAAAAATTAATTTTAAAAGTTGAGGAACTTTACAAATTAATTGACATAGTTTAAAAGTACCTAAATACCATTGCAACTACAGTATGATCCACTCCTGATTCTCCTTCCTTGTTGTCATCTTCTTTTTCTTTTTTCCCCCCAATACAAAGAGAAATCTAATCTGCCACAAATATTTGATTCACCTCTATAACAACATAAAATGATAGAAGATAGTACTGGAAATTGAAGTTGATTCTAAAGGAATACAAATCAAAATAATGTTCCAGATGGGCATTTGGAGCATATTACACAATGTTGAGATAATAAGACAATTCTTGATCGACCTCAGTGGGAGCCTAAAGTGTTATACAAGCAGTCTTCCACAACCTCCATGTTCCCCCCCAACCATTCATCCCTCACTGCCAGTTATTTGGGGGATTTCTGGAAAATGGTATGCGCTAGCCTTGTAAGACATCTTGCATTTTCATTTATTCTGTCAAAGATTGTAACACTTTTGTTGTTGTTGTTGTTGTTGTTGTTGTTGTTTTAAAAAGACTTTATTTCTTTTGGTGGTTTTAGGTTTACAGAAAAAAAAAATGAGTAGGAAATACAAATGGTCCATATCTCCCTACCTCCACATCGGGTTTCCCCAATTAGGAACATTTTGCATTAGTGTGATACATGTTACAACTGATGAGCTGATATTGATACCTTATTATTAGCTAAGGTGTATAGTTTACATTCAGTTTCACTCTGAGCTGTGCACTCAGTTTTGACAAGTGTATAATGACATGTATCTGCTGTTAAAGTATTATACAGAGTAGGTTCACTGCCTAAAAATCTACAGGGCTTCTCCTAGTCATTTTCTCTTTTCTTTTCTCTTTTGTTTTCTTTTGTTTCCTTTCCTTTTCCTTCCTTTTTCCTTTTCCTTTCCTTTCCCACAATCATCTTTTTAAAATTTAAATTCAATTATCCAAGGTATAGTACATCTTTAGTTTTTGACGTAATGTTCAATGGTTCATTAGTTGAACACATTTTGCAACAAATAAACTACCCATGACTTAGCTGGACACATATTTATTTCTTTTGATTACAAATGACTAAAAAAACCCCTGAAAAACAATAAAATAATAATGTTGGATTCTTTAGGATGCAAAGCAATTGCTCTACTGAGTATCAAATATTTGGCACTGGTGTCCTGAAAAATAGGAGTCACTCCCACCAGCTGATCAATCAGCTAGTCTGACAGCAGAGCTAGCAAATTAGTGTCATTAATGATTTCCCTGGGGGTGGGAGGGTAGCAAGGGCATGGGGATAGTTTGTAAGAGTCTACTATAGAAAAAGATTAAGAAAAAAAAAATCAAGATCCAAAGAAAAGTGGTTGAAATAGCAGTGCCTGTTTGTATTTGTTCAAGATACTCAAGCAAGAAATCGTATGAGATCTGTAACATTATAGTGACAACAACAGCTCTACTTACTTATCTTATATAATTTTCTCAACTATTCCATGACTGAAATAGAAACAGTCCATTTTACATGTGAGGGAACTAAGACTCAAAGAAGATAAGTCATTGGGTCTAAGGTTCCAAAACCAGTATCCGTGGGATCAGTGGGGGCAAAATTTGAAATGTGATCTGTTAGCTTCTAAAACTGTATTGGTTCTTTCCTGAAGTTTCTTTCCCAAAGTTTCCTAACTTAATACCAATACTTACATTTATCTTTGCTTAACCTTAGTCCTAGCTCATGCTACCTTTTCATCTTAGAATCAGAGAAACTGAGTGGACTTCCCAGAGAACCTAACCACTAACCATACCCATCGCTGCATAGGCAAAGAGAGAACATTATGTAGTCATTACTGTTGTCAGAAGCCATTCCAGTGTCTCCAGAATGGTATTCTTCTTTCAGTGTAAATAATACAGAATTATTAGAGACCACATGCTTTAAATCATGTTTTAGGGGTCAATAAAACAAAAACTAGTGCCCTTATTTACATTTCATGATCAATAAATGGGTCACATGCTGCACTAACATTCATCATACTCTCACCAAAAAATATTATACTGGAGTTTTCAATAGCATCTCATTTGCAACAGGCACCAAGCACACTTGGTACATATATAAATATACCAAATTGGGGGGGGGGCATGGAGTTGAAGGTTTCTGTCACCTTCCTCTTCAATCATTATTTGAGGGATCTAAAAATTCACATCAATTGTATACAAATGACTTTTTTAGTTTGCGGTATTATTTACTGGAAACAGGAAAGCTTGTCATAACCCCTGCTCAGACTTATAAACAATCAGTGCTGGAAATATTGTTAAGCATCTTCTTTTCTAATTACTTTCCTGCACCACTCTATAGACAAGGGGTAGAGGCTCAATGAAGTAACATGGATTTATATCATAACTTGGTTTTGAAGAATATAGAAGAGCAGACATCAAGTTCAGTACATTTTGCAAGGGACCACAGACTGTATCAACCACATACTTACTAATACTGACCATATTTGGAAAATTGCCTACCCTAAAATTTCTAAGTTATCTTCGGGACACCTTAATGAGCAATACCTTAAGTTTTTCAAACAGCATATGTCTGTAAATTATGGGAACCCCATGAAGGGCTGGATACTCTGGATGGAGAAACTTAGACTAGAAAGTTACATTGTAAGTTGGAGGACCATCTGCTCTGATTTACCAGGCAATGTCCCAGTTTACACTGCTAGCCCTATGCAATTATTAATAGTGCCCTTTTCACTATCAAGGATTTCTGGGTTTGGACAACAAATTTTATGATCATGCAAGTTTTAGAGCAACTAAATATCACCTCTAGTTTCCTCCCATGAGAGCCTATAATTTCTTGCATAGATATGCAATATTCCTTACTAAAGGAAAATGCTATTATAAAGTAGAGCCTTGACCATTAGTTTCAACCTAATATGAGGTAATTTATCAAATACTTTTTATCTGATACTTAAAATATAATTGATTTATTAAAGGAGTGAGATATCAGAAAGAAAAACGCTGCATCACAAGGCAAAAACAAACAACAAACCAAAAAAACCTCAAACAAAAAACCAACTAACCAAACAAAAAACCACATTGAGAAAAGGAATAAAAAGTAAATATGAGGAAAACATTCACCTATCTTCTAATATGGCCTATAGATAGTTTGGATTATCGGTATATTAGTATTTTTATTTCTGTTGAGGAAAGGACAAAGTTAGACGAGTTAAATAGAAAAGATTTAGCCTTGGAAGTTAGAAGAGAATGTCTGTAGAAAGGTCATCTAAACTGCCATAAATGCAAAATCATCGACTTTTGCTTGAACTTACAGACAAATGTGTGTGTGTGTGTGTGTGTGTGTGTGTACACGTGCGCGTGCGCACGTGTGACCACATGTGCCCTTGAGTGTGTGTAGTTGTGTGGAAAAAATACTCAGTTGATATGGTTTCCATGAGAGGGAGGAGCCAAACTGAGCTATCAGAGTTTATAATTCAATGATGAAAAACAAAGAAGTGAAGGATTTAGTGATTTAATGAAATAGTATAAGTCTATGTTAGCTGTTTTAATTGAGTACAGTTGACAGGAAAAAAATTTTAATGGAACCTGTAAATGTAAAGTATCTTCTATTCACTTCTTCCCGTCCTAATAAAAATTACTTTTTTTTCTTTATTTGAAGTTACAGGAAACAAGCTTGTTTTCATTTTAATGTACTTCATATTATGTCTCTATAAGATAAGAATCCATCAGTAACATTGTATCAAGAATGTTTCTATGAATTTTCTGCATCAATATCTTCCTAGGACTTTCTACAGAATCCATCAAGATAAAACATTTCCCTACCACTTAGTGTTGGAAAGAAACTGGCATTCTGTTCAGGGAAACTTTTCTCAGTTCACAATCCTACTAGTCTATGCCATGAACCCTGATTTCAGAGTACCAAGTTTGATATTTTTTCCTTCTAAGTAAATAAAGCAAAGGAATTCTGTGTATCACAGAATCTAGGCTTTATAGTGGTTGACATAAACTCCATTCCAATGTTACAACATAGCTACTTCTCTTTGTTTTTTTCCACCAGGAGAATAATACATTCTGAAGGGCTTTTATATGTTCATTTTTCTTGAAGAATAAACATGCATGAATATAAAATTAAATATAAATTTTATGTTATAGGTGTTTGGATGAATGGGAATTCACATCTTCCCTTTTTAATAATTACCACTAATTTTTTTTTTCATTTTCTTTACGTGACTGATACGTCCAGTGATTTTGTGTCTTTAGCACAGATTAAACACACTTTATGGAAAACTAATTACAGGTGTTCCTGTTTTGAAAGCCACTTTTCCAGGAGAAATCTATAAATGACATCAGGGTACAACTTGGGGAAAATGGATATGCCTGAATGAATGGATCATAATCTCCATGTTTCCTTTCAATTCTCTTTACTCTTTTGTTAATAAATGCTTTCAGAAATTCTTAGTTAAGACAATATGTCAGGTTTTTATTTTAGGGTGAGAACACGGCTATGGAAAATTTATTAATAGTTCACTACCTTACACTTTTAGTAGAGCACTGATTTCATCAAATTGTTACTTGATTTTCCAGTTTCCTTTCTCTTACTAAATCTAACAAAAGGCATAAGTATAATTTCCCAGACACCTCTATACCACATGTATATTGCTTAACCATGCGAAGGTCACTAGACATTGATTAAACGTTACTAAAATTATTGGTTATAAAGAATTAATTCCAGACTAACTCTGGTGCTAAGACACAGAGACAAAATAGGAGGATTTGATCTACCAATAAAAATGACTTCAATTTGGTTGACCCAATCTCGGCTTTTTCTCCCTTCCATCGTACTTTAGCAAACAATACAGTAGGAACAATGCTGACATGAGCACTTACTGGTTCTCCAGTAAAAGTAAATATAAAAACAAATATAAATAACAGTATTATTGTAATTTTGGTTTATAACGTCACACTTTGTTTTCTGTAAGATTTAAAGACAAATTCATAAAAAATAATTATAAACATATGTTAATGGATACACACTATATATACAAGGGTGGTAAGCTGTATGGGAGTAGAGTGTCTGCATGTGATCCAGGTTCATGTATGGAACTCTTAACATCTAGTCTCTTAACAGTTTTCAAATATACTATACAGGAGTGTTAACTATACTCATCATGTTGTATATTATATCTCCACTATTTATCTTGTAACTAGAAGTCTGTGCCTTTTGGTCACATTCACCCAACACCCCACCCCCACCTATGGCAACCACAAATCTGATCTAGCTAATCTCTGATAATATGGTTTCATTAAAAATAAAGCATGCCATTTCACAACATCATATCAGATTATGCACATCTAAATTGTCTCAATAACATATCCGCCAAGCTCTCACACTGTTTGAAAACTAATAGTACTAGAAGCAAATGGACCATTGCATAGGCCACCAGAGGAAATGCCTGGAAAGTGATGGAGCTGTCACACTTGCTGCATAGGTGAAAAACCTAGGCCCTCTGTCAAAATCTGACATGAATGCTCCCCTCCTGGACTGTTTTCACGCCTATTGCCCATGTGCCATCCCTAGTTTCAAATGGCTGGACAAATAATTAGTTTTCCCAATACAGAAATGGAGGGTGCAATTGCTCTCTTGCAAGAAACTCTAATCATCACCATTCAGCTGTGATCCTACTGTCATAAGACTGGTTTGTACCCAATGAAACAAGACAAAATTGATAGATTGCATTCTATTAATTAGCTGAAGGGAAAGTAGAAGTTCAGCAAATTCGTAAGCTGAATTTTAAGTTGAATGAGGTTTGTTGGCCTTGTACACATTTGATAACATGTGTTATTACATACTTTAAAAATTTTTTTCCAGGTAAAGAGGAATTTTAGTTCTCTTCAGATCAAATCTTCATTCAGTCAAGGTAGATAAAACTATCATCTTTCTGAATTACTACTCTAAATCTCCATTTGCCTTTTAATTTGGGAGTACCAAGGGAATTGTTGATCTGGGGTAGCAACACCACAATTATCAGTCATTATGGAAATAAATGTCAATTAAAACCACAATGGGATACCACAGCACACCCACCAGAATGGCTAAAATAAAAATCCCTGATAATTGCTAAGTTTGGTAAGGATTCATATCCTCTGCTGGTGGGAATATAAATTAGTATACAAGTTCAGAAAATTATCAGTTATCTATTAAAAATGAACATATAAATCACACATAAATAATCATACATCCAACAGAAATGTGGACATATATGCTCCAAAAGACATGTAAAAGGCCAGAAGCACCACAAACCAGTCACAGTAGAATAGTATATACTTTGAAAATTAAATTACTCCTGTAAATAGAAATCTCACATAAATAATATTGAGATCAACAAGCCACACAAGTACAAACTCTATCAGTCCATTTGCATAAAACTCAAAAAATGTAAAATAGTGTACAGTATTAGAATTCAGTAAAGTGCTTACCTTATAGATGATTGGGATTTCTGATTAGAAAGAAAAAAGTGCACCTTTAATTTTGTTGGGTATATTTTATTTCCTAATTTGAGGGGTTATAACACATATTTCTGGGCTTTGTAACAATTTATTGAGTTGTTCACCTATTATTTGTGTACTTTTCTTAAGTATATTTCAATAAAAGCTTTAATTGACCAATGATATATGATTATTTTATATGTCAAAAAAAAGAGACTTAGAGAAAAAATTAAAAACACTTAATTATTCCACTGGTGCATTGACACTGAGTCTTTTTTTTCCCCCTAAATATATGTTCATTCATGAACAATTACTCCACATTGATAGTTTTTCTAGAATAACACAAATTACCAAATTTTTTAAGGAAAACAAGGAAGACTAAATAGGACAAGCATCTATATATAATCTAGAATAACGAAACATTAAACAACAATCAAGCAAATAAACCCCCAAAACCATCAGATTCAAAATAATCTTTGTCTTTTTACTGTTGGATTTTCCTAATTTTTAAAAGAAAATTCTGGTACAATATGAAAAAAAAACCTCACATGTTAGCAAATGAAATCTAGAGTTGTAGAAACCCTTCCTATCTCTTTCTTAGGCAAGATTTTTCTCCCTAGTGATTCTTTGATGACTGCTTTGCTTCTATTTATTTTTTTTCTCTTTGTTCACAAATAACCATCTGCATGCTTGATTTTTCTTTTCCATGTTGGTCATTTTTTTCTCTCATCATTTTCTCATTTGTCTTGGTCCTCTGTATTCTAGGACTACTTCAGTTTGCTTTCCACAAATCTGATGACATTATTTGTTGTCTCCAAAGGCAGATTTACTTCTTCTGTTACATTTTCTGTTCCTTTTCAGTCTTTTGCATTTCAATGTTTTCAATTCCGATGGTTTCTATTTCGAAGTCAATCAATGCATTTGTAAGGATGACAAAAGTTTTCCTAATGTAATTTTCTTGTTTCTGTATTAATTCATTGTTCTACATTTGCTTTACCTCTGAGGCTTTCATGTCCTTTGTCAAGGAAACATTATCTAAACCATGTTTGGCTTTGTTATTGCTGTTACTGCTTGTTACTGATTAGAAAATGTGATAAAAATCTATTGAAGGGTAGTGTTCTCAACAAATATGTCATAAGAATGACTCTTAGCTCTTGATCCTACTGACAACCTGGTTTTTAGCAGAAAGCATCTGTGCCTCACTGTTGAAAAGTAGATTGTGAACAACCTCAGGCCTAAATTCTAGTAAGTAGCAAGAATTCACATAAATCACTTCTGCTAAAATGTTCATGGACACTCTTCTCTCCCAGCTATTGTTCTTCTGATTCTGATCTAATAAGTATTAAAGAAACACACACACATGCAGTACTACTGTCTCTGGTCATATTATTACCACACATATAATGTCTATTGGGACTACCTTACTTTCTGCTTGGATGCAATACACTTCTCTAAGTCCTTCTTTTTTCTCTGCCCTTTTCAGAGGGAGCAGGAGGGATAATTCTTGAATGGATTTAGGTAATGACTAAAGAGGAGTGTGCAGGTATGATTACTTAACTTTCTCAGTGACACAATTCTTGAGTCTCTGAGTCAGGGAGCTGAAAGTAAGTGAAGGGCTCAGAATCTGTCTATATTGTTTAAAGCCATGGGTTTGCTCTACTTCAGATTGTGAATTTTTATTTAGTGATGTGGAATCTCCCCAGAAGGTAATAATATATTGGCTGAAAGTCCCAGTTTTGAATGTTGTCATAAATTTCCACCCTTCTCCATGCCCTTAAAACCATTTTTGAAGCTTCATCAAGCACAGTTAAGTTGGTAGAACGTTAAAACAACAACTATTTCTGTTATCTTAAACTATGACAAAAAAAAATTCCATCAGCATCATTTGGAGAAAAATTCAATCTTCCTCTAATATTTACTCACAACCAAAGTTATTCCTGAACATCTGTGCAATACCACTTTGACACAGATGGCAAAATACTTATTAATAAAATAGCACATGTAAATATTTGGATCCATTTCAGTAAAACTGAGAAAGCCACAAAACCATCTTACAAAGTAAATTTTCATTGCTGACGCAATATGCATCTTACTGTGTACCAAAAGTGCTGCAATTTTCTTTAGTAGTTTTTGAAATGAACAAGTAACATTTATTTTCAGTCCCCTTCAATATAGCGGTGAGATGAGTTCATTTTCATTTCATAGCTGGCCAAGTTCCACTTTTATCTCTTAGAATTATACAAGGTCTATATGCCGCTTGGGAACTGATAAGGCCCAGTCTTCTAAATACAACCTAACTTTTCTTTTCCAAAAATAAATAAAAAGGAAAAGAGGGAAAAGCCTCATATTTGAGAAAGTCTTTTAACAATATATCACATATCAAAATTTTTAGACTTGTTTCTGATAAGTAAATTTAAAAGAAATCATTCCTATAAAATTTCCAATTGTTTTCCACTTTTTTTTTCATGTTGACTGTTTCCTATAACTCTTTAAAGTTATTTTGTCATTGTCAGGTTTCTTGCATCTATTTCATTTGAACAGTTGGGAATTTGATTTTCTCATACCTTAGACCACAACACAGGTTTCTTGCTGTAGGTTGAGGTCTTGTGGAGTAACATGAAAAGACCTAGATTTGAAGAACAAAGGTCTGGGACTGAACATGATGTTTGCCTCATAGTAGCTCTACCCATGCTGTTAGCCTTACTGTCTGGTCTACAGGGTAGTGTTAATCTGCAAATGTTAGCTGGTCTACACCAGAAGGAGTATGGAATTGGACTACAGAGAGAAAGCACTAAAACATTTCATAGCCATTTTATAATTTTAAGTCTGCAGAATAATGACAACTAATAAATAAGTGGACCTATGTATTCTGTGTCTGACTTTTAATCATTTTATTTCTCTGGTAATTAATGTTTGCAAAAACATTCAGTCTGCAATGGGTTCAAATGGTTGAAGGGATACAAGCATCCCAAAGTTTATAGCAGCATTATCTACAATAGTCAAATTATATAAATAGTTCACACAGACATCAAGAATCCCATGAAGAATGGATAAAGATATGGTATATATGCTATTACTCAGCCATAAAAAAAGAATGAAATCCTCCCATTTGCAACATACATGGAGCTAGAGAGTGTTATAGTAAGTGAAATAAGTCAGACAGAGAAAGACAAATACCGTATGATTTTACTCACATGTAAAATTTAAGAAACAAAACAAATAAACAAAGGAAAAAAGAAAGAGAAAGGCAAACCAAGAAACATACTCTTAATTATAGAGAACAAGCTGATGGTTACCAGAGGGAAGGTAGGTAGGGGGATGGGTTGAATTGGTGTTGCAGATTAAGGAGTGCACTTGCTATTATGGGCATTGTGTACAGTATTGTACGCAAATGTTGAATCACTATATTGTACCCCTGAAGCAAATATACCTTCTAGGTTAACGAACTGGAATTTAGATAAAAACTTTAAAAAAACACTCAACAAAAACATGACCCCTTAACTCATGGAGTCTGAAGATCACTGAGCTTGTAAGACGCCCAGTGAGCCAATTAACTTCTTGGGACCTCAATTTTTCCATCTGTAAAATACACATAATGATCCCCACTTTGTCTTCCATATAGGGTATATCACTAATAAACAAAATTACTTACTCATAAATTATTTGTAAATTATAATGCATCTTATGAATATACAGCTATTATATTCTAAGCAATAATCATTCGGGAAATAGCATGGCATCTCAGCTAAGAGAAGCTTGGCATTTGTTAGCTACCCAATAAATGATTGTTGACTTTCTGAAAGAATACAAGTACAGAAACTTTGGCATCAGACGGGACTACACTCAACTATCAGAGTAATTTGTAATTTAAGGACAAGTCACATAATTTTTTAATAGTACAGTTTCTTTATCTGTTAAATGAGAACAATAATACCTTCTACCCTTTAGCATTTTGAGTAGTCAATAAAACAATGCAGTAGTCAGCATTTAGTACTTGGCATGTGGAAATATTCAGTAAGTATTAGTCTTATAACTTTAACCTCTTTCCCTTTGCTAAAGACACTGATTGGTTATACACAGTTTCTTACTTAGTTCTTAGGAAAACATAACAAGATAACTACCATAATCTTCATTTTCTTGCCTCTCCCCCCTGCTTTGTTTGTTTGTTTTTTGTTTTTTGAGAAAAAGAAAGAGAGCAAGAGCTTGTACTTGTGCAAGCAGGGGCGGGGGAGAGGTAGAAGGCAAGAGAGAATCTTAAGGAGGCTCCATGCCCAGAGCTGAACCCCGACACAGGGCTTGATCTTCAGACCCCTGAGAGCATGACCTAAGTGGAAACCAAGCGTCTGATGCTTAACCAACTGAGCCACCCAGGCACCACCATCATCTCCATTTTCAAAAAAGAAAGCTAAGACTCAAAGAATTAGGCAACTTTCACAAGGTCACATGGGAACTGTAACACTACGTCTGTTTATAACAAAATGTTGTGACTATTCCTGCCAAAATCCATTTCCCTAGGGTCTTTGAGGTAATGAGAATCAATGTCATAGACGTTCTCCTTTTAGACACTCTTATTTTTGTTTGTAAACTATGAGGACTTTTTGCATAAAAAGCAATCTCAGCAGATTTAATGACACACAGAAAAAGATAACCACACATCACTTTTCCCACTCACCAGGCTGACTTGCTGGGCTCCTCATGCTGATGGTGGCCACTTTTCGTGTTCGTCTCTGAGCCTCTTTACATGACTCCGTTTTGAGGCTACCAAAAAATAAATGAAGAAAAGATGTTTAAAAAAAGGATACTTGCTTCTAGAAGGATCTCCATATATTAAAGACCACAACAATAATTCAAATTTACATAGCACCTACTTTAAAAAGCTTTTAAAGAAACAAAAGGGACTAAGCCACTTCACATATTTGGGGTTTTGCATCTTGAAAAAAGTACACTGTCGTGTTTATTAGAATTCTCAGAACATGACAAAATATCTACCATTCAGGCATTCATTAAATTCCTTTCTTTTTTTATTAAATAGATAAGTAGGTCAAACTCATGTTCAAATACATTTATATAGCTAAAGAAATCAACCTTCCACTCCAGAAGTAAAAATGGTATTTTGTTATAGTTTGTCATAATGTAGACCTGAAAGAGAAAGTATTTTTGCTGTGTCAGTCAATCAACCTGCCATTTCAAAGGTTAATTTGACAATGAATTCAACATGCAAATCCCAGATTATCCCTTGTGGTTTCAGTAGTTAATCATTGGATGAATCTGATAATCTGTTATCAAAAATAGTTATGGTCTATTTATGCAGAAAATTTCAATACAATCAATTAAAAGCTAAAATCTACTTTTGGAATAGTTGTAAAGTTGCAAAAGGGAAATGAAATGTTCTTTTTGAATTAGAATCTGAATTTTCCATTGTCTTGATGACTCTTTCTCTACTACTTCCCAGCTCTGTGTCAGCTTTCCTGCACAACCCACAGAAAGAGAAAAGGTTAAAGGAGAAAGGTAAGTTGACCAAAAAAAAAAAAAACACACAAAAAAACAAAACAAAAAACAGAACAAACAAACAAAAAAACCAAAAAAGTAAAAGCTAGCATAGGACAGTTTTTATTAACTCCAAGTAAGTATAATGAGGTGAAAAGCTTTCTTTTTTTTTCCACCTTCCTTAATTGAAATATACCTGACATATAACATTGTATAAATTCAAGGAGTACAACATGTGAATTTGATAGTAACGCTTTCTTAAAAGAACTGGAATGTCAGTCATGTTCCTTCAAACCTCAAACTTGTATGCCAGCTTTTCTACTTGACATTACTCCTTGTGTAAGCCCTCATAATGATGATAATTATTATTTTGCTGCTTGTGACTGTTTTTACCATTTTACAGGAATTATCTAATATTTATAACAACACCGTAAGGTAGGTATTATTAACCTCCCTCTTTTTAAAGTTGAGAAAAGAAAGGCACAGCTCAAGTAAATTACTCAAGATCCACTGCTATTAACCACTTAGTGTAGGATTTGAACCTTCCCCAGAGCCCACTGTCTTAATCTCCAAGGTATCTACTACCTTTTAAACTTACTCTGATACTGAATTCTTAAATTTCCTCCCATGGCCTTCCCAGGTAGCCCGTACTTCGTAGGAAATTAACACATATGCTTTGTACTCAAGTCAGAGATGTGAAGATCTTTTTTAATTAACTTCCTTTACCATGGTAATTATGTACATTAAATATAGCTAGAATCCATACAGCTCTCTCCTCTCCCCAGATGAAGCCACCATAATTGATCACCTAAAATTGTGCAAAGCCTTCTACCTATTCTCACTGATTCTGCTCATGACCTCATCTAAAATCCACTGCTCATACTCCAGCCAGGGTAGACTATACAGCACAAATCATAATTTTACTACCCTGCTTAAAATTCTAAGTAGCTTTGTATTATACTTGGAATAAAATCCAATTATCTTATCATGGCCTACAAACTCTGAATGAACAGGCTACAGTCTACCTTTCAGATACTATACAATTTTTCTCTCATTTTTTTTATTAGGCTTCTACATGCTTTTCTCATACTAAATCCTGGTCTCAAACACCAGAAGACGTTGTTTTTCAGGAAATCAAGCCTGGAATGCTCTGCAGTTGGATCCTTTTTATACCTTAGGGTCTCAGTTCAAGTCACTTTCTCAAAGAGGGTTTTCCTGAAATCCCAACATATTCCCCTCCTATCACAACCTATAATTGTACTTTAAATTTGTTTGCTATAATCCCCTTTCCTTACCAGAATGTGGAATCCATATGGACAGGATTACAGCCTCTACTTAAAAATTCCTGCTTAATGAATATATGGATGAATGGATACATGTTAAAATATATTCTAACTAATTATTCTTGTTTTTATTCATTCCTGAAGACAAAGGAATCTTGCCTTTAAAGAACTAGTACATAGAAAATCATAAAAGAATCATTTTTTCATATTCCCACATGTGTGCCTTCTCTTTTGAGATATTAAAACAACTCCCACTAAAAAAATAAAACAGATTTATTTATTTATGTTTTTCCTTAACAAGAAGTAAAGACTATAATTATATGCATTACTTTACATCATTTTCTAAAGGAGTCCTCACTGTAATACTCCCAGGGTGGATCCACTACACAAAAGCTGATACACGTGTACTATTAATTTGGGATTTCAGCAGGAATTTTGTGAGTATGCACAGGCCAGGGTGAAATATTTAAAATTCCTTCAATCACTTGTGTCCCATCTGTAGCTCTGACCAACAACATGCTAAAAGGGAAACCAGTCTTTGTCAAAAACACTGATGCAAGCTTATACCACTGAGGCAGCAGTATTATTATAGGATATACGCTTTGGTTTTACTAACACACAACAGTGACGTATAAAAATTTGATTAGTTTTAACTAGCAACACTTTTTATTTTTTTCCTGAGTCATTCCACTAGAATATGTGCAACCCCACTAATTTTTTTTTAAGATTTTTATTTATTTGACAGACAGAGATCACAAGTAGGCAGAGAGGCAGGCAGAGAGAGAGAGAGAGGAGGAAGCAGCTTCCTGCTGAGCAGAGAGCCCTATGCGGGGTTCAATTCCAGGACCCTGGGATCATGATCTGAGCCGAAGGCAGAGGCTTTAAACAACTGAGCCACCCAGGCGCCCCAACCCCACTTAAATTTTATTTATTTCCTCCATCTTTGGTTTGATTTGGTTTAAAACATTGCTTCTCCAACTGAAAGATATATGAGTGATATTTATATTCACATTAATTGAATTGCATTTTTTAAATAAACGTATAATGTATTATTAGCCCTGGGGGTACAGGTCTGTGAATCGCCAGGTTTACACACTTCACAGCACTCACCATAGCACATACCTTCCCCAATGTCCATAATTCCACCCCCCTCTCTCCACCCCCCCACCCCCCTCAGTTTGTTTTGTGAGATTAAGAGTCTCTTATGGTTTGTCTCCCTCCCGATCCCATTTTGTTCCATTTATTCTTTTCCTACTCCTCAAACCCCACACATTGCATCTCCACTTCCTCATATCAGGGAGGTCATATGATAATTGTCTTTCTCTGATTGACTTATTTTGCTAAGCATGATACCCTCTAGTTCCATCCACGTCATCGCAAATGACAAGATTTCATTTCTTTTGATGGCTGCATAGTATTCCATTGTATATATACCACATCTTCTTTATCCATTCATCTGTTGATGGACATCTACGTTCTTTCCATAGTTTGGCTATTGTGGACATTGCTGCTATAAACATTCGGGTGCAAGTGCCCCTTCAGATCACTACGTTAAACTGCAGACTTTTGATTGGACGAGTTTAGGGCAAGACTCAAGTGTCTGTATTTATCACAGCTTGTTATGCTGATAGTGCTGATCCAGTGCCTGCACTTTGAGTACTAAGAATTCAGATAATAGGTGGCAGTTCCAGGCGATTTTAAAATAGTATTTGACTAATTCATGGTTCATGTGTGTATGTGTGTTTTCCATTTACAAATATGTTATTAGAACTATAACTAATAACTTTTTTCAGCATACAGTCTCCGTTTTCAAAAAAGTGCCATTATTATGAGATCAATAATACTAAATAAGCAGTTAGAAAATTGTACATACTTCTGTTCTTATTTGTAATTTATCAGTAATTCCAAATAAAGATTTTCCTTGCTTTGAAAATAAATGTGTATCTTGATGTCACCTAGTACAGACGCCCTTGACTTTAATAATACATGACAAAATAAGTTAAACATTGGCTTTTTGTTACTGGCTAATAAGATTTTAGGTAATTTTCCTTTCTTCTGCACATTTTTCTATATTTCCCATATCTTTTACCTTACAAATTTTAGTTACCACTCATTGTATTACAATGTGCTGTGCTACATATATGTGTTTATATAATTTCATACATATGTGACATTATCTCACGTAATTTATAAACTTATAAGATGTTAATAAAAAGTCATAATTTTTAGGCATTTACTAACAGCCAGATACTCTATTAATACTTTGCTGGTGTTAATTAATTTAAATCTCACTAAAATTCCCATTAACATGCTGAGCTTTTAGGTGGAGGATTTGGTTTGAGGTCATATGGCTTAAAGGTGATAAAACTGAAATTCAAATTCAGGTATACTAGATCTTACTTTTATAACTAAGGGAGAATCAATATTTTTTGAAGAATCAAGTATGTACCTTCCTTGATAGAAGATACTTGAGATAGCCAAAAATATTATAGAAGAAAACAGAAGACTGAAATTCTATTCTATATAGTTTATTCAAGGAAAATATTTATGTCAAAAGAAGAATTGTTTTCTATGAAAAATCACTATAAATTCTACAGAATGCTAGTCCTAGCTTCCAAAATTTAGCAAACGATTATTTCATTGCTAAATGTTACTTGGATTTATTACTGATGAATATCTTTCTGAAAGCAAAATTTTTACCACTGTTGAAAAAACAGAAGCATAACTAGATAATGAAAGAAGTAAGTTTTAAGAATGGTGGACCCAGAGGTTTTTGGGTGGCTCAAAGCATCTGCCTTTGGCTCAGGTCATGATCTCAGGGTCTTGGGACTGAGCCCCAAGGAAGGCTCCCTGCTCCCTGGGGAGCCTGCTTCTCCATCCCCTTCTGCCCTTCCCCTGGATTCATGCTAGCATGCTCTCTGTCTCTCTCAAATAAATAAATAAAAATTTCTTAGGAAATTTGTAAGAATGGTGGACCCATGAAACAAAGATATGCTTACCTCTGACATTTTTAGCCAAATTTCCAAATAGCAATATATTCCATGAGCATTTCTCCAAATCCCATTAATAAAACAGTCACCATTGGTTGTACATACATTCATCACTTCTCCCATTTTGAGTACCATTACTGAAGCATATCTCAACTATTGGAATCATTTTATGTATACATAAAAACACACATATGCATATGCATATAAGGGGATTTTTTAAAAATTAAGATTCTTAATACATTTTGAGGAAAACTTAATAGGGGCATGGTCAAAACAGCATCTCAAAGCCCATACTAAATTACTCTTATCTAGTCTGGTAGATTATGTTTGTTCTGAAATGATTTCAAATAGGGTTCACTAAAATTCCAAAGAGCTGATATTATCGTTGTTGTTTAATAATGGTTTCACTCAGACTCAGTAAAAAATTTTCACAACATAGGAAAGGTATAGCCTCTTCCCATTAGGTAAATATGGCACCCTTCTAAGAAAAGTTTAACAAGAACTGTGCAGTTTGTATTTTCTTCATACTCCTGAAAGCCAACTTAGCATTTCCTTAGCCTGTATTTTCAAATGCTATCTTTAAACACTATGTTGTCAAGAAACACTTAAGTGGGTCCACAATATAAAGCAACTTAAAGAATGTTTCCAAAACAATTATTCAGCGAAGTTTATTCTCTTCAAAAACAGATGGGGAAGTTCCTGGTGGAAGACCCAAGTGTGGGGATAAAAATGACAGGCAAGGGGCGCCTGGGTGGCTCAGTGGGTTAAGCCTCTGCCTTCGGCTCAGGTCATGATCCCAGGGTGCTTGGATCGAGCCCCGCATCGGGCTCTCTGCTCAGCGGGGAGCCTGCTTCCTCCTCTCTCTGCTTGCCTCTCTGTCTGCCTCTCTGCCTGCTTGTGATCTCTCTCTCTGTCCAATAAATAAAATTAAAAAAAAATGACAGGCAACAGTTTAGATAAATTTTAGATAGGAGATAAGAGAAAAATAAGTTGTATATAGAAATGTGGGTTGGGGGAGGAAGGATGGTTCAACATTGAGGGGGAAAGGATTGTTAGACTAAAGAATCCAACAAATTTAATTCCCCAATGTTATCATCTTCCTGATCACTTCCTAACCGGCTTCTTAGACTTCAGCCTCTTTCTTATTCAATCTCTTCCTGAAATGCTTCCATGCTTTCTAATCAATTTTCTTACACTATCTTAACTGTATGTATATGTATGTATGTATGTATGTATATATGTGTGTATGTATGTGTGTGTATACACACACACACACACACACACACACACACACATTTTTTGGTATCCACTTATTTCAGACCTTGATTCTTCTATAATCAATGATACAAAGAGTATAGATGGGCTTTCCTGAAAAAGAAAGGGTGTTGCTCCCTCCCCATACCTATGGATCCTACCTTTTCTTAGCTTCAGACCTTGATTCTTCTATAATCAATGACACAAAGAGTATAGATGGGCTTTCCTGAAAAAAAATGTGTTGCTCCCTCCCCATACCTATGACTCCTACCTTTTCTTAGCTCTACTACTATAACACACTCTGAACTGAATCATCTGCCAGCAATGGTCTTGCCTCCTTTTCCCGGAAGTCCTTCACTGATTTCACTGGATTAAATTCTCCAAATCAAAGCTAGAATCTGTCAATCCTTCTTCATACCCCCTATAAAATAAGGGGGTAGAGGGAGATGAAGGGAACCATATTTCGAATTCCTTAGCCTGTGCTCAAAGTCTTCCCCTGTCTTTAATCTACCTACTCATGTTCCAACTATTTCTCTCATTCATTTATAAGCTCTTAGTGGACCAGAGGCATTCTTTGGTTCATCTTCACAGTTGCTTTTTCTGGCTCAATACATAGTGCATGCTAACTGTGGAATGGAGGAAGAAGGGGGATCCCTTCCCTGCTCACCCTTTTTTTCTGGAAAGGTAGTGAAGTGGTGGACTGAGAGTACAGGCTTCCTATTGGTTACACAAGTTGTATAGACATAGTACTTTAAGATTCTGACCTCACTGGTGCTGCTCTATCCTAAGACAGTTCTGTCATCTGGTGGTAGCTCCATAACTGCAGACACATTAGGTAAGAAGAATTAACCAGCTTTAGATATTGGCTTTGTATTTTAAAACCTAAGAGCTGCAGAGCATCCCCATATCATTTCAGTTATACAAGTGTAGGACAGGTAAATTCATTTAGTATAAAATAACTTTTCTTAGAATTAAGACTGTTTCTAATTAAATTGATGATCATTGTGTGCCTCGATCTCCACTACCGTGGAGAATCTCGCTGCTATTCCCATCTCCAAAGCAACGGACTATCTGTTGATTAGGTGGGTTTGTGTGTGTGTGTGTGTGTGTGTGTGTGTGTGTGTACCGCAGGTATTTGGGAAATAGCTCTTGGATTAAACTAAATGAGTACCAGTATAAATAAAAAACCTGAGACACTGCAGCCTGCACTCAGCAAGATATTGGTGTAACAGCTAGAAAGATGTGATATGACCCTCTGCAACTGATGTTTTGTATTGAGTACAGGGTCTAATAAAATGAGTTCCATCATGGAACTTGCATGTTTAATGAAATATGTATTAAACCTAAATATAAGCCTTGACTGCTGCTTTAGTGACATTTAAAAAAAAAGATAAAAGACAAACTATAACTAGATTGGTAGTTTGAGTCACATTCAAGACTCAAAATAACTGTTAAATATGTACTTTCTATTCTAATCAAGGTGAGAAGTGGAAGAATATTCATTTTATGTCTGTTGCCTTGCTGTGAACATTATTTCAAATACACTGAAACATGACTTACTTTATTTATTTTAAAACCTTTGACACATTTTATGGTTTGATTCATCTTGTAACACTTTCAAAGGTGTAGTTCATTAAATTACACTTGTTTCATATAAGCCATCCTGAATATCTACTGTTAACTTAAAAAGATTGGGGGTACAAGGATTTATTTTAAATATGTTCTACTTCCCTCCTACAGATCAATGCAGACAGCCTCCTAAAGAGCTATACTATTTCATCACTGTAGGGAAAAGCTCCAGATTCTGGTAAGTTAGGTGGAGAGGAAGGGAATGACCTCAAGCTGTGCTCTACCTACAGCAAGAGCAATTAACCAGGAGTTCCAGCATCAACACTAGCTTCGAATAGCATGACCTTTTCTAAAATGCTCTTCACCTGAGTGCGGTGAGTGAGAATTGCCAGGTAAGTTTGGGCTGTGATCAATTTGGGGATAGCTCAGTGACAAATAATCACACAATCTTCAAGTCATAAGTGACAGACCACCAACACTGTCTCCCAATCTGTGTGGAGATACAGGCTTTTGCTCACAAAGGACCCACAGTGCAGCTCCACTGGCATCCACAAAGGAGCCTAGAGCAACAACTCCAACTAATTTATATGTGTATATACAGTTGAAGTCAGCCTTCTTGTACTTGTCACACGCTGGCTCAAGTTTTACCCTCTTGAACTCTTCAGAAAATATAGCATCCTAGTTTCACATGGCAGATCTTCAAATAATTGAAGGAAGTTATCATTGCCCTGCAGGGATGGGGAGCATCTTTCAGACTCAACATTACCACAATTGAACACAAAATGACAGACATATTCCTCACATGACACATTCCCAGACGTCTCACTATTCTGGTCACCTTCTTTTGGATGCACTTCAATTTGTCAATGTCTCCTTTTAAGATATATTGAACATCCTATGACATTTCTGAGGCTTCTAGCAGAATGGAACACCCTGAAAATAACAGTAAATTTCTCTGGTTTGTGAAGAATAATGAAGTCTAAACTTAAATAAAATCTCCACTTCCCAAAATTGGACAGAGAGAGAACTAACCATGAGAATATTAATGGATCAAAAATTCAACACTAAGCTTAGTGTTGTTGCAGAGTGGTATCTGAGAGAACATGGTCTCTAGCCAGCAACCCACAGGCAGGCCTTGAGTCAGTTGTCTGTATTATTTGTTCGATCTCCAAAATATTGACCTTTCCATGAGGGATGGAAAAATATCAATCAGAGGATGGACCTGGGTCATGACTTTCCCTTGCACCAGCTGACTAACTGTGGACAAGTCACCAACATCTGTGCTTTTCAGTTGCTTCACTACTGTGATGGTGATTAGGTCAGGAGGTGCCCAGATATGTGGCAAAATATTATTTCTGGGTGTCTCTGTGAGGGCATTTCTTTTGAAATTAGCATTTGAACTGGTAGAACTAGTAAAGCAGTTCACACTCCCCAGTATAGGTGGATATCATCCAATCTGTTGAGGGCCTGATCAGAATAAAAAGTTGGAGGAAGGAAGAATTCAACCCTTCCTGCCTAGTTGCTTGAGATAAAACATCATTGGTCTTTTCCTGCCCTAGGTGTTCCTGGTCCTTAGGCCTTTAAGACCTGACCAAGTTATACCACTGGCTTTCCTTGGGGTCCAGCTTGCAGAAAGCAGATCTTGGTACTTCAAGGCTCCATAGCCTTGAAATATGTGAACTAATTCCTTAGAATAAATTTTCATATATATGTAATATTATAGATAATGTTATATATTACCTATAATAACATATATAACATATATATTTAATTTGCTATTGGTTCTGTTTCTCTACAGAATCCTAATACAATTGGTATTGAAAGTTTTGCCTAGATCTCTAAGATGTAAACTATATTTAACCTAGTAAGAGATTTCAATGTTTCTTTTCTTTCTTTTTTTCTTTTTCAAGATTTTATTTATTTGACAGAAGCACAGCAAGAGAGGGAAAACAAGCAGCGGGAGTGGGAGAGGGAGAAACAGAATTCCCGCTGAGCAAGGAGCCCATGCAGGCTCCATCCAGGATACTGGGATCATGACCTGAGCTGAAGGCAGCCACTTAACGACTAAGCCACACCAGCACCCAGATTTCAATGTTTCAAAACTTAGTCAGGAGTCCTGTCTCTGATTATAATTTAGCCCAGATTTAAATGGCTTGTATCTTCAGTAAAATCCGAGACAACATTTCACTAGATCCCACAGTTTTCCTATTCACTTCTCTATCTATTGGTTTACTCAGCAACTTACTTTTGAGCATTCTATGAGAAGAGCACAGTGCTAGGCAATATGGCTACGAAGGAATAGAATTGCAGTTCTTTCCCTTGAAGAACTTACACTCTATTTGGGCAGACACCAGTCTCTATTTTAATGTAAAATACAAGTATAAACATACAAGTGTAAAATTATGAGTGTCAGATGTTGATAACAATAGATGATAATGGAATTCACAGGAAGAAAAGATCACCATGATCTAATAAGATGGAAAATACTCATGAAGGAAATAGGGCAGCTGATGATGTAGGATTTTTTTTTTATTAAAGATTTTATTTATTTATTTGACAGACAGAGATCACAAGTAGGCAGAGAGGCAGGCAGAGAGAGAGAGAGAGAGAGAGAGAGAGGGAAGCAGGCTTCCTGCGGAGCAGAGAGCCCGATGCGGGGCTCGATCCCAGGACCCTGAGATTATGACCCGAGCCGAAGGCAGCAGCCCAAACCACTGAACCACCCAGGTGCCCCTAGGATTTTGATATTGTAGGATTTTCTCCCTGGGAGAGGAGGATTTGAATTCTTCCCAGAGTGACCAAGTATTTAAAGAGCTCTCTGTTGTTCTGGAAACTGCACAGTGGCTGCATGCAACAACCCTGGAACATGTAATCACTGGATGAGAATCCTAATCTCAACACAGGATTTCAGCAGCCCCTTGTAAACACAGCATCCTACCCTGCTTAGCTAAAATTGTACAACAAGCAGCCAGGAGATTGTGCTACTCCCATGGGGCCTGTGCAGCATTTTAAGTATAAATGTTAGGAGACTTGAGAACAAGAGGGGACCTGGTATCTACTTTTGAGGTCTGACATATATATTCAGAGATATATATGTTTGAAAAAATAAATAAACTTGCTCTTAACTACCTTTGGAGGTAGCAATTCTGAAAGTTCTGCTACTGCCTAATTACTGTTCTTGGCACTCTGACCAACTGGTATGGTACAGGCTTCATGGCTTTCATTATGGGGCCAAGGGACACAGCTCCTAATGACTTACTTTTGTGTTAGGAATAAAGGCATGAAGCTTCAGAATCACTTCCAGTTTGTCTGGAAAGATATCAATTTAATAGGGTTGAGGAGGGCTAAGGATATCTTTCTGATGTCTGAGTAGGAATCCCGCAGAACTGAAATGTTGGGTCCTGCTGCTAACCTTTTCCAACAACCTGCTTGAGAGAAGTGCTGGTTGTTGTTGTGTCCAGTCATTTTCCTGAAGAAAACAGGCACAGTGGTGACAAGTAAAATATTCTGTGCACCAATTCCTTACACTCAAGTGAAGTAAATGTAGACCCATTAATGGAACCAGAGTGTCTGGCAATTAGTGTGTCCCAAATGGCAGATGCAAAGTAACCAGTGCTCAGTAAATATTTACAGAGTAATTGAATCTTACAAAAACTAGAGTTGTTTTGTGTCACTTGGAAAAAAGATACATTTATTGCAATCAAGAAATTATCCCTGGAAATTTCCTCTGACTCCCTTCCTGTCTCCCCTGCCCCCGCCAAAGGAAAATACATATACATATAGGCATGTGTGTCTGCTCATGTGTGCATGTGTATGTGTGTGTGTGCATGTGTGTACTGCTTCCTGTTGCTTACATTTCTGTTTTCAAAGTGTATTCCTCCATGCATATGAACGATTTTCTCCTTTTACATTTAGCAGTGTACTGGTGATAACAAGTCTCCAACCAAATATTCTTTTAATGTCATAAAAACATCTTGAACTGATTCTCCTTAACTCAGGAAATACAATCCCAATTTTTAAGGAACAAACACTAAATAGAATTAAAAAGAATGATATAAAATAATAACCTGAGGGCAGGAGACAGAATCTCTACTCGTTCCCTGAGGAGTTGGAACAGAAATGTAGAATCCCTTTTGTAAGGTTTTAGAATTCTCCTATTAAGGGCACTGACTCAGTTGAGACTAATGGAGAAACCATTGAAGGCAATAGCAGTTCCAGGAAGATGGCATCAAGTCATTTAACAGGAAGGTATACGGTAAAAACATAAACAATATATACAGTAAACTACAGAAATAACAAGCAGAGTTCTGCTTTGGCTGGAAGAAAGCCCAAAGTTAAAATTGTTCACTAATCCAACAGATAATATTTTGGAGACAGCCACTGGTCCCTTTGGTGCAAACAGCTAGCTTTGTTTCATCTTCTATACTTTCCCTCTTGTAGGCTATCTCCTAAGAGTGCAGTCAACATTGGAATCCATCATAAATACTCTGTGGAAATGCATCTCCCCCACAGAAACTGAGGGAATGCATTATAAAATAAGTTCATGTTTACCCATCAGGTATTTCTAGAATACAAGTAACATGATTCAGCATATGTCAATCTGATTTTTTTTTATGATCCAAATTTTATTTTATTTTAATTTTTTATTTTATTAACATATACTGTATTATTTGCTTCAGGGGTACAGGTCTGTGAGTCATCAGTGTTACACAATTCACAGCACTCACCAGAGCACATACCCTTCCCAATGTCCATAACCCAGCCATCCTATCCCTCCCCTGCCATTCCAGCAACCCTCAGTTTGTTTCCTGAGATTAAGAGTCTCTTATGGTTTACCAATCTGATATTTTTTTGGAAACCACTAAATTGGGTTTGGGTCATATGCACGATAATTCTTATACTGAAACTTTTAAGGAAATCTGTCTAAAAATATTTGAAAGTCAAATGTATGAGAGCTAATTCAACTTTTCTCATGAAACATCCTCTGCTCCCTCTCAACTCACATAAAATGTGTGGAAAATATCAAACTTCCCAGTGGAAGACTGAGTAAAGTGTACACAAATATCCATAAGAAGCCCACAAGAAAGACTAATATAAGCAATGGCATAAATCTTAGTCTTTTCTGTACTGTGACTATGCAGGTCTGGGAATGCAGTTAGGTACATTCAGACTTGACCCTAATATATTGGCAATTTGGCATAAATGTTAAATACTACTGCTGCAGTCATTAACCCAAACTCCTTAATTAAAGAGGGAAATTATAGAATATTTTTCAGCGTAATTTACCAAGATGCTTTCTTTCAATACAGGTTAGCTATTTGATGAAGTTTCTCAGCTGTTTATATGATCCACAGCATATACAGTATAAAACAAAACAACAAGAAAAAAAAACTGTTACTCCTGCTTAAAAAGTTCCAAAGTATACCCAAATGCATGCTCTGAAACTCATGCTCTTAAGTATGGCCCTTCAGACATCTTTTTTCCATATATGTACATTTTCTCTCTTACCAATCCAAAAGACAGCCATTTCACTAGTATATAACTCTCTTCCACCATTCCCAAGGGGATGATTTTGAGTAGTGAAAAGCTACATGAGACAGAAGGATGGGAATTATAGGTACTGAAGTATCAGTATGGATTCTTAGCATTGTGCTTTTTAAAATTTGACAAATATTTGGGAGTGGTTCTAGCACCTTGAAGGACATCAAGAAGAGAATTGAAATATGTGTAGTGATATCTAGGAATTCTGGGTAAAGGCTTTGGTAAAGAACTATCCTTTTTGGGGTGCCTGGGTAGCTCAGTGGGCTAGGCCTCTGCCTTCAGCTCAGGTCATAATCTCAGGGTCCTGGGATCGAGTTCCACATCAGGCTCTCTGCTCAGTGGGGAGCCTGTTTTCTCCTCTCACTCTCTGTCTGTCTCTCTGCTACTTGTGATCTCTGTCTGTCAAATAAATAAATAAAATCTTAAAAAAAAAAAAAGAACTATCCCTTTCAAAGATCTGGTCATCAAGTACCATGTGAAGACAGAGAATTCCTGAGTTAAATTTGCTATACCTAGCCTATTTGCATAGACTACCGCATAAATAAATTGAAGAATATTTTTAAAAAATCTTAGTTTGAGGAATGGACTATGAACACAAAGTTAGAACAATTTTAACCACATATTTTGTTACTTATTTGGCCTTAAGTCATTTTTTATTACACTTCTCACAAATATTGGGCTAGGGGGGCAAATAATGTGACCCATGACATTAGCGCCTATTTTTATATTCTCCTAATCATACTCCTTAGTTTCCAAGAAATTTGGTTTTCAAGTACTCTAAATTGATGTACGTAACTTGGCAAACTTACTAAATACTTCAACAAGGAGATACTCCTTGATAAACTAAAATTGATTACTTACTAATTAAGTCATATTGTAAACATACTCAACTCCTTATCATGATCATCCAAAGTGATATATCCCAAGATGGTTAAGGCAGCCCAATATAGCTTAGTGATTAACACACTAGCTCCAGAGTGAACCCTTGAAGATCTTGAGACCACTGAAAGAGGACTTCAACTGCCCCATTTTGATCTCAAATTTCATAGCTAGGTTCTCCTTTCCAACTTGTCTCTTGGCTCAAAGAGAAGATATGAGGGCAAAGCATTCCCTGGTGGGAACTACCCTTTCAACAATAAGGACTACTCTTAGCCAACAAGACCTCATCCATGACTGACTCCAAGACAATGATCCCTCTGACCTTCACTGCATACCTGCACATACTCAATCATTTTTTGACCCACATTTTCTTCATATAAACCTAGAAGTATTTTCTGCACTTCGGGGACAGTCTTTGAGATGTTAGTCCATTGTCTTCCTAGTGTTGGCCTCAATGCAACAAATCCTTTTCTTGTGTCACCACCCCTCCTCTCTCTGCCTTCAGATTTTATCTGTGGCAAGTGGCCTGAACTGGTCTGTTTGGGATCCCTAGAGCCAGATGCTCTTGGACCCCTGTGTGTTGGTTATACCACCATTAACTAACTATTTATGGAGCAAGTTATTTGACTTATCTAAACCAACTTGCAAAGTAAGTATTATAAAATAACAGTAACTACTTCAGACAGTTGTAAGATTTAAATGAGGTATTACACAGTTATGAGTTACACATAATGAGTAACTATAAAGTTAACTATTTTTACTTTTATAAATATTCTTTTTTATTAGTAGTATTCCAGGTATAAAATTTAGGCATCTCTTAATGCCTAAATCTAAAGATTTCTCCAGAAAGAATTAATCAGAAGTATCTTACCACATAGTGATCTAGTTATACCAAATTATAGTGGCACATTAAATTTTAATAGTATGTGAGTTAATAACACTATTTTCTTCCATTAAATAGTCTCCTGGTGAATTAGGATTGATAAAAATTGTTTCATATATGTTTGATCAATAAACAAATACCTCATATTTTACTCAGTGTTCTGTAATTCACAATTTTAAAATAAATTACTTTGTTTTCAAAGGGGAGCAAAATATACCACTCCAAAATATGCCTCTGTGGCATGTTGATTATTTTTGAGAGATAGCAGGCACATTAGAAGCTCTGAAAACTAAGCAGAAGTTATCATTTTGTAAGAGACATTTACATTTAAAAGGGAAACCTCCACTTCTAAGAGTGTCTCCCTCTTTGAACCAGGAAGAGGATGATGTCTTTAAATCTCTAGAAACTATTATCTGTGCTGTTTACTGGGTTCTTCTGATGACATGCAGGAACTGGCTGCACTTCACCCTACGAACACCCCCCCCACCCCTCAACACACACACACAATCTTTTGCCTTTAGCTAGAGATGGTATTTAAGGTGATGGCAATAGGCCACTTCAAGGAGTTACTCAGTTTTCCTGGTTATCTCTCATATATACAGAAGGTATATATGTTATTGAACTTCTGTCTTTCTCCCGTTAATCTTTTATTACAGGTGGGGGATGTCTCAGCCAAGAATATAGAAGGGTAGAGGGAAAATTGTTTCATCCCCTATATTTTCATTTGTGTAGCCAATGGTTACTGAGACCTAAGCATCAATAAAGCCGTGAATGCAAAGATATAGAGGGAATCACCCATGATCTCAAGAAAGCTTATATTCTAAAGAAATGTGTACAGTAGAAGAGTTCTCACTCTACTTGCCCACCATCCACCACCAATTGGGAGACACTTTTTAGAATATTGATTTTGCAATATTTATTAATGACTGTGACCATCATGTTTTAAGATTTCATATTTGGAGAAAGAGTCACTTTCTTCTATAAGTCTTTCTTCCTTTTAATATTGTGGTTAAGTTGATGAAAGGCCTGCTCTTCGAAGAATGGTCTGACTTTTGATCTATCTCTTCTTGTATTTTGCTCTGAGTTTCTCTTTTCAAATACATAATTAGCTGGTAATGCTGAGATTTAGGGAGGTAAGAAAGGGTGTGTAAGTCTTGTTTATGTAAGAAAGAAAGCTTGGATTCCAGTTGGTAAATGAATATTTATAGGAATAGATGTATCTCTTTCCCCAAAGGTTGAGAAATGAAAACACATTTCAAGAAATAAAAATCATCAGCAAAAAAAAATAATAATTTGCATTTATGTAATTTTACAAACATTTAACTTAGTTTTAATGGTCAGAGACTTTAAAATTTTTCCCAAATGTATTTTAATAACTTATAGAAAGTTTAAGTAAATTATATAATAATAGTAATAAGAACAGCTAACATGTAAAGGGTTTTTGAACAAATAGAATGGACTCTTGTGGAAGCAGCAGTGCTTGTATGTTCATGACTTCTAGCTGAGAATACTGTGTCCTTGGCCATCAGGAAGTGTGTTTTATATAGGAAATGAGCAATTTGACTATTCTGGTGAGGATGTTTAAAGGGTTTTCAGGTCATTTGTTGAGAGTTTCTCTTGTGTCTGGGCCCAAAATCTATATTAAAGTGAAATTCACTTTTCTATTGAATATTGTTCTTTGTTTGGCTCTTCCAAAAGTCTCAAGAAGAAAAAGGATAATTGTCCCATTATGTTTGGCAAATTCTGGATCAACCAAATCCCTCCCATGCCCCTAATATTTACAAACAGGGCAAGATAATGATGAAAATAAAATCACCAAGGAAGAAACTACTGAATTCAGTCCCGTCATCAAAGCAGTCAGCAAAGTTCCAGAGTGGCACACAGGTGTATGGTGTGTGCTGATTTCAAATTCTGTCCCAGTAGGATAGTTAAAGATTCTACACAGTGAGCAGACTCAAGGGAACAAGTAACATCTAAGATCTACTACTACAACCTGAGGGGAAGGCAAACTTATATTTCAGGAATTTAACAAAAGAAAATAATACTCGGGCTTAGAAATATTGAGTCAATGGTTCCAACATGCAGTCAATCAGCTGCTTCTAATGGGTGGTACAAAAATCAGTCCAATAGCTTGTTAAAAAGGAAATTCTCCAGTTTATACTCCAAGAGATTTCAAGGTGCACAAAATAGTAATATGCATTCTTAAGGCTCCCCAGGTAAATCTGTTTAAAATTAGGTTTCTGAGCAACTGGGTTAAGCAATTTGCCCAAAGTATATTCAGTGAGTGAAAAGGCCAGAACCATAAGCCACTTCTCCCAGTGCTCCTTCCATAGTAACAGATTCTCTAAAGGTAAAATGGAATTAATTCAGTCTATTTATATATATACAATAAACACACAAACACACAAAAGTATTCTTGGAGTAAGTCAAGAGTGTATGGCCAATAAAAAAACCTCTGTCTTAAGGAAGAACACCTTGATAGTATTGGCAAAGGTAGGGAGAAATAACATTCTCACACAACACTGGGGTTATGCAAATTAGTTTCACGTTTCTGAAGGACAGATTTTCAGGATCTTCTAAAGCTACCAGGTTATTGCTCAAAACCTATAATTTGATAATTCTACTTCAAGAAAATCATTCACAGATATGGCTCTCATATTTTTAAAGAGGCATGTTAAAAAAGGAGACTGTAAATTGTTTATAACTGTAAAAATATGAGAAAAAAACAAATCCATCTAATGGAAAACAATGAATTTGTCTCTCAGTTGTAGCAAATTTTTGGTGTAGTCTTTTCAGTTTTCTGTATAGAGTATCACATCATCTGTGAAGAGTTAAAGCTCAAAATCTTCCTTTCTGATTTGGATGCCTTTTATTTCTTTTTTCTGTCTGATTACCAATGCTAGGAATTCCAGTACTATGTTAAATAACAATGATGAGATCTTGTTCCATAGATCTTTTTCCATAGAGGAAAAGTTCTCAGTTTTTCCCCATTAAAGATGATATCATCTTTATGGTGATATCAGCTGTGGGTAATTTGTATATGGCCTTTATGATACTGAGGTATGTTAAAATCAATGTACAGAAATATGTTGTATTTCTACACATCAGTAATGAAGCAGCAGAAAGAGAAATCAAGCAATCGATCCCATTTACAATTGCACCAAAATCATAACATGCCTAAGAATAAATCTAACCAAAGAGATAAAAGATCTATACACTGAAAACTACAGAACACTCATGAAAGAAATTGAAGACGGTACAAAGAAATGGAAAAACATTCCATGCTCATTCATTGAAAGAACAAATACTGTTAAAATGTCTATACTACCCAAAGCACTCTATATGTTTAATGCAATCCTTATCAAAACATCATCATTTTTCACAGAGCTAGAACAATCCTAAAATTTGTATGGAACCACCAAAGACCCTGAATAGCCAAATCAATCTTGAAAAAGAAAAACAAGCTGGAGGAATTGCAGTTCCAGACTTTAAGCTCTATTACAAAGGTGTAATCATTAAGACAGTATGGTACTGGCAAAGAAGCAGACACATAGATTAGTGTAACAGAATAGAAAACCTAGAAATGGACCCATAACTATAGGATCAACTAATATTTGACAAAGCAGGAAAGAATATCCAATGGAAAAAAGACAGTCTCTTCAACAAATGACATTGGGAAAACTGGACAGCAACATACAGAAGAATGAAACTGGACCACTTTCTTATACTATATATAAAAAAATAAATTCAGAATGTATAAAAGACTTAAATGTGAGGCAGGAAACCATCAAGATCCTAAAGGAAAACACAGGCAGTAGCCACTTTGACATTAACCATACCAACTTCTTACTAGACACATTTCCAGATAAGAGAAATAAAAGCAAAAATGAACTATTGGGACTTCATCAAAATAAACACTTCTAAACAGCAAAGAAAATGATCAATAAAACCAGAAAGCAAACCTACAGAACAGGAGAAGATATGTGCAAATGGCATACCTGATAAAAGGTTAGTATCCATAATCTATAAAGAACTACCAAACTCAACACCCAAAAAGCAAATAATCCAGCTAAGAAATGGGCAGAAGACATGAAGAGACACTTTTCCAAAGAAGACATCCAGATGGCTAACAGACACATGAAAAGATGCTCAACATCACTCATCACTAGGGAAAATACAAGTCAATACCACAATGAGATACCACATCACAACTATCAGAACAGCTAAAAATTAACAATACAAGAAACAACAGGTATTGGCAGGGAAAGAGAGAAAGGAGAATATTCTTGCACTATTGGTAGGAATGCAAACTGGTGCAATCACTCTGGAAGATGATAAGGACTTTCCTCAAAAATTAAAAATAGAAGGGAGGAGGAGCAAGATGGCAGAGGAGTAGGAGACCTAATAACATTGGGTCCCTGGAGTTCAGTTAGATAGTCATCAAACCATTCTGAATACCTACATACTAAACAGGAGATCAAAAAGAAGAGCAGCAATTCTAGAAACAGAAAAGTGACCACTTTCTAGAAGGTAGGACATATAGAGAAGTGAGTCTGAGGTGACAAATGGGAAGACAGACCAAGGGGGGAGGGGCTGGCTCCTGACAAGTGGTAGAGCAGCAGAGCACAAAATCAGAACTTTTAGAAGTCTGCTTCTCTGAGGGACATTGCTCCAGAGGCTAAGCAGGGGGTGGAACCCTCCTGGGGACAATGCGGTCTCAGGACCCACAGGGTCACAAAAAGACCAGGGGTGTTTGAGTGTGGTGGAGTTCCTAGGTATCAACACGGGGAAGTCGGCAGCAGGAATGAAACTGGGGAGGGGCTCTCAGCTTGAATTACCTTAAACCGTGATCTGAGGCACAGTGGGACCACTGCTCTTTGAGCAGGGACCCCAAAAGTGGCAGATCTGGGAAGACCCCCTCCTCCCTCCTCCAGGTGGAGTGGCACAGAAGCACACCACAGGAAATCTGCTGGGTCTGGAGACTCGAAACAGGCCCACCACAAGAGATAACAAAGCTTGGTCACAGGCTGAGTGAGCTTGGAGTACCACCAGAGACCAGGGAGATGGGAGGGACTGACTGCTTTTTTCTGAGGTCACACCAAGGAGTGGGGCCCAAACTCTCAGCTCCTATGGGGCTGGAGCCTGGGAGGCCACCATCTTCATTCTCATCCTCTAAAGCTGTATGGAAAGCAGTCAGGGAACAAAAGCTACAGAGAGCAAAACCTGAGCATATTACTTAGCTCGGCCCCTGGCAAGGGCAGTATAATCCTGCCTTAGGAAAAGACATCTGAGAATCAATGCAAGAGTCTCCTCCCCTAGAAGATCAAAAAAGAACATCCAGCCAAGACCAAGTTCACTGATTAATGAGAACTGCAAAACGTCAGAAATATGGGAATACAGTATATGGAATTCATGGTTTTTTTCCCATAATTCTTTACCCTTTCAAAGTTAAATTTTTTTAATTTTATTTTTTCTTATTCTTTTTTGGATTTTTTCTACTTTCCTATATTAATGTTTTTGACTATTTTATCTTATCAAATACCTTTCTAAAAATCTTTTAAAATTTTCATTGTTATGGTCATATTCTATTCCTTCATTGTATTTAGCTTTATTTTTGTATACATATAGGTTTTCTTTCTTTAAAATCTTGGGATCAGTTTTTTCTAACAGATCAAAATGTACCTTAAATCTAGTATATGGCTTTGTTCTAGTCTCTAGCCTGATCACATTCTTTCTTTCTTTTTTTAACCAACTTCTTTTCAATTCCTTTTTTTTTTCCTTTTCATTATTCTTTTTAAAATTTAATTTCTTTTCAGTGTACCAGAATTCATTTTTTATGCACCACACCCAGTGTTCCATGCAATACATGCCTTCCATAATATCCACCACCAGGGTCCCCCAACCTCCCACCCCCTGGACCTTCAAATCCTCATATTGTTTTTCAGAGTCCATCCTCAACTCCCTTCTCCTCTCTATCTCCCCATGTCTCTGTGTTGTTTCTTATGCTCCACAAATAAGTGAAACCATATGATAATTGACTCTCTCTTCTTGGCTTATTTTACTCAGCATAATCTCTTCCAGTCCCGTCCATGTTGATACAAAAGTTGGGTATTCATCCTTTCTGATGGAGGCATAATACTCCATAGTCATCAATTTCTTTTTAAGAATCTTTTTAAATTTTCATCTTTATGGTCATATTCCATCCCTTCATCATGTTTATCCTTATTTTTTGTAAATATGTAAGTTTTTCTTTCTTTAAAATTTTGAGAGGCAGTTTCTTCTAACAGACCAAAATACACCCAAAATTAAGTGTGTGGCTCTGTTCTATTCACCAGTCTAATGTGTGTGTGTGTGTGTGTGTGTGTATTTTTTTCCCTCCTTTCTTCTCCTGGTTTCATGTCTCTTCCAATTTGGTTAGTGTATATTTTTCTGGGGACATTGCTACCCTTTTAATATTTTGTTCTCTCATTCATCTATTTTTATCTGAATAAAATGACAAGGTGGAAAAACTCACCTCAAAAAAAAAAAAAAAGAAATAAAGAAAAAAAAAGAACAAGAGGCAATACTGATGGCTAGGGACCTAATCAATATAGACATTAGTAAGATGTCAAATTTAGAGTTCCAAATGACGATTATCAAGTTGCTAGCTGGCCTTGAAAAAAGCAGGGAAGATATTAGAGAATCCCTTTCTGGAGAAGCAAAATGCCTTTCTGGAGAAAGGAAAGAACTAAAATCTAACCAAATTGAAATTTTAAAAATGTATTAAAGAGGTACAATAAAAAATGGAGGATCTCACTGCTAGGATAAATGAGGCAGAAGAGAGAATTAGTGATATAGAAGACCAACTGATGGAGAATAAAGAAGCTGAGGAAAAGAGAAAAAAACAACTACTGGACCATAAGGGGAGAATTTGAGAGATATTAGAATAATTGGGATCGCAGAAGAAGAAGAGAGAAAGGGGCAGAAGGTATGTTGGCCAAATTATAGCAGAGAATTTCCCTAATTTGGTGGAGGGAACAAGCATCAAAATCCAGGAGACACAGAGAACACCCTTAAAATTAACAAAAATAGGTCCACACCCCATCATTCAATAGTAAAACTTTCAAGTCTCAGGGACAAAGAGAAAATCCTGAGGTCTATAACATACAATGGTAGAAATATTAGACTGGCAGGAGACCTATCCACAGAGACCTGGCAGGCCAGAAAGGACTGGCATGATATATTCAGAGCACTAAATGAGAAAAATATGAAGCCAAGAATACTATATTGTTATCTATATATAGATAGATAGATACAGTATGATAGGCTGTCATTGAAAATAGAAAAAGAGACAAAAAGCTTCCAGGACAAACAGAAACTAAAAGAATTTTCAAACACGAAACCAGCCCTACAAGAAATATTGAAAGGTGTCTTCTAAGTAAAAAAAAGAGCCTAGAAGTAACAGATCAGAAAGGAACAAAGACAAAATACAATAACAGTCATCTTACAGGTAATATAATGGCACTAAATTCATATCTTTCCATAGTACCTTGGATGTAAATGGCCTAAATGCCGCAATAAAAAGACACAGGGTATCAGAATGGATAAAAAAAAAAAAAAAAAAAAAAATCCATCAATATGCTGTCTGCAAGAAACTCAATTCAGATCCAAAGAAACCTCCAGATATAAAGTGAGGGGATGGAAAACGATTTACAATGCTAATGAACATCAAAAGAAAGCTAGGGTGGCAATCCTTATATCAGATCAATTTGATTTTAAGACAAAGACTATAAGAAGAGATGTAGAAGGTCATTATATCATTCTTAAAGGGTCTGTCCAACAAGAAGATCTAACAATTTAAAATATCTATGCCCCTAACATGGAAGCAGTCAATTATATAAACCAATTAATAACAAAATCAAAGAAACACATCAACAATAGTACAATAATAGTAGAGGACTTTAACACCCCCCTCATTGAAATGGACAGATCATCTAAACAAAAGAATAACAAGGAAATAAAGGCTTTAAATGACACAATGGACCAGATGGACATCACAGATATATTCAAAACATTCCACCCCAAAGCAACAGAATACACATTCTTCTCTAGTACACAGAGAACATTCTCCAGTATAGATCACAATCTGGGTCACAAATAAGGTCTCAACCAGTACCAAAAGATTGGAATCATTCCCTGCATATTCTCAGACCACAATGCTTTGAAACTAGAATTCAACCACAAGAGAAAAGTTGGAAAGAACTCAAATACATGGAGGCTAAAGAGCATCCTACTAGTTATTGAATGGGTCAACCAGGAAATTAAAGAATAATTTTAAAAATTTATGGAAACAAATGAAAATGAAAGTACAACCATTCAAAATCTTTGGGACACAGCAAAGGTGGTCCTGAGAAGAAAGTATATAGCAATACAAGTGTTTCTCAAGAAACAAGAAAGGTCTCAAGTACACAACCTAACCCTAGACCTAAAGGAGCTGGAGAAAGAATAGCAAAGAGAACCTAAACCCAGCAGAAGAAGAGAAATAATAAACACCAGAGCAGAAATCAATGAAATAGAAACCAAAAGAACAGTAGAACAAATCAATGAAACTAGGAGCTGGTTCTTTGAGAGAATCAATAAGATTGGTAAACCCTTGGCCAGACTTATCAAAAAGAAAAGAGAAAGGACTCAAATTAATAAAATCATGAATGAAAGAGGAAAGACCATAACCAGCACCAAAGAAATACAAACAATTATAAGAAGATATTATGCACAACTATATGCCAGAAAATTTGACAATCTGGAATAAATGGATGCATTCCTAGAAACGTATAATCTACCAAAATTGAACCAGAAAGGAATAGAAAACCTGAAGAGACCCATAACCAGTAAGGAGATTGAAGCGGTGGTCAAAAACCTCCTAACAAACAAGAGCCTGGGGCCAGATGGCTTCCCAGGGGAATTCTATGGAACATTTAAAGAAGAATTAATACCTATTCTCCTGAAACTGTTCCAAAAAATAGAAATGGAAGGAAAACTTCCAAACTCATTTTATGAGGCCATTATTACCTTGATCCCAAAACCAGACAAAGACCCTATCAAAAAGGAGAATTACAGACCAATATCCTTGATGAACATGGATGCAAAAATTCTCACCAAAATACTAGCCAATAGGATCCAACAGTACATTAAAAGGATTATTCACAATGACCAAGTGGGATTTATTCCTGGGCTTTAAGGTTGTTCAACATCTGCAAATCAATCAATGTGATACAACACATTAATAAAAGAAAGAACAAGAATCATATGATACTCTCAGTAGATGCTGAAAAAAGCATTTGACAAAGTACAGCATCCTTTCTTGATCAAAACTCTTCAAAGTGTAGGGATAAAGGGTACATACCTCAATATCATCAAAGCCATCTATGAAAAACCTACAGTGAATATCATTCTCATTGGGAAAAACTGAGAGCTTTTCCCCTAAGGTCAGAACACGGCAGGGATGTCCACTATCACCACAGTACTATTCAACTAGTACTAGAAGTCCTAGCTTCAGCAATCAGACAACAAAAAGAAATAGAAGGCATCTAGGTCAGCAATGAAGAAGTCAAACTCACAATCTTTGCAGATGATATGATACTTTATGTGGAAAACCGAAAAGACTCCACCCCCAAACTGCTAGAACTCTTATAGGAATTTAGTAAAGTGTCAGGATATAAAATCAATGCACAGAAATCAGTTGCATTTTTTTTCCATTTTTAAAAATTAACATATAATGTATTACTTGCTTCAGGGGTACAGGTCTGTGAATCATCAATCTTACACAATTCACAGCACTCACCATAGCACATACCCTCCCCAACATCCATAACCCAGCCATGCTATTCCTCTCCTGCCAAGTAACCCTCAGTTTCTTTCCTGAGATTAAGAGTCCAAAGGGGTACACGCACCCAAATTTTATATCAGCGATGTCCACAATAGCCAAACTATGGAAAGAACCTAGATGTCCATCAACAAATGAATGAATAAAGAAAAAGTGGTGTATATATATGAAGCCATCAAAAAAAAAAAAAATCCTGTCATTTGCGATGACATGGATGGAACTAGAGGGTATTATGCTAAGTAAAATAACTCAATCAGAGAAAGACAATTATCCTATGATATCTCTGATATAAGGAATTGAGGAAGTAGCTGGGGGAGGGCGGGTCATGGAGGGTAGGGAGGGAAAAAAGGAAACAAGATGGGACTGGGGAGGGAGACAAACCATAAGAGACTCTTAATCCCAGGAAACAAACTGAGGGTGGCTAGAGGGTGGGGGTGGGGGGGGTAAGGCAGTGTTATGGTCATTGGAAAGGGTATGGGCTATGGTGAGTGCTGTGAATTGTGTAAGACTGATGATTCACAGACCTGTACCACTGCAGCAAATAATACATTATATGTTAATTTAAAAAAAAAAAGAAAAGAGGGAAAAAAGTAAAAATAGAACTACTCTATGACCCCACAGTTTCATTACTAGGTATATATCCAAAGGATACAAAAATATTGCTTCAAAGGGGCATATGCACAATGACGTTGACAGCAGCATTATTAAAAATAGCCAAATTATGGAAACAGCCTATATATCAACCAATGAATGGATAAAGGGGTGGTATATTTATTCATTGGAATATTACTCAACCATCGAAAAGAATGAAATCTTGCCATTTGCTAACAATGTGGATAGAGCTAGAGTGTATTATGCTAAGTAAAATAAGTCAGAAAAATACAAATACTGTATGATTTCCCTCATATGAGGAATTTAAGAAACAAAACTGATGAACATAGGGGAAGAGGAAAGAAAGAGGGAAGCAAACCCTTAAAGACTTTATTATAGAGAACAAACTGAGTTGCTGGAGGGGAGGTGGGCAGGGTATGGCTAAATGAGTGATGGGTATTAAGGAGGGCACTTGTTGCATTGAGCTCTGGGTGTTATATATATGACTGATGAACCACTAAATTCTATTTCTGAAACCAATATTATACTATATGCTAATTAATTCGAATTTAAATAAAAATTTGAAAAAAAAAGAGAAAACAATGTACATAGTGTGGTTTCACTTATAATATGACTATGGTTGTATGTGCATAGAAAACTCCTTGAAGATACATGAAAAGTACTTAGTAGTAGTGAATTTTAGGGATGTAAGTTGGTGTACTGGGGAATGTATTAATTTCTTGATGCTGGTTTATCAAATTACCAAAGTCTTGGTGGCTAAAAAAATTGCATATTTATTCTCTATAGTTCTGGAGGTAGGAAGTCTGAAGTCAGTCACAGAGAGCTAAGACTAAAGTGTAAACAAAGCTGGTTTCTCCAGGATCCTCCAGGGGAAAACTAATTTTTTTCTTCTTGAGCTTCTAGAGGCTGCAAGCATTCTCTGGTTTGTAGCCACATTGCACCAATCTCTGCCTCCATGGGTACACTGCATTCTCATCTCTCTGATCTTCCTTCGTTCCTCTTATAAATTGTTGTCATTACTCTGGGTCCACCTATATAATACAGGATATTCTCCCCATCACAAATTTTTTTTATGTATTCATATCTACAAAGCCTCTTTTACCAAATAAGGTGACATTTACAGGTACTGATGATTAGGAGGTAAAGGTGGTTGGGGGAGGCAATGTTCTATTTACCATAGGATAGAAGTAAGAGTACATTTTTTTATTATGAATTCTTTTAAATTATTTGATTTATTTATTTTAACCACATTTATGTATTAACTTTAAAGTAAAAATCAAAGCTAGTCAAGCATTTAAAATCAAATTAAAAGCCTGTGCAATTCTCAGACAACTGTGATACATCTAAACAGGCGAGAAGAACACTAATCCATTTTTTGAAAATTTTATTAATCATTCATTCATTCATTCATTCATTCTTCCAAGAGAGAGAGCATGAGAGGACGAAGGTGCGGAGAGAAGGGGAGAGAAAATCTCAAGTGGACTCTACACTAAGTGTGAAGCCTGACGCAGGACTCAATCTCATGACCCAATAATGTGACCTGAGACAAAATCATGAAGCAGACACTTAACCAACGGAGTCACCCAGGCATTCCAATAATTTGCTTTTTTAAATAAAATTTTTTAAAAATTTATTTGACAGACGGAGATCACAAGTAGGCAGAGAGGCAGGCAGAGAGAAAGCGGGAAGCAGGCCCCCTGCTGAGCAGAGGACCCCCCCCCCCCACCGGCCCCGATGCAGGGCTCCATCCCAGGACACTGGGATCATGACCTGAGCCGAAAGCAGAGGCTTTAACCCACTGAGCCACCCAGGCACCCCAAATAATTCGCTTTTAAAGTATGATTTATTTTCACTCTACTTTATTCCAAAGGGTATTTAGGCAGTTTATAAAACAGGCACCTGTAGTACAGTAAAATAAATTAAATAAAAATCTAGAGAGGGATTAGAACTATAATAATAAGAGAAAGGGAACACTGCCATATCATAAGTTAAAATTACTTACTTTGGTTAAGCATAAATCTTGGCTCTGGGCTTCCTGAAAACTAAAGCAAAGAAGGAAACTAAAGAAAAAAATTCATGTTATTCATAGTGTTGGCAAATGAGGAAATATATCAATCACTGGGAGAAAATAGATTATTTTGGTCCTAAGTCCTATGGAGAATTTCTCATATACATCATGATACAAGGGCTGATTAGTGTTCTAAATTATACCTTTGAAAAACAATTTTACGTCAGATTTCAAAATTTTAGCTTCAGCCCTCTCTGCTATGATCTTAGTAGAAACCAATGTGGATAAGAAATTCCTACACAGAGCTGAATCCCATCAGGTGCTATGTACATGTCTTGCCTATGCCAATAAGTGGGATAAGAGAACATCTGACCAATCTGCCTGAACTATCCAATCTCCCAGCTCTAGCGTCTTGGGGGCAAAGCTGTGCCAAACAAAGTATTAACATCAACATACTGCACTAACTCATACGCTGAGATCTTGAAAGCTTTCTCCTAGCCTGAAGCACATTTTTAAAAAGAATCCAAAATTACTGCAAAGTAGGGGTATAATATAAATGCTGTCACAGTTGTAATGAAGGATATGCTATTGGCAATCTGGAGCTCCATAATGTAGCTTTAGGTTACAATAAAACACCATATACTCCTGTCAAACCTAATTTCATTGTTTTCTTTAAAAGTAAAGTCTTTAAAATAATTTTGGGGCTTTTTCAAAGTTGTATTAATTCCCGAAATATTGACAGCTGTTAATCATTCCCTCCATCGGCGAAAAATGCATGGAATGGTTTGACATAATCATCGATGAGCAATGAGTTTCTGAATTCCAAGCAGCACCTAAAGGGATTCTTAAATATTGCTACTAAATAAAATAATTGGAAAGGTCCTTCACCAGACCTGAAGAAAAGAACAAAATAAATGCTAAACTCCAAAGGACTCCTAAAAAAACCAAGTGGCAAATTATTTCCACATTGAGTAATTATCCTAAAAATAATTGTAGCTTGCCTGGTTTTATAAATTTATGTAAGTATTAACCCATTGTACTGGACTAGCTATCAATAACAGAAAACTCAAACAACTCTACCAGAGAGGGATTTATTGTTCTCAAATTCCTGGGCTGGTTGTGATCCTCAGAGATGTGTGTCTTTAAGAACACAACACTCTCCTGTCCTTCTGATTCTTAGTCTTTCTTTTGTGGTCTTTGTTTATTATATTTCTAGGCAATGGTCTGCATTTCTAAATAGCCAAGAAAGGAATTATCATAGGGAAAAGGGTAACTGAGTCCTGTTAATGAGGCTTTGGAGTTATTCTTGGAGTTAGTATTTCCACCTACATTTCTTTCACTAGAATGCAACACATGGCCTTCTTTCATTGCCAGAGCATCCAGAGAAGTACTTATAGTATCCAGAAGTATTTATTGCATCCAAAATGAATATTAGGGTTCTTCTGTTAGTAAAGATGACAAGTGAGGACAGATACTGAGTAGGCACCCAGCTAAGCATAACCATAGCCTTCTAATGAAGATAAAACAATAAGGGCCCCTTGGTATCTCAGTCAGTTAAGCATCTGCCTTTGGCTCAGGTCATGATCCTGGGGGTCCTGGGATTGAGTCGAGGCTTGACTGAGCTCAGAAGGACTGTGCTTCTTCCTCTGCCTCTCTTACTGACCCTCCCCTGGCCTCTCCCCTTACTTGTGTTCTCTCTCAAGTAAATAATAAAATCTTCTTTAAGAAAATATACAGTAATAAATTTTGGCTGCTATATTGGTAAATGTGGTATCTACTCTCTAATCCTCTCGGAGACTTCCCTAGTTGTTTCAGAGTATGAAAATTTAGTAATATACATAGTTTATATGTGACTTGTTTGAAAAAAAATTACTCATCCAACAAATATTTGACAAAACTCTATTAAATCCTAGAATTATGGGGGCACCCGGATGTCTCTGTCTCAGTTGGTTAAGCAACTGCCTTCAGCTCAGGTCATGATCCCAGGGTCCTGGAATGGAGCACTGCATTGGTTTCCCTGCTCAGCAGGAAGCCTGTTTCTCCCTCTCCCACTCCCCTGCTTGTGTTCCCTCTCTTGCTGTGTGTCTCTCTCTGTCAAATAAATAAATACATTCTTTTTAAAAAATCCTAGAATTATGGATTCATGGGGGTATTTGATCTATAATGAATATTAACAGATATTTAGGCTAACCTGATTGTGGATATCTAATACATGGCAGATATAAGGTATATAACAATGACTGGATAAAAAGAATACTGATCTAGGGGTAGAGATTAAAGTAGACATGGAGGAATACCCAAAGATCCCACGACTTATATTTTTTTACTTAAAGACTTTTGGAGTGTTTTTGTATTTAAATCTCAGAAAGAATAACCTACGCAGACTTAACCTACATCAATAATGTTTGTGTGTATTTTTCCCAAGAAAGAAGCCTTTGGTTCATTTAATCATATCCTGAAGAGAAGCTATTTTCCTACAGTATTTCACAACTGCTATAATTGTCACCTTCCTTTCTAAGCAAGAGATAAGGAATAGGAGGGAAGTTGGAAATGCAAAGGAGGAACTGAGAAAGCCATTTTGTAGCCTTAGTGTGAAAGACAGACAGTTTGCTTGCTTTCTAAAGCATAGAAGTAGAACATGGAAAATCAGTTAAGTAGAAAGATCTCAGTCAGCTCTACCTTAAGATTCTGAATATCATTTCCATCTTACTATTCAATAGGTATATGAGAGGTACCTGACAAAGTCCTGTCTTGGGAAAGCTGGCAGTCAATGATCAATATGTTTCCCTTGGCTCTTGCTCATACACAAATGAGGCAAATTTCTTATTCTATTGCAGTGAATTCAATTAAAGTGGCAGATGACAATTATCTATATTTTATTTTGACATAATGTGTTCAAATCCAGACTTATCATTTACCAGTTGAAGGACATTGGATAAATCCCTTAACTTACTAATCCTGGTTTTCTTTAAGAATAAAATGATGAGAATACGTTTCTTTCTTTTCTTTTCTTTTTTTTTTTTAATTTTCATCAGGTTTTATTCTCAGATAAGAACTGATTCTTTCTGCCACAGCTCAATCCCACAACTTCTGGTATACACAGAAACGCATGTATCCAGTGGTACTTTCCCCTTTAAGAACTTACTTTCTCCCTTAAGGATGTATTTCTAAAAAGTAAATGGTATAACATCATAAAATCAACAAGTGTACTTGGGACACCTGGTGGCTCAGTTGGCTAAGCAACTGCCTTCAGCTCAGGTCATGATCCCGGCATCCTGACATTGAGCCCTGCATTGAGCTGATTGAGCTCAGATGAGTCTGTTTCACCCTCTCCCTCTGCCCTTTACCCCTACTCATACTCTCACTTTATTCTCTCTCTCAAATAAATAAAATCTTTAAAAAAGAAAAAAGCACTAACATACACATAGTACGTAGCGAAGTTAGATGCTAAACAAATGGCATTCTTTAGTCTCATTCTCATGAAGAGCCGCTGCATTACAGATGGGGCACTTCTACACATGCTTGTAAAATGGCTCTCTCCTATAATCTTCTTTCATGACAGTCTTCTAGATTAACCAGAGAGTTGTCTACTTTTTTGTCCTCACTGGATACTATAGCTACACAGCCATAGAAGTGTAATGAAGTATGTCATCTCCTAGAAATTTCTTTTTGTTGACACTGAATGAAAATGATTCCAGAATAAAATACTAAATTGTGACAGCAGAGACTTTTCTTGGTATTTCTTTACCCCGTAAGTGGCATCCTCTGTCTTCTATTCTTAACCCCTGAGAAGCCATGTGCTCCTCTTCCTCATCTCTTCTTGCACCATCCTTACTCTTATGGTTCCAAGATAGAACCCTAAATAGAGCCATTGTGTCGGTGTTTTGACTGGAAGACTATCAGAGCTGGACCTAACTTGGAGGAGAGCTGTGCCTCAGGAAACTCATGGATTCAAGTGAAGGTGGGGACTTCACACCAAGAATACCCACTACTAACACATCTCATTTTATTACACATCATGTCCTCCTTTCTATGCCTGAATGCATGCCCCTATAATCACAACCTGTGTTCCTCTGCAGAAACCAGTGATTTCCAGACATTTGAGGAAAACCAAAACCTTGAGCTTTATTAGGATCCTCAAGATTAAAGATACCATTATATCCATAAAAATAAATTTCAAAACAATTTCTGAAGAAAATAAAAACAAATGGCTGATTTTTTAAGTGAGCTAAATTGACAACTGGATATAAACTGAAATCAGATTGGTTGAAAGACTGAGGCAAGACATTTTCTTCAGAATGTACTACAGTAAAATAAAGAAAAGCAAAACAGGAGTGTTAAGGGGCAGAATATTTTAACCTTCATTTAATAGAATTTCCAGAAATACATTACAGAGACCATGAGGTGAATATCTCTTACATAAAACAGAAGACATGCAAGAGCCCCCAAATGAAATAAATAAATAAGATGACTGCAAACAGAAGGGAAGTCACTGAATGCTGTGAAGAAAGAATAAGAAAAAGAGAAATGTGCCCATATTTTAGAAGCAAAATTATAAGAAGCTACAAGAAAAGAAAAACAGGTTATATCCAAAGAAATGAGGATCAGATCAGTCTACGTCATTTTAGAAGTTACAGCAGAAGATCAAGGATAATAGTTCGATAACTTAAAAAACCTTGATGTCATACCCAGCAAAACAGCATGTAAGTAGTAGAGCAAAATTACAATATGTTATAATATTCTATTTACCAACTGAAAAAAATTCTAAAGGATATATTCTAGAAAAATGAAGAAAATACTCCAAAATACACAATTGTGTAAGATTCAAGCAACACTGGTGAGCAAATCTGTCATCACTATACTTGGAGGAAAATATACTTGAAGCATCATACACAAATTGTTAGCAATCAGGAAGTATTTATTTCAACTAAGGATAAAGCAGGGGCAGGTGAAAGAGAAAGCATGCTGAGTTCTCTGATTTGTTTGACTGTGGATATAGATGCTAAATAATTCCAGATGTTGGTAGAAAAATAAAACTTTTCAAAGTTTAGCAAAATTTTCAGAATCTCCACCACTAAATAGTGGAAATATGATGAATAAATTGTGAACCCGTAAAAATAAATAGAGCAAAAACACTTCATTAATCCAACAAAGCCAAGTGGAAAAAGAGAAATTAAAAGGAAGCAAAGCGCGTTAAAAAAAAAAAAAAAGAAAGAAATCTAAGCTAACGTACCAAAAGCAGTCCAGAAAGAGTGATCACAGCAATATGAATGTGAATTTCTTAAGTTTTTCCATTAAAAGCCAAAGACTTTCAATTTGGGGATGAAAAAGCAAAGAAAAGAAAATGCAACTATCTACCTATGTTATGTTTACCCGAGGCATAGCCTAAGAGACACACAAACCCACACCCTACATACAGTTGATATTCTTCGGAGCTGATACTTGATAAGCTTATTTACCAGAAATGTATAGCTATTTCCCTACAGATTTAGAATATAATGAATTTAGAATGCATGCAAATTTACAGAAGAAAAGAAAATTGCCAATAAACATACAAACTTGTGAGTAAGCATGGCAATGCATATAAAAGTGAGATATGTAAGTTTTCTGCTCAGATGGCAAAAACAGAAAGGAAGGAAGGATGAGAGAAGCACCCCCTCCAAAAAAAGTCATTCTTGTGGCACCTTATATATTTTTTTCCATGTTTTTTCCTCTTTAGATTTCCATGTGATCTCACAGGTACTTGTTTCTTCTCCATTCCTTAAATATCAATATATTCAGGATTCTATTTTTGACTTCTCTCTTGCCACAGCATCTTCCCAAGTGATCTCATTCATTCTTTTGGTTTCAACATTTAAAGACTCCCACACTATTATTTCCAGCCCAGATCTTCCTAATGAAATTCCAAGTTTTCCATCCAAATGCTTATTCATTAGTCTCTGAGAGGGACCCTAACTGACATCAGTATGTTAAAAAATAGAAATAATCTTTTACAAACAGTTATCACTTGAACCTCACAATGAACCCTTCTTAACGGTATCTGCAAATGGTAAATTATAAAACCCCTATTTTCTGAGGGCTTGGAAGAGTTTCTCACAATTATGTGAATATTCTAGTGATACCTGTTACACAACATGTTTGGATTGACAAAATAAACTTTAAAATCAGAAATTAATTAAGAGAACTTATAATACTACCCAGATTTAGAATATTTTATAATTTTATATAGTGCAACAAGCCAATAAATGTAGCAGTAAAAACAGTCCTTGATACACAAGTATTGCTTTTTAGAGCCATAAAAATGTACTTTCGGGAGAGTAGAACATTACAGTTTAAGTGAAGCTCTTCATTAGACAGTATGAGAAAATGAGGCATGAAGGGAAGATGGAAAAGCCTCCTTAATAGTTTCTGTGCAGATAATGTAGGCCAAAGACAATCAATAGCTATGCCTCATTTATTTTATGTCTGTGAGCACTTAAAGGCAAAATGTTAGTGTTTGCTATCCCGTTGGCTTTCTTTGCTCTGCATCAGTAATGAAAAAATGGATTTGCATATTAAGGTGTAATTTTTACAAATTTGACTCAAACAACAGGCTGTTATTGTTAACCATTATGGAAAGAAACACCTTCTGTATTACCTTGGGTCCATTAAAGTCATTTCTAAGCTGCCCTGATTATAAATTTTTTTAAGTCTCCAAAATGAGCCAATCAACACAGTAGTTCATAAATACATTATAAAAATACATTAGGGGCGCCTGGGTGGCTCAGTGGGTTAAGCCGCTGCCTTCGGCTCAGGTCATGATCTCGGAGTCCTGGGATCGAGTCCCGCATCGGGCTCTCTGCTCAGCAGGGAGCCTGCTTCCTCCTCTCTCTCTCTCTGCCTGCCTCTCTGCCTACTTGTGATCTCTCTCTGTCAAATAAATAAATAAAATCTTAAAAAAAAATACATTAGATGTACATAAAAAATTAAGAGTTCCATAAAATACCTAATTTAAAAGATGTCATTGTAATTGATGAGGGGACTCCTGAAATCAACATTTTGCAGAACATGCGGTTTTTAAAGTCTCTTGGTGCTTCCATCTGGAACACCCCTTTTACGTATCATGCATAATGGTCCACCTAACATCACCTCTAGGGTGATGGCATATGGAAATACACTATATGTCTATTTAGAATCAAAAGTCTTCTTTCTTTATTACTGTCATATTTATGGAAACAGAGTTTATGAGAGAAAATGTTCAGTAAATAAATCTGATTTTCCTAAAAGTCAATTTTTCAGGAAGAAAGTAAAACTAGAGTGCCATATAAAAATGGGTTAATATTTGCCTTTATAAAAGACAACTGACTGTTAGGACATGACGCTTTGAACCCAGAGATGATTTGGTGCTGGTAAGGAATAGATGAAGAGTTAATAAAACTCTTCCATAAGAACATTCCCATCTGCCATGTGCCACATCTTTCCTGGGCATGGGACAGGATGGTAATCACAAGCAGGATGAAGAGTTCGGAACACCGTGATGCCGTAGAATGAGAAAGACCAAAAAAAGGAAGAGACACCACAAAAAAAAAAAAAAAAAAGTAAAAATTAGAAGTATTAACCAATATATAAGACATTAGGAAAGGCAGAATAAGTGAAGGTGTAAATTTAACCTTGAGGTTCTCCTGAAATTTACTGAAGAGTTCTCTTATTTCCTCTCTGGATTTCAAGCTCCAAAAGTGAAGAATGGAACAAAGACTCCAAACAACAGAAAAAGAAAAAAAAAAAAAACTATCATCAAAGGAAAGGTTAATAATGCATATTGTCCAGTAATATATTCTGATTCTAAAATTATATTTTGAAGTCTATTTTTAGGGAAAAAAGCTGAATTTCTTAATGACAACCTCAAAAGGATAAGAAAACATTAAGAAAAGTACAAAAAAATCCTCTATCACTTATCTATATTTTTCCATATAAACATATATTTAGTCTGCGTAGTATTTTTTTTTTACCATTTAAAACATCGTGTTGGATTTCTATTTAGTGTTCCCCTTTCCACTAGAATTTTTAATTTAGATATATTGCTCTGTCCAAAAATATAGCAACATAAGTAGAAAAATGCAACTTGTCATGGTATATAAGACATAGTGTGGCATAATGCTTCACAAGAGGCCTACTCCAAAAAAAAGTGTAGAAGTAACCAGTGCACACAGAAGGTTTCTAAACGGGGAAGATAAAAAATAAGCCCCTACTGGGCCATGTTTACATTGGCACGGTTCTAATGTGGTTGTTTGAAAAGTGTCGCTCATCTGTTTCTAGTCCCACTGTTCTTTTGCTGCTATATTTTTCCACTATATTTTCCCTAAAAAAAAGAAAAAAATGTTTTTAGTTTCATCACAAAAATGGATAAAATAGAAATAATTTTTCCCATATTTAATATGCACCCGATATCTGCCAGAGAGTAAAAACAGCCACTGTTAAAAAAAAAAAAAATTACATAATTATCGGTACCCTAAATCAGCTTATAACTTAGCTGGGAAATGAGACTGAGAACTGATGAAGAATGATGTGGTATAAGCTCAAGTGAAATGAGAAGGTCTTCACAGAGAAGTCCAGTTGGAACTATGGCTTGCAGGAGGAGGCAGGGAGCCTTTACACACAGAGGAAACGTCAAGAGCATTAAGGGACACCTAGAAGACCAAAGCAAGCCATTTGGTGGAAGGAAGGATTCAGGTTAGTGGAGATGAACAACCAAATTATTTAATTAGATGTTGGACAATGCAAGAGGGACTTAGAATACTGTAATGAACAAACAAAAACCAGCCTAGCAGTAGAAGAAGCTAAAGAAACAACCATATTAGTTAAGTAATGAAGCAGCTATAATAATTCGGCCAAAAATATTGAGCAAATGATCTGATGTTTAAAAAAACATTACTAGAAACAATCTAAAAAACATAAGCTAAGAGGGAAAATATGAAACATGTCCACAGAACAAAAGAGACTCTTGAGACAGAGAAGTTGACTTTCAGGTAGGGCCAAAGGCAAAAAAATTAAACAAAATCTTCCTCAGAAGCTTTGGTTTCATCTTTATGACAATATTTAAGGATAAGCAGGAGGTAAGAAAGCTAGAAGCAGACTTTCTGGGTATTGTTTGTAACACTATAAAAATTTTTCTAGGGCGCCTGAGTGGCTCAGTGGGTTAAGCCGCTGCCTTCGGCTCAGGTCATGATCTTGGGGTCCTGGGATCGATTCCCGCATCGGGCTCTCTGCTCAGCAGGGAGTCTGCTTCCTCCTCTCTCTCTCTCTCTGTCTGCCTCTCTGCCTACTTGTGATCTCTCTCTGTCAAATAAATAAATAAAATCTTAAACAAAAAAAGAATTTTTCTAGGTTTTGGTAAGTTGAACGTCTGCTTCATTAAGGTCTTAATTCATGACCAATAACACATTGAATTGGAAGTCACTTCAATGTTTTTTTAGAATAGTCAAGTTATAATTAGAAATCATAAATGACTATTCAGAAGAAAATGAAGGCTTTTTGTCCCCTACTGAACATTTATGTTTCTATTTTTGGCCTTAGTCTAACAACTGCTACACTGAGCAACTAAAATATAATCTACATTAGTAAAATCTAATTCTGAACCTAATATTAGGGAAAATTGGCCTAACTTAATTTTCAGATTCTTTATATATTGACCCAGTGTGGTTTCTATTTAACTTACTTCTGTATTATGTATCACATATTTTTTTAGTGATTTATATATTTTCCAATCTTATTTTTTCAGGTTAGTAACAGAAGAGAAGCAGATTTTCTTGGGGTGGGGTGGGGGGGAATAGCCATTTGTTGCAACTAACCATCATCCAAAATCAGTGATGACACCTACTGAATAGTATCCCTCCTATCTTCTAACTGAAAGGAATTATTCTTATGCAAGGATATTTCTGTTATTTTCTGTTGTATCTCTAGGTATAGCAAGCCAACTTCAGGAGTTGCACTGGCCAGTGGATAAATTTTTCTTGTCAATAATAATAATACAAGTAACAATATCTAGATTTCAAGCTGTTTTATCCATATGGCATAGTCATATGATTATCACAGCAATGCTCCATCTCAAGTAATTATAATTTTCCATTTTACATTCAAGAAAAGTGAGGCTTAGTTTGAACTGCTCCACACTTTACTAACAAACCTACTTCAGGCAACCATAAATTAGAAGCTCGGTTTCTTTATTTGTTAGATGTATGATCTTATACTCAACATGTTAAATTGTAAGAATAAGTTCTAATGAATGTTTAATGGAATGGCATCCTAAAATTGTGGAGATGACCTTCCAGTTTTAATTGAGGACTTGTAGACCCCCCCACCAAATATCCCACATACTCTGGATACCTTCTTCACTCATTTTAAACAATGATTTACTCATTGACACCACACATAAAAGTCTTTGCTTAAACTACTGTCTGTAAAAAGTTTTATTTCCAGCCACCATAGTTGTTGTCTGAGTGTTTATATTATATGGATGGTTCAGAGTGTAAGAAAAATTGTCATACTGACGATTTTCAAAGGTATCCCTCCTCATGATAACCAACTCTAGCGGAATCATTAAATCATCTTCTCTAGAGCCACTAGGCAATTGATTTTGACTGATTCAATTTTATTTATTTTTCTATAACATTATAAAATTCAAAAGAGCTACAAAGAAAAGAAAGAGCGCTGTGTAATGGAAAATTCACAGGATTTGGAATTAAAAAAAAAAAAAAAAACACACACAGTTTGGCTCTTATTTCCACATTTAACAGCTGAATAATCTTGAGTACGAAGGCCTGGGTATGCTGCAACGACATATAGCTTAAGAGGTATTCTAAAGGAGGTGACCCATGGATAACATCTCTGGCTGACTGAGTGCTCTTTTATCCTAGAGCACTCAGTAGGAATCAGGAATAAATCTTACTGCATTTTGGAGAACAATAAGCAGTTATTAGAAAAAATCAAAACCCTCAACTCTTTTGCAATAAGGAATTATCCCTTTCTACCAAACAGTCTTTCTTACCTACACCAAAGCCTTCAGGAGGGCAGGGCATATTCCCCACACTGTCAGAAGAAACCCCCATAGTGGGGGGTTAAGTGAGCCTGGTGGTTGTGGGTATTAAGGAGGGCACGGATTGCATGGCGCACTGGGATGTGGTGCATAAACAATGAATTGTGGAAGACTGAAAAAATAAAATAAAATCTAAATAAATAGATAAATAAACAGAAACTCCCATAGCAATGGGAACTGGGTTGGTGCAGAAAAACTCAACCTTTCCATACCTGAAGCATATTCAGTAGTTCTCTCTCCTGAGCTCCAGGATTATATATCCTACTCAGCATCCCACTTGGACATCTAATAGACATCTCAGACTTGCATGTGAAAACTGAGTTCCTCATCTTCTCCCACTTCAATAAAGACATGTAACAATATATATTGACAGCAAAAGATGGCCAAGATAACTTAGTAAAGAAAAGGTCAAGTTTCAGGACTACATATAAGTGTGATCCAAGCTTGGTTTAAACAATACATATATGTCCTCAGTAACACCTGTAATGTATGCTGACATTTGTTTGGAAAATATCTGAAAGAATATACACTTAAGTGATAACAGTTTCTATATTCAAGATGAAGGACTCCCAAAGGCTTTGATGTACTACACAGACTGAATTATTAAAAATGTTCATAATGAGATTCTATTACAGGGAAAAAAAAAGAATTTAAAAAACTGTAGCACAAGCAAGTTTTTATTTTTTCTAAATAAGTTTAAGTATTTTATTTAGTGATATACAGCAAAACTAGGATGACAGTGAAGGCTTCATTGTAAAGTCAGTTTTTCTAATATTTTGTTGTATTTGAAAAGAAAAATAAGTACTCAAAATAAGTTTCTTCTTAGTGGGCAGGTTACATGTGTGTGAGGTACCCTGGGTTCATTGCAAATCTCCATAAATGACTTAGAATTTACAAAAGTACACGTGGCTTTCTTAAAGCTCTAATTTATGAATCTACGTAGTATTGATATGAAACTATCAATATAGAAATCTTCTTTTCTGCTACTGTAGCCTCTTGCTTTGTCCATTTGTTAAAATTCCAAGAATTTCATTATATCCATTTGTAAGATAGCAGATTATAGCTTTGATACATCATAATCAACATCAGAAAAGAGAATTTAAGTGCTTGTTTGCAGGTGCTATTCTCAATGGTTGAGTGACCTTTCACTCAGATTACTTTTTTTTTTTTTAAAGATTTTATTTATTTATTTGACAGAGAGAGATCACAAGTAGGCAGAGAGGCAAGTAGAGAGAGAGAGAGAGAGGAGGAAGCAGGCTCTCCACGAGCAGAGAGCCTGATGCGGGACTCGATCCCAGAACCCTGAGATCATGACCCGAGCCGAAGGCAGAGGCTTAACCCACTGAGCCACCCAGATGCCCCCCAGATTACTTCTAACAGCACTTCAAGATGTCACCTTCAGGCATGTGCTAAGTACTAAAGGAAACTGTCGAACTGAAACTCTTCTTTACCCTCCTATCTTATTTATTTTGCTGACCCCACTTTTGTCTCTGACTTATACATTGACATTTGAACAATATGGGTTTGAACTGCATGGGCCCACTTACATATGGATTTTTTTTTTCCATAAATATACATATAGTACTGTGAATGCATTTTCCTTTGTAATTTTCTTAATGACATTTTCTTTTCTTTAGCTTATTTTATTGTAAGAATCCAGTATATCATACATATAACATAAAATATGTATAAATGGATGTTATCAGTAGGCTGGCAGTAGTTACAGTTCTAGTCACCAGTAAGCTATTAGTAGTTAACTTGTGAGGGAGTCAAAGTTATATGTGAGGGGTGCCTGAGTGGCTCAGTCAGTTAAGTGCCCAAATCTCGATTTTGGCTCAGGTTGATCTCAGGGTCATAAGATAAAACCCAATGTTGGGCTCCATGCTGAGCCTAGAGTCTGCGTGAGATTCTCTCTCTCCCTCTCCCTCTGCCCTTCCCTTCTCTCTGCCACTCACACATGCATACACACACTCTCTCTAAATGGAAAAGTTACTTAATTAATTTTTTAAAAGTTATATGTGAATTTTTGACTGCATGGGGGAGAGAGAGTTGGTGCTCCTAATCTCCTTTGTTCGAGGGTCAGCTTTCTTTATTAGTGGGTTTTAAGTCTAGCCCTTATCTAACTACTGGAGTTGGTCATTTATTAAGCCCCCAAATCTATTCTGGACTATATCTCTTTCTTCATTTGACTAGTACACAAAGGGTTATTTGACTACTTTTCTTCAGGGGAGGGGCATAGTTGTAAGACCATCCATGCCTTTCCCCATGTATTTATTATAGAAAGCCCTATTTGTAGTGTGGAAAGATCATGAGATTTAACAGAGAGAAAACAAGGTTTGCTTCTCACCTTTGTTGACTGATTACATATGCCCTTAGGGTTAGTTTCCTACCCTGAGTACAGATGTTATCCTTAGTATGTAAGTGATGACTTCACGCAGTTGTGTGAACTACATGAATACTGCGGCAAGAATCTAGAATAGAGTTTGTGATATAGTTCTTGTCCTTCTTCCACCCTAAAACACACCTGCTTTGGTCTAAATCAACCTCACCCTGGCCGTTTTTTTACCTTAGCTTCTTGTTCACTCCCCTGAGTGAGATTCCATCCCAATCCTAAAAACTGAGTCTGCCGTAATTTTGTCTGGTTACACTTCCATTAGACTACTACCGCTGGAACTGAGGTTAGGTATTACCGTCCTTACACGGAGCACTTTAGATAATGGAATTCAGCCATTCTACTACAATTCTGATGGTTTAAAACCTCTTCCTACTACTCTATCTCCTACTGGCTTGCTGCCTTTGGATTAAAGATCTATTGATCAGCTTTTGAATTGTTGACTAAAATATTTTCCTAGTTGAATATTCTTCAAGTCAGTGGTTTACAATCATCATCACCAATGAGGATGCTTAAAAGCAAATATAGCTTTATATGTATTATTATGGACTGAGTTGTGTTCTTTCAAAATTCATATGTTGAAGTCATAACCTCTAATGTGGCTGTATTTGCAGATAGGGCATCTAAGGAAGTAATTAAATTTAAATGAGATCGTAAGAATGGGGCTTAATCAGATAGGACTGGTACCCCTTATAAGAAGAAGAGACACCAGAGATTTCTCTGTGTCCTCATGAACACAGAGGAGAGGCCATGTAAGAATACAATGATAAAACTGCCATCTATAATCCAGAAAAGACCTTACCTGAAACAATCCCTGATAGCATCTTGATCTCAAACCTTTGGCATCCAGAACTGAGAGAAAATAAATGTTTAAACCACCAAGTCTGTAGTATTTTGTTATGTTAGTCCTAACATACTAATGGATGTATAGCCTAGATTATGGTTACTCTGATATTTTAACAAAACCTAAATATTTTTGCAAAGAAATAAAACAAAATAGCATTAGAGTTAGTTCACAATTATGAGATTTCATAATTATAACGGATATTAATATAATGACATTTTTAAAGCCTACAGTGTGACTGAGACCTGACTTTTGTCCTCGGGCAATTTATAGCCCTGTACTTTAAAGTACTCAACTGTTTATTATGGCTTGGAAATGTGAAAACATTAAACATATTTGTGGAAACTGAGTCAAGCTTATTGACAGGATTCACTAAAAGACCTTCTTAAACATAGTTATTAATGTATGTAAACTCTTATGAAATATTCTAGCTTTACTTCCCATGGACAAACTTTATTTGTTGCAAACAGGCAAATAAATCTTGTCAGATACAGACATTCCCATCTTCTCTGCCAACCAACCAACCAATCAATTAATTTGTGTTTATGCAATAACTATACTGGGTTAACTCCAGCTTAAATTGCTACAATGTCCCAAAATGAATATATTTTTTAAAATATTTATTTATTCTTAGAGAGAGAAAGAGATGTGATAGAGAGCATGCACAGGGGAGGGGCAAGGAGAGAGAATCTTTAAGCAGATTCCTCACTAAACACAGAGCCCCACCGGGGGCTTGATATCATGACCCTGAGATCATGACCTGAGCTGAAATCAAGAGTCAGTATGGTACTGGCCCCAAAACTGACACAAAGATCAGTGGGATAGAACAGAGAACCCAGAAATGGACCTTCACCTCTTTGGTCAGCTAATCTTTGACAAAGCAGTAAAGAATATCCAATGGAAAAACAGTCTCTTCAACAAATAGTGTTGGAAAAACTGGACACACACATGCAAAAGAATGAATTTGACCACTTTTTTCACCAAATACAAAAATAAATTCAAAATGGATGAAAGATCTAAATGTGAGACAAGAAACTATGAAAATCCTAGAGAAGAACATAGGCAGTAACTGCTTTGAGATCGACCATAGGAGCTTCTTTCTAGATATGTATCTTGAGGCAAGGGAAATAAAAGCAAAAATACACTATTGGACTGTATCAAAATAAAAAGCTCCTGCACAGCAAAGGAAACATCAGTGAAACTAAAAGGAAAAGTAGGGAATGGGAGAAGATATAGAAGATCTTTGCAAATGGCATATCTGATAAAGGGTTAGTATCCAAAATTTATAAAACTCAAAGCCCCAAAAATGAATAATCCAATCAAAATGGGCAGAAGAAATGAACAGACATTTATCCAAAGAAGACATCCAGATGGCCCAATAGACACACAAAAAAGATGTTTAATATCAGTCATCAACAAGGAAATGCAAATCAAAACTACAACGAGATCACCTCACACCTGCAGAATGGCTAAAATCAAAAGAACAAGAATAACAAGTGTTGGCGAGGAGATGGACAAAAAGGAACCCTCTTGCACCCTTGGTGGGAATGCAAACTGGTGCAGCCACTGTGGAAAACAGTATGGAGACTCCTCAAAAAGTTAAAAATAGGATTAACATATGATCTAGGAATTATACTACTGGGTATCTACCCCCAAAATGCAAAAACACTAATTCAGAGGGATACCTGCACCCCTGTGTTTATAGCAGCATTATTTACAACAACCAAATTATGGAAGCAGCTCAAGTGTCTATCGGTGGATGAATGGATAAAGAAGTGGTCCAAATACACAGTGTAATACTATTCAACCATACGAAGAATGAAATCTCACCATTTGCCATGTCATGGATGGAGCTAGAGGTTATAATGCTAAGCAAAATAAGTCAGTCAGAGAAAGACAAATACTATGTGATTTCACTCATATGTAGAATTTAAGAAACAAAACAAATGAGCAAAGGGGTGAGAAAAGAGAGAAGGAGGCAAACCAAGAAACGAACTCTTAGCTATAGAGAACAAACTGAGGGTTACCAGAGGGGAGGTCCGTGGGGGGGGGGGGATGGGTGAAACAGGTAATAGAAGATATAGAAGATATAGAAGATCTTTGCAAATGGCATATCTGATAAAGGGTTAGTATCCAAAATTTATAAAACTCAAAGCCCCAAAAATGAATACTGGGTGTGCCCTCCTCAGGCTTCCACTTCCTCCCAACCAGAGGACCTTAAATTCTGCAAGCTACTTCTCAAGTCTAATGTGGTATAATAAGAGTATCTACTTCTGAGAAATTAGTAAGAATTAAAGAAAAACAATGAGCAAAAGCCACTGAGGATTAGCTGACACCCTCATATCATTAATTTCTTGTTATTGACACCATTGGTATTACTATTATTAAAAAAAAAAATTCAGGGGCACCTGGATGGCTGAGTTAAAAGAGCATGTGACTCTTGATCTCAGGATCATGAGTTCAACCCCATGTTGGGCAGAGTGATTAGTTTAAAAAAAAAAAAACAAAATAAAGGGGCACCTGGATAGCTCAGTTGGGTAAGCGTCTGACTCTTGGTTTCAGCTCACATCATGATCTCAGAGTTATGAGACTGAGCTCCATGTTGGGCTCCATGCTGGGTGTGGAGCCTGACTAAGACTCTCTCCCTCTTCCTCTGCCCCTCCCCCTTCTCTCTCCTTAATAATAAAATAGAATAGGATAAAATAAAATAAAATAAAACAAAACAAAACAAAATAAACCTTTTATCCCAAGCAGTAAGATCTCAGGTTTAAATCCTCAGTTAGGCCTCAGGCCCGGATCACACACACAGATACGCTCTTTCTCTATCAGATTCTGGAAGGTACTTGAAAAATATTAAAAACAGTAAGACCTGTTCCTAGGTCATCTTTTTCCTTTCTAAAGTTTCAGCAATGATGCTAATTTGGAGTAATTTCAAAGTAAAGTAAGTATGTTAGGGGTATACATTGTCAGTCTGAATCTATGGCACAAGGTACAACTTGATTATCAAGGCGTTAACACAACTTGGCAAATATCACTTAGGCCCTTCATGCCCGGTAGGCAAAATAACTACCTCAATTTTTCAAGGTGATTAAGCTGATTAAATAAGAACACTGGGATTCTTCATTCATTCATTTTCACTTAATCAGATGGAAAGGTCGTCTCTACAGACAAAGGATTCTAAGTGGGGTAACTTAATCCTTCTGTTCTTTCTTTCCCCTTGACCTTCACCATAACCACTACCCTTTTTAAGACAGCCACATCTTTAATACAACACTAATTCAAAGACCCTCATTTTAAACTTGTGAGCTTCCCCTCCTTTCTTTTTCATTGAAACCATTTAATAGGCTTTCTAGGAAATAAATGCTACAGCACTAACCTCTGAATGCCATTTAATCACTTCTTTCAATCAATTCACATGTTTATTTATGAGAATTGCTATACCTGTTAAGTGTTGAATTAAAAGGATTGGAGGGGAGGAAGACACTATTAGGAAAAACCCAGAAAGTAGTGCTACCTGAAACATTTATGAACATCTATTGCAAACACTCTTAAAACCTGGTAAATTGCATTTTAATTATTTTGTAAATGTACTAAAATTAAAGAGCATTTGGAAAGCAGTCGTCTAGAGTTGAGGAGGTATAAATTAATCACATGGTTATATTGAATATTCAGGAATTCAGGGATCCTTAATGGAGCAATAATAATTTTCAAGCAATATTAGACTTTCTTGGCACATGCTCAGGGGTGCTTGGAGCAAATTTTCACACTGTGGAAATGTTTACTCTACCCAGAAGCCTATTTCCCCCAATAGAAACACAATGAAAATTCAAACACAATAAATCATTCCCAAGGTACAGAGATTCAAATGCCACAAGTACTTTGATTCACTTTGCTTCAGGGGTGGAATTTATAAATTGAAGAACTTTTAAATTTGTTAGAACACAGCACTCTGGAAATGAGAAAAGCAAAGCCAGTTGGATTCCGGGATCTTATTTGGGTGTCACTCTGTATTACTCTTGGCAGTGTCACTGGCATAACCAATAGGGTCCCGAAGTGTGGTGTAGGCAACAGAGAATCATTTCACCTCTATAGCCAGCAGGTGGACCTCAGAGACATTTACCCTTGGACAGGATCTCAGAGGAACCCCAAGGACCACCACCTCATTTGAAAAATGGGAAAAGGATTTTGAGAGATGCAATGAATTATCTGGCCTTCCAGCATTTACATCAAGAAGAAAACTCAGGTTTCCTCATTCCCTGCTCAGTTTCCATTCCTTTCCAACATTCAAAAACTATCTGAAGAATGTTTGGCACGGGCACACCTATTTGTACTTCTAATTAATGAATCACTTACATGCATTTGCTTGATTTCTGCTGCACTTTCTACTTTCTCTAGACTACTGAATCCTATCAACACTTTGCCCTTTTAAAGACTACTTCCCAAGATCTCTTATTTTTCTGTTTTATTTCTCTCATCTTTTCAATAAGTTGTTAAGGGCAATAAAGAGCTAAGGTCACTGTCATGTCATTGTTCAGTTAGAAAACTCCTTTTTGGAAATGCTAACCAATAAATAACATAGTTTCTGAGATGTTAAAACATTTATGGAACACTTTGTGCTCTACTTAAGAAATTACCCCTTTCTCGGGTGTTGTGATTGCTACCCTCAAACTTTTTTAATCACCTTGATGAAAACTCAGGATGCTACAAAAAGTTATAGCCCCATCAGTGAAGCTACAGAATGACAGAACTGCCACATAAGTGTTATTTGCACTGTAGATCCTCACAGCACCTAAGATGTCATGAAGAAAAAAACATTTAGAAGCCGAGTCTGTAGCTTGTCTTTTCTTCTTCTCCAAGGGGACTTTTTGAGTTTAGGTCAAAAGTTTCATAGAACATGCTTTGGGTGCCAAGTCCTAAGACTTAGACCTAGACCCCAATAATTTTCTTTTTTTGTGTGTGTGATATCTTATGGTTTTATGTTTTATAAGTTTATTTCTGTATAAAGTGTGAGGTTTAGGTGAAGGTTCATTTTCCAGCTGTTTTTTAAGTATCAAATAAGAATTCTCTTGATTTTTATATTTTTACTTTGTATCCCATAATATTTTTATGTTTTCCCTCTTCTATTATTAGGTCTAAGAATCTGTAAAGACTTATCGATTTTCAATATACACACTGAATCATATAGTGGGGAAAAAAGTTTCACCTAAGCCTCTTAATTCTTATACCTCTTCTTTTCTGATTTCTTGTTCCATTTACTAGAATCTTAAGCAGAATATTGGCCAGAAGTAGAAATGGCAGGCATCTGTCTGGGTTCTGATTTTAAAAGTATTTCTCAAATTTTATTAATAATTATAAGGTAAAGTTTTTATAGCTAAGGTAAAGAAATTCTCTTTTACTAGTCTGTTTAGAAATTGTTTTGAATATTTACTGGATTGTTTTGAATATTTCTTCTGTACATTTTGAAAAGATATGGATCTATCCCTTTAAACGATTATGAGACCTTCTATACTGACTCCTCTTTGCTAGGTGAGGACAACTCTTACTTGTTATTCTTTATGTCCTCATTCATTGCTGAATTATATTTTTTTAGGATACTGTTAACATGTATTTCGTGAAGGTCTGAGTGGTAAGCACTTAAAATATCCTTTTTTGGCCTAAACTCATAAAAGTGTTTAGCTGGGTATACAACTGTATCTGCTCTTTTCTTTTCCTGGGCACATTGAGGATACCGCTCCTTCATTTCCTGTCATCTGGTGAAAGACCTGCAACCACAGTAAGTCTACTGCCATTGACCCAAAGGTAATTGGTCCTTTCTGGTAGTTACTAAGATCTATTTCCAAAATTCCTTTTTTTTCTTTTTTTTTAATTTTATTTATTTATTTGACAGAGAGAGAGAGAGATCACAAGTAGACAGAGGCAGGCAGAGAGGGGGAAGCAGGCTCCCCGCTGAGCAGAGAGCCCGATGAAGGGCTCGATCCCAGGATCCTGAGACCATGACCCAAGCCGAAGGCAAAGGCTTAACCCACTGAGCCATGCAGGCGCCCCTCTATTTCCAAAATTTATGATTGGTCTTTTTATTTATTCTCCTGTTCTCTTTATTTTTACAGTTGTATGTTTAATTTTTTCTTATTATTACACCACAAGTGAAAAATGCATTTTCATTTTGAGTACACAAGCACAATTATTTTGAAGTCTTTGTCAGGTTGTTCCATATAATTAAGTTCATTGGAAATAAGTCCATACTCTAAATAATTGTTTTGTTGGCTACCTTTCTTAGAAAATCTATTCATTTCTTACGAAATACTGAGTTGCAAGTTTGATTTTGAGGTGAGGAATTTTGTCTGTTTTTTCTCACTCAGTGCATCTTTTCTCAATCCTTCCTCTCTAACAAGTTTTATCACTGCCTTCATCCACCTCTCTGGGTACCCAGCTAACTAGTCTGGTGACCAAGCTGTCACAATCTTTCCAAATTCCCTAACTTCATGTTTTCCTAAAAGGCACTACCACTGGCAATGTTTTAATCTCTTTTACTCTATAGGAGGTGAGCCATGTACTTTGTCACCTTATCCAGAATATTTCCACTCTGCCTTTAACCCACTCCGATCAGACTTCTGTCCTCCTAGGAAACTGTTTTTTGGCAGAGTTACCAGTAAAACATCCATTCTGCCAAACCTAATGATGGTCAATTTTCAGTTTTCATCTTAGCATATTTGACATAAATGATCATCTTCTCCTTGCTGATGTGTTTTAGGACTTGTGTTTTAGGACTGTCTAACCTCCTTAGATCCCTCTAACTGAATGACCTGGATTTTCTATTTCTTTGCCTGAGTCTCCATGTTGCTCTTGAACTTTAACTGTTGGAGAGTCACAGTGTTCTTCAGATATTTTTCCTTCTCTATTGATAATTACCTCCTATCTGATCTCATTATAGTACCACACATATGGGTATATACACACATAATATACAAACATAATATACATTATAATGTATACATATTATAACTATAATATATAATTCATAATGTGTATATATCTGTATAGTCTATTATTATTATTTATTTTCTCCTCTTACCTCTAGTGACATCCATACACTTTTTCCACACCCACTATATTTTTTAACAATTTATTTATTTATTTCAAGCATAAGCAGGGAGAGGGGTAGAGGGAGAGAGAGAATCTCAAGTAGACTCTGCATTGAGCATAGAGCCTAACATAGGACTTGATCTCATGACCCTGAGATCATGACCTGAGCTTAAGTGAAGAGTCAGATGCTCAACCGACTGAGCCACCAAAGCATCACATCCACCTCCATGTATCTACTTCGATATCTAATACTCATCTAAACCCTATATGACCCCATATATATATATATATATATGTGTGTGTGTGTATATATACATATATGTATATGTATATATATAAAATTTCTGGTTCTCCTATCCCAACATCTCTTTGTCTGAAGCCTAACATTCTAGTACACGCCAGTATTTTCTGTTGTCTAGGTTCCTATGTTAGCCTCCTGTCACTGATTCTACCATTGCCTCCTACACTTCATCCTTTACCTAGTAGCCAAAGGAATCAGATTATACAATACTCCTGTTCAAAACCATCAGTGTCTTTCCATCACACTTAAAATAAATCTAAAATTATCATGGCCTTAGAAGTCCTAACATGGCTCACTTCTATCATCTGACCCTGTTGTCTCCTTTACCTAATTCAATCCAGCAGCCTTTGCATTCTTACTATCCTTTGAAATATTACTTTGGACTTGGAATTCATTTTTCCTCAATTCTTTGCATAATTTACATCTTCACATCATTTAGTCTATTTAATTAGTATCCCTTCAGAGAGACCTTCTACAACTCTCCTAGCTAAAATAATTTCCTGTCATTCTCCATGTCCTTAATTTCCTTGAAATTAGTTTTTTCAGCTTTACTGAGGTATAGTTGACAAAATTATAAGCTATATAAAGTGTATATCATAATGATCTGATAATGTATATATTGTAAAACATATCCACCCACACAGTTAATTTGTTAATTAACACATCTTTCACTATATTTGTGCTATATAAATATATGTGTCTGTGTGTGGATGTTACTAAATTCTACTGTCAAGAAATTTTAATGATACAATACAGTATTAACAACTATAGTCACCACATTGTACATTAGATCTTCAGACATTACTCTTTTTGCTTTTCTTTTTAAAATATCAATCATTACCTGGTGTTTTAATATTTATTATTGACCTGCATCTCACCCACTAAAATGCAAGTTCTTTGAGCGCGGGCATTTGGTTTCTCCTATTTACCACTATTTATTCAGCAGCTAGATGACTGCTTAGAACCCAAGAGGTATTCAATAAATATTTGTGAAATTAACTATGGCATTCCCTGAATTATCAGGTATCTAATTAGACAGATCAACTAAAACAGCTCCTATACTGAGGGAGTATTCTGTAGTGTATTTTTGTATCTGGTAACCAGAAGCATGGAGAGAAAAACATTCCTCAACTTTTCCCATTAAATCTCCTTCACTTGTTTCCTAGGGTATAATCACAACAAACAGTAACATATAAAATATTAGCATTGAAGGCATTCCACACAATAGCACCTGTATCACCCTTTTGTTCCTTTTACCTGTGCATTTTGGATTTCCAGCTCCACCGTTCTCAATGGCTATATGAATGTAAAATGTTTAAACAGTTACACTTAAATCCTTTTCAAATAAATGATCTTGTCCTTTCCTTGGAAAGTGAAGCAGAGCCTAAAATTTGGGACAATACTAATTGTCACAATTATTTGATCTGATAATATTATCCTTCCTTTATAGGTTCTTTTGACATATCCTAATATAGTATAAATTTAAAACTACTTGGGATGTTCAAAGCAAGAAACAACTACTCTAATTCTTGATAACTAAGGAGGCATTAGAAACATCAGCTCCAAAATTCAGCAGACAATATTAAAGAAATCTAGTTTTCCCCTCTTACTGTTCTCAAAACTGTAGACTACGAAAGATCACCTTTCAGTTGAATGCTCCAGGGGAGCAACTGTGTGTAGAAAGAGTTCCTAATTAGAATGCCAATCCTATAAATAGATGTATGATCCTCTATAGATGAAGTCTGAGAGCCACTCAAATTGTGTGCCAAAATCTGAGGAAAGAATATGTAGGTCTGTGGCAGCCAGCTAGGTTATGCATCTTACCATTTATCCTTGTGAAAACTATAGCATGACTAACAAAAAAAGAGGGGGGTTTCCATAAATTATAAACACTGAGCTTGTAGAAAAAGAGCAGAATTCTCAAACTGGGACATATGTAACTATATTAGGTTTAATAGTGTCTCTGAAAAAGTCACGTCCCTCCAGAACCTGTAAATGTAAACTTATTTGGAAATAGGGTCTTTGTAGATATAATCACATTAAAATAAGGGCATACTGGATTAGGTGGGTCATATTCTGATGTCTACTAGGAAGAGGGAAGTTAGGACACAGATACATATAGAAGGAAGACATCCATATGAAGATAGCCAGAGACTGAAATTATGTAGCCACAAGCAAAGGCACGCCAAACATTGCTGGCAACTATCAGAACCTAGAGGTGGCAAGGAAGGATCTTTTCCACAGTATGGCTGTGTCTGCTGCTTAGTTTTGGACCTCTAGCCTCCCAAATGGTTAGATAACAGATTTATTTATTTTTTTTTAAAGATTTTATTCATTCAACAGAGATCACAAGTAGGCAGAGAAAAGGGGGAAAGCAGGCTCCCCGCTGAGCAGAGATTCCCGATGTGGGGCTCAATCCCAGGACCTTGAGATTATGACCTGAGCTGAAGGCAGAAGTTTTAACCCACTGAGCCACCCAGGTGCCCCTAAATTTTTGTTTTTTAAGCAATCCATTTTGTGGTAATCTGTCATAGCAGCTCTAGGGAACTAATAAGGCAACTACTACAAAACCTCTATGACAATAGACAAGGACACAAGGGGAGTGTGGAAAGGATCTAGGGCTGATAATTATCAGAAATAAACAGGAAATATTCAGTTTCAGAAAAAGATAATTGTACACTAAGTGGGAACTCTTTGTAAAGAGTTTGTAAAAGACTGAAATCTAATGGAGAGCTATCATAGCAATGCATCGAAGAAAGAATTGACGGGAATGGCCAGGGGAAATCAGAGGAGACAGATCTCAGAAATTTATCTTGCCACACAGTCACAAAGTCACATACTGCATAACCTTATATATATGAAATGTCCAGAACGACAAATCTGTAACGACAAAGATTAGTTACACATGGGACGGGGAAATGGGAGTGACTGCTAATGGGTATAGGTTTCATTTTAGAATAATGAAATTCTCCAAAATCAGACTCTGATAATAGTTACAGAACTCTGTAATTTTTTGAAGGCATTGGATTGTCCACTGTAAACTGATGAACTTCATGGTTTATAAACTGCATCTCAATAAACCTATTAAATAACAACATAAGTGATACAATGATAAAATTTTAAATACTGATATTGGAAAGCCACATCATCCTATGAGGAAAAAAAGATGTTACCCAGAATATCAAGGCATATATTAGTAAAATTATAAGACTTTAAAGGTAAAAAAAAATCCTTGAGCCCCCAGCCTGAAAAGTGCACTACTCACAATGGGTCAAATAACAGACAGGCATTTGGCTACTATGTTTCTCAACAGCAGCACCCAGAGGATAGAAGAGCACCTACAAGGTACTCAGGGTAGTTTTCATCTTCTCATTGCCAAACCTGAGGATATTTATTAGCCTTTCTGGATTCACTTTTTTTTTTTAAGATTTTATTTATTTATTTGACAGACAGAGATCACAAGTAGGCAGAGAGGCAGACAGAAGTGGGGTGGAGGGGAAGCAGGCTCCCCGTTGAGCAGAGAGCCCTACTTGGGGCTCCATCCCAGGGCCCTGAGATCATGACCTAAACTGAAGGCAGAGGTCTAACCCACTGAGCCACCCAGGCCCCCTGGATTCACTTCTTTCAAAACTAACATTCTAGATAAAATTCCATGAATTTCAGGGCTTCCTTTTACATTAATAAGCAGATATACCTGTGTTTCTAAGATCAGACCCTCTGGCGAAATGGCATCTTACCACTGTGGATAGACAGCCCTGGATTCTCAGATGGCTTCATTTGTTGAATGTCACATCTGACAGGATCCATGGTATCCTGTCCAACCTTTCCAATTAGGCTTATTTTTGTTTTACAGTGTAATAAATACCTCTGAGTTTGTTGTTGTATCTTATAAATGAATTGCTATGAATTGCTTTTTATTCAAAAAGATTCCAGCAGCTTTCCTAAAAATTAAAATTAATGTTTTTCTCCTGGGAGCAATCAAAATATGTGCCCATTATAGCAGTTTGAAGAACAAATCAACTTCTTCTTTATTCTATTAAATTTTATATTATTATATTAAAATACTGCATTGTCAAAAAATTAACTCTGTAAGTCACTTAGAAATAATCTTCTAGAAGCATAATAATAGTCCATGATTTTTTTCACAGTAGAATCATCTTACACACTTCACATACCAAGGGATCTTAGAGACTATGCCATCTAACCTTCTCATTGTAGAGGTGAACAAATTTGGCCCCTAGAGAATCTATGACAGTTAAACAATTATAGGGCTCGTACCAGATGTGGATTTTTATTGTTGGTCTAACACTCCTTACATTTCCCCATAACCTTCTCTCTTCTTCTGTTGAGATTTGTACTCATAAGCATTATTTAATTCATTGCACAAGTATTTATTCATTGTCCACTCTGTGAGCTCTTCTTTGAAATTCAGAAGATGCAGAGGTAAAGAAGACAGATAAGGTCTATGTCCTCAGGGAGCCACTATTTCCTGACCTCACATGGCTTCTGCAAATTTTCGAATACTCAGCCTCTCATTCCTCTTTCCTTTGCCGTTTCTTTCCAAGATCCACTTTCTTCAGATACTTTTGACATTCCTATTCTCATTATCACCGGGCCATAGGCCTGAGGCAGGTCCTCTAGGAAGCCTTCTCTATCCCTTTATTGCCCTCGTCTGGGCTATGTGCTCTGGCTCTGTGGTCCCTGTGGTCTGTTTGCTTCCCTCTGTCAGAGCACCATTACTTGGATAGGTATTTATCTCCCTACTTATTATTCCTTCCTCTTAAACTGTAACCTCCTAGAGGGCAGGGACTGGTGTCACATTTGATCCAGTATCTTTGTATCTGCATACCACCTGGAACAGAATGAGTGCTCACTAAATACCTGTTGTTGATTAAATTGAGAATGTCCTCATAAATACAAGGTCTTATATGGACCATTGACATCTCACTGTAAGTGAATTTAAACAATTGAATTCTTCCCCGTAGGGTTTATGTATCTTATTAGCTCCGAACTAATCATCAGAAAATAATGTCAAAAATATCCATTTCATTTCTAGGACTACTTTCTTCTCCACCCTGATGTCATGTATGTTCCACATAATCACTCAGCAGTGGACAGCTCAAAAAAATGGGGAAACACAACCTTCTTTACCACTCAACCCAGGATAAGATCCTGATGTTAGATTTTAACACACTAGAGACGGACTTCATTGGACTTCTAAGAAAATTACTTTAGTTTTCTGTTAAATGCTAAAATGATTTAAAAATTTCTGCATGATTACTTGCAGTGTAAAAAAAAAAAACAAAATCACAAATTAGAACGTGGCTACTAGTCAGATGCTACCTTTCAGAGTTGAGCTTCTATGTGTGATGGACTGAAGGTCTATAGTCTACTTCTAGGAACAGAAAACAGTAACAAAATCCTCAGAACCAACATAAAAATCCATACATTCCAGTTTAGTTATTACGCAGGCCAATTTATAATTCTTTCTCAGCTGGAATCTGATATGGTAGTCAATAGATTAATTCAGATCTAAACTTTTATCTTTTCACTGGGGCATGCTCTCTAACTTGAACACTGCTTACACTTTGTATTAGGAAAGGAAAAACACTCCTGGATGTCCTTGCAATAAAAGGAGCCATGGGGGGTGAACTACATAATTATCCTTTAATTGTATTACAGGTAACTCTACAGGAGACACTAAAATTTGGCCTGCTATCTACTAAATACAAAGAAAAATGTAAAGACTCCATCTATTATTTTAGTCAATGATATATGTATATAAATATATATATTTCATACGCTATTATGCAGTCATGCCATGAAAAAAAAATCATCATTATTTTCTCAAAAAAATCAATGCCTGCTTTAAAATACAAACATGATTTCTTCATTTTTCTCAACTGCTAAGTTTTGGATGATGTTCCAGTTATTAGCAGAAATAATCCCTTGGTATGTTTTCTGGATTTAGCCTCAGTACCACTCAGAGTAATTCTAAATCAGGAGAACAGTTTTCCAAGGTCCCTCCTGTTTCTTCCTTTCCTTCAGGAATTCCCAAGTTGAGTCCTTCAGGCTTCTGTCTGGCAATAAAGGAAACCTTACCCATTGTAATGACCTATTCTCCTTCCAATAATACAAGTGGACTTATAGGGAAGAGAGTATTATAATATATAATTAACACAAGTCTATTCCAATTATTAATAAACACTTATTTATCAAGAATGGAATTCAGCATTGGAGAGACCAGGATTAAGTCCATTACCTTCCACCTACTGTATTACTATTTTAAGGTTCAGTTTACATACAATTAAACAATTTGGCATTCTATTTTATTTTATTTTTACAGTTTGGCATTTGAAATGTGAAACATGTCAAGACTCTAAAACACTGTCTTTCACACATGGCTCAATGGATTACATACCTTAGCTCTTAATTCATGCTTCATGACCAACAAGGTACAAGGTCATAGGGTGCAGTTAAGTTAGACATCTCTACTTCAAAATGGCAGGCATTCCAAAGGCTTCAAAGTCCTACCTAAACTATTCCTTCAGGCAACCATTAAGATTGATTGCAAATAAATTTATTCACCATTCTATTTTAGCAACTCAGTTCACTGATCTGAGAGATACAGAAAAGCTTGAAGCTCAATGTCCGTTCCAAAAAAACCTTGAATCTGGTCAGTTAGACAAATAACACAAATACAAAATGTAGTGAACAGTGTAAGGTTGGATATCATTGCTTTTCAGGTTTACAAGTCTATAAATATAAATGCAAATGAGTGGAGAGGGCTCCAAACTTGCTATATATGGGTAATACTATATCTATATATCTGTATACTATATATATCTACACATATACATATAAAGATCTATCTATATATACATATTTTTAAATCCCCTTTTTCCTTTCTTCTCCTAACTGTTCAATCTCGACTGCACTAGTTAACCTCTCTGGGCATCAATTTCTTCCTCTCTAAAATGAGAGGATTAAACTTGGCATGGTATTTTTCAGCTCTAACATTCTATGATTGTGCCTAGAGGAAAGGATCCTGGAGATCTGGGGAGTAAAAAAGGATCCACGGAGCCTTGAAGTGACCACTGAAAAGTGGGTTAAAGGGGCACCAGGGTGGCTCAGTTGCTAAGCATCTGGCCTTCCGCTCAGGTCATGATCCCAGGGTCCTTGAATGGAGCCCTGCATCTGGCTTCCTGCTCAACAGGAAGCCTGCTTCTCCCTCACCCTCTCCCATCCCCGCTGCTTGTGTTCCCTCTCTTGCTGTCTCTCTCTGTGTCAAATAAATAAAATCTTAAAAAAATAAAAAAAGGAAGAAAGAAAAGTGAGCTGAAATCTCACTGATTTCACTGAGCTGGGAAAAGCAGGCGAAGATGGCATCCCACATGAGAAACTATTGTAAGCAATGGCTCTTGATCACAGAATTCCAGACAAGTTTAAAAGCACAGTGATGGTGATGAAGATGATGATGAAGGTAATGCAAAATATTTTAGATCAGAGCAATACATCACCCTGTACCATCTGCCATTCCATTTTGAGCAAGTCACCCCTCAGGCAATAACTGCACTTGCCAGCTTTTACACAAAATGTACAATACAGTTTTGCTCAAATAAAAACCATCTAAAATTGAATGCCTTTGCCCCAACAACAACAAAGTGTGATGTCTTCATTAATATGTTAATTTGCCCATTTCCTATCAGAGCACACATAAAGGCCCCATGCACAGGTTGACCCAATTAACACTATACTGTTAACTTTAAAGAGTACCTTCTCAAAAAATGCTGTGTGAAAAGAATAATACCTGGTGTGATTTAAGATTTCATGGGAAAATAGGATTAAAGGAATAGACCTGGGAAAAGGCTTAATACAGTTTTCAATTACCAAAATAAAAATCAGTGACATATTGCATAAAGACGACCGACATCAACAACTTACATATTTTATATCAGTAATATTGAAGCTATCACTATTGACTTCCCTCTGCTGTTTTCTGATCATGAGAAACTTCTCATGATTTCCCTTCGTCAACATTTCAATCCTTATGTAGGTGTATCCTTTATTGTATGTTAAGCACATATTAAAAAGCATCCTTTCCTGCACCTGGTCCTTTTTCACAATGTCTCATACCATTCTGCATAATTCCCATGTGTTAAGTCCTGCCATGTTCTCGGAGATGCACAGTGACTAGCGTTGCCAGCATTAGCAAATAAAAAGATAGAATGCTAAGTTAAATTTCAAAGAAATAATAAAAACAAGTACTTGAGCAAATTTTTCTAAAGCTTTCTCCACACACAAAATTCAAAATGACAGATTATTAGCTTCCTCACAGTAAAGCCTTATCAAAACACGTAGAGCCTCCTTTAGAGCAACCTTCATTGTGTCCATTCCACACTATCCTAGAAGTTCTAAGGCAATGACAATTTCTCTGTATTGCTCTTACCCTACCCTGCCCAACCCTGTGCAAAGTTTCAAGCCTATAATCCACCATTACGCTTTATCTACTTTTCCCCCTTTTCCAAAAACCAGTATTCTCTTTTTCTAATTATGTCTAACAATTTGCATCCTCTGCTTTCACAGTCTTGTTGAAATGGAGACAGAAGAAAATTTGCATGTATTCTCCAAAATTTTTACATAAAAAGAACTTGCATTTTGGAAGAGTTATCTTACTTAAGTATCTGTAGTTTTCTTTTTGACTTGGTCAAAATACAAAGATAAAAGATCATAAATATTTATATACAAGTTATTATCAGCAAATTACGGCTACATTATATACTGAGTTTCTAAATGTCATTCACTTTATTTACATTAACATTTCTGAACAAACAACCCTGATTTTGCCATGCACTAAGGGCCAGCTCTTGAAATTTGCAGGGTGATATAAAGGAAATTTAGTTCAAGTCCTCAAGGGTGAAAAAAATAGCTTAGTGTATGAAAATCCTGGACCATTTCCAATACAAAACTTTAAGAAGTACTGAATTATTCATTTTTATTTGGAAAATATTACAGCCTAACAGCTGAACAAATAAAATCTCATGTTTAAATTGCAGTTATTGGTATCTAAAAGCATAAAAATGGTTTTTTAACTGTTATGAGAGCTTTTTTTTTACCTCATTTTATAAACTGGTAATGTTCCAATAAGAGTCCTTCAGATCTACAAAAATGAGGCAAGTATAAGTGGCAAGATACGGAACTGAGCTCTCAGTGAGAGAATGAGACTCTCATTCTAATTTCTGATATAAGCAGAAGTCACAAGCTTTTTAACAGAGATTCTGTACCTCTGTTTTCTCATCTGAAAAACTAGGGACAGTCACTTCTCCAAGAGTCTGGGCTGAAGAAATGATAGTGGAATGGGTCTTTCTGACTCAATCTCCTTTCTTTCTCAGTCCACATTTCACCCATGGCACAGGATTGAACACTGTCAATTTTTCAGAAATGAGGTCTTGAACGAATGGAAGCAGGATGAGCAGCAAGAGGACGGGAAGCAGTGAAAGGAGAGAAGGGTGAGGAGAGTTTGGATTTCAGCAAAAGCTGGAGCAAGGCCTGCTGTCACCCTTGTCCACACGCAGCTGAAGGCGGTCATGTGAGTTAAAAGTCCCCAATCCTTTTGTCGTTGATGATGTTTTCTGAGTCACAAGATTTTTCCTCAGATATTCCTCTCTAAATCTACTCCCCCCACCTCCAGGAATAAGGAGGTCTTGGCCATATACATTTGTTACATTAGAAAAGAAAATAAAGCAAAACAAAGGCTTTGAACCTGCCCTGGGATTGAGGGTACTTCTTCAAGCTGGTGTCCCTTCAATATTTACTGTATACATATTCAATGCATGGTGGAGAAAGGAAGATTTTTAAGAGGAAGAAAAAGCAGGAGGCCCTCTAGTGACAATCAGTGTTTGATCCCTGTGTTGGACCTCCAAACAGTTGAGCTCTGAACTCAGCTAGAGAAAGGAAGTTTACCAGATCAGCCCCCACTGGAAGCCTAAATACTATACTCTGATGCTAGAAGATGGGGGACCAGGCATCAAAAAGCTCCTCCCAACTACACATACTCTTTCCCTGAGAGTTCTTAGAAATACACTTTTCTCTTGCATCATACATTCATAGTGATGTTTAGTGCCCCCAACAGACTGTCGTCTGGCCTGCCCCTTGAGGGTGTTGGCAAGCCAATGCCTTGGACCCTGTTCATACAGGGGGGAGGGGAGGCTCAAGACATAACTATGGCACTGAAGTCTGTATTAAGTCAAGACCCTCAAACTTGGGTTGCTGAATTACAACAGGTGTTACCTGTATTATCCAGCAGTGCTGAGGTTTGAAAATGACTGTACGTATCCTTTTTGTCACTAGTTTATGCCTTTGAAGAAGGCTGTGAGGAGACTACGAGGTTTTTTTATTTTGAATAGAAAAGTTTGTAATATAAGGGGAGTTTAGTAAATGGCAGGTTATATTTATTTCAATATTTCCAGTACCTAGAACAACACCTGAATTAAGAGATGTTCATGAAATGTTTGATATATGGGTGAAATTAAATTAGCTTAAATGTGGTAGTATCTTCTTTTCCTGTTTGGGTTGTTTTAGTATTTCTTTCAAGTTTAAATATCTTTGTTGAAATACTATGCTAAAGATAAAATTACAGAGTAAATATGAAGTTTCTCTGTGACCTATAAACTGCTAAATAAATCTGAAATATTATTGTTGTTAGGGCCTTTAAGCTTAGTGGAGGGGTCTGAACCAACTGATACAAGCAGAAATATGACTAGCAATTTACTTCCTTCTTTATCAAATTGTTTAAGAAATCACTTAGGTGGGTACACAATTCAATCTTGCCTTGTTTTCATGAAATCTCATTCTGTTCGTTTTGACCGTTCAATGAATGATTATGTAAATACAAGTCAGAGATTCAGAGACAGTTTAAAGGATGCATTTTAATTGACTGAAACTTTATGTCATAAGAAAAATACATTAATTGCTATTATTAAGTGATCTGCCATTTATTGAATACCTAAAAAATAAAAGATATTATTAAAGAGCACCTGCTTTACTCCAGGCATTTTGGTAGATATTCTCTTCTTATAAAACTGCATAAAGGAGACATTATTAAATCCATTCACCTAAAAAGGAAACTAAGTGAGGGAAATGTGCTAATTTAGTGCTGGGGCAAATCAGAGAACTCACCCCATTTTGAGAAGGTGGCTTCTAGGGATACTGGGTACCTCAGTCAGTTCAGTGTGTGACTCTTAATTTCGGCTCAGGTCATGATCTCAGGGTCCTGGAGCTCTGTGTTCAGCGGGGTGTCCACTTAAAGATTCTCTCTTCCTCTCCCACTGCCCTTCCTCCTGCTCGTGCACTCTATTTCTCTCTCAAATAAATAAATCTTTAAAAAAAGAGAGAGAGATAACTTTTACTCAGTCCCAACCAACTGGGGCAAGGAAGGATAATCCTAGCTTTGCTATCACTTTTGACCTTTCAAGAAAAGTCAGAAATTGGGTTTTTTAATGTGATACATTCCAAATTTTCTAACGTTGTCAATTAGTTCTTCTGAACAACAAAAATCAACAATATCGAATAGTTGAGGATAACTCAACTGAAGGTCCCTACCCCCTCCACAGCATTCCATCCTGTTAATGCTGTATAAATTCACTTTCCATAATACTATGCTGAATCAATTGTTTCCTTTGCTTGATGATTTGTTTCTTGTGCTATCTGCCTGTGCTCCTCTGACTTAGGTAAAACCATACCAAGTTGGTATTTGAAACATTATCTCAGTAAAAACAAAACAACAACAACAACAACAACAAAAACTGGGTCTCTGTATTAATTAGATATTGTCACAAGAATGCTACACATCAAACAACAACAAAATATTCATGTCACACAACAAAGAAGCATATATCTCTTGCCTAGGAGTTTGTGGATCGGTTGGTTTCTTAAAGCCTACACTTGAGACTGGCAAACTGGTTTCTACTTACATACCGTTGGGCAAACAAATCACATGGTTAAGCCCTAAATCAAGGGGTGGAAAATTCATTCTTCAAGTGATAGGAAAGTGTATGGACACAGGGAGGAAAGGAGGTCTGGATTTGAGCATTCAGTCTACTGTATTATACTTCCTTGATACTAGAGGTAGCTCACTGATTTGATCAAAAACATGTTAGGGTCATTCCCAAAAGTATTTACCAGATCATCTGGGATTTTTCTTTCTCTTACTCAATGACTAACACTTTTTGTATTATATTGATTCTCTCTGGATTTTCCCATTTCTCACTAATACTCCATAATCTTGTTATTTTTATTTTATGGTCTTTCTAAGAAAGCTGATTTAATTGCCCATCTTATATTTTATACAATACTTCTTACTGATTATAATGCTTGCTTTCCTTAAAAGCCCTAAAGTTCTAAATAATTAGCAAAACCAAAAAAAGACATTAAATAATTTTACTGAATTAAAAATAGAAACATAGAACAAAGGAGTAAGAATTAATGTTGTACCATCACAGAAAAATATCTGTATATATTTAAATCACAGCTCTGCTGTGATTACTTATTTACTTGTTTTTCTGGTGTCTTATCAAAAAATTTTAATTATTCCATTTTATATGGATTGAGTAAAATTAAAAATTAGTACACACTTAAGAATCATAAAGGAAACAAAAGTGGCATTATATATCTCAAACTTTAATAATGATTTTTTTCTATTGACCAAAAATAGAATTGGTCAAATTGTCCACTCTAAAGGAATGGCCACCTGGAAATGGTTGGATATGGGCTTATACATGTATTTTCAAGAATGTTCACTGCATTTTTTTTAAGATTTGATTTATTTATTTGACAGAGATCACAAGTAGGCAGAGAGGCAGGCAGAGAGAGAGAGAGGAAAGCAGGCACCTATGCAGGGCTTGATCCCAGGACCCTGAGATCATGACCTGAGCCGAAGGCAGAGGCTTTAACCCACAGAGCCACCTGGGCCCCCGTCACTGCATTTTTCAACACAGGAAAAAAAAAATCTAAAAATCCAAAAATTCAGAAGTTTTAATGTGAATTTCATCATATACATACAATGTGAGGTCCCTTTGGAAAGTGTGCCATTTGAGAATACTAAATTAATGGGCAATGGGCATAATGTAGTTTGAAGAAGGAAAGCACATTTTATACTCAAATTTCTTAGACTTTTGCAGGATTCATGGATTATATTGATATTCTAATAAAAGCTACAAACTCTCTACCTAGAAAAATGTACTCACATGCACAAATAACAAAGTGGCTCGGAACATGTGAGAGGTTTGAAATTCTAGAAGCGGTTTTTGGGATGCTGAGTAAATAAAACCTCATATACATTGTTACAATTTAAATAATCTGTATCTATTTATTAAAAAAATTACACACATAAAAAATGTTCAGGGACTTCAGCAGCAATGTGGCCATAGATTTCTCAAATAGACTTCTGCTACAAAGAAATGCTGAGTGATACTAAGTCCCTATGCACACATGCATAGAAACACACATCTGAGCTAGAGAGCTGCGCTCAATAGAAGAAAAAGGACAACTACAGGTGTAGAAACAAAGGGGGAAGCCAAATCCAGAAGAGGAATAATCATCGATATAATGACAGTCTGCTGAAGTTTCAGTGGAGGACCTAAACTGTAGTCCTTGGTTTTTAATGCTTTTACAGAAAGAAGACGTGACCTCTAGCTTCAGCTAAGCAAGAGATACCAGCACAAAGGAGGTCTTCCTTGGCCAAGGAATCTGATGGAGTTTATTTCATTTTATTATTTTTATTCTAAATAATAAGGCAATTTTATGTATTTATTTATTTTTTTAATCTGGTCACTTAGGACTCATAGGTTCTGGAGTGTGACTAGGCATAAAATGCAAGTAAGGAAGTAAACTCTCTTCTGAAAGAATCTAAAAATAAAAACTGCCAATAACATATTTTTCAACTGTCTGTGCCTAAGTATAGTGAGGAGACTTTAGAGTTGAGATAATCCAATTTTATGTAATTCCTATTTTTTGTTAGAATTATAATCCCTACTATTTATTTATTTTTTATTTCTGCCTTCCTCCAAATAAATAAAAAATTCACAGATATTCATTGGTTAGGGATTCTTACTCCTTACACAGATAAACACTGTGTTTCTGCAAGGGAATATTTTAAGTATAGGCACAGTTGTATCCAAATAATTTTCAGTATTTTCCAGTTAAGTTAAAAGCAAAAGTGAGGTCACTATTAAAAATTAGTTGCCACTCTGCATCTAGTATAGCTGAGCAACAATGCATGAGTGAATCCTTCCCTTTACCCAAACCTGGTCATTTCAGAGAACCTTGAATAAGCAAATCATGCACAAGCAACAGAGGTAGACAGAGGGTATTTTCCTGGGTCACTGCAGCACTCACTGAGATTGTCTTAACTGGGGAGTATTTTCAGTGTGATCTAATTTAGTGAAAAACTGTTTTAAATAAAGCCTCTAAATCAAGATCTAGTCAAGATCCCACCAAGCAGCAATGAACTTGACAGAATTTGAATAGACTATGAACCACAGTACCAAGGCTGAGTTGTAAAACAAGGCACTTGGTACTTTGTAACTTTTAGTGCAAAAACGGTGAATGGCTGGTAAAAATGCGCTAACTAGTATGATTTAGAAATCTGAGGTAACTTTAAAAATATGAGCAGTAATAGAAATACCTGGCTGATTCTTACAAGTGATTTAAAATCAGTCTTCTTACATTATAACCAATATAATACCATGGGTTCTGGAGTCAAACTGACTGAAGTTTAAATCCATTCTCCACTCTGAGTGAGTGCCAGTATAACTTTGAACAGATTACTTACTTCAGTCTCAGTTTCCTCATCTTTAAAAAGGAAGGAACCATCCTCTTTGTCTTAGGGTAGTTTTGATGACTGAAAAAGGCAATGCACATAAAGGCCTTATTGCGGTGTTGGATATACAGTAATCAATAATGTGAGCTATCTTCAAATAGTTCTCTGAACCACTTTTATATGGATCACATCATTCTGCTTCCAGTCACTGCTAAAATGTTCCATGGTCGCTGGATTCGAGTCAAGATGGCGGAGAAGTAGCAAGCTGAGACTGCTTCAGCTAGCCGGAGATCAGCTAGATAGCTTATCTAAAGATTGCAAACACCTGAAAATCCATCGGCAGATCGAAGAGAAGAAGAACAGCAATTCTGGAAACAGAAAAACAACCACTTTCTGAAAGGTAGGACCGGCGGAGAAGTGAATCCAAAGCGACGGGAAGATAGACCCCGGGGGGAGGGGCCGGCTCCCGGCAAGCGGCGGAGCAACCGCGCACAAAATCAGGACTTTTAAAAGTCTGTTCCGCTGAGGGACATCGCTCCAGAGGCTAAACCGGGGCGAAGCCCACGCGGGGTCAGCGTGGCCTCAGGTCCCGCAGGGTCACAGAAGGATCGGGGGTGTCTAAGTGTCGCAGAGCTTGCGGGTATTGGAACGGGAAAGCCGGCTACAGAGACAGAGCCGACAGTAAGCTCGCAGCTCCGTGTTACCTTGAACCGGTCGCAGGCTCGGTGAGCTCGGAGCGCGGCCGGAGGACAGGCAGACGGGAGTAACTGGGCGCTGTTCTCTGAGGGCGCACTGAGGAGTGGGGCCCTGGGCTCTCGGCTCCTCCGGCCCGAGACCAGGAGGCCGCCATTTGTATTCCCGTCCTCTGGAACTCTACGGAAAGCGCTCAGGGAACAAAAGCTCCTGAAAGCAAACCCGAGCGGATTACTCACCCCGGCCCCGGGTAAGGGCGGTGTAATTCCGCCTGGGGCAAAGACACTTGAGAATCACTACAACAGGCCCCTCCCCCAGAAGATCAACAAGAAATCCAGCCGAGACCAAGTTCACCTACCAAGGAGTGCGGTTTCAATACCAAGGAGAGCAGCAGAATTCCAGAGGAGGAGAAAGCCAAGCACGGAACTCATGGCTTTTTTCCTGTGATTTTTTTTAGTCTTGCAGTTAATTTAATTTTTTCTTTTTCATTTTTTTTTTTTCTTTCTCGCCTTCGGGTAAAATTTTTTTTTTTTTAACTGTTACCTTTTTCTTTTTTAACGATTTTTTACTAGTTTATCTAATATATATATATTTTTTTTTTTACATTTTTCTTAGGTGTTTTCTTTTTTTAAAATTCTTTTCTTTTCTTTTCTTTTTTTTTTTTTTTTTCTTTTTTCTCTCTTCCTTTTTGAACCTCTTTTTATCCCCTTTCTCCCCACTCACGATTTTGGATCTCTTCTAATTTGGTTAAAGCATATTTTCCTGGGGTTGTTGCCACCCTTTTAGTATTTTACTTGCCCCTTCATTTACTCTTATCTGGACAAAATGACAAGACGTAAAAATTCAACACAAAAAAAAGAACAAGAGGCAGTACCGAAGGCTAGGGACCTAATCAATACAGACATCGGTAATATGTCAGATCTAGAGTTCAGAATGACAATTCTCAAGGTTCTGGCCGGGCTCGAAAAAGGCATGGAAGATATTAGAGAAACCCTCTCGAGAGATATAAAAGCCCTTTCTGGAGAAATAAAAGAACTAAAATCTAACCAAGTTGAAATCAAAAAAGCTATTAATGAGGTGCAATCAAAAATGGAGGCTCTCACTGCTAGGATAAATGAGGCAGAAGAAAGAATTAGTGATATAGAAGACCAAATGACAGAGAATAAAGAAGCTGATCAAAAGAGGGACAAACAGCTACTGGACCACGAGGGGAGAATTCGAGAGATAAGTGACACCATAAGACGAAACAACATTAGAATAATTGGGATTCCAGAAGAAGAAGAAAGTGAGAGGGGAGCAGAAGGTATACTGGAGAGAATTATTGGGGAGAATTTCCCCAATATGGCAAAGGGAACGAGCATCAAAATTCAGGAGGTTCAGAGAATGCCCCTCAAAATCAATAAGAATAGGCCCACACCCCGTCACCTAATAGTAAAATTTACAAGTCTCAATGACAAAGAGAAAATCCTGAAAGCAGCCTGGGAAAAGAAGTCTGTAACATACAATGGTAAAAATATTAGATTGGCAGCTGACTTATCCACAGAGACCTGGCAGGCCAGAAAGAGCTGGCATGATATTTTCAGAGCACTAAACGAGAAAAACATGCAGCCAAGAATACTATATCCAGCTAGGCTATCGTTGAAAATAGAAGGAGAGATTAAAAGCTTCCAGGACAAACAACAACTGAAAGAATTTGCAAATACCAAACCAGCTCTACAGGAAATCTTGAAAGGGGTCCTCTAAGCAAAGAGAGAGCCTACAAGTGGTAGATCAGAAAGGAACAGAGACCATATACAGTAACAGTCACCTTACAGGCAATACAATGGCACTAAATTCATATCTCTCAATAGTTACCCTGAATGTGAATGGGCTAAATGCCCCTGTCAAAAGACACAGGGTATCAGAATGGATAAAAAAAACAAAACCCATCTATATGTTGCCTCCAAGAAACACATTTTAAGCCCGAAGACACCTCCAGATTTAAAGTGAGGGGGGTGGAAAAGAATTTACCATGCTAATGGACATCAGAAGAAAGCAGGAGTGGCAATCCTTATATCAGATCAATTAGATTTTAAGCCAAAGACTATAATAAGAGATGAGGAAGGACACTATATCATACTCAAAGGGTCTGTCCAACAAGAAGATTTAACAATTTTAAATATCTATGCCCCCAATGTGGGAGCAGCCAACTATATAAACCAATTAATAACAAAATCAAAGAAACACACATCAACAATAATACAATGATAGTAGGGGACTTTAACACTCCCCTCACTGAAATGGACAGGTCATCCAAGCAAAAGATCAGCAAGGATATAAAGGCCTTAAATGACACACTGGACCAGATGGACATCACAGATATATTCAGAATATTTCATCCCAAAGCAACAGAATACACATTCTTCTCTAGTGCACATGGAACATTCTCCAGAATAGATCACATCCTCGGTCCTAAATCAGGACTCAACCGGTATCAAAAGATTGGGATCATTCCCTGCATATTTTCAGACCACAATGCTCTAAAGCTAGAACTCAACCACAAAAGGAAGTTTGGAAAGAACCCAAATACATGGAGACTAAACAGTATCCTTCTAAAGAATGAATGGGTCAACCGGGAAATTAAAGAAGAATTGAAAAAAATCATGGAAACAAATGATAATGAAAACACAACGGTTCAAAATCTGTGGGACACAACAAAGGCAGTCCTGAGAGGAAAATATATAGCAGTACAAGCCTTTCTCAAGAAACAAGAAAGGTCTCAGGTACACAACCTAACCCTACACCTAAAGGAGCTGGAGAAAGAACAAGAAAGAAACCCTAAGCCCAGCAGGAGAAGAGAAATCATAAAGATCAGAGCAGAAATCAATGAAATAGAAACCAAAAAAACAATAGAACAAATGAACGAAACTAGGAGCTGGTTCTTTGAAAGAATTAATAAAATTGATAAACCCCTGGCCCGACTTATCAAAAAGAAAAGAGAAAGGACCCAAATAAATAAAATCATGAATGAAAGAGGAGAGATCACAACTAACACCAAAGAAATACAAACTATTATAAGAACATACTATGAGCAACTCTACGGCAATAAATTTGACAATCTGGAAGAAATGGATGCATTCCTAGAAACATATAAACTACCACAACTGAACCAGGAAGAAATAGAAAGCCTGAACAGACCCATAACCAATAAGGAGATTGAAACAGTCATTAAAAATCTCCAAACAAACAAAAGCCCAGGGCCAGACGGCTTCCCGGGGGAATTCTACCAAACATTTAAAGAAGAACTAATTCCTATTCTCCTGAAACTGTTCCAAAAAATAGAAATGGAAGGAAAACTTCCAAACTCATTTTATGAGGCCAGCATCACCTTGATCCCAAAACCAGACAAGGATCCCACCAAAAAAGAGAGCTATAGACCGATATCCTTGATGAACACAGATGCGAAAATACTCAACAAAATACTAGCCAATAGGATTCAACAGTACATTAAAAAGATTATTCACCACGACCAAGTGGGATTTATTCCAGGGCTGCAAGGTTGGTTCAACATCCGCAAATCAGTCAATGTGATACAACACATCAATAAAAGTAAGAACAAGAACCATATGATACTCTCAATAGATGCTGAAAAAGCATTTGACAAAGTACAGCATCCCTTCCTGATCAAAACTCTTCAAAGTGTAGGGATAGAGGGCACATACCTCAATATCATCAAAGCCATCTATGAAAAACCCACCGCAAATATCATTCTCAATGGAGAAAAACTGAAAGCTTTTCCGCTAAGGTCAGGAACACGGCAGGGATGTCCATTATCACCACTGCTATTCAACATCGTACTAGAGGTCCTAGCCTCAGCAATCAGACAACAAAAGGAAATTAAAGGCATCCAAATCGGCAAAGAAGAAGTCAAATTATCACTCTTCGTAGATGATATGATACTATATGTGGAAAACCCAAAAGACTGCACTCCAAAACTGCTAGAACTTATACAGGAATTCAGTAAAGTGTCAGGATATAAAATCAATGCACAGAAATCAGTTGCATTTTCTCTACACCAACAGCAAGACAGAAGAAAGAGATATTAAGGAGTCAATCCCATTTACAATTGCATCCAAAACCATAAGATACCTAGGAATAAACCTAACCAAAGAGACACAGAATCTATACTCAGAAAACTATAAAGTACTCATGAAAGAAATTGAGGAAGACACAAAGAAATGGAAAAATGTTCCATGCTCCTGGATTGGAAGAATAAATATTGTGAAAATGTCTATGCTACCTAAAGCAATCTACACATTTAATGCAATTCCTATCAAAGTACCATCCATCTTTTTCAAAGAAATGGAACAAATAATTCTAAAATTTATATGGAACCAGAAAAGACCTCGAATAGCCAAAGGGATATTGAAAAAGAAAGCCAACGTTGGTGGCATCACAATTCCGGACTTCAAGCTCTATTACAAAGCTGTCATCATCAAGACAGCATGGTACTGGCACAAAAACAGACACATAGATCAATGGAACAGAATAGAGAGCCCAGAAATAGACCCTCAAATCTATGGTCAACTAATCTTCGACAAAGCAGGAAAGAATGTCCAATGGAAAAAAGACAGCCTTTTCAATAAATGGTGCTGGGAAAATTGGACAGCCACATGCAGAAAAATGAAATTGGACCATTTCCTTACACCACACACAAAAATAGACTCAAAATGGATGAAGGACCTCAATGTACGAAAGGAATCCATCAAAATCCTTGAGGAGAACACGGGCAGCAACCTCTTCGACCTCTGCCGCAGCAACATCTTCCTAGGAAAAACGCAAAAGGCAAGGGAAGCAAGGGAAAAAATGAACTACTGGGATTTCATCAAGATCAAAAGCTTTTGCACAGCAAAGGAAACAGTTAACAAAATCAAAAGACAACTGACAGAATGGGAGAAGATATTTGCAAACGACATATCAGATAAAGGACTAGTGTCCAGAATCTATAAAGAACTTAGCAAACTCAACACCCAAAGAACAAATAATCCAATCAAGAAATGGGCAGAAGACATGAACAGACATTTCTGCAAAGAAGACATCCAGATGGCCAACAGACACATGAAAAAGTGCTCCATATCACTCGGCATCAGGGAAATACAAATCAAAACCACAATGAGATATCACCTCACACCAGTCAGAATGGCTAAAATCAACAAGTCAGGAAATGACAGATGCTGGCGAGGATGCGGAGAAAGGGGAACCCTCCTACACTGTTGGTGGGAATGCAAGCTGGTGCAGCCACTCTGGAAAACAGCATGGAGGTTCCTCAAAATGTTGAAAATAGAACTGCCCTATGACCCAGCAATTGCACTATTGGGTATTTACCCTAAAGATACAAATGTAGTGATCCAAAGGGACACATGCACCCGAATGTTTATAGCAGCAATGTCCACAATAGCCAAACTATGGAAAGAACCTAGATGTCCATCAACAGATGAATGGATCAAGAAGATGTGGTATATATACACAATGGAATACTATGCAGCCATCAAAAGAAATGAAATCTTGCCATTTGCAACAACATGGATGGAACTAGAGCGTATCATGCTTAGCGAAAAAAGTCAAGCAGAGAAAGACAACTATCATATGATCTCCCTGATATGAGGAAGTGGTGATGCAACATGGAGGCTTAAGTGGGTAGAAGAATAAATGAAACAAGATGGGATTGGGAGGGAGACAAACCATAAGTGACTCTTAATCTCACAAAACAAACTGAGGGTTGCCGGGGGAGGGGGTTTGGGAGAAGGGGGTGGGATTATGGACATTGGGGAGGGTATGTGATTTGGTGAGTGCTGTGAAGTGTGTAAACCTGGTGATTCACAGACCTGTACCCCTGGGGATAAAAATATATGTTTATAAAAAATAAAAAATTAAAAAAAAAAAATAAATAAAAAAAAATAAAATGTTCCATGGTCTTTTTATGCATAACCACACACATTTCCAGGATGCCTGATGTGAGTAGGCAAAACTTCAGGAGATACCAGGACACTAGGACACATGTCTCTCAATAAGAAATGGCAATGATATCTACCATTCATTGAAGTAATTCATAGAACACAACAGCATGCCTCACATACATTAATCAATTCTTGTATCCTAATCATTCTTTTCTTTCTTTTTTTTAATAGATGATGAAAAAGAGGAATCCATTGGAGTTAATCACTGGCAGAGCCAGACTTCACATCGAGATGTCTCAGATCGTAAATTTCGGGCTGCCCACTTCCAACGGTGTCTCTGTTATGGGTTGAATTGTGTCCTCCTCCTATCTCCTAAATTCACATGTTAAAATCCTAACCCCAGGTACTTAAGAATGTGAGCTTATTTGGCAAAAAGGTCATTGCAGATATAATTAGTTAAGACAAGATCATTCTGGATGAAATAAGTAGGGTCCCTAATCCAACAGAAACAATATCCTTTAAAAAAAGGGAAAATCTGGACATGGACACACATGCAGGGAAAATTCTATGTGAAGTTGAGGAGAGAGATCAGGATGATGCAGCAGAAACCAATGAATGCCAAAGATGCCAGGAAACCACCAGAAACTGGGGAGGGACACAGGACACTTTCCCCTCACTGACCTCAGAAGGAAATCAACCATGCTGACATCCTGATTTTTAACTTCTACTCTCCCAAATGGTGCGATAACATATGTCCAATGTTGCAACCACCCAGTTTGTGGCACTGTTATATCAGCCCTAGCAAGCTAATACATTCTCCTTCAAATACACAGGTCTCTTCTCTTCTCTTTCCCTTTCATTATTGATTCCTGCTAACATTAGGAATACCAAATCATTTTGCTTATTCTTGAGGCCTTCCAAAAACTAATTTAACTTATTAGAAAAAAAAAAAAGATCACGAAATTCCATAATTATGATAAACTAGGCTGCTCAGAACACCTGCCTTTGACAGACACAAAATACTGGATAAAGTAAATGAACGAACAAAATATATCTTAGTTAATTGTAGAAGCGACAAATTAGGCAGCGATGAGAAAAAATTAAGTGAGCTGAAAACAGAACTGAGGGAATTACCTAGAATTCAGCTCAGAGAAACATTTAAGGATAACAGAAGTTAATACATGAAGGGTATGAAAAGAAGTCACAATATATGTACAATAGCAATTCTGTAAGAACAGAATAGAGAGATGAGGGGAGGGAGAACCACAGTCAAGATGCAAGTGAATGAAAATCCACAATTGAAGACAGGAGTCCTGAAGCAGTGTAATGAGTGTCAAATAAAGAACAAAGTCATACTTAACATTTCATTTTTAAAAATTTCTTAAATGTGTGGTGCCTGAGTGGTACAGTCGGTTAAGCATCCAACTCTGTTTTGGCTCAAGCTGTTGATCAGGGTCCTGACACAGAGCCCCATGTTGGGCTCCATCCTCAGCACGGAGCTCTCTCCATCTACCTCTGCCTCTCCCCCGCACAAGTGCTCGCTCCTAAAATAATTAAAAACAACAACAACAAAAATACTTCCTAAATGTAAAAGACAAACCCCCTAAAATTTCTAAATTTTGTCTTTATATGGACAACAACCTTACAATCATCCACAATGGAGAAGAGAAGACAAAGGAAGAATACATTTAAGGTGTTGAGAACAATTCTCAGTCACGCTAGAACTGCATATCCAACTGGGCTTTCAACCAAGAGAGAGGGCAAAATAGACATTTTTAGTCAAAAGCAGTAAGGATTTACTAATCACAGATTCCCCCTGAAAGAAGTACTAATAGAATTTTTCAAGAAAACAAAATTTATCTTGAAAGAAAATGGAGAGTTTGAAATATAATAGTGAGCAAAGAAATTAATGAATGCATTGGCTATACAAAGCATTGATAATAATGACTAAGTCTGAGAGCTTAAATTCAAATATGGACAAAAGATGGGAGCAGGGATTGCATTAAAAGATTTAAGGTCTTTGTATCTGGAGGAGGACAACAGAGATATTTATTAAGATCAGACAGGGTGAAGAAAGGTATTTTTTAAGACAATTAACCATTAAAACTAATAAAGAATAAAAACAATGCATAACTTCAAATTAATATAGAAGAAGCAAAGAAAATAGGAAAACTTGACTAATAAAAAAGAGTGGGAAAATAATTAAAAGGAAGCAAAGAAAGCACAGGATTTTAAAAAAGCATACTACAGAAAATATGGTAAAAATAATATATTCAAATATATTATTATTCTCAAAAATACAGGTGTATAAAACTTCCCTATTTAAAGCCAGAGATTTTCCAATTGTATTTTTTAAAGGTATAATATGCTTACAAGAAGACATAGCTAAATATAAAGTTTTTCTTAGTAAGGTTGAAATTAAAGATATAAAAAAGAAGATACTCCAGATCATACAACTAAAAATGATTATGTAGCAATATTAAAATGAGGCACAATTGAGTTTCAGTAAAATATATTGATAAGGGTTACTAAGAGTATGTAAGGTACACAATGGTGGACATTTTATTTCCTGCTGTATTGATCAATACAGCCTAAGTGTCTAGAATATGACTTGGCACATAAGTGCTAAGAAATGTTTGTTGAGTGACTGTTTAGTAAATACTAACAAAAAAAAAAAATATCAGGGAGTTAGGACAATTCTGAATCTGTATGTAATTGATGACTTAGCCTCAGAATGTAAAAGAGCACATATTATACGATTATGATTGCATACACGCACACACACACACAGAGAATTTTAGAAAAAGAAAAAAGGGAAGAATTTGCAAGAAACTGTGAACCTTGTAAAGAAATCCTCACAACCACCTGCCAGACTTTGCCACCTGCTGGAGCTAGACAATGTGACTGCTAAATTACACGTACGGTGACTCTATCCGCTAACACTGTTGAACAGTATCATGCCTGCATTCTCATCTTTGTTTATTTAATAATGGCATGAGGTACATAGATAAATCAGTCATCTTGTTTAGCTGAGTCCCTGATGCTAAAAGGACAAGGTGATCTTCAAGTTCTGTTTTCAGTGTGATTACGTTGCCATCTCCCCCACATTCTTCAATAGCATCTGGTGAGCATGCAATGTGAATTGTTAATTCAACTTTAGCTGTAAAATTAGTCCAGGTTCAGCAGAGAGCATGGGAGCAGCTGGTAAACAGTAAGAGATCCCACAGGCTGCACTAGCTGATTTACTTCAACGGGATGCTTAACTCATTTTTTTCCTCATTGTTTTCTCTCAGTCAATAATGCTGCAAAATTTGGCCAGGGTTTCTAGACAGAAAGCTAGGGTGATAGTGTATGTGGAGGGAAGAGATTCCAATATGAAAGAAGAAGCACAGCAAAGGAAACAATCACCAAAACTAAAAAGCAAGATATGAAATAGAAGATATTTGCAAATAACATATCTCATAAAGGGTTAGTATCCAAATCTATAAAGAACTTATCGAACTCAACATCCAAAAGCATACAATGCAATTAAATAATAGAAGACATGAATAGACACTTTTCCAAAGAAGACATATAGATGGCTAACAGACATATGAAAAGATGCTCAACATCACTCATCAAAACTATGATGCAACCTCACACCTGTCAGAATGTCTAAAATTAACACAAGAAACAAGTGCTGGCAAAGATGCGGAGAAAGGGGAACCCTCCTGCAGTGTTGGTGGGAATGAAAACTGGCGCAGGCACTCTGAAAAACAGTATGGCAGTTTTTAACTAAAAAAGTTAAAAAAAGTTTTTAACTTTTCTCAAAAAGTTAAAAGGAGAGCTACCCTATGACCCAGCAACTGTACTATTAGGTATTTACCGCAAGGATACAAAAATACAGATTTGAGTGTGTACATGGAGGTCAATGTTTAAAGCAGTGTTAACAATAGCCAAACTGTGGAGAGAACCCAAATGCCTGTCAACTGATGAAAGTATAAAGAAGATGTGATATCTATCACATCATATATATATATATATATATATATATATTTTTTTTTTTTTTTTTTTTTTTTTTTTGCCTAATGAAGAAATGATCTCATCCACTAGAACTTAAGTAACAAAGACAGAGAGGTGCTATCATCAAACCACCAAGTGTATAGTTTAAAAATCAAGTTAAATCTATATTTGGGCAAGATGAGATATGTTTTGCTGCCACAAAGTGTTTCAGTGTGTGTGTTTCTTGTCACTGTAATGTCATAGACAGGAGTCTTGCCCAGGTGGACACCTATTTAACCTATTGAACTGAGCTCTGAATCCTCATTAAGTTTCATGGTTGGTTTTTTTTTTTTTTTCCATGTTTCAGTTTAAAACTGCCTTTTATTCCTCTAATGGCTTTATTTCCCTAACCAGAGGGCCATGTCTACACCAATAGACTTGTTAGAGTAAATTATCTGAACAGATTTCTGAAAGCATTCTAACAGGTTAAGTAGAAAGTGCTACGAGGTAATACCAAAATGAGAAAAAAGAAATAATAAAAACGTAGTTGCTAACACTGATGTGATGTAGTAGGAAGAAAATAAAACAACTCAAACTGTGCAGTATTTCCCAAAAGAAAGTCATTTAATTCCATTATCTAAGATAACATCCAGAATGTCTGCAAAGGAGGTTGGTTAACTTACCTGAGAACCCTGGGAAGAACTCTGTGATCTTTTGAGACAGAGAACACCATGGGTGAACACTGAGATGAAAAACAAGCACTTCTCTTCAGGAGGAGGGAAACATTTTCTATCACAGGTTTCTATGCTTTGGTGAAATTAACAGGTCCTTATGAGGATGGTTTAATTAATCAGAAACTCAATTTTCAGAACAACATCCACCGGCAGAACAGATTCTCAGGAAAACATCACGGACAGAAAAACAAAGGCAATTTTTATATCGAGTTGACTTTCGGGATAGGGAAGAAAATTTCAGATGTTTTGTTATCCCACTTTCAAAACCATTACGAGGTCTGGGAGGCCATGTCCATCAATTATGCAAAAACCAAAGTAACAGCGTTGGCGAAGCAACAGAAATGGTCTCACCTTTTTGAAACAAAATGTCCAAATATGCTCATGAAAACCAAAACTAACTGCATCTCCTTGGGGTACAGCATAAATCATCGCAGGCAGTAGACGACCAAGTTGAGATTGGAGAGAACATATCTAATGGGTTCTTATGGACAACCAGTCCCAGAGCTGAATCTTGATTCCAGTTAGAAGTTAAAATTTCATGTACTCTAAAGTAAGAGTAATACTGGATATATATTTGTGGTTTGAGAGAGGCCCAGGGACCTGGGGTAGGCTCTTTTCAGAGACAAGAGAAAAGCTGAACAATATTATCATGGCTGAAGACTGGTAATGGTTTAGCTTCATCTGGAAGCAGATGCCAAGACTGAGTCTGGGATGCAAAATGTTTATTAGGAATCAGCCTCTGGGATAAGAAGGGTAAGAGCCAGGATTAGGCAAGGGAAGAAGTCGAACTGTAATGCTAGGAACAAGCCTCAGGCAAGGAACGCTGGAGCAGATAGTGCCTGTGAGTTGTCTTGCAACAAGCTGCAACGTAGTCGCCAGATACTGAAAGGGTAAGAAGGAGAGCAAAGTGTCCTTTCCAGCTGAGATAGGTCCTGAAGGACGTGGCAGCTGCAAGCCATCCGCTGAGAGTCCCAGCCGCCGGACAGCAGGGCCTTGCTTGCTTGAAGCAGATCTGGGCTGAGCATATTCCTATGTCTACCAGAAGCCTAACGAGAAAGTCGTCCTCCGAGCGATTTTTTTTTTTTTTTTTTTTTTGTCATGGACATCCAGAAAATATCAGGACAAGGAAACCTAAGAATCAAATGTATGGTTTTTACATTTTATTTTAATTTATATAGCTGATCCTCTCCCCCATCATGACTGATTAGCCCCCAAAGAATTCTCCTTAATGAAAGAATCATTTAAAGCACTTGTTGAGAATATAGGTAATAACCTGTGATCGTTCTCGATTCCGAGCCACGGGAGCAGCGAGGAGCTCGGAGACAAGCGTTTTTGCAGCTCATCAGGGCTGATGGGAGTGAGACGGTGCTGATACCGCACACTGGGAGAAAACATTCCGAAAGCTTCAAGAAGCTCTGCCACAGAGGAGGACCTTGTGCATCAGAGTCTGACGGGGAAGAGCACTGTCCAGGAAAGGAGGGAAGAAGGGAGCAGGACGAGAATACCCGGTACAGGGCGCAGGCACGCATGCACACGCGTGCCCATGCACACACGTGCCCATGCACACACGTGCCCATGCACACACGTGCCCATGCACACACGTGCCCATGCACACACGTGCCCATGCACACGCACACATGCGCACATACACACACAACTTTTAAGAGTAAGCACCAGGAGAGAAGCAGGATTCAGGACAATTTTGGGAAAATGTGTCCTTTGCCAATGGTTTTGGTGTAGATGCACTTCGGCAAAAGAGAAGAGACCCTTCTAACACACAAATAATGGGTCAGGTGATGTATTGATTACCCTGGGAAACGACAATTGGACATAAAGATGGAAGGCAAATATGAGACTTCAAAGTATCCAAGTTACCCAAGAGTCTTCAGCAGATTTAATAAGCCTCTAAATTTCCCACTTACAACTTGATCAGTCCAGTAAGTGTCTACTTAAACCTACGTTTTACTTAGCTCATCACCAAATTCTTATAAATCTCCTTTATATCTAAATGTAGAACGGTACAGCTCTGAAGCTGAGAGAAAGTTTTAAGGACCACTTGTTATCCTTCTTCCCATGTCTTTAAAAGATTTTATTCATTATTAAAAAGACAGTTCTGGATTATCAAGCACTGGATCTCTTCATTTATGCCTTGTGAATAAATCTGACACATTTATGTAGAGCACTGAATAATTTAGAACTGAGGCCACTGGGGACTGAGCAACACTCACATTTGGAGTGCCTCAGAATTTTTATGGACTTTTTTTTTTCCTTATACCCAGAAATGGTGACAAAAAATATATTAACAAGAAAAGATATAGATGTATGAATAATGTCTCCTACTTTATTTTTCCATATTTAATATAAGCCTATATGTTTTTTCTATAACATTCTGCACACAAAGTATTAAACATGCTTGAACAATGCAGAACATTCATTTTAAATAAAATATATTTTTGTTTTCAATCACTAATGCGAAAGAGGTGTTGCTTCACTAATTTTGAATTAATCATTCATCTATTAGAACGTGGGGGTGGGAAAGAACATGGAAGGAGGGTGAGCTGCTTAAGTCTGATAGTATCTTGATTCTTTGTTAAATTATAAAAACAAATGATTATAAGCCAAACAAAAGAAATTTTAGTAACTGCTGATAATGGCATGATTTTGACAAGCTCATTTTGATCAAATGTAGTTGCCTGCTCTGTTATCTAGAAACTTCACAAATAAAAAAATAACCATATCTAGAAATCTTAGATCTAATACAGTGACAGCCCTCTTGAGTGACTTCTGTTCAGCTAGCACTGGGTTAACTAGGTCTCTGCACGGTTCTCTGTAAACCACACTGACTGATGTTACAGGTGCACCAGTCTGCTCTGAAGTTGACCACCTACTTAATATACTTATGCACTCGGCTCCATCAACAACACCTTCCACCAACAAGAGACAGTTGTGTTTGCCAAAGGACCTAGCAGGGGGCCTGTAGCAGACACTCCCACCTATGTTAGTATCTTTCTCTCTTTCTCTCTCTTCATAAATAATACAGAAACTGTTAGAGCAAGGAGGAAAGTAGGAAACTGCATTATTATTATGGCATTAGAAATGTCACAAGGTAGTATACGGGAACATGGTGAATATAAAAATATCACAGTATATAAGAACAGAGACACATACTATTTTATATATATTAACTATGAGAAGAAAACACAACAGAGAATACTGAAAATATAACATTGAGATTGCCTGCTGTTTTTGAAATGTAAGGAGACTATAGATCTAATCTCACTTGCCAAGTTATAAAAACAGATCCAGAAGGGTTATTAATAGCTACAGATTACTTACTTTGGATCAGGAACTGTGTTGATTATTTTATATATATTTTTTATGTCATTCCCAAAACAATCCTAAGAGAATTATTATTTGCATATGAAAATTATTTTCTGCATTTTATAGATAAGCAAGGGAGTCTTGCTGAAGTTATTCAATTATTAGCTGCAGAGATTAAAATCAATTCTGTCTTACCCCTAAACTCACTTTTCTGCCTGGTGTCAGATTGTATAAAGGGGCCAATAAAGATTTTAATTGAATTGAGGGGAGGCAGACAAGGTAGTGATTCATTTACGTTAACTTTAATTAAGAGAGGGAGTTCCAGTGATAAACCCAATGACTTCAGGGGCCAGGCAGGAGACCTAAATATGTGAAGAAGTAATGGTTATTGCAGTGCATTGTGGGTTTCTCACCTCACCTAAAGGCATTCCTGTTCAATTAAAAAAAAATGGACGGGCCCAATAAAACATATCTGCCAGAGGGTTACCAATTTACAACTTCTGAAAGGAAGCAAAAGTAAGAGATCTGCAAAAATAAATCTGGAAAACACTTCAGGGTTGGGATGGAGGCAGTATATGCTGAAGGCACACAGTAACAAGCTGAAGTAAGAAAATCAGGGGGTTGGCTGGTTTAACCATATCAAAGAACAATCTACTCATCATCTGTAGGGAGGGCAGAGTGTGCAGTGAAGGTGAAGGGAGAGCAGAAAAGGAAAGAAGGCTTTGGGGGTCTTAAATACCACCCTAAGTACTTGAACTCTATCATAATGAGAGAGAGATACACTTAGAGATGTGCCTCAAACTCTCCTACTCTGTGCTAGGTACACTTACTATACATTAAGTCTTTGTAAGAATCTTTACACTTGTCAGGCTGGTTAACTGGGATTTATCAAAGATAAATAACTTTCCCAGTGTCACTAGGTAAAATGTGGGAGAACCAAATTTCAGATTGAGTCTGTCTGATTTTAAAAAGAATCATTAAAACACTGCCACATGGTTTTCTATAGGAAATACCAGTTCTGGACATCAACATGAGGACTTTTGTAATTGGTCAGGGGTAAAGCAGAGAAATCCTCAGTTAAGAAGGTGATTATAGGACCAAAAAGATGTATTTGATCAAAAATAATATAAATTACAATAACTAAATAGTTACTGACATGTACTTACAATCACCATTATGCTAAATACTTTTCACATATTAGCTCTTTTTATCCTTATAAGAAACCTATGTAATAAGTACTATAATTAACATCATTCTCATTTTACAGATAAGAAAACTGAGGCACTAAACTCTTAAAGTTTAAGCAGATATAAATGTGAAAGATGAAATTTTAATCCATCAAATTGAACCAATTTGTTCTTAACCAAAAGTAAAATATAGTGTTCAATTAAGGGAAATGTGAAAAGGAAAAAGGCCTTCAAAACCATTAGTTTTCATTTGACATAAATATGACTTCAGTAGATAAGTTCAGTTAAGCAGGCAGAACGATAATGAGGTCAAATCTCCACAAGCAAACTCTCAAGGACTTTTATCTTCACCCTAAGTTGCATTTAGATTCATACAATCTAATCTCCACCAAGTATAATACAACTTCAGGAAAAATTGGGGAAAACTGGTGGAGCAGACTGAACCAATCTAATTCCAAGTGAAGCCTTTCTAGGAAAAGACAGATAAGTACTGTGATCTTTAGATACTAAACATGCCCTCAATTTCTCTACATACTCCACCACTTGTTAGCAGGACCTGGAGGGAAGTGGTAAACTAGATTTCGATTAATTTAGTAAAAATCAAGAGTTTCCCTTCTCTAATTGCTTTATGAATAAAGTACAAAGCAGGCATATATCTCTTCTATATCCTTCCTTTTCTTTCTTCCTCTTTCACGAGTTTTGGTAGATAAAGTTACAGAAACATTTATAAGTGGAGAAATTTAGTAATTTCATTTAATAAAAACAATTTTAGAAGAGATCATGTATTCCATTCCACAACTCTGATATAAATTTCAAAATCAGAATTCCAACAATGGAGAAAAAAAGACAATAGCTAGAGATAACAACTTTCCTCTTAATGGAAACACAAAATTACCACTTTCAAACTAAGCCATATAAACAACTCTGGTTTCTTTAAGAAAGGATGAGGAGCCTTTTATTTTTAAAGGAACATATATTATTTTATTTACTATAAGTGACAAATGGAATTTAAGAAGACAAAATGAGAAGATAAGAGCCTGCCATTAAATAGACAAATGGTTGTAAGAAATGAAATATACTAGCAACTAGAATTTATACAGCTTTTGTTTCAAGTTAGAATATGGAATATTACTCATAATAATCAGGCAAGGGGAGGAAAGTGAGCTTAGTAAATAGAAAACAAGTTTAAAAAACTGATAAGAACAAAATGGTGAGTAAAAGAAGCTAAAAGTCAATGGCTCTACCTACCTTGCCTTTGAAGAAAATTGGGGGAAGAGAGACAATGCATTTCTAAGTAGTTAAATAAATTTGAGTCAAGAACTCTGTATTAATATGTTATAGTTCTTTTGGTTACCAGTAACAAAATCAGAAATCAGACTTTGGCCACTTTAAGCCAAATAGGAAATTTATTAGACAAAGGTAGGTTATATTGTAGAACGCAATAGCCACTCAAGCAAGTCATAGGAAAAGAAGGCAACTGGATACCACACAGGTTCTCACTAGAGATGTTAGTAAAATTTTCCTTTTAAATAATCATGATAAATTTGTCAGAGTTTCAAAACTCCAAGCCTCCTCATCCCTCAAATCTGAATTTTACATTTGAGTTAGGTGTCTATCTTGTCATTAGCCAGGTTTGGGTAGAGGACTGCCATGCAGAACAGATATGAATACTGGTGTCTACTCTTATTTGCAAGGAAATTCCTAAAACAAGATTTTGGACTGGTGATTCTTCCTACAGTGAATCATTTATTAACTTAATATAAATAAGTAAACAAATAAATAATTTCTGAACATTACACTGGATTTCTGATTCAAGAATAATATTTGCAATACTAAGATACAGGGTGAAAAATATGTATTATAGCAAACTAACTACCTGCGGGAATTGCTAAAAAATGTAGACATGGAAGAAGATGGCATAGTAGGAGTATCCGGAGGTCACCTTGTGCTACAGACACACCAAGACAACAACTACACTTATGTGACTAACTCAGAAAATGACCAGAAGACTGGCAGAACAGATCCTCCACAGTCAGTCATAGAGAGAAGGCACATCAAAAAGAATAGGGGTGGAGGTACAGTGGAAAACCAAACCCACAATGTGACTTGTCACAAATGGGAGGAACAGCACAAGCACAGAGGAGCAAAGGGGTCAGATTCCATACTGGAGACCCTTGAGCCCATGGACCTGCACTGCAAAGACAAGTCCCATAATATCTGGCCTTGCAAACAGTGGAACTTAACTCTGGGACAGCAGAAAGGCTGTAAGGAAGAGCCTCCAAACTCTACAAAGAGCCAACAAGCTAAATAACTCAGCACAAGACACAGCACAGAACTGGCAGTTTGAAAGGCATCTGGGGCATATATATGTAAAGATTTATTGACTAATCTTAGAATGCATGTTGGAGGGGCAGGAATCTGCAGAACATTTCTCTAGAAACAAATGCCTGGAGGCTGTCATTTTCCTTGCCCTCTCCTAGCCTAGATAGCCAGATGCTTGTGGGAGCCAGTGCTAACACCATTTATCTACTTTGATAGTACTATAAGCCCTGCCTCAGCGTTCACCTGAAGACCTTCCTCACCCAACCTACAATGGCAGACATCCCTCCCAAGTGGCTTTAGCCCTACCACAGTTGGCAGGCAGCATCAACCAGCAGGACTAGCACTACTCTAAAATGACTCCTCTGATGGTAATCTTTTTTTTTTTTAATTTTTAATTTTTGAAATTTCTTTTCAGTGTACCAGAATTCATTGTTTATGCACCACACCCAGTGCTCCATGCAATACGTGCCCTCCATAAATACCCACCACCAGGCTCACCCACCTTCTCACCCCCCACCCCTTCAAAACCCTCAGATTGTTTTTCAGAGTCCATGGTCTCTCATGGTTTATCTCCCCCTCCAAATTTCCCTCAACTCCCTTCTCCTCTCCATCTCCCCATGTCCTCTGTGTTATTTCTTATGCTCCACAAATAAGTAAAACCATATGATAATTGACTCTCTCTGCTTGACTTATTTCACTCAGCATAATCTCTTCCAGTCCCATCCATGTTGATACAAAAGTTGGATTTTCGTCCTTTCTGATGGAGGCATAGTGTATATGGACCACATCTTCCTTCTCTATTTGTCCATTGAAGGGCACTCTGATGGTAATCTTGACACACATTTGAGTTCCTGTAGCCAGGACTCTTAGCTGGCCATGCAGGGAACAAGCTCTGTGCTTCAGTGTGCCTGTAGCTGTGGTTGAGACTCATTGCAGACAGCTAGGCTGAGTGCCAGTTCTGCCCACAATAAGCCCATGGTGGCCACATCCAGGTCTCTCAACAGTATGGGGAGCAAACCCTGCCCAGTGTGCGCACAGCAGAAAGAGAAGCTTATTGAAGCAGGCTTGGCTGAAGGCAATCATGGCTCAACACTACAGGAAGGTGGACCCAGCACACTCAGGGGAACATGTCTGGAGTTCCTGGTTCTGGTAATCAAAGGGGATTGCACTACAGAGCACCAGAAACCTTTTATACAAGGCCACTACTTTCAAGACCAGGAAATGTAACTGACGTAGCTAATACATAGAAACAAACACAAAGAATCAGACAAAATGAGGAGACAGAGCAAAATGCCCCAACTGACAAAAACCACAGAAAAGAGCTAAATAAAATGGAGATAAGTAATATGCCTCACAAAGAATTTAGAATAATGGTCATAAAAATACTCACTGGACTTGAAAAAACCGTGGATGAACTTAGGGAGAACTTCAACAGAGAGAAAGAAAATATTTTAAAAAGCAACAGTGCTGAAGAACTCAAAAACTGAAATGAAAAATACACTAGAGGGAATCAACAGCAGATTAGAAGATGCAGAAGAGTGGATCAATGAACTGAAAATCAGGGTAATAGAAAGTAATCAAGCTGAACAGCAAAAAGAAACAAATAAAAAATTAAAATAGGTTAAGGAACCTCTGTCACATCATAAAATGCAGTAACATTCACATTGTAAGGATCCCAGAAGGAGGAGAGAGAAGGGAACAGAAAACGTACCTAAAGGAATAATAGCTGAAAACTTCCCTAATCTGGGGAAGGGAATAGACATTCAGGTCCAGGAAGCACAAAAAGCTACTAATAAGATGATCCACACCAAGACACAAAACAATTAAAATGGCAAAGAATAATGATAGAGAATCTTAAAAATAGCAAGTGATGGGTGCCTAGGTGGCTCAGTAATTAAGTGTCTGCTTTCAGCTCAGGTCGTGATCCTAGGGTCCTGGGATCCCAGGGTCCTGGGTCTTGAGCCCCACATCCGGCTCCCTGCTCAGCGGCAAGCCTGCTTCTTCCTCTCCCACTCCCCCTGCGTGTGTTCCCTCTTTCACTGTCTCTCTCTCTCTCAAATAAATAAAAAAAAACTTTTTTTAAAAACAGCAAGTGAAAAGAAAACACTTACATATAAGAGAAACCCCATAAGCCTATCAACTGATTCTTCAGCAAAAACTTTGCAAACCAGAAGAAAGTTGCATGATATACTCAGAGTGCTAAAAAACAAACAAACAAACAAACAAACAAAAATACAACCAAGAATATCTACCCAGCAGGATCATCATTTAGAACTGAAGGAGAGAATTTCCAGACAACCAAAAGTTGGAGGAGTTCATCACCACTAAACCAGCCTTACAAGAAATGTTAAAGAGAATTCTTTAAGTAGTAGGAAAAAAGTAGAAAAAAGAAGTAGAAAAAAGTAGTAGAAAAATTTTCTTACTATAAGTAAGAAAATTATGAAGGGAAAAAAATTCACAGATAAAAACAAATTTTAAAGATAGTAGAATAATTACTTATAAAGCCAGTATAGAGGCTAAAACACAAAAGTAGTAAGTCGATTATATCTACAAAAAGTAGCCAAAGAATACACAAAATAAAAAAGAGTATAAAACATGGCATCATATAGATAAAACATGGAGGAGGAAAATTTAGTGTTTTTATAATATGTTTGAGTTTAAGTGATCATCAACTTACTATAGATGACTATCGACACAAAATGTTATATATAAACCCAATGGTAACCCAAAATGAAAAACCTATAATAGGCTCGCACATACACACACACGCACACAAACACATATACAAATAAATAAATAAATAAATAGGAATTCAAGCATACCCTAAAGAAAAACATCAAACCACAAGGGAAGATAATGAAAGGAAGAGGAAGTAGGGGGAGGAGAAGAAGGAGAAGAAGAAGATGATGAAGAGGAGGAGGAGGAGGAAGAAGATTGGCAACAACAACAACACAGAAATTGAAAAGAACTGCAAAAACAACCAGAAAACAATTAACAGAAGGACAATGAGTACGTACCTATTAATAATTAGTTTAAGTGTAAATGGACAAAATGTTAAAAAAAAATAAAGTGACTGAATGGGTTAAAAAAATAGACTCATATATATGATGCCTATAAGAGACTCACTTCAGACTGAGAGAAACATATAGACAGAAAGTGAAGGGATAGAAAAGATATTCCATGCATATGGAAGTGGGGAAAAAAGCCATGGCAACAGTACTTATATTAGACTAAATAGACCTTAAGACAAAAACTGTAGTGAGAGACAAAGAAAGGCATTACATAATGATAAAGGGATCAATCCAAAAAACAGATATAACAATTGTAAATATCTGTTAATATCTATACACCCTATACAGGAGTACCAATATGCATAAACCAAATATTAACAGACATAAAGAGAGAACTTTATAGTAACACAGTAATAGCAGAGGACTTTAAAACGCCACTTATATCAATGGATAGATTATCCAGGCAGAAAATCAACAAGGAAACAATAGATTTGAGTAACACTTAGAACAGCTAAACCTAACAGATATATCCAGAACATTTCATTCAGGAACAGTAGAATATACATTCTTTTCAAGTGTACATGAAACATTCTCCAGGACAGAGTACACATTAGGCCACAAATGAGCCTCAATGAGTTTAAGAATACTGATACCATATCAAGCCCCTTTCATGTGCACAATCATATGAAACTAGAAATCAGCTACAAAAAAAAAAAAAAAAAAAAAATGGAAAAGCACCAACACATGGAAGCTAAGCAACATGCTACTAAACAATGAATGGGCCAATAAAAAATGTGAAGAATAAATTTTAAAAAATACATGGAGACAAATGAAAATGAAAACACATTCATCCAAAATCTTTGGGATATGGCAAAAGCAGTTCTTTTTTTTTTTTTTTTTAAAGATTTTATTTATTTGACAGAGAGAGAGAAATCACAAGTAGGCAGAGAGGCAGGCAGAGAGAGAGAGGGGGGAGGAAGCGGGCTCCCTGCAGAGCAGAGAGCCTGATGCAGGGCTCGATCCCAGGACCCCGGGATCATAACCTGAGCCGAAGGCAGAGGCTTTAACCCACTGAGCCACCCAGGCGCCCCGGCAAAAGCAGTTCTAAGAGGAAAATTTATAGCACTACAGATGCACCTCAAGAAACAAGAAAAATCTCATATAAACAAGCTAAGCATACACATAAAATGCTAAAAAAAGAACAAAGCCCAAAGCTAGTAGAAGAAAATAAGTAATAAATATTAGAGTGAAAATAAATGAAAAGAAACTAAAAAAAAAAAATAGATCAATGAAACCACAAGATAATTTTCTATCACAAAATTGATAAATCTTTAGACAGACTCATCAAAAAAAAATGAGAGCGATCATACTCAAATGAATAAAATGAAACATAAAGGAGGAGAAGTAAGAACTGACACCACAGAAATATAAAAAATTAGAAGAATACACTATAAAGAATTATGTGCCAATAAATTGGACAACTTAGGAAAAAATGATTAAATTTCTAGAATCATATAATCTTCCAAAACTGAATCAGGAAGAAATGGAGAATTTGAACTAACCAATTACTATTAAGAAAATTAAATTAGTAATCAAAAAACTCTCACAAAAAGCCCAGGACCATAAAGCATCACAGGAGATTCTACCAAAAATTTAAAGACGAGTTAATACCCATTCTTCTCAAAGTATTCCCACCAAAAAAATGAATAAATAAAAGAGGAAGGAAAACTGCCAAATTCCTCATATGAGGTCAGCATTACCCTGATATCAATACCAGACAAAATGCAACAAAATAAAAAGAAAACTAGAGGTCAATATCCCTGATGAACATAGATTTAAAAATTCTCAAGAAAAGTACTAAACTGAATTCAACAATATATTAAAAGGGTCATTCAACCACAATCAAGTGGAGTTAATTCCAAGGATACAAAAGTGGTTCAATATTCACAAATCAATCTGTTTAAAACTCAAATTAGCAATAAGAAGGATACAAACCATATGATTATCATAATAGATGCAGAAAAAGCATTTGACAAAATACAACATTTGTTCCTGATAAAAACTCTCAACAAAGTACATTTAGAGGGAACACACCTAACATAATAAAGTCCATATATGAAAAACCCATAGCTAACATCATAGTTAAAAGTGAAAAACTGAAAGTATTTCTTTGAAGATCAGGAATAAAACAAGAATATCCACACTCTCACTACTTTATTCAACATTATACTGGAAGTCTTACATGCAGCAATCACACAAGAAAAAGGAAAAGGGCATCCAAATTTTTAAGGGAGAAATAAAATTGCTACTATTTGCAGATGGAATAATAGTACCCATAGAAAACTCTAAAGACTCCATCAAAAAACTATTAGAACTAATACGAATTCAGTAAAGTAATGACCTAATATTATATACAGAAATTAGTTGCATTTCTATACATTAATTCATTCTATACACTAGTTCATTCTATACACTAGTTCATTAACTATCAGAAAGAGAAATTAAGAAAACAATCCCACTTACAATTATTATCCAAAAGAAGAAAATACCTAGGGATAAATTTCACCAAGAAGGTAAAAAACCTGTACTCTGAAAACTATAAGCATTGATGAAAAAAATTGAAGATGACAACACAAATAGAAAGATATGCCATGCTCATGGATTGGAAGAATTAATATTTTTTAAACGTCCATACCATTCAAAGCAATCTAGAGATTGCAATCTCGCCACACATTTTTTCCCTTCCCAGAGGCAACCAATTTCAAATATTTTACATGATTCATTGGTATTTGTATATATATCGTTCCATAGTATGATTATATTGGTACTTCTTGATATTTTAGGGTGAGAGACAGTTTAGATATTTTGTATGGACAGTCTATCTTAGAAAATATAAATGTAGCTCTCATTCAGCACTATCCTAAGAGGCCTTACCCCTGACACACATGCAGGTTCCTTGTCCATAATGATGGATTGGGTCAATATTCAGTGTTTATACTGCCATGTGGAAGTAAACATTGTACACATTATACACAGCAGAGAAATATCAGATATTATAACTATTTTTCCTTTTATACAAACATCTGTGCTTTTTCAGCTTACTGTGGCAAGTTTTTTTTTTTTTTATTGTGTTGTTCATGCTGTCATTCTTAGTTTTCTAGTAATAATCACTAAGCACCTTCACTCCTATCCCCACAGGGATAAAAGTCTTTTTAATACATTCAAATATGTAATATGTAAGTTTATGCTGTTAAAAGAAATCCCTCCTCATAAAAGTCATCCTGGTTCTAATTTGTTCTGAGTGCTCTCTAAACCTGCCCCACAGCAATCATCTTATGATTGGTAATTCTCTCCACCTTTCTTCTCTGTTGGATCCCCTGTTTCCTGGGTCTGTCCTCTTCCTTGTTTTACTCCCTAATTTGAGTGAAGAACATTTTCCAACAGCTTTCTGAAAATGAGTGCATGGCAGATAAATCTTCCATGGACTCTCACACATCTGGTCATAGACTTATAGGCTGTAACTTGTCTCATCAGAAGCATAAAGGCTTGGTCCATTGTTTACTAGACTCCAATATTGCTATTCTATCTCATATTAATGTTCCCTCTGAATGTTTGAAGATGTTCCCTATTCCCCAACTACTGCTTTTTCTTGATGTGCCTTAATGTGGGTCTTTTTCCAACCATAGTACTGGGAATATGATGTGTCTATTCAATACGGAAACATATGTTTTTCTATTCTGGTAACTTTTCATCACATTTTTGGGGGTGATTTTTTACCCAAAAAATTACTGTTTTCTACTTCTGGCATACCTATTTTTAAAATGTTGGACGTTCTCTACTGTTTTCCAAACTTCCTTTTATTTTTCTTCTCCTAACTTCCATCTTTGACATTTTGTTTTTCATTCTGGAATAGTTTCTCAAGTTTATCCCTTAACCTTTTATTGGATTTTTTTTCACTTCTACTAAAATATTTTAATTTCCAACACTTAAAAGAATTCCCTGTTCTTGTTTCCGAGATGCAAAACCTTTCCTTATATCTTTGAGGGTGTTTATTATGGTTTTTTTTTTTAAGTTTTCTTTTTGTACATAATATTATCTTTTTCTTGATGTTATTTTTTCTATTTGTTTCATCTGTTTGATATAAAATATTTAATTCAAACATCTAATAATGTTGTGGTTGCCCTAATATTTAAGAGCGGGTCTCAATTCTAATCTCTTCTAGTCTACTCAATTCTAGTCTAGTTGATTGGTTCTAGTTGAGGAACTCCTGCTGTCATTTTCTTTTCTTTTTTTTTTTTTTTTAAGATTTTATTTACTTATTTGACAGACAGAGATCACAAGTAGGCACAGAGGCAAGCAGAGAGAGCAGGGGTGGCGGGAGCAGGCTCCCTGCTGAGCAGAGAGCCCCATGCCTGGCTCCATCCAGGACTCTGAGATCATGACCTAAGCTGAAGGCAGAGGCTCTTAACCCACTGAGTCACCCAGGCACCCCTGCTGTCATTTTCACTAGGTCTTTTAGGTGAGGCAGACTCCCTGGAGAACATTCTTCCCTTCTCCTGTCTGGATGGTGTTTGGCTGCTAGAGTTCTGCCAGGGATTTGAGTGGGAGGAGAGTGACATGTAAGGTGAAGTGTTTCAACATGTAGTGTATTTATCCCGATTTGGGTTTGGTATTCTGAGTCCTGGTCTCCTCCAGGCCAGAGGAATTCTGTTTTAGCCTCCCTAGGGAATAAACCTCTTTTCTTCTACTGGGGGAAGTATGGAGCAGTAACCTTACTTGGAAGTACAGGGAAAACACTGTAGAAGCCTAAATTCATAAGAGACTTGAAAATACTAATGTGTTTTTAGCAGTAGCTTTGTTGCTAGTGTCAGAATTACCTGGTAGGACCACTTCTGAATTTTGCAGGAGAATACTGTAATGAAATTGGGATGATTTTTGCCATTCTATACTATCTGTCACATTAGGTTAAAAAAAAAAAAAAAGCAAAACAAAACCCTAAATTTTAATTACCTACTTTCTAGCTTCAAAAATGTAGCAATTGTGATCTCCTCCTTTTTCTTTTTCCTCTGGGTCCATATGTCTTTATCCATTAACCCATTATTGGATGACTGAAAGTGGTATTCCCCAGTGAGGGACCCACACAAATCAAATAAAACCCATTTGATGATGACTGAATTTAAAACAATTCCCTAAATGTAAAGACTTTTTTTTTTAAGATTTTATTTATTTATTTGACAGAGAGAGATCACAAGTAGGCAGAGAGGCAGGCAGAGAGAGAGGAGGAAGCAGGCTCCCAGCTGAGCAGAGAGCCCAATGTGGGACTCGATCCCAGGAACCCGAGATCATGACCTGAGCCGAAGGCAGTGGCTTAACCCACTGAGCCACCCAGGCGCCCCAAAAAGTAAAGATATTTTAAAGAAATAGGTAATATGTGTGTCATATGTATATACTGTCTCCTATCTATACTGGCTTAAGAAAACCATGCATTTATTTCTTATTTTTTGAAGGAACAACTCAGTTCTATTGTTAAATATAAGCATTGGTTATATGTATGTATGTATATGTATGTGTATGTGTGTATGTATGTGTATATATACACATACATACATATATATATATGTATGTATGTGTATATATATTCACTTTGCAATGAGCCATATCACGGCTTAACTCCCAATCTGAAGACTGAGCTTTACTGAGAAATGTCATTAAATTGCAGTTTGCAGATACATGTTTTATTCTGCCCAGTAGAATTTTCCTTCCAAGTTGGAATCATATAGTTTCTTTGTCTGTTCTCCAGCAGTACCACATGTAGAATTCCAAGTACAATAGGAGACTGCCTACACTTTCTGTCATCTGTAAGTCTATTAATTTATAGTACCTTTTTCTAATCTCAGGTCCCAGAACTACAGAACACGACCACTAAAGTCCCCAGTGGCTTTTGGTATATGATGATGTAATAACTGAACCTATTTTCTTGACTAAACACTGTGTAGCTTTCATTAACTTACAAAAGAAATGAAATAAAAATACTCTTTTGTTAGTTACAAAACTATTATGTCAGTCCTGTGTCCTTTTCTCCAGTTTTCTGCTCAATTGTTTTTTACTGTGCACTACATTGTCCTTTTCTGTTTGTAACTATTTCTAAGTTGTTTGGGGAAAATACTTACATCTTCATGATTTTTTTTTTTCAAGTATAGGTTAAGGCACCCCCAACTGACTCTAAGGCTAGAATTTGAGAGAGACTTAGAACAACACAGAGAACTTAAAAAGTAAAACAAAAAAAACAAGAAAAGTATAAGGAAAAAAGTGGTAAAACAGTGTAAAAGCAAGCCCTTTACTTTCTAAAACTTGTACCTAGAGGAAAGGTATAGCAAGGAGGACTAGGAAGAGCCTGTCCAGCCACATGCACTCATTCTACTCAAATCTGTTTTTGATCTTCCTATTTGTTTCTCCCCAAACTTAATAGCCATATTAAAAAAGGGGTGGGGGATCTGGGTGTAAGTGGAATTAAAAAAAAAAAAAGGTTCTTCATCTTTTGGATCCTGTCATGGTTAATTCTACGTGTCAAATCAGCTGTGCCCTGGGTCCCAGATATTTGGCCAAATATTATTCTGAATATTTCTATGAGGATGGTTTTGGATGAGATTCACATTCCCATTGGTACACTTTAGGAAAAGCAGACTGCCCCCTTGAAAATGTGGGTGTGCCTCACCCAAGCACTCGAAAGCCTGAATAGAACAAAAGACTGACCTTCCTTGCCTGTGCAAGAGGAAATTCTCCAGCCTGGCAGCCCTTGGACTTGAATCAGAACATGGGCTCTTTCCCTGGTGGCCCACACTGCAGAGCCAATCCCTTAATATATACATAATATTAGCATAGAATATTATCATAACAGAATATATATTATATAAATTATATTCCATTCCCCTGGATAATCCTGACTAATATAAGGCTTAACAGGTTATTTTTTAAGTGTGATGAAAAACTAAAATTGAGTCAATGTAAACAGTGTGTGGCAGTCTTCTTCCTAGACACAGCAGTTATGAGTAATACAACAAAAAGTTCAGAATATTCCTCAGAGTCTGTCGTACTGGGTCTATCCAAAAGAAACTGCAAACCCATTGGTTAAAATTAAAATGGCAAGACGAAGGGTGAGGAAAGAAGGAAGGAGGAGGGAATGATGTGACGCCTCTTCATACATGATTATTTTCTAAACTCCCAACTACCTAACTGTATTTCGCCATGTGAACTCGGGTGTTCTCTGTATTTGCCAACTACCCGCTAGAGCTCCCCAACAACCTATGGGAAACAAGTGCAAATTCTGATGCTATCACTCTGGTCTAAAACATGGGTAGAATTACTGTTAACAAAAAATATCAGGCAATACCATTCAAAGTCATTTTAGGAGAAAAGGCCCCGGCTACTACAACCTGGGAACTCTTTTACAGCAGTGAACATAGTAAAGTGTTGAGGAAACTTTGATAATCATCTCCTTCATTTACCTAAGGAGATCTGTCCATGTTCCTATCATTAAAGAAACTACTTATACGGCATGCATCGGTCATCCGTTTTATAAAATGAGAGTACACACACACACACACACACATACACACACGCAGGTATCCCCCACTTTCCAAATGCTTGCACGCCAACCCCTTTGCTTTTTCAAAAGACCTAGGTTAATGTCTGTTTTTGCAGACCGAAAGAAATCAGAAAAGGATTTCTGCCTCTATGAAGAAAGGTGTAAAGTGAAAACAGCATTCAGTGTTGATTCTGCAGAGACCTGTTACACGGGCTGGGCCCACTCTGAGCAGGGAGAGTGGCCCTGCCAAGCTCCTGCCCCAGGAACTCCACTCAACATCTCAGCATTAAGCCGCCTTGGCTTTGAATTATGTCTGTGAGCTTCCGTGCTTTATCTCAATTTTTTGTGTGTGCATCTGTTAGCCCGAAGAGTCTTAAGGTATCAGAAAGGATAAGAAGGGTTATTTTGGGGGGCCTGGGAACTTTAAAAAATTCTTCCGTATAAATTGATGGTTACTGCTTCTTTGCTTTACATCATTTTGGCTTGGAAATGTTTTATAGGAACACTCCTCTTTCAGATAGTGGGGGAATATATATATATTATTACATATAATATAATAATCGTGGAAAAAAAAGAAAATAGAGAAGGAAGCTGAAGGATTTAGGCTTTATCCTCCTGCAAACCTCACACACAGTGACAACGAAGCACTGCAGACAGATTTGCAGTGTCTTAATACAAGCTAAAATGCACTTAATGAGACTTCCAGCTGTCTACTTTTCAATTCGCACTCACTGAATTTATTTAGAGCACCTTTTTTTTTTTTTTTAATTGCAGGCTAATTAAGACACCCTCATTCTTTTTCCTTGAGGTAGCTGCAATAGCTACTTTACACTTTTCGGGTACATTAGCAGATGAACCCATACAGTGGGCAGTCTATACAGACAGCAAGGCAAATACAAAAAGGATACACATCAAATGGTGTGTTAAACAGTGAGCTCGGAGCACCTGGGTGGCTCAGTGGGTTAAGCCTCTGCCTTTGGCTCAGGTCATGATCTCAGGGTCCTGGGATTGAGCCCCACACAGGGCTCTCTGCTCATCAGGGAGCCTGCTTCCTCTTCTCTCTGCCTACTTGTGATCTCTCTCTCTCTCTCTGTCAAATAAATAAATAAATTCTTAAAAAAACAAACAAACAGTAAGCTCAAATGCTCTCAGAAGGAACCAAGCCAAGGTGACTGGTCTTCTTATTGGTGTAGGTTTTCAGTTTTGCAGATGACAGAAAGTCTTCTTTCCAGAAGAAATATAAGTGGTGGACAGTAATAATTCAAGATCAAAAGTCATGGTTCTTATTTCCATTTCTGGTGAATTATTCTTAGTCAGCTACAGGTTTCTTGACCCTCAAAGTTTCACAATTCTCTAACATAACCCTATAATATCTCTAAGCCCCCATAATACCAAATCAAAAGGAATGCTCTCCCAAAATTTAATATTCTTCAAGGAGAAATAAGCAATAGGCATTTACGTTCAAAAAAGAAGGAAACTGGATCCCATTAATCAAATTTCACCAAGGAAATGTGTCTTTCTTTCATAGATTTATGGGAAGATAAATTTCTGCAAAGCTTCTTTGTGTCATGCCAAAAGGGTTATCGATGAGGTTATAAGGTTTACGATGTTGGATTTGCAAAAGGAATATGTCTTTATAATGAGGTGGGCCTCTTTTTTTCTGTGTTAAAGGTGGGTTTTCATTTCTCACCCTCTCTCCTTGCTGAGAGATCAGCTATTTTAAGATGGATTCTTGAGCTCATGGATTCTTGAGACATGATAGAGGTAAACTAGTTTTATTTTATTTAACAAATAGTTACCACATTTAATTATTACAGTCCAGTGGCTGATTGTAGAAAACTTCTTATTCTGATTTTATAGATGACAGAACTAAGGTTCTATGAGGTTAAATATTTTGGCCAAGATCCCAAAACTCATAAGGGAGAAAGCCAGGAATGAAACCCAGATCTATCACTGTTTACTCTTCTATGCCATCCCTTCTCTGGGAATATCAGTCATTTAAAGTAGGGTGCTTAAAGCATTCTTAATTAGAAAAACAAATCTAAAATAAGTGGCTTTCTATACTTAGTGACCAGAAATTATAAACCTTTCCGTTTATGCCTAAATCCAAAAGCTATTCTGTACAATAAAAGAATAATCCCCTCTAAAGACAAGTTTTGGCAAGGAAAAATGCAGTCCAATTTGCTTGCATGACAAAAATAGAAACACATGTAATCTCAAATTAACAGTCTTTGTTTTCTGCAGTTCTATGCAAATGCAAATATGCTAAAGAACAAATCCTTGAAAGAGAAAAAATGTACATCTTGGCAACTGGTTGTCCTCAAGTTTCTCTTAATTGATGAGCTCTCTCCCTGTTGGAACTCTTATGACTGCTCAGATTCCCTGGCAGTAGTGTTCATGAAATCTCATCTAAATGATCTCTTTGTGGAGACCATGATGCTTGATCAGACATTCTGGCTAGCATACCAGGCTGCAGATCCCAATTCAGTGCCCAGAATTGCTGCTGCTGAGCCAAGCAACCCACCTCCTGAGCTGTTTCCTGCCCAGTCTGTGGTCTCTCTGCCAATGAGTTTTCTCGATGGCTTGAACCCCTCTACCCGGAGCATGACAAGGAGCCAAGCGTACACGCAAAGGCTCAAGTGTTTAGCGATGCAGGGACACATCCTACAGATAAATAGAGGCTCTGATGAGCAGAACCAATGTCTACACATGAATGTTTAAATCAATTATGATGACAAACAGATGTTTTATGAGAGGCCGTGACTATTCAGAACTTCACACACGGTAACCATCACAGAAACGTTGATGAAAAATTGTGTATGGGGGGGTGATTAAATAATAAAATAATTCTCTCCTGCTGGTTTAACATCACATGGAATAATAGTCTCACACATATACCAAGAATATACAACATTTACATTACTGAAGCATCCCTCACTTTGAAAACCGAAATCGCTAGAGGCAGTCTCCCAAGATTAGAGCTATCGCCAGAAAAGGACAGGGAAATCTAGATCTGCAGAACAGGTGAACCAGGAAGAAGGTAATTCTTGATAAACTCATTAATCTTTCTTAAAATTAATGAGATGTTCTACACATGCCACGTCTCCAGGATTACTGACACCACACCTACTTCTACCCTAGACTGTGGTTACTGATTCCTGACTTGGCTGCTATCTTCTCACCTCCTCCAACGTGCCATTCACACCACAACCAGAGACATCTACTAAAAGCACTACTTTGTTTGCATCACGACCCTAACTTAAAACATGTATGTCCTTCCTGCTCCCACTGCTACTATCACGTAATATGGATATCTAGATTCTCCAACCCAAAAGTTATTGCTTCAGTGAGGCTTTCTGGCATTTTTTTTACCTCCCTTCTTAGCATAAGCTGTATACTCCCACTAATAAACCTGTATACTAATAGAGTTGCCATGAGGCATGTGTGGCTATTTAAAATTCAATTTAGGAACGCCTGGGTGGCTCAGTTGGTTAAGGGTCTGCCTTCGGCTCAGATCAGGATCCCAGGGTGCTGGCATGGAGTTCCGCATCAGGCTCTTTGCTCAGCAGGGAGCCTGCTACTCCCTCTGCCTGCCACTTGAGCTGCTTGTGCTCTCTCTCTGACAAATAAATAAATCAAATCTTTAAAAAATTTTAAAAAATCAATTTATTATAGGTAAAATTAAAAATTCAGTTCCTCTACTGTGCTAGCCCCATTGCCAGTCCTCAATGGCTACTGTATTGGACAGGGCCAACTGTCTCACATTTTCTATTCTGTTCCCCCCCTTCTTATATATTCCAGTTAGAAATGATCTCCAACTCTTTTGACCCATTTGAGTTCTGTTGTAACACTCACATTTCAATTCTGACACTGCCCCTCCAAAGAAAACGTGGTAAAAGGATTATTTTCTTTCTAGTTTGGCGGGGGGGAGGGTAATGAGAGAAGAGAGGCTCTATAGCTCTGTTCTCAGAGAGCCTGTGCATTACAGGCACTCAAAGTGTATTTTTTTTTTTTAAGATTTTATTTATTTGACACAGAGAGAGATCACAAGCAGGCAGAGCAGCAGGCAGAGAGAGAGAGGAGGAAGCAGGCTCCCTGCTGAGAAGACAGCCCGATGCAGGGCTCCATCCCAAGACCCTGAGATCATGACCTGAGCTGAAGGCAGAGGCTTAACCCACTGAGCCACCCAGGTGCCCCTCAAAGTGTATTTTTAAATAGCAAAATATAATTCCCATTTTAAATGTTGCCCCTTTTCGTTAATCATAAGAAAACAGCATCTTGTCTACTTTTTCCATTTATAAGGAGAAAACTTAGAACGAGAGAGGAGGTGTGCAGAGTTAACAGTCAAACTATGTAAGGAGTAGTACAGCACTGACTCATCAGAGTGGAACTGGCTTTAGCACTAGAATGGGGTCCTAAAGCTCCCCTACTCCTTATTTTCTGAATGTTGGGAAGATCCAAGGGGTTCCACAAAGAACTGGGACAGCCAGGAAAATATGGGGCTTAAAGGCTGTGGCTGCTTTTTCTAACAGGATGGCAGAGTTTCAGTATTTTCACACCTGTGTTTACTGAATAGTTCTGGTGATATAATTATCCCAGAGTCACACAGTTACTAGAATTTGCAATAAATTAATTTTAATACAGCTTTTCAAAACGTATTTTCTGTGTCATATAAGATACCTTCTGAGACATTGAGGCAAAAGTCTTTCAACTGCTAAATAGGCATGTGATCTTTGTACCATTGGTATAACGTCACATGCATTTGTGTGCAGATTACAACAGTCTAGAAAACTGCTCCCTCAGATGTTGCATTTGGGGTAATTGATGCTTTAGGCCTAAAAATCTTAATAAGCTGACACATTTATTTTCAGAAGTGCCTGGAAGGGGTGCAATTCTAAAAAAATATGTTCCAACCTGGCTGATTGGCTAATAAAATAAAAGTAGTTTGTAACAAATAAACAAGTAAAGGATATGGCACGCCTTGCACAGCTTTTAACACAAATGGGTAAAATCACTTCACTTCTTTCAATAAAACATCTTGCACTGAAAATAAAATGCTTGATGTTTATACAAAAATGGCATGCTTTTGTATAAAAATTTTTGATTGCTCTTGTTGCCAACAGTTAAAAAGTTACTTTTTTAAAGTGGCCAACCATAGTTGTACAGGACCAATAGATGATACCATTTTTTTGCCCTAATCTGCCAGTTTTAAGTAATGTTCAGTTTTATAAAGAAATGCACTAGTTCTTTATCAATTTTTCTTTATAAATCATTTGAAGTAACTCCACAAAGAAAACAATAAACATAACTGACTTGTTCAATTATCTATATTCCAGTGGTCATTTTATATGAATATTCTTTAAATGTTGCTAGGTTAGGAACCAGAGAGGTATCTGGGTTTTTCTCTACATTTCCCCATTCACACAGTTCTTACTCTGTCTCCACGTACTTATGTTTTATAGTCAATTTTAACAAATCAAGCTGATCTCCCATCTCACAAAAGAAATGATTTGGAACAGCACAAGAAAACGGGAGACTCCTCTAGATGAGCCAGTGACAATGGGGAGCGGGGACAGTTAGCAAACTGATCGTGAGGAGGAAGGCTGAACAGAGGCAGACCGCAATAAGCAGAGAAGGCAAATCCTTAAAAAACAGACATTCGAGGTCAATGGGAGTAGGAACGAAGAGTCTCAAACATTTTGATAGCTCCTGTGGGCACCTCTGACTTACAGTACAACATAATGATGGACACAAAATCTTAACAACTGACTACTATCCCTCACCACATCTCCTAACTGGAGAGACTGCACACAGTTTAGATCCTTTCCACCACATCACAGCTATTATGGAACTCTGTTTATTCAAGATGTTAACATTGTCCTCCTCAAATATGTTACTGAAGACATTGGCATTACAACCAGGGCATGAATATTAAATGGAGCTATGGAATGACATATGCTTAACATTTCTTGAAGTACATGAAGGAGGAGGAGAGTGCTCAGGAAGCAAGATAAAGACAAAATTAAAGAAGAAGCCTCTTGTATTCCTGTCTGTGCAGGCAGGGAAGGACCTATTTTAATATTTTCTATTTTCCTTCCATATATTCATACTGTTAGTGCTTCAGGCTTTAGCAGAGGCATATGTCTTTCCTTGGGCTGCTCTAATGAAAATACCACCAGACTGTGGGGGCTTAAACAACAAACACGTATGTTTTCCAGTTCTGGAGGCTGATGTCGGAGATTAAGTCACCAGCAAACTCCGTCTCTTGTGAGAATCCTCTTCCTATTTTCTGATAATGATCCTCCCAGTGCGTCCTCACATGGGATCCTCATGTGGTGGAAGGGGCAACAGAACTCTGAGATCTCTTTTATAAGGACTCTAATCCCATTTATGAGGACTCCACCCTCATGACCTCATCACGTCCCAAAGGCCTCACCTCCAGATACCATCACTTTGGGAATTAGCTTTCAACATACGAACCTGAGAGGGGCACAAACATTCTATCTATAGCAGCTGTACCTTCTATGAATAGCACCATGGCCACTGAAGCAGTTTATGCAAAACTCACTAGGGGATAAGGGATTGACCTTATATGTGGGGATAGCGGGTGGGTTTTGTTGTGAGGATGTTCTCTGCCTTAGTATATCTACTATCCAACTAGTCAGGGTTTTGTGTTATGGTTTAGCATAAATGATTGGTGTAATTTATTATTGGATTTGTCCAAATATGAAGATAAATATTTTTAAGTAATTTCAATTGTTTTTCTTGTCATAAAGCCAGTTTTTTTTTCTATTTTTGTACTATTTCTTAGAAAGCTTGCACAGATTATTTCTAGGTAGACATGAATCATATTCATAGCATTTAGACTACAGTGTAGTTAACAAGATCCTTAATTTTAAATTTTATCATGTAATTGACTGAAAAAAAAGTTGTAGTGATAACTCAACCGAAAAAAAGAGAAAAGGAAAAGCAAAGTTAAAATGGTAAAGTAAGTGGAAAAAAATTACAAAATTGAGTGGATTAGATTGATAAATCAAGATAAACCAGATTGTACCATTGGAATATTAGAAGGATATCAGAAGAATAAATGGAATATGTGAAGTATTCTGAGCAATTTAGAAGAAAGAAGCTATATAAATCCAAGGTGTCATAAAAAAAGACTCCCATGACCGCTTATGTCTCAGAATATTTTCTTATTGGGGTGGGGGAGGGGATGAGAGAACTAAATGTGTTTAAGGAAATTTGTAAGTTCACAAGATGAGTTAGTTCCCTAATAAATGCTAACAGAAAATAAAAGTACTACTTCAGAGGCTCTCTCTTCTAGAATGAACAGATTGAAAATTTAGTAAACTATATGGCTGTAACTGGTTGACTTCCATACACCAGGTTTGCTGTTCCTTCAAAGCAAAACACTCCTCATACAGAGATCTGCTACTCAGAAAGCACTTTATAAATGGACATGCCTAATTGTAATCACTCCCGCATACTGAGAGTCCTTTACACTGGACACTTTAACACATCATCTCTAGTTAATTAAACAGTCCTGTAAAATGGGAATGATGACTAGTCCCATTACATAAATTGAAACACTGAGACTCAGAGGAGTCAAATTACTCCTGTAAGTTCACACTGCCAGTAAAGCGGTGGATTCAGGATTTGAACCCACCTATCACGTATGGCTTTCAACAACTGACTCTATATAGATTAGCACATAGCACAGGCAGAGATTAGGAAATGCAATTGTTTTATTTATTATGGATCTGTCTCATTACTCATGTAATGTTTTCAACTCTTTAGTATGCGACCCTGTTCTGTGTGTTGAGCACACAGCAGGGATCAAGACAATGTTCCTAACACCATAAATCTGACAATTAGACATTATTTAACACACACACATACACACACATCCAAAAAACGTGTCAGATTACTGGCCATGGTCAATTAATGGAAAAAAAAATGGCCTCCCATTTCTTATTGAGTTTTAAATTTTTGCTTTGTATTAGTGAACTACAAGATAGTTCACTACAAGATTGTTCACTAACAATCCCACATGCCAAACACTACAAGATGGTGAGTATTTGGCATGTGGGATTGTTACCATCCCAGAGGTCCTCACCGATGACTTGAAAATACAAGAAGACTGTAAGACAGACTGACTCTGCATCATGCTGTTACCTGGGTCAACTACTGTGAGCATGTGGGTCCCTCCTTCAGCCCTCATTTTCCTCCAGGAATTTTTTTTCTCTCCAGACTTATGATACTCTGCATTCTCCCTTACCTCTTCACAGCTCCTAATTTCATAAGAAAACTATCTAATTCAGTCTATTTTATATTCAAACATAAATGACAGGCCATATCCTTGGGTTATGCCTCTCAGGATATTTATTTTATCAAAAGGAATTGATCTATAATGGGCCAAATTTAGGGGCAATTTACTGAGGCCTGAAAATTTCCTGCCTCCTTTATTCTACCCAGATGCAACTTACATGTACAATGCTATGCTTCCACAGTCAAAAGTCATCAAAGGCAGAACCATACAACTTGCTATTATTATTATTATTATTTTTAAGTCTGGGACCAGCAGATCAGTGAAGCATCACATCAAGGCTACTCTTCACACTCTGTGCCTTGTCCTAAAGCACAAAGCAACAGGTGTGATCACGTCAGTAGATTATACTTATGTAACGGGGAACCTACAGCTGAACAAATTGAAAACTAAAGGCTTTAAGAGAGGACGGGGACATCTTTCAAGCAGTGTTTTCGCACAGCAAAATGTCCCATGAGTCACCATTCTGTGTGGAGTACTGTCGAAGAGTGACTTCAGCCCAGCACTTCTTGAGAACTGTTCTGCATAACTTAGACTCATCCCTGAACACTTGGTGGAATAACTGAATTCCAATAACCTCCACAGATAAATACATCACCTTTATTCAAGGGACACCAGATACTCAATATAATACTGCCCTTTGGAGTTCATGATTTGAGATGTCCTTGAAAGTAAGATTACCTGATGAAGATGCCACTTGACTGCAAAAGTAAATAAACCTCCTTTGACATGACTCAAGACAGAGTCACTGTGTTTAATCTTGTTCTGGATAGCCCACCGCTTTCACATCCCCAAAATTGTATACCATAGCAAAAAAACGAACAAACAAACAACTAAAAAAACTAAAAAAACCCCCAAACCTCACAACTTTAATATTTGCTAGTAAAATAGTGATTTATTTTCTGGTTCCTTAGAACTAATTGAATGGATTCTGTTTCAAGTCAAAAAACAATGACACAGTAAAAGCTGAGCAGTCTTAAAGGCAACTCAGATCTAGATTATTGATGTGTAAACAGAATCTGCTTCAGCTTTGCTGCTTTTCGTTCACCAAATGAAATACCTTCCATGTGTACCCTGGTTCTATATTTGATTATAATTCTACACCGTTTGGGCACCTTTCAGTGAAAACACACAAAGAGCGCCCTTACACCACAACTCCAGAAGTCCACTTAGGGAAATTTACAGCAGAGCTGTGCTACCTCAAAATTTGATCCCAACATTCCCCAAACTCTTGTAATTAAATTTCCAATTAAAATTTCCTGAACTTCATAAGAAATTCATGCCAAAATGTAATGCAGTCACATGTCCATTCCTCTGAACCCCATAGTGGAAAATGTCACAGATCTTATGCCTTTAAAACTTTTTGTCACATTATTGTTTTCTTCTAGGAACTAAAATGATGCATGAGCTGATATTGTAGCCAGAAATACTTGTAGCAGAGGAATATTTTTGAATAATTTACTATCTATTGTTCTATATCTTGGGAGTCAGAAAACAGATGAGCCATTCCTTGACAAATGAAGTATAGAGAACAAACTGCAAACTTTTATACATATCCACCTTTTCATGTTAAAATATTGTATCAACAATCAACAATTTTTCAGGAAAAGGAAACAAGAAATGTACATCATAAAAGAGGAAAAATTTAGATTTAGCTTAGAAGAGAAATAAATGGTCAGCTATTTCCTAGAATTGCCAATTTCTTAAAATCATTACTGATACAAAAAGTTAAATAGTTGTCTCCTCAGAATAATAGCCTCCTTGATTCATACTGACATATACTTAGGGAAAGTCCAATCTTTATATTAAAATCATGGACTGTTATAATGCAATGTAGTTTTCGCTACAGACTTCTAAGTCTAAACTATGGTCACAAAACGAGTATGTGCTTAAGAGTGAGTGAGCGAGTGTGTGTGTGTGTGTGTGCGAGAGAGAGAGAGAGAGAGAGAGACTCACTACAGGTGCACATTAAAGGACAGACCTACCCCCCTCCCCAAAATTTTATGTTAAATTTAACTTGTATAATAATTTAATTCCAATAACAACTTTAGATCTGAGAAAAGGTATATAGCTTTCAAATGATACTAAATGGAATTTATGACTTACCCAAAGTGCTAGAAGCCACTTTACATCTCAGGTTTTGTTTCAGTGCATTGAAATTTACAGTTAGAGTGTGCCATTACATCTTCTAAGAGAGCCACTGCCCCTTGCAGGCCCAGATCCAACGCTGACTATGACATTGAATCTTCTGTGTTTAACAGTAGCTGCTGCTGCTGGTTTTCAATTCCTAGTTACTGAACCATCATGAGTGAAGGCAAAGATGATGGTGAAGTGGAAAACTGGGATGAAACTCGACTCTCTTGGGAGATCATCATGAAGAGAGCCCAATCATTCACCCATGATATTTTTTTTCTATTCAGGTGAATATTGCAGACCTCTTCACTGTAACCCTACATGGGCAGACCCTGAGATTTTAGGAGACAGTAATATGATTTCTCAATGTATCTCCTAAGAAAGGTCTGAAATTGCTCTGAACTAGGAGTAGTAACACCTGAATTTAAATTCCAGCTCCATCTCTCCCTACTGAAGGGACATAAAGAAAAGTGCTCAACATCCTGGGCTTGTTTTCCTCATTACCCACTCCCGGCCCCGACACAATATCTATGTGAAGTGATGGATGTGTTAACTAACCTTATTTCAGTAATCTTTTCACAATATATAAGTGTACCAACTTACTCACTGCCTTAAACTCTCACAATGTTAAGTGTCAATTATATCTCAATAAGCCAGAACAAAAATGAGGCATGAAGCCTTTGTAAACGACATTTTAAGACCATCTAATGCACTGGAATCAAGAAGTTGGATCCTCTTAGTTTTCCCAGTATTTTTGGACTATTGTAAAATAACTTCATGATGAAATCTTCCACATAAAGAGCATTTAAAAAAAAACAAGATAAAATAGGTGCACTATTCATTCATTTCTCAAACTGCAACAGAATAAGTGCCAAGTAATACAAGGCAATATGGGGAGAATGATTGATGATTAAGTTTCTCTTTTGAGGAATTCATTGTCTAACTGAGGAGAAAAACTTGTGAACAGATTTCTGCCCAGCTGGTATGGGCACACAACAAAAATGGTGCAATCAAGCTTCACAGAGAAGGGAACAGGGTATGGAAGGGACAAAGGCTTTCTTCTGGGAAAGAGGAAGGAAAGGAATTCCTAGGAGTGGAAATAGCAGTCAAGGGTCAGGAAGGTTCCATCTCATCTCCCCTATATTCAGGAGATGGTCAAAACTTTGATGTGGCTGGAAAGGGACTTTAATGGAAAGTAATAATAATGGGATATGGGTTTTATACAGGTAATGAACACATGATTGAGAATCTCTTTGCTCCCAGGCTAAGGAATTTGATCCACACGCTCAAAGTGTATCAAAAGCATAGAGACTAATTTTCAAATGGCTCCAGGTTGGTGCTCAGAGAAGTGGGGGTGGAGAAGAGTGATGGTAAATTCAGAATCTGCTTGCTTGAGTGTCTCAACAGTAGGTACCCACTCTCTCGGCTGGTTTAGGAACTGGATTATATTAATTCAATTAACTTTTGCCCATTGATGATCCCTTAATAGCAGAGTATGAGTACTGTACAGTGGCTTTATAGTTAAAAGTCAAACATCACTTAATGGTACTATAAAATTTTTTCTTTCTTTTTTTTTAAGATTTTATTTATTTATTTGATATAGAGCACAAGCAGGGGGAGTGGCAGGCAGATGGGAGGTAGAAGCAGGCTCCCTGCTGAGCAGGAGTACAGGAGTACAGGACCATGACCTGAGCCAAAGGGAGATGCTTAACCCACTGAGCCATCCAGGCACCCCAAAACTTTTCTACTTTCTGTTTCTATTTCTTTTGTACTTTATAATTATTGATCAGAAAGAAGACACTACCTACAAAGCCCGATTTATAACATGGCAGTATTTGTGACTAGGGAAAAAAATTTCCTTGCTTTTAAACAAGTGCATGTTCTCACTGAAAAAGAAACAATTTTAAATTAGAAGAATGGCCTTATGTTATCGGACATTATAGCTATAAATTCTATTTAAACCAACTACTCCTCTCTAAGTACAAAGATCAATCTTTGTCGTCCTTAGGTTTCTTGGTGAATGCTAATTAACATTCCTCAGTATAACCTTAACTGTAACTTGCTGGTCCTCCCTGAAGGTCAACATACTATTTTAAGAAAAATGTTTCCAAAAAATAATAATAAAAGAAAAGAAAAAGAAAAATATGTACACATCTCTGGTTGAGTTAATGTAAACATATCCTATTTTTAGAAAGTGAGTGTAATAGGTTAAGTTAAGAACTCTGGTGTGGCCTGGAGATTAAAAGGTTGTTTGCTTCCCAGGTATGGCATTGCATTTAAACAATACTATCGGAGAATGACAACACATAAACAGATGGTAGAAAAAATGGATTTAAGAGAAGGTGGAACAAAGATGGGGGATTTCTTTTAAGATGCATTTATTTGAAAATCAATGTTTAAATAATGAAAGTTCTTATTTGTTTACATAGGGTATCAGCAGTTCCACAGTATTGAGGAGTTTCAACTGACTATTCTTTATGGATGTGCCACAAAAGACATTAAGCCAAAGGTCTGGGCAATGTGAGAATCCTGAGAATTACCATCATTTATATACTATGAGATTTCTTTTTCCTGATCCCTGGCCTTCACCTGATACCTTCATCATTGGCCCTCCTCTCTTAGAACCTGAGAAAAATATGTATTTCACTAGAGTAGTTTAAGAAGATGCATTCCTGAGGCACCTGTGTGGCTCAGTGGGTTAAAGCCTCTGCCTTGGGCTCAGGTCATAGTCCCAGGGTCCTGGGATGGAGACCGACATTGGACTCTCTGCTAAGCGGGGAGCCTACTTCCCTCTTTCTCTCTGCTTGCCTCTCTGCCTACTTGTGATCTCTGTCTGTCAAATAAATGAGTAAAATCTTAAAAAAAAAAAAAAGAAATAAAAAAAAAGAAGATGCATTTCTGAAGGGAAAAATGACCTAAAGTGATACCTGTTTTCCTTTGGTCTCATTGAGACTGTATCGGCCATTCATTACTGACAAAACAACACTTTGGGTCTAGTTGTCTTTTATACTAAACTCTGAACCTCTGGAAGGAAATCTGTGAACGTAAGCCACAAATAACATCTCCAAGTCAATTACAGGAGGTAATGGGGGAAACAAAGTTTGCAGAGAAGAGTCTGAAGATTTTTAACAATTGTGTTAATTTGCAAGAATAATTATATGATCTTGCACAAGTCATTGGATTAATATATTTTAATAAATCAAGTGAACACAAAAACAGAAAGGCTGCCAAAGCAAGAGGTGGTATCTATCAAAACATTAGAGGTTCCGGTTTTTCACTAGTGACTATCTTCTAGGCCCATTTCATTGCACAGATTTTGATAAATTGTAGTGGATTAGCAACTGTACTTTTTCCATAAATAATGGTGAACTGGTTTAGGAGGAGAAAACTCAAGAAATGCTAAGCATATCTCTATCTACACATCACTTGCTCATGTAGGCCAGAGAGGAAAGAGCTAGAGCACATTATAAATGTGATCACACATCACCCATATGTCTCTTCTGGGAAGCTGGGCAGGTTGTTAACATTCCTAATGTTCACATGGGGTTTGTAGAGCTGGATCTGGCTTTTACAGGATAGATGGGCACATGAAAATCCGTGACCTAATTGCCATAGCAAAAGAAATATTACAAATGTGGGTATGTCTTTGAGGCACAAGAAACAGAATCATTTAACAAATATTGTCTCTTTGTTTTTATGAACCTACCTTGCAACTGGGGAGAGGGATTTTGGAGTGGATAGAGTTGGAGTACCAGTACTAAATTCAATTTGGCAAAATATGTTAGAACAGGAACAATCTAAAACTTCTTTCCATTACTTTACCCTTGTCATTTGTGAGGAACAGCCACGCTATAACTCTCCTGCAAATAACAAACAAAAAGCTATGCAATTAGGCCTAAAAAAACCATGTTAGCAAATCCTTAAAGTTAAGATTTTAGCAAGATCTCCATTTTTTTAAAATTTATGCAATTCTCTTACATCAATTGACAATGACCACCACAACCTCCCCACTCACCACCTCACAACCCATAAACACACTGAATAGATATCCTACAAATTAAAGATCTCTGCAGAAGGAACACGCTGGTAAGTTTATTTTAGCTCTTGACCACTTGCTGTTCTTGGTATAAAAATCACAGCAACCATGGGGGGAAAAGTGACACATTAACTAAAGAAATACAATGTTGTATGGTTATACTGTCCACTAAATCCTCTGAGACGCACAGCATGTTTAAGGTCAAGAATGCCCAGTACTTTGGCATCCAAACGATCCTTTATCAGAGGATATAGAAAAAGATACCTTTTATTATATTTTGATGATCAACATTCAGCAAACTCTGGGAAGCCAGAAAGGACAACAGTTTGGGATTTTAAGAAGCAAACTAAGCCATGACTCACGTTGACATTCCAAATACTGGTATTTTTCACTTGGCAGCGGTGTGTAAGGATTGTCCTGGAGTGACACTTTAACCTTTTATAAGGTAAACATTCTTTTCCCCTTAAACAAAATAGATTCCTGCTGCCCCTTAGACACTCTAAATAGATGAATAAATCAATTCAATTGCTGGAGAGGGAGAGAAAAGGGCAACACAGCTCCTCTGTTTTTTTTTTTTTTGTTTTTTTTTTTTTAAATTGGAGGAATCTGGCATTGAAGGTGCTGCCATGTAACTGGAAGGGGGTGAGAAGGATGGAACTCGAGTAGCTGGCATTGGCTGTAAGAAATGTTAGTCGTTTTGCTTCTTGGCACCCATCTACCCAACAGACATATTCTAGAAGTTTCTTACAGTCAGGGCATATTCTGTGTGTGTGTGTGTGTGTGTGTGTGTGTGTGTGTGTGTTGACCAAAGATTGCATCATTCACCACTGACTTCAGGGGTGGGGGTGGGGGTCAGACCAACTCCAAAAAGTAAATATTGTACTGGAGAAATGAATACCGCTAGCTACCTGTAAGCACGTGCACATGTCCGACTACACTGTTTTTACCTTTTTTCTAGGTATGTACGGGAACTCCCAAAGATTAAATCACTCAAGATGTAAAAAGGAAAATCCAAAAGCCTAAACCCAAGATTCATGTAAATCACACAGTAAATTAAATCATATACACACGGAAAGCAACATAGAGATGAACTCTAAGGGGTGTCAATCTGTGATCATTCTAATATATGTCAATTATTAGTTATGCAAATACTTATACCAGTGCACTGTGTGTTTAAAAGGGATTCCTGTAAGTAGATGCTGATTATAATGTAAACATACAGACACACACATAATTAAGAATCTATTCTGCCAACTGAGACACAAAAGATTTCCTGACTTCAAGTTCAGTTTTCCTTTCAGTGACAACACTTTACAGATACTAACTCGTTTAATGTTACTTCTGAGAACCAGAGTCTGTAATCTGTGTTCATTTTTATGTTTTCATGTTAACAAACATGTCTTTGTGAGCATGTCATTGTCACTGTACTACTTTTCACTACTGTATTCTACTTTTTCTTTATAATCTTTCCATTAAATGATTATAAATACATGAACATTATCTTCATATTGGCCCTATTATTTGGGTTGCTGGATATCCTATATATATATATATACACATGTTCTACAGAATTTTGCTTCATACCCTTTATTGACTTTGTCAGGACACCCTCAATGCCCTATATTCAGCTTTTTTTCAATGAATTATTAAAAACTTAAAAAATATTTTAAAACATCTTTAGTGGTGCTTAAATGATTTAAGAGCTGTCCCTGAGAATCGCACCTCCATGCATGAAGATCTGGACAATGCCTATGGTCTTTCCTACAGTTGGACTCACAGAAGACCACACGTAAAAGTATTTAATTTTCATATTCAAGAAATAAGAGAGGACTTGTTGTTTGCCTAAAGTCCCAAGTCAGAGATAACTCCTGATCAGTTCACGGTCTATGAAGCTCAGCCAGTCGGGACAGCCTCATTGCAGAGGTCATGCTTCTGAAAGTTCACCATCAATGGGAGGTTTACTCCACGGACCAGATAACCAGCTAAATTCCATCTCAGCTTCTGAAGTCTACCAAGCCCTGAAAACCAGGCTTCTAAAATATTTATAGGAAATCAGTCTGGCTCCAATACAGACTGTGCCTTACCAATACAGCTCTCTTTTACAGCAGTGAGAAGTCTACATCAGCCATCAGACTCAGTTATTATGAGTTTGGAGACCTTTTATTGTTTCTCCTGTGTTTATGGTTAGTTTTTAATTGGACTTGAGGGACAGACACAATGACATCCTGATATGAGATTATCGTATCAATTTTTTCAATTCTTCTAGTGATTGATGTAGTCAAATTTTTATTTATAAATGCAACATAAACTTGGTCAAAATGCAGGTATGAATTTTTTGACAATTTTTTAAAACAATGGACAATTATTAAACAAGGGAAAGGGGCTTTTAAAAATTATTTATTTATTAGAGAGCGAGCAAGCATGAGCAGAAGGGAGAGGCAGCGAGAGAGGGAGAAGCAGGCTCTCTGCTGAGCAGGGAGTCTTGATGTGGAATTCGATCCCAGGACCTTGGTATCATAACCTGAATCAAAGGCAGACACTTAATCGAGACACCCAGGTGCCTGGGAAAAGAGCTTTTAAAATTGTTTGTGTAGGATATAATGGCTCAGTCAATATAAAAAATGAGGGAAAGGCCAACATATAATATAAAGATATTTATATCTTTATACAAGATATAGGCCAACATATAATACAGCTAAGCTGAGAGATAGGTGATTTCCTTAACTAATACTAAAGAAAAGTAATTAATAACAATATTCAAAAAATAAAATAATCATAGCAAAAGTTGCAATGGCATCCACTATGTATATCCTAGTTTTTATAGCTTGCATGCCTGAATATTATTGCTATGGAGCATTTTCTGACTCTAAAACTATAAGCAGATTTTCAAGTGTCAAAATGAAATCTACTACAAAAATAAAAAATGCATTAGCTACATTTACTTTTATAGAGATTATCAAAGATTTAAACACCTTGCCTTTTGATTGGATAGCCAGAGATACCAACTACCAGAATGCAGAAAAAAAAAATTTTTTCTGTTGCTTGTGCAGTATTTTTCTTCTGAAAAAGGCTTGCTTATAAGGCACTCACAAGGAAAACCCTTCCAGATGAGACTTCAAAAAGAACAGCCATTTTTTGCAGAGGCTCTTATTGAATTAGAAGTTAATGAGAAACAAAAGTATCCCTTTCAGTGGGTATAATACAAATTTGCTGGATATTTATGTAAAGGCACAGAGATGATTTATTCAAAGGTGAAGCCAAATATGAATGTTTTTATGGGAAGTGTTGGTTATTTTTCCCATGTTCTGCCTTATACTGCTGAACCAGTATTTAATGCTCTTCCTATGGACAACTGGACTACCTGGAATGAAGACTTTCTCTTGCTTCATCGTTTATAGTGTTTAAACTGATCAATTTCTTTTATGACTGTTTACATGAGGATCCTTCAATTCTCACATTCAAAAACCTGCTGGCTCCTTAACAAAGGCAGTTGAGAACTTCTCAGTGTGTTTACAGCACTGAAATCATACTTAAATTCTGAAGAAAAGGCCCCCAAATTCTTGTTAACATTTTTAATAACCCATTGAGTGAAACTTACTTATTTCTTGTTCACAGTCCTCCATATGTCCTCAGCAAATTGAAAGAAAACAAGTATCTTGTTAGAAAGAACTAAAAAGAAGATAGAAAATGACTATCTGAAGTAGTATCTTGCTAAAAAGAACTTGTTGAATGTGTTAAAGAAAGAACTGACCAAAATTTATTTCTTTAAGTGCCAAGGCTATTATTAAAATGAACTCTCTATATATGAAAAGGACAAGAAATTCCAACTTGAAATGAATAATTATTATGGCTTTTGCCATAAGATTTGTTTGAAACAGATTTCAACTCCTGAAGAATTCAATTTTTTAAGAATTCAATTCTTTACATACATATTATTTAATAATCAGTATCATTAGAATCATTGCAGTGTTGAAGAGAAAGGAAATATAAATTTATGACAAAGTTATCTTTTTCTGTTACTGGACAACAGTTTTAAAAATCATTGGTCATGAGATAGAGTAATACTGAATAATGGAAAAGCTAATTAATACCATAAAGATGGTATTATGTGCTTCAAATAAAACAGATTGAAGAACCACTCTCAGTCGTTAACTTTATGCCAATATATGTTCGGAATCCTGGCTCATAGTGGTAATGTTGAGCATGCTTTCTCTTTAATGAATTTTCAATGGACAACATAACTAAAGAAGTTGGGTGGGACCACTGCCAAGATATGTTACAATTTAAATGGAACATAGCCAGTAACTGCAAGAAATCTTATAAGAAAATTTTGCAAAACACGGAACTGTTGAGGCAAATAAAATTAAGACAAGAAGTGTAATTTAGATGCTTACAGTTTATTTCAGATAAACAACAAATGATGTTTTAGCTTAAGTATGTACCACAAATTATTTTTATCTTTATGTATCTATCCAAAGGCAGCTAGAAATAATTTTAATTTAACTGGGCATCCTGTATTCCATTTGCCTCATCTGGCAACCCTGATTTTCATGTTGTATCTTGGATTGGGATTTCTTAGACTGAGTGTATGTTATAATTCAAACCCCAGGACTCCATGAAAGAGGGGCTATGGATGCTAATTATGAGGGAAGATTATTCATATTAAGGATATTAATTTTTCCCACCAAATTCCAACAGAGATGGACAGCTTTTGTGGTTGTTGTTGTTGTGGTTGTGGTTCACCTGGAAAGCATTACTCCTTTCAGTTGAAGGTTGTCATTTTTGAGTACCTGACTCCACTTGTATGCGGTGGGAGGGCTGTCTCGGCTGCAGCTCACATACTTGTCAAGTTCAAATCCTATTCCACAGAGGGGCTGACAACCAGTGAAGCTTGACATTTCTGGGTTGGATGCACTTCCAGGACAGCCCTGGCTTTTCTGGGTGGGCTTTTCCACTTTTATTGTATTATTTATTGTGTTTTCGTTTGTGTTTCATGAGGATATTGTTGTTATTTTTGCAAGTCATGGAGAACTCCTTTTACATTCTTGTGAGCGCACTAATGTTTTTCAAAGCATGTCGGCTCTAATTTATGTAGTATTTAGGTGATTTGCAGTAGGAGAGGGGGTGTAATTCAGGATATCTGGTCTTGTTAAACTATAGCAATGAAAATTTCATAAAGTCCATTTTTAAAAATAGACTTAGCATCAAGCTGACTGGCAAATTTTAAAATACCACACCATAAACTATTTTTGGAGGGTTCTTTGTAATTTAAACATTGATCTTAATACTTTTCATAGTATGACAAACACATTCTTTTAAGAGTCAAATAAATTCTGTAAGTCTTATAAGGAAAAAAGAGCACTCTCTTATTTGCACTTTTTTATTTCACATGCTCTCTTCCTGGGTTTTTCACTATTGTGTACTTTTAATTATTTCATTCATGATTAGTCCCCATATTTTACAATAATATATATTTTATATACAGACACATATATATAAATTTATAATAATATGTCCTCCATATAATAATATGTCCTCAATTTTCTTAGTTTATTAATTCTGGGTATTTAATTTGACCTCTTACTATAGATAATAAGCATCTGGCCTCCACACTATCTCAAATATTGTGCAATCATCCTTTTAGAATAATATATCATAATTTTAACCAGTGTTTAGTACTGGCACTATTAGGACTTTGTAAATATGGAACACTGTTATGCTCGTTAATATTGTCATATTTCTCAGTATTTTCTGTTTCTCATAACCAAGGATATTTATTCTTCCTAAATAGATTTGTCTTTCTAATAGCCAAGGGCTGTCTTTGTCTGTGTTGTGGTTGGAATATAGGTTCAGAAAATTCCAGAAATCTGGTGAAGAGGAAGGAAGGAGTCAACTTCTCCTCTTACAGATAAACAACTTCGGCTTCTCACGGTGCCCAGGGGCCTGGAGGAGGTGGACAGTCCTACTGCACACCTATGACCAGGGGCCTGGAGCAGGTGGACAGTCCTACTGCACACCCATTCCCATCCCAGGTTCCTTGTTTCTGCTTGGTTTCCCTGTTTTAAAAATATTTTTGTATAATAATGTCTTTGAAAAACTCAACGGGGGCACCTGAGTGGTGCAGTCAGTTAAGCGTTTAACTCTTGATTTTGGCTCAAGTCATGATGTCAGGGTTATGAAATTGAGTTCTGTGTTGGGTTTCATGCTGGGTATAAAGCCTGCTTCATATTCTCTTTCTCTCTCTCTTTAAAACAAAACAAAACTCAACTACATAAAGTACCATAAGCTCTTTGAGGGTTTTTCAAAGTGAGAAAAGAAACAAACAACGGAGCCTGCACCCCAGAAACTTGCTCATTCTAGTCTTACCACATTCCTTTACTATCGTGAACATGACATAATTACACGAAGGTGGGATTACCGAAGCTTCATACAGCTAGCAATCCTTCACTCGGTTTCCAGAAAGGTAATAGTCAAGGAGCTTCATATTTCATACATTTTGGAACTGGAATTCTAGAGCTGGCTGGGTGTTAGAAAAGAAGAATGTGACCCTGAATTCATTGGGGAGAAACAGCTGTCACCTGCCCCCAAGATCCCTGATGGAAGCTAGAGACAACTAGACTATTACTCACCTTTTAGCTCAAACTTACCAAAACTCTGTAATAGTCCAGCAGGTTCCCCTCTCTACCCTTGTATTCCCCTAGAGCAGTAGAGAACAGAAAACTTCCTGCTCCATGACCTACAGAGCTGGCAGGGAGGCTGCTACAGCTCTTCTTCACCCTCCTTGCGCAACAGTCTCATTCAAGGTTATCAACTTCCCTGTCCTTGTTCAGAGAGGGTACAGACAGCCTAGCATGAGTGGCACAGGTATGACAGTGTTGTGACTGTGGTACCTGACTATAGGACACTTTTGGCTTTGGGTGGAATGGCTGTGGTAAAATAGAATTCTTTACTCTTCCTCTTCTCAGTGACACATGATGGAGACATTGACACATGTAACTCAAAAGTCTGGGGTAGACTGGTCTTCACACTCCAGAGTTGGTGCAGGGACTAAATTAATGTCATCAGGATTCAAGTCCTCTCGTTTTTGGTTCCCTGTTTTCTGTGCTGGGTTTGTCTTCAGGCCTTGTGTTGTTGTCAGTAAGGTAAGAGCTGTATTTTCCCAGGTGGAAGCACAGTTGAAAATATAGTGCCTCTGTCAGGATAGCCCCTGCAAAGTCTCCTTGGGTCTTACTGATTCCATTTGGGTACCATCTCCATTCCAGCACCAGTCCCTGTGGCCAGGAGAATGAGTGCTCTGGTTCAAGAGGCCTGAGTCAACAGAGCCATCCTTAGAGGAGGAACAGGTGGAAAACACACCTCCATATGCACTTGGAATAAGACTGAAAAATATGGGTTGTTCTTCCAAAAGGGTACTCTTTCTAGAAAGCTGAATGAATACCGAATTTCAAAATGAAAACAGAAATCAAGCATACATTTCTTATGGCCTTTTCTCAATGTCCCCAATCCTATCTGCTGGCCCTGTGTCATTCTCACCTACTTATAACATGCCATGTGATCCAACAGAACCATGTTCTATTAAGGTGAAAATCAGACCTTGTGCTTATGTTACCATCTTTGCTATCTTGTATGGAGTTTGACTCCCTTGGAGGGATGGGTATCCATAGTTACTAACAAGTATGAACTATATTCCCTGCTTTAGGCATGATCTTTGCTTCTCCTGTTAGACTGAATATTACCTCATCAGATCAAGAATTCCATAAACTTGGAGGCAAGGTTGTGTGATAATGCTTTATATTTATATAAGATTTATATAAGAGCTTGTATAAGATGTTCTGATATTTCCTAGCCAAGAATAAGAATGAATGAACCTCATTAAGGGCCTACTATGTGCTGGCTCAGGAATGTTTCATATATATTGCTACCCATCCCCCCACAGCCTTCCTATATGGGAAATGAGGACACTGTAGTCACATGGGGTAGATACATTTTGATGTTTATTCCCAGATAATAATGACATTCTTAACTGCCCCTTTCACTCCTTTTGGGTGGTCCTCTTCTGCCCTCCATAAGTTTTACAAAATAGAATGAATTGGTCTGTAGAGAGTCAGAAAATAAAACATGCATCCCAGTTGCTGTCTGAATTTCTAAATTTCTGGTGTCTTTTCATTACCTGGCAAGAGGTCTGACTGTTGTTCTTGAGTTCTGTAAGATACTCCCCAATCTTTAAAACTTCTCTTAAAAGCCAAGCCCTCAAAGGAATGAACAGCTTTTCATCAAAAATTAAAATCAAGTTGTGGGTAGGAGAAGAATAAATGAAACAAGATGGGATTGGGAGGGAGACAAACCATAAGTGACTCTTAATCTCACAAAACAAACTGAGGGTTGCTGGGGGGAGGGGGTTTGGGAGAAGGGGGTGGGATTATGGACATTGGGGAGGGTATGTGCTTTGGTGAGTGCTGTGAAGTGTGTAAACCTGGTGATTCACAGACCTGTACCCCTGGGGATAAAAATATATGTTTATAAATAATAAAAAATTAATAATTAAAAAAAAATCAAGTTGTGCAAGACCCTATGACCAGGAAGCAGTAGAATCAGGATTTAAAACCAATTCTCTCTGAATTCAAAACCAGTATGGTACATGGTAATGCACTTTGACTTGAAGGTGCTACAACTCAAATTTCTAAAGTTAACATATTTCATCACAATGGACAACACTATGTTATTTTTAGTAAAATGAAAGAGTTAATCAGCGGCTAACCCAACTCAGATTTGGAGGGAGAGGAGCAATTTTAGGAAAATGTGAATCAGCATAAAAGCCCTGTTTAAGTATCAATTAGCATGGCTGCTGTTAACAAGGAATGCCAAAATTTCACTGTTAAAAAACAGCTAATAAAATCAACATGGTGGATATTTAAAATATCACTGCACAAACCTACCAATGCTACAATATTATAACCCTAATATCTATGGTTAGAAGTGAAAATGGTATTTGTGGGTGTGTATAAAGAAAGCAAAATCAATTTCACAGTTTAAACTACAGGTTACTTAGAAAAAAAAAAAAAAAACACATATTGAAAAGACCTTTCAGATGCTCTTGAAATAAGGGCCCAATTTTTTTCTGTTCTCTTGCTTAGTAATGAATTATTTATAATTAACCAAGTCTTATCAACATAATTTGCTAAAGTATGCAGGTTAGATTTTATTTTGCCAAAATTATCATCCATCATGGTTCATTGCCTTTAAATCTCATTTGGTTTAGAGGTTCTTTCTTTAATCCTCCACTAAGTCAAACTGCTTGCAAAGACATTTTACAGCAAATCCGTACTAGGGGAATGACTACTTGTACTTTTCATTTGTGCTAAAGCTTGTCTTATTCTGGAACTGCTATTTTCAAGTAATGACTATACATCCTCAGTTGTTTGATAAAGTGAAGACTTGTTTACAAAGTGCAGAAGAACAATGTATAGGGTGTACTCTTTCACAACTGTGTAATTATACCAACCAAGGCTTCAGTTAATGAGTTCCTTAAATGGTTGTGGAAGAGAGATCACCATATGCGCTTTTCAAACCATGCTTTTTGGTTTGAAAGGAATGGAGATTACCTAGTACATCAGAGCTCCATTTCAACTATTCCTGAAAGATAGTTTATATCCCATTTTCAAAAACTGTCCAAGAAAAAGATTCCAAGTTAAAATCTGTATGAAATAATAATCCCCCAAATGATTCTATCACTGATTTTTCATGTGTGAAATGGCACTGGAGATGTGGTTCATAAATTTGAAATGACGTATGAACCAGTTATTTTCTTTAAAATGTATGGTTTTATTTGAGAGGACTTATTAAGTAATTCTATGGGTAAATTTAGAGTTATCACCTGAAAACCTGCTTAACCCCGTCATGATCAGAATGGATATTCTTAAGTATGTATAGTCAATATTGGTTCTCAGAACTCAGTCACTACACCATTACCTGTCGCTACTCACTCGGTCTCAGGCTTCAATTAAAACAGGTGAGGAAAACCCTCTCTCTCAATGATATAAGAAAGTGGGGAACAATAGGAATCTGAGTGGATGCTGGCCAATGTTAAAAATAGGGTACAGTTTCGAGGAGGAAATACCAAAGTCATCCTTCACTGTTTTCATGTAGTATATGTCAAGGTCAGCTTTTTCTAGTGCCCATCTTTCCGGCACCCCATCTCCATACTGTGGGCGTTTTTCTGAATGGCTTTACTAAATACATTGCTTTCCTAGGCTGAGTTTTCCTCCTCCCAACCATGCAAATGTGTCTATCTGGACACAATGAAACAGTTCCCTAGCCTTGTCATTATATTCATTTTTAAACTGTAGTAAATGTCTTGGGCTTTAAACTATCAGTTTCAGCCTATAATTTTTGCTGTACAACCTCATGATTCATAGTGTTCTCAGCACCTGTCACCCTACAATACCAACAGTGGGTATTCAAGAATTGCTTGCTGGTTATAATAAATAAATATTTAAAACCAAGATTTTTTCTTCAGGGAAACAAGCTATACTTCACATAGTGTGAAAATAGATGACATCAATTTTATTACAATAACCTCATCTATAAGCTTTATTTCAAGGACACAGAAATGAGGCAGTGGGATCACTGTAGAGGAAACAGAGCTGTACTGTCAAACTTGCATGTGCATGTGTTGGTGTGTTTGTATAGTTCTTTTAGCCAGCTACTAGCTGATCTGAGCTATGATATTCACAGGTATCTGAACTACTAAACATAAAATGTTAGCTAAAATGGGATACTTTCGCTGAAAGGGGAAGCAGAGTGCTTTTAAAAAAAAAAAAAGAGAGGAGTGCCTGGGTGGCTAAGCATCTACCTTCGGCTTGGGTCATGATCCCAGGATCATGGGATCAAGCCCTGCATTGGGCTCCCTGCTCAGTAGGAAGCCTGCTTTTCTCTCTCCCACTTCCCCTGCTTGTATTACCTCTCTGCTGTCTCTCTCTCTGTCAAATAAATAAAAAAATAAAAAATAAAAAATAAATCTTCAAAAACATAGATAAGGATTTTTATGCAACTTTTGTTTGCATACCATCGTGTATGTTTGCATTACACACAGTGAACACTTCTAAACCTAAAATTCTGCATTTTATCTATAGCCCAAACAGAGAGGTTAATGACACCTCCAAATATGTTATCAAGACATTTTCTGAAGTCTTGAAGATGGTATGTACTTGAGAGGTAAGGATGTTACAATGTTATTTCATTGAGCACTGAACTTTTCTATTTCCTTTCATACCTGATCTATGTACAAAGGTGTTTTTTTTAAAAAGATTTTATTTATTTACTTGACAGAGAGAGATCATAAGTAGGCAGAGAGGCAGGCAGAGAGAGAGAGGGGGAAGCAGGCTTCCTGCCGTGCAGAGAGCCCAATGTGGGGCTTGATCCCAGGTCCCTGAGACCATGACCTGAGCCGAAGGTAGAGGCTTAACCCACTGAGCCACCCAGGCGCCCTATACAAAGGTTTAAATCAAAACCCTTGCTGGGAGTTTCTGTACTAAAACAGAGAGTACCAAAGACAGTGTCTAGGTCATACGGTCCTAGTGAGCACAATCAAGTGACTCCGTATATCCAGTAAAATTCACTAAACATATTTAACTTGATTGTGAAACTTGTTTCATTTGTTAACTGTGAGATGCAATAAAGCTTCACTTTTTGCCAAATTGTAAAACAGCGTTTGACTTAAGTGGTTCTCAAGAAATATAAATATTGACTTTTACCCTTAGTGATATTGTAAGAAAAATCAATTCCTATCAGAATATATTCTATAATAGAAGCATAAACCAGCTAACAGAGTTTTTCATCTAATTGTTGCACAGATTATTCTAAATTTTTATTACAGGCTGGAGTTCTGGATAATAAATTTTAAAAATCTAACTATATTTTTATAGCCTATATAAGGCCAGGGTTATAAAGCCATTTCAAAAATTTTATTTATGCTTAGGAAAACATAGATTTCAATGCCTTTGGTATAAAACTGTATCATTTTCCTTGATGAACACATAAAACATGTCTATTACCTTTTGTATACATATGTATAGTTCCATAATGTTGAGTCAGCCACCCATTAATTACATCTTCCTAACAAAACAATTAAGTTCTGTTCCTTCTAGGACGGATACAATCAGGAAGTAGGACACTGAACATGTCTGTCCCACTCAAGCACCTGGTAAAGCAGCCAGGCTCCGGCTTGGGTCACTTGTATCCGCAGTCACACAGAGCCCTTCTATAGTTCTTAAAATGATAAATACAACCATCTACACTAGTAATGCAAAGGTATCTGTCTGAAGTAGACTTTAGGGAGGGAGGCTGACACAAGATAGGCAAGGTTTCTAGGTATTGCAAAGGGCACCCCTGGTGGGCACAAGGCACAAGGTTGTGCATAGGACAATTTTAATTCTTTTTTTTTTTTTTTTTAAAGATTTTCTTTATTTATTTAACAGAGAGAGAAAGAGAGAGAGAGAGAGAAACAGTGAGAGAGGGAACACCAGCAGGGGGAGTGTTAACCTGGGGGAGAAGCAGGCTTCTTGCAGAGCAGGGAGCCTGATGCAGGGATCATAACCTGAGCCAAAGGCAGACGCTTAACTACTGACCCATCCAGGTGCCCCAGGACAAGTTTAATTCTTAAGCAAAGAGAAGAGCATCCACCAGCTTTGGTAAGTAAAACTTAATGGAGACAAAAAGCTGAAAAATAAGGAAATGAATCCTGTGATGCATCAGTGAGAGTCCCCCAGATTAGTGCATTTCCCAGAACGGACTTAGTTAACTGGAAAAGCAATCAGAAAGTGCCTAAGTTAAGAAAGGAGCCATTTGCAGACTCTAATGCCCTCGTGAACCTGAAACTCCTAAGTAGACATGTAGGATTGTTGCAAAATTCAGACCAACAATTAATGTAGGCCACAAACCACTTCCACCTTAAACAAACCTATGCATCAAAAGCAACAGCGGTAACATCATTTTAGGAGTTCAGAGCTCTTTTGGTTACATGTCCTCACCGACACGAGATGCAGCTATTTATCGAGAAACCAAATTCAAAAGCACGTAGTGGAAGAACTTTTGCCAAAGCAATTAGGTGTTTCATAATCACAGAAGCAGAGGTTCCAAAAGCTAGTTTGTTGGGGTTTGATAATTTCGGAACTATTTTGGATATTTTAACAGCCTTTCAGGAATGAATGGGTAGGTGCTGTGTAGACATGAACCAACAACTTCAGAATCCCCCTGGGACTTACTGCACTTAACTCCAAAGGGAACTCACCAAAAGAAACCTGAATAGGTGGTAAACATCAGAAAAATATTGCAAACAAAAGGTCATTCATACAGCTTACACTCATTCGTACGTTTTCCTCTGAGAACTAAAATATCCTGGCTCTAAGTATTCTCACATGGGAAAAGAGAACTCGGATGGACTTATACATCAGTAAGTGAACACAGTCACTTGGGGAGAGGCAGAACTAATTCACTGCACCAAAAAAAAGAGCACGATAATATTCTGGCTTATTTTAAAAGATGGTTTCTAGACTCAGTGAAAAATAGAAGGTGCCTGGGAACTTGCCAGGAACACAGCCAAGAAGCTGGACTTCAAGGAGGACAGCTCAGGTCTGTTTGCCAGTTCAGTGGTGGAGATGAGCCCAGTGGCCAGGTGCGTGGTATAGATACAAGTCACTCCAGTCCTCATCCTCTTCCAGATGGTGGATCCTCTGGCTGCCCTGTCTGTGGCCTCCATGAGTGCATAATTACACTCCTGGCCATCCTAGACTTCATTCAGCAAAATATTCAGTCTCTCTTCGTAAATTCAGGCTTCAGGAAGAAATTCTACCTTGGTTTGTGTCTTCACAGTGGTATAGATGATGGTGTTATAACAAAATCAGCAATCTTGGGACTCCTGAGTGGTTCAGTTAAGCAATTGCTTTCGGCTCAGGTCATGATCCCAGAGTTCTGGGATTGAGTCCCGCATCAGGCGCCCAGCTCTGCAGGGAGTCTGTTTCTCCCTCTCACCTTCTCCCCTCTCATGATCTCTCTCTCTCTCTCTCTTTCTTTCTCTCTCTCTCTCTCTCTCAAATAAATAAATAAAATCTTCAAAATCATCAATCTTTAAGCTTTGTCCTAAAAGGATCAAGAGCACAATTTATCCCCAGTAACCATCCTTTTATGAATATGACCCTTCCATCAAAGCTCAAAGACAGCTTGTCAAGCAGTTAAGTTTTTCAATAAATCGTTGTCAGATGTATTTTAATAGTTGGTAATTCTGTTTTACACAAACTGTACAGCTGGCTTATTTGAAGTTGCCCTAAGTTTTTGTACTTCCTTGTAAGAGATGCTAGCAGGATCTCTGCAGCAAAGCTCATAAGTACCTTTGCTTTGTAGGCCTGCATGGCAGTCACCCAGGAGACCCTTAATCTTGGCCTCTGCCAAGACAAGAGCTCCTCCACCTCCTTCTGGCTGTGGGGCAATGGGACTGCTCTATTCTGAAGACCGTTGAATATTTCACCTAAGTGATTCCTGGATTGTTTGTTTCTATCACAGAACACATTGCTTATGGAGTTGAAATATAATCTATAACTAATACTGACCAGTATTATTGCAAATTGCATAAAAACATACCATCAATGAACTCATTATATACTGAGGCTACTGGTGTTTTCAATGTTTTGTATTGTATAAAAATCTTCCATCAGCTGTTGGAAAATATTTGATTTTTTCCCCTAAAGATTTTATTTATTTATTTATTTATTTATTTATTTATTTATTTATTTGACAGAGACAGTGAAAGACAGAAAGAGCACAAGCAAGGGGAGCAGCAGAGGGAGAGGGAGAAGGAGGCTCTCCACTGAGCAGGGATCCCAATGTAGGGCTCCATCCCAGGACCCCAGGATCATGACCTGAGCTGAAGGCAGACACTAAACAACTGAGCTACCCAGGCGTCCCTGAAAATATTTTAATCAAGTTAGAAAAAAACAAATGGTTGGCATGTTTGTATGAATAGGGAGCAGGTTTCTGTTTTTTCACTATGTTAAATAGTGAAATATGCCATATGTTCTTAGAGGTAAATTAGATCCGGGTATTGAAGGAAATCTCTTGTTTAAGCCGTTTTCTGTAAAGAACTTTATTAATCTTTTCCCTTTTTATCGGACAGGCCACAATTAGATAGATTTGTGTTCATCTTATGATTAGTCCCAAATGCGTTTGCTTTGATTCATTACAAAAGGCATAAGGATAATTTCAGCAATTAAGCACAATATTATCTTTGAGGTTCCTGGTAGCCAAAGTAACAAGGGAAACTTGCATGCGTTAGATAATTTTTAATGGTCTGGTGAATTGAAGCATACAATAATTGGGCTGGAAGAAATTTATTTTCTGACATAGTATATTATACTATTCATTTATAATATATTAAATTAATACAAAATGTTTTGAAATATCCAAATGTTTATAGCTATAAAGGATCAGTCAATTCTATTATAAAGGACTACCCTCAATTCCACTATACTCTTGCTGTTAAAAAAAGATGGTCATTCAATGACAAGAATGTCATTGTTCTTTAGTTTTCCAAGAAAACTCTGTGGAATGCAGAATCAGCTTATAGTTTAAAGGTGATTAATTTCAACAAAGCAGATTTCTTCAAAACACGTAACATAAATAATGGCTTAAGGGGCTTTTTCTCTGTTTGCTTGTGTTTCTCCCAGGAATGGGGACACAGTCAGCAGGGCATGAGACTATTTTTGGTTCACCACTTTGACATGTCAAGACAAGTTATTTACCTTGCTTCATCATTAATATGTTTATATCAATGAATCCACAATATTTAGTAAAGATGCAATGCTATTTTCCTCTGAAGCTAGAAAAAAGCAACATGTTTATGATTTTGAAAGTGTCACAAGCACTGTTAGAATGAACACCAGCAGTCTCCATGTCTTCAGTCACATGAATGTCACTGAAGCATGGTAAAGACCGTGTTAGGGAAGGCCAGTCTGAATTACTAAATAGAGTCAGCAAATAGTGTTTCTTCGGAAACAAGATTTGACTCCATTTAGCAGTGTACAGTAGGTCAGAGTGGGCCACAAAACAAAGAGCTGTCTAGTGTGGCTCTCGAGGGAAGTAGATTTAATGAACTAAATAATAACAAGCAGTAATTAGCATACTAGCTATTTGTGGATAAATACATGCTTTTCAAGTGCTTAAGGGCACTAGAGCAGCCTGTTCACTTAACTAGTTTAAAGATATCCTCCCCAAGTCTTGTTTATACCACTAATTTACACTTTGTACGTAACAAGGAAGAATTTTACAGATAAAGATCCCAGGCCACGTACTTCAGTATGAAATTTATTTATTCATTTATTAAGAGTAAATAAATCCAGTAGAGAGTGGATCCTAAATCCATGGATTACCAAAATGGAAATAGAAAAAAAAAAAAAAAACTTTTTTAAAGAACAAAAAAATAAAGATGAATAATTTTGGCTCTAAAATAGACCTTGTTTGCTCCCTGCAAACAGATACCTTAGAGCCTATTGAGCTTTGTGTAAAAGAAAATTATATATAGTATTGTCCATGGCACACCCAGCAGGGCATTACTGACTACATTTTATTTATGTGGACATGAAAGCCCCTGAGATAGTGTGTGTGGGGGGTCACTTTCATCTTTTCTCCTACTGCACTGGATGACCTGCAGAGAAGAAAGGCAAGGTTTGCTGTACAATCATGTGTTAACACCAGCAGCACAATGGGAAAAGATACCCAAAGAGATATTGCCAAGTAGGTCCTACGGGGTCAAACTCTTCATAGTTAAGCTGACCCCCAGAAGAGAGACACGTCTCAACCCAATAAGTAGCCAGGTGCCCACAAATCCTGAGATCCTAGATGTTATGACCAAGTGGATTTACTTCTGGGATCTCTTGGTGAAGAATGTGTTGATCGCATGGATAGTCTGCTCATGGGCCTGGAGGAGGGGAGCATATCAGGGTGAGTAGGGCCTGATGTGTTTGCTCTCTGATCAGTGTCTCTCAAACCGAAGGTGCAGCACAATTAGCCCCCCTGATGATGCTGTTGGCTTGCTTCTCTTTTTGCACTACATAACTTGGTGTTTTATTAGACCATCTCATGCCCTTTACCTGTTTCAAGTAGCCTGCATTTAGTTGGAAATCACTTCCCAGAAAAACTGTGAAAGAGAAAACTAACAGAGACAGAAGTATCTATGGAAAACCCAAGTTCTCATAGCTGAACATTCTAAATCTATACATAAATCTATCAAGTCTGCTTTGTCTAATCTATAACACACACATCACAAGCAGCCAAATGTTAGAATCTAGAATGTTTTACCTACGACAGGTGGAAAAGGGCATATTGAGAGACGCAAAGAATGAGGGTGCCTGGTTGGCTCAGTCGGTAGAACATAGGATTCTTGTTCTTGGGGTCATGAGTTCTAGCCCCATGTTGGGTGTAGAGATTACCTTAAAAAAATTAAATAATAAATAAATAGAGCAGCAAAGAATACCAGCTGACAGTGCAGAAAGAGACAAATAAGGTATAAAACTCAGGGAGAAGGACTTCAAAGAAAAAAAATTTTTTCCCATTTCACATTCTCGATAAGTCAATTCCAAAGTAAGGCTTCAAGAGCAGATAAGTTATTAAGAAGGTTTTTTGGAGGAGGAGAGTGAGCAAGGGAGTGAGTAAGTAAAACAGAAAGCTAAGAAACCAAGCAAAGCTGCAATTTCAGGAAAAATGTCAGCTTCAGGATTACCCCTCATGAAGCTATGCAGAACATATTACCCCTCAGAGTTTGTCCTATCTAAAGTTCAGGAATTTCTGCTTTTGTGTTTCTTTGTTGGCTCTTTATTGGTGTAGGGATGCAGGGGATGAATGGTGTAAGGAGGAAGCATCTTGTGTTCTAGGAGTCCAAGTGGAAAAAAAAAATCAAATATGCAAACTATTTAGAGCTTAGCACACAGAAGTGGACGGATGGGATCCCAGCGCCCAAAGAAGGGATCAGAGGGGCTCTTGTTTGACCACCAACTCATCTCCGCATGCCCAAGACATTTACTGTCCCTGACAGTCTTTCGGGTCGAGAAGTTATCAGTTACCACACAGAGGTGGTAACAATAAATATTGTGCAATATGTGCAATAAAATCATTTAGGTTCACATCAAGAAGCCTGAGTCAGTTTAAGAATTCACCCCTGTTATTTTGACCCTGAAGGTCAAAATAACAAAGTGGATACAGTAGAAAGACCATAGGATTTAGGAGCTATAGGTTCTAGTCCTGTCCCCATTGCCCTTAGATACCTATGTTATCTTAGTGTGTGTCCTCAGTTTACCTTGTTGATATGAATGGCTTCTTTATACCCCAATTCAGTCAACCCCCTACATCTCCCGCCAAAATCCCACAATGAAGTGTCAAAAATAAGACAGTATGTAAAAGACCCAGAGCCTGGCAAACAAGAAATACCAAATAAATGTTAGCTAAAAACAAACAAACTTAGCCAACAAAGCTTGAATGGATTTAGCCAAGATTATATTTGGCTGTTAATGACAAGGATCTTAAAGAGGTGGAGTCACTTACCAAGAGCCCAAGGTACTTTCAGGCACAATATGTTTCCATTACATTTCTGAGATTATCTATAAATATATCAAGTTGTAAGTTTAAAATGTACTCAATTTTTTCTAATAGTTTAACCATGTATACATTAAAGTGAGTGAGTGTTCTTTCAATTGCCTGTATATTTAAAATGTGTCAGTACTTAGAGGTTGTAATTTTATAGAGAAGAGTAAATAAATCCAGTAAAAGCGTACTTATAAATATTTTAGGTTTAGGTTTAGTTTATTTATTTATTCTGGGATAAATAGGGAGTTGTATAGCAAAAATAAATAAATAAAAGTCTTCTCTTTCTAAGGTATTTGTCTGTATTTTCAGAGAGATCCATATTTAGATTTTTAAAGGCAATCCTGTATCTGCATACAGACTGCTGAAATGACAATTTTAAAACAACAAACTCTAATCCCTGGTCACTGTACATCTGTGTCACAAAACAATCACATAATCTGGCGTGATTAAAAGGTTTGCTGATCAGAGTTTCACAGCTGAGAGCCAAATATGGCAAAGTATGATCTAGTTTTCTGCTTCATAAATGCAAATAAAGACAAGCACATGGACCAGAGAAACTAGTTATTCTTACACAATTGAGGTCTCATACAATTTGAGATGAAGAAATTGTCCAGTAGCAAACAATTCCTTTGAAAACAAAGCTAGACACTGGAGTTTTCTGACTCACACCATTAAGCCACAGCTTCCAATTTTACAAATATGTGATTAAAATGAAAATACAGGACACACACACAAAAATACAAAATACCATGTTTTGCATAACCTGTAAAAACATTCTAAATGTTATCTACTCCATAGCAAGTTCACAATGAAAGTCTAATGCAACTAGAGAAAATGATGACTGGCATTGCAAGATGTCAACAAAATAATTAATGTCTTTGTCTTTGTTTCGTCTCTAAAGTATCTAACCTCGTCCCTGGCCCACAGTTGGCACTCTACCAGGATTTTTAGTTGAATGAATAAAAGCTGTCTGAGTGGATAAATACATAAATGTGAAATAATTGTCAAAAAGATCTAGGAATCATAGTGACTTCTGCCCTTATGTCTACAAAATACTAGAAATTATAACCACATTAATGTAAATAGCCCACTGAACCAAGGAGGAAATATACTTCAGTAGGTCAATTATTTCTTAAAGATACAATTCATAATGCCACATGTGAAGTGACTGATTATAAATTTTGCATTCTCTTCCACAGCTGTCTCCTTTGGGAAAAATAAAAAAGCAAAACACATGAGGAATGGAATTCTGGTATCACAAGACTGGCTTCACTAACCCAGATATTTCCTTACCTGGTGCAGATATGCCGGTAATTTTGAGCCAGACTCAGATAATACAGGACAATGTTATTTGAATTTGTTCTTTGGCACAGTGTCTGGTGTTTTTGATGTGCCCTAGTAATGACCCCAAAAGCAAAGCTGTGAATTCCTGCTCTATATAATTTTATTGAAATACCGAGTGTAACAGAGACTGTTAGTTTAGAATCACCCACACCTAGCAAGGCTTTGGGTTTGAATTCTTTCTTCTTTTTTATTCACCTGCCTTTTTGTTATTTTTTTAAGATTTTATTTATTTGAGGGAGAGAGAGCTTGCTCAAGTAGGGGGTAGAAACAGAGGGAGATAGAGAAGCAGATCCCCCTGTTGAGCACTGAGCCCAACTCCAGGCTCCATCCCAGGACTCTGAGATCATGACCTGAGCCCAAGGCAGACGCTTGATGACTGAGCCACCCAGGAACCCCTGATACGAGTTTCTATATGCAATTAACTAACTAAATTCCAAGTGGCAGAATAGCCTGTTTAACAAAGTGATATTCAAACTCATTCTGGTCACTACAAAGCTCAACAATTCAAAATGTATGGCCAGGCACTATAGTATTAGGCAACAGTAAGAAACCAAATACACAAAAGGAGGGCATCAAAGATATAAAATGCCTACTTCACCTTCAAATTCAAAAGTACTCTGGGATGCCTGGGTGGCTCAGTGGGTTAAGCGTCTGCCTTCTGCTTAGGTGGTGATTAGGGGTTCTGGGATCGAACCCTGAGTGGGCTCCCTGCTCTTCGGGGAGAAATAAATAAATACTCTCTAAAGTAACTGCACTCTAGCAAGCATTGTTTCTTGTGAGTTAGGGGAACCTAATCTTTGTTCTTTAGAGGTGCGGTGCTCTGGTTCAATTTCGATTATCTTTCAAGGGGATGAATCTCCTGAAGAAGGTCAAAATGACATTTTATTTTAAATTAAGATTCGAAACAATGACATTTTACATTCCTAATCATGTGTTTTCAATAGATAATTATAAAGGACACCCTGGTTTTAACATTTAGCTCATTTTCAAAAGATTAGAAAGGGCAGGAAGCATTTTTATTTAACAATGGTAGCACTTAGAAGGCAACAATTACTTCTGAAATCTAGTATCAGTTACTATTGTACTTTCTGCTACGAAGTTAATCTGGAGTGAGCATGCAGAGAGAAATATTTCTTTGAAACAAGCATCTCTAAAACCCCTGAGTGCATCTAGCTTGTATACTATATACAGTGTGTGTGTGTGTGTGTGTGTGTGTGTGTGTGTGTGTATACTGTCATATTTACAGTTTTAATGTGTATGCATATACAAACAGTCCTCACACGCACAACTGACATGAACGGTATCATTTGTTATAAGTAATGTTAGGAATCACTTAAGCATTTAAAATGTCCCAGACACTGTGCTAAGTACTTTTTAAAACATGTAGGTAATCACTATTTTTGCTCCATTTTATATATGAGGGGACTAAGATACAGATATGCTGAATAAATCATGGAATTAAGAACCCAAACTGAGGAACGTCTGAATCCAAAACCATGTTCTTGGCCACTACGCATGTACCTATACAATAAGGTAACTACCTGCCACATGTGTCAGTTGAGAAACTGAAATAATGTAGCTACTTTAAACTGAGATGAGCTGTAAGTACAAAATGCATACTGGATTTCAAGAATTAGTTTGAAAAAAATCTAGAAAATAATTTTTATACTGATTATATATTGAAATGATAGTATTTTAGTTATACTGGTTTAAATAAACTATAGTATTAAAATTGTTTTCGCCTGGTTTTTTTTGTTTGTTTTTCTTTCCGGCAAGGTTACTATAAATTTTAAATTGCATATAGGGTTCTTACCTGCGGCTTCACTATATTTCTGTTGGAACATGCTGCATTAAACCACTTAGGCTCCATTTTTCTTTGACAAGTTAGGGAGGGATTCAGACCTGTACCCCCCAGGGACTCAGACCTGTACCCCCCTGCTGAGTGGATCTTTGCCTCTTACTCATTTTTTATCTTTTCCATGGCAGAATTTACTTCCTGCCTTTTAATGTAGTTATTTATATTATGTTGTATATCTACTCCTAAAATATAAAGAGCTGGAAGTCAGGCTCTGAGTTTTTGTCTTGCAATACCAAGGAACAAAGGAAGAGAGCTTTCAGCTGAATAACAGCCTCTTAGGCTTGGTAGTCCTGCCGGCCTCTCCTTCCCCACAGGGGTCCTTTCATCACCTGGAATGGCGCCTAAAATGCCCTCCTCAGGAGCGCTCAGGGGTGGACACACTACAGTTTATGGCCAAATCCAAACCACCACCTCTTTTTGTAAATAAAGTTTTACTGGTACACAGTAACATCCATTCATTTACATATTGTTGAATTGTTGCTGCAGAGACCTACAGCCCTCAAATCTGGACTTTTACAGAAAATATTTGCCAAACCTGAAGTAGCTGAGGCCGCCATTTAGAGCTCATTCCTTCCTTCTGCTTCTTATGTCTCAGGGAACAATTACACTGGAGTGACATTAGAATCTGATAAAATAGCAAACCTTTTAAAGCTATTAACAACACCAATTTGCTTCACATTGTGTTTCGAGGATGCTTATATTTCAATAATCACTTCTAGATTGAGAATCCAGGAATCCTTCTAAAGCTTTGTGGTTATTCTCTATTAAGATACTAGGGATTAGAAAAAACTTTGATATGTCCTCTATGTTGACACCAGCTGAGGTCCAGGGATTTCAGGATTTCAAGTCTTATAATGGGCATGTGCAAAGCAACGGCTCTAATGACAGAACAGTCGCTGTGGAGAAAATGAAGGATGCTTACTTTCTGGGGAGTGAGCTCTTTAAAGCTACTTCAGTATAGAATAAAGGGTGAAAAAATCAATACAGATATCATACCATTATTAATGTGGTCTGTCAATACAACGCTATTTTTCATTTTTTATTTTATCCTGCACCAATGGGTCATTCGAAAATCATAGAGAGGGAAATTCTCATTTTATTAAAGGGCATTTGTTTGTCTTGGTATAATCAATTGACCTCAACTTTCCCAGATGTGGAAGATCAGGTAAAATTAAAGTTATTCTTAAGCAAGGCATACTTTACACCAAAGCTTGCACGACAGGACAAAGAAAAATTCACTCTTTACTGATGCTTTTGCAACTAACTCTAATCAACGTTTTAAATATCCTCTTCACAGCAAACACCACCGTGACAGTACTGTGCATATACTTACATAAAATTGAGTCATAAAACAAGTAAACAGGATAGGAGGCTTATAGAAATCTTCAACGATTTTTATCAAATTGTGCAACAAACCATTTTGTTCTAAGGAGAGTTTTTACAAAAGAACAAGATCGGAATGGGGATATTTCACATACATGTATTTACATTCCGTTATTAGGAGCTTCTTATTTGCTCCAACGGAGAACTGGAACACATTTAGGGGAAATCAATTTTAAAAATCCAGTAAAGATTTTGAAATGTTCAAAAGAAATGTTAAGCGAAATCCTCTGCCCTGGTAAATAAAGCAGAGATTTATTTATTTTGAGATTCTAAGGAACTGTGTTATCAGACAGTGGTTCTTCAACTTGGATAAGCACAAAATGACCCATTTGTGTGCAATAAGGAAAACACGGAGCTTCTATCTGAAAAACAACAAAATTATTAAGCTTTACTAATCTTGAAACATTGCTTGGCATTCACACCTTCATTCAGTCCTGCACTGTTCCTTACCAGACAAATCATCATGAAGGAAAAGTAAGGTTATATAATGTACAGGGAGTAACAGGTGAACCTTCATTCATGCATTTGCCTTCTCCTATTGCAATACCCTGGAGTTTATATTTTATAAATATATGTTTTTTTAGTCTGATTATCTACAGGGTCCACAGGGCAGCTGCAAATGATAAAAATAGAACTGAAACTACCTCGAGTAAACTGGCAGACTTCATTTGCTCATTAACCAGGAAATTTAAGGCTGGAACTGGCTTGAATCTAACATATGGCCCAAGAGTCTTGCTCTCTATGTCCTCACATACTATATACAAACTTTCTTGGCATGACCAGAAAGATGCTCATTGGCTAATCAGCCCTGTACCTGACAGCTACCAATTCTAAAGAAAAAGAGACCAGAAAATTCCCACCTTCCACTATCAAATCTAATGGAAGGAAATGTAATAACCCTAATTGGGTCAAAACACTGGTGCTATCTATGAATTTCAGAATATATAAAAATAAAACAACTCAGGGGTGCCTGAATGAGTAACTCAATTGGTTAAGTGTCTGCCTTCAGCTCAAGTCATGGTCCCAAGGTCCTGGGATCTAGCTCCAAGGCTGGCATGGGGGTCGGGGTGGGGGTGGGAGGCTCCCTGCTCAGCAGGAGTCTGCTTCTCCCTCTCCTCCCTGCTGATGCTTTCTCTTGCTATCTCTCTCTCTCTCTCTCAAGTAAATAAAAATCTTAAAAACAAAACAAAACAAAAAAACATCTCCGTAGCATTGCAGGAGGTATGTCATAACTGTGGTATAAAAAAATTCCAAATGAAAACATTTTGCATATATTTATCTGGTATGTAATCTAAGCTGTAAACACACACAAAATTAGAAATTTGGGCATTGGGATTTAAATATGCAAACTACTGAAGTAATATTGTTCTAATTACACTTTTTAATAGCATTCTGTAGAAAGATGGGAAAAACTAGTACCAGCTTTTAGATTTCTCATGAGTTCTATGAATTGATTGGGGATATTCTAACATGGGTACTGTTTGGTGAAATTATTTTTTAAGATAATTTATTTAGAACACACTGATATGGATTTTATATAACATCTGTCCTGATTATGAATCTTCAATTAAAATTCTTTTCCTTTCTGGGAAAAACAAAAAAAAAAAAAATGAAGAGTTGGAACTTAAAATATATTTTAGAAAACCTCTATAGTCCCTTAACAATTCTTAACATTCCATGTGCCTCTATGATTCATCTGGAAGATTTTTCCATAACTTTCCCTTCTTTTGCCTCCCATAATCCTGGTGAGGTTTTAAAGAGTTAGTATTTCAGGGGCGCCTGGGTGGCTCAGTGGGTTAAGCCGCTGCCTTCGGCTCAGGTCATGATCTCGGGGTCATGGGATCGAGTCCCGCATCGGGCTCTCTGCTCGGCAGGGAGCCTGCTTCCCTCTCTCTCTCTCTCTCTGTCTGCCAGCCTCTCTGCCTACCTGTGATCTCTCTCTCTGTCAAATAAATAAAATAAAATAAACCTTAAAAAAAAAAAAAAGAGTTAGTATTTCAGACTAGTTGCATTTACAAGTCCATTCTTCTAATGTAGAGTAATAAAATACTTCCCAGGCTAAAATTTTCAACCAGTAAATACAAGTCATTTTCTCTCTTTTCAATACTGATTTTTAAAATGTTTCATTACACAAATCCCCTAGAGGGCTGTCACCATATGCATTTACACAGGTATTATGTGAGTAAACAGCAGAAGATTCAACTTTTTTATACTCTATGAATTGAAAACTAGGTTTGTTGAGGTTTAATAGCTTCTTTTGGACTATGTGAGTGTCCAAGACTTTGCTAAGCTGCTTCTGAGATAGGAAAATATGAAGACAGTAAATCCTAAGAGTTATCGCTATAAGCCAAAAAAGAAAAAAAAAAGTGTTTTATTTATTTATTTATTGCTATTTTCTTGCTTTTTCTTGTATCTATATGAGATGATAACAGATACTAATTAAATTCATAGAGGTAATAATTTCCCAATATATGGAAATCAAACCATTATGCTTTACCCATTAAACATATAAATGATGTATGTCAATTTTATCTTAATAAAATAGGAGGAAAAAGATCTATGTCTTTTTTCAAAATGAAAAAACTATCAAATTTGTTCAACATTCTCTAAGTTAAAACAAATTGTATCATTTTAACTAGAGAGAAGCACCTTTCACAGACAACTTTTCTTCCAAACTATGGATGCAGTCAAGATTTCTTTTAAATCATTTCTTGCATTAAAAAGTGGAAGAAATTGTAATAACATAGCTGGTTAATAGGCATATTCAGTTTTTAGGCATTGCTATTTAGCTCACATGCACATTCCTTTTTTTAAAAATGTGGGGATGTTTCTTTTTTTTTTCCTCAGCCTTTTCTTTTTTGGGTGGATTTTGGTAAGGCATTTGGGCAGAAATATATTCTTAAAATAGTTACATTTAGCTATGAGGTTATTTCAAAATTCAATCCAATCACGTATGTTTATAAACTAAAAAAAATTATTTTTTTAAATTTTATGAAATATGAAACATGTGAAATGCCCATGCAAAGACAGTATTTCAAAGTTTAGTTGGATTAAGGAGCTAATTTTTTTTTTACAAAATAATAAAAATATTAAATGGAAGTATAAGAGAATGTTTATTTTAGAATCTCTGGTTGGGAATGTCCTTTTTAGAAAGAATGTGAAAATACAGAATCATTAAAGACTGACATATTGATAATAATGCAGTGAAGGAAAATATACCTCAAACATTATTCTAAGATATGCAGGACCTGGAGAAAATTTTCAGCTCAAAAAATGAGTAAATTAATATATAAAGAGTTCATATGAGTCAATAAAAAAAATCCTTAAGTCTTATCTGAAAAAAAAAAGTATGTAGGTAGGCAATTCATGAAAGCAGAAGTTCAAATGACCAATAAACATTTGAAAAGATACTGCATCTTCTTTTAAGAAAATTCTAAGAAAAACAATGCAGTGCCATTTTCACATTAGACTGAAATGGTAAGACAGATGGTACATAGTGCTGGAAAGGGTATAAGATAATGAACAGTCTCATACACTGATTATGTGAGTTTAACTTGGGACAGCCTTTGGATAGCAATACAATCTGTCAAAATATCAGATGTCCTTGCTTTCAACCAATTAGTTTTTCTTGTGGAAATTTATCTTAAAAAATACACACATGTGACATGGTTTAAATTAGGAAAAGGAAAACCTGAGAGAATTCTATAAGTTATTCAGCATGGGAGTAACTAGATAAATTATAGCAGGTCCACACTGGAGAATATGCAGCACTTTTTTTTTTTAAATTTAAGATTTTTTTATTTCTTTATTTGACAGAGAGAGAGAGAGAGAGAGATCACAAGTAGGCAGAGAGGCAGGCAGAGAGAGAGAAGGAAGCAGGCTCCCTGCAAAGCAGAGAGCCCAATGCAGGGCTCTATCCCAGGATCCTGAAACCATGACCTGAGCCAAAGGCAGAGGCTTAACCCACTGAGCCACCCAGGAGCCCCTATGCAACAACTTTTAAATGATTAATATTTGTCTATCTGAATTGACATGGAAAGATGTATTTTGCTATATTGTTATAGGAAAACAGCAACATAGAGAACAATATATTATAAAATAATTACCTTTAATTTTTAAAGATTTATTTATCTATTTGGAGAGAGGAAGGGCATGGGTTCACACGAGTCAGGTTAGGGACCGACAGTGAGGGAAGGGGAGAGAATCTCAAGCAGACCCCTTGCTGAGCATAGTGCCCCACTCAGAGCTTGATCTCAGGACTCTAAGACCTGAGATCATGACCTGAGATGAAATCAAGACTGGGTCGTTCAACTGATTGAGCTACCCAGCCTCCTTTAAAATAATTATCTTTAAATTAATCAAAAAAACAATAACCCTCCTATAACTATTCTAGGTTGTTATTTTTTAAATGTCTGGAAGGATATGCAGTAAAGTCTTAACAGTGACTATACCTAAAGAGGGAAAGACTCAAGTAGAGAAGAAACTTTCACTTACGTTACAGGATTTTGTAATAGTTTGAATTTTTTTTCTTTTTACAAAAACTTTATTTTTTTTTAAGATTTTATTTATTTATTTGAGAGAGTGAGAGAGAGAGCACACACAAGCGGGGGTGAGAGGACAGCAGCAGAAGAGGGAGAAGCAGGCTCCCTGCTGAGCAGAGAGCCCAATGCAGGGTGCCATCCCAGGACCCTGGGATCATGACCTGAGCTGAAGGCAGACGCTTAACCAACTGAGTCACCCAGGCTCAGTTTGAACAGTTTGAATTTTAAACAAGTATGTCTTATTTTTGAAATGAAAGACAGTATTTACAAAGTTTTAAAAATAATAATATAATTCACTGCTAGTTATAGCCTCATATGCTTTTTAAAATACAAACAGACAAGAATAAATGAAGCCATAATTAAAAGCAAGAATATTGCTTTATCAGGTGAATATTCTCAATGCAAGAACTAGTCATCTTTATTGTGAAACACGAAAAGCAATTTATTTCATTTTGTCAATTATCATAGTCACATATAAAATTGCAGGAAATAGGTAGAGGGTGATAAAGCTGTTCATATGAACTCTAAAATGGGTAAGTGAATAATTTCCCCAAATCTTGAACAATTTTTAAACTTTTCATAGATGGCAGACCTCCAACATATTTTTCAGCCTTTCCATTCTAAGATTGTAAAATAATATTAAGATAAACATACATAGTCCCCATGACACATCAAAAGTCAGACACTGAGTAAATATTTGAGGAAAAGATATCCTCACAAAACTACCTTAGACATCTGTAATGATGCCTACTGCAGATCTCATATAACACAAATTCTTACACTATAAAGTGTGATTAAGTGTTCTTTGAGAAAAGACTATTCCTTTTGCCCCCAAAAATTACCAGATGAAGGTCAAATATCTTTAAAATGGCCCAACCTGTTTATTTTAAATTAGAGCTAAGGCACTACACACAAAAACGGTAGAGGCAACATTAAATTCCGCTAAAATACCATCTGCTGAAATATCTACATTTAATTCTGTATTCACATCAATATGTATCTATATCTATGCTTATCTAGATAAATATCATCTCATATAACATTTTATTTCTATCTATCCATCTAATTAGTTTTCTCATGCTGCTATAACAGACTACCACAAATTTTTTCCAAAAAAAAAAAAAAAAATCACAAACTTATTACAAAGTTCTGCCAGTTGGAAGTCTTTATCTCATGGGGATACAATTAAGAGTGTTGCAGGGCCATGTTCCTCTCTGATACCTCTAGAAGAGAATGCTTCCTTGCCTTTTAGTTTCTAGAGGTCACCTACAATTCCTGAGCTTGTGGATCTCTTCCTCATTCTTCAAAGCTAGCTACATCCCAATCTCTGAGCATCTTCTTCAGTCCTCCCACTTTTCTCTGAGTGCAACCAGAAGATGGAAAACCTTAGCCCATCCGTGGTGGAATGTGAGGGTACTGAAGGGAGGACCGGTGGGAACATAGGAGAAACCAGCCCGCACAAGGCAGGAAGGCAGCAAAATGGAGTCAAAAGATCAACTTCACCAAACACACACATTACTCCCTAAAACTGGTACTGTTTGTTAGTCAGAATGGCATATAGAAGACTATTTCAAGGAGGGCAATTATTTTTTGTTTTTTTTTTCTTTCTTTTCTATTTTTTTTATTGTGTTATATTAGTCATCGTCGTTAGTTTTTGATGTAGTGTTCCATGATTCATTGTTTGCGTATAACACCCGTCTCCAAGCAATAGGTGTCAAGGAGGACCATTCTTTTTTAAAATCAGGATCTGCACATGTGTTTGGTAAAGATAAAAGATATTTTAGGTTTTGTGGCCAGATCATGTCTGCTGCAAATGCTTAGCACTGCCAGTTAAGCCTGCAGGCAGCCATAGACAAGAAGTAAACGGATGGGTGTGGGGGAGCCCTAATGGGCACACTGGACCCTAACCATTACTCAAATTCGAATTCCGTATCATTTTTATGTTAAAATTTTATTATCTTTTAACTTTATTTTTCACTCTTTATAAATACAATTATTCTTAGCTCATGGGCCATTCAAAAAGGGTGAGTGGGACAGATTTGGCTTTAGTTTGCCGATGCCTGGACTAGATCACTTATAGGGAATGGAAATGCCTCTCTTACCCATTTTTTCAGATTTCTATGGAATTGTCGTCAAAGAGATCACATGACATCTTGAAAGACTGTATGTCTTGATAGCTATTTCTTTCTTTAAAAAGTTGCATCAGAAGCCATTTGTTTTTGAATGGATATAAGTACAGGAATATCCATGATGAAAAGAGTTTATATTTTTAAAAAAATATTTTTATTTATTTATTTGACAGTGAGAGAGATAGAGAGAGTACAAGTGAGGAGAGCAGCAAGGAGAGGGTAAAGCAGGCTCCCCACGAAGCAGGGAGCACAATGTGAGGCTCAATCCCAGGACACTAGGATCATGACCTGAGTCGAAGGCAGAAGCTTAACCACTGAGACAACCAGGCGCCCCATGAAATCAGTTTTTAATCACAGATTAAAGAAATTAAAGGCAATATTTATGCTTTCTCAGTAGAATAAATATGTCCTGATTATGGAAGTCTAAATCAAGAACTCTTTATTTAATTAGTGAAAGTTATGGTTAATGACAAATGCTAAAAGGTATAAATCTCTTGAATTTCTAAAATTCTTTTTAAAAGAATTTCCTTACAGCAGAAGAACATAAACAACAACAACAAAAAATCTGCCTATGGTGCTTCTATACAAGGAAAATAGGTACGTTCTTTGCACCTTATTCCAACAACACCCCTGCCTTCAGTTTCTGTCAAAGAGGTCATGAGTGAATGGAAATCTGATGAATATCTATGAATTCAGGTGAGCTGCTAAAAGGTGACTTGCAAATAAAATGTGTAAGCTTTAAAGAGGCAGCTGGATTTCATTTGTTATGTAGGCAGAGACATGTATCAGTGAAATCACTGTTAATGTAAATTAATTTGCACCTCAAGTTTGTCAGGCTGGTTGAAATCAAGATATGATGAAATTTACAGGACACAGAAAAAGACTTCGCCAATGAAAATGATTTGCTTCTCCCATTATGATGTTAGTCTAATTACCTTCCTGGGCACAAAACTCAACTGTGGAGTCAACTCTACCATCAGCTTCAAGAAAATCAAAGAAAAGGACTGAGCTCTTTTCTTCCCGTAGTAGGGGCTTCAAAGGATTCAATCAGCCTGCTACCCTACAGGTACCCAACTGTGCTTCACATAGTTGACGCATCATTGACCAAGCATGACTTCAAGTGATATCCACCAGAACTCTGACTTTCATCTTTTTGTGTGTGCAAAAGAGAAATTAAAAGAGGATATTTTAAAGCTTTATGTATTCTTCATGGGGCAAACCCATTTGCCAGGTGGTGGAAGACAGAAAGGAAGAAAGATGGAAGAGTCAAGAGGAATTCAGGGATGCTCACCTCTAGAGCACCTCGATAATTTGGTCTGGCTACTTCTTAGATTTGCCATGGATAATTTAATGCCATGTACACTGTTGCATTCACTTAATATTTTAGAGATGATTTAACTGTTGCATCTCAATCTCATGAGAAACCAGGATCTAAAGGACTCGGCTGATACCTCTTATCCCTATGTACTTGTGATAAGCAGATCTCAACCTCATCATTCAAAGTATCTGCTCAGTGTAGCAGAAAAAAGGCTGCATTGTAAGCTCCAAGAGGGCAGCAACCCTGTCTGTCTTCAAAATCATTTGCTCTCTACTGACCTGCACATTGCCTGACACATTGAGGTACTCAAGAAATAGTTTTGGAATAACAATAAATCATTGATTCCATACTATACAGAAACCATTATAGTTATTAACAAAATCTCATATCAAAAAGGCAAAGTACTTTAACAGGTGATTTATAAAAGATATACAAATGGCTTATGAATAAAAATATAGAAATAAAAATAAATCACCAAATGTCATCGTGTTTTGCCCATCAGATTGGTATTTTGAAAACATGGGGATTACCCAGTATTGGTGAGGTGTAAGAAAACAGATATTCTCTGGGCACTCTTTGGAAGCATAAATTGTTATATTCTGGAGGGGATTTTTACCAATGAATCAAAATGAACATGAAAATGAAAACACCTACTTCACTAGCAGCATGGATGAATTATGGAAACATTTGGGGGGAAAAATAGGCAAAAAAAAAACCCACCAAAAACAAAACAAAACAAAACAAACAAACAAACAAAAAACAAAGAAGCCAAGCAGAAAAGAATGCATACTGTTAGGGCTTCATTCAGTAAAGTTCAAAACAAGTGAAACTAATCTATGGTCTTAAGCATCAGGCTAGAAGTTGCCTTTTTGGGGAGGGGGATGACAAATTGAAAGGGGTTGTGAGAGGGGTTCCTGGAGTGTTAGTGATGTTCTGTTTCTTGATTAGGTTACATTGTATGTTCAATTTGTGAAAGTTCATCAAACTCTATACTCATGATATTTGCATTTTTCTATGTGTTTGTTTTACCTCAATAAAAGTTTATTTAAAAATAAAAAAAAGCTCAAAGATTTCTCCATAATCGGCAAAAACAAATAGTGCACATAAGACTACAGTCTTTCAGTTCTTGAAATGTATGTTCTAGTAAGTCAATAATAAGCAAAGGTTGTATATTTGTACATACAGATGCACATATACATACAAATGCAATCTCTTCAATAGGGTCCACGCAATGTCGGTCCCTTTGGCCCTGAGCTATATCTGACCCACATCAGCTGTTATCAGAACAGATTGAAGTGATGTGTCTCAAGCTGACAGAAGATGGCTGAGGTCATCACTTTACAAAGGCCTTTAAGTAATCAGCCACCAGAACTGCCAACATGCATTACTAAAATTGCAAGGCATCTTTGCACATCCTGTGTACAAGAAGCCCATAGAAGTGAAATCCTCTGGCCATAAACATCCCTTGCACATATAGAAATGTACCCTCTGTCCTGATTATTGGCCCTAAATGAAAACAGACATAACTGGAAACAAATACATTGCTTTGAGCAGCATGGACACCGCATGCAGTCATCTGAACTGGATAGTCCACCAGTCTGTCATCTAGTCCAGAGACAAAGACTAGAAATAATGATCAAATCACCTCTGCATACATGAATTTTTTTTTCTAATTTGGTGGAGTTTTTGGAGACTTGTTAATTATATAGGTTTTGAACTTCTTATATTTTTAAGGTTTCCTCTTTCAAAACCAGATCCAAAAGCTACTTTCATCATTTAATTAAGAACACAAAGTAGGCCAGTTCTGACATATATAGATTTTTCTCTAAAACTGTGACAATTGTCCACATAAAAGATGCTTTTCATTCATTATGTCTGGGAGCATGATATTTACGAACCTCCTACTTTTCATTTTAATGCTGTATTAGCTGTGGCATGAATATTAAGTGAAAAGTAAGTCCTTGCAATTATGAAGGAGAGTTATAGAATTTCACTAATAACATAGTAAAAGTGCCCTTTTTACATTTCTGTTAAAAAAAGAAATAAGAGGGCGCACCTGGGTGGCTCAGTGGGTTAAGCCGCTGCCTTCGGCTCGGGTCATGATCTCAGGGTCCTGGGATGGAGTCCCGCATCAGGCTCTCTGCTAAGCAGGGGAGCCTGCTTCCCTTCCTCTCTATCTGCCTGCCTCTGTCTACTTGTGTTCTCTGTCTGTCAAATAAATAAATAAAATCTTTAAAAAACAAAACAAAACAAAACAAAAAACAGAAAAAGGGTAGTAGGTTCAAATAAAAGCATATGAATTTTGTACCAAATGATAGTAACATACAAAGGCTTTGCCTTTGTATCTTCACATTTTTCTCCTTTTCTCGCCAGTTTATTCTGATGTACATTTCTAACAATTATTCAAGAAGTCATTTATAATCCAGAAGTTACTCATATATGTTCTCACTAATAAAGTTCCTCTCTGTCATTTGACCTAGTAAGAACAAACTCATCCCTGTTTTCATCTTTATATATTTTTTCATTTCCATAATTGCCACCTTACATAAAACTTTGATTAGAACAAGGATTGTAATTTTAATAGGACATGGTATTTCCTGTTAACTAAGGTTGACTGAGACAAAAATCTATTCACCCTTTTCCTTCTTATATTCTTTCAACGGCTTCTTCCATTGTGTTCTTTCACGAGTGGGGAAAAAGGTATGGTAAATATACTCATTAAGAAGATTTCTCTAGGGATGAGACTGAGGCATTGAAGTAAAGCCTTCCACAAGTAGAAGTGGATGTTCTTTGAGTTGATGAAGCCTTCAGATGGTGTTAATGGAAATCTAACAGCATAAGAACTCAGATTTTTGATACCAGATAAAACTGGCTTTTAAATCCTAGATCAACCATTTCAGCGACTTGGGGCAAGTTAGCCATTTCCAAATCAACTGGGCTATTCTTCTTCCCTTCCCAATCTGGTGTTCCTTTAGTTTTCCCAATGTTAATTGGGCAGGGGAGAATGCCGCCTACTCAGTAATCAAGCCAAAAATCTTAGTTATCCTTGATTTTCCTAACCTTCGTCACACATTCAATCATGAGTGTCTCCAAACATGTCTTCCCTTTCTACCAACACCTTCTACACCCAAACCACCATTATACACCGTGAATCACTGAGAACTTCCTAACTTCCCTTCATACAATTCACTCCACCCATGGCATCAGAGTGTTCTTTTTAAACTTTAAATCAAGCCATTTACTCCCCTGTTCATAACCTTCTAATGACTCCCCATCACAGGCTGAATATTCAAATCCCTTAAGCAGGCTTACAAAGCTCTTTATGACCTCACCCGACTTATATCCTCAATTTTCTCCTATGTTCTCTCCCTTACCCATCATGATCCAGTCACATGGCTCTGTCTGTAGTTCTTCTTTTCATCTCTCAGTTCATATCTTAAATGTCACCTTTTCCTTGACCACTCTAAAGGAGATAGCAAGTTACTCAAAATCATATCACCCCACATTACTTTTTTCTGTTTTACTCACTTCTATACTTTCTGTACCTGGCACATAAAAATACGTCCCTTAGGTATCCTTTGAATAATGAATAAACTTAAGGAAAGTGACTTTGTTACTGTAAAATGCAGATAATTCATCTGTCAGGATTGAAATAGAAGTTAAATGGGACAAGATATGTACAGTGTTTAGCACAGTGCCTGAGGCAAAGTGAGACTTCATAAATGATAGAGGCTATTCGTGGTGTTTTTCTTAAAATAGGGACCATAATAGGGGCTTGCCAATGACTTCTAGTTAAGCAATAATATCTGTAAGAGGTTCCGATTTTCTATTTTCAGTTGGAAATTATTAAAACATAACACTTTTATATAAATGGACAGTGAGTGAATGACTCTGCATTTTAAGCAAATCTTTTGCCAATGTTTGTAAAAGATCTTTATACTCTTTTCTTTAACAACCTGAGATTCTAAAGACTTCCAGATGTGACTTTCCCAGGCATCAGAAGGAAGCTAAAAAAGACAAATTGGGAGGATTTATGAAAATAAAGAGGTAGGCTGGGGAGTCAAAAGAGACCTAGAGTCTACTTGGTCTCTACCACTTCCTAATCAGCCTCAGACAACCATTAGGCACACAGAGCCTTAATTTCCTCCTGATACTTTACAGACCCACTGAGAAGGAAAATAAGATACCGGATGTAATTCACTTAGCAGGATGGTTTGGTGTGTGACTGATGTTCAAGTAATAATTCTTTCTCTGCATGTGTGTCACTGAGGAACAGCCCTGGGAGCCACATTTGGACCTCTGTCCTTGAATTAATATGTGAACTTATGCTGACTTTGTTTTGCTTATGCTTTATTTCTTCACCTTGTCTGTGTCAATGTGCTCATACCATCTATTAGATATTATCTCATAGACCCATTTACATTCCAGTAGGTCTTCTATTTGTAGGTAAAAGTGCTATTTGCAAATACCCACCTTTGACACTTAATTTGAAGATACAAAGCCAAAATGAATAATAAAATAAATAGCAAAGGCTTTTAGGAGCTAGTGCATCATTAAAAAACAAACAAAACAAAAAACAAGGTGTTGTCAGTAGTTTGGTTTTTTGAACAAAAAAATGCACTTGTTTCTACAAACTGCAACAAAAACTGGAAAACAGAATACTGTCTAGAATCCTGAGGAATCTGAACTTGAATTATTGCTATGGTCCATTAAACTCACTCTCAAAACTTTAATATGTTTCTGCTTCAGAGAGCTGTCCATGTACAGGCATATAACCACACTATTACAATGCCCAAAGAGCAAATTGCTTGACTCAGCTGCAGCAATGGTCTTTCCACTGAGAAAGTTTGCAGAGTTTCAGCAGCCTTAAGTGTAGCATTCTCCTAAGTGAGGTAAATGCTCTCTTTGCATTGTTTTCTTCCCAGGTGATTCAAGCTGCAAGGTGGATGTGTAGGACTCAAATGCTGGAAAATAGGGGAAAGTAAACTATGTCATTTCTCTAAGTTTTAGCCAAAATGTGTTCATCAGAGGCAGAGTTAAAATAATAGTCCAAACAATAATTTGAAAAAGCACTGTTTCCCCCGCTACTCCTGTTCAGTAACTGAGGTTCCATTATCTCCTCTCCTCCTTTCAATTTGAAGCATTTTTATGCTTCAGATCTTCTTGAGCATATCATCACTCATATCCAATGCATAAGACTCAGGAATTTATATTGAAAATGATGTGCACAACAACATATAGTTCCTAGAGGACCTAAGGAAGTGGTTGCGGTTTGTAATGTAGCATCAATCAACTTTTAAGGCAGGGACCAAAGTTTTCTTTTCTCCTTTTCTCCCCTCCACCCCAACTTTATTGAGAAATAATTGATAAATATAATTGCATCTATCTAATGTGCATAACATGATGATTTGCTTTGCATATATACTGGGGAATGCTGACCAAGATCAAGATAATGAACACATCCATCACCTCACCCTATTTCTGTGTGCGGTGAGAAAGCTTAACATCTACTTTCAGCAAGTTTCAAGTATAAAACACAGTATTATTAACCACAGTCACCAAGGTGTATATTAGATGCTCAAAACTTACTTTTCTTAAAACTAAAAGCTTGTGTCCTTTTACTCATATCTCCTCTCCCTGCAAAGTTTCCTTGATGGGCTAGTACTGAGCAGGGAGAACAGAGACTTAAGTGATGTATATAACCAATTCTAGATCATTTTTACTTACAAATAGAAGACCTACTGGAATGTAAATTGCAGTAAGTTTCTAAAAATTCATTTGGATATATGTGTCAAGCAACTCTTAAGACTGTTCAAGCTCTTCCTAAGACTAGCACTTAAAAGATGCATAAAATTAGACAATGCTCGAAACAAAAATGTTTTACTTCAAGAATACTTTTAATTATATTTAATTATATTATATCACATAAAAATGTAGGTATTTATACCAATTTGAAAGAGAATATATAATGTGCCAATGGTGATTATCATTGGGTATATAATAATGAGCAATTTAATTATTTTAGTCAAATTTATGGAATTATAATGAACATAAAATAAGAGTGCATCAAAGATGTACCTTTCAATGACTTGTGACAAACATAACCATACCATAATCAAGATATAGGGCATTGCTGTCATTCTAAAAAGATTTTTCCTACACCACAGCAACAACTCCAACCCCAAATGTTACCAGGAAACACTGATTTGTTTTCTATCACTGTAGTCTTATTTTTTCTAGAATTTTATATAAATAGTATAGACTCATACATGGATTCTTTCACCTATCATATTTCTGGGAGATATCAATGTTTCTGGGCCTTTTGCACAGTTTTTTTCCACTGAACATTTCTGAGGTTTATCAATTTTGTTGCATATATTAGTAGTTTTTTCCTTTTTATTGCTGAATTCTATTGTGTGGTTATACTCCCAATTTGTTTACCCATTTACCTACTGACAAACCTTTTTTGTTTCCAGTTTTTGAAAATTATGAAGGAGGCTGATAACATTCATGTACAAGTTTTTATGTGGACATATGTTTTCATTTTTTTCTTGGATAAATACCAAAAAGGAAAATTTTATTTCAATGTGTATTTGGCTATATAAACAAACAAACAAACTACCAACTATCTTCAAAGTGGGGGTAACTGGGACACCTGGGTGGCTAGTAATTAAGCATCTGCCCACGACAGCTCAGGTCATCATCTCAGGGTCCTCAGCAGGAAGCCTGCTTCTCACTCTCCCACTCCTCTGACTTGTGTTCCCTCTCTCACTGTGTCTCTCTCTGTCAAATAAATAAATAAAATCCTTAAAAAACAAAACAAAACAAAGTGGGGTAACACTTGAGAATTCTCCTTGATTCACAAATGCCAACATTTGGAATTGTCAGGCTTTTAAATTTTAACCATTTTAGCTTTGTGAAGCAGCATCTCATTAGATTTTCAATTCTCATTTCCCTGATAACTGATGATCTTGAGTACCTTCATATACTTATTAATCATTATTATGCTTTTTGTATGAAGTGTCTGTTCAAATATTTTGCATATATTCTTTTAAATTGAGCTACTGTCTTTTTATTGTCAAGTTGTAAGTGTCCTTTAAATATTCTGAATACAAGATAGAAGTATTGTATTTTTTTTCAATTTGTGGTTTGCATTTTCATTTTCTGAACAAAGTATTACAAAGAGTAGAACTTTTTCATTTTGAAGGAAGCCCAATGTATTAATGTATTGCTTTCATGGTGTATGCTTTGGGTGTCCCATCTAAAAAACTTCACCTACTCCAAGGTCATGATGATTTTCTTCCATAATCTGCTTTAATTTCTGTAAATAGTACAAGCTAAAGTTTGGGGTTCATTATTTTCTATAGATATCAAGCTCCAGTATCATTGGTTGAACAAGTTTACTTCTCTATTGATTTTGGCACCTTTGTCAATAATCAATGACCATTTATGTATTGGTCTCGTGACCTGTCTTTTCAATATTTTTTTTTCTTTCTGTGCTTCAATTGAGGTAGGTTCTAATGGCATTTATTCAAGTTCACTGATTTTTCTTTTCTGTAATATATTCTTTGGTCTGAATTCCACCTGTAAACCATTTTTCATTTGAAATACTGCATTTTTCTATTCTAGAAGTTCTCTTTGGTTCCGTGTGTGTGTGTGTGTGTGTGTGTGTGTGTGTGTTCCATTTATCTCCTCATTATTTTCTTTTTTTTGTTTTGTTTTTTTGTTTTTTAGGTCTTGAGCATGTTTATAGCAGTTGTTCTAGAGATCTTGTTTATTAATCCCATCTTTTTTGTCATTTATAAATCTGTTTCTGTTGGCTGATGATTTTTCTCCTGATTATTGGGTCACATTCTCTTCACTATATGCATTTCTCATAGTTTTTGAATTCTGAGTATTCTTGTCTTCCTTTTAAAAATATTGAACTTTGTTTTGGCAGAGAAGTAAGTTTTGGATTAACTTTCTCTTTTCAAGGCTAACGAGTACAGTAACCTTTGTTGTAGTTACAGTTTGGCCCTTCTACTTAGGTAAGACGTTTCTAGAGTCTCTAGAGAATGCTCTGGGTGTTTATGAAGGTCTCCCTACTCTGACCAGAGAGTTCTGGTACCTTCCAGTCAAACTCAGAACAAACACAGGGATCATTCACCTAACAGCTCTCCAATGCAGAGTTTGCCTTGCAGAGTTTCGCCAGATATTTGCATAGTTGAGTCTCCAGTAACAGACTCAGTGGAACCCTGATGTAGCTTTTTGGAACTCTTTCTGTACTTACCTCATGCTCTGCATATTCCATCTGTCTTATCTCCCTATATTCTAATCTCGGTCTTCTCAAATGATCAGTGCTTCGCTTATGCTCTCCCTCCCTGTATTATAATCTGGAAAATGCCTCCAGGCAGAAATCCAGGATGATTTTAGGTCTAATTTTGTTTGTTTTCATTCTCGTCTGAATCACAGCCTTGTACTGCCTACTGCCTAATGTCTACAATCAAATGTTTCATATATTTTGCCCATTTTTCTGGCTAGTTAAGGTAGGGTAGGCAAGTCTAGTTCCAATTTTACTAATGTGACAAGAATTGGGAGTTCCTAATTATATTTTTATATATGTCTCATTTTTCAAAATTGTCTATCAGGCACATAAGACAATTTTATAATTGAAAAACATACACACATAAAAACTATTGATCATTCTGCAACTTGACCCAAAATGATGGCACTATAAGTGACACTTGAGGTAAAATACCATACATTTTATTCCTCCTATTATCAAAAGGCACTAGAAATTCCGACCTTGGAGAGATATGTTTTTAAATTTTATACAACTATGATAGATTTTAAAAAAAGAGTTTTTTATCCATACTTACTAGTGTGGTTAAAATAATTCTTGCCTGCTTTTTGTTCCCACCTCAATAATGCCATTCTTCATGGTTGTAGTATGAGTTTTTATTTGTGGAGTTATGAAAAATGCAGGCTGGGCACCCAAGCAGAAAAAGAATGTTGTCTCCGAAGCCAAATCCCCAGTGTACAGAGGAATCATCCCCAAACCATGCAGCAGGTTTCAGTACAATTCATAGCTACTGACATTTTATAGACCGGGAAGATCCAAGCTTAACTAGCATAGAAAAAGTAATACATTTCCTTCCTTTTGTAGAAAGCTGCATATAATATATCTTTGAAGACAGGGTTGAGATTATCACCATGTTCTTCTATGGATAAATATGGGAGTTCAGTTTCTGAGGCTGTGGCACAGTTTGCAGGCAATAAATTCACCTAATGGTAAAAAAATGCTACTTGTAGAGAAAAAACATTGGCAGTGTGTATTTCAGTTCAGTGCCCTACAGTGTGCTGATTTACAGAGATGACTTCTTAGTACCTTACACTTTGCAAACCTCGTATTTCCTGTCCTATAAAGTAGCTTATCCTCCAAGGGTGAGGAGTTTTTTTGTGGGGGTGGGGGGTGTGGAGGGTAGGCTGTAAAACACATGCACTGGTTTGAAATGTGATTGGTGTTTAATGATGGAGGTAAGACAAATGAACGTATCAGGGCTTAATGTTCTTATTCCCTTGGTACCCTGTCTTCTGATTTCTGCCTTCATAAACTCCGCTCAATATTTTATTTCTGCACAATGAAGTTTGTCTCAATAAAATTAGTTCCTGCAATTAGCTTCCTCAGCAACGATGAGCCAGCAGTAATGTGGTGATTTTATACTAATAGCTTAAAGTGTGGTATCAGCTAATGCCTCTTTCCAAAGGTGCTCGTGTATGTAGATCCTTAACTAGCTCATCAGGTTAGTGGATAAATCTTTACAGATTTCCAGAGCCTAAATACATTTACCACTCATAAAAGTATAGGCCCATTACCTTATTTGATACAATAAGTAGCATTTATTGAACATTGACTATGTGGCAGGCATTATATTAATGTTTTATATATACTCTTACTGTTAAAAGAACCTTTCAAGCAATCCTAAAACTAAACTTGTATGAGGCCCCAAGAGGCCACTGTGTACGTATTTGGGTTGGGAGTGTGGGTAGCACTTCTGATACCATGGTCGTTGATAGCCGACATGACACGGGAGCAGGTAGGTGATAACCCAACAACTACTCGAATCCCAGTCAATTCTGCAGCCATCTTGAAAATCAATGGGAGCCTCTTGACAGTTTCCAGCCTACAGAAAATGAATGATAAATGGTGCTGTGGTACTTGATAATATTGTTTTGTCAAATTTGCTTTCACCACTGGAGTAGAACAAACAATCTTCTTTCCTCTTCCCTTTTATGTCCTGCTCTCTCCTTTGCACCAAAACTTAATCCTTGCATAGTCAAATGCTTTTCTGCTTTAAGGGAAAGTAGGTGAGTTCTTTTGGTGGTATGCATGGGTTGCTCCATGTTAGACACCACATTTGGCCCTTTTAATATTATTTCTATTGATAGCCAAACACCTAATTAAAAAAGGAGAAATCAAATCTAATGCTATTTATCAAGCACAAATCTAAGAAAAGCAGTTTGCTGGGTTGGGACATAAAAATTAACAAAATGCAGATTTTGTCCTCAGGATGCTTCCAATTTGGCAGATGGCAACAGTCGGTTGAAATATAAAACCAACTCTCACTCAAAGAAAAATGTGAGAAAACTATATACATGCGCTGAAGAAAAAGAAATAAAAATATGAACACTTCCTGCTGGCAAATTTGGAAGCTCTTCAGAACTGCATTTGAAACAAACTTTATAAAGAACATAGTAAGCTAACTAGTGGAACACATGAGAGAAAGTATATCAGATGGAGAGAACAGTGTGAACAAATAAACATAGAAAGGAAATTGGAAGACATTTTCTTCTAACTTAGAAAGCTTTCTGAGTTCAGTATTCAAATGAATGCATCAGCAAGATTTTCAAATTTATATTGTATGTTTTAACTCTATTCTGATTGGTTCATCTTGTTTTCTATTATTAATTCTTCTAAATAGTCCTAACAAATTAGTCCGCACTTGGCAGACACACTCAACAAATTGTTCAGTCTGAGAATAATTTGTTTGTCAAGTTTTTGTTCATAACTTTCTGAATACAAGGCCCTACATTTGCTATATTTATGGAAATGACAGACATGATACAAGTAAAGCTCCTGAATCAGGAAAACCCATAAATACAATCAGTATCTATCAAACTGTTAACCAGATTTTTCTGTTCTACTCATATATGGTGAGGCCTTTAATGAACTCACAACTAAACCTGAACCACTAAACAAGGGTTACTTACTTACACAGATGAAGCTTGCAAAGATGTTTGAAACATACTAGTTTTTTCTTTTGTTTTTTGTTTGTTTTTAAAGTTTTTATTTATTTATTTGAGAGAGAGAGAGAGAGACAGAACACACACAGGGGGAGGGAGAGTGGGAGAAGCAGACTCCCTGCTGAGCAGGAAGCCCAATGTGGGGTTCCATCCCAGGACCTTGGGATCATGACCTGAGCCGAAGGCAGATGCTTAACAGACTGAGCTACCCAGGTGCCTTGAAAGATTAGTTAATAAAATGGCTGGAATCACCAAAAATGCACTTTAAAATATGATTTTTAGATCTATAAGTGCTGACAGTGTACGGGCCAGTTTTAGTAACCCTCACAACCAAACAACCTATATTCGTAAGATTTTGGTGCACATAAAGGGGAAAAAAAGCAGACTTTCATGGATAGTGTAAAATATTCACCTCTTTAGAATGCAGGGCTGGTTTTGACACTCTATTACTGTTAGAAAAGATACAACCATTGGGGAAAACTGGGTGAGTGGTATAAAACATCTCTTTGCTTTATTTTGCAACAGTCTGAGAATCAATAATTATTTCAAAATAAAAAGTTTAAAAGATGCATTACTGATCCTCCAAGAATCAAGGCTAAATTTAACTGAAGAAAAGAGACTGTGCTTAAGAAAGAAATAAAACCCCATGATGTTCTTCTTCTCTCACCTTTTCATCTGAAGAAATAGTAGGTTCTGAAAGCAGGAAAGTAGGGGACAGAATACTGATTCCTTTCATTCCCTGTGGTTGAGTATATTATTTGAACTGCTTACTGCACATCCCAAGGGAGAGTTATTTCTTGCTAGCTTTATTCCTGTGGCAGCATCTTAAGAACACTGCTTACTTTTCTCCTTCATGACAGTGCTCTGGCCATTCTCTGAAGACTTTACCCTTGATGGCGAGGGGAAAGTGATTGGCAAAGGCGAGGCTTTTGACCAGCCCGCCGAGCTGGAATGAAAAAATAATGTGACTTCCTAAAGACAGGTAAGCCACCTTCATGACCTCAGAGCTCTTCATTTTTCACTTCAAAATTCCAGGGTCTATCATGTTCCATGAAGTTTCCAGTGTGCCACCTGCAGAGAGCTGGCTCATTTCTTATTCACATCCCAAAGATGCAATTATGCATGTATTGCATTTGGTCCTTAGATCTTGATCGTCAGCTGTAGCTAGGAATTATGGAGACACTAGAACTGGCAGGCTTTTTGGAAGTCTTACCAAGTTTGGCATTCTGTAGCCATGTGGTTTTCAAGCTGGATTTTCCTGCCTGTTTCTCCCAAACATTTCTGGGAGTGATATTGAGTGGTTAAGAGCTAATTATCAATGCATGTCATCATTCTAAAAAGCATATAGCCATTGTGTATACTTTGGTAAGTGAGAAAAATATTAAATTACACCAAACTGTTTTCACAGACGGCACCAGCCTGACCCATAGTTTTACCTCATCTTCTTTGTGAGGAAGAAATACAATTGCTGCCTGAGATGCTACCTCAGGCTGAGGAGAAGTCAAAGGGCAAATACCCTGGCTTTTTCCTTCCTTCTGTCCTCTAGTTTCTTGTGGGTATATGCCATTAGCTCAGCCCCCTATCACAATTAATAAATAGATGCATGGATCAATGAATAATGCATGCTTGTATGATAGAATATATTAACATCCACTGTCCCACAATCATTGTACACTTTCTGAATGACAGAAAGAACACAATTCACCCCTGGCATCTGGAAAAGTCAGATAAGAAGGTAGAAAGAAAGAAGCACAATAAAGTAGAAGTCACAGCCCCAAATTGCAAATCGTATACAAAGGCCTCATAACCTCCTAATGACATAGTTTCTAATTATTTGAGACCATTAAATCATTGTTTCTACTGATACAATTAAGAAACTAAAAATACCTGCTAAAGACCAACACATAGATTCTGGCATGCCTCTAAATAAATGGTTATTATCACATTTCTGAATTTTAATTCTGTGTGTGTGTGTGTGTGTGTGTGTGTGTATTCATTTGTTGATGTGTTTGTTTTCTTAACATCACATAACCATTTTATTACTTGCCTTCATGCGGGTAATCACCAACAGTAATCACCAACAGTGTTCCACCAACACCAGGTATATTTCTTAGTTACAGCCTTGACAGTGCTTCTTAAACTACAGATGATTCCTCTTATATATTTTATAATAATATTTTATAAATTTTATATATTACTTTTATAATATGTATTTATACTGTAAAATATAACATAGAATACTATACATAAAACATTTTAATTGTAGAAAATATTAAGATGTTCCAAAAAAAAACATGAGAAAACAAAACAAAGCATGCAGACATTATACAACATTCAGAATAGATGTACTTATATTTCATATTGTGGCTCTAACAAAGTCAATTTATTTATTTATTTAGAGATATGGGGGGTTGGGGGCAAGTAGCAAAGGGAGAGAATCTTTTTTTTTTTTTAATTTTTATTTATTTGACAGACAGAGATCACAAGTAGGCAGAGAGGCAGACAGAGAGAGGGGGGGAAAGCAGGCTCCCTGCCGAGCAGAGAGCCTGATGCGGGGCTCAATCCCAGGACCCTGCAACCATGACCCGAGCCGAAAGCAGAGGCTTTAACTCACTGAGCCACCCAGTTGCCCAAAGGGAGAGAATCTTAAGCAGATTCTGTGCTGAGTGGGGAGCCTGATATAGGGCTTGAGCCCATGACCCATGAGCTGAAACCAAGAGTTAGAGGTTTAACCAACTGAGCCACCCAGGTACCCAAGATCAATTTAAAACTCTATTTCATTCTGCCATAAGGGATGCTCCATAATACGGGAAATGGGACCCTTCAAACAAGGATTTAAGCAGAAATCAATAGCATCCTAACTTTAATCCACTAACAACTGAAGCCGACTATTAGAATAATGTTACTAAACAACAAATAGGAATGAATACACAAACAGTTGTAATTTATTCAATATCTATTATGTGCCTTTCTTTTCTTTTGCTGTGGAGTACACATTTTTATATTGATGGGTGAAGGAATGAGACTAAAAATGTAAAACTACTGAGATGTGGATTATCTAATCTTTGGATTAGGGTAGTAGCAGTTCACTAGTAAGAAAACAGAGACCCAAATAAAAATTACATAAAAAATCTTTATGCACTCTATGCAATTATTCTTACTTATTCATAACTCATGACTTTTGTATCTACTGTATGTTCCCCTTACACATATTTACATACTAGCTCTCTAGGACTTCTCTTTCTACCATGAGACTTCGATTCTCTTGCCCTTAATTTAAGCTGATGCTAAATCCAGCAAACATTCACTGGAACTGTTTGCCTGGAACTGTTCTAGAACATGGAGATAAACGAGTATACTAAATACAGCCCTCCAGAACACCATAATATCATAGTTAGAAGAGAATATGATGGAGATATATATATGTATGTACATATATATGTGTGGATATATATATATATACACACACATACATACATTCTATATGTATCATCCTAATATCTCTCTATATAATGTATATATGATTTCACATATATATGTATATAAAATCACAAGACACTGTGACGATTGCTATATTCATGGGAAATGTGGAGTGCTAAGTAAACAGATGGGAAGGAAACCTATCCTATTCTTCAGAAATAAGAAACATATTATCAGAGGAAGTACTTGAAACTTTAACAGGAAGGGAAAAAACTGATACTTTTTTTTTAAGCAGTCCTTAGGTAAGAATGGCAAACAGAAGAACATATGTTGTCATCTTCTCAAACCCCATCTGACACGCACAGAAACCTTACTGGTAGATGACAACAGAATTGGGGGTTTCATTCAGATTCAGTTTCATGATCCTTCCAGAGACATTTCTCTAGGGAACTATTAATATTAACTGGAGGTACTTCATGAAATGGAACATGTTGGTCCTAGCGATTAATCCATTCCGCAAACATGTTAAATATCTACTATCTGCCAGGCATTTCCCCCCCTAACTGTTAAAGATAAAGAGGTCATAAGACAGAGCCCATGCACCCCTAGAGATCATAGGTTTAGTAAACAGATATGTAGTCCAATCAGAGTACAGAGTAGCGAACAGAGGTAGACAGACTGTGTTGCAGGAGGGGGTAAAGAAAATGGCTATATTCACAGATAAGAAGGTGTCAAAGCAAGAATTGGTGAATGGTGTCTTAAAGGATGAATGAGAATGAACCAAGCAGACAAGAAGCTAAACAAGAAAACATATACAATGTGTTGACTTATTTAATTATGTGGCAAATTTAAGAAAGTATTAAGAATTTATAATGGGGAGAGAATGGAATATGTTAGGTGGGAGAGAGCAGAGAATATAAGGGTGAGAAGGAAAGGTCCGGACCAGCACCACACACAGACTCACTCCTGTGTGCAGAGACTCGAATTACTGGCTTGTGCAGTCAGAGAGAGGGTTGCGGAGTTCCTCCTTTAGTCTCACTCTATCTAGATTTGAGGACAATAAAGAGGATCCTCACTGAATGAGCAGAAAAAGGGACTTCAAAAAGGGTGAGAGAAGCCATCTTTATTCAAGAAAACACTGCTTCTAGGCACGAATGTTGAAACTGAGACGCAAACATGGTAGCTTGTGTGATATGCTGAACAAATCTAAACAAAACACACCCAGCTGACAACTGCCCACATTCTAGGGAGAAATATTGCATAGAAAAGACATTAATTTTAGATATGAGATGATTTTGAGCCAACAGCTCTCAAATTGCACTTACAGAATTTACTTGTTTTTTCCGGTAATATGTATACATTAAAAAGAAAACGATACATTTGGGAAAAACTGGGCTGTTAGTGAGAGTCCTGCTGCATTCCCTCTTCCGCAGAAATAGGACCAAGATCTTCACAAGAACCACAAGGCTGTAAAACTCCTTCCAATAATAAACTAAGAATACACTTTTTTCTTGTTGACTTAGCCTAATATATTAGCAGGCATGTAATTTCTCTTGAGTTTAGTGCCAGGAAAACAGATATCCCCAAAGCCAGTAACACATTGGTGCTCAATGAATACTTCATGAATATATAAATGGTTGATTTTTTTTTTACCTCAAAATTTTGATTTATTTTTTGTAAAAGGCACACACTCTAGAGAGAGGAAGTACTTTAAGCTGCTATTATGTTATCATACTTTAGAGAGATTAAATTTCCTGCCTTTTCTTAGAGCATGTTTTGATAAGGAGAGATCTGGATAAGAAAAAGACAGATGCACAGTTAAACAAGAGGGGGAATGGTGATTGTAGGGTTCCTTCTCTTAATAAAAGCAAATGTTCAAACAACAACAAAATCCAACCCTATTCCCATGAAACTACTTTTGTTTGAGCAAACATTTCATATCTATTTAATGAGCATCTAAACTTTTTTTTTTGGTTGCATAATTGATGCAATGGAAAGCTTAAAACATGCAGCACAATTCCTGCTGTATTCATTATAGACAAATAACCTTTCCTCTTCATTCTCTTCTTCTAAGAACAGAATGGTGATTTTTTTTTTTTTTTTTTGGAACCATCCTTTCTCTATTCCCAAAGTAGTGTTGGTGGTCGACAAACCATAAGAGATGCTTAATTTTAGGAAACAAATTGAGGGTTGCTGGAGGGGAGGGGGTAACTGGATGATGGACATTGGGCATGGTATGTGTTATAATGACCAATAAAAAAAGGATTAAAAACAAAAACAAAACTAAGTAGTGTTGGTGAAAATAGTCCTTTCTTCTTGGTTTAAGAGACAAACAGCCTGTATAAATCAGTGTTATCCAACTCTTTGCCCCAATAATATTTCTTGATATGTAATGCAAGAGAAGCTAAAGAGAGATATTAATTCTGGGATTCTGGTTGAAACTATTAGAGAAGAGAAACTAGAACATGAGGCTATAAGTTTGGAGATGCTGAGGGAAGAGGATGCCTCAGGAAGGAGCCAGCGCTATGAAATGAAAACAAGACAGATGCTAAGAAATATCTTCTTGGTGCCATTTTTGAGAATCTGGGTTAACTCATCATTGAACTTTCCAGTTATATAACTAATGCATAAACTTCACTGTTGTTATTCTATACCTGTTATTTTTAACCAAAAAGAATGTTTCTAGTAGATCAACTCTAATCAAATGAAAAATGTAATGATTAAAATTATAGGGGTGATTTGGTATTAAAAAAAAAAAACGACACAAAGGACATAGAGTTCTACTTTCACTGTGAGTTAGAAAGTTGTTCTGGAAAAATATGGCTTTTGATGTTTGTCCATGGTGAGGGGCATCAGGATACACCTAAAGGCAGTTAATCTAAGAGAGGCCAGAGTGAAATGAAAGGAACTAGAGTGAAAAAATGCAGAGTATTCAGAGAATCACATGGATGGAGAGGGAAAATCCCATTTTAGATCCAGTATTTTGAAAGGAGGAGCAGGAGATGGGGAAATAACATGGAAATAGAAGTAAGAAAGAATCCCTCAAAATCTGTTAACTCCTATTTTGAAATGGACAAAACTTGGCTGAATGTGGCTTAGTTTGGGTTAAAAATGATACAAGTTAAAACAGAAATTATTCTGACAACAAAAGCACACTCTTCCATAGGGATAAAAGTTAACAGAACCATAAAAAAAAAGGCACCAAAATATTGTCTTTAACACAATCAATCCTATTCAGATTATTATTTTTCAAAGAGATTTCAGGGGCTTCATAGAAGTTCCTTCTGATACCTTCTTTCCACTGAAATTATATTAAATTAGGGGTATTACAGATATGTATCACTCACATCACCTTCTAAAGAAAACTGGCCTCAAGAAAGTCACCATGGAAGGAAATCCTCACATGCCTCAATTTCCTTTAGGGCTATAGCTGAATGTGCAAGGGGAGGGTCTCTAACTCAAGATGATCCAATACGTGAATGAGTAGTTAACCTTTGCTTCTTGCCTAAAAGACTTGCACTCAGTAGGAAGATTTAAGTAAGAAAATCTGATGTGACTTCGTCTGAAGTAGGCAATATAACAGAAACTTCTCCAGTATCAGTGCAGGTGAAAATAAATGATACCATAAATTGGAATAAGAAATTTCTCAGGGAGTCAAAATCATGGGCATGGGTTAGTCAAAGTCAATAGTGGAGGGAAAGGAAACAAATGTTATTTTTAGTAGCTTTATATTAATAGTGAAGCACAAGAGAAAAGATAAATGTTTTCTGACTGGGCTGTGCTGAGCCTAAGAGCAGCTTTCAATCCTGGAATGGCTCTGTGGTCTCCATTCCTGACAGGTTTAGAACTTAATAGCTCCCGTGAAATCTTCTCTCCCATATGTTCCCCTTATGTTTTTATAATAAGACTCATTTTCTTGAGCTAGCTGGAGTATATCTCTTTTCCTTACATTTAAACAAGTTTTAATAAATAAACACCTTTATTCAGACATGTGAACACATATTAAATGTCTTCAGTGTACCGTAAAGTCATTATAAAAATGAGAAAAATGTTTCCCTTTTACAACAGTGAAAAATATATCCTTAGGAAACCCCAAGTTTCAGTAACATATATGCAACTAGAAATACTTTTGCTATAGTGTTGGGAAGAACTGGATTTATAGAATTGTGCCGGGCATGTTTTATTCCAACTAATAGGTCCTATTCACCATCCTCTTTAATATTTTCTAAATTCAACCCTGCTGTATCTGATCACATGTTTCTAGGATCAAGGACAATCTTGTCATATAATATTGTCATATATTATTATATTTATATGACATGGCATAGATTATATACAACAATATAATATATTGTCACATAATATTATATGACAATATTACAATATTGTCATATAATAATGCCAAAAACAAACAAAACTAAATTTGAAACAAGCATTCTAACTACTTTTCAAGGTCCTTTGTGCAAGAATTACTTACAGTGATTAAATCAGGTAACATTTAATGTATGCATGGACCCATCTTGAGTGATTTCTCCTATCTTCTCACAACATAGTCAGGATAAAGTATTTACTATAATTCCAGGACCACAAACCCATTGCATAATGGGAACCCTAGACATGATTAAAGAAGAGAGACCTGGGACAAAGAGATATGATAAAAGATCTGTGACTCCACAAGTTTATTATACTGGTATAGAAGGAAGTTTATCTTTTTTGGCAGATAAGAGGCTTAGTACCTTTCAACAATATATAATAGTTGGGGTGACCAGCAGAATAAAACCATTTAAAGCACTATTGAATTAAGGGCAGATTTTGTGTCCTGATGTGCTTTCCCAAACAAAAACTACTGGAAACTATACTTACCAATACATATGCATATAATGAATTAATTAATGAAAGATCACTGATCTTGAGAGGAAATACTCAACATTTAAAAAGGCTTCCTAATCTTTAAAAAAGAAGAATCTTTGCTGTCTTCTATGAAAGAATCGGCACTTGTTTAAATTTGAAAAGAGATTTTAAATTAGAGACCTGTTTTAATGTAGCATACGTTATAACACATACTAAAGTTAGGTTTACTAATGAATATAATTTATACAAATAAGTTTATATAAATAAGAAACCCTGGGTACCGATCTTGCCAACAAATGGCACACTTATATTCCCTTATTTGAAGTTCCAAAACCTAGCTTCTAGGTTTAAACCCCATCTTTCAATGTAGTGTTTTCCAGCTGTGGTTGGTTGATGGGAGAAAAAAAGGACCGCATTACAGTCACTGCAGTGAGAATTGGATACAACTCAGCATCTCGCTTATTTATGAAAGCCCACAGTGATCAGTCATTATAGATCGTGAGTAGGTCATTTATATAACCATATTTCATATTTAAATTAGAATAAAGGAAAAGATGTGAAATGCCTTTATCCCATAGTCAAGCCCACAGCACGTAAAAAAAAAATAATAATAATAATCTCTAAACCAAAATAAAGTCCAATTCTTCAATTGTTTCTTCCTGCTGGTATGATATCTGGACCCACTAATAGTTGCTACTTGATAGGAGGGAAGGGACTCAGTTATTTCACCGTGCCTGACATCATAGTTATGAAATAGTTCAGGGTCAGTAAGATCATGGTATACAGTCTATCATTACAGGCCAAAAACTTCTTAGAAGGCAATCATCTAGACAGACCATGTGAGGATATTGGTTGCCGGTACAAAATAATCAATGGTAACTGGTATGAAGGAAAACATACTAAGTACTACAAGTATTTCAACAGGCCTAGATAGCCTCATCTAGTGAAAATAATACTTAATAAACCCATAATCAAGTTCTCAGTTAAGAGTGAATAAAACAAGGCAGACTCAAGGTTATGACTGATCAAGATTGAAGCATGAAGCTATACTCCAAGGCTGGTTAGTAACTATCTTGCAGGCAGCGTGCAGATCAGTTAGAATATCAGATTTTAAAGCTAGACAGACCTGAGTTAAGTACTGGATCTCTGGACTTACAGAATTCAATCACTTTCAATTAATTTTAATTTATCTGAACTTTATTTTTTTTAATTTTTAAATGGATTTAATAATGTCTGTAACATTCCATTGTTGGCAAGATCAAATTAGAAACTGTAGGCAAATTCCCTAGTACTATTCATTGGCCCATGGTAGATCTCTTATAAACGGTACCTATTAGCATTTTTCTTTTTTGTCAGTAAAATCTCCATGAACTCCCAGGGAAACTCCATGCTAACATACTTTTCTCAAAGTGAGAGGCCCAGGGAAAGGCCTGCGCTTCCATTAGTAAGTATGTCCAGAACTCTGTTATTTTTTCTGGTATTTATTGGCTGTTATCACTTTTGAGATAAGTGAAATCAAGCCAAGATGCTCAGACAGTTGCTCTATGGCACACATATCACTTGTGAGGAGAGTGGGGTGGGTGAGTCTGGAGTCTTAAATACTTTGTAAGTTGAGATCTGAGCAAAAACTTCAAGAACTTAGAGAATTGTGCTAATTGAGAAAGTGGAAGAAAAAAAGCTTTCTCTAACTAATTTCGATGCTAACCTATCCAAGTGTGATATATGCAAACAGAAAGGATCTGGTAGAAAAACTGATCCAGGATACCCAGGTGAGCCCTCTTGCCCAGCATTCAGTGCTGTTCAAGGGACAAGATATAAGATTTAGGGGTGGTGATGAGTCTGCTTCTCCATAGTGAACTGGGAATAATTTATCGCAAAATTTATCACAAAATTGTCACAAAACTTTGTCTTTAAACTATTCTTATACCTTTCTTTTATACCATCAAAGTAACTGGCTCATGGGCAATTCAGTTTCCTATGCAGATTGTTACTAGGAGAGAGCAGTTGGCTCTTGGCAGGGTTCATAGCATTCTAATCATTGGAAAGAATTCTGATTCATGAATTAGCATTTCTGATTTATAGACTAGGTCTTCGTGAGTTTCCGTATCAGTGAATCACCAAATGCACTGAGAACACACAGTTTCTGGGACACAACTGCAGAATGTGTTGACTCAACAGAGCAAGGCTCAGCCTAGATTATCTTCAGGATTGTCTCATGAGAACTTTGGAAACGGAGAAAAGGCAGTGCAAGCACAGGTTTGCTTCAGAGACAGTCTATCCCACTGCTGCCACCATTACCGAATCCTAGAACCTGAGAATACCATGGGCATTCTATCTTTTCATCTCACTCCAGAAGGGTAGGTGGCGATCTGTCACGGGAATGCTCGGTTACCCTGCAATCTATCACACTCAAAATACTAGCAGATGGGTCCTAACACCTCTCATTTCCCTTATAACTTGTTGTGGCTGCTCTAGTAAGACAATAGTTTCCTTATGTTTGCACCCCAGTGAGTAAAATAATATATTCTTTTAATTACCTATCACTACCTTTTTGAGGTGTAACTGATATACTACCAGTTCTAATATTCAGTGAGTTTTCGGGAAGTGACTGACATAATCAGTGTTGATGACTTAGAATTGCTTCCTGTCTCTGGACGTGGCTTATTAAGTAATGCTTGCAACATACTTTATTTCCTACTAGCTCTCTATTGCAGAAAATGACATATTTTATTCCTGAATTTATACTTAGATGTATTAACTACAAAAAATATGGTATGTTATAAGATCATTACAAAGAAAATTATACAGACATACTAAAATTTCATTTTAGACTCTCAGTAGGCTGCATTTATGTAAAGGTTACTCTGCCCTTCAGGAATTCAAAAATAACTAGCCTTTCAAGGCTCTGCTTGCTTCCCATAACATCACAATAAACCAATCCTTCCATGGAGTTTGGGATTATGCCATACATTAACTTGATATATTCTCTATTTAACTTTTATTATTACTTCAGCTTGTGTCACCTTCTATTGACAATAATTCTGTATGAAGTTCTTTTTTTCTTTCTTTTTTACTGCTTATATAGCTTGTGGTTAATCAACCACAGCAGAGTATTTAAATAAAACGAGGTCAAGATGTAGAAACATGTACTCTAAACAGAGGACTTCACAATAATAGAAATGCAGATGTGAAATGCCTGAGCTTAAGGCAGGACAGAGTGAGCAGTACCCTGGATTATATCTAAAACACAAAATGATACCTGCAAAACTCCACTAGAAGGATGACAGTCATTTATAATTCTCAAACATAAAGATGGGAAGGCTGGTTTCTATGAGAAGGCAAGGAAACTTTTCATAAATCCAGTCCAGATGATACTTTGTAAAACAACAACAACAACAACAAAAAACACAATGTATAATCCATTTAACATGTGAGTCTACCTCTATCATTGCTCCAGATCTTTTATGAGGCAGGATAGCATTTTTCCATGCTAATTATCTTGACATAAAATTTAAATTAATAAAACTTAAAATCACAACCTCAAGACTGCCCATTCGTTTCATTGCTCTAAGAAATGGCCAATGCATTTTCATAAGGTAGACCTTCACTTAAGGAACATTTCGTAAGCAGCTCATATGGTCCAGAGAATCCTATGAGCCTAATGAAAATCTTAAACACACTATTATTCACACATTAAATCAAATAATAATTACTTAAGTAACTCATGAGTGAGGCAACTAAATTTTTTCTGACAGGTAGTTTATAATTATTCTCTAAAATGTTATGTTGTTTGATTTTAATTTTCATTTATCTTCATTTTTTAACAAATAAAAAGAAAACCAATTGTCCTCTTTCTGACAGTACAGTAGAATGATTACATCCTCCAAATCTTTGGTACCTTTAGCCCAATACTGTCCACTCCTTAGATCATCTCTCACATAAAAAATAAAAATAAGAACAAAAACACAAATACATGCATGCAAGTGTGTGTGCATACATTTATTATATATACAGAATCTATAAAGAAGCACACTGGCATGAACAGACTGTGTCCTGTGTAGGACGAGCCACACGGTTCTAGCCTTTTGCAACTTGCATGCCTGTCTTTACAGTCCAAGCAAAGCACACTTACTTTCTGCAGCATATTTAAGACACAGCAAATGGTTGCTAAAAAGCACTCCCGTAGCAAATGGGAACCTTTGAGAAGGAGCAGTAGCATAGACGCCAAATAGTAAAACGGTAACAGTAGTGTGAGTACAAGGAATAGCTATAGTAATGGCTGGAGTGTCTCAACATGGCTTTCACTTCAGATTATCTCATTACATTGTGAACAATTCTAAGATTCAGATGTTATAGGAAAAACCCAGAGGTTATAGGTGTTCAGTAACTTAATGTAAGTAACTCATCTAAGATGTGGCAGAAACTGGAAGGCCACTGCTCCAAACTAAGTGACCTTTTAGGTTTGTTTGGGGGTCCTAACAATGGCGGCAATGTTTTCTTTCCAAAAGGGGGGAAAAAAAACAACCAGTCCACAAATAGGTCAAAAACCTCCTATATATATGTGGGACTACTGAAATCAGTAAAAACCAATTTAAATTCTCTTTTAATATCTCCCATTCTGGGGCACCTGGGTGGCTCAGTGGGTTAAGCCTCTGCCTTCAGCTTGGGTCATGATCTCAGGGTCCTGGGATCGAGCCCTGTGTCAGGTTCTCCGCTCAGCAGGGAGTCTGCTTCTTGCACCCCCCTACCCCCGCCTGCTTTCTGCCTACTTGTGATCTCTTTCTCTGTCAAATAAATAAATAAAATCTTTTAAAAAACCAAAAACAAAAACAAAAAACAACTCCCATTCTGCCTTAACTCCTGCAGAACAGAAGTGGTTAAGAAATTGTGAAAGCTATAAAGTAACTAGTGGGTTGGGAATGTGAGGAACGAGAAAGTTCAGTGTGGCAGTGGAGAACCAACCAGCCAACAAACCAAGATATCAGTATGTCCTACAAAATGTGAAGCAAACAGTAAAACAAAACCTAAATTGGAAGACCAAAGGAAGACAGCAGACGGGCAGAGCAGCTCCTGTGGCAGCCCTGGGAAGACAGAGTCAAGAGTTTCCTGTTATCTGTGAGTCTGGTCAGTGGGTGAACTGGGCATCAAGAGCAGTAGAGGCGAAGCCCTGCCGACGGCAGCAGCCATGGCGGGAATGTTGAAAGCTGAAGTGAATTTATTGGGAACAGTCCCACTAAGAAACTAGTTATATTACAAGTCCGAGAGATGACTTGACAGGAAGATTATAAGGAAATTTTTAAAAAAGGAGGAGAAAGGAAAATTGGAGACCCTCAGAATTGCCCTGGAGTACTAGGATTGCACCTCTCCAAACAAAACATACAGAAATCATTCTAAACTGACATGACTGGAGTTTTCTCGAAGAGTCTGCAAACCCATGGGCTATTTTCCCTTTCCTAACCAGAGAGGGTAGATTGGGTTGCTTGTTAGCCTGCCATTCAGAGAACTCAGCTACAATGTTTGCTGATTAGTGCCACATTTAATCCTCCAAACTCACAAACGTAGTACTGGTTGCATAGCACTGGGGCTTGACTAACCCTTCCTTCCATCTTCTAGCAATTTCGAGCTCCCCAAGGCAGAATGAAATCCCCCTATCAGATGAGGTCACTTTTGAGATCTGAGATTTAAATAAAGTTTACTCCACCCTACTAGCCAGAGCCCTGCAGAAAGATCAATGTTTTCTTCAGCAATTTTGCAAATTCTCTGGGCTTCTGTTGTGACTCTGAGGTCTTGTTTTCTGCTGAAATTTTTATTTCATTGACATTTCCACTTCTCTGGTTGTTTTCTTTTCTCTGCTTTTGCCTATTCAATGAGCCCCTTCTGTTTGACTTCAAAAAACAAACACACACACCAACTGGCATATACATATATTTAGTAATAGGAGTTACATTTTCCATATCCATGGTTGTCACTGGTACTGTATAATTCTCTTAATACTAATCTTTTGGGGGAAAGCAAATAATAGCTTTTAAATTGTTTTTTTTTTACGGGGGAGATGGGGCTTACCAGTCTGTTTTTGAAGGCTGGGCTAATGGGATGTATTTGGCAATCACAGGTTAGTACAAAGGAGGACTACTCTGACTTGTTCTTTAGCAGTTTCCCCATAATGTCTTGATGAGTCACCCGTGGACATAACTTGCTTACACAGGGTATATTGTTATAGTGCTTTTTGAGCAGGGCAAGGCAGGGAGTTTAATAGGCTTAGAGACTGACTGCACCAGGGTCACATGATTAATAAATGGCAGCACTAGCCTAGACTTGATTGTCTGCTTCCATCTGAGTCCCAGTGAGACCACTTGGGGAACCACTGCTGATTGTACCCTGCTCTACCATGCTCACCTGTAATAAAAGTAAGAAAAGAAGATGGTAAATGTGTTCTGTGGAAGCCACCCACCTTGCTCACCAGAGCTCTCTGAGGGCTTGTCCCAATTCATCAGGGCCCACTCACTACTCCCTGATGCAAAAATGTCCTGGTAGGGAGACTTAAGGCCAGTGAGAATTTACATAACCTTATTAATATATTGTACGCTCATAAAACTTATTTTCCAAAAATTAAAGGGCCTTTACATCACTTCTGTTCTCCATTCTAAAATTTATAACGCGCTTCTCTCATTTGGCCTCAAAGTAAACTCATGTGCTAAGAGCTTCCATTCTATATCTCTGGGTTTATCCCTCTCCACACAGACACATCTATTCAATTCACCAGCCTCCCCAACCTCTACAATTCACCATCCCCAGGCCATATCCAATCCTTTCTGGTTTATGTGCTTTACACACAATGTATTCTTTAACTTCTTTATTTATTTGTATGAAAAGTCCAGTCTTCCAAAGTTACCTGATCCATACAAAGTCACTTAGCCCTCAGCTTGACTTTTTTATTTTAATTAAACTTTCTTTGTATTTTATTATCATAGGACTTCATTCCTAGTATATCTTCTCTTACACAATAATAATTTCTGTATATGTTCTTTTTCTTTACTATTCTGTAAGCACAGTAACATGTTTAATCTTGGTATATTTCACCTTCCTCCTCCCAGGGTAGGATATTATTTAGAACACAGTTTCTTAAAAATAATTTACTGAATTACAGTAAGTCAATATATTTCATAGACTATTGTTTGTGGCTCTTTTTTCATTTACAAAACACCAACCACTGGGTTGGCATTTCTTAAAAGTTCAAAAATCCTACCAAAAAATGAAGCTTGACACTATTGAAGCCCACATTATTTCAGTTGTTTTGTTTCTTTCTGTCAGATGCCATAAGTCTAGTTTAGGGCTCACAGTGCTTCTGAGACTCAAAGGAATGAACTACCACAGAGATAGAAAAAATCCCTGAATTTCCAATCTTTATGGATCGTGTTATATACTTGGCAATGAACTCTTATTCTCAAATGATGAGGGGAGATTCCTTCAAAATCACATCTTGCTGCTTTTTACAGACCTATCAGAATTATAAAACACAGGGGCGCCTGGGTGGCTCAGTGGGTTAAGCCACAGGTCATGATCTCAGGGTCCTGGGATTGAGCCCCACATCGGGCTCTCTGCTCGGCGGGAAGCCTGCTTACCCCTCTCTGTCTGCCTGCTTCTCTGTCTACTTGTGATCTCCCTCTCTCTGTGGGTCAAATAAATAAAATCTCTTTAAAAAATCCGATTTTTAAAATTTATTTATTTTATTTTATTTTATTTTATTTTATTTGACAGAGAGAGATCACAAGTAGGCAGAGAGGCAGGCAAAGAGTGAGAGAGGAAGGCGCCCCGAAAAAAAATAATTTTAAAACACAAAATGTGTCGGTTCTCCAGACGAGGACTTTGGCTTTTTTTTTTTTTTTTTTAATCTATTAAAGCATGTTCCTGAAAGTCCAGAAAAAAAAGGAAAGAAGCAGTTACTCAGGCAGATTAAAGGCATTCATTTATGAAGAAAAGGAGAATGGAGAAAGAGAAGGAACAGTTGATTCTTTACTTACAAAATCCTTGAGACAACGATCATAATATTTTAGAATTAGGGTCAGCTTTACAATGAGAACACCAAATGTGAAGATTGGACTATCAGTGTTAGGATATGTACTACATTTAGGAGGAGAACTGTGTTAATTGAATTGATAATAAAGATATAGTAAAACTCAAGTTAAAACCTAGAAGGATTATTATATTATATATGTTTTTTAATGAACTTCAAAATTATTTAAGTAATTTTAAGAAGGAGTTTAATTCTTTAGTACACACATTATTTGTTAACCACTCGATAGAACATGTATTAGCCGGGGCATTGTTACAAACAAACCCCAAATCTCAGTGCCCTACCGAAGTTGAAGATTATTTCTCACTAATGCTATATATCCCATGTGGAAATTCCATGTGGGACTGCTTTACAAATCACTCGGATTTCCAAGCTTATGGAGGCTTCCTTATCTTGTGACTGAACTACCTAGAGTAAAAGGCCTTTTCAGTCACCTTAGCAAGAAAAGAAACTCTGGAAGATCTTGCAATTAAATGCTATGCTTAGAAGTGTTTCATTCAATCGCTTCTCCTCATATCTCCTTAATACTAACAGCCACATGGCCCATCCTAAGAGTAAGGGAATGGAGGGGTGCCCGAGTGGCTCGGTCAGTTAAACATCTGACTCTTGGTTTCGGCTCAGGTCATGATCTCAAGTTTATGGGATTGAGCTCAGGGTCGGGCTCAGTGCTCAGTGGGGCGTCCGCTTGGGATACTCTCCATCTGCCCCACCCCCCACTTGCGAGCAAACACACTTTATCACTCTCAAATAAATAAATAAATAAATAAAATCTCCAAAAAAAAAAAAAAAAAAAGAAAGTAAGGGAAAAGGAAATGTAAATTCTTCCCCTGTGCCTGGACAAAGAGGGATACTGAGATACCCTTCACCATAAGATATAGAAATCCAATAAACCCATAACAATGATCACCATTCTGTCTATAATCTGTGTTTTTATGATGTATTTCCCTTTCGAGTATATTTTTGCTGCCAGAGGGAGATTAACAATGAGAAGAAAAGATCCACACAAGAATATCAACACAACACAAATAAGAGAGTAAAATGCAAGAGCATCTTTATTTTCACACCTCCTCAATGTACGTGAGACCTCCAGTCTACCTGGTATACACTGTCTGGCATTGTTTATGGCTCCTCTGTGTTCTGAATGGTTGGTTCCCCTTCTGATCCATAAGAGTACATGATATGCTCATTTTTTTAAGATTTTGACTGTCCCTCTTTTTTAAGTATCATAAAGAAGCCTCTAAATATGGAGGCATTACTAAAATAATAAAAATCTACATATTATAAATATCATTATAACAAAAAATAATGCAATCAATCCATGGAAGTCAAAGTGTCATGTCAATGAACACTGCTGCCACACTCTGTGAGTTTATCAGTTTCTCATGCCAAAATTAAATACTATAACTTAAATATTTTGCTGAGTGGATATGTACATAATGGTTCCTCTTTATAGCTGCCTACTTTATTTACTTGGTAACCAGGAAAGACTTTTTCCAGAGCATGTTCAAAAACTGCATTTACAAAGATTACTTTTAAGCAAGTGAGAAATTATGTCAAATATATTTGCTTAAGAAAAGAGAAAAAGTTTGAACTAACCAGATTATCTGTGCAAAAATGCATGGGTCATCCGAATCATTTCCCCAAAGCCCTTTTATGTTCTAAGAAAGCAAGCAAAAGCAGTTCATGTTTAATTAATGTATAGCTTATCTAGCATATTCATTTTAGAATTCAACTTTGAAATTGACAATGTAGAGTTCTATCATTGCCCCTGGTGAAATAGTTGAGTGTAGGGTATTTATTTTCATTTTACCAGACATTTACAGTATGATATGATGGAAAGTGAACTGGATTGATTGGGTATCTGGAGACCTAAATTTTGCCTCATCTTTATCCCTTAATAGTAAATAAGCTGACTTTTTCAAGCTTCAGTTTCTTCCGCTTGGGGAAAAGGGGAATGATTTTTATGTTCCTTTCTAACTCCAGCCTCTCTTGCCGTGGAGAATTCACATCCAGATAGAGGTATACAAATATCTCACAGCTCTTCAGGAAGCAATCCTCTTCCTGGCAGTAGTGTCCAATAATAGTACCGCCTCTGGAGACAGGTGGCCTGGATCTGACTCGCAGCTTTGACATTATTTGCTTTCTCATCAGTAAAATAGGGATAATAATGGTATCCACTTCATAAGACATTAGGAAGATTAAATGAATTAATACTTGTAAATGCATCTGGAAGGTTGAAATATAGCGAGCACACAATTATTATTATTTAATGTTACTATTGGGCATTTTTTTGGCTATGTGAATATACTATAACTTAATAGTGATCAAACTTACTGAGTTACTATTAGGAGAACATTCAGAGTAGTCTATAAACTCAATCCATAATGTGTTTTAGATATGTTGGGGAGCCAAAATGTATGAATAAAAGAGGAGAGTACATCCCATTTTTAACAAGTGATTAGTAACCAGAATGCCTAGGGACAATAGCCAAAGCTTTGAGAATTAGGAAAAGGATTTAATATTAGCTGTGAAAATGGGGATCAAAATAGGAAACATTGTATTGATTTCTAGCAGTTGGTGAAACAGATCCTAACTGACTCTCATGCTGAAGACAACCTAATATATTAAAACACAAAGTGAAGCATTTTTAAAATGCATTAATGATCTGGCATGAAATTTTAAAGATTTTATGCTAAAGCAAGTGGGTTCAAGTTCAATGAGTAGTAGGAGGACAATATTCCCAGTCTCAAAGCATCAACCTGATCAAAAAGAGAAAACAAAACAAAACAAAACAGGGATTTCAAAGTCCTTTTACTAATCCGAAATGAAACTATAGTAATTATATGATCGAGAAACCAGCAGTCACCAACCTACCAAATGATTAAAATTAAACCACCAGCACGAGAAAAGTCAACACAATGGGCTCCCTTGTGTGGTGCAATGAGAATATTACCTTCGTAATATTCCTCCCAAAATGTATAACTGAATCTAACCATGGGGAAATACCAGACATCCAAACCAAGAGGCAATCTACAGAAAAACTGGCTGTACTCTTCTGAAAGACAAAGACTAAGAGTAAAGGACACTAAAAAGACATGGGATCTTATACTTACTATTGCTATAAATGGAATCACGGGGACAAGGAGCAAAATTTGAATCACATCCGTGGAGCTTTAAAGATATGTCCACAAATCTTTGATGCCCTTGCCTAATTCCTCTCTCCTTGAGTAGCAGCTATAGTCAGACTCACTTTTAACAAACAGCGTGTGGTAGAAATAGAAGGATGCCATGTGTAAGACTGAAAAGGCACCATGGCTTCCTACTGCTCTCTCGTAGACTACTCACTGAGGAAGACAGCCACCATATCATGAAGACATCAAGGAACTCGATGGTGAGGTCCACATAGTGAGGAACATAGGCGCATGTATATTTTTTGGAAATGCATCACCAAGCCCAAGTGATCTTTAAATGACTGCTTGGCATTTATTTAAATGTGCTTTAATTATGTGCTTGGCAACAAACACATAGATACTTTGATCCAAACCCATCCAGCTAAGTCACGCCTGATGCCTGACCCATAAGTGTTTTGCCTTTGGTTTGGTTTGGTTTATATTCAATTTGTTTAATTGTGGTATTATATGCATAATGTAAAAATTACCATTTAAACCATTCTAAGTGTACAGTTCAGTGGTATTAAGTACATTCAGATTTTTTGTGCTGCCATCACTACCACCTACAGAACTGTTCTCATCTGCAAAACTGAAAATGCACCCATTAAGCAATAACTCTCCATTTCTTCCACCCCAAGACCCTGAAAATCACCATTTAGTTTTGTCTCCATGAATCTGACTACTTTTTAATAAGTGGAATCATATGTTCTTTATGTCTGGTTTATTTTACTTGGCATAATGTCTTTAAAATTCATCCATGCTGTAACATATGTAAGAATTTCCTTTCATCCTAAGGCTGAATAATATTCCATTTTCTGTGCATACTACATTTTGTTTACTAGCTCATCCACTGATGGAAACTTGGGTTGCTTCTACTTTGGCTATTGTGACTAATGCTTCTATGAACATGGCTGTAAAAATACCACCTTCTGTCCTTGCTTCAAATTATGCTAATAGTATTCTTTGATACACAAAAGATTTTATTTTTTAATGTAGTCAGTTTACCTGTTTTTTAATTTGTTAGCTATGCTTTTGGTGTCATATTCAAGAAATCATTGACAAATGCAATGTTGTGAAGCTCTTATGTTTTCTTTGAGTTTTATAGTTTTAGCTCTTATATTTAGGTCTTTGGTCCATACGAATTTTTTTTTTTTTTTTTTTTTTTGCATATGGTGTAAGATCAGAATCCCACCACATTCTTTTGCATATGGATATCCAGTTTTCCAAAGATCATTAGTTGAAAAGGCTATATTTCCCCAGAGAATGGTCATGGCACTCTTGTCGAAAAGCATTAGACCATATGTGTGGACTTCTTTCTGGACTCTCCATTCTAGTCTACTGGTCTACATGTCACTTTATACTAATACCACACTGTTTTGATTGCTATAGCATTATAATAAATTCTGAAATCAGGAAGAATGAGACTTCCTATTTTTTTTTTTCAAAACTATTTTGCCTATTCATGGTCCCTTGGGATTCCACATTAATTTTAGGATATATTTTTCGATTTTTGCAAAAAACATTGTTGATAGGTATTTCACAGAAATTGTAAACTTACTTGAGTAGTACTGATATCTAAATAATATAATGTAGGAGCACCTGGGTGGCTCGTCATTAAGCATCTACCTTCGGCTCAGGTCCTGGGATCAAGCCTCACATCAGGATCCCTGTTCAGCGGAAAGCCTGCTTCTCCCCTCCCATTCCCCCAGTTTGTGTTCCCTCTCTTGCTGTCTCTCTCTGTCAAATAAACAAAATCTTTAAAAAATAAAATATAACATAACATGAACAAAGAATGCCCATTTATTTGTATATTGCTTAATCATTTTCAGCAGTATCTTCTAGTTTTCCATGTACAAGCCCTTTGTCTCCTTGATTAAGTTTATGACTGAGTATTTTATTCTTTTTGATAATATTATAAATGAAATTGCTTTTATTTTTTTTTAAAGATTCTTATTTATTTATTTGATAGAGAGAGATCACGAGTAGGCAGAGAGGCAGGCAGAGAGAAGAGGAAACAGGCTCCCCGCTGAGCAGAGAGCCCAATGTGGGGCTGGATCCCAGGACCCTGAGATCATGACCTGAGCCAAAGGCAGAGGCTTTAACCCACTGAGCCACCCAGGCGCCCTGAATTTACTTTTAAATTACCTTTTCTGATTATTCATTGTTAGTGTATAGAAATGCAACTGATTTGTTTTAAAGATTTTATTTATTTTTTGACAGAAAAGACCACAGGTAGGCAGAAAAGCAGGCAGAGAGAGATGAAGGGAAGCAGGCTCCGTGCTGAGCAGAGAGCCCTATGTGGGGCTCGATCCCAGGACGCTGGGATCACGACCTGAGCGGAAGGCAGAGGCTTTAACCCCCTGAGCCACCCAGGCACCCCGCAACTGATTTTTTAATGTGGATTGTATCCTGCAACTTTGCTGAATTTACTTATTAGCTCTAACAGGTGTGTATATGTGTGCGTCATCTTTAGAAATGTTTATATATAAGATCATGTAATCTGTAAACAAATATAATTTTACTTTTATTTTTCCAATTTGAATATGCTTATTTTTCTCACCTAACTGTGCTGGTAGGATGTATAGTATAATGTTGAATTGAAGTGGAAAAGCTTGTCATCCTTGTCTTGTTCCTGATGTTAAAGAAAAGCTTTCAATCATTCATCACTGTAGGATGTTAACATGGGTTTTTCATTTTGGCTTTTATTCTACTAAGGTAGTTTCCGTCTATTTCTAGTTTATTGAATGTTTATATCATGGAAGAGTATTTAATTTTGTCAAATTTCTGTGTCAATTGAGATGATCAAGTACTCTTTTTCCTTCATTTTGTTCATCTATTACATTGATTGATTTTCGTATGTTGAACCATCCTTGCATTCCAGAAATAAATCCTAGCTGGTCATGGTGTACAATCCTGTAATCATAATACTGAATTCAGTTTGCTGGTATTTTCTTGAGAGCTTTTGCAACAATATCCGTTAGAGATATTGGTCTGCAGTTTTCTTTTTCTGCAGTGCCTTTGACTTTGCTATTAAGGTAATTCTGACTTTGTAAGATGAATTTGGAAGTTTCTTCCTTTTTAACTTTCTGGAAGAGTCTGGGAAGCATTATTGTTCATTCTTTCTTAAATGTTTGCTGGAATACACCAGCAAAGCCATCTAGTCCTGGACTTTTCTTTTTCAGCATGAGGGTTTGATTAATGATTCAATCTTTTAAGGTCTATACAGATTTTTAAAATTTTCTTTATGATTTAGTCTTGGTAGGTTGTGTGTTTCTAATTTGTCTATTTCATCAAGTTTGTGCAATTTCCTGTCATACAATTTTCATAGTACTCTCTTATAGTGCTTTTCACTTCTATAAAATTGGTAACAATGTCCTTCTTTCATTTCTGAATTTAGTTATTTACATCCTCTCTTTTTTCTTAGTGTAGCTGACAGTTTGTCAATTTTTTTCCATCTTTCCAAAGAACCCATTCTTGGTTTTGTTCATTTGCTCTATTTTGCTTATATTTGCTCTAATCTTTATAATTTCCTTCCTTTTGCTAGTTTTGGTTTCATCTTCTTTTTCTTGTTCTTTAAGATGTAAAGCTAGATTATTGATTTGAGATATTCTTTCTTAATGACAGTATTTGTAGCTATAAAGTTCACTGCTAGCACAGTCTTTACTGTGCTCAGTAAGTTTTGGTCTGCTGTGTTTTAATTTTCACTTGTCTTGGGATATTTTCTAATATTCCTTGTGATTTCTTTTTTGACCCATTGGTTGTTTAAAATAATTTCAACATATTTGTGGGTTTTCCGGTTTTCATTCTGCTATTGATATCTAGCCTCATTCCATTGGGATTGGGAAAGATACTTTGCATTATTTTAATATTTAAAAATTTATCAAATTTGTTTTGTGACCTAACATATGTTCTATTCTGGAGAATGTCCCATGTCAAAAATATGTGTTTTCCTAATGTTGGGTGAAGTGTTCTGTACATTTATATTAAATCCAACTGGACTATAGTGTTATTCAAGTCCTCTGTTTCCTTATTGATCTTCTCTCTCATTTTTTATTCATTATTGAAAGTACGGTTTTCATGTCCCCTAAAATTATTGTAGAGCTCTCTATTTCTCACTTCAATTATGTCAATGTTTGCTTCAGATGTTTAGGAGCTCTGATGTTTGCTACACATTATCTTTATACTTATTATAACTTATTGGTGAATTGACCTTTTTATAAATCTATAATGTCCTTCATCTCTCTTAGCAATTTTTACTTATAGTCTATTTTGTCTGATACATCATCTATTTTGTCTACTCCCTTTTGGTTACTATTTGCATGGAATATCTTTGACTTTTAATCTACACATATCCTCAAATCTAAAGTGTGTTTCTTGTACACAACACTATAGTTGGGAGGATCCTGTTTTTTGTTTTATTTTGTTTTTATCCAATTTGCCAGTATATGTCTTTTGATTGAGGACTTCACTCCACAGATCTGTTGTTTCTAGCCACTACATTTTAGAGTAATCACAGCAATGGATAAAAAAAAACACAATTCATGTATATTAATTACTAATATCAAATCTATATTTATATGATTTTTAGAGTTATACTGTGGTTATGAATATTGTGATTTGTTTTTAGAAAAAATATAAAGTATTTCATGATTCAGAGGCATTATGACTCAAGTTATCCTTAAATGTTTCAGAAAGAGACAGATGACAAAGGATATATGGTAAAATGTTAACAGCTGGAAAAATCTGGATGAAGGTATATGAAAATCCTTATTACTCTTCTTGGGATCTTTCTATATGTCTAAATTTATGTCACAACTTAAACCAATTAAAGAAAACCAAATTCAAAGACCAAAAATTAGGAACACATTAGACCCCAAATAAGAATAGAGTTTGAAAGCTCACTTTTACCATCTGGATTCCAGAAAGAAAGGAAAAAGAAAAATGAGTAAAGGAAATATATAAATAAATAATAACTAAGAATTTTCCAGAATTGATGGAAGACACCAACATAAAAATTAAATACCCTAAGATCAAAATAAAATAAGATCAAATAAATATGAAAAACTTGATATCTGGATATACCACAGTAAGACTACAAAGGCAACAGAGACAAAGAAAAAATATTAAATGCTGTAGAGAAGAAGGACTGATCATCTTCACGGAGAGCAATCAGGTGGATAACTGACTTCTGAACAGCAACAATGTGCACTAGAAGGCCAGCATAATAATAGACAGAATGTGCTAAAGTAATATAACTATCAACCTAGAATTATATACTCTTTCAGTGATAAGAAAAAGAAAGACATTTATGGACAAAGAAAAACTAAGCATTTATTACCAATAGATAATTACTAAATGATATCTTAGATGTAGTTCTTCAGGCAGAAGAAAAAGATCTCAGATGAAAAATCTCATATTCAAGAAGGAATGGTAAGCAAACACACTGAGCAGTATTTTTATTTATCTATATTGAAACAAAAATAAAATTGCCATTTGGGTTAAATATTGCAACAGAAGTAAAATGTATGAAAATTACTATAAAATTAAAGGAAGCTGGATGTACTTGTTATTTCAAGCTCTTATATTGTTCAGAAGGAGAGTGAAGATTGAACTTCACACTTTAGTGAGTTTTCCTGCACATAATTACATTTCTAAAATAATCATTAAAGACTAGAAAAGAGAATAGAAGTATTAAACTAATAGAGGGAAAGATAAATGAGAATAATCAATTCAAAATAATTGGGAAATAGATCGAGAAACACAAGAATGGGTAGACAAATAACAAATTTAAAATAATGTTGAAGATCCAAATAAAATATATTAGCATCATAATCAGTGTAAATAGACTAGATACTTCAACTAAAGTACAAAATTTGAAACAGTAGCTAACTCTAGTAATAAGCAGTATGATTCCACTTATGTAAAATTAAAAAAAAATTAGATATGTACCCCATAAAAATGTAAAATGGTAGAAATATGTCTCAAAACTATAATGAAAAGCAAAAGGATGATAAACAAAATTCAGAAGACAGGTTATCTCTGAGGGCACAAGGAAAGAGATTGGATTAAAGAAGGATGTATGGGTTACGTCAATATATGTTAATGTTTTTCTTACACTGAATGGTATGCAAAATGCTATGCATTTTGTAGTCTATTTTACAACTCATACATATTTTAAATACTTTCCATCTCTGTTCAATAAAACCAAGTAAAAAAGAAACATCTGAAATAAAAGATTTTTTTAGGATTTTTTTCATTCATTTAAGAGAGAAAGAGAGAGAGAGAAATCATGAACAGGGGTGGAGGGAGAGGGAGAAGCAGACTCCCTGCTGAGCAGGAAGCCCAATGCGGGGCTCAACCCCAGGACCCTGAGATCATGACCTGAGCTCAAGGCAGATGCTTAACCCACTGAGCCACCCAGGCCCTGAAATAAAAGATTTTGAATGGATGTGGAATATATTGTACTACTGTTGTGATGCTAAGTTGTGCTGCCAAATTGAGAAGCACTGTTTTGATTGGGGAACCAGCTTGATTAGGTAACGGTGCAAAAACTAAACCTAGGTCAGTTCTATAGGACATTAAACTCTGTCAGGTAGCTAAATGTGACAGATTGCAAAACTGTCCTATTTTCTTTCTCCTTCATATATCCACTTTGTAGTGTTACCTCATCATTACTCTTGTCAAGGGGTAGAATCTATGTGTCCACTCCTTTTTATCAAGGTGGCCTTGTGACTCACTTTGGCCAACAAAATAAGGTAAAAGCCAACATTGGGCCAATTCTAAGCATTGGCTTCAATGCTTCCATTCTTTGTCTTGAAACTGACATCTGCTGTGTAAATTTGCTCAAGCTAATCAATTGTATGATACAGACATATGACTCTTGGTGCCTCAGTCACAAAATTGCAAAATAAGTGAGTCAGAGGACTAAGTTATGCTGCTTGTTCATGGAAAATATGCCATCCTCATGAGTATGTTGATGACTTTGTTATACTTTTTGCTACCCCTGTCACTCCTGGCCTATTTGCAGCTGACCTTATATGTAGGAGCAAGCTCAGCTGAAATCAGTCAAACTTAGGATCACCAAAACTGCCCACTGACCTGGAGACCTGTGAAAAATAATCAAATGATTGTTGTGTTAGGCAAGTAAGTTTTGGAATAGTTTATTACTCAGGGAGGAAAAAAAAAACTCAGTCATGCAATCATTAAAGTACATATTAATCATAAGTAAACTTGACTCTACAATTCTACAAACACCATTATCTTTCCTTCCTATGTTTCTCTCTGAAAGTACTCATAAAACATGTTCACATGGTTCTAATTTTGTAAGTCCATGAAATACTTGGTAGCCATGAATATTCCTACTGTGTATAAAATGTTCTTATTTTGGAACATTTGAGTCAAGAAAGTCTTCAAAGATGATACAGTCTGAGAAGATAGATTTTCAATTTTCTATTTCAAAAAAAGTAAGTGGGATGACGTTTCTTAAGATAAAATACAAAAACTCAAGGGAAAAAAACACAGGTATGAAACTGAAATATGCTGATCTCCCGTCTCTTAATTTATGCCACTGTGAAAACCCTGCGGTATTGTGGAGCCACAGTATTCATGAGAACAAGAGAACAGGGGTGGCAGAAGGTATTTTTAACAAAGTCATCAAGGCACTCATGGGGATGGCATATTTTCCATGAACAAGCAGCATAACTTAGTCCTCTGCTTTAGTACCACATACAGCATAATGAAAATGGCACTTTCGTAATACTGGTGCTCCCACAGGGAGCTCGACAGTGAACCAGGAAAAGATCACAGGCTCTGACAGCTGATTGGTGAATTAATTAGGTGCTGCACTTTTTTAATGCTATTGTAAATCACATGTGCAGCATGAATTCAGAGTCATAAAAAGATTCCAAGGATGCAAGTGTCACACAACAGTAGGGCAAAATGTAATCAGAGTCCAGAGGGAGACCCAATGCAAATAGGTTTCCCAGAGACCTGCTGAGATTAATCTTACTTATCTCCCTTTCTGAAGGGAAATTCTAGATGGGGTGGCAAAAGTATTTAAGCTCCAAGCAAAAGAAATTGATGCCTTTTTTTTATCACTTCCTCTCAAGTTTTCTTGATAGAGGCTTGACTTCATATTTATAAACTTTTTAGCCATCTGTGAAATATTCCTCCTCATGGAACCTATCAAGTGATAGGATATTTTGAAGAGAGATCACAGAAAGGACCATTTTCCACTCTTCAATGACTGGGTCATTTTTACTCGTGCTTATGGGCTCTCAAAAATTCTTCTGTGGCAGGCCTTAGTTGCTAAGTATATCTTGTTATATAACACATTGTATTTATGAGTTTTGTGATCCTGGGGATGTTATTAAACCCCTCATCCCTAGTTTCTCCATCTGCAGAAAGGAGCTAATAAAATTAATTTCATTGGGCTATTATGGAAATTAAATATTATAAAGGGCTTACAACAGTGCCTGGCTCATGCATCACAAGTGCTATAAAAGTTGTTGCATAAATGTTGATACAAAAATGATGTCATCGTATTTCCGCTGAGATCCATCACCACTGAAACTATTGATCCCTCAGTAGACAAAGCTTTCAATCTCTAACATTCTGAATGAAAATGGGCCTTTCTCAGAAAAATGAGGTATTCATATAGTTGAAGTACAAAAATACTAACAGAGCTTTATGTATACAGGATTGAAATGTAGGGGATCTGAGATTCACTATTTTTTTTTCCTGTTATTTTCTGTAAGCTGGGAAGAGGAACTAAACAAAGGACAGACAAATATATCTGTCAGATTGAAAAAAGGAACTAAGATTCATTTCAAGCCTCCGTCTTGATGACAAACAGATCCTGCTGCAGGCATGGTGAGCTCCAGGTGGGTTTTGATTAGCTATCCCTCATGCCTGTGGCAGTGGCTTGTAGCAAATGCCAAACCAATTCAATGTACATATTAATAACATTTTAACCTCTTCCAATAAAACAGTGATCACTGAAATTACATATGAGCATAGAAAGAACACACAAAAAATATTAAAATTTTATTCTTCATGTTAGTTCCCTTCCCTTCCCCTATCTGCTATGCACTGAAGATAACTGTTGAGTCATGAAATGATCAACTACCATGTGCACAGGATGCATGAGGACAAGGATAGGGTTGACAGAAGCACAAAAAAGTGGATGAGGATCCCTGGCAGAATCAACCTGAGACTCTATCAGAACTGGTATGTGTAAGGATGCCTGGGGTATTTAAGTCCCTTACTCAGAGTGACAAGACTGTGATATCCACTGATGCAAACAGGCAATCAACAGGTAATATGAAATATTTGTTAAATAGGAATAAGAAATTATTTATACTGGAAGAGTGTATTGTAGCCTGTTTCATTCTTAAAAGGACTTGGGATAGCTAACTAAGTTGCTTTGGTGTGAGATCAAAATAAATGAGAAAAAAATGTAAAAACAAAAAGATACAATAATGCCATCTTAGTACCTACTTGACATCAATTAGCTTATGTATGGGAGAATCCAGATCTGTTGGTCTTCCTTCTCAGAAAACAGGGCTGCTCTTTGTGTCAATCCTAAAGAGCTACCTGTAAGGAACAAAAGTAAAGGAGGGCAAAGTTCCTCTTTCTTATTAATAGTGTTTGGGACCTAACTGTCAATATGGAGAACTATGGTCACCTGGGCTGGAACCAGGACCTGAACTAGAAGCCTGAGAGATCTCTGCTACCTAACTCCAAATTTAAGCCCATTTTACTTTGATCGGATTGGAGGTTTTCAAGGAAAATAGTAGGTCAGAGGGAAGTACCTAGGGGTAAGCCCTGGGTCAGCTTAGCATTGGAAATAAGATAAAAAGGAGAAGTGGGGGGAGGAGAATGAGGCGTTAGTAAGAAAGATGGCTGAGCTCCTCCATGTAGAACCATGTAAGAAGGATTTCAGCCTTCTAGTTTGAAAGGAAGAGAAGGTAGACTGGCTCCTATGTGCATAAATATTCATTGGATGACTATCCCATAACCTCATGGAGTCTCTCCCACCAAAGGATTATCTCCTCTCCCTGGGAATTCAATCTTCCTCCTCTCTGAAAGCTCTTCCTGCAGACAATGCACAGGTTGCTCCTTCTTATCACTCAGATCCCTCCTTAAAATGTCACCTCCGTTGGTAAAGTCTTCCCTGACAACACAAATCCAAGTAGATTCCCAGGCTCTCAACTTATTTTAGCACTTCTTATTACTGGACACGTTCTTTTACATACTTTTATTGTTCATGGACTCTATAGTACATGCCTCCCATTAAAACATAGGTTCAGTGACAATATGGATCTCCTCTATATCATCTCCTCATATACATGTGAGTAACATATGAACATAGTAGGCGCTCCACAAATGTTTACTGAATGAACACATGCACGAATATGTGTTTTGATGGCTCCAGAAAGGTGGTAGAAAAAGAACTACTTTTGGAAAATCTCTTTTAGTACTAATTATAGCTAATACTTGCCAAGAATGGGTATTAATATATGAAGTGTTATCTTTTCTCAATCTTCCATAATATAAACCCTGGGGTTGCAACCTGATCAAATCTACCCTAGAACCAAATAAAAGATGAGATCCTGTTCCTCAATGGATCTCATAGCAGCCATGTTTCAATAGATATACGCCACTGGATTCTGTTTACTCACCAGAACATGTGCAACAGATTTGGTTTTGAACTTCCTAGAAGCCTACACACATCGGCAAATAAATCTATTAGGTGGTCTACTGGAGTAATAGCTAAAAGTAATTTTCCGAGAGAAGCCTGTATTTGGAGTGCTTAGACTGGACGGACGTATGCCCCATAATCTTCCTAATGGAGAAACTTCATAAAGGATGAAGAAAAGCACACCATGAATGACATTACCACTGTAAATGTAAGCATGAGTTTCTAGCATCTGTAACACAAATCAGTGTAAGTCGATTGCATTGATTCAAGCTGTGGTTCAGTGAAAGCACTTCTACAGAGTAAATACAAAGATTTTAGTATATGTGCTGCCGAAGCGAGCACTACAAAGATTTTAATAGTCTTGTTTACTCCATTGATAAAATTGAAGCTTACTGATGAATGAAAAAGATTCATGTCATTTGGGAAATCTTCCCTCACTATATATTTTGCCACTATGTTGCTGATTGATATTGGTTGGCAGAATTATGATGTATGGTGAGTAACAGACCAGACATTTGGTATTACTAATTAAGGACATATCCATGGGTTTTAAAACATGCATAATTTTGGCATCTTCTCAGGAGCCAAGACACCTAGCCAGAACACTTACCTGAACCGGCTAACGGGCCTATACAGACAAGTACAAAAGGGAATATCTTTAGCCAACATCTAGACTTCTTCAGAAAACAACAACAATAACAATAACAATAACAACTCTGGTTTCATCTAATATGTGAACAGAAGTCTAACTGAATGGCTAACACCTTATCCTAGTCATAACCCAAATCATTAATGATAATAAATAAAATACCCTTAAAATATTTAACTTTATGCTGTAAAATGTGCTTCCAGGTAATGACATAATTGTTGGGGTCCAATTCAAGTTCAGTGAATTGGAAAAGCATGTAGTTTGTAATGTTTGATGTTAAGCCATTCATTCTTACCATGATTAGTACATGAGCATCGAGGACAATATCACACCACAAGCAGTAGTTTCACATTCTCTTTTCACAGACTAGTGAACTAAGCCACAGAGACCTCATGTAAATTAGCAAAGTGACAGAGGCAGTGAGTGAGAACCTAGGAACACTGCACACCTGCCTAAAACTATAACCGCTAAGAACATTCAGCCACGCTATTTGCAACTTCTATCAAATAGATAAAATGCTTAGATTTTTGGAGCTAGTAAGAATCTTGGGTCATTTGCTTAGCTTTCTTATTTTATAGCTGAACTAAAACAGAGTAAACTGTTGGCTTCAAATCTATATCCTACTGAGTGGCAGAATTAAAATAGAACCATTCCAGCATTTTTCTCAATAAAATTTCTTTACACATAAAAATCATCTTAAATTAAGAAAACACAGGAAATTAAAAAAGGATCACTTAGTATTAAATACTGATGATGTATGTAAAGGATATTTCTCCACACAAAAGATCATCCAAAAAATGACAGAATAATGAAAGAAATGCAAACTGTTCATCTTTCAGGAACACTGATTAGTACATGAATCCCCAGTGAGAAGCAGCGGATCAGTCAGCCATCTTCAAGTGACATCTCTAGAAGCCAGACTGTTAACCCTGTTTACAGCAGCCCATTCTGTTTGAGGAAAAATTCTATTTTTTAACAGCTTTTGTTTATTTTGTTTATGAATCCCATTTAATATTATTTTAAAATTTTTTTCATCCATTGGGTCACAGTAGACCCAAATGTCTCAGGACCTCCTTCAGAGTTATAGCTAGAAATACTAATTTCCCTTCCATCTGACACTGATTCAAGTTATTTCCAGAAAATTATCATCTCTAACACTTAGTCTTTTCTTCTCAAAACAAGGCATACAAAATTCCTCCAAACTTTTCGACTCTCTCATTAGCTGGATTGCTCTGGGCAGTTACCCTCAGTTCATCAATAACCTTCTTCAACTTTGGACTCGGGTCATAGTGTTTTAGGGGTGTTCTATTCAGAGTGCTGACCTGGTTTATAGCATTCTCCCTATTCCGTACACCTATTGTAATGTCATTCACATTCTTTCTTTTATCAGATGTAGAGTTCAGTAATTCATCAGTTGCGTGTAACACCGAGTGCTCATCACGTCCCCTGTCCTCACCCAATTACCCATCCCCCCACCCACCGCCCCTCCAGCAACCCCAGTTTGTTTCCAATAGTTGAGAGTCTCTCATGGTTTTTCTCCCTCTGTGTCATCTACATTCTAATTACACACTGCCATCACACTGATAACACTTAACTTCTATCCCTGTGTCTATGGCTTTTTTTAAAACAACAAAAATGTCTCTATTATCCTTTCAATTGACCTGGCTCTTTACTAATACTCATTTTAAAAATATATATATTCTGATGGCTTTAGAATGGAGAAAATAAATTTTAAAACCTCACCAAATATTTAGAGGAAATAAAGAATAACAATTAAAAAATAGGTAAATAGCTCAGTACCTGTGGGGGGGGGCAGGGCAACATTCAATCTGTCTTTGTCACTTTAGATGAAGACTTGACTATGTGCACTGGAGAAGGAGCCAGTGAGAGTGGGGGCAGTGGGAGAGGGGACTGCAAATGGAAGTAAAAGTGAGCTTTATTCTTAAAACAAGAACTAAGAGGAAATAAGATCTGTCCTTTCATTCTGCTTCTATTTCATACTTTAAATTTTTGTAAAAATGAAAGTTTCCATATGGCTTTGATGTTTCTTAAAAATCCCATCAAAATCAAAAAAATATTGTTTTAAAATAACCTCTACTCAAAAAAAAAATAACCTCCACTCATTTAATAAATTAGTAGTGTGTGTAACATTTTTGCTGATAAAAATAAAATCAGTCTCTACCATCTGGGTACATCTAAAGACAACCTGTGTTCTCTGGGTTCACAATCAGGGGTAGATTGAAGAACTTCCCAAAAATTCAAGTGGAAAATATAGGTTAATTTATCAGGATTACTTAAACTGGCTAAAATAACTATGAATAAGTATACTAAGAAATATTCAAAGAAGCATAATTCACAGTGTCCTCAAATCACATTAAATTTATATTTTAAGTACCATTGAATGTTCTTTTTGATTGGAAGAGCCCTGTGAATGATAGACACTCGTGCTGAGCAAATGAGCAGTTTCCCCTAATTCTCTTTACACGACTATCTGCTCCTTCCCTATTTTCTCATCTAAGTCAACATAATGGAGGGCCTCATAAAATGTGAGCCATATGCCTCATTACGCAGTTCATGATTTAAATTTGGTCAATGATACCTTTATTATTTAAAAAAACTCACCAATTCAGTATAGTTTGTGCCTATTCAATTTTTCTTCCATTTATTTATCTTTGAAATATACTTCTTTTTTCATTTAAATCTATATTTCTGTGTATAGAAAGTGTCAGTTTCCTTGGGGCCCAAAACAGCCTCTCAGATGTGTATGTGTATGTGTGTGTATGTGTGTGTGTGTGTGTCCACCATTAATACTTGGGTAGACTGTTCATAAAAAAAGGCATTCTTTCCTTGCCATCACTGTTGTCTGATAGATTTGTGAAGGAGTGACAGGAGCAGGCCCATTTCTTTTCTAGGACATCCATTTTTTCACTTCTGTTCTTCATGAGTGCATATGCAAACAACCCCATATGTCTCCCTATAGTTGCATTAAATATGGGCTTTTTAAACAGACACTAGCCAAGATTTATCTTTAATTCCTCTCTCTGTAATGTTAGGTGGTGAACAGAAAGTAACAATTGCCAATGTCTCAATTTACTCTGACAAAAAAAAAATTAAAAACTAATAAAAAATAAAATTTTGTTGTGATGCTTGATCAATCAATGACCACCAGCAGAGAGAGAGGAAGTAGAAAAACTAGTAAATTTTTGCAAGGAAAAGAAAATTACCTACACCACACAGAGAAAGGCCCCTTAAAAGCTATGAAGTAGTTTCTATTATTTCAGGTATATATTTTTTTGAATACAGAATGTGTAAATGTTATACCTGACAAAACTAAAGAAAAAAAAAGCCCAGAAATAACTCTTTTTCCACTTCAAATTAATAGTGATATATATATATGTATATACATATATATATATATATCAATATTATTATCCATGTCATAAGTGTTAATAAAGAAAATATGTTTAGCCATTATGCTATTATGCTATTATGTATAAATTTGAACTAGTACATTGAACTATGTTACCATAGTATTTAAAAGGACAAAAATCACTTTAAGCAAATAAAAATGGTATACAGACTATTGTAAACATATCACATAGAACATAGATAATAGTTTTACAGAGAAAAACGTATAAGCCTAACAGTAGATTGTTAATATGCCTTTACTTCCCCCAGTCACTTTGGAGCTCACAAACCAGGAGAACTACTTAATTAAATGCATGATTAAATAAAACAAAATTAATTTCCTTCTTGTTATAAAGAAAATAAGTCTGAAGACACAAAATGGTAATTCATTTCATCCTGAAAATATAATTAAAATAAATTAAGTATTTACCTCATATGATTAAAAATCTGCCGGACACTTCAGAAGCCCAAACAGCACATGATACAGGGACACAGCTTTCCTGTGGTACTCTTCAATTTCTAGAAACATAAGGAAGGTGAAAGAGTGCATTTAGAGGAATATATGCCTTGGTAAAATGATGCTGATCAGCTATAAAATGTTTATAATCACTCCACAATGTCTTTTAAAAAGTACCTCCCTACATATTCTTGTTATCATAACATTAAATGCACAATATATTGATGAAAATTGTGTCATCTGGAACTTCCAAGGTACAAAAAGAGACTACACATAATATACAACACACACACACACACACACACACACACACACACCAATCACTCAATTGCACACTATTTTACTGGGAGAAGCTGTATTACTATGAAAAGTAAACTATTTGTAATTTAAATATTTTCTTATTATATACACATTACCAACATAAATTGTTCTAGTCATAACACTGAGTTTTAAGTAGTAGTGGGTGTCAGCTCCATTGTTTGTTTTTTTCCACTGACTTTACTAGATTTTAGCAAGTATTCTTTTGTTTCATTATTTTCCTGGAAAAGATTCACAGAATGTGAGAAATGACTGTCATTCATTTGATAAGTTGATATGCAATATGCAGGCATTTATGTGAATTCTGCTTCCAGATAATATACACTATAGACAGTAAAAATATAATAACTCAAACTTTCATAACCTGTTTCAATTATTTGTACATGAAACTTTTTAATCATATTTTCTCCCATCTACCTGCTAAAAGAGAAATAAAGTTATAGGCAAAAGGTATAGGTACTTTGCTGCTGTCCAATGTTACGTCTCCATTTTGCCATACTCGAACACATACTATTTAGGTACATCAGGAACTGTATTACTGTATTACCTTCCTCTCCTACATCTCCTTCACAAGAAGCCTCATTCATGTACAGTTAAATTCAGGCACAATCTCAACAATCAGCACCATGGACATCTACCCTCTACCCGCCAAACTCTTTTCTGAAAACCTCTAATCCAGTAGGTGACAGAGTATTGGAGTAGGAACAGAGATGGTGGGGAAATAGTGCTCCTAACTGAGAAGTATAATTTTGTCAAGGTACCTGGTAGCAGGTTAGAACAGAAAAAAATGAGCATCTTCTTAAATCCATTGCAAGAGTGACCAAAAGAACCCTTAATTAATTAAGGGCTGAATTCCTTTTCCTAAAGGCTACTTATTATTGGAAACTAAACATACATATTTATTAACTCTAGATATAAATATGTATCTATTTACATAAATACGTATTTCTGTTTAACATAGATGGGTAGATAGGAGAATACACAAATGACAGATAAAACAGATCCCTTATTACGTACTTCTTTGTCTCTCTTGTTGTTATTGGATATTCAGAACTCACTTTGAAGATGCTTTTCCAGCCAAATAAATTCCGTATAGTGAATAATATGTCCCATTAAATTCTAGAAAGATATTAGTAGCTACATTTACATTAGGGAGAAACAAACTGTAAAGCAAAGTTTTGACCACTTTTGGCAGGAAAGAGAGTATTCTAAAGTTCAGAAGAGTGGGATACTACTAGCCAGAGAAATAAGGAAATACCAGGAATTGCTGCACAACATTTTAGGAGTTTCTAGACGTTCTGCAGAACTATCCTACTTTCCAGAGAACACATTAACTAATCCAATACCTCATCATCTTCTAACTCTGTATTCACAGCTGTTTGTCTTGTTTTCATTTTGTTATTTATAATTCTATAGTAAACCACCCTAAACTTGTATTGAAGGCTCACTGTGACCAGTGCTCTTATAGGTGCTTCCATATGCCCGTCTCATTTAATCAACAAGACACATACAGCATCACAATTTGCTGAGAGTAGCCACTGTCTTACACACCCTATGTCTCGACATAAAAATCCTAAGTCAGAAGTTGCCTGTACCATAAAATAACGTACTCTTCCAACTAATTATAATTTTTTGAACATTTATTTATTTATTTGGGAGAAAGAGAGAGAGAGATCAGGAGTAGAGGAAGGGCTGGAGAAAGAGCAAGAGGGAGAGAATCTCAAGCAGGTTCCCCACATTCTGTACCTAATGGTAACATGTAAGAGAAGGCAAGCCTGGGCCTTCTTCTGTAATCCCAGATAGTTGGACTCATTTATCTTAACCTGCAGAGATCCTTTCTACCACAGTGATTTGGAAAACAGCAGAAGGGTTATTAGTAATAGAATATACTTTTCACAGAAAGAAAAGGAGAAATATATTAAATCAGGATCCTAAGAACTGGTGGTCGTGGCTCTGCTGAGCTAGGGACAAAATTCAAAGCAAAGAATTTGAGAACTATATACACTTAACATTTTGATTGAGGCACACAATTTGAGATTAGTGATAATTTCTAGAACATGAAAAATGAGGACTTAATGAATGTGTATTTTCAAGCATTTAGTAGACAAAAGAAAGCCCATTTGTGTATAAAATAAAAACAGCCCATATGCTTAGGACATTCAATAAAAAATCATACTTAAAGTGGGCAGTGTACTTAAATTAGAAAAAAAAAAAAAACAACCCTGAGAACCAACCTGGAAATAATTCATAAAATACACACAAAATTTTTGATGTTAAGTCTACAAAAATTACATCACTCTCCCGCCACCACGAAGATCATGTGATTAATTACTGATGGAAATAAAATGATATTCCAGGTCTTCTGGCTTCTAAGTCCATTCCCTCTTCCCTACATGATATTGCCTCCCTCGTTTCTAGAGTCTTTCTGGGATGAGATGATTATATACTGCAGCTGAATCCCAAACAGGTATGCTGTACTGGTCCAGTAATGACTCTAAGTGCAGCACTGGGTTGGTGTGGGGATGAGAGCACGAGGCACTTACCCCAGTCCCTAGAATTCAGTGAGGGATTGAAGGGCAGCCCTTACTGCTATTACTGTCTACAAAATGAGAGAACATCTTACTCAGAGGAGCACAGAATAGTGAGGAAAAAAAAAATGTTAAAGAGGCTCAAAGGACATGCTGAAACAATAATTTCAGAGGGATTAATATCATTAAGATACAACCAGGGCAGATTCAATGCCTATTCAAACAAGTGACTTTAACTTCAAGGTTAGATACATGCAAATGTAATTTGTAAAAGAATAATGGTTGTTTTATTTACTTCTTGAGATGAGTATAATAATCTCCAAGGATAAGCAATATTTTAAATTGATTCAAACAGGGATAAGCAAACCCCTTAGGTTCATGGTAGTGTGCTAGAGAGTATCTGGAAACAAAAAATTAAAAAAAAAAAAAAAGTCTTCCTGGACCTTCGGTGTTATTTTACAGAGAAAATAAATACTTACACTGTGAGCATTTCTAGGAATAAATACCCTCTAGTTATGAATTTACATTTCTAGGGGGAAAGAGTTTGAAAATCCTTGCTTTAAGTGAAAGAACAGACATTTTCACCATTCTTTTCTCCTCTCCCACAAGATTTTCTAGTGATGGCCATATTTTTATCTCAAACTGGGAGAAATGGGAGAAAACTTTTTCAGAGGAAATACATAGTATATGGTATCTTCTCCTAAAAGGAAAGTAAACCTCTGACTTACTGAATTTTCTCATTTGTAATTATTAATACTTAGTATACAACAGTCTTTCAGCTCCATACAACTTAACTATTGATGTATTTAATAATATATATTAAATATATATACATATATTTGAAAATAGATCAAAATATTCTATCTGTTACTATTGTAACTGCCACAGAAGACACATCTAAGGCATTAATATAGAAAAAACAATGTTAAACTGAGGATTGCCTGGGGGAGGCTGTTAGGGGGAGGGTGGTTGGGTTATTGACTTTGGGGAAGGTATGTGCTATGGTGAGTGCTGTGAAGTGTGTAAACCTGGCGATTCACAGACCTGTACCCTTGGGGTTAATAATACATTATATGTTAATAAAAAAATAAAACATTAAAAAAAACCAATGTTATTACAGTGAAAAGTTCTGAGCAATTCATTTTTGGATAATCCCTTAAGGCAAATAACACAGCAGCATCCAAGGAGCGTCTGAGTGGGCTAGAGCCTCTGACTTGGAATCCCATCAGCGTGTTGCATAGCTTAGATTTTGGTTTACAGAACTGGTTCACCCTGCTTTAGGGAAAGGGTCATACAAAGAAAGACCAAAAGTTGTAAATTGTTATATAACATCTGCATGCTCTTCATATTATGAATTTTTTTCTTTTCTGTCATAAAATAGAAGGAAGAAGTGAAACAACCTTTCTACTATGAGCCTAATTATGATGGTTTAAAAATGAAATTGAGGGGGTCTCTGGGTGGCTTGGTGGGTTAAGCCTGCTTTTGACTCAGGTCATGATCTCAGGGTCCTGGGATTAAGCCCTGCATCAGGCTCTCTGCTCAGCAGGGAGCCTGCTTCCCCCTCTTTCTCTGCCTGCCTCTCTGCCTACTTGTGATCTCTTGCTCTCTGTCAAATAAATAAATAAATAAATCTTTAAAAAATGAAATTGAGTATGTCCATCATAAAATAAATCATGCAAGGTAGGTAGTGCTGTCCTTTTACAAACATGGAACTGAGGCTTAGAAAGTGACACAGAAATTTTCACAAGATCAGAGGCCTTTCCCTTATATAGCACTACCTCCAAAATATCAACTATGGATAGCATTGGTCATGGGACTGGCTAGGACAAATGTTAAACTAAATGCAATGGTGCTTAATAAAACTTAAAACTGGTAATTAGTGCAGTTGACCAGAACTGAATGATTTAAGTTTCTCAAGATTAAGATTTCAGGGTCATTAAATAAAAGTGAAATTCTGAATAAAAGCTTTTTCTTTTGTCTGCTTTGCTAATTAATGTTAAATTATAAACTGATACTAAAAATTTTTATTAAGATTTATACAAAAATATAATATCTGCTTTGCTAATTAATGTTAAATTATAAACTGATACTAAAAATTTTTATTAAGATTTATACAAAAATATAATATCCAATATTTTCAATGCCTAATAAACTGACGTAATATAAATGACATTTCCTGGAATCATAAATGTATTCAACATTATATTTCTATTAGGAAAGAAAAAATATAATATACCATTCATTCAATTTAATTCTAATTTAACAAAAGTAGCTGTATCATTCTTAAATCTAACATCACAAAACAGCTATGCTAACGCTAAGAATTCAGCTATATAATTTGTAATTCTGATCAGAAAATTAGCGATACTATTTTCTGAAGCAATACAGGGAACAATGAAGGAAAACAGAAATAAATTCACAGAGTAATTTTGACTCTGGCATTCACTAGAACTTTTTAATATTGAAAATAGACATATTTCCAAATTTTAAAAAAAGCATAATGACATTATTACTTGATAAAATCACTCTGTAGAGATTCCATTTACAACATGTTGCCCTAGACTATGCCAAAAGAGAATGTTGCAAATATAGTACATTAAATCCTATTTTAGTATAAAATGTACATCGCCTCTTCAGTAGAGAAGAACAGCAATAAAAGGAGAAATTTTGATTCTTTTCTGTTTTAAGTGGCCTAATTTTAAATCACTTTGTTTGGTGGCTCCCGAAAGAACGATGAGGAGTTCACTCTGGATTGCTTTGGTGACATATTTCCTTTTGTTCTTGACTTTCTTAGTGATGTACATGATACAGATACTGGTATTTTTATTTGCTTTAATCTTTCAAAACCCACAAGTGAAAAAAAATACACTGCTATCTTTTTATTAGGTCAATCAAGTTAAAAGTTTTCACTGTGCTTAAACTTTTAAAAAGTTGAAATTCTATTATAGCTACAAATTTTTGCAAGTAAACCATGTATTTTCTTTGGCCTTAAAACACATCTCTTAAAAATCTGTCTCTAAATCACACACACACATATACATATAAGATCATTTTTGTGACTTGTATACATTAAAATAATAATAATAACAAGTATGCACCAAATGCTTTCCATATGCAAGGCACTGTTTTAAGTACTTCCCATGTATTTGCTCACTTAATTCTCACAACAATCAGATGAAACTATTTCTATCCCAACTGAAAAATGGAAAATTGAGGCACAGAGAGGCTGACTAACCAAGTATTTAACAGAGCTGGCATTTAAATTAAGATGTATAAATAAGATGTGGTCCATACATACAATGGAATATTATTCAGCCATCAGAAAGGATGAACATCGAACTTTTGCATCAACATGGATGGAAGTGGAGAAGATTACACAGAGTGAAATAAGTCAAGCAGAGAAAGTCAATTATCACATGGTTTCACTTACTGGTGGAACATTAGGAATAACATGGAGGACATTAGGAGAAGGAAAGGAAAAAGTGAAGGGGGGGAATTTAGGGGGGGAACAAACCATGAGAGACTGTGGACCCTGAGAAAGAAACAGAGGGTTTTAGAGGGTAGGGGAGTAAGGAGATGGGTGAGCCTGATGATGGGTATTAAGGAGGGCATATATTGCATGAAGCCCTGGGTGTTATATGTAAACAATGAATCTTGGAACACTACAACAAAAACTAATGATGTATTGTATGGTGACTAACGTAACACAGTGAAAATTTTAAAAATTAATTAATTAGTTAATTAATTAAGGTACACGACTCCAGAGCTTGAACTATTAGGAATAATGTGATAATATCTCTGATTACAACATACTGATAATGGCATTCTGATAACAGTATGCATACAAATGTGCCTTAACTATCTTAACCATACTTCATTAAAAAAAAAAAAATCGAGCCATAGAATTTCAAATAAGTGACAGAGACAGGTTAGTGAAAAGTGATAGAGTTAGATCTTTTTAAGAGATGGCCATTTCCACCTAGTCTACCAAATATCCGTAATAGAGCACCAAATATGTAGTAAACCAGTATCCAACATGTATTTATTATATAAGTGGATTAATGAATAGATTGAGAAACTTATGTGAGCATGGGCATTTCTGCAAAACCTGGCTGGAATTGCAAGCTCCAAACATATTTATTGAGTAGACTAGTCTAGACATCAGTATGCATTTTCATTGGGTTCTCACTTCCCATCCCTCACCTTCAACTCAATTTTCCAACACTCTTGAGTAGTCTCTTGAGCCCTAGTCACCTGTGTTCCATTTACAACTGCCTAATTCATATTCATTAAGTTCTCATTCTAGATAATAAACTTCATTTAATAAACTAATGAAAAAAGCCAATCTGATTCCAGTTAATATTAGTACATTTTAATTGAGGCTTTTGAGAGAAAATATTAATTGAGGATAGTAATCCCAATGGTGAGAATGTCAGGTATTAGTACTGTACATCAGAAATCCAAACCCAAAAGCCCAAACTACTGTTGTCTTGAACTTTGTCACCTCCTCAGGTACATCAAATCTGTCTTCATGTCTTTCATTGCCACACTCCATCCAATCCATGACCTATCACCTGGATTACTCTCATGGTCTTCTAACTGTCTGCTTGTCCTCCTGCCCTTCCAACCCATCTTCTACATTCCAGCCAGAATTATCTTAAAATATCAATTGGATCATGTCTCTCAATAAATAATGACTTTCTTTGGTACTTCACAGGCTTTATATTTCTTTTCCTCTCTCCTCCTCTCTCTCATCACTCCTTGCCCTCTCCCCTCCCCCTCCTTCCTTTTTTGGTCACAGTTGACTTCTTCATTCTCACCTTTTGACCTTCTTTCCCTCACTCAACAGATTCCATCTGTGCTAGAAGCTTAGCCTCATTTCAAAGCTGTTGAACATGGGCTGTTCCTCTGTTAGAGCAGTCCTCTCCCCACACTTTGCCCAGCTATTTCCTTCCTATCCTAGGTTTCAGCTTTAATGTCACTTTCAAATATTTACCTCATTCTAAAAAGGAGTCCTCTCTGAAATTCTATTACGGCTTTCTTGAGTTTTCCTTGTCTGCCATTTCTTTCAGAATAATGTACTGGTTTTGAGCACAAGTTTTATACTCACTGAGTCTGAATCTTCAGTGCACCACTTGCTAAGCTGCATGCTAGTGGAGAAGTTCTTTATCCTAGCTATGCTCCAGTTTCCTTATTATAACATGAGATACAATGCTATCTACCCAAACAGATGGTGTTAAGGACTAAATGAGTTACATGAAAACATTCAGAACAGTGCCTGGCACATTAAGCACCAATAAATGTGAGCTCTCATTACTCAGCGAAATTATATTTATCTATATTTATATTTATAATTATCTATAATTATATAAGTTATAATTACATTTATCTGAAATTACATTGATTATATTTGCCTTTCTTATAAGCATGCCAACTCAAGATGAACAGGAACCATGGTTCTATTCTTCCTACAACAAATTTGGTACAATTCTTAGCTTAGGAAGAGCTCAGTCAATACTTATTGAATAAATCAGCTGAATAAATGCATAAATCTATGAATGCACAGAAGACAGAATTTGAAAAAAAAATACAGATCAGCCATCTTTGGGTACATGGGATTTCTGATACAGATAAAATTATATAACAGAGACTTAGGGATAATATACGGCAGTCTGTTTCACTTGTTTGGGAAGTTCACTGGATCTAAAGAAAAATCTTAATCTTGTATCCTTGCAATCATTTCTCAATCCAAAGGAACCTAAGAAATGACTAACATATCTGAAAAAAATTGTTGGGAAGTTGCTTTATCCCCTTTCATTTTTGTCTTGATTTATCATTAGTAGATTAAAAAAAATGTGATGACTCTCAGGAAAAAGTTCTGATAAAATATTTCTGAGTTAAAAAAACAATCTCTTCACCATCATCAAAGCTTCAATACAGTTCTTCATGACTAGATTGTAGTCCAAGAAAATCTCAAAACCCAGTTTCTCACATAATTCATCTTCTAACTTTGGCTCTGATCTCTTTGAATTGTTATTTTAAACCTAAGGCATAATCAATGAAAATGTCCTGCTGACACTTTTTAGAAGATTACCGCTACCTTACTTCAAAAAAAAAAAAAAAAAAAAAAAAATGTTGACTCATATAGCAAAAAAAAAAAAAAAAAAAAAAAAAAAATGATGTTAGATATCCAGAGTTCATAACTCTTATAAACTCCATTTAAAAATGTAGATTTGGGGACAAAGGCATAAAAGAAAAATGTGCATACCAAATCCTGCTGAGTTGCTCTTTTTTCTGCTTTCTTAGAAATATCCATTTAATCTTTTAATATCTTATATCTTGGAACTCATCTTGGCAAACACTTTGGACAGGGTTTGTGTTTATCCTTCCGTTTGTTTCTCTAATACCAGAGCAGAGGTATTATTGTGTATTACCTAAGAACTGGGCCTCTGAAGTCATTCTGAAAGATGGATCAACCCTAGTTTCTTCTGATACAGATGTTGTTCCTTTTATAAGATATTGGAAAATATATCGAACGATATTGTCCAACAATTCTCTTACTCACCATATATTTATTGGAGAAATGCCTTGGGTGGGGGCTAAAACTGAAGAGGAAAATAGGGCAAATTGCTGCCCTGGGGGGGGTGGGGAAATCACAGATCACATACTGCTGTGTCAGATACACTGGGCAATCTCCCTCCATTGCCTGCATACTTAAATTGTGTGTAGGAGAATTTCTATCACACTCTAACGTGGTAACTGTGTGCCAGGTAACCTAACCTTGTCTATTAATGAACTCATGAGGTCATGTTTCTCATCGAGAAAAGGAGACACCTGGACTCAAAATTTAACACATCTCTCCCTACTTTATTCATCTAATAAGGAACAGAGCCAGGTTTTAACCTTGTGGTTTGTGAATTCAAAACTCCAGACTGTTTTCAGCTTTGTTTTTGGTTTTGTTTGTTGGTTTGTTCTTACCTCAGTCTGCTTTTCTCTACATTCACTTTTCTGACAAAGTGGATGGAAGGCTCGTAACCAGATGGTAGTGAGGACCAGTCATTTTAAGTTCTTCCTCTGGGAAAGAGGTAAGATAGCAAATCCAACTCCATCCAGTGGTGTTTTCACAATAGACATTCCAACTAGCTGTGTACAGTCTCTGTATCTTATCACCACTGCCTCAGCCCTTCTACAGAAGGCAGATAGAGAAAAACAGGATGTGGGGAAAGGAAAAAACAAAAAGCAGGAAGGAGAGAGAAACAGGGAGATGGGTGGACTGTGTTTGCCTAGGGAAACAGACACCTGGTTGCTGGAGCTGATGATCCACTCATAGAGGGTCAGACCTACACTGGGTGAATCAACTACTGGGCTAGAGTCCTATCTCTGCAGAGAGCTCCACATCATATTCAGTACTGGTCCCATAATGTGTTCCTTTTAATAGTCTAACTTAAGTAGTATCTGGAGATTTTGAAAGAAAAAAACTATAGTAACGATTAGGAAGGAGAGTGTAGACTCATGAGAAACAGGCTCTTCTCAGTGCAAGTTTATGACTCAATCACCCATAAAATAATTTTATTCTAGAAGGACCCATAAAATGATCTGGCCCCAAGCCATATTTGAACAGGAAGTAGAGATCCAGGGAGCCTGAATAAGTCACTGAAAGCAAGCTGAGATGAGGGCGGGACCTAGGCTTTCAGACCCTGTAATGAATGTTCTCTGACTCATTTCACCCTCAAAGGACACTGATGCCAACATCTAATCACAGTGGTTAGGTTTATATTCAGCCCTTTCCTGCGATGACTGATCCCTGAGCCTGTCTGCTGCCCAGGGAAGGACAGGTGTGACCCTTCATAAGAAATGGTCCTGAATTCATGAAAGTCTTTCCCAGTGATGCCATCCAGTCACCTGGACACTGGAATATCAGTACAACCCCGGAAGTGACGAATGGGGGTGGAAAGGGGCTGATGGAAACCCAACTACACCAGACTTTCTTGAGCCTGTTTCACATTCATTGAACTATGTCTCTTGGCATGTCCCTGGCCTTGTCAAATCTTTGTTTTAAATTTTCTCTTCTTGCAAATAACCTCTCAATGAGAGTCATCACCAAAGTCTGGATTCAATTTTCATAGGTCATCTTTTAGGCTTTATACATAGTCCTTAATAATACAGGATATTGCTTAGGGATCTTGAGGAGGTTTTAATTTACTTTCTTGAAACTTTTCTTACATCATTATTCATTTTCCCAGGTACTCTTATAAGACAGTTTCACTGTTATGGATATAATTCTAGAGTCATGAGTCAGTATTTTGTGTTCTCAGAAATATGATTTTAAATTAATAAAATATCAGGGAAATTTTTCATACTATATACATTGCCATATATTTAAAATAATTTGTAAGGACTTATGGAACTATGCTGATTATGAATATTGCTAAATTTTTCAATTATTTTGAATATGTTTAATAATAGGAAAGCATACAGTTAAATAATATAAAATAATTTTGTATTAAAACTTAATTATAGAAAATAGATTCTACTTCGAAAGCAAATCAGTGTTTATTATTTTAAAAATACAGGAATTTTGAAAAGGAAATTTTAATTAAGGCTACAGTAAGATGTCTTTGAATTAAAGGTAGCCATATATACACATACTCTCTGATGTAAATCATTCAGTTAATTGGTAGAGTGATAAAAATTGGAAAACAGCTAAAAAGAATGATTTCGAGTCTTCCCACCACCTCCTTCTTGAGATAATAACACAAAGAACCCATTCCATAGCAAGACATACTATAATCTGTTTCTGGTATTTTCCTTTTGTAAATAATGATTACGTTTTGACTTTTTTCAATTACAAAATCAGAAATGACCTAGATATAATAGTTATTCAAATCCCAAAAATATAGACAGAATTGAATTCAAAGGTTCTCAATACCTGTCATATTGTTTTTTTTCCCCAAAGGAGTTATTTATTTATTTTAGAGAGAGAGAGAGAGCAAACAGGGGGAGGGGCAGCGGGAGAGAGAATCCTGAAGCAGATTCCATGCTGAGAACAGAGCCTGACACAGGGCTCGATCCCAGGACCCTAAGATCATGACCTGAGCCAAAATCAAGAGCTGGCTTCTCAACTGACTGAACCACCCAGGTGCCTTAGCACCTCTTAGCACCCCTGTCAATAGCCACACCTGTTGTCTTAACAAATCTTGTGAAAACAGTTCTGGTTTGCCCCAGTATTTATAGCATTTACTTATACATGTCCTAATGCTGTACCCTAAACTTTGCCCACTGCCTTACCATACTTCCTATTAAATCAGTACACTAGTATCACTCTTACTGCTGTTCACTGAATCTAAAGGCTGAAAAAAATTTCTGAAGTCATATAATCACTCTTCAGTTTCTAGGGAATCTTCAATAAAGCAAGACAAATGAGCCTACCTAAAAATTTAGCCATGATTTTTGCCAGCTCTGTCCTTGTGAAGCACATACCAATCCCTAGATGGGCACATCTTCAACATCCGTCTGGTATTGCACTGTGACCCCAGTATTAAAAATGTCCTTCCATTGTTTTTTTCATGGAAGGATCCTAAGCTTTTATTTCTTAAGTCAAGTTTTCTAAGTCCCCCAACTCCAGACATTAAGAATGTTGCCCATTTCCTCCTTTATGCCCCTAAGCAATTTGATGCAAGCTTCTAGTATTATACTTATATTGTAATAATTTATTTATAGAATATTGAAATATTAATCATAAATGATAACTTACTATGCTTCTGTATCAGTGTCTACCACATAACCAGGGCTCAGTAATTATTTGGTGATGAAATAATCTGTTCATAATGTATTTATACCACTGAAATTAAAAGTTTGATGTAGAATGCAACCAATCTCTATCAAGGAAGTTTTGTCATTCACCCATTTAGCATCTACAATGGTGTAAGCATGTGTAACTCTCCTCTACATTCTGTAACACATATTAGATGTTCATCAAATATTAATGCATTTCCTTTTCCCTTCCTTTTCCTCTCTCTGCAGCCATTTCTGACATGCAATCAAATAACACATTTGTTATTTTGTACTCAAAACCTTAATAAGTGTAAAGATGTATTAAACTTTTGTTTCTTTTCTTTCAATATTTTCGCCTTGACATTTCTTCATTTTATTATCTTTTTTAATTTTAATTCCATTATAATTAACACGCAGTGTCATATTAGTTTCAGGTGTTGCCTTTACATTTTCAAACCATTCTCTGTACCCTGTAAGTGATCTTATCCTGGTCTATGCATCGAATAAATTTAAAAATAGCTAATTTCAGTCTACACCAGGTTCTTCAAAGCTTATCTTTTTCATTACAAAAGGGACAGGACTCTCAGACAGTAATTCACAGGACTATGTAAATAATGTAAGTGTGGCTCCTCCCAGGTAATTCTTTTTCCTTTTCTATTCTTTTCTCTTCTTAATAGGGGACCAGCTACTAGTAATCACATGACATGAATGCCTAATGTGAAGTTTCTGGATTTATGGCCCCTAGGGGAAGAGAGAAAGGTAGCAGGCATACTAGCTAAGAGAAAAACTCTCAGGGTCAGATAGACCTGAGTTTGAATCTCAATTCTACCACTTACAGGCTGTGTAATTTTGGCAAGATGCTTAACCTTAATGAGTCAAAAAGTCTTCATATTTAGATGAGGAATTAAAATATCAAATGGGCCTTAATTTATGCAAAACCAAAGCACAGTGGTTGATAAATAGTAAGTGCTCAACTGATAGCTTTATTGATTAATTATCATTACAATAATATAAAAATTGATATCCTTTCCAGAACAATTTTTAGTTGCCATAAAATAAATTTCTGCATTTATAAGAATTACATGACATGAGAAGGCCTGTGATTTTGACTTCCTATCTAAGGCTTTTATTTGAAATCTATTAGATTTGTCTGTTTTGTTATCATACATCCTATCTCTCTCGTAACTGGTCTTCATATAGACTTTCCATTGAGTCTTAAGTCATTTTGGAGAATGACCCCCTGGTCTTTGAGATGTTCCCTAAAATTCCTTAAAGTAAATTCTTTATTTTTCCCTTCACTTATATTCCAAGTCAGAGATCCCACAGATGCTTTACAAATTCAGTATCCAATCATCTAGCTATTTACTTTTATATGCTGTGTGAGCGTGTGTGTGTGTGTGTGTGTGTGTGTGTGTGTGTTTAGGTATATAAATCTATACATACTGATTTCCTTACCATTCCTCAAATTCTATTATGACCGTTCACTTGCACCATTTCCTGTAGAGTCCATATTAAAAGTCATGCTTGCATTCTAGAATTCATCACTTGGGGGTTGTGTGTCTGCATGATGAAGTTTTATCTATGGTACATGCATGTGATGTGAGTGTGGGGGAGGGAATGTACAGAGAGAGAATCAATAACCAAAAGTTCTAGCTAAATAATTTAGGCAACTTTACAGCAGCTTAATTTTTTTTTCCTTCTGCCATTTTGTTGAAAGAGAAATTGGTAAAAGTAATCAGGCCCTAAGATCTGGTAGTTGGATATCACATGTAAAGATCCCTAAGCATTACATCTTCTTGATAAAATTGATGAAGATGTTCTAAGTACAATGTAAGTCTCTGTGCTAAGTGTAATATAATGCAAATGCTTGACCAGATGATTTTGTAAGGGCAATATCCATTTTTCAAAATTAAACAACTGACATTTTAAATGCCCAAAGGCTGTGGTACTGTATATACTATTGATTTAACCGACATTTTAAAATTACTATAGTGCAAAAGAGCTCATTAAAATAGAAAACTATAATTTTTTGGCTTTTATTAGTTCAAAATTGGCCTGAACACTAATAATGCAAATGTTTGGCTAAGCACCAGGTAGAAAATTTGTATCAATATTCAAAGATCCTGAAATAACATTTCATTTCATAGAGTACAATCATGGGACAGCTTTCAAACTACACAGATACATAAACAGCAAGCAAAACACCTGCTCATTAATCTTGGACTACGCTTTTTATCCATAATAAATAGTCAACTTCACTACTCTCTAGAGACAATAAGAAGCCTCTGAATGCAGTTTCACACCCATTTGGTCATTTTTGTCTGATAAGTTATACTTGCTGGAATATTCATTTCAGCCTGTTTGCTTTTCTTGGCTTACATTATATCAGAACAGATTTCAATAATCATTTCCAGTGATATGAGTGTCTAAATATCCATAGTCCACCAAGCATCCAATTTTAAAACAGTGAAATTCATGTTGAATGTACGAAAAAGATACCTTTAAAAGATCTGTCACTTCAAATTCTGTGTTGCACTCGTGACAAGTATTCATCTTTTTTTTTTATAAATATTCATCTTAACAGAGGTGAATTAATATGCTACTTTTCAAGGTATTTGAATTATTGACCATATTCATGGGAGGAAAAGTAGGGGAGATGACAAAAAAAATGCACCTGGACAATGATGAAAATTTAAGAGGAATCATTATCACTATCTAAGGACGATGGCGAACTATATAGGTTAAAAACACTGATTTATTTATACACTAGACAGCATGTCAGCTCATATTTAAAGCTAGGCACAGACTTTATATAGGGGAGAAATATAAATGATATTGTACTAGAGAAGGAGCATTTTTGAAACTCTTAATACTACTCCCTTGTACAAGGTACGGCTTCATTCTCACTATAACTAAGATTGATGTCAAGTTAATTTTCCATGGTACATTTGAATTTTAGAATGATAATCTATAATTGGCCAAGTCAAATGAAATTCCTGTTCATTTTTAAAATGCCAAGGGCAGAAATCATGAGAAACAGAGGTTATCGTGATACTAGGCTAGAGGTTCTTCTATAATATGTCTTCTGGAAAAAAAAAAAAAAGAGAGAGAGAGAGAGAGAGAAGAAAAGAAAAAATGGCCGACCATTTGGCTCTCCTCACTATCATTTGAATGAACACATGTAGGTCATTCATCCTCCCCTCTGTGCGCCCCCAGATCTGTCTCACTTCACAATGTGCTTGTTGCTCAGTCTTTCCCTTTAACCTCTGCAAGCTCTTTGCAGATACTTACTCAATAAATCCATGCAGGCTCAAACTAAATAGAATTATGGTATATTTTTGTTTATTTTGGCTTGTTTGTTTTAGTGGAAATGTACAAAGTATGGTTTTTGTTGATGCCAATTGTGTTTTCTGATTTCCCAAAACAGGGTTGTACAATAACAGAGCTGTACTGTAATAAGATATAATGATTGTGCCAAAAATCATAAAATGAAAAGCTGCCAAGTTACAATTATTAGCATGGACTCAGTGAATGGGGGATAAAAAGGAGAAAGATGTGTCAGCGGCATAAAACATAGGAAAAAGTAAAAGGTTTGAAATCTTGCAAAAAAAAAAAAAAAAAAGCCAGTTAACTTTGAGCAGGCTCCTGAAATTCTGAACAAAACCTCATCCCTTAAAAACAGTGGTATGCTCATGTCTGTAATTACATATATGGTAAAAACTGAACCTTTGCATTCATAGTTGTTGCAGCTATGGTAAACACTGGAAGGCAGAAATACATTACCTCTGGCAGAGGGTATCACGATGACCCCATTAAACTCCTTTAAGATTCACTTTATGATCTCAGCTCATTAGTCCCCTAAATAGCAGGTGTCGTGACAAAAGGAAGCACTTAGAAGGGAAGACTTCTCAGTCAAACATGCACTCAGCCAAGAACAAGCTCAGAAGTTATCAAAACAAAGCGTCACAAGTTTGAAATAAATTAGCTTGCTTGGGCACAAACTGAATACCGTGTCTGTGTTTTTTCAGTGCCTAAACATAATCTATTCGCCGCAGGCTTTTTCTAGACCTAAAATCTCATGCTGTCAACATTATCTGTAACCACACTCCTTTAAACGGAGAAGTGTCACTGCTTCAGGTGACATGGTTTCATTAAGGGAAATTGCCTGAGGAAGGATGCAGGTGTATCTGCCATTCAAAAGCCCAAAAGGTGTGTTCCTCATTTAAAAATAAAGTCATTTAAACAATGAGAACTAATTACCACATTAATTTATTGTCAACACAACTAAGTACAAGCAGGCAGATATAATAACATATGTGTAAACTACTAAGCGAACGGAATGAAAAGGAAACTACTGTGAGTCACCTTCACAGTACTGCCCAAGCACTCACTAAAAGCCACATGGTAGGTTCTGCTTTGTCGGTTCCTTAATATTATTATACAAATATCTGTGCCCGTACATTCTTATAATCCTTCATCTGCTTTTCTTTATTCCCTTAGTTCATTTTTATTTCTCCATGTATATGGTGGACAAACTCTAGGGTGGCCCCCATGATCCTCCTCCAATGGTGTTTATGCCCTCACAACATCCTCCTCCCTTGACTGTGAATGGGATTTGTGATCTGAATCTAATTGATAGCATATGGCAAAGGTAATGGGATGTCATGTCTGTTCTGTGATTATATAAAGACTGTATCTTATAGCAGACACTCTATTCTAGTCCTTGCTTCCTTGACAAGTACACAGTTCTATAAGGGAAGCCCTAACGGCAAAGAACTGTGGGTAGTGTTTAGAAAATGTGAGCAGGGAAGACAGTAAGTAGAGACTTAAGATGGCCTTGAGTTATAGTCAGCAAAGAGCCAGGGTCCTTGATCATAAAACTACAAGAAAATGAACCTACTGACGACCATGGACATGGATCTTACCCAAAGCAGTGGGCCCATCTAATCTGAGCTTAGAACTCCTGAACTCACAGAAACTGTGAGATAAGAATGTGTATTGTATTGTTTTATTAAACTGATGAATGCGTTAATTTGTTATGTAGCAATAGAAAATGGATACATTATATATTAAGATAAGATAGTATCACTCATGGTTGGTAGTACCACCATCTACCATTGTTCAAGCTAGATTGTCTTCTCCAACTTTCTCCCTCAGTGTATTTTAGTCATCAAACCCAGTTCTCTGAACTATCACTTGATTTTTTTTTTTTTAATCCTTTGATCCCTGCCTACTCTTGGGACAATCAATCATTACTTCTCACCTGGAAAATGCGGGCATCTGTCTCTAGAGCATTTTATTTTTCCTTCATGAGTAGTTTTGCAAATATTTTTCAAAATTGTTTCAAGGGATCTTATCAAAACTATATATAGGAAGGAGTGCCTGGATGGCTCAGTCAGCTAAACAAGCATCCAACTCTTGATTTTGGCTCATGATATCAGTGTTGTGAGATGGGGTCCCACACCAGGCTCTGTGCTGAGTGTGGAGCCTACTTAAGATTCTTTCTCTCCCTCTTTCTTTCTGCCCCTCCCCCATGTACACACAGGGTTGCACTCTCTTGCTCTAGGGAAAGAAAAACAACAAAACGATGCATAGGAATATAGAAATGCCTTATCTAATATTTCTATGTCTTTCGCTGGTTTATTGCAAATCACCCCATTCAATTCCCACCCACTTCCTCAGGCCAATTCCTCTGCCCTCTACTCTATCTTCCTCCTTCACTTCTGATGATGAAACTTTTAGATACCTCACAGCCCTTCACAGTGTATCATGCCAACTCACTTCCAAGGGTTGACTAAAAGAATAAAATAGCTTTATTCTATTTGCTTTTTAAAAAGACTCATACAGACACACTGCTATCACATGGTGTTTTTCAAAAATACCTTCCTAGTGGAACCATTATTGAAAATAAAGGTAAAGAAATATTTTTCAATATATAGAACAGATGAAAGGGGGGTTGAATGTAGGTGATGCTGTAGAGGGACAAGTCAGTGCGGTTTATAGCAAATCTGGTGCAATGCTGGCTGAACCTCTACTGAACAGTGTCAGCCCAGCAGTTTCTCTTAGGAGCCATAGCTTTGAGTAGCACAGTTTGAAAACTACTGCTTTAAAGCAAAATAATTATTCTCTGATAAGGATGTGTTTCAATAATTGTCAAGAGATTCTGGTAGACATTCTTGATGGGATCAGTTCGTTCTTCCAAAATTTAATTCACAAGACACCAGTTCACCCTCAAATTCTTTACATTCTCAAATCACATATAACATTAATGTATTAATTTCACCAACTTTGATTATTTTCATGATAGCTGACCCTGGGGTAAAGCTGATTTGTGCAAACAAAATATTCATAAAATTTAGGCTTTTTCATTCTTTCCCACATTACAGTAAATGCACTTGAGGACATCACTGACCTTTACTGCAATGGATTAAAAATTGACTTTTTTCTCCCTATAGCTTCTATCCTCCACGTGCAAGCAAAACCTTATGTCTTAATCACTGATAGAATGTTTTGTTTAGCCTCCCTACTGTATCCTTACAGAACTGAGGGGGGGTGGATTGTTTCTTAAAAAGAAGTAACACATCTATATACTAAAATATTTAAAAAGAATATCGATCTTATATTTTAGCGATCTTTGGAATCTTGGCTAACTTGTATCCAACATTTATATAATGAACATGCATATTATATCATGAAAGTGATTTATATCTCCACGTGGAGTTTTAGCAAAAAGGATTTTAAAAGCTTGCATAATAATAAAGATGCATCTGGCTACTACCATTGTAATATATTATTATTGCAAAATAATGACCCCAGTAGCACCAACAGCTAGAATTTATTGAATTCTTAGTATATGTTAGAGCAAAGCTAAGACAATATATAATGCAATTCACCAAGAAAACATACAATTTCTTATTAACTCTATCTAACAAATTAGGAAAATGAGACTATAATGAATGAGAAAACTTCAAAGCAGACACATCCAATAAGTCCCAGAGCTGGGATCTGTTTCAGCTCTCATTATCTGCAAAGCTTAATTCTGGGTTTGAAAAGTACAGAAATGTTAAACAAATGATGATTCATAGTAAATGATACTTGCACTATGACATTCTCTATCAATTTCTAGGTTTCAGCACCAAGAGTCTTAATAATGTCATTAGCATTAGCAGGGAAAAAAATGCTAAATTACTGCATAGTTTGTTTTGCTGCTCAAGTAATCCCAAATTCACTACATAGCTCATAAACATATGTTTAAAGCCAATATGTCCTGACACCTAAAATTTGGTACCATTTCTCACTTTTACTTCTGTAATTGTTCATTCATTTAATAATTTGCCCATTAAATATTTATTGCATTCCTACCATTGATCAGGAGTTTACTATGTACTTGAAATGAAGGGATCTTAAAAGGCTATCGCTGTAGTGACCCAGAGTTAGCAAAAGAACATGAAAATATAGTAATTATTCTAGAACGCATATGTACAGGTGAAAGAGAAGCACAAAAAAGGCAAGTGCTCAGGTCTTGTCTTTTTCTAGAGTTAACCTTAGATTCTGATGAGATCTTTCTTATCAAGCTTACTCTGAACTCTATCTTAGAATTAAGGTCTTATTCAAAGCATGGTTCTGAAATGTCAAGCTAGTCTAGTATCAACAGTCCTTTTAGAACTGTGGCTTGAAAGGCTGGTGGAACTGTGGGTAAAATGTATTTCTTCTTTAGAAATTTATTTTTCATAATTATTAATATGCTTTTTATTTCTCTAAACCAATGATTTGATAAGCCTCCTTTTCATCACAGTGGTGATAGCACTTCCACCTGGGTGAAATACACTCTATGTACATCCTATTAGAAGGTGGTACCTACTCAATTTATTCTTGCCAACAAATATGATAGTATACACTAACCATATCAATATCCATGTGCCCACTGACCTTCAGAGCATATGAGATGATAATTAGTGAAAATATTAGATGACTATGGTTTCTAGCTATAACTTCTGTAGACCAGTTAAAAACTCCTACACTAAGCAATTTTTAATTGAACCGTTTTCCGAAAGACCTTTTGTAATTCAGTTGTTTGGATAGGGAAACCATTTTTTTCCATTAAAGACTGCAGTTACAGATTACGTTCCCAGACCAGTCTTTCGTTGTTCCATATTAATTCAAATATGGTAGATGAGTATTAATAGCACAGACTTGTATTCTGTCTCCTGGGTCCCACATGATTCAGAAGGAAGAAGGAAAAGGAAAAAATATCCGTTATAATTTCTTATATGAAATTCTTTCTATGGGTAAATTTTAGAATATATGAATTATCATTTTAGCATCTATTATTTCTTTTCTGTATCCGTATTCATATTTTTAGTAAATACACTCATTGCCATACCTCAAATGGCCGTTCTTATCACCCAAAGGACTTCCTGATGGAAATAATACCTATACCAATCACACAACGCTTATTTACAGTTTCTAAAATCTTTACATATATACCGACTCCTGTAGTCCTCATAACAACTCTATGGAGTAGATATTATTATCCAATTTTTTAAAAATTAGTAATCTAAAGCATAAGAAATTAAATAACTTGACCACAAGGACAAGCTAGTATGAGCAGATAGAACAGGAATCCAGACCCATGCAGTCCATCTCTAGAGACCATGTATTTAATTATTTTTCCATTATTAATAGTGTTAGGGGGTCTAGGGATGAGGAATGGCAGGACAAGGGTAGTCAAGGCCTTATGTGAATTATACAAGAGTTGGATTCTTATCTTTCAGACACTAAGTAAATAAGTCACTTACATAGATACTATTAAAACCACAATTTCCCATTAACTGAGATGACATTATCTTCTCTAAATGTGTTTTCATGGTTTTATCCTGCCTGTTACCCTTTGTGCAGCTTATGAAATTATTATATGTGAGCTGTACCCACTGAACTATCAGCAGACTTTATGTGCTCCAAATCCTGATACAGAAAATCAGCACTTCTATAAAAGAACAGAACAAGGAAAAGGCATTTCAAATTTGTCATGATGGTCTTGATAATGAACAGAGCTATTTATAACTGGCAGGCCTTACTTAGGGCAAACCCTAAAAACAGATGTCACTGAGTTCTCAACAATTGTTACATTCATTCTTCTTTTTTTTTTTTACATTAATTCTTATACTGCATCATTAAGCAATAAGTTTATGAAAAATGTTCAACTTGATTAAATGTCAAATAAATGAAACTTTGATATATACATCATATGGGCATAATGTTTTAAATAATGATAACATCCAGCTTGTGCAAAGGGGTGGGAAAATAAGTACTCACATGCACTCTTGATAAAAATCTGTATCCATACATAGATTTATACATCTACTTTACTGGTAAAAATCCATATCCATATCTTTATCCAAATAGGTAAGCATCTATTTTACACGATACTTTGTTAATAGCTATTAACTTTTTAAAAGGGTTATAACTAGCAATTTCTCTTCAAGGAATGAATAGTAGGAAAACATCAACATAAATGCATTGATAGGTATATGGGTAGATAGGTAGATAGAAGGCAAAAAAAAAATCAAATAATAGAAATACGTTTTCAGTGGTTTATGGTAGTATTTTGGGGAAAGAGCCTAAGTGGCTGTTAGTAAGTGGAGAATTAAGCAGACTATAGTACTTCCATATAATAAAGTATTATAAAGTCTCCACTACTGTTGAATGAACACAGTGAACTGCAGAACAATATGCAGAGTATAAAAAACATTTTTTTAGGGGTGCCTGAGTGGCTCAGTGGGTTAAACTGCTGCTCAGGTCATGATCTCAGGGTCCTGGGATGGAGTTCCACATAGGGCTCTCTGCTCAGTGGGGAGCCTGTTTTCTCCTCTCACTCTCTGTCTGTCTCTCTGCTACTTGTGATCTCTGTCAAATAAATAAACAAATCTTTTAAAAAATAAAAAAAAATTTAAAAACTAAAGCATCTGGAGAATGAGAGGATATTACTTTAAAATATATATACTTCTGAATCATTTTATTTCTGGCAATTAAAATATAAAAGTAAGTTATACATATGAAACCAATGTAATATTGTGTATCCACTATACTCAGAAAGAAAAGTAAAAAATATGTATATATACATATAAAAAAGTATAACTTGACCAATGATAATGGCTTTTTGAAAGACACAGATTTTGGTTTGATGCATGGATGCATTGGATTCACTTTAACAAAAATAATAGTATTTTTGAAGTGGTATTAGGATCTATTTTCTTTCCACTAATTTTCCTTTATGTTATGCGTATTGTGATTTCCTTAAAAAAAAAAAAACTTGATAATAAAGCATAACAGGGAGATTTTTTTTCTTATTTTTCTCCCTTAATTGTGAACCTATCAATCCCATTTTCTTTGCATAATATAAACTATTAACTTCTTTTAGATAGCAGCTTCTTTAACTTTACTTGGTACTTTTCTTTGAAGCTATTTTAAGCTAAAATCTTCGTCTATCGGTCTGCAAAGTTGGCCATTAGAACATTTTGCCTCCAAATTAACTATAACAAATAACACATATTAAAACACTCCACTACTCCTTTCATTTCCCATGGTCTGACTCCACAGTTTGGAGAAAGCCTTCTTTACATAGCTCCTAGTAAATGGAAATACAGTGACGACAGGTAATTGTGCTATATCTCTGTTACGACAAAATGGGCTTATCTAAAGTCACACATCAATAAGATTTGCAAAACTGAAAGCAAAATACTAAAAATGGAAGAGCCTTTTATAGTCATTCCAAACCTATAGTTAATTTTTTGAATTAAAAGTCTCCCTCCCAGCCTCAAGTTGATTTACTGTTTTGTTTGCTCAGCAATGAATGAATGAATTCATTTCTGAGCATCTAATAGGAATCAGGAAAACCTGGGTGATAACACATTTCAAGAGTCTGGTTTCAGTAAGTCTGCACTCTAATAGAAGGTAAATCAAATTAAGAGAAGGATTAAGAGTGTCCATATATAAGCAGAGATGAGTTATTATTGGAAGTTCAGACTAGGGAATTATTATTGGATGCAACTGAGAGTCAAAGATGCTAGATAGGCTGCAGGAAGCTAGACATCCTTCATGGCAAATAAAAAGCTGATTAATTAAATGTCAGCCTTCATTGAAAAGGAATTAAGATGAGCTAAGGTGGCTGAAATTTGTCCTATCAGAAACAATACAAATTTTGCATTATAAAAGTGACATGACCTAAATTTTTATTTCTTAGCACAATGACTTTGCTTCTATTATTTCCTTAGGTGGTGAGTCCCTGATACCATCATCATCATGATCATCATCATTTATTTTATTCTCAATGGCATCCAAAAACTAATCCACATGACCCCCATACTTAATCTCTTGGGATTCAGAAGGGAGGTATCACATTCTTTCAAAATTTTATGAAGATTATATTATTTCTGTCTATTCAAGTAGCCTTTTATTCCTGGACTGATTAGAACTCCACAAGAACTCACAAGGCAAGTACAATGGAAATTCAATTTAAAACCAGAAACCTTGGTATAAGATAATGATCCCAAGTTCTGACCTTGTTTTCTGTTCTTCCTGGTGTTTTGTCTAGACCTCCTTCCTATTTACTCACTCTGTCACAGTACCCCAGCATTCCCGGGCAGCATATCTTCTTGAAACCTATTGGGTGTTTTTAACGGTTAAGGTGTTGAGTATAACTTCTGAAAAGGGAATTTTACTTTACACAATAAAACCAACTTTAAAAAATAGCATTACCTACTGCTTAGAATATTTTTTCAAACTTTGTTCTGAAGAATTCTAGAGTTTTAAGAGTTATTAAAAATTGGTACCATCTCTTTCCCAACGAGAGTTCATTTCCAAAGGTTTGGATCTTTGTTTAAGTAAAAAAAAAAAAAAAAATCAAAATTGCTATCTTGAAAAATGTACTGTGAAACACATGTCCATATTTAACTGAAGTAGAGCTACTATTAGGGAAAATTGGGGCAGCGTATCTACTGTGAGATAGGTTGAGTCACATTTCACCCTCATTGTGACTCTTTATGAGATTTTGTTAAGTGGAATCCATATCATAAAGTAAGCTATAAAAGCTAATCAATTCCAAAAACCCCTGGCACTTCTTATCACTGCAATACTTTGTAATATTACTCTGACTTTAAATAAACTACGATATTATTCTTACAAAGAAGCACAGAACTTTCCCTCTAGATTATTTCACAATTTGGATTTATCAGCCTAAACTTAAAAAATATACATTAAATTTGAATGAAAAACTCTGTCAACATTAGTTAAGACTTTATTGATCGAATCACTACTGAAAATTGGTAATTGGAGAAATGTCTACATAATGGTGGCCTTATTTATGAACTACTTAGATTTAGAAAGGGACCTTATATAACCTGATATATTTTCAATGCAAAAAGACATGATAAATGTGACTATTGTGTATATATTTTTGAAGATAAGATTCATGCAATTTGTGATGTTAATGACATAAATTCTGCCTCCTCATGCTTTTTTCCTACATGAATAAAATTTGCTCAATGATAGTTGCATCATGGTTATTTTATTTCATTATGAATACATCTATCATAAGCACGTGTTATAATAAGCTGCTAGCATAAGTCCCTTGTGCATCTCTAAATTAGGATTCTGTTATTTAAAAATTTTACTTTTTCAGTGGAACTAGAGATCCCAAAGACTAATGTAGAATGAAATGTTTAACACTATTCACCCTGCTCTTAATTCCGTGACATTTTCTCCAAATCTGAGACCAAGTCCTTCAAAGTTGTGTTTTGTTAAGTTCTAGGTCAGAATATTTAGTAACACATACTGAAGTCCTCTAGATCAACTCCCCAAGGCCCTATGCTTTCTTTAAAAATAGACTTAATTTTTTTAGAGCACTTCAGGCTTCACAACAAAACTGTGGAAAATACAGAGAATTCCCCTATGTTACTTGTCCACCACCCACACTCCACAGAGTCTGCCCATCAATATCCTGCTCCTGAGGGACACAACTGTTACAGTCAATAAGCCTATATAGACAGCATCATCACACAAAGTCCAAATGTTGCATTAAGTTTCACTATTGATGTTGTATATTCTATGGGTTTTGACAAATGTATAGTGACTTGTAACTACCATTATAGTATCATCCAAAATAGTTTCATGACCCTAAAAATCTTCTGTGCTCTGCCTATTCATCCCGCCTTCCCTCTTCCTGACAACCACGACCTTTTTCCATCTCCATAGTCTTTTTTTTTTCCCCAGAATGTCATCTAGTTGAATCATAAAATTTGTAATATTTTCAGGTCAGTTCACTTCATTTATTAATATGTATTTAAGGTTATTTCCTATCTTTTCATGAGATGATAGCTGACTTTTTTTTTATGCTGAATAATATCCCACTGTTGGTATGTGCAAGAATTTGTCTATCCATTCACCTACTGAAGGCCATCTTTGTTGCTTCTAAGGTTTGGCAATTTTAAACAAAGCTGTTATAAATAGCTGTGCACAGGTTTTGCTGTAGATGTAACTTTTCAACTCCATTAGGCACAACTGCTGAATTGTATGGCAGGGGTATGTTTACTCTGGTAAGAAACTACCCAACTGTCCTCCAAAGACTTCTCATTCTCTTGACAGTGTCTTCTGTAGAGCACGGAAGTGTTCTTATTTTATAAAATCTTTACTTTCCATCTCTGCTTACCTCATTCATCTGTTCTTGCATATTGCCTGCATTGTCTATACAAGCCCTTAGCATATAAATCACAGATTTTTAAATTCACGGTCTGATCATTCCAATATGCTTACCATATCTAACTCTAGTTCTGATGCTTGTTCAGTTTCCTCAAACTGTTTTTTCCCATCAGTATGACTTACGGTTCTTCTTGGTAGTCAGCCCTGATGTACCAAAGATAAGGGGCTGCAGTAAACAGGCCTATGGTAATGTGGTGGTAAGGTATGGAGGGAAGGGAAGCAGTCTGTAGCCTTGTGATGAAGCCTGAATTTATCCGTGAGGCTGTGCCCTTGACCGTGAAGTTCACAATTACTTCTCAGTCCCACCCAGGCCCTCTTAGGTGAGACAGAATAGCTAGAGTGGCATCGAATTGAGTATTTCCCTTCAGCTAGGGCAACTGGGCTCTAAAAAAACCCCAATAGGTTAGGCTCTGATAAAATAGCTTCTTTTGAGTACAGGCCTGTTTCAAAATAGCTACTTTAATCTTTTTCCTGCCTGAACCACAAAGGGGTTTTTCTTCCATCTTCACTCTGAGACTGATACACCTTTTGTAGGTAAAAATCAGGAACCTGTGAGAGTTCCTATATGACTGGGAACTTTTAACTCTCAAACTTGTTCCCACTGAGCCTCTAGTAATTCGTCGATTACAGTATAGGTTTTTCTACTGTATACTGGTTCTCAGTACTGGTTCTCACAGTTTTCTGCTGATGGGCGTCTGTTCTAGTAACTTGTGATTCTCTGTATCCAGCCTGGTCCTTCACAATTTTTGAGGTAGCATTTTGCTTTGTGACCTCACGTCCCTGACAGATCTTTGAGAGTTGTCCATTTTAGGATTGTTCCACATTTTACTGGTTAGGACATAACAGTGACTTCTGAACTCTTCTAAGTGACTTCATGCAACACTAGAAACTCAAACTCTACTTTTGTCAAACAAAGAAGATCACTTACAAACTGAGGGCACAGATACTCCACGTAGCATTAATGTCTGTGTTTTTAATCTCATGGTAGGAAGCCTCCACAGATTTGTGGTTTTGAAGTTGTAACAGTTACTCCTAAATAGTCTCAGTGTCAGTTTACTGTTTTTTTTGGGGGGGGGCGGTGGTTACCCTATGGTCTTTTCTGCCTTTCTCAAGGTTGGTTTCAAACAGAGCTTCTGAAAACACAAAATGGTCTATGAGTCGAAAAACAAAACAGGTTTAGGGACCATGTAAACAACAAGGAGCTTGGAATGATAATTATTTACAAAAGACGAGTATTCAGGGACATTAGTCGGTGTAAAAATGGTTTAAAAGACGGCTATTTCTGATGGTAATAGTTTTCATACTCAGGGATGAAGATATAGGACACAACATTAAAAAATAATCAGTGTTCCTAAAATTAGCTTTTCAAAGATTACCTTCTCAGAGAACAAATAGTTGGCCTGGCAAAATTAGGGGACTTCTTTTAAAATTCCTGGGTCCATTTCAGTAAAAGTTTAAGTCAAACTTCTAGGATTTTAAAACCAGGGTGACTCTTCTCTTCATGATGTGCATGATAGTCTTTATTCCCCCTACCCCCAAATAGGCTACTTTCCTTCACACTAAAATCTGTTGGGGTATCCCCTTCTCAGAAGTTCTAGCAGATGTTTTAGAAGACACCTAGCGACTTGCCTTGCCACTGCTACAGGGTCGCACTTGTAGATCACCTATCAAAATACTAGTAAGAATTACTTTCACTTTGCTTAAACTTTAGGTTTCTCAAACTATCAGCCCTGACCCTGAGCTGTCCATCAGGACTTTTTTCTCTCTCTCTCTCTCTCTCTCTCTCTCTCTCTTTTTTAAAAACATTTTATTTGTATGTCAGAGGGAGAGAGAGAGAGAGAGAGAGCACACAAGCAGGGGGCATGGCAGGCAGAGGGAGAAGCAGGTGCCCCGCTGAGCAAGGACCCTGGGATCATGACCAGTTGAGCCACCCAGGTGTTCCAAGGACCTTATCTGTCTCTTACAAGAACCTTTGTCTCCAACGCTCCTCCCATCTAAAATGCTTTCCCACAGGTGCCTGGGTGGCTCAGTTGGTTAAGTGGCTGCCTTCAGCTCTGGTAGGGGATTGAGCCCCGCACTGGGGCCCTGCTCCAAGGAGAGCCTTTTTCTCTTTCTCCCTCTTCATCTTCCAACTGCTCTGCCTACTTGTGCTCTCTCTCAGTCTCTCTGTCAGGTGAATAAATAAAATCTTAAAACAACAACAACAACAAAATGGTTTCCCAATACCCTATTCCAAAACAGACACACTTCTTTCTTTCGACCTAACCTTCACCTTTCAGGAATGAAAGTCCTATTTAGTCACCTCTCCTCACTCTAGGTTAGAATCCTTGGGCACATGTTCTCACAGAAGCATGACTCCTTCTTTCAGAATATTTATCTTGGTTTGCAATTATGAGTTCATACAGTGTGATGATGCTATGAAAAATCAGTAAGTGTGGTAGCTGCTTCTGTCCATGACTGTATCCCTCTATCCTCAGCACTTGCCATACAATGAGTGATAAATCAATTATTTGTTGAATGAATAAAAAATGTCAATGAATCTCATAAAATCATTATATGTGCCAGCCAATTAACCTAGTGAAGGCCTAATGGAATGGTACATATTGATCAGAGTAAAGACAGGCAGAGCATCCAAAATCAGTCTTTACAGTTTCCCAAGGTCCCTCTTTCTCCACTGACCATTAGGTGAGTGCATGAATTACCCTAATAATCCACAGTTTCTTTCGTACTTCCTCCATCAATCTTCCTGAAATGCACACATTCCCAAGTCTTTCAAAGTTAATTTATATTTTCTTATTCTATCTCCCTCTCTACTCTGGGGAATTAAAAAACCAAAAACTGAAATGAATCTTAAAGAGCAAGCAATAGGCTTAAAATCTGACAACAGTGAGAGCTGGTCCATTTTTGTTTTGCACTGTCTGCTGTGAATTCCCAAGGGCGGTGCCTAGGTCTGCTCTAGTGTCTTGTAATGATCCCTTCTTCCCGCTGTCACTCTTCCCAATCATGAGATGCTGCCTAACCTGTTTGGAGGCCTGAGAGATGAATGAATACCTCAGGGGCCCGTATCAGTATTTATTGTCGGGGTGGTGAAGGGTGGGAGGAAGAAATAGTGTAGTAAAAGCCATCTGTGCTAAGAATTATAGAAGCCAGGAAAGGACTAGCAGGGAGCCCGGCATCTATCACCACATGGAAGCCCAATTAAAACGCACGCATTCGAGAAACAGGATCTTGGCAGAATACGCTCAATGAGAAAATGCTGCAATTCAAATCATACTGAAGTTACTCACTGTTAGGAAGAATAGAACAAATGGAACTAAGAAGGCAGGAATAAAGACTTAATGAAATGTTCTCGGTATATTTTTTTTAACTTTCCCAGTTTCAAGTAAACAAAATCCGCATTTCTAAATCCACTAAAGGGAAACTTGAATGAAACAAAGATTGGCAGAAGTTATATTATAGGACACTAAGAATAACCATTCTTCTTAACAAGTAACAAAGCAGCATATAATTTGAAGGCTTATGACACAGTCATTAATATGTAGTAATATGAAAAAATATTTCCTTAATACACTTTAATACACTGAAAAGCACAGAAAGCAGAGAAAGTGGCTAAAATAGGAGTACCTGGAAAATAAAAATAAGCATGTTAGACATGCATCATGTCTAATTCAGGATCCACACGAAAAGCTCCTTTGTTCCCCACCTGATGAGCTTTGCCTCATGGAGCCGACCCTTATCGATGCCTCATCACCGTGACCGTGTTTACCTGGCATTTTTAGTGCTTCCCGTTCTCTATATACCTCTACGGCATTTCAAGGTGGACTGTGTACAGACTTTTTTGATGCCAAATTAAGAATGCCAGTTTGCATGCAGCCATCAAAAGAAATGAAATCTTGCCATCTGCAATGACACGGATGGAACTAGAGGGTATTATGCTTAGTGAAATAAGTCAATCAGAGAAAGACAACTAACATACGATCTCCCTGATATGAGGAGGTGGAGATGCAACATGGGGGGTTTAGGGGGTAGGAAAAGAATAAATGAAACAAGATGGGAGCAGGAGGGAGACAAACCATAAGTGACTCTTAATCTCACAAAACAAACTGAGGGTTGCTGGGGGGGGGGGGTAGGGTGAGGGGGTGGGATTATGGACACTGGGGAGGGTATGTGCTATGGTGGGTGCTGTGAAGTGTGTAAACCTAGTGATTCACAGACCTGTACCCCTGGGGATAAAAATACATTATATGTTTATAAAAAAATAAAAAATTTAAAAAAAAAGAATGCCAGTTTGCTTGTTATTATCTCAGTGTTAAATAAATAGCTTCTCGAGATATCAATAAGCATGTTTTGCTGACTTCTGAACTTTAGAAAGAGGAATATTCTATATGTGTAGTGCCTATGTATTTGGGGAGAAAGTCTATAATATATAATGTCATGCTCCAAGTTTTCCTTAACTGAATTTGCAGAATTTTACTTCAAATCAAATGCAGTGTCACAGGAAATGATTATGAATAACTCATGTATGTCAAGGACTTTTTTTATGTCTGGAAGTATTAGTAAATATTACAAATATAAACAGAAATGCTGTTACCTAGAATAATACTCCATTTATGTAGATGTAGCATACAAATGAATTCTGCACATAAAACCTTGTTTCACAGTACTAATTAAAAACAAAATATGCATACTTATAATACATATGGCATATATATTTATCTAGTTTCTTATAGAAATATACTTAACATGATATTCAGCATGGTTGGCAATTTCAGATTATTAAGTAGATGTCAATTACTTTGTTAGATATTAATATGTCAGTGTTTCTTGAAATGTGAAGGGTTATTTGCCCCTGTTATTTAATGGTTAATATATGAATGCACTTTTCAAATTCCAGAGGCTCTATTTTATGTTTTTAACCTCATTAATCCCTTTATGAATGATATAAATGTTACTATCTTTTTCTGTTTTTCTAATTGCTAAGTACATTCCAGATAATCGAGGATTTTTGATAAGTGAACCCAGAATAAGAAAATGTCAGGCATCTAGCTATTAGATGCCTATATAGATATTTATGTAGATAAATTACAACATTTTTCAAGAAGCTTCACTTAAAAAATTTTTTTTAAGATTTTATTTGTTTATTTGACAACAGAAATCACAAGTAGGCAGAGAGGCAAGCAGAGAGAGAGGGAAGCAAGTGCCCCACTGAGCAGAGAGCCCGATGTGGGGCTCGATCCCAGGGCCCTGGGATCATGACCTGAGCCGAAGGCAGAGGCTTTAACCCACTGAGCCACCCAGGTGCCCCCCCAAACGGGTTTAATTAGCAAATGAAAAAGTTTGTAGAAATACTTGCTCGGGAATTAATAGAAAACTCTCTTTGGGAGAGTTAGACAATGCCTAGCACAGTCTCTTTCTACCTCCAACTAATCATACTCAGTAAACTTCTACCAAGCTTTCACATGGCAGCTAAAAGAATGCTCCCCTCAGGATAGTTTCCAAGAATCCCTCTACTTCAAACTAGATCAGTCCTAGATTGCAATTTCCAACTATATATTTGAATGAGTTGATTTAGTATTTGTCACCCTCATTAGGCCAAAAGCCTCAAAAACTGTTTTACTCACTACTATGCATACAACCCTTAATGTGCCTCAACACAAGGGGGTACATTGAATAAGCAAATGAATTAATACAGTAATGGTGGTTTTGGAGAGAGGGCCTGGAGGAAATAAGAATAGGGGAAGATTGAAACTCTACAGATACATATATCTGGGTTTTCATACCAGTCTCAGCATTTATTACCTAGTGTATGTATTTAAATTACCCTTATCTCTGTATTAATTTTCCCTACTAATTCGAGCAATGATGGTAATGAAATAAGGTAATTTAATATGAAAGACTTTAGTATTTCTAGAATGCTTACTGAAGGTTCTTAGTTTAATAGCTAATAATCTATGTTTTAGGGCCAAACCTAAGTTTGTAGCATAGCCCTGCACTTAAGAGCTGAGTAACCTAGAAGTTATTGATCATTTTTAAAATTCAGTTTCCTCATCTCTAAAACAGTGATAATACTATCTACCCAAAGTTTCTGAAAATTTACATACTATATTTTAAATAAAGTGCTTTGCCCAGAACCTGGCATGTGGTAAGTACTCAATACTTGCTTCTCATGACTCGTATCACTATTCTCTGAACCACCTAAGCCCTACCACACTCACTGAACAGATAAGTGCACAATGATTCCAAAGAGAACCTGTGTGCATTAAACATACATCCTAGAGAAATAAAAAGGTGAAATGACCATGGGACAGCACATGACTTAAGTGTGTAGTCACAGGTGAGAATTAGAGCAGGGTTAGTAAAGGTTGCTTTTGGAATCAAAATCTCTAGGTTCAATTCCAGCTTCCTTCACTAATAGGTCACATTATTTAACTTCTAAGCTTTCATTTCCTTTTCTGGAGATTAAAACAATACCAATGTAGAGCTTTTATTAGGACTAAATGAACCAAAGAATCAAAAGCACTTAGCACAGTGCCTGGCCCTGTAAGAACTGGAAAAAAAAACCTACTTCAATATATACAGAAGGAAGGAGTCCATCAAAGAACATCTGTATTTACAATGGAACTGGGCTAGAGACTGTGTTCTCCTCCTTGATGGGAAATAAGATGCCAACGATCATAAAAACTGCCTTTTTATTGAACTACAGCAATAGAGCATCCAGTAAGTCCAGAATTTATAATGAAAAGACTGAAGAGATGCTCTACTTCACATTCCACAGAAATGGCCAAGTAAATATGTGGGATAATGACGAGAAGAAGAGAGAAGTAGGTGAGAGGCGGAAGACAGAAATGATGAAGGTTGTGAAACACAATAATTACAAAGCTAACCTTACAAATTGCTAGTGATGAGTTTATATCCTTGAAATAGTTTTAAGTAGGACATAAGTTTTTGTTATTTTAAGGGTTTATCTTCAAATCAGCATTGCCATTTATTTGGATTATCACAAGGAGTTTGAAAATCTGTGTGTATATAAAAACCACATGGCTCAAAGTTTCATCACATCTCATATACAGAAAATCCATTAACTAGAGCATGGCTTTATGAATAATTTTGGGGAGCCAACCCTAATGTTCCTTGGATTTTGTTTTTTTTCCTCAAACTGACTATGAGCTCAGAATTTGAATCTGAAAGATGAGATACTGAATCTCAGATCCAACATCTTTCTAGAGAAGTTACCTAATTCTCTGAGCTCCCTGTATCCCATCGGTAATATAATGCATACAGTAGGCAGTGCCTATTTCATGTGATTGTGAAAAGGATTAAATGATCTATACATTTAAAGCAGTTGGAATAAGGCCTAGCACATTAATACTAGATGCTATTATTACATAACTCCAAAGTTTTTATTCTTGCTTCAGTACAAGGAAGGATCCTTTTAAAAAGTGAGAATCTACGTATTTCAAATAAGCAGTAGAATTTTTTAATACATGTGTTTTACTCAAGTGTTGGTTAAGAAACATTACAAAATTTAAAGAAAAATTGTATTACAGCTCCAATTTCTAATCTTACTACCGTAATTACTCTTAGGTCTGAATTTATTTATTTGTTTGTTTATTGCTTATAAAAGTCTCCATTATAGCATTTCTGTATACATAGCCTATTTGCATGCATATATAATAAATAAAAGTTATAAATATAATTTTGCCTCATATTAATGTTCTATTGATAGCTTTGTGGCAGTGACTGCTAATTACCAAACTGTCTGCTGTTTTTTATTTTCATCCAACTGGACCTCTATTGCCCTTGCAGTTAGTTATGATCATGTGACTATTCTAGGAAATGGAATGTGAGCAAAAGGGATATATACTTCTTGGCAACTTGGGTCCTAAAATCTTCCAAGCTCTTTCCTCCTGACTGATCAGTGAGTACCCCCGTGTCCAGTTTCTATTCTTTCCAACAGGGTTATATGCTTTGTTTACCTACATTGTATGTGGGACTTTCCATTAGAAGATAAGCATTTTTGGATAGGGCAGTAATGTTAGGTAAGACTTTTTGTGTACGTTTTTTGTTTTTTGGGGTAGGAGGTCAAGAACAGCAAAGGAGGGCACTTCTTAGAAGACAATGAGAGCAAGAGCCAAGACAGGAAAGACCGCTTCACCACCTTCAACCTGGCAGGGATTGGGAGTCACTGATTCATAAAACTCTTGCAGAATTTCATTGTCTGACTGTGCTTTGACGACTAAACTAAAATAGCCACATCTATGACAGTAAAAAAAAATAAAAATAAAAATCCAATGATAGTCATTCACATCTTCTAGGTCTCACTGTCCTCCGTATACTTTAGACATTTCATGCCAATGGTAGCATCAATCCCGATAGGATCCCAGTCATTACCAAGGCTTAGGTAACTTGCCAAGTGCTTCTCAAGTTTGTGTTGGAACCAGGGACTTGTCACTAGATCTGCCAGTAGCTCTGTAATATGCAGTGTATCCATATTCCCTCAGACAGCCTGAGGGTCCCAAAGTTATTATAAACCTCTGAGGGACACTGGACACAGTGAAGATGGCAGAGCCTTTTCAGCCTGATTTCATACAATGCTGAATAGAATAAAATCCCTTCTACCATCAATCAGGAAGAGCTTTGTCTTTATTTTTAGCAAGATCTAGTCTTTCAAGGTGTTAAGCCATAGATTTCAGGTTCTTTTTTACTACAACTGCTAGCATTATCCAACTAATATAGTTAGTTTTTCATAATGTTTACGATTTCAGTAAGTTAGAATCACCAGAATAAAAATACCCTATTAATTCTAAAACAACGTGCTTTATTACAGTTGTTTAAACGTCCCATGGTTTTTATGTATGCATTCTACTTTATGGTAGAAATTCAAATTCTGACCTTATAGTTCTATAATATTATACACCCAGAAGATGTTTTTATATGAATAATATACACAAATAAAAGTGTGAACTTAAGAAAATCTAAGATTTTGTTGTCCAGTTTAACTAAAGTATGGGTGCATCTATATCCTTTGTATTTTTAGAGCTTAAACTGCTTAGAATGTGAGTCTCAGTCAATAATTCTAGAATCCTCTATCCTGACTAAACAAAGAATTAAAGAGGATCACCAGACTCCAACCTAAGACTGTAAGAACATTTGGACTGGTGATGTATTTTTCCAATTACTGCTTTCAGTGTTCGCTGTCTATGAGCACATTGAAGCCATTTAGGATATATTATTCTAGTAAATGAGCAGACTGTTCACACACATTAAATTCCTGTTCCTGTGTAGATTGTAAAATGCAATACCTTTATCTATTTCATGCTGGAATTAAAAATCCATATCACAAATTCTTAGAAAATAAACTATTATCCCTTCCTGAAAAATGTAAATGAGAATGAGCATATATATTATCAGAAAAGTACTGAATTATATCTGCTGGGTTTTTGGGTAATGTAGCTAAGATTAATTTATTCTGCAACATACACCTGTAATTTATGTCTCTTAATACTTAAGCTAATGGAATCAGAGAAGGCAAAGGCCTTAGGACCCAGTGGGAGAACAAAAAAAAGTGTTTGTCTGTGAGCTGAGACTCGGGAAAAAAGTTGGTGGTGGAACTGTCAGAATGAATAAATAGGTTTGAAGTAAAACCAGAAGGCCATTTTTTCCAGTTTTCTCATTTCATATGTCTGTCTGTACAACAAGATGTTCTGCTAATTTTTTTTAATTCCAAGTATCCACTATGATTATTAATACTTACTTATCCAGACATGCCACTTCTCTGCAAAGCATCCTTTCAAAAGATGTTTGGCAGCAGCTGAAGAATGAATTAGATGACAGAAAGGAAAAGGAAAAGAACAAAACAAGACCAAAACAAAAACAAAAAAACGACAGGCAGTTGTGGCATTAATTTATCAAAAGGTGCCTGCCTACACTATGCTTGTGTCTGTGGAAAAGTACCTAAGTAAATCCAGAAGATTTTCCCAATAAGTAATCAAATGTTTGGGCCAAGTTGAATTTGAGATGTTCTGTACGTGGTTGATGATAAAATGTGGTACCATGTCTTCGGTTGGCACTGGAAAGATAAATTACATGCACTACTCTAGCCCACACGATGAGTCTGGGGATTGGGAGTAGCTCTTGTATCTCAAGTGGCTACACCATTCCCTATTACTGGACATTTAATTTGCCTTCAAAGTTCTTCCAATATGAACAAACATGACAACAAAATCCTCTCAACAAAGCTAATGGCTGTTTCCATGTTAGATTCTGTTGAGAATCAACTCTCAAATTATTGTTCTTTTTGTAAAGAGAACAACAGAGATACTGAGGTGGAGAATTTGGAGGAAAAGGAAGCGGTGGTATATGATAAATTGTGACAGCACGAGGCAACCTAGATGGGAAAGAGTCCCACATTTTCAGACTAAATACATTTTATGACAAGGGCACATTGAAAGTAATATTTTAAGAGGCCTATCCTAACATACTGACATCAAACCCAGATTTGGGTTTGATAGAATGGGCCCTGAGAACGGCATTGAAAAGAAGCCAATATGGGATCAGGGATCTGCCCCAAAACAGTTTAATCAAAACAAAGTTAAAGTAGAAACCAAAGGAAAAAGCGGAGATTTTATAGTATAGTATAGTATACACTTTCATTGGGTTCCAAATACTATATTCTTTGCAGCCAGACCTGTTCTGTACATCACTGTCCAGAGCACGTATAATAAAACCATTATCTAGTAGATAGTTACATGCATCTGTGGTTGTAGTAGTCATCTTCAGGATGATCACACTATAGTTCTTAAGTCTCTAAATGCCTGCCATTAAATTATGTCAAAGGAATGAAACAGACTCATGTTAGGAAACTTAGAGTATAATTCTAGCCTAGCTATTACAAACTGTATCCATTTACTTAATCATGGACAGTATCTGGAAATTCCTGATGCATTTTAAAACATAAAGTTTATAGAAATGAGGTATCATAATATAAATATATCTTGTAGTATAAAACCTGGTATAGAATTGGACACAATAATACTCAAAATTAAATGTTATGAAAAATGATCAAGGAGTTGCCATGAGATAGCAAATACTTTCTTTCTCCCTGATTTGTTAAAATGTGACCCCCAAGCAGGTGAAGGCTCTGTTAAATTCACAGAGGTATCCGAGGAATTAAATTCTAGACAGAGGCTCTCAGAGGACTACAGACTAATGGCTGCTCTAACCCCTGTTGTCCAGTATCAAAGGAGTCATTTATTTTGGAGGAGTGTGCCCACCAGCTGCTTAAAGAGGCCCATGGCACTTCACTGAGCTCAAACGAGGGGAGAATTACAGGATTTATTTCCACACAACTTGATTAAAGTGACTCTCATCTGAAATGTGCAAAAAGATAGCGGGGCTATTAAGTAAGCATTATTAAAGTCCAGGTACAGGATTAAGATCAATGGCTTAAATTAGGTAGGGATGAAGTAGGTGGAGAAATAAAGAGAAAATTAAAGTAACACTTACGAGATTTTGGAAAGTAATCTACAGTGAAACAATGAAGACAAAAGCCTTAGGGAAGTTCTTTCTCTCATACACACTCATGCACAAACGTACACAGAATCGTGATTTCTTTACTCTGAGCAATTTCAGTGACTTCATAGATGCGTATAGAAACTGACTGCAGACAGTGCCCCCCACTCACCCCCGCATTAAAAGTTTTGAAGGTAAAGATTTTGTGCATCTATCCTTCCTGTGTCTTTCAGCTACCCCACGTCCACAGTGCTCAGTGTTTTTCTACTACTCTGGCTCCATAGAACCCAAAAGGACATTTTTGTTTTTTCAGATGCTGGGCCATCTATTCACATGACTTCTGTCGTGCAAACCTACTACCCAATAATCCTCAGGTTTTGCTCGATGATCGTCAATATGTATTAGAAATTAATTTAAGAATGAGAGGGTAATGATCATGTAAGTTCAAAAAGCATTTAGTGAGCACCCAATCTTCACAAGAAAATACACTAGGACTGTGGGGAATAAAAGATCAAGTACTGACCTCAAGAAACATATGATCTTCATAAACAAAGAGAATGTAAGGGAAATTAGGACCAGTATTATAGCAGGGATCCAAAGTGCAGGGGGAAAAAATGTGAAAGAAAGACAAATTTTACTAAAGAACATATGGAAAGTTTCATGGACAAGGCGAAAGTTAAGAACATGCTTATATTATTTAGGCATAAAGAATTAAACAGTATGGGACTTTGAAGTGGTTGGTGAATTCTAGACAAAGTTGTAAATAGCCTGAACGATATGCCCAGTGGTTCCTCAATTAGCTTGTAAACAGAGGGCTCACATATGGGATGGCCCACTTCAAGGCTGGATACCTCACAACTCTCACGTGGTGGGAAAAATAGCCTGAGCCCCCAGAGGTCCTCGAGTCACATTACACATACAAGTCAAATATGCACTACATGAATTTCTTGCATTTACTTTTCTCTCCAACCAATGCTGTTAATGTCACACAACTTCACAGTGCGCCCACGGACCTTTCCTATTTTGCGTCCTCACCTCCTAATTTCTTGATTTCTTTTCATGTCCCCTTTATCACATACTCACTTATTAGCCCTCCCCTGAAATTTCTACCCTCCCGCCCCAATTATAACTCTTGCATTCTCCATTGATTTCCACTAAATGTCTTGAATGTCCCGGAAGCTCCATTTTTTCTTAGGCTAAAAGCCTCCTGACTTTATTTCTTTTTCTGTTGAGGTTACTCAGCAGTCCCAGTGATACTGTCACCACCAGCATGCTTAACTCACCCTCTGTCTTTTGATCTAGTGTTGCCCACAGTGCACAAACAGATCAGTCCAAACATTTTCTTTCTCTTCCCCCACTCATGAACTGTCTGATGCTAGGGGAAAAAGAAAATTAACACTCTAATTGATGTCATTATAAATTAATGATCCCCACCCTCTGCTGGGTTTCTAATCTTACTCTGCACCCATTTAATTCTACCACTAACTTTCCCGGAACGGCTGTACCAGGCTTCTTCCCTCCTCTCAGTCTTTATTGAGAATCGGCTCCTTCCCCTCTCAGCGGACAATCCATCACCCGCTTCACAGAAAACAACAAAGAACATCAGATGGGGAACTCCTAAACTTGAATTCCTCCCACTTTTTAAATCGACGATTAATTATCTTGCCACTGTGGTGGAGGAGTAGGAGAGTCTCAGCCTTTCAAGGTGAATTTCCCCGCTCTTTGAGAGCACACCTCAACCCCCACCCATTTCTATCTTTCCAGCTCTTTTTGTCTTAGCTCCCTTTCTTCCGCAAGCAATGTGTTCCACAGCCCCGAACCCTTCGCTAAGATAGCTTCCTTTCCGGAAGGAATGAAATGTCTTCTTTCCTGTGCTGCCTGCTTTGAACATTTGTTACCGGCAGACACTGCTTCCTCCCCCACTCACTCCTCCCCCTCAGTCATGTTCTGTCCCCATAACCTACTGCCATTGCTCTTACTGGGCTCATCCACATTCAAAATCTGCAGAGAATTTTTAGTCCTTCTCCTATTTGACTTCTTTGTGCCATTTGGAAAGCCCCTCTTTGTTCAGACACCCCAACCCCTCCACTCCTACCCCTCCTCATTGCACCCTGTGTTACCATCACTTTTCTGCTCTTCTTACGTTTGTTCCTAATTGATCCTTCTTCTTCTCATTTTGCACTTCCCGGGACATAGCCTTTGCTCTTAAAACCCTTTGTAAAATTCAAATTTCTGTATCTCATAGGGATCCCTCCTCCAGGATTTGGGTCTACAGCTTCATCTACCCAGGTACATCATCTTTGCCCATAGTCCTTCTCACGCTTCGTCATAGGCTCACTCTCTGCTTCAACCACACCACTATCTAATGCTGTGCTATCTACAGACAGACAAAACTGTTTCTTGAATTCATGCCTTTGCATAAGCTGCTTATTTTGCTCTTCCTACCTTTAAGTCTTAGGTCTGAGACCCCTCTGTAAAGACTTCATCAATCCCTTTACATCACACTATGTCAGAGTGATCAGTTTCCTGTGCCACCAGTCTATGAAATTTTTGAGTGAAGTTCATGTTTGTCTGTCTCCATCATGAATCTTTTCCCCAGTTCTCCCATTTAGAACTCCTTGGAGTCCCAGCATGTAAAAACTCCCTGCCATTGAGTACTCAGTACGTCCAGCCAAATAATTATAATTCAAGAAAAACTGTAGGAGGAATGTTATTTGACCTGATCGAGTTCTTGAATGTATTCTAGAGAAACAACTCTTCAAGGATGTTTGTTTTTGTTTTTTATCATTCTTAATATAATGGCATCAGTGTTATAAGAAAGATTGGAATCTCCATGGTCACTCCAAGATAACTTGGTATGCCTTATCATGTCTGCCTTTTCATACAAAATGCATTGACAAGCACAGGTTTCTTATTTATTTATTTATTTATTTGGGATGGAGAGAGCAAGAGAGCACACAAGCAGGGGGAGGGGGGAGAAGCAGGTTCTCACTGAGCAGGGAGCCTGACATGGAGCTCAATCCCAGGACCATGGGACCATGACCTAAGAGGAAGGCAAATGCTTAACCAACTGAGACACCCAGGTGCCCCAATAAGCATATGTTTTTAAAACAAAATCTGCCTTCATTTTACATGAAATGCAGCATAGAGCCATCCAGAGGGACCCACTATGATGTCATCCCTCAGAATGAGGGCTTGCGCTTTACTCTGTACACATATCTGAATCCTGAGAAGGTAAACTGCTGCCTGTTAAGATATATAAATTTTTTTCATCAATGTCTAACCTTGAGAGCTTACTAAAAAAACCAAAGTTTGTTCATTACATGTCCCACTTTTTAACATTGCACAATTAATATATTTAAGAGAGCATCATACCATAGATAGGTGATCATGCTATAAATAAATGATGGAGGTATAGATACTGATATATAAGGAAAGTGGGAAAATCTTCATAAAGGGAAACAATACAATCCAAATAGCCCAAGCATGTTAAATTTTACATTATGATGTGTTGAAAACAATGAGTCTCTGTACAAAGGGAGAGTACCAATAAATATGAGATATATTTCCTGCCTTCATTGAGTTTATGACCTACTTAGAGAAACAAGCCATGAATATGTGAAAAGTGAAATAACAAAACTTAAAAACAGTCCAAAAGATATGCAAAAGAAATACCGCAAGTCTATTCATTATTAATGATCAAATAAATGTCTGCAAACAATAATTTAATTGACACAGAAATTTATGGAAGGAGAAATATCCTTTGCCTGTGGATACTGAGACAAGATTTTTTTAGACCATGTGTTTTGAAATACAAAGGTATTTTTGTTTGACCTTAAAGAAGATGCTGCTCTGTCTCTAATACTGAAACTGTATAATTACAAAAAGCTTAATTTACACTGTTATCTTACAAATTGCAAAACTGTATAGCTCTTTGAAGAATTTTGAAGTAAAACAGTTAAAATGTTCAATCAGTGATTTTTTTTTTCTTTCTCTGTGACTAAAGACAGTGTTGGCAAAGAGTAGGCCTTTCTGACAGTGTCATTACTGAAAGGAAAAAAGGAACATATCAGGCATATCAAAGTTAAAACGCAGAATAACAAAGGATGCAGAAATGCAGAATGCTAAGAACTGGACAATCTATTTTTCTACCCTTTGAAGGGCAGTAGGTAGGGACCCTCAGGAGCACTGTGTGCTTTGCTGCAGGCTGCTATCTGCTTCCTCAGCCAAGAACAATCCTATCAGAGTGGAGCCCAATAGTGCTCTCCTGCTTGTCAGTCTTCAGATAAGCCTGGTAACCTATTCAGGCTGGAGGTAGGGGCAACGCTGATAGGGCTTTGAGCTAAAACCAATATGGTCAAGGAGCTCTGACATCATCCCCTGGCTGCTTATCACCTGATTGTGCCTGTAGTTCTTTAACCATAGGTAGGCATGGAATCAGTCAGCTAAGGAGCTTGTAAAAAATACTGATGCCTTGGCCCTACTTCAAATGAATGACAATCTCTGGTGGTGGGCTTGGTCGTCACTCCTGAAAGTTCTTCACATGATTCAAGCATGCACCCAGGGTTATTAAACACGTTATTAGACCAGTGCTTCTCGAACTTTAAAGTCCATACAAATGACCTTGAGATATTGTTACAATGCAGATTCTGACTCAGTGAGTTCTGAGACAGGACTTGAGATTCGGCATTTCTAATAAGCTACCACGTGATGCCGACGCTGTTGGCCTAAGATCCCTGCTCTGGACTGCAAATTTTTCACATTTCCTTTTTTAAAAATTAACAGAATTATGGCAGAGTTATTTTTAAATCCTGACTCTCACAATCCCCCCCCCCCCTTAAGAGACGCTGATTCTCTCTGTGAGGTATTATCTATATATCTGGAATAATTTTTTAAAAATCAGATGATGTTGACACTGCTGTGCAATCTTGGTTTAAATATTAGAAACTCCTGCTGCAAGGTGTTCAAGGGAAAAGCTCTCTATCCTGAAAACGTCCCTCTGGTGGAGGTGTTCTCTCTTAGTGGAAGACTGTGAATGATTGACAGCAAGCAGGCTAGTTTAAGAACAGACTTGCTGAACTCCATCAGGGCTGGTTTCTCCCAAGTATTTCAAACATCATTCCAGTTATCAAAGCAGCCCTGTTGGTTCAGTGGATTAGGTAGAGAATTTCATCCTTCTTTGCCATAGGAGACCTCCACAGGTAATCTCCCAAAGACAGGCCAATTTTAACACGACTCCATTTCCTCTATGACAGACAGAAGTTACCATAATAAGCAAGTTGGAAGTAGAGACTAAAAAAGAATACTGTCAAATATTAGCTTTTAGGCAGATGAGATTTTATATCCCTCTTAGAGAGGTTATTAAATTAGTAGAGTTTTCTTAAATGAAAACTTCGTATAGAAAAGGAAGGGAAGAGTCAAGAGCCATCCTAACACAAGAATGATCATGAAACCCATGTTAAAACAGAAGAGATGAGTTTTGCTTTTTTCCTGATGACAGTGGTAACTGAATCAAAAAGAATGCACTATTTGTAGTTTGGGTGTGTATTATGCGCACAGCTGTGGATATCGGGAAACAAATACATACACACAAGAAGAAGATAAATTAAGACTCATTTTACTCCTTTAAGTAAATGCTGACCTCAGTGTCAGAGATTAGACCTAGCTCCGTGACCTGGGGCTTCAGCTTCCCATCTGTAAAATGAAGGCATTGGATTGCATTCTAATATTAGCATGGCTTCTGGCGTACTTGTCATGCCAACTACTGGGTGAAGTCCTTGGCAAATCATGAATCCTGTTTATATCACTGTGATATGTTGTACCTGTTTTTACAGATGAGGAAAGGGAAGGCACAGAGAAATGGCTTCTATTATCCAAGGGTAAAAATGATAAAATCGATTTAGTTCTTGCCCTAGAAAAGCTTTCCATAGGTCACTCACTCAGCAATCTTTTCAAAGTCAGCATTCATGCACTTCCAATTCGGATTTTAACCAAGCCTGAGGATTCCAGAGCTGATGAACTTAACACAGACCTATCATTTCCCCTGGGGTAAACCAAGACTGACCTGGAAGGAACTTTCCAAGCCTTCCATCAAAAGTGAGAACCCACCTAAACAAGAAAGGAAATGGGAGGGGAACAGAACTCATTCAACTTGGAAAAAATGTTCTCTTCCTCAAACCAGTATCAGCAAATACAGCTGATATGGGTTGGGAGGATTAAGGATGGGAGGTATTTAGAAGGGAAAAGCTCACAAACAGGAAGCTTGTTCTGTGGACTTCCTCTAACTCAAATTTTTACAGAGGCAATCAACTCATCTTAAGTTTGGGGGTTATCCAGATCCAAAAAGATAATCTTTTGAGACAGAAAACATTTCCAGCACAGGGCTCTAAAACTCCAAGAGACAGTTTTGCTCAATGTTGAGGATTCAAACTTCCTCAGGCAAATAGAAAGGATCCTGAAGATAACACACATTGTAATACTCAGGGGTAAACAGTAGCTTGGATAGACCCATCATAATTCAAGATAAAAATAAACACAAAGGAGAGAGAAAAATTCTGGGGGAGAAGAGAAAATAAGCCTACATCTGAAAAGAAAAAACAAAAGTACATTTTTTTTTAGATGATCTAGTTCATGAAGCAGAAGACGATTTTAGACAGCAGCTGTTTTATTCATTCAAGGAAATAATAAAAGATAACACAGACTCAACAAATACAAAAACAAAACAAAAAAAATACATCATACACAAATTTATGTATTTTGGTCTCATACAAAAGAGAAGAAAACTACATAAAAATGAAAAGGGCTTCTTGAAGTTAAGAAAGCAAGTAAACAACAAACTCTCATAATTAAAAATAATTAGAAATAATAAAGTATATAATCAACCTTGAAAAAATCAGCAGTGGAACAGCTTGAGTAAAAACAAGTAGGAGAGAATGTATTCAACATAATAAAAAGACAACAGATATACAAAATATGATTTTTATCCTTAAATGAAAGAGAACTACCCATATGTGATAAAAAAAATTCCACAAAGATGATAGGTTTTCTCAAATCAAAAGGAAATCTCAATCCCTAGCATAAAGAGCTCACTATAAATCAGGGGGGGAAAAAAAAAAGGCCAGCTACAACCTAAATGTAACAAACACTAGATTACAAAGCAGAGGAATCACATAAACAAGGGAAGAGGTAACAAAAGAACAAACACATCTGTTAGAACAATAAATGCAAAAGTGATAAACTCACCTAGTCAAAGGAAAAAACCTCTTAGATTCAAGCAAATAAAAAAAAAGCGTATGTTAAACTCAAAAAGTAAAATTGAAAACAAAAACCCTGTAAATAATACTAGACAATGAAAAAATGGGGTGCATGTCGGTGATAGTTCATCAAGGCAAAATCCAGGATAAGTACTGAAAAGAATAAAGCTGTTTGGTATTTTATTTGTTTGGGTTTTGGGGGGAAAGCGTAATCCAGTTAAGAAGGGTCACAATCTTTTTATGTCAAATGATATAAGGTGCCATATAACATAGAACATTTATTTCTAACACAGAAAGGCACAACTTGACTGTGCTGGCTTCATGTGCTACATGCACCATCCATCTTGCTTAATTAAGCTGCATATTGACTTTAATTTATCAAATGATGAGCAATCATTTTGATTCCTCACAAGGTGGTGTTGCTTGCTTATCACGCAAAATTGGTTTGTGACAGCAGTGTCCTCACTGTTTTATTTTACAGCAGTTTTTGTGAGTAAATTTGAATTATATCATTATTTTGTCCCTATTATTTTATGAAATAAGTAGAACATGGAAAAATTAAGTGTTAATATTAGTTGTTAATATAATCAAGACCATAATGGCTTGCTGAATTGGGGCTACAGGAAAAAAATAAATTACAAAATGTAGAACGAGTGCAATTCCCATTTTCTGACCATGATGGGATAAATCTAAATTTAAAAATAACACCTTAGCAGAGAGCTTCTTGGATTTAAGCATGTCAACTATGTATATAAACGTGAAGGAAATGAGAAACGTTTAAGAACAGTCATGAAATGCTGGGGATAGACCTCTGGATAATCTCTGTGAAAGGCAAAATGTAGTAGGGATTTTCTGGAACAATCTTTTTTTTTTTTTAAAGATTTTATTTGTTTATTTGACAGAGAGAGATCACAAGTAGGCAGAGAGGCAGGCAGAGAGAGAGGGGGGAAGCAGGCTCCCTACTGAGCAGAGAGTCCAATGTGGGACTCGATCCCAAGACCCAGAGATCATGATCTGAGTTGAAGGCAGAGGCTTAACCCACTGCGTCACCCAGGTGCCGTGGAACAATCTTTTAATCTATGGGTTGAAATTTTAAAAATTTCACTTCCACAAAAAACATTAACAGGTCCAGAGCAGAGAAGTCTGTAGCCTGCTACAAATAAGGAATATTTTGTGGTTGTTTGTATTGAATTTTTTATACAACAAACATACTATTTGTATATTTAACATAATCTGTATAATGAAAAAATTAAATTTGACCTTTGAAATGTGATTCTTTTTTTTTTTTAAAGATTTTATTTATTTATTTGTCAGAGAGAGAGAGCGAGCGAGAGCGAGCACAGGCAGACAGAGTGGCAGGCAGAGTCAGAGGGAGAAGCATGGGCTAATTTAGGAGTGACATGATGTTATTTAATGAGATTTGGAGTGAGAAGCTCTTCAGTTTGTGACCCCAGGAAAACCATAATCTCTAAATTCCAGCCTCCTGCTGTGCTAATCCTTCATGAGGACAGCAAGATAACACCTGAGAAGGGGCACTGACTTACAAAAAATCTCTCTATGGTGTAAAGTATGTTAGAGTCTAACCAAGGAGAACTTTCAGTGGTGGGAATTCCTATCATAAAGGGTACATGTACTTTGGCGGTTGCCTTGCCTTTTCTTCTGCAACTACCCTTGCTCCTTGTACCTCTCAACAGAATTCTTGCATTCAAACTTTGGGTTAAAGAAATAGTTCTGAGGACACCAGCATTATGATGCAGACCTTTCATGGTTTTCTGATGCACAGGTTTTTTGTTTTGTTTTGGGTTTTTGCTGTTTTTAATGTGTGGCCCAATAACTATTACACTTTAACCATCATTGGTATCATTGGTTGATATCAACCAGTTGGTTGATATCAGTGGTTCCCGCTTGATATCATTGGTTCCGCTCCTTCACAGACAATTAGCTGTTGATTTCCTGATGCCATAAAACAGAACAATCTCCCATTTTGTGGGAGATCTTGGCCTGATGCAGTCACTGTTTTAGAAAGACCAGTTCTGGAACCTGGTAGGGACTTTTCAAGTCCATTCTCAATCCTCTGCCTATGCCAGACCGACAGGCAGACTAGGCTGGTCAAGAGATGTGTAACCTCATAGTGATTACAAGTTTGCCTCCAGATAAGGAATATTCAGACACAATTGGGGCACCTGGGTGGCTCAGTCAGTGAAGCATCTGACTCTTGACTTCAGCTCGGGTCATGATCTCAGCATCGTGAGGTCGAGCCCCACACTGGACTCCAGGCTGAGCATGAAGCCTGCTTAAGGTTCTCTCTCTCTTCCTATACTCCCCACCACCCCCAAGACACTATTATTACTACACTTAAAATAGTATTAGTTTGCTTAGAACAAGATGTTATTTTATTTTATTTTTTTATTCACATAGCACATCCACAGGCAGGACTCCAGCCTTAGAAAACTAGAAAAGCTCTTTCCATTTTTCACTCTCCGCATAAACCAATGTCTCCGGGGGGGGGGGATGTTTATGAAATCAATTTACTATTCCCAGCATTATTTTCTTCCCTTTATGCTCCTGTTCATCTGGGAGAAAATGGTCACATGTAAAAAGACACAAGCCATCTTTGTCTTCAAGAGATAACACTGCGTTGGCTCTCTCTATATTTTCATCTGTAGAAAGGTTGTATCTCTTACCAGAAAATCCCACATCAAAAGATGTTGTAGAAAATTGATGGTGACATTAAGTGCACTTATGGACATTTGATGAGTGTTCCTTTGCCAGCACCTACTCATCCTTCTGTAATTTTTAGGTCAGAGGTAAATGCTAGTGTGCATGTCCATCTGCTCTACCCCTTCTCACCTAACATGCTATGTGTAGGTCACTTTGTGAGCCTGACTTCTCTTTCCTTCCTGTAAAATTGTGAGTGCCACTGGGGTTGCAGTAACCAGCCTCCCACCTTCTCCTTTATCACGTCTGTGATATCTATCATTATCCAAGTTAACCTCTGCTCTTCCCAGAAGAGTCATATTTGCACATGACACAGCCTTCGACCAGAAGGCTCTTTGCTGCCCTGTGGCAAATGCTCCAGTCTTTCACTGTCTGCACACTGAAGATATCCATCCACATCCCTTGCTCATCACTGACCAAGAAAGGAAATGCAGAATCTTTATGGTGTGGCAATCATGTCCAAGGCATGATCACTAAGTAAAGTAGTAGGGATTTTACACACATTATCTGTCTTCTTTTTTAAAGATTTATTTTATTTATTTATTTATTTATTTATTTATTTAAGATTTTTTTTTTTATTATTTATTTGACAGAGAGAAATCACAAGTAGATGGAGAGGCAGGCAGAGAGAGAGGGGGAAGCAGGCTCCCTGCTGAGCAGAGAGCCCGATGCGGGACTCGATCCCAGGACCCTGAGATCATGACCTGAGCTGAAGGCAGCGGCTTAACCCACTGAGCCACCCAGGCGCCCCTTGAGATTTATTTTATTTATTTAAGAGAGAGAAGGAGAGAGACAGGTGGAGGGTTGGGAGGGACAGAGAGAGAGAGAATCCCAAGCAGACTCCCTGCTGAGCACAGAGCCTGACAAGGGGCTAGATCCCAGGAGCCTGAGATTATGACCTGCACCCAAATCAAGAGTCAGACCCTCAACCAACTGAGCCACCCAGACACCCCCACCCATTATCCATCTTTATCTTCAGAGAAAGTTTAAGAAGTAAGTATTATCATCTCAGTTTTTCAGTGAGAACTGAAGCATGAGGTGTTCTATATTGTAGCTTTCCCAGCTCACGTAGCTGCTGAGTGGTGGGATCAGAACTCAAACCTAAGTCTGAAGTCTATATACTATTTTTTTTTTAATCTAGGGTTTTCCTTTTTCTTTTAACATACAATTTACAAGCAATGAAATAAATAAATCTTAAATGTGCCTTCACTGAATTTTGACAAATGCATTCACACATGTAACCTAAACCACTATTAAGAAATAGGAAATTACCATCATTTCAACAAAGTTTCCCCCTGCCTCTCCCCAGTAAACCCACTCACCACCCCTACTGGCAGTCATGGCTGTGATTTACATCACAGATTCATTTGCCCTACAGTAGCATTTAAGATACACACAGTATGTGTTCTTTTGCGTAAGACTCCTTTCACTTAGCATGACTGCTATTTTGTTTTCCACATTGTTTCATGTTTCTGAGTCATATTACACTTTGTGAACATGCCAGCTGGTCCATTATCCTACTGATAGACTTTTGAACTTGTTCCCATTTCTGATCTTTTTGATTTTTTTCACATTCTTCCCAAACATCTTTCCAGTACCTTGACAAACATTATACTCTTTCTGGATCAATATTTTTCCCACTCTTCTTTCCCAGAACTTAAATGAGGTATGAGCTCTTACCTTTTTCATACCTTAAATGAGGTATGAAGAAGACAGGGGAACCAAGTGGTGGGAAGCCTGGTGGAGAGAGGAAATCATCTCTGCTCTGCATGGCATCTCACTTGCGCCCTACTCTGAGGTTCAAAGTAAAGTCTAGCACTTAGTCACTTTTTAATTAGTTCTATATTTAAAAATTATATTAATATTCCTGAATCAGCACATATTTATTCACTATGTTTCAAGGCCTTGATTACCATATGTAACAATTTTTCAAAGTCTTTTCACATCACATGAGACTTTATCAATTGGAAATCCTTTTTTCTCTTTAGGCATACTTAGTAAATATTTCAAATTATGAATATGTCCACCAGGTGGTATCACACAGGTTTCGAGTACATCTTAAGTAAAGTTTTTATCATTACTGTGAATTATTCTAAAATCACATGACAGTTACAAAACATACATATCCCTTACTAACTGTATATATTTTCTAATAATAATATAACCTGTCTGAGCCTCAGTTTCCCAATTTATCAGCACTTTTTTCAAGGGGTTTCTGTGGTGACTAACCAAGATAAAAGTTATTGTCTTAGTGGATACTCTGTGGCCATTGTTAATGATAGCTAACATGTATCCTGTGCTTGTGACATGCTTGTGGTAAATTGCTACAGAGTGCTCCCCAAGGGATCATGCCTCCCTAAATTCAGCCTTGGGTCACACAATGGCCTTAAAACTTGTTTTGACTAACAGAATACAGTAGAAGAGACCACGGGAAAGTTGTGCTTTTAGACCTTAAGAAGGATTACAGCTTCTGCTTTTGATTTCTTGCTTTTGCCAAGATGTCATGCAATGAAGCTTTGGGTAGTCTCCTTAGGATGAGAAAGGCCGTACATATGGAGAGGGAAATGCTGTAGGAGGAATGACACAGGAAGGAGGCGGCCCACGTCAATCATCTGCACAGCGGCACCACACATGTGATACTCCAGCCACAGTCAAATTGGCAGCTGACATAAAACACGTGATTGGGACCAGGACAGGAAGCTAAGACAAGTCACCTATCTTAGCCCAGCTCAGAACACAGACATATGACCAAGTAAATGGCTGTTGATTTAAGCTACTCGGTTTTGGCTGCCTTGTTACAAAGCAGTGGTTAACTGGCACGGTTTCCTAATACAATTAACTTTAACATTTAAACTTTTATGATTCCTATCATACTGCTGAGGAAATTGAGGTACACAACATTCAAACACATTTTCTGGAATCACAGAGCTAATGCACACCAGAGCAAGGAATCCACCAGCGCAGCCTGGCTTCATAGCCCAACCACTCAGTCACCATAGTATAAGGCCTCTCTGGTCTTGTGCCAATTATTTCTTTTCTTCTGAGATAATGGGCCTAGATCTCAAGTCTTTTCAAGTATCTTTATGGAATCTGACCCAAATTCTTTCTTCTCTTGGGTTTTTTGTTTGATTTGCTTTTTTTTTTTTTTTTGGTCATGTATTTAATGAAATATACTTACTAAAACAAAAGGCTATCTAGATGATATATAGATATAAATAGGTATATAGATATGCTGTAAATTTCAAGCTTGGTCATGAAAAAGAAAAGGCATATCCTACAGGGGACATTTATATGGATATACACTTCAAAGGATACTCACTGGACTTTGGCTACTTAGCATCTCTTGACCCTTCTTTTGCAAATAACAACTCAATGCTCTGTTTGGGATTACCTCCCATCAACTGGGAAATGTGTGGTACAGGCAATGATCACCAGTTCTCTTGCTTCCTCTACCTGAGGAAGAAACATTAACTCATGCTGAGACAAACATGTATTTATTCCTAGAATTGGGTTGTAGTATAGATTGAGGACAAGAAAACAAGCATAAATTAATTTCACTTGTACTACGTGAGTGAAACTGTGAAGCAATTCCAACCATTAAAATGTCTGCTTTTATGTCAATTGCTTCAGCCTTCCCTGTAATCCTCAGATCTATCTTAGCCCTGAGCACATACTTCAGATTAACTCTCTCTTCAAGCTAGCAACCAAAGAAACCAGATTAATACACACACTCATTTAAATATGCTCTTAAAAAGTATGATAATCCCAGACATCGACAACTCATAACTAAGCCTCAACATCCAGGTGAGTTAATAACTTAGTAGCTAGAAACTTTCCATTGAACATGCTATTCTATGCTACTTTCAAGCGTTCAGAACCCTTTGATAAAAATTGAGACTAGGGGCGCCTGGATGGCTCAGTAGGTTAAAGCCTCTGCCTTTGGCTCAGATCATGATCCCAGGGTCCTGGGATCGAGCCCCACATTGAGCTCTCTGCTCAGCAGGGAGCTTGCTTCCCCCTCTATCTCTGCCTGCCTCTCTGCCTACTTGTGATCTCTCTCTCTGTGTCAAATAAATAAATAAAATCTAAAAAAAAAAAAAGAGAGAGAGACTAAATCACAAATCACAAGGGTACCATAGTTCTGCTAACAAAATGTGACAAGAGAAAATCACTACAACAAAAGCAAAACCCACCACATATTAGTCTCACTAATATCATAAACAAAATATTACTAAGTTATGCAAATATTATAAAATAATAGACTATGACAAAATTTGGTTTATTTATAGGATATAAGGGGGATTTAAAATTAGGAAACTCATTAATATAGTATGTCACATCAAAAGATCAAAAAAAAACACTGATAGCTGTTGCATTCAGTAGAAAGTAGAGACATTTTTAATAGTTATTTTGATACTAAAACGCAACATCAATTAATTGAAAATTTTCAGCTAATTAAAAGTCAAAATTAATTTTTTTTTAAAGATTTTATTTATTTACTTGACAGAGACAGATCACAAGTAGTCAGAGAGGTAGGCAGAGAGAGAGGAGGAAGCAGGCTCCCTGCTGAGCAGAGAGCCCGATGTGGGGCTCGATCTCAGGACCCTGAAATCATGACCTGAGCCGAAGGCAGAGGCCCCAACCCACTGAGCCACCCAGGTGCCCTGCATCAATTTTAATATACCCTGGCCATCAACAATTTCTATGTTCCAATAAATATGGAAATGGTGATTTTTAACAAATGATGTTTTATACCAGTCTTTTTCACATTATTTAACATTAACTATGTTGCTGATGTCCCAAAAAGGTAAACAGACTTAAATGGGTCTGAAATTTATTGTTTCTTACTTGATAGAGGCATCCTTTCCTCACTGAGTCACTCTGGGCACTATTTTTCCCAGAAAAGCATACTGAAACAAATTTCATAGTAAAGGTATCTCTGTTAAATTCAGGAAAAAATAATAATGCCCAGTTACTACTATTATTAACATTTTCCTATTACTTTCAGCAGATTTCATTAGAAAAGAAAAATTAGAAAATAAGGAATATTATAAATGACAGATAATATTTATCCTAATTTTTTCATGACGTGATTGTCTAAAGGAAGCATAAGAACATCAATCAAAAGGCTATTTGGATTGGGGCATCTGGGTGGCTCAGTGTGTTAAAGCCTCTGCGCTGGCTCAGGTCACGATCCCAGGGTCCTGGGATCGAGCCCCGTGTCAGGCTCTCTGCTCAGCGGGGAGCTTGCTTCCTCCTCTCTCTCTCTCTCTGCCTGCCTCTCTGCTGACTTGTAATCTCTGTCAAAGAAATAAATAAAAATCTTTTTTTTAAAAAAAAGGCTATTTGGAATACAGGGAGAATTTTATAACAAATGAACATTATGAATGGGAAGACTGGCTATATTCATTACAACATCAAAAAATGTAAATTCTGAGGGAAACTAACAAATCAAAACACATCAGGTAGGATAAAAGAGATACATTAAAAAAAGAGATACATTTCCTCAAATTTTTTTTAATTACAGATTTATAAGACTTAAAAATATTATGAAACTAGAATGATACACTGTTAGTAAAGTCGAGGCAGACTAGAATACCCATATAGATTCAATATGTTAAATAATTAAGTATGTGATAAAATGGCACTTCAAATAAAAACTAAAAGGATGACTTACTCAATAAATTAGAGTGGAACAATTTAAGCAAAAGCTCTGCATTACACCTACACGTAGACAAATTTCAAAGGAATTCAAAATCAAAAAGATCAAGCAAATAAAAGGACTAGAGAAATAGTTAAATATTTATTCTTCAAGTTGGATTTGTCTTTGTAAGCATAGATGCAAATCTAAAAAATATCAAAAGATGTCTACTTTAGAATCCATTAAAGCGAAAAATATTGTATGATAAAAACACATTATAAGAAAAGGATAATATCTTTATCATAACATAGATTTTAAGTCAATAAGAAAAGGTACACTATAACAGAAATATTGGCAAAGAATATAGATAATCTTTCTATAAATGTGTCTGCACATGCATAACACACACACATATATAAAAACAGACATTAATATTGTCAGTAAAATATTTTAGAAGACTCAACCTTAGTAGAATCCTGAGAATTGCAGATGAAAATGAACTCTCTTCCCTCATCAAATTAGGAAAGGTACAAATAATGATGATAAACAGTATTGGTTAAAGTACAGGTATACTGTTAAAAATGCATTGGTTTCTAGCAAAAGACAAATTGGCATAACTGTCAAAAGACAAATTTGTCTATCTGCAACAGAAGCCTTCAACAATATACATATTATTTGATCCAGCAATACTACTTACAGGAATTTGTATTAAAATTATTATCACACCGGCACGTGGGTGACTCCAGCAGTTAAGCATCTTCCCTCAGCTCTGGTCCTGAACCCAGCATCCTGGCACTGAGCCTCAGGTCGGTCTCCCTGCTCAACAGGGGATTCTGCTTCTCCCTCTCTCTCCCTCAACTCATGCTCTTATGCTCTTTCCTCTCTAATAAATAAATAAAATCTTAGAAGAATAAATAAAATTATTATCATAAATATACAAAGATGTATATGTAAGAATAGTTTATAAGAAACAGCTTCAATAACACAAAATTCATACTCTATATAATTCACCAATTAAAGTGTAACCCCTGTTTTCAATATATTTACAGGGCTGTGTAGCCATTCACACAATCTGATTTTAGAACATTTTTGTTCACTTTAAAAGAAATGGCTTGTTTATTAATGGTCAATCTCCATGCTGCCCTCTTCTACATTCAGCCCTAAAAAAACACGAATCTATACATTTACCTAAAACGAAGTTAAGTACCAATCAAATCAGACAGGTGTAGCTTTTCATGCATGAGACTGACTTCTTTGATTTACCATGTTTTTAAGGCTCACCCATCTGGGGCGCCTGGGTGGCTCAGTGGGTTAAGCTGCTGCCTTCGGCTCAGGTCATGATCTCAGGGTCCTGGGATCGAGTCCCACATCGGGCTCTCTGCTCAGCAGGGCGCCTGCTTCCCTTCCTCTCTCTGTGATCTCTTCCCTTCCTCTCTCCTACTGTGATCTCTCTCTGTCAAATAAATAAATAAATAAATCTAAAAAAAAAAAAAAAAAGCTCACCCATCTTCTGGCATGTGTCCTTTTTGTTGCCAAATCATATTTTATTAAAATATCATAATCACTTTACTGATTATTCAGTTAATAGACATTTGGGTTTGCATACACTAGGTTTGGGGGGGCTTCAGTGAATAATTTTGCTATCAACATTCATGTGCATGTTTTGTATGAACACATGTTCTGTTATCTAAAGTGGCTGCACCATTGGGCATTTCCATTGGCCAATGTATGACAGTTCCAATGTCTTCACATCACTGCCAATACTTGGCATTGTCTCTTTTATTATAAACATCTTAGGCTGTATGGAATATCTCATTGTGGTTTTTATTTGCATTTTCCTAATAGCCAATCATATTGGGCATCCTTTCCTTTGCTTATTGGCTGTCATGTATCTTCTTTAGGAAAAGATCTATTCAAATGTTTTGCCCATTTTTTAGTTATTACTAAGTTTTAAGAGTTTTGTAAATTCTGGACACAAATACTTTACCAGATATATGATTTGCATATATTTTCTCACATTCTGTAAGCTCTATTTTTCACTTTCTTAATGGTACCATGAGCAGTACGAAAGTTTTTAATTTTGATGTAATCCAATTTATCTTTTTTGTTGTTGTTGTTATGCTTTTACTATTGCTTTTAACATTTCTAACCTGAAGTCATGGATTTTTTTTTTTTTTTTTTTTTTTGGCCTGTGTTTTCTTCTAAGAGTTTTTCATAGTATTACTTCCTACCTTTAGGTCTGTGACTGTGAGTTCGTTTTCATGTATGATGTGAGGTAGAGGTACAACTTCATTATTTTGCCTGTGGATTTCCAGTTTTCCTGGCACCACCTGTTGAAAAGACTACATTTCCCCTCCCCACCCACCACAATGAATTGTCTTTGACATTAGGACAATGTCATACTGTGTTACTATCATTTTGTAGTAAGTTTTGGAATCAAGAAATGTTGAGTTCTCCAACTTTGATTTTTTAAAGACTGTTTTGGCTACTCATAAATCTAAATCCAAAATTGAACAGCCAATTTACAAAGCATACCTTTGAAGGAAAGAAATCCAATGAATTATGAGATATTACAAGTTCATTAGGTAAACAGAAAGATGATGTGGTAACAGATATAAAAATGACAAACTAGTTACAAAACCAGGGCTTTTGGAGCAGATGGGTTCATCTTCTAGCTCTGGGTTCACCTTCTAGCTCTGCTACTTTTTAAGTTATTTTAAGTTATTTGGTAACTGTTCTCTACGATGGAGAAAGCAATAAATCCATTAGAAGGTTATTGTAAGAAGTCAGATATAAACCGTTGTAAAACCTACAGATTGAAGATAGCAGTCAAAAAATGTTACTTATTAACAAATAAATGATAGTATAAATCAGTTAATGTGCCATGTTTTAGGTTTGAAATCGTTCCTGGATGTACAGATGTACCTTCTCCACCGGAAGATCTGTTCAACAGAGAGAGTTAGTTACTATGAGTTTTGGTCCCCCTTGTAAGGGACAATCCTTCTATTGCTACTAAATCTCTTCCATTTTTCTGTCTTGGAACTTTCTGTTCTGCTAAATCTTTTTCTGACCATTTTGGTCTTAGATTTTAGTTGATAAAAGTATTCTGTAATTATCACTGATTTCCAAAGATTTCTAGCTCTTCTAAAAACTTTTTTCCCTATACTAATACCTAGATTTTCTTTTATGAATTTCATTTGAAATGTCCTTTCTTTTTTAATAAACACCATTATACAATCAACATTTTAATTCATTTCTAGAAGATTAACCAGTCCAACACAGAATGTTAAATAGATTTTTCAGGTTCTAAGTTGTTTTCTTTTTGTTTTGTTTTGTTTTGTTTGTTTTTTTCTGGGCAATGTTTAATTATAGGGATTAGGAATTTTATCTGTCATTAGGCTAGTTAGTTCTCACTTCAGATATTTTAATACTATAACATTCTAGAATTAGGAATTTTATCTGTCATTAGGCTAGTTATTTTAATACTATAACATTCTAGGATTTTTTTTTAAGATTTTATTTATTTATTTGACAGAGAGAGATCACAAGTAGGCAGAGAGGCAAGCAGAGTGAGGGGGGGAAGCAGGCTCACCGCTGTGTAGAGAGCCCAATGTGGGGCTCGATCCCAGGACCCTGGGATCATGACCTGAGCGAAAGGCAGAGGCTTTAACCCACTGAGCCACCCAGGTGCCCTGCATTCTAGAATTTAAAGGCAAGGCTGTTTGGGGAAAAACAATGGATTTACTTCTCTTCAAAGATTCCAGTGTAAAAGTAAAAAAAAACCTTTTTTCCGGGTAATTTTGTTTTAATCAAAACACACATTGCTTTACACCTTATGCTCACTCTATTTCCTTCCCTCACCACTCCATGGAGTAAATGATGATGATGTTCATGAAAATAAGGAATTGCATACAACAGAAGTGCAGTACTGATTGTATTTACATAATAAGGACACACTGGACAGGGAAACACTAGTACTAGTTACAGTGTTTATTACAGTTTATTACTCTTTTTTTTAAAAGATTTTATTTATTTATTTGATAGAGAAAGAACATGAGCAGGGAGGGGCAGAGGGTGAGCAGGGTGCCCAATATGAGGCTCCATCCCAGGACCCTGAAATCATGACCTGAGCTAAAGTCAGATGCTTAACCAGCTAAGCCACACAGTTGACCCTACAGTTTATTACCTTGACTGCATAACTTTATAGCTCAGTTTTCTCAATGGATTTATACTAAATAATTTCTAAAGTTCTTTTCAGCATTAAGATATAAAGGACCTACTCTTTTTTTTAAATTAAAGATTTTTTTTTAAAATTCATTTGACAGAGAGAGAGTGAGAGAGCGAGAGAAGGAACACAAGCAGGGGACGTGGGAGAGGGAGAATCAGGCTTCCCGCAGAGCAGGGAAGCCCGATAAGGGGCTCGATCCCAGTACCCTGGGATCATGGCCTAAGCCGAAGGCAGATGCTTAACAACTGAGTCACCAAGGCACCCCAAAGAATCTATTTTTTATAGAGAATTGCCTCTATAGAGAAAATTGCCTTTATAGAGAAAATAGCCTCACGCAGTCTCTGGTAAGCATAGGGTCAAGAAGATACAAACTATCAAAGAAACCAAAGCAGAATACCATTTTGGACAACATTATTGATGGTCAATAATAGAATCTTGTTCTAAAATTTTGCTGAGAGTAAATTATACGTGAATGTATTGAATTTAGCTAACATCTATTTTAATGAGGAATTTGATGATTATATCTGCCTATAAAATTAAACATACACATTTTCCTACCATTTAATAATCATGCTAAATGAAATAAGAGATACAATTTAAGAATTCTTTATTTTCATTGTATAACTCTCCCGAGATAAAGCCATTCTTTAAAAGGCAAACCTATTTGTTAATCTATTTATTTCCAAACAACGCTTTACTTGGCAGGCGATACGATGTCTGAGAAACATTATCGCTGGAAGGCACCAAAGGGAAGTTCCTCTGTAGTTCATTTAGATTCAGGGAGGACAATCCTGTTTTTCAGACAAGTTTGACAATGTATACTGAATTGGTAAAGATGTTTTTTAAAGTAGTTGATTTCTTCAAGATTATATAAAGAATAAATACAGAAGAAGAATAATGTAGTTGTTAGGAAATCAGCCTTTCGAGAAAGAAAACCTCAAATCAAATCTCAGCTTTTTTTGTGTTATGTATGTGTTCCAAAGCCAGTTATTGAACCTCTATGAGCCTCAGCTTTTATGTCTATAAAATAAGGACGATAATATCACCTACCCCACTTCTTTGGCATAAGATCAATGAAATAACATAAATAAAGTACCAAGCACAGTCCCTAATATAAGCACAGATAAATAGCAGCACTAGTGAGATCATTATGAAAGTGGTTTCTGAAGTCCACCAGCCTGTATCTGAATCCTGGTCTAATCGTTTGCTAGATCTGTGACCTGGGGAAACTTCTTTAACTTTTCTCCTTTGCAAAATGAAGAACATCATGGTATCAACCTCAGGGTCTGAGGGGATTAAATTGAGTTTCTAAATGTCAAGCACTTAGGAGGTTCTCTGCATATAGTAATTCCTAAAAAAATTAGCTAGGGGCGCCTGGGGTTAAGCCTCTGCCTTCAGCTCAGGTCATGGTCTCAGGGTCCTGGAATCGAGCCCCGCATGGGGCTCTCTGCTCAGCAGGGAGCCTGCCTCCCCCTACCTCTCTGCTTATCTCTCTGCCTACTTGTGATCTCTCTCTCTCTCGGTCAAGAAAATAAATAAAATCTTTTAAAAAATTAGCTATTATATTTTTATTGGATGAAGCTCCACTCTATAAAATAATCGCAGATAACTTCAGAAGGTATCCATTAGAAGAAAGCAATCTGATATGGGATTTACTAGAAGATTTAAATGTGGAAGAACAACTTATGTCAGAAATTGCTTTTGTTTCAGGAGGTAGGAAATTATAAATACTCACACTTCACGTTTATTAGCCACTGGCTAGTGGCTAGCTACATACCACAGAAGGACAGAACAGCTGTTTTCTGCCATTTTAAAAGAGCAATTAACTACTTAGTCTTGATGGTGGTACCAGGGTTCTTGTTGAGGACTAAGGTGCTTTGCAAACAGAGCTCTCTGAACTCATTTTTGACACTAACTCTAAATGTATTGATAATAACTCCAATACTATTCCAAGGAGAAAACAATGAATGTAGATGTTTGGAGACAATTGGAAATCATACTCTTTGGTTAAATTCTAATTTCCCTGCAGATGGGGCTTCTATGTGTTTAACAACCTGTATTTGATTTCTGCTGTGCATTTTCTGAAAAGTAGATAAAATTAGATAAAAATATCATCTACATAGATTTGTTTTATTCAGATAATTTCTGTTAATTAGAATTTTTCAATCAACAACCTCTCCTAATTAAGAAAGAGCCCATGTTAAATAAGATACTGCAAACAAAAGGGAAAAATAAAGACACATATCAAAACTAACCAATGTTGCAAAATAATTCATTACTAAAATACTTTTTTGGTTGTGGGGGGAACACATTCAAGTGTTTTCTGTTGCTAGACTGCTATACTAAATATATTGTTCTTAATAACCTGGGATTTTCACAGACTAATCAGATTTTCTTTTCTACGAATAGTATCAAATTTGCTTTAGAGGGTCCCAAAGGGTTTGTTGCTGTGGTTGTTCTTGTACTGAACACCAAAGAAAATTGGGTAATTTTATGGACTCATCAGGACAACATATATATAATTATATTCTTAAAAAAAAAAAGCTTCCCCTTTAGCAGAAGTGCACACAAAATTGCCAAGAACAAAGATGTAAAACACTGCAACATTAACAATAAATCAAAATAGATATTGATAAAGAACTAGGTGTCTGTAATTATCTAGCATATGGTAATTGTAAACTTCTATACAAATTCAATTGTTTTAAATGTAGTCATTCTCAAGAAATTATATTTTGGTTATAATTGTGAAATGCTTATCTTTGCCTACTTCTTGCTTATGTACTAACAGTTACCTGCAAAAAATAATGTAAATTTTCTGACAATAATGTCAACTAATTTCTGACCGTCAAATCACAAACCCAGCATGACTTTCAAAGTAAGGACCCCATGCAAAGTACCAACAATAGTTTTAAATTTGTGAGCAGATGACCATATTACCATCATCATGAAGTTACTCCAACTTCAAACTAAGACCTTCACTGCACACCCCCCCAAGAGGAGTTCCTGTCTTTGTCAGGTTTCTAACCTCAACCCTTCCCACATGTATCAGACTCATCACTGTGTTCAAATATCTGTTAGGGAAGCATTCTCCTTCTGGAAATGTTTCTTTTGTCCTCTCAAGGCCTGAGTCTTTATTCTGTATCTATAAACCCATCTTCAGTAGTCTAGTCCTGTTTAACTTCCTCCAAGTTTTGATTTTGGGATTTTTTTTTTAATATTTATTTTAACCTGGAAATATATACTGGAACTATACATAGCATAATGAGTTTGGGATTTTACAGATTTTATTTTAGAAATCTAAATTTGGATGCCTATCTCTATAGGTACCCATAGAAAAATGTAAATTTGTTTATTTATAAGTTAAATTGTCTGAATGAGTCTCATTCATTTGTCTGGTCATGACTTACCGAGTTTATTTTACCAAATTTTAACCAGTTAACTGAAGAATTTAACCAAAATTTATTCAGAAATTTTTACCAAATGAGTATTAATGTCTACATCCTTTTTTTTTTTTTTTTGAAAAACAGACATGTTTTACTTTCAAATGTGTGTCTTTTCAAATGAAATTCTGTTCCTTAATCAAAAGACATTGAAATAAATAAGGCAGGGAAAATAAAGATGGGATAGGAAACCCAAAGACAAATGGTATGGCAAGGCAGATGTTTTAAGAAATCCATGTCATAAACATGTTTATTTTGAAAAAAATAAAGAAACTGCTTCAATGAAGGTAAGTGATTGGTCCAAGACAATAGGCTGTACAGTGAAGTAAGGACCCTATACAAGCTACCAACAATAGTTTCAGATTTGTGAGCAGATGACCATATTAGAGTGAGCAAAAGACTCTGAAGAATAAATACATGAAGAGTTTAGTATTATAATCAAATAAAACTCACAACCAAACTAATCTGATGCATATTTAATGATATGCATAATCGTTATTGTGTTGCATGGTGATTAGTCATAATTGCTAAAGGGATCACATAAATTACTATCATTAGTATTGTTCTTACACAGTTAAACTAAATATTTCTAGGATTATCTGAAAAGAAGGTAGAGGAAAAGCAACTAGGAGAAGTAGGAAGCTGTTCTAACGGGAACCAAAATTAGAAGGACACAGAGCTTAACTATCTCTTTATACAATGGTCAGAGACATTTACCTATTTGGATGATCTAACTTCAAAGTACAATATTTTTTCATTTGTCTGGCATTGACTCCTCGGCTTTAGAATCTATAGAATCAGATTTTCCTGTCTTGTCAAGGGGGAGCTGGCAGTCACGGATGCTGAGAGTAATGAACTTTCATATTTCATCTGTTCTCTAAGTACAACTTCCCCAATCCCATCTTCTGAAATGGAAGGTTCAGGTAGAGTAAAGGCAAGATTCTACTTTTCTCTCAGGGAGTCCTAAACCAAAAAACAGTGGGAAGGAAAACAACCAGCCTAGAAGACTGAAAGGAAAAGAGGAAACCACCCTGAGAACACACTATCTTCTGGTTCCCACTGAGGAGAACTTTGAAGTCTTTGTGGTTGGGTATAGCAGTGGGAAGATGTTCAAAGTTCTTCACCTGCTGCCAGCCTGGTCTCGTTCTTTATTGTGACACTTTCTCAGTAGGAAAAGCAGTGATGTATACTGAGCAAAACAAGTTTGGAGTCTGACAATATTTGTGTCTAACTGGTCACATAATCCTGGGGAGGTCAACCTCTTTGAGCCTCATTTCTTCATCTTTTGTGCAGGGGAAATAATTTTCACTGATACAGTTCTTGTTTAATTTAAATAAGATAATGCATGTCAAGTTTAGTTAGTGTTTGACACATAATTGTTGGGAAGCAGTGTGCCATGGACATTTTGAGTTCCTACCTGTCTTGCTAAGTGCCAGAATCACAAGGTTATAACCATTCTTTCACCCAGAAGTGAAAAAACGTACTGCAGGTTTTTCACTGTCTTCCTCAGGACAAAGAGGTTGGCTCGCTGCTTGCTATAGAAGTGGTTTCCCAGATACACTTAGCATGTCCTGGTGTAAGGGACTTTGCACTTTGTGTTCCCTCTGTCTGGATCTATGTTGAATTAACAGATCAGTTTCAGGAGAACTGGCATCTTAATATCTAGTCATCTGACCCATGAATATGGTATATCATTCCATCAATTTGGGTCTTTGTAATTTCTCTTAGCAATATTATATAATTTTCAGTGAACAAATATTGCTTATTGTTTGACAGATTTGTCCCTAAGTGTTTCATACATTTGATACTATTGTGAATGATAATTATTTTAACTTAAATTTTAAAGTCTTCATCATTAGTGTATATATTTTTTTAAAGGGTGGATACCCTAGGCTCAGGGCTGTTTTCTTCTGAAAAGACTCATTGTACATGCAGGCTCCACCTGGCCTCCATGTCACCCTTGAGGTTTAGGGCTGGGGGAGCCAGTGTATCTTTGATGATACTCTTGCTACTTTTTACCATGAATAATAAAGTCCTTTGTCTCTGATTCAGGCATCTCATTTCTTTGTTTAGTATCCACGGAACTTATTAGCTGTCCTCTATACCATCAAGCTTATTTAAATAGCATAAAACTCATGTTATATTCAAGAACAGATAATCATTAAACGGTATTGCTTTTATCCATCTAGGCTAAATAACACACATTGGAGCAATTAGCCAAAGTCAGACATGCTTCATATCATCCCACAATGAGCCATAAGAGAAATACTGTTAAATTTATTTTAAAAATAATAATATCAGGTTTAAAAAGCTTGAGAATTTTATGTATTGAGCTCCTGGTGGAATCAGGGAGTAGGAGCCTAGCGGGAGTGACACATGCAGGTAGAAAGGCCCTTGAATAACTTTTCTTGGTGATCTGGCCAAAGGCAGCTATGCCCCTTCTAGAGATGAAGCACAGTTAACTTCTAATCAAGCGGAATAGCCCAAGTGAGGTAACTCTGTTGCTCGCCGCTCAGAAACCGGCAAGTACACAACAAGGGATGTGCTACAAAGAATATTTGATACTCCACGTGATGATTCATGCCACGCTGGAAGGGAAACCCACACAGAAGCACACCATTTGTGCTGGATTCCTCATGTTCATAAAGGACAGCATGTCCCTCCACAGAAAAAAAAATTAGTATAAAAACTTCTCTGTGAAGTACTCTGCATAGTATATCTGGGTTGCTTCTCAAAATCTCTAGGGAAGGGGCACCTGGGTGTCTCAGCTGGTTAAGCGACTGCCTTTGGCTCAGGTCATGATCCTGGAGTTCAGGGATGGAGTCCCACCCATATCAGGCTCCCTGCTCAGCAGGGAGTCTGCTTCTCCCACTGATTTCTCTCCTCTCATGCCCTCTCTCTCTCTCTCTCTCTCTCCCTAAAATAAATAAATACAATCTTAAAAAAACAAAACAAAACAAAAAAACCTAGGAAATATTCAGAAGTAAGCAATCTGATAGTGTTTTCTCCAGATTACCCAGGTTAAGCATAAGAGATTCATGAGGCTGACAGGAAGTTTGGAAACCTTTTAGTCTGATTCCTGAGTCCATAAAGGTCCCATCCCTCTGCATCTTAACAGTGACATACCAAGGTTTGTTTGGATTTATAAAGAAAAGAGGGACGGTTTGGGAGCATGGCAGCCTAATTTTGCATTCTGGTTCTTCCATGTTCTGTCTCTGTGTCTGGAGTAAGTTATTTAACCTCTAAGTGCCTCATTTTTACTTACATATAAAATGGAGATGATACCACTCCCCAGGAAAGGTCACTGTGCCTGGCCTACAGTAATACCAGTGAATGGGATACATCGTTAACACTTTCAGGTCACAAAGCCCATAAGTGGAAAAGACAGACTCTGATCTGGAGACTCTTGATATTTCACACTATAATCAGCTGGAAAGCTATGTTGTCCCAGGGCTCAAAAGAAGATTACTCACATAGAACCCCAGGTGAGCAATTTGGGAAGGTTTTAGGGAAGTCCTCACAAGGTCTAAACTTGCACTGTAAGAGTGACCCCAGGAGAAATCACTCCAGGGAACAAGGTGAACTTGATCTGGAGCTGCAGTGTTGCCTAGCATCTCAGTGTTTCTCTAAAATCCTCCTTTGACTTAAAATCCTTTTTTTCATCTTCAGGGAAAGGTATTCCATTCATTCTGCTCCTACCTCCTTATGGAGAAAAGGACATTGATAAGACAAGGTTATAAAATGGGAGAGCATAATTAAGGAGGAAAATCAGCTATTCTGTCCAGAGCCAGTCCTCAAAGAAGATGATGTCCTAAATCAGAGCAGTTAATATCTCACATGGCAAATAAGCCTGAGCTGCTTACAACTCCAAGAATATGCTGCCATATACCTTAGTCCTGTGAGGTCATGGGGGAAGCTTTCAATTTCTGTATTGCTCTTCTTATTTAATTAACCCTAAATAGGAAAGTGAATCTGGGGTCAGGAATGGGAAGAGGATACAGGACTCCGGAAGGAGAATATCTTAAAGGTTAGGGGGTGCTTTTGAATCAGAGAAAACAAGGACCAAATCCTGGCTGTATCACCAATAGGTATACGTGGCAAGTAACTTTCATCTGTCTGAGCCCTGGCATATACTCAGGCAAGTAAAGATAAGAAGATTACTTTGGAGGGATGTCATCTGAGTTAAAAATACAATGTGTATACAGTACTCAGCACTTAATATTTAGAACAAGGGAAATTAGAAATATTTGGAAGAAAAATTCAAGAGAAAAAAATTTTGCATTCTAATAATTTCTTCATGCAAACACTCTCTGCACAACTTTTGATTTTTCCCCACTCTAAATGTAGTAAATGAAAACAAGAAACACAAATGCACAGACACACAGACTTTATATTTTAATAAAATGCCCTCTGTTAAAGCTAGTTATCTCTATTTCTCTTCAGAGTACTTCTCAACTATTCTAATCCATATGAGGAAGGAAAGAGAACAGATATTTAGTATGTACTATGTATCACTTTATTGAACATTATACTAGGTGTTTCTTTCATTTAATTCTCACATTCTTCCAACAGGGGATTGTTGTTCACATTTTACAAATAAAGAAATTGTTGTTCATCTAGAGAAACATCTTGCCACAAGTCATCTGGTAAGTATTAGAGCTCAGGCTAGAACACAAATAATGCCTGATGCTACAATTATAACTTTTTTTTTAAGCAGACTTTTTTTTTTTTTTAAAGATTTTATTTATTTATTTGACACGCAGAGAAAGAGAGGGCACAAGCTGGGGGAGCAGCAGGCAGAGGGAGCCAGAGAAGCAGGCTCTCTAGTGAGTAAGGAGCCCAATGTGGGGCCCGAGCGACCTGAGGTGAGGGCAGATGCTTAACCAACTGAGCCACCCAGGTGGTCCTAAAATTGTAACTTTTATGTACATAGAAATCATTCCAAAGTTGATTCAGCACAGTGTTTCCCAAACTTCTAGGATGAGAAGAATCCCTGAGAGCACTTGTTAAAAATATAAATTCTGGACCCTCATTCAAATCCAAATCTACAGGACAGGGCCCTAGGGAAGCTCTATGTTTAATGATTGCTATCATCTGCAAAGTTGGAGAACATCATTAGAGAACATGGAGATTAGCATTCTAAGCCTCTTATATGTTTATTTTTTTTTTTTGAAAGATTTTTTTTTATTTCTTTGACAGAAGGAGAGAACACAAGCAGGAGAGGCTGGGGAGGGAGAAGCAGGCTCCCCGCCAAGCAGGGGGGCCGATGTGGACCTTAATTGCAGGACCCTGGGATCATGGCCTGAGCTGAAGGCAGACATTTAACGGACTGAGGTACCCAGTTGCTCCTGTTTATTCTTAATATAAAATTGTTTTAGTACAGAATTATTTTGATACAAATGGATTCTGCAACAGTAAGTCAATATTAATGGAAAGTATAAAAATTAATTCTGAGTTTTTAAGAAAAGTGGAGATGTGCTATTAGAAATAATCCCAGAATTTCAGTAACAAAATGAATACTGCAAAATGTTTAAGGCAAATCATAAAGTCATGTCAAATTGACTTTTATACTCTTCAGTAGAATAAATCACAGAATGTTAAGATGCTTTAAATGTGTTAAACTTAAAATTATTAGAACCGGTAAATGAATTCAGTAAAGTCCAGAATACAAAATTATTATACAGAAATCTATGTATTTCTATACACTAAAAAATAAAGCAGCAGAAGAGAAATTAAGAAAACAAGCTCATGGGGCTCCTGGGTGGCTCAGTGGGTTAAAGCCTCTGCCTTTGGCTCAGGTCATGATCCCGGGGTCTTGGGATGGAGCCCCACATCAGGCTCTCTGCTCAGTGGGGAGCCTGCTTAACCCCCCACCACCCCTGCCTGCCTCTCTGCCTACTTGTGATCTCTGTCTGTCAAATAAATAAATAAAATCTTTAAAAAAAGAAAAGGAAAAAGAAAACAAGCTCACAATTGCACCAAAATTAATAAGATACCTAGGAATAAACTTAATCAAAGAGCTAAAAGACCTGTACTCTGAAAACTATAAAACACTGATGAAAGAAGTTGAAAGTGTCATAAACCGATGGAAAGATACTCCATGCTCATGGACCGGAAGAACAAATATTGTTAAAATAACCAATGACCCAAAACGATCTACAGGTTTAATATATGATATATATGGAATATTATTCAGCTGTAAATAAGAATAAAATCCGGCCATTTGCAACAACTTGGATGGATCCAGAGGGTATACAGCTAAATTAAATAAGTCAGAGAGAGAAAGAAAAAAATATATGATTTCACTCATAAATAATTTAAGAAACAAATGAACAAATAAAGAAAAAAAAAGAGAGACAAACAGACAAACAAAACTCAGATTCTTAAATACAGAGAACAAACTGGTGCCTGCCCGAGGGGAAGCTGGTGGGGGGATGGGTAAAATAGGCAAAGGGGAATAGGAGGTACAAACTTCCAGTTACAAAATAAGAAAGTCTTGAAGGTGGAAATACAGCATAGGGAATATAGTCAACAGGACTGTAATAATGTTGCTTGGTGACAGATGGTGACTATACTTGTGTTGAGCACTGAGTAGTGTATAAAACTGTCTAAAAAAAACCTCACACAAGAAGAAAGAGATAATCTGAATAGGCCTATCTCTATTAAAGAAAAAATTTGTTTAAGTTTTTTTAAACTACAAGTAAAGAAAATTATTAATTAGAAAACACAATAGAATAGAATAAAGAAAAAATCTTGTGGAATCAGAAGACACGAATCAGGGGCACCTGGGTGGCTCAGTTGGTTAAGCATCTGCCTTTGCCTCAGGTCATGATCCTGAGGTCCTGGGATTGGGCGCCACTCTGGGTCCCTACTCAGCAGAGGGTCTGCTTCTCCCTCTCCCTTGGATCCTCCCTTCTGCTTATGCTCTCGCTCTCTCTCAAGTGAATACATTTTTAAAAAAATTTTTTTTTTAAAAAAAAGAAGACACAAACTGAAACCAGACTTTTCCATTTACTCCCTCTGTTGCCTTGAGCAAATCCCTTAACCTCTTCTGGATCTTAATGGCTCCATCTAAATAATACTTGGAATAACATTTTCTTTGCAAACTTAATATATGGATTAAAAGAAACAAAATGTGACAAATGGTTTATAAATGACCTTTTACAGAGAGTTATAAAAATGAGTGGCTTTTATAATCATGATGTCAGTAGAAGTTAGCTGTTCCTTCTTTGCAAATCTAAATCCATGAGTGTTTTCTGGTTCTCTGCCAAGCCTGAGAAAGGGGGAAAAGGCAGGAAAGCAAAAATGATGCTGTTTTACTGAAGATGTTACTGTAGCATCTGGGTGATAAACTGAAATCTCTCCTGGTTGTATGACCAGTTACTTGGAAAGCATTTAAGATCTACAAATCCTCTTGAATAGGGAAAATGGAGAAGGTCATCATCATAATGTTCCTACACATCTCTCCTATATGCCTATAATAAAGGTCGATTGCTCTCAGCTATTTCTGATCATTTACACTGGTGGAGGTAATAACAACCTCATAGACCTTGACAATCATATTCTAAATCAGTACTTTTAAGAATGGCTTTGAAATGTCTTGATACTCAGGAGCATAAAGGGCAAATTTAATTCCAATGTACTCTTAATGAGAATGGGAGAGAGAACTATCACGGCAATAATTATAATATTGTGTATAATAAGTATAACTTTTCAAGGATGTAACTCATTTGGATCTGTGATGTGACCCTGAAATCATTTCACTCATTGTATAACTGGAATATCAAAAACGACTTTGCAAAAACACTTTTGGCATGTCCTAGTATGTAGGAGCTGCCATTACTAAAGTTGTTTGTGATTTCTGAAAATGAGCTGACACATGGCATCTGAAGGTCTCGGTTGAAATTCTAGTTCTTGGTATATTGGGGAAATTACCTAAATGATCTAAACTTTAGTTTTCTCATCAAAAAGAAAAAAGAGGTAAATATAACTATCCCACAGATGACTTAAGGTATATACAAACCGTAAAATGATCTATCAGTTGTAGCTAGCTCTAATAATGGTTATTAAAAGGGTATGAGACTGATGATAGTGATACTGATTAAAGGTGACTTTCGCTTTAAATAGTTTATATAAAATCTCTATAAATCCTATAAATGCCAACCATGTTCCTGAAAATGTATTAAGAATTTCTAGCTATCATGGATATATATATACATAAATTATAGTTCCATCTTTTCATTAATTGAAATCAAATAGCATAGAACTTATGAAATGGATATCCATTTTTATAGTAAGACCTTGATCCTTCTCAGAGTTCCATTTCTTTGAATTCCATTTTTCCAATTTCCCCTAGATTCTTCTCAGAGCTCCTTCTCTTTGAGCTCCTACAATTTTACAGATATGAAAGGAAACTTTTGTATCATAAAGCATACTAGTTTTGAAGTCACAACTGTACAAGGTTGAACCCATCAGTTTTATATTCAAATTGTGATTTGCCACTTACCCAGATTTGGTAACTTGACCCCTTTACAGTATCTGTTTCCCAATCTGTAAAATGCAGTGTTATAAAAACTAGATGAAGGAATATAAAGCTAAATACATAGTTCTTTAAATATTTGTCAGTTTACTCTTTGCAAGTCTCTGTGCTCCATGAGGCTGCTCTCCAATTTGCCCATTTGGATGATATTATCTAAATGGATAATTCTGGTAACATTTGGGTTTGCTCCAACAACCAGCTCAATCAGCTCGCTGGGACCTCAAACTTACCCTCTCATCCACGGGGAGGGCTGAACTCAGCTTCCGACATAACAGTGGAAACCTTCTCAAAGCCTAACAGCCTACAACCTCCCAAGAGTTCTAAACTTTCCAGGTATATGGGCTTTCCCAACCAACTCTTACATAATCTGTCATCCAAACCCAAGCTTTCTGGTACCCAATTTGTCTTTTTGCCCTGGGCTCCAGATAGCAATGCTCACATGCTTGCCCTATAGAGCAGAAGGGCCACAAAAGGCGAGGTGCTTTCTCTAGGGAGTAAACCAACTGTAGCTCCAGCAACTTCACCTAGGTCCTAAGGGTTCTCTATGAAAGGATGAGAGAATGTGGATGCAGGTATCTCTTCTTACTGACCTCAGTTTGCAAAATCCCTCATAAAGACCATTCCTGGACCAAAGGAAGTAGTACTGTGGAGTTTGTCTCTATTCGCCCTGGTCTGCAATTGTCATCCACCTCCTGGGCAATGTTACAGGGAAAAGTTTCTGCAATGCATATTCTCTTGGGACTCTGGCTCCCTGCATTTCTCCTCTGCTTTTCTAACTCCTCACCATCTGAATGGTTTCAGAAAGTTTGAGTACATCTTACAGTGGCAAACCAACTCCTTCCTCTAAGCCTGTTTTCCTATAATTTAGGCTGTTTATATGTGCTACCCCAGAAAATATATGGTCACTGAGGATAGCTGGTATCATTGACTTTAATAATGCTTCCTTACTGGATCCATTGACTAACTGCTAATATAGTGATATTCTAAGTAACTGTGAAATGATTTATGAATGTTTCTGATAGTCCAGGATCAAGATTGCCTCCAAACCTAAGAATATTTTCTTTTCCTTCCCTCATATCGGCCTCCTTTACAGAGCTTTGTCTTTGTGTAATTTCCACAAGTACCATGGAACAGCCTTGTACGGATGTCAGGATGTCTGAGTTCTAGAGTTCTAGACATTCTTAGTGTGTTATTTTAGAAGGACTCTCTTTTTTCTTGCTTGCTTGCTTCTTTTTTTATTCCCTTTTCTTTTTCTTTTTCTTTTTTTTTTTTCTTTCCTCTCCCTCTTTTCAGTTCCTGCTAGTGACCCAGTAATTGTTTTCCTGGCTTACTAGTCAAGTGTGAAGTGCTCTGATAGCATGTCAACAAAATGTCAAATACTGGAGGAGAGACTCTCTGAGTGTTATTGTGATTGATTGCTTATTTGAATCTTTCTGCTCCCAGCTGCTCCTTGGATGTTGTATCAGGGAAGACGGAAACTGTGGCTAAAGCTGCCCTCTGTAACTTTATAGAAGAGGTGGAGGACAAGAAGGGCTCCTGGGTAGATCACTGCAGGGAATATTGTTTACAAAACATCCACTGGCTTATAGGACAGATGGGCAAAGTGAGCTGATGAAAACTGCCTGGAGCCGTGAGGTTCAAGAGACACTGAGTTAAGAGTCCTGGCTGTTTTCTGGTGGCCCTGCCTGGACCTCACAGTGGAAAGCAGCACTGTTCTCTAATCGGAATTATTAAGGATATAGGAGAAAAACTGAAGATGGTAAAACATAGAGTCATGTTCTATTCTAAGAACTGTCATTTATGGCATCTAATAAATACCATTATCTACCACTTTCACTGATAAATTCAAGACATTTATTTAGAGTTTGTCCTGTGCTAGCTTATACAAGTATATAAAACAGTGTAAAGTAACTCAAGGAGCTTACTAACTAAATAATTCTAATAGTGGTGTAAGTGTTCTTCATCCGTAATAAAATTTCAATAGAAAAATTTTGTTTCTGGAAGAAACAATCTGATTTATGATACAGATAGTGGGCATAAGAACAGTTTTAGTTTTTTGTTTTTTGGGGGGTTTTTTTGTTTGTCTGTTTTTGGCAAAGCAAACATTTGAACAATAAATAATTTAAAATGATTACCTTAAAAAGTAACCAGTGTAACAATTTTCCCATGGATGAATCACATGGAGGTTCCTAAATAGCTCCTTTACTCCAAACTGTTCAACAAATTATTGAAAATATTTGGTCTAACTAAGCCATCCCACACATTAACCATCACGGTAGGTTATTCACAGGTATCTTTCCGCGGTCTAAGAAAGGGACACAAGATTTTTAATTAAGAGACTCAACTTCAAAAAACTGTAGGTGATCTGTCTCTCCCCTAAAAGGCTTATTAAATTTTCTATTTAATGTAGCAAACTTCACACAGAAACATTCCTGAGGGGAAAGAAAAAGATAAATGAGTTCTGAGATGCATTTGGTTTTAACAGGGAAAAAGAAAATGACAGGAGAAATAAGTTCGAGACATTTCTCAAGCAAAAGTGTCTCTATTTATAGCAGCAGCTAAAACTCAAAACAGGTAACAACAATTTCAGGATTGGACTGAATAGCCACTATTGAGCACCGCACTGGGCAAGAAAAGGCACTAGATATACCCTGAGGAAAAAGTCAGCATGTTTCCTGCCCTTGAGGAGTTTCAAGTTTAACAGGAAAAAGGGCTCTCACATGAAAATAAAGCAAAATAAAAATAGTAATAATCCAGATACAGACATATTAAAAGTACAAAAAGAAAATAATCATCTTCTCAGAATTATATAAGTGCCACTACTGATAGTCCAAAGAAGACAATATCACAGCTTAATCTGTTCAAAGAAAAAGGCATCTTTCTGTGATAACCTTAAGAAAAATAACTTTTATGGTGATATCCTTATACGCATAAAGGCAAATAGTACAAATTAAAGTTAAGAGGATTAATTCCTCCAGTTGGCAAAATAAGGGAAGAGATTTTTTTTCTCCCCTCTTTCTTTGAGTATTTACTTTAGGAAACTTTCTAACTACAAGGACTTCGAGTTTTGTATAAATTGTTTTGAAAACTAGATAGGCCCTTTGCCAGCTTTACAACCCAAAAATGTTTTTCCCAAAGACATGAGAGCTATCTTTCTGAAATGGAAACATCAAGGGAGCAAGCACCCCTATTTTGTTTCTGTGGAGGGGTAAGAGCCTGACTTTGATGGGTGCCCTCCTCTAAGTTATCAAAGTACTTCCTGTCACAAACAAATGAATTTTCCTCCCTCTGAATAAATCCCATTAGCTAACACAGATGATCATCCCAATTACTGGGTGAAGTTAGGATGAACTATTCCAGCAAATGATGCTCTCAAGTCCTCTTACTTGAAAACACACATATAATAAGTTGCATCTGCTTGACCACATAAATGCGAGGGCTTTCTTCCTGTCTTTGCAATCTCTCAGTAGATTGCTTGTGATGCACACCACATTTTGGTTTAATGCTTATTCCATAATAAATCTATTTTCTTTCTCTACTCTCTGCTTTTGTGGAGAGGATTTATAAGTTGGAAAAATATCTTTTCTAAATTTTATTTCCCAAATATGTCAGTGAAGGGTATTCCTGCTTTCTAAATTCTAGTGTGAGCACCGAGAAAAACAAACAAAACTGAATTTCCTAAATTTCAGTAGACAAAAACATAAATATCTTTAATGCCCTTTAATATTTATTTCTGTTTTAGTTGTCCTGTTTATAATTATACCCTATTACAGGGAGCCATTATGAGTTTAGTATCATGTTCATGTAAAGATAGCTAAATTACAAAAAAAAAAAAAAAAGAAGAAGAAGAAAGAAGAAATAAAGAAGAAGGGAAAGGGGAAGGGAAGGGGAAGGGAAGGAAGGAAAAAAAAAAGAAAGAAAGAAAGAAAGAAAGAAAGAAAGAGAAAGAAAGAAAGAAAGAGAAAGAAAGAAAGAAAGAAAGAGAAAGAAGGAAGGAAGGAAGGAAAGAAAAAGAAACAGACAGATGGAGGAAGGAAGGGAGGGAGGAAAGGAAGGAGAGGAGAGGAGAAGGAGGGGAGGAAAGGGGAGGGGAGGAGGGAGGAGAGAGGAAGGGAGGAAGGAATGTTTTTGGAAATCAAAGAGCTACGTTCTAACTCTAGATTTCACCTGGTTTGGAACCGCCAATAAGTCACAGTGTATCCATCTTCAAAGAGAAGACTCTATATTATGTACTGCTTATTATGTTGTGTAAATACTACAGGTCAGTCTCTCCAGAAGCTCCTGAGATGCCTCATCCCCCCCCACAGCCTTCCCTTTCAAAAACAACTGGGCTAACTTCCATAATAATTACCTCCTTGAATTCCTTTCTGGTTTTCATAACACAACTATGCATCCTAGACACTGGAGTTTAATCTTGCTTGATCAAAGAAATCATATATACCTTTTAGGCTTCTTTTACTCTATAGTTTCCCCTCCACCTCTTTCTTTTTCTTCCAAGTTTCTGCTGAGATCAAAGACCATTTAAGCTGCACGTTTTCTCCCAGTCTGAATTTTTTTTTTTTTTAATATTATAAACCCTGTAGCATGCTCTTATGTCCATGATATTTTCTGCTTGATCGGACTCAGGTTTAATTTGCAGTAAGTCTTTGACAAGACTATAGATGGTTCTTCCCTCAGGAAGCAACTAATGCCTCATTTTCTCTCCTGTTGCCTGATGTTAGCATCCACGGATGTTAATGGCCCTTGATGCTCATTGCAGATCCATTTATTCAGTGCAGGTACAAAATAGTGATTTTGAATTTTATCACCTTGTTTTCATTTATTAACTGAAATTATTTCATAAAGAGACACTTTCTTTATAAGAGAAATGAGCCTTTATTTGGCTACCCAAAGTTTTAAGGAATACTGAAAGGGGAAAATAAGTGCTTATTGTTTTCTTGTTATTTGTTAGCTGACGAGGTAATGAGTTGCTTCCCTGTGATCCTAGAAAGGTAACTAATTGGCTACCTTTTTTTTTTTTTAAACATAAAAACCACCCTTACTTTTCTTATTTCATTTTTCCATTCCTCACAGTGTAGGGAATACCCTATTTTTTAAAATTATTTTTATTAATATATAATGTATTATGTGCCCCAGGGATACAAGGTCTGTGAATCATCAGGCTTCCACACGTCACAGCACTCACCATAGCACATACCCTCTTCCAATGTCCATAACCCAACCAATTGATTACTTTTTTATGTTTTATTTTTATTTTTTATTTATTTTTTAAAAAGATTTTATTTATTTATTTGACAAGTAGGCAGAGAGACAGGCAGAGAGAGAGAGGGAGGGAAGCCGGTCCCCACTGAGCAGAGAATCTGATGCAGGGCTCGATTCCAGGACCCTGAGATCATGACCCGAGCTGAAGGCAGAGGCTTTAACCCACTGAGCCACCCAGGTGCCCCTTGTTATTTTTTTTAATATCATTCTGCATTTATCAATTTCAACATATCTTGTAGGTTTCAGTACACTGAAATTAGTATCTTAAAACTGAAGGTGTTCCATCTTTAAGCAGTGGGAGCCTCTTGAAGTTAGTCTCCGAATTCTTTTGACATTATATTTAAAAGTGTTGATATTTCTTCATGATCTAATGTGGCAGAGTGTTCCAGACTAACCCTGTATATGTTCTTCCCCAGACCCAGGATTGACTATTCCCCAAGAAGCACTGGTTTCTTTTAGTGGAAAATGGCATTTCGAGACTATAAAACTGAGTACTAAGGACGCTCAGGACTGGGGGGTTATCATTAATTATAGACCTGTTCAGTAGAAGGACTGAGAGCACACATACACACACACACACACACACACACTACAAATATATGTATATATACACATGCACACATGTTTAATTTTAAAAAATAACTCATCTCACAAGTTTATTCTGATATTTCCAATTCAAATATAGTACTACATGGTTTCACTGATATTTTTCTATATTATACCTGTATTTTTTCCTACACTGAAAATCTTGATTTCCATGAGCTCATAATATGATAGAACTGGAATAGCCTTAATTTTTCATTTGCCTTATCCAATGCTATAAACATAATACATATAGTAATAATCTCAGAAAAAAAGGCATACAACTAATTATTTTCTCAAAATAAGAATGCTTGCAGGGATGCCTCTGTGGCTGAGTTAGTTAAGCATCTGCCTTTGGCTCAGGTCATGATCTCAGAGTCCTGGGATGGAGCCCAATCCTGAGCCCCAGCCTGTCATTGGGCTTCTTGCACAGCAGCGAGCCTTCTTCTCCCTCTGCCTGCCACTCCCCCTGCTTGTGCACCATCTTTTTTCTTTCTCTCTCTCTATGATAAATAAATAAATAAATAAATAAGATAGATAAATAAATAAATAAAATCTTAAAAAAAGAAAAAAGGAATGCTTTCAAAGACACAAGGATAGAATTAGAGTATTCTACATTTTTTCATTTGTTTTATTCCATATTATATAAACAATAGCATAACAATACTATCATCACCAATTATAATCCTAAATAGACTTAATTTTGTTTTTGCGTATGCTATCTCCATTCTCTCTCCTATTTGCTTAATGATTGTTCTGTATCTTCATTGTCAAAATATACATAGATTATGCCATAAATATAAATTCACTCCCTTTTAGCCTTCACTAAATTTTAATTTTATAGATACATATATGTATATATATATATATTTTATTTAATGCTCACCACTACTTCTAGATATCGATGATTCTCTGGGCATTTTGCTTATATGAAGATTTCTCTGTTAGATTCTTCAGGAAGAACTCAATAGGAAAATATTCCTTTAGCTCTTTCATTTCAATAAATATTTTGAATGATGTTTATGTTTGAACATAAGTTTTACTGGAAATATCTTTGGCTCACATTTGTATTTCCTTGAATATTTTAAATGTTATTCTATTTGCTTTTCTGGCATAAGACATTGCTGTTAAGATATCTGATAACAATCTAATTTAATCTTCCCTTTAAGTCATGTGCATTTTTACCTAAATGGTCAAAGAAATTTTCACTTTTAAATTCGATAATTTTATAAGAAAAATTTGATTTTGGGGTGCCTGGGTGGCTCAGTCAGTTGGGTGTCTGCCGTCCGCTCAGGTCATGGTCTCGGGGTCTTGGGATAGATAGAGCCCCACGTTGGGCTTCCACTTTGGCAGGAAGTCTGCTTCTCCCACTCTTTTTGCCTCTCCCCTTGTTAGGCTCGCTCTTTTTCTCTCTCAGATAAACATATAAAATCTTTAAGAAAAAAAAGAAAAATTTGATTTTGGCTATCCTGAATCATAATTCTCAGGTATCCAGTATGTTCTTTAAATATGTATTTTCAAGCCTTCTTTCTTTTTTAGGACAGTTTTTTGAATCATACTTATTATTATTTTTTCCATTCCTCTGCTTTGATTTATTTCTTCAGGCATTCCTATCATCTGTAGAATAGATCTTTTTTCCTATCTTCAATCTTGCTGGCATGCTGTCATTTCTGAAATGATGTTCTTCTGCTCCTTATTCTATTTTTTAAAAATATAATAACTAGTATAGGCTGTGACCTTATTACTTTTCTGTTACTCATTTTTGTGTTAGTTTCTTTAAACTTTCAGGAGGCAACTTGGATCAGATCACTTTTCTAACTTCACCGAGCTCCCTCTTCTGCTGTATGTTAAAATGGTAGCTTGCTTTCTGAAATTTCTTAGCTGTTCTCCTCTCCAACTTTTATCTAGACTTTTTTTTCCCTTTGACTCCACTGTTTCTGTCAACTTTTGTATTGATTCCACGCTCAGCAATTTCTCTGCAATGTGGGGCACTGTTGGAGAAGAGTGCTCTCTGGCTGTTCAATTTTGAGAGTTCACTGGGTCTAGATCATTCTAGTCCCTCCACTGGGTCTAGATCATTCTAGTCCCTCCAGACCTTCTTACTGTTTGCCACTTGCACTCCCTGGTGATTGGAGTGGGTAAAACCCCATCTCTTGTTAGCAGCTATAGTCAAATCAACCACTGTGCCTTCCAGGTTAATACCTTCTGTTTTCTGGAGGTTAGTCTATTACAGGTCCCCAGTCTTTCCACTGTTTTTCTCTACTTCTTGCTGCACAGATGCTGATCCCACAGGCATCTCATAACTATTGGCGTTTTATACTCACTGTCTTGTACTCTACTGTAAAACTTGGCCATAGATTTTTTGCTTTTGATATCTGGTTGCTCTGTCATTTTTTTTTAAAGATTTTATTTATTTATTTGACAGACCTAGATCACAAGTAGGCAGAGAGGCAGGCGGGGTGGTGGTGGGAAGCAGGCTCCCCACTGAGCAGAGAGCCTGATGTGGGGCTCCATCCTAAGACCCCAGGATCATGACCTGAGTCAAAGGCAGAGTCTTTAACCCACTGAGCCATCCAGGTGTCCCTGCTCTGTCATTTTTTATGGGGATTTGGAATAATACAGATGTATACTTCCGCTGTCATCCACACTGGTCCTAAGTACCCTGTAGGCTTTCATGATGTGTTCAGTTAGATTTAACCAAATAGCAAAGTGAATGATAAATTAAGATAATTCTCTATAGGGGTGCCTGGGTGGCTCCCAGGGTTAAGAAAATTCTCTGTAAGCCTTAAGTCTTGACCAAGATATACTGGCATAAGTTATAACATACATTATTTATGCAAATACTCACATGTTGATAACACAGCATGGCATAAAAGAAAATAGGACACATGGGTGGTGGGGGGAGATATTGGTGTGATTGTCATTCCTTAGCATAAAATTTACATGAAAAAAATGGTAGATGTTCCTGGAAGTCATTGTTGGTCAGATCAAAGGACAGAGTGCCTGCTATCAACTTCACCCTCCTTTACTTTGGTTTTATATATTCAAAATCATCCTGGCTTAATGGAAAAACTAAAAGACATTGATTAAGACAAAGACAATGATCACCTAACTCTCTGTGTTCTCATTAGCCAAGTGCTCAAGGCCATTTGCTATCAACCTGATTTTATCACCAAGATTTACAAATTGCCTAACTACAGACTGGTCTCACCTTAAAAGGAAATGCTGTCTGAGGCTTACTTCTTTGATGTCCAAGGTCCTGTTACATTCCTGTGGTCAGTTTATATAGGTCTGGAGAAAGATCGCCCTAATAAGCAACCAGTTCATTGTTGCAATGAATTCATGAGTCAGCCTCATGAATTAAAATCAAGGAGAATGAATATAAAATGGAAAAACTACATTTTGGTAGAAATAACCTGCCTTAAAAGAAATGATGTTCAAAACTCTTTCAACATTGATCCATTACATTGTAGCATTTAATAGTATAGATAGTACATCTGATGCTGTCTGGTTATCCATCTCTGTGACTGAGATCCTCCTCCCACTTTTTCTCCCCCCTCCCCACCCCCACCTTCCTTCCTTCCTTTCCTTTCTTTCTTTCTTTTTTTTTTTTTTTTTAAGATTGTATTTATCTATTTGACAGACAAGAGATCACAAGCAGGCAGAGAGGCAGGCAGAGAGAGAGGAGGAAGCAGGCTCCCGGCCGAGCAGAGAGCCCGATGCGGGGCTCGATCCCAGGACCCCGGGATCATGACCGGAGCCGAAGGCAAGACTTGAACCCACTGAGCCACCCAGGCACCTCTTCCTTTTCTTTCTTTTCCTTCCTTTCTTTGTGAGGGCAGGTAACAAGTAGGTCAAAAGGATGAGATTTGCAACCAGACGTTATTTAGTGTCCCACTGAATAAAAAGCCGCTAAAAGATGTGGGGCCCAAGGGAATTTACTTGCGTTCTCTCATCTTTAATTTCCTCATCAATACAATGCAAATAAAACTGTATCTAATACTCAGAAGGTTCAGAACTCCAGTGATGTATGTAAAGGGATTAGTAGCAAGCTAAATTAACAAAGGTTACCTATTACAGGGCTTTATTATTATTACTATTCATTTTTTAAAGTTTTTTTTTGTTTGTTTTTGTAATTCTAGCTAGTTAACTTGCAGTACCAGCATATTAGTTTCAGGTGTAAAACTTAGTGATTGACCACTTCCTTACAAGACCTGGAGCCCGGAGACAAGTGCCCTCCTTAATCCCCATCCCCTACTTCGCCCATCCTCCACCCACCTCCCCGCTGGTAACCATCAGTTTGTTCTCTGTAATGAAGAGTCTGTTTCTTGGTTTGCCTCTCTGCCTTTCCGTCTCTGTCTCTCTTTCTTCCCCTTTGCTCATTTGTTTTGTTTCTCAAGTTCCAGGTATGAATGAAATCATACAGTATTTGTTTTTCTCTGACTGACTTATTTCACTTAGCCTCCTATTCTCTAGCTCCATCCATGTACTTGCAAACGGCAAGATTGCCATTAGTTCTGATCTTTATAATTCCAAAACTTCCCTAGGACATATCTAAATATATATCTTTTCAGTAACTGTGAACAGTTTGGCAAAACCTTTCGTTTATACATATCACAGCACTTCTCACGTTTTATTGGCAGAATATTTATCTTTGTTTCTGTTTTTGAAAGAAATGAACACTCCAGGCAGGCAGGGAGTATATGGACCTTGTTAACTACCACAACTTCTATCTAGCACAATGCTCTGCACTCACTCCGTGCATATTTGGGGAAGAAATGGGTATATGAATTAACAGTTTATTTTCTCCAATGTCCAGATATGAGTAAAGAGATGCCTTACACAACAAATAGAAAATCACTTTAGCTCATTTGTAAATTAACAGATTGGCAGTTGGTTTATCCCTCTTGCCTTGTAAGGGTCAGGACACTTGCTTTGGTCCCCTTTGAGTCGTTGATAAAATGCTGCTCCTCAACCCGGAAAATTCAGTCAGATCTTGGGCTCAGGTAATGTTCTGAAAAAAAAACACGCAGCCAACAGTACTGCTTGAGCAGTTCTCTGGCTTTCTTTCCTCTGACATCTTTACTATTAGCTGCACCCCTCTGGAGGCAAGAAACTCTGCAGCTAACCACTGAAGACCAGTTGCATGTGTGGAACATCAGCATCACTTTTGGCTACTTCTGAGCACACATGAATAAGCAGTAAAATGAGACCCCAGCTTAGCAATTCTTCAGTAAATGAATGGGAAACCATGCTCTAGGCAGTTATTGATATTACTAAATGGCCCTTGAAAATTGTCCGTTGGAGCTGAAAGCATACCCTATTCCTTCTAGGCCTTGTATTTTCTTTAACTTTTTTTTTTTAAGACTATCTGTTCTCTTGCTTAGGAATGATAGGCTTTATAAGCAAGGCAGCAGCCCCTGGACACACACCTTGAGATGATACTCAAGAAAAAGTTAACTTCAAACCTGTATCCTGTGGAGATAAATACAAATAGTCAAAAAGGAGTTCTGAGGCCCAGAGAGTTAAGGAATATGTTTAAGGTGGCACTGCTGTCAATTTCTATGGTGAACTCAGGTCTTTATAATTTAATTCTCCCGCAGTGGCATGTCACTGAAATGGAACTAAGGTTCAAGCCTCTTGATTCTAAACTCCTTCCATAACATCATGTTGCCTTCAGACAGGAGTGAGGAAATGCCATCAAAAAAATACTAATCAAAGAGAAAGAGAAAGCTCAGTTATGTTAGACATAAGTATAAAGCAACAAAACTGACCTACATGCAAAGATGTGGTGTTTGAAGAACAGCTATTTCTCTAGGGTGAGAAACACCGTGCACTGTTTATACAGGAAAAGAAGAATCAGTGGGATGACGATGATGATTTCTCCACTAATGTGCCCCCATTTAATGGTGAGCTGCTTACTGAATGATTTCCTTCCAAATCCCATTGCTGGGAGCCTGCATCTCCAAGCTTTTAGGTTTATCTATTATTCATGCTGCTTGTTTGCACAATATTATTGATTATTCACTGTTTGGCCAAATAGTAACATGATATCTCATTTGCGATGAAAACCCCTGGCAAATGCTTGAAGTACAAAATTAGACTGTGGAGAGGATTACATAAAAGGCAACTCAATTGGGGTAAAGGTTGAAGACAAAGAATTAAACAAAAAAAAAACTTCATGTTAAGTGTAGATAGATATTTCTCAATCACCAAACATCCTGTGGAACTCAGACTGCATAATTACTTATTTTAAAGGAAATCCAGTTTACCTTGAAAAGTGTAACAGGATATGATAACCGAGCAACGGATACTTTTGTAAATATACATGAATTTAAACTTTTTGGTAGGTTGAAAGGAATTTGATGTGGACCAAATGCCATTTGTTTATTTAGCTCTTACTTTTTTATAGAAGCAAGGCTTAAAACATTTCTTTAAAAAGATTTTATTTATGGGATGCCTGGGTGGCTCCGTGGGTTAAGTCTCTGCCTTCAGCTCAGGTCATGATCCTGGGGTCCTGGGATGGAGGGAGCTTGCTTCCTCCTCTTTCTCTGCCTGCCACTCTGACTGCTTGTGATCTCTATCTGTCAAATAAGTAAATAAATAAAAAATTTTAAAAATTTTTTAAAAGATTTTATTTATTTATATGAGAGAGAGAGCATGATAAGCAGGGAGATCTCAAGCAGGGAGAGCAAAAAGGAAGAGGAAGAAGCAGGCTCCCAAGGAGCCCAACATGTGGCTGGATCCCAGGACCCTGAGATCATGACCTGAGCTCAAGACAGACGCTTAACAGACTGAGCTACCCAGGAGTTCCATGACTTAAAACATTTTTTAAGCAGGTGGGAACTTGATCTTTCTATGGTTATCTTGATAGCAGAATATGAGTTATACAGCAAAAACAACTTCCTATTCTCAAAAAGTTTTTCTATACCACATAACATACACATCTAAACTAGGCTAGAACAAGGTTGGGTAACTCTTCTTAAAACAATTCTCTGAATAGTAAAATACAAGCAGGGGTGGTGGGTGTTGGGGGAGTTCCTCCTGAAGTGAAATACATGTTCTGTACTTGCTATTAGTTGAATTTGTTTGGTCAATGCCAAGATGTACTCCATAAAAATCTTACGCTGGGTTAGGACTCCTTTACATATGTATCTGTGTCTACACATATGCACACATATATGTTAGAAAAAAACAACATTGGTATATTTTGTTTTATAACTGATACCACTGATTTGTATGTTTTAAAAGAGAATCTGCCAACTCTGAACTAAAACAGAGCAGAGCACTTAAATTTTTCTGGCACTAGAGGTCACTAAAACTAGATTACAGATGGAATGACTGCATTTCTGCTAAATACACAGACAGCAAGCATAGTTAATCTTCAATCCAATCAATAGGCAGTAATAAAGAATCAAAGTGCTCTATTTTTAGGGATATCCAAATTATAACATAAAGAGGAAGCATAGTTAATATACAATCCAATCAATAGGCAGTAATAAAAAAAACAAAGTGAACTTTATTTTCTGGAATATCTAAATTATAACATAAAGCATTACAAAATTAAAACATAAAATAGGGAATGAATCAATAACACTGTAGGTTTTCAAAAAAAATAAATAAAAAGGAAAATTATTATTTTCCCCTTTGCCTAACAGCCATGTCCATTCATTCAAAACGAAGCCACTGGACCTTAACATTTGCTATTTATGTGTTTTGCATTTCAAGCTCACATAGGAGCAAAGTGTTAAATAAGTATATTATTTGTGAACCCTTTTTTAGTACACCTGGAAATAAACCTGTTAATCCAGTAAGACAGAGGAGAGGAGAAGGGTAAGGAGAGAAGAGAAGGGGAGGGCGGTGGGGAGAGTGACTAGTGATGTGTGCAGATACTTGTGCAGCTGATGCCATCAAAGTGACCACAGGGGACGAGACAGAGTGATGAGCTGTGCCTCACAATGGCCAGCTTTCTTTGGCAGCCACTGATTACTGACCTAATTCTAGATTCTCTGTTCCTTAGCACAGGAGACTTTCTGTGTCTTGGGTTGGTAAACACCACCCATTTTTCTAAAGGCTATCTGTTGTAGCTCCATAGCACCATCACTCGATTTTGAGAAAGCAGGTTGTTGGCTTAGAAATAGGAGTTATTTCCACTTGTGACTATCACTGCTATGCACACCAGGTTTCTCAGCTCCAAGATGGTGGAAACATCTACACTTAGTTTTTAGATCATTACAATGCATGGCTTGCCTGATAGGTTCCTAAATGGCACACTGGTCTCTTTAAATATCAGAATGGTTTGGAAGGCAAGAGACAGATCCTTGATCAGTTATATTCTAGGTGCAATGGGAAAGGGCAGAGACCTCTTTTGGCCCAAATGCCCTGAGCATTAAATGAGATAACTGGACTATGCAATCTCAAATACTAAAAAAGTCTCATGTTCAGTGAGTCAATGAATCCTGCCCTGCTTGAGAAGAATTGCATGACTGAGTTCTGCTAAGAGCTATTAAAGAAATAATTTTTGTGGAATTGTTATGACTAATAACAACTGACATATCGCAGTTCATTCTCCATGCAAAGACACTGACCATTCTCAAATTTTATATTTTTTATTATTTCATATATTTGGGAAAGAATTTTTTTTTTTGAAAACTTAACTGGTTAACTCATTAGAACATTACGAATGATATCTTTAAAGAGCAAAAGGAAAAAGACTCAAACATCAAATATCTCTTATTTTTCTTCAAAATACAGAAGAATATTTGAGATGCTCAAAGACCGGGATCAGCAAACCCCATGTTACCAGTACCAGGCTCAGAGTGAGCGCTCAGAGCGTGTGTGTTTGATGAAGCCACCAAATTAAAGAGTCATGACTTCAAGAGGACTATGCTTTGGGGATTCTGAAGAAGTCAGTTTATGACATGTTTGTCATAAGTCAAAATCTAGCCCATGAATCAGTCCCTGCCTTTGCGGGGAAGAAGTGAGCTTATGCTGGGACAACAGCTAAGAGCCCATCATATGGGGAAAGAAGAGGATGCAGTGCAAAAGGGGTTATCATGGTATCTTTTCTTCCTTCTTTTCTTTCTGCCTCTTACACTGTATGGGCTAGTGTAGAATTCAAACTAACAAAAACTTTATTTTACAGACATTTTGAATTAAAGTAATTCACACTAAATATTAACATCTAGAAACAGTCACCTGATAGCCCTGCCTTTCCCTTTTTTCCCTCTAGAGATTTAATTAATTAATTAATTAGTTAATTTAGAGAGCACAAGCAGGGGCAGAGAGAGGCAGGCAGAGAAACAGACTCCCTGCTGAGCAGGGAGCCAGACATGGGGCTCTATCCCAGGACCCTGAGATCATGACCTGAACTGAAGGCAGATGCTTAACCACTTAACCACTAAGCCATTGAGGCACCCCCCCTTTCCTTCAGAATAATTGAAAAAACAAATAAACAACTAAATAATGGGTGGAAATTTCAAAAGGCTAAAAGGATGGTTATCTAGATTCAATATTTGAATGTTACCAAATGAACCAGTAGCTATAATCCTTCCATAGAGCATTCACATCTTCTCAAAAGGAAAAATATATAAAAAGAGACTTTAAGCAGGTGAGCCTGTGGAAACTTGCCTTTCATGCATTCTCCCTTCCTCTACTCAATCCACAAAAAGTGTTATGGGCACAGTGCATGCCAGGCACCATGTTAGGCTCAGAAAATGCAATGAGATAAACAGATATTACTCTGCCTTTGTAGAAGTTACTGTAAACAAGACTGCCCATAAAGTAAATGAGCAATAATGATGAAATGAGATTCATGCCAGGACAGGAAAGTATAGGGACCCCAATAAATCCAGTAACACAGATGCCTCTTCCCTTTTTGGTCCCTTTGTAATATAAAAGTCACTCTATAAACATATGTTGGATTACACACTTTGAACTATTGGGATTGAATGAAAACAATCATCACTAGACAAGACAGGGAGGGACAGAAGGTTTAAATAATTTTTCTAATGATGACATCTTTTTTAGGCCAAGGATCCTGTCCCTTGATGAAAGCTATGTGGAGTAGGTAGACAGGGCCTACCATGGTGAGGTACTCAGATCACCAGTTTCATTTAGTTCCTGTGAGTGGAGAGTCACAGGAACTAAAATCTCTACTCCATTTTGTGAGCTGTTTAAAGACAGAGCGAGAGCTCACATGAGGACAAAAGAGAAATGAGACGATATGAAATCAGGTATGGGGAAAACAAAGATTACTTCAGCCCCAACTATACAGCAGTGAGGTATCTTTTGCCCATAAATTCTCCAAGAATATTTTTTGACTTCACTATTTCAATATGAGGAAGTCACAGGCAAAGGGTGCCCTCCTTTGGGAAAAGAGGTATGAAGGCACATGTATAATATGAACTCCCATGAAGATTTTGTTGTTGTTGTTACAGGACAGACCATAAGAGAGGGAAAATCTCGTGAAATGGCATAGGGATTTGTTGGGAGTTTGTGATCCATCTGGGGCTGGGCAGCTTTCATGAAGTCTTGTCTATAACTGTGCTTGCTCTGATATGCTAACAAAACAAGTGACTTCCACAGGTAGGATAGTTCATAAATTCAAGGTATTGAATCCATTTTTATTTTATTTTAAAATCCTGATTTATCTCTTTCTGACAGCACATCCCACAGTTCCTTTTGGCTTCTTGCTATATTAGCAATCAAGAATGTCAAGTTTTGATGGGCACCGTGAGGACCCTTCTCTATCATCCACAGTCCATGTGGGTCTTTCTGATATGGTTGATTGTGGTGTAGAGGCATTCTCCATATAAAGATTAATTGCTTCAGCAATTATTTATTACTGAATGGTTGCCTGTGACTTCACATTTTTTACTGTTACTTAAGCAAGCACTTCCTGTGTTGGGTTAATTTATTTTCTCCTCTCTCTTTTTACCCTGTGTATATTCCTTTTATTTTTATCTTTTACCCTTAAGTAAAATGCTTCCTTTTGCCCATCTAGGTAAGATTTGAGCGAGGCCTTCGTAAGTCCTAAAGAACAGGATGGACTAAAGAATTGATGTGAATTTCCTTTCATCAATAACTAAGAAAAAAAATATTTATGGCAAGGCTAGGAATCCATGCAGTCAAGGAAAAAAGGGAAATGTATGGTTTGTTGTCACCTCTCTCCTTTTGTGTGGACACAAAATAACTACTATAAATGAGTTAACACTATAACACTATAAAATTTTCCAAATTTAATTCTCTCAAAGTGCCACTGAGTTGGACTAGATCCCAATGAAGTGCAAGAAGTTAAGAGAAACTAAGAGAACTGCATACAAATTATTCTCAGCACATTTAGAAAGGCCACAGCATGAGTGCCAGGACAATCCGACTTTTGAAAAGTGAAAAGCAAGCTTTTACTTAAGATTGCTCTTGATGAAAATACCCTCAGGCCAAGGTTAAAATTCTTCAACTTGTTGTACAAAAAAAACAAAATAAAATAAGTAACTTGAATTTTTTTTTTTTTTTTTTGAGAAAGAGAGAGTGCGCGAGACAGCAGGTGACAGGATGAAGGGAGAGCACCCCAGGCGGGCTCCACACCCAGCATAGAACCCAATGCAGGGCTCAATCTCCGGTCCCAGAGGTCATGACTTGAGCAGAAATCAAGAGCCAGGTGCTTAACCAACAGAGCCACCTAGGCACCCAGATAAGTAACTCTTTGGTGCCAGAAAAGGGATTTTTTAATTTACCATTTTCATAAGGAAGTGCCTTTGAGGTGGAAGAGGCATCTATGGCGAAGGCAGACAGGAGAAGGATCACATTTTAAAAAGTATGTCTGAAGATCTAGATTCAGAAGATATTAAATATTTTGCATCTGGACAAGTTATAGCGGCACATGGAAGAGAGAGAGAAAAAAAAGCTTATTTCAGTTAAGATCACACAGAAGAAAAGACAAAACAGGAACCATAAAAACCAGATCTATTCTCAGACCACTGAATACTTGACTACACTATCTTTAAAATATGCCTGTGCTTTAAAACTTGCCTTTGTTGTATGATGTTATGTAATGTACAAAACTGAATCAATCAATTGGCTTTACCAGGATGTAGGCAGAGGAATCTCCTATCTTTCATTAGTTTAGAAACAAACAAACAAAATCCTGTGTGTGTGTATGTGTGTAGAGAGAGAGAGAGGATTTTTTTTTTTTTTTTTTTTTTTTTAGTGTGTCATCACCACAGAATGAGTACAAAGCATGACATTATTAACTATCACATATTTCCATGATAGATTACCATTTTTATTTGGGGCAGCTTTTTTTTTTTTTTTGGTAAGATTTTTTATTTATTTATTTGACAGAAAGAGAGAGATCACAAGTAGGCAGAGAGGCAGGCAGAGAGAGAGGAGGAAGCAGGCTTCCTGCTGAGCAGAGAGCCTGATGTGGGGCTCAACGTGGGACTCAATCCCAGGACCCCACGATCATGACCCAAGCCGAAGGTAGAGGCTTAACCCTCTGAGCCACCCAGGCGCCCATTGGGGCAGCTTTTTCATAAGTTAGATAGCTGGGGTCTGGTTCTTTCTGGTCCCCTCTCCTACCCAGGGCAACAATTGATCTTTGCTTATTGCTGTACTATCCTGACACAGTTCGGAACGCAAAACATCTGGGGCTACTGATGAGTGATGAGTCCTCATTGTGCACAACCATGCATTTTCCCCTGAAGAGTAAATTTCATTATATTTTAAAATAAGGATCACTTCATCTGAAAGGATGGCTCACCAAGTATTTACCTTGAAGAGATTAAATGAGTATACAGACCAAAGAATGATCCCTTGTGCCACCACATTCAGAGAGTAAACTAGTTCACAATGCCACCTGTGAAAGTCACTGGTATGGGACTTAGAGTACATTTCACAACTACCGAAGCGGGCCACAGATTTTCGTGATCGCTTTTCCTTCAACTTCATAGGAAGAGGTTTCTGATGCTCACATTGTTTTCACCCTCCGAAAGATGCTTCCAGCATTGGCAAACCCAGCTAGCACCTGGATGCAAATGATACTTTCACCTAAAACAGATTCACAGCGTGGAAACACTGTATGATCTTACCTTTAACTCTCTCCCTCTTTCTCAGATGCACTAGTGACATGGGAAATGAAGGCAATACGTGTTTCACTACTCTTTTTCTTCTCTCTAAAAACCACTAAAACTCAGCTTATCTCACACGCATAACTTCTCATTCTTTTATTCCATATGCATTGCTTGATTCAGATGGAGCATCAGGGGCAAATGTCTTAAATGATGTAGAGATTTTTATAAAAAAATAAACTTGGAAATTTTGATAAAAGTACTCATTATAAGTTAAAAGTGTGAGGCTTTTTAAAAAAAGCTAATGTTGCCTGAAATCAAGGGCTTTAGTAGCCCCCTTGTACTCTTACCATGTTCAAATCCAAAATATGACGTAATGCCACTTTAGGTTCAATATTTTATGCACTTTAATCGACATTTAAAATAGAAAGTCATGTTGTGAGTGGATATATTTGTGTTGTTCCAATGGACAGCTAAGAGGAGATGAAAGAGAGTTTATAGGAAAGTGAACCCTGAGTCTATCTTACAAATAAATTGCTAACAAGTGGAATTCTTTAGCATTATGTGCGTACCCCTTAAGGGCTCCTTAAAATAGTAGCTGAAATCTTCAAATATGAGTTTATTATTTTATTCTTTATTAATTTTTATTATTACTTTATTTTTCTATTATAATTAGTATCTTATAACAATACATAATAATTATATAGTATGATTTTTATAATATAAATTATATTTAATTGTGTAATTATTTTATTTTATGTATATATTTGAGGATATATTGGGTGATGGATTGGTTGTTGCTTCCTTGATGTTTCAAAAAAAAATCAGTGAAAAATTAACAGGACCAAATATATTTTTGAAAATCTAATTTGTAAGGTAACAGTAATTTGAGTAAGTGTCTATGTGTATAGAGAAAGAATCATACAATGGGTAATCTAGAAATATCCTTAGGAGGGTTTTATTTAAGGTCTATCATTTTATACATGAAGGTACTGAGACTTAAGAGAGGGGTTTGACCCTCCCCTATGTAATAGGGTTAGGAATAGAGCTAAAACTAGAACCCTGCATCTCTTGATCCCTATTTTATTATAGTTTTCAGTCTGCACTAAAAAGACATGAACTGGAAGTACTCTGATGGAGGCAGGACAACCAGATATTAGGCTTTTTTTTTTTTTTTAAGATTTTAGTTATTTATTTGACAGATAGAGAGCACAAGTAGACAGAGCAACGGGCAGGGGGATGGAGAGAGAAAAATAGGCTTTTTGCTTAGCAAGGAGCCCGACGTGGGGCTCAATCCCAGCACCCTTGGAATCATGACCTGAGCCGAAGGCAGAGGCTTTAACCCACTGAGCCACCCAGATGCCCAGATGTTAGGCTCTTATAGGCTCTGTAGAAAGGATTCCTACCCAGGGGAAGAGGTTAGACTACATCATATCCAAGGTATGTGCTCCAGTTCCAAGATTTTACTTATCCATCTTTGGAAATAAATTCTGATGAAGAAGAAGAAGGATGAAGAAACCCTATAAAGGTAGCATTTTTTGAATTTCTTGAAGCTCTCTTTTCAAATACTAGCAAAACAAAATTTATTTTCTAACTTTCCATTTGGCAACATCTCCTACCTGAGAAATATAAACCATCAACCCTTCCTATGCTTTAACACCTCTCATAAACACACATGTTATTAAACAACTGGGAAGTTAAGAGGTATGAGGTAGACTCCATTTCACTGGCATCCATAGTGGCAATAATACATGCTGCCCCAAATCACTTCCTTTCAGTTGACGAAACAGAGGACAAGAGGCCTACAAACAAAAGCAGTAAGCACCTGGCAGGCATTCAGGGAAATAACCAATAAAAAAGAGGGGGAAAAAACCCCTATCACTTGGATATCCCCTCTATATAAAAAATGAGTTCAGAAGTTTTTACATTATAAATGAAAACCTCAATACCACTTCTTATTGGCAACATTATGAACATTCCCAACTGTGTTTAAACTCAAATGCTATTGCATTTTTAAAAATATTTTATTTTTTTTTTTTGAGAGAGAGAGAGAGAACATGAGCGGGGAGAAGGTCAGAGGGAGAAGCTGACTCCCCACAGAGCTGGGAGCCCAATGTGGACTCGATCCCAGGACTCTAGGATCATGACCTGAGCCAGAGGCAGTTGCCCAACCAACTGAGCCACCCAGGTGCCCATGCTATTGCATTTTTAAATACCACGGCTGAATTATCACAAATGAAGTTTGAATATTTTTATAGTAATGTGTAAGCAAATTGCTGATTTATGAATAATGAAGTAAGAGAATTGATCAGTCCTTGCTTGACTCCCTGGTTTCCCTACTAGCTCCACATCACTAATTCCTAAATGTCCGGTTTGGAAGCCAGATACTGCAAACTCCATCTAGGAGCATAAATGGCAAAATACTGTACTATGAACCCTGAAGTGACCCTTCAATGGGTGTTAGAAAGACCACATAATCCAGGCCTCCCTGCTATAATCATAAAATGAGATGAAAAAGCAGAAATTTTCATTGGAAACCCAATATGAGATTAAATATGGAATAAAAATAGGAAAGAGCTTTTCTTCTCCAGAAACCAAAATGTTATATAATTCCCTTCCCTTATTCATTTTACTTGTATCATTTGGTCATCTACTATGTATCAGGCACTATCTTAGGTGCTGAGGATACAAACTGTTGGCCAATGACCAAAAGATGACAGCAGTGTATATAGTCTAGGTCCAGGGGAAGACCAGCAGAATAAAAGGAAAACCGCACCAAGAATATGAAAGGGATTGTGCATCAGTATGTGAAAAATTAACTGTATAATACAACAGTAGGTTTCACAGTACTGCTAACAATTTGTGGCAAGAAATCTGACAAAGAGTTAGAGAAGTAGTGCACCTTGAATTCTGGCACAAAAGAAAAAATGTGTGATGTAAAGCTGTCTTCTTTTTATCTTTCCCACAATGGAGAGTTTGTTCCTTGTGTAGAAGCCATTCTAGCACCATGGGAATGAACTTACACCAATGGATGGTAATAATCTATTCTTTCACCTCCAACTTAAAAAGCATAATATAAGGACAATTCAGCTTTGGTGCACAACTTAAGAGTCATTGACAGGCATTGTTAGTACATGGAGAAATGACTATGTGTTCTTTGCCTTTAAGCAGACAGTTGCTAAAATAGGGGTATATAAAAAGCACTATACGAACACAAACCCCAAGGCAAACGCTCTGCCTACAAGGCTTAGTGAAATCTACACAAAGAGAGTGACATTTGAACTGGGTGTTGAAGGATAAATGAAATTTCACAAAGCAGAAGAGAGAGCAAAGTGTATTCTGGATGGAGGGAACCACATGTACCAAATCAGTGTGAAAGAGGATGGAATGTTCTTTGAAAAAAATTGTTCTCTTTTGCATGGTGACTTTGCAGAGGCAGCTACTATTCCCTGCTTTTGTGAGTAAGGAACTATTGTTTCTTTATACTTTGCTAATTTATTCGTTTGTACAAATTTAACAAGTGCCTGTTATGTGCCAAGTAATATGGTAGTTCCTAAAGAGAAGACAGAGGAAATACTGGACAGGCATTTTCCACCCAGAAGCAAACCATTCAAATGCAGACAGAATTTATGGTGTGATGGAAAGAATACAAGCTACTGCGTTAGAAGTCAGTTTGTGCCCTAGTTCAGCTACCTACCAGTTGTGTTGGCCATTTGAACCTGATGACCTAATTTCCTCATCAGTACAGTAAGCATCCCCAAACTTAACATTTCAAGGTTGTTGGTAGGGGTAAGAGTAAAGTGGATATAAAATGTCTGGTACACAGTTGATACTCAGAACAAATAAACAAAAGCAAGAACAAAACAAAAACTCAAAAACTGTCCCCTGTGATCTTAACTGATTTTAGGGAAGAATTAAATGTCATCATGAGATGGTATACAGTTGAGTTCCGAGATGAACAGCCGCTGTGGGCTGGGGCAATCACTGAAGAGCTTACTGAAAGGGGTGACATGGGTTGTCCTACAATAAACAGATTTTGGAGAGGTATGATAAAGAAAAACAAGGAAATTACTTTCAGTAAAAACAAAAACAAAACAAAACAGGTCTCAGGGCTCACTTTAGAAGGATATTATTGCCTGTCTCAAAAATGCACATGTCCTATGGCAAAAGGGAGCCAGGGGAAAACAATTTTGTATTCACAAGTAATAAGTCCATTGGATAAAACGCATTATACTATGAAGAACCTTGAAAACCAGTGTAAAGTTCTCAGTTACCGACCAAAGGACAGTAGGGCAATAGTGAAGGTTTTAACACATAAAGGCAAGATAAAGACCAAGTAAAAGAGCAGAATGAATGACTGGATCTTCTTATCACAGAGACCTCACAGGACATCTTATCTCATAGTGCTCGCCATCTAAAAGAGCCCCACCAGCTCTGTAACCTCATACTATGTAGAAATGTCCTTGCTCAGTTCTTTGTTCACTTGAGATCATTTTCTTGACACACACACATTGTCACTTTGGGTTCAGTGCATTATCTCCAGCCTTTAGAACAGTATCTTTGACATAGAGTATGGGTAATATATAGCACTTATAGTCATGCTACCTCTGTAGACCTAGCATTTGTCAAAATAACATTTAATCCCAATATGTATACTAAACTGATATAATTAACAACTATCAAAATTTATCAAATCATGACTTTCTGTCACAAATCCATTTATCTGGCCTGAAAATACTCTATCCTTTCTCTCACAAGAATTCACATACGCCAGCTCTCTGGCCACTCGTATGTCATGCTTCCATTAGATAGCTTCCTCTAGATAATCACACTTTGCAAGGCCTCCTGTGTAAAATATACACTAGCTAATATTTAGTGACAATCGGTTGTCTACTTGGCATGATAGGGTAGAGTTGTCACATTATCTTTTCTATCAAGGAAGTTACTGTGTAACTGAATCTTTTGACCCTCATACTATTAATATAAACCCTTCTCCTACAAGAACAGGATAGCTGTGTTATAGTCCATTTTAATTTGACATAATACTTTCAAGGGGGCAGGTAGAAGGTAAAGAGAAAGGGGATGGGATTCACCAGCTATAACTTCAAAGAATAAGGGGCCATTCCATATCTGTATTATTTATTAATCTATCCCCAGTACCCTACAGTTTTCCTAGAATATAAATATTAGTTGAGTAAAATTTTTCATTGAATAGCTATTGTATTTCCACTGTAAAGATGAAGAAACTCAAGAACAATCACTTGCCAGGGTATAGTTAATCTCATATTCTCTTTGCTACACCAGAAAGCCTGAGTTGGAGATAGTGAAGACAAACTAATACGTCTTCGTCCCTTTCTTTCCGTTTCAACCCCAAGTCCCAATTACTCATTGTCTGTCCTCCCTCAGATTCTGGAGCCTGAGATAAACCATGAAGTTTCAGCCAGGATCTCAGAAGAATCATGCTAAATAGGTAAGAACAGCTTGAAGAAGCGCAGGGAAGTATGGAAATATTTCTAAGTGTGATGTAAAACGAAGAAAATAAGGCTGGTAAAGAAAGACCTTGACAGGTAGCCTGGAGCAGTATTCAGAAAAAAAAAATAAAATCTCTTCTTCCAGAATTTAAGTAATCAGGACATTTTGTATTTTCTTTCCTCAGGCTCGCTAGGATTAGTAATGTATGGATGGCACCTTTAAAAAGCAGTAAGCAATAATACACTGATCAAGAGGAAGTTCGAGGGGTAACATATTTTGTATGCTACTAAAACTTACCATTGCTTAATCACCAAATGGTGATGCTATTTTGTACAGGTGTGTTAATGAAACACTGGATTTAGGTAGAGACAGAAGTTGACACTCCTTTGTGCAAGAAGGGAGTGAGATCAGGAAGAGCAAAAAGAATAAATACAACTTTTTTTTTTTTTCAGGAAAATGCCCAAGCTTAATAATAATTGAGTAAGTAAGGAACACTCATCTAGTGTGTTTCAAAAACGTGCAACATAACATAAACTCAGAACACTTATATGGTGTTACATTGCATGAGAAACCGGTGTGCATTTATAAATATGTGTGTACTAATCAAATATTTATACCAGATTCTGTATGGTTTTTGAAAGGCTCTATATAGAAGAAATTAAGTGGCACCTTATGGAATCAATCTTTCCTATAGTCACTAAATGAAGAGGGAAGAATTCAGAGAAAAATGTATTTTTTCAAACAGTCAAATTGTTTTTAACTGACCTTATCACAGATGCTTATGTCAAAAAAAAAAAAAATCTGGAGCAATAAATGACTTTGCAAAATGCCTGCTTTCCATCTGTGAGAAAGAGGGAAAAAAGTACCTTTTATCTGATAGTTCCTCAGTAACCTGTTCCACATTTAGAATATTTTCTCTACTATTAATATTCCTAGTAGTAGTTTTTAATAAGGCAACTGCAAAAATAAAAATAAATAAAAAACAATAAGGCAATTGCATATTTACATAGTGTTGATTAATCTTGCAACATCTCTTATTTGCTGTGTAGCTTTTCACTGTTGCCAATGTAGATAGTACTCAATAAAAACACGAGTTTTAATGATTGTCATATTTTTTATTTTAAATTGCACTGGAGCAGCATATTCATGCTTGATTGTTTGCTTCAACATCAAAGTCATGTTCCTTGACTTGACAGTTGTTTTAAACAATATCTAAATTTACTAAGGTATTTACTACAGGTATTGCCTTTCAGATAAATTATATGAACTAAACATCTCTTTTGCAGTCCTAAACCTGATGAACTATATCTGAAGTCACCTGAGCAATCTAGCAGGGAATGAGAACCAGAAGGAAATTAAGATAAAACTAAAAATATCAACCTACAAAAAATAAGAGAATTCTTTAAGATTGAGTCTTGCCATTATACAGTTACCACTGTAGTAAAACTATCTTCTAGTTAAATTTCACTACAAACTCAGTAATTAAATGTCTTTGTGTGAGGTTGGCAAGTCTATGACCACTACACAAGGACCAGAGAGACTACAGGTTATGCCAATAAGCTTTACCGTATTTTTTCAAGCAAATGATGTTTATTGACCAGAACATTGTTCTGATATTAGTAAGGGACTGGTGGCCAATTTGTTAAAAATATCTAGATCAATAGTTATTGGATTTTTTTTTTTTTTTTTTGCATTATCACTGTGTAGAAGTGGGAAAACTAACAGACATTGGAGTATTTGAGGTTGAGCCAGAGTAAATTACTGTTTGGTTATGATACACAACACAGAATTGCATTGCTTGATAGAAATGCTTTGAAGTGTTTTTCCTAATTTAAATCTTCTAATATATAATGATAAAACACATCCTTAGCAACAGGTAACAAAATAAAAATATAAGCCTCATAGCATATGTCTACCCCCATAAAAATATATTGATAATTTTAACACAGCACTAATAAAACATTTATTTTAGACTTTGGGTGAACTTAAAGTTATAGTCACAGCTTTAAAATATCACTACCTTGAGCATTTTAAATATTTTTCTTGGTGTTTAAGACACTGGACTTGGATGGAAGGGAAATAAGACCCTGGGAGTTCTTTGATAGAATTTTCTGATAAAAGGAATCTATGACACTATTTGGAGGTAAGGGAGGAAGTTGATGTATCTGTTACTATGGTGATCAATGGAAACTCTTATCCCAACTTTTTTTTTTTAATTTTTTTTTTTAAGATTTTATTTATTTATTTGACAGAGAGAAATCACAAGTAAATGGAGAGGCAGGCAGAGAGAGAGAGAGAGGGAAGCAGGCTCCCTGCCGAGCAGAGAGCCCGATGCGGGACTTGATCCCAGGACCCTAAGATCATGACCTGAGCCGAAGGCAGTGGCTTAACCCACTGAGCCACCCAGGCGCCCCCCCAACTTTTTCTTATTGTCATGAACCACTGATTTATAGTGGATTTCTAGTTGCTCACTGACAATTATCAAATGGATGATGTTGTAAAAAAGAAGTTAAACAACTAAGTAACAAAGGGTTATTTTAGTTGCAGTATATGAAACAGTACAACTTCTTATTTAAGAGGGTTCATGGTTGACCCAACTTAGAGCAGCTACTTCCATAGCTGGTCTTAGTCCATCTCTAGGAAAAGGGAGCCCAAAGTCCCTAAATGTTTCACTTTCCCAGTCCATGGCCAACCAGAAAAAGATGAACATCTGCTGCCAGTCAGGCTGAGTACTTGTCCTGAAGCACCAAGGAGAGCCGGGTCTAGAAATGATGTCATGGTTAATTTGGAAAGGGTAAGGTTAAAAGAAGGTAGGACACCGAAGAATGGAACAACCTGAGAGAATACAAAGTAGAAACCATGAAGTTCCTTAGAATTAAGGAGTAAGTTCCTTAGAATGAAGCAATGTGAGAGATCAAACTTGTTCCTTAAAATACTCCAAATAAATGCCAGATATCATAAGGATTAAAGAGCTTAAGTTCTGGTATTAATTAAATTATACCAAAAGAGACAGCGACAGAGAGAGAGGAGACAAAAAACAGAATTAAAATCAAAACCAGATTAATTAGTTCATCACCAAACATATTTTGCTGCCAAGGCCATAATGCAGAGATGGATTTCAGGGGCAGCTTTATGGGACAACAAGCAGGCTTATTGGTCAGAATACGTGGAGAGGAAGAAAGGACAGTGAGAGATCTCAGTTGTCTCATCTCTGAAAAGAAAAGATGGGAAGTGCACATTGGTAATCATGTTTATTGGCACATTTACTATAAACCCCTTAACCAAAATAACTGTAAGACAAACTAATCAACAAAGGATTTAAATATTGCATTAAACCAACTGAAAGCTAATGATGAATCCCTTTAAAATCTCCAAACACAATGAAATATGATCATAAACACACTATTCACTTTTTGCTACAAAATGATAGTGTCTAGTGATATATATATATATATATATATATATATATGAATTAAGATGAGTAAAGAAAAGAACTGCACTGCACTACCAGTTTTGTTTTAAGTAGTGATTATCCAAATGAGCTTTATGTTATGGTGTTGCTGTTTACTGGATTCTACAGCTAATTGCACTAGAGCAAAACTTCACATAAATATGTGATGACTAATCTCTCACTTGAATACCATCTTAATAAAAGAAAAACCTACACCTAACTAAAATGTGTGAAAGCACCTCAAATGACAGGAGGAATTATTTCCATGGTAGGCACATAACTGTAGTGCTTATTAAGATTCAGAGTATCGAGAAAAATTTATATTTTCTCCTCATGTGCATAAGCTCCTGAAAAAAAATTATTTCCCCAGTGAATGCTGGATTAATCCACCTAGTATATATTAGGACTCCATGATTACCAATTATCTTCACAAAAACAGGAATCCGATACCTTCACTTTCATGACAATAGTCATGTCATTTCGACTTTGGACAAAAGAATAGAGAAGGACAGGACAGACAACAGCAATAACAAAAACATGAATGTCACTGAACTGATCAGAACAAATAAAATGACAAAATTCACAGGAACAATAATTTTTGTTAAATTTTTAAGCCATTTGCATTATCTGTATTGTAGTCACTGACTTGAATAATGCTACAAGTGATGTGGTTTTAGGTTCCATGGGGTGGAGTCCGGAGCCCCTGACCAAGAAAGAATTCTTGAAAAGTCTTTGTTGCAAAATGGTGGTTTACTAAAGCACAGGGAGAGAACCTGTAGGCAGAAAGAGCAGCTGCACTGGGGTTGTGAGCAGGAGATGATTGCACACTTTGGGGTTGGGGAAGTCAAGAAAAGGGAGGTTTCCAAAAACTTTCATGTCCTAAAGAAGACCTACAAGATTCCGGAGGCCTTGCTATTGTCAAGGTAAGGTTGTTTTCCCTCCTCTAGCAAGGCATTAACATTAAGATAGTTAGGAGACTCCAGGAAGAAAGTCACACAAGTCCCTCCCAGGCGTGGGGGATGGGGGGAGATTGCAGGGTGTCCACTTAAGTTCCCTCATCACAAGCAGCAGCAGGATTATGAAAGATCCTTTGGTAGACAGAAACCTACTGTCCATTTAGAAAATCTTATCCTTTAAGGTAACTTAGACTCTATCCACACTTCCATGGCCTGCCAAGTCTCACCCTTCCTCACTGTTTTCTGCATTTTGTAGAGAATTATTACTTCATTCCAAGAAAATCTGGGACTTTTTCCCAGTCTACCCCCTAAATTTTACTATGTTGTGTTCTTACGTTACAACCCAGGCAAGTGCCTTATGTTTGCAAATTCACATCTACACACATACAAGTTAGAAAGCCTCCAAAATCACCCATAAAGCAGAATCCTTCCACCCACTGGTTAGCCCAGCTTATAGAGAGAAGAGCTATGACACATCACAACAGTAGACATTACAAACCACCCTAATAAAAAATTCTATATAAAAAAAAAAAAATTCTATACCTCCTCTCCTCAAAGTGTGTTTCTGGGATCAGTAGCACAGACATCACTTGGGAGCTTATTAACAAAATGGCATCTCCAGCTCCTAGAGTTGGCCACATGATCTCCAGGTCATTCACTTGCATATTAAAATTTGAGATTCACTGCTCTGTACCACTTAAGGAACTCAGAAGACCAATTACTTGGCAGGCAATGAATCAAATACATATATATATATATAAATAATTCCCAACCATCCTGCTCCTCGGAACCTTACTATCACCTCCAGAAACAAACACACACAAAAACAAAAGACACAATCAAACTTAGTGCTATGAGTGGAAGATGTTGATCCACACAGTAAGTTCATGTTACACCTCGGGGAAGAAACATCGAGTTAACTATGGGAGGGGAGTTTGTTCATCCTTGGATCAATACGCACAGAAACAAGTGCTTCTAATTGAGGACACATATTTAATAACTTTCTTTTTAATTGCTGTCTCATTAGACAGTATCCTTCTCTTCCTAAGATAGTCTGAGCATTCTGTTCATTCCAGTTGTTAGCAGTCCTGCCCTCATTCTCCAGTTAAGTAGTAGCTCTGGGCTCAATGCTTCTTCTCTGACTCCCAATGAGATTTATTCTGAAAATGTACTTAGAAATATCCTTTATTGTCTCTGGGACTTATAGCAGAGACAGGTGGACAGTTTGAGTATTTTTATATGTGTATGGATGGTGTGACACTGAAGGTCAAAGATTAAAGTTGCATTACCCTTAAATTCAGAAATGTATGTACCATTTCTACATAGAAAAGGAGTTTAGCTCTACTCCTCCATGACAGGTTCATGAAGGCAAAAGTTGTGTGTCTAGTTTGTTATTGTTATATTTCCACATCATCCTAGCATGTGGCATGTGCTTGACTGATGGTTGCATCATTTATTTGAGTTGATTGATTCCTGAACTGATTCCTTCAGTCTAATCGATAGTAAGGTCCCCATAATCGGAATGACAGTCTTGGATTGTAACGGAAAAAAAAATATGACAGCAAGAAGAGCCTAGAAAATAAGAGCCTTGGGTTCTAGTCATGCCTCCATGGCAAAACCATAGTCATTTTATTGAAGGAGGAAAATTAGAAATTTTCAAAATTCACTACATAAAGTGTACCTGGGTGGCTCAGTGGGTTAAAGCCTCTGCCTTCAACTCAGGTCATGATCCCAGGGTCCTGAAATTGAGCCCCAAATCGAGCTCTCTGCTCAGTGGGGAGCCTGCTTCCTTATCTCTCTGTGCCTGTCTCTCTGCCTACTTGTGATCTCTGTCTGTCAAATAAATAAATAAAATCTTTAAAAAAAAATCACTACATATGTGATATAAGCTGTGAAATGTCACAAGCCTATTTCTAATTATCAAGTTAAAAAAAAAAAAAAAGACTATGCATCCACATTGTGGAATTCAATACCTATACCCGGCCAAATAATTAGTAGGCCTCTCTAAAATTCCAGTGGAGGAGGCTGCTAATCATTCTTCAAAATCTGTCCTTCCCTTCTCCCACAGTAATAGAAGGATAGCTGGGCATCTTCCTTTGCACCCTGGAGACAGCATTTCTCATCCTGCTGGAAGCCATGTAGCCTTCTAACAAGATACTTACAAAGGGGATGTGAGTGGAGGGGCTGTGTGCCACTTCTTGTCTGGGCCACGAGACATTACACTCAGGCTTCTCCATACCCTTTCCTTTTTTCTCATAATCTAGACACAAAGATGCCCAAAATTTGTTTAGGTACTACAGGTGATGATAAAGTGCTAGGAATGGCACAGAAACAAGAGAGAAAAAATCTAGGACTCTGTATCATTGTGTGGACCCAAGTTTCTTATTCAGAACATAACTGGGAGAGACAGAGAAGAAAGAGAACTTATTCCCTATAAGCCACTCTATTTCAGGGTAACTTTGTTATAGCAACCTAGGCTTTCACTGAAATTGACACAATCCCCCACTATTGACCATTTACGATAAATCTAAAATTTTACATAAACCTCCAGATAACTTGTGACACATTAATTTATGTCTCTGGATCTTTGTTCTATGATTTCTAACATCGAGGAGTGAACTTAAAAGAAGGAACAGTCTAAGGCCAACAGAGAAAAGCAAGATGCCCCAGTTTTAATAAGAGTCTGCCTTCGACTCAGATGTGAGACTCCAGGTAGGCTCCATGTAAAGCTAGGTGTCTTCTGCCTTTTTAATTTCAATGTAGTATTTGCTTTTAATCAATTAATACATATGCCAGTCAAATTTACTATAAGACCTTCAGTGAATTTCCATTCAGTGAAAAATAGCAGTCCACTTCCCCATAACAGTCCTTCTCTTTCGAGTGCTATTCTTCCTAGTCACCTCTAAACTCTGTGAATGGTTTCTTCTGATTTTTGTCTCCATATTTCTAAACATTATAATTATATATGCTTCCTTATTAATTTTTTTCCATTTAAATCTACTGATATCTTACTATGATAGACTAGGATTTAGGTCACTGACACAAATACACACTTGCTCTCCTCCCTCCCCTTATTCAGTATTTGCATTATTATGATGGTGAAGAAAATAGCTCATAACTGAAACATGGAGTAAGTTATATATTTCCTTTCTTCTGCAGAGTTAGTTATTGGTACATTTCATGCTTTTTTTTTTTTCAATTTCCATTCAACATATTCAGACAAATTAGATAATCTTTCTTCTCCTTCCTTTTTTCTTGTGCATGGAACCCTTAGAGAACTCTGTTCTCCTGCTAATCTGTACTGAATCCTCTAGATCTGACACTCAGTTATTGATTTAGAGCTTCCCATCATCATCATTATCATCATCATCCTGGAAATTCTCTTTTCTTCTTTCTGTGCCCAGTTCTCTTTGCACTAGCTCATATGCCCTCCTCTTTTTAGATTTATTCTTTGGTTTTGGTAAAACACTCTTCAATATCTTTTTGAGAACAAGAACAAAGGAAGTAATTTTTTTGGATTTTCTATGTCAGAAAAAGATATTTACCTTCTTATTTGATTGATAGTTTAGATAGCAATTCAAATTCTAAAATGAGATAATTTTCTTAAGAATTTCAAAAGCACTGGTCCACTGCCAATTAGCTTCAAGTATTGTTTTGAAAAGACAAATGCTATTATTTTATTAAGATAAAGTTCCCACACCACAAAATCCCCTCTTCCTTTAAAATGTTCATTTCAATGGTACTTATTATATTCAAAATATGCCACTATCACCACTAACTCTAGAACATTTTCATCACCCCCCAAAAATTCTGATCTCAATTGAGTACTGTTGCCCTTGGCCATTCCTGGTCCTTGAGAACAGAGCATCTGCAGTAAAATGTCTCTAGAGTACACCTCCACTTTAGAGTGGGATATAAGAAAAGTATTTATTGTCTACATCAGGTGGGAGATCATGGCCCTGCTTCTGAAAACTTTCATTAAAAAAGACTCTAAGTTGATTTTCTTGAATACCCAGGCACACCATCTCCAACCTTCAGCAGTGTCTGGTACATCTATCTGTTGAAGCTTTCAGGTGTTCTGCAGTATAAATCATCTTATTGCTGGGCATGCCTTCCCAAATTTCCTTATTTACAACTTAGTTTCATCCTTTTTGGACAATAAAGTCAAGCACCAAAAATCCATCTGTTTTGCTGCTTCTAGATTATTTATACTCTTGTCCTTTCTTGAGTATTCTATTTCCCTTAGCCCTTAAAAGAAAGATATTTACTGGCTTTTAGTAAGGTATTCTGAGGAATTGAAGGAAAACTCATGTTTATCCAGTAGTCTCAGAAGCTCATTCTTTTTTTTTTTTTTTTTTTAAGATTTTATTTATTTATTTGACAGAGAAAGACATAGGGAAAGAGAGGGAATACAAGCAGGGAGAGTGGGAGAGGGAGAAGCAGGCTTCCTGCTGAGCAGGGAGCCCTATTCGGGTTGACCCCAGGACTCTGAGATCATGACCTGAGCCCAGGGCAGTGGCCTAAAGCCTGAGCCACCCAGGCACCCCAGCGACTCATTCTTCCATGCATGTGGATCATCAAGTACTCAATTGTGGCCAAAGGGAATGGCTTTATAAATCTAGATAAAGCAGGACAAAGTACTAAGGTACTAAAGCAGTACACACAAACACTCAATTCAGAAACGAACAGGGGCATCTGGGTGCCTCAGTTGGTGAAGCACCTGACTCTTGATTTTGGCTCAGGTTATGATCTCAGGGTTGTGAGATAGAGCCCTGTGTCAGGCTCTGCACTGAGTATGGAGCCTGCTTAAGGTTCTCTTTCTTGGGGTGCCTGGGTGGCTCAGTGGATTAAAGCCTCTGCCTTCAGATCAGGTCATGATTCCAGAGTCCTGGGATGGAGCCCCGCATTGGGCTCTCTGCTTGGCGGGGAGCCTGCTTCCCCCTCTCTCTCTGCCTGCCTCTCTGCCTAATTGTGATCTCAGTCTATTAAAAAAAAAAAAAAAATCCTCAGTACAGATTCTTAAAAAAAAAAAAAAAGATTCTCTCTCTCTGCTTCTCCCCACCCAGTAAAAAACAGCAACAAACAAACAAACACAATGAAAAATGTGATGAAATAATTCTGTAAGGTAATTAGGAAATTAACTAAATAGACAACGTAAAAAATCTTTAAAACCAATGGACCAGTCATATCTATCTATCTATATCCATAAATGGCTAAAGTTTACACTCGAATTTATTTATTGACAGGTTGGACATCAAGGAGGCACTTAGAACATCCAATTAAAATATACACTAGGGATTTGGAACCGTTATTTCTGAAAACAGAACATTATTATCCATAATCATTTGCTGCTGACATAACTTTGAGTTTATCCAACCCATAAAATCTTTGAAAGGTAATCTTCAAAGCTCTTCAAGTTACATCCCAGAATAATTTTTTTAATGTAACATAGTTTTATACTTATATTAAAACTGATTTAGTACCATAACATATGACAAGTACAATATATACAAATGGGTGTTTAATGAACATGTTTTATAATAATTAGTTAAATGAAGCACTAAATCTATTGAAATATTCTCATTTTTCATTGTTTATATGAAAATAGTAATTAGCTTATTTCATTAAATAAAACAAGTTTCACATCATGATGATTTTTATGTACAAATAAAAAATATGGCAGATATGCATTTCCTTAATCATAGGAAATCTAACATTTACAAACTTTTAAAGTACTAAAAGTGAAAGATCTATGAATCATTAAAATATATGGGATAGTCCCAAGGCATCTGACTCTAAGCCTCCAAATTTGCTGTCAAACACTGGGACGCATATGATACAGTATATAAGTTTTACGCATTTTATATAAAATTTTTCTTTCACAACATGTTTGTGATAGGTTTTAGGATTGGAAGGTAGTCTACAATGTATTCTAAAAAGGTGATTGTATACATATGTGGTTGGACCAGATTACTATTTGTAACTTTTTTTAAAATTTATTTTTAAGCAATCTCTACACCCAACGTGGGGCTCAAATTCAAAATCCTGAAATCAAGAATTGCATACTCTACTGACTGAACTTGTGATGCTCCCCTTCTGTTTATATGTTTTAGGTTAAATTCTATATAAATTGATTTGCTTCTCAGAGATGAAGAATGTAAATTTCTAAAGGTTTGATTTATAGAAAATATTTGAGTGAAGCATTCAAGAAATAAAGCATAGAAGTGAAGAATGCTGTATCTAGGAAGAGAATATTGAATTCACAGAACTTGGATGATTGCCGAATTAGCTCTAACCGTCAGGTATTAGTTAACAAATATTGGTTAAATATCAGTGTTTCAGGCATGGCCTGGATACTGGTTAGTAATAGGCAAGCAGAAAATATCTTAAACAAGCTTGTTTTAGATACACACACACACACACAGTTATACATGCATATAATTCTCCCTCTCCTGTTACTCTTACAGTATTCAGGCAGAAAAAAGAATTATTAAGAAGCTACCAAAATAACCCAGATGAGAGATGATGATAGTCTTAGACCAAGATGGCAATGATGGAATGAGTGTGTTCTAATGTCATTGTTAGATATTGGATGTATTCTCGAGGCTGACCTGACATGTTTTCCTAATAGATTAGATGTGAAATATACTCAACAAAGAGAGAAATTCACAATAACTCCAAAATTTTTTTCTGGGTACCTAAAACAATAGAGTTGACGTTAACTGATTTGGGCAAGGCTATGTAAGAGAATGTCAAATATAGTGAAAAGATATTAGGGGTTATTTCTGAACATGCTTAATTTTGTGTGCCTATCAGATATAAACCAAATAAATAATAAGTAAATAAATAAACCAAATAACCTTTGAGTATGTATATTTGGAATTTAGGGGAGAGATCTTGGCTTGGATCAGAGATCAAGCTTGGGATCAGAAAGCAGATGATGTTTGAGAATGTAAGACTGGATGATATCAAAGGTGAATGTGGCCAAGAGGGGAGGTTTAGAGGGGATGGGAGAAATAAGTGAAGGGGATTAAAAGTAAATGCATCATGATAAGCACTGAGCAATGCACAGATTTGTTGAATCACTATATTGTACACCTGAAACTAATGTAACACTGTATGTTAACTCTACAGGAATTAAAATAAAAAAAAAAAAAAGGTGAGTGTGGTGAATGAAGAGATAGTGTACAAGGACTGAAAGCTGAGCAGACCCAAAATGCTAAGGGATACGAAAAGGGATCAGGAAAAGAAATGGAGAAGGAACAGCTAATGAAGTAGGAAAATAACCAGGAGAATGTGTGTCCTGGAAGGGAAGTGAAGGCGGATGGAGTGACATGGCTGGCAGTTCAAGGAAACAAGGGCTGCAAAGTGATCATTGGATTCAGCAGCAGTGATCTTGAAAGAGCAGTTTTGGTTGAGTGATAAGGGTTAGCACCTGGTTTTAGCAGGTTCAAGAGAGAGAAATTGAAGGCAATAGTAGAGATGATTATTTTTTCGAAATTATTCCCTTGTTGTGAAGGGAAGGAAAAATAGAGGTTGGTAGCTAAATAGGGCAGTTTGGACCATGAGAGATTTTTTATTTTATTTTTAATGGTAAAAATAATAGGATGTTGCAAGTCAGAAAGATATAGAAGAATGGGAAACATTAATAATGCAGGATAAAGAATAAAGCTGCTGAGAGAACCATCTCGAGTAAGGGTTCTAGTGACTCAAGTGAGAAGGTGGCCTTAGCTCTTCTGGTGGAGGCTTCACCCCCACCACAGGAGAGAAGGCAGAGAGCAGAGCCTGGCTGCTTGCTGTTCTGTGGCTATGGGGGCTGACAGTGTTTCTTGTGATTGCTGTATTTTCTCATTAACATGGGAACGAAGGCCATTACAACAAAACAGAGGTGGTACTGGTTTGAGGAGAGGAAAGAGTATAAACTATTATTCTCAGAGAGTGTGAGAGTGAATGGACTCACTTGAGGTTGGTGAATACAAAAGTAACCTGAAAGGAGTCAGTTTGAACAAGAGTTCTGTGTTCTCTTAGCCATGTTCACCTGCACAGGTGCAGGCACAGAGCAGGCAGAAAAGTGGCTTTAATCAAGTTTCTTTTTTTTTCCCCTTAAACGAAGCAAGTGAAATGCAAGAAAGTGGAGGGATTAAGAAAATTATAATGACTGAGTAATGATTTTAAACTGGATAGGAAGAAAAATGAGACAAGGTATGGGAGGTGCAGGAAATGTTGCTATCAATGGGTTGTGGGTCAGTCACGGATCCAAAGGTGGAAGGAGAGAAGTTGGCAGTGAGAAAGATGAATTCATGAAACTGACATTGTGGACAGGCTGTATTCATTGGTAATAACAAAGTTTATATCATAACCACGAGTGGCCACAACATTATGGAAGGCAAAGTCCTGGCAGAGAGAAAGTTGAAGAGCTGAGAGACCAGGTTTTTTTTGTTGTTGTTTTAAGGTTTTATTTATTTATTTGAGAGCAAGACAGCGAGAGAGAGCGTGAAAGGGGAGAAGGTCAGAGGGAGAAGCAGACTCCCTGTGGAGCTGGGACCCCAATGTGGGACTCGACCCCGGGCCTCTGGGATCATGACCTGAGACAAAGGCAGTTGCCTAACTAACTGAGCCACCCAGGTGCCCGAGACCAGGTTTTTGAAAGGATAGTCCACACATAATGAGATCACTAAGAACAATGATAGGAACCATGTTAGAAAGAGTGGCAGTGAGCCAGGACTTAAAACTTTAAGAAATTAGGAGGAATGACTAGGTGGCCATGATAGATATAACAATGACAGCCAATGGTCTGTATAGCCTAGGGGCAGAAGAGTCAGACTTGGTGTTTTAGGGAAGATAGAGGGAGGGGTACATTCTGGCAGTATCAATAAGGAGCAAGGAAGGCTTTATACTCATCTGAGTCCAGTGGTCTGAGGAGCATAAAAGTGCTCCTCACCTCCTGAGCAAGACACACAGAGCTTGTATGATCAAGGGAGACAGGTGACAAATAAGCCAAGATAATCAAAGAGATCAAAGGAAATGTTTTGGAAAGAATAAGTTACCCAACATTTTTCTGGTGACTGTGAAGCAAAAGTAGCAGGGTTCCAAGAGCCAGGCAGTAAGAAAAGGAGTCAGACAGTGAGGTGTGCAGTGATGCATAGAGATTAGAGTTCCCAGAAATGGCAGTGTCTGTCCCAAGTATCTTGTCATAATTGATAATTTCTGCATCTGTAAAGTGGAAGTAATAATACCACCTATGTAGCAGGGTTGCCATGAGGAGCAAATAGGATAAAGATGTGAAAAGCACTTAGCCCAGCACCTGGCACCATAACTATTAGCTATCATCATCATCATCATCCTCATCCATCAGTCTGACAAGGACACTGAGTCCATAAGGAATAAGCCACATAATTTTCTAGGAATCAAAAATTTCCTCCTAGAAACAGATCTCCGAAATAACAGTGTAAGCTGATAAGGAAATATGAGCCATTGCAAAGAAAAAAAATCATGTAGGAAACAACTTTTTTTCAGAACAATGACAGTTATTTTCTTTCTTACTTTAGAACTTAGGTTTATTGACTTTGTTTCAATGATTCTATGGTATTTGACATGTTGATGCTTTTGATAAAAAGATGAGCAGAATCAAAATGACATTTTACATGTCAGCGGTGAGAAATACAAAAGAGATTTCAGATTCATGGCATTTTTTTTTCCAAATTATCATAGCTTCCTAGTTCCTTTTCAGCTGAAGTAACTCCTTCCATCCCAAGTTGGTAGTTAGCATTTCCATGAAAAATGTCTCCTGAGCTGAAATCGATTTTCTTTGCCAAAGTGGAGAGATGTCCCCATTGTTTGACAAGGTCTACCAGGGAGTTTTCAAAGTTTAAATTTGTACTCCCAATCTCTTATTTCCAGAAAGTCCTCTTTATTTTCCATTCACCCCTCGCTGGGCTCTCTCACTAGAATGTCCTTTTGCCAAGAACTCTGCAGTCTCGGGTAAGTCTGTTCGGTGTTAATTAAAATGACATCCAAATCATTTGGGGGGTCTACTTCCCATAGATGTACTTCTCCGGTCTACTTACAATTAATTCCCCACTCAGCACTAGCAGTAGCCACATCATCGGCCATGAAGGTACTCTGAAGATTAATGAAACTGGGTAAAATAAATGGAGTTGTAATTCGGGAGGACAAGCTAAACATCCCCACTAAGCAGACACTGCCAAAACTAGCAGACTGTAGCTCATCTCTTATTGAGCCATGACAGTAAACATTCATCAAGTGAAGGAAAATAATATGTCAGTCATAAAATGATATCTTACTCTGCATAGGGACTGGAACACTGACTCATCTTTCTGAATTAACTGTAAATAACAATAGGGTTATGTTACAAAGGATATATAGCTATTTTTCAGGCAGTTCTGGGCATGAAGTATGTCCTCAAACTGCTTGATGAGACAGGAAGCCACACGTAAAAGCAGATGGACAGCTAATAAGCTGTTCTGTAAGGTTGAGCAATATGGCATGATTGGCTAGAGATGTTACAATCCCATTGAACCTCTCTCAGAAACAGGCAGTAAATCTGAATCCTAATTACAGCGGCCCAGCTCATTTCCTAATCAGACTGCCAGATAAGAAAGAATCTCATTTTGAAGCATTAGCCCTCAAATAGAGCTAACAAACATGTGAGAAGCTTGACTCTTTGGTTTCTGCCATATTCATCATAGCTTTTGCCAATAGCAAGGCCTAGAGATTTATAAGCCAAGAGTGGTGTGAAGCTGCTCGGTGGGGGCAAGCTGGTAAGCCTTAAGGAGGTGCTTTTCACTGAAGTTGGACGATCTCAGCAAAGAATATACTGACCAAGAACTTACAAATACTGACACCAAGAAATAATTTACGTAGAGTCTAACAATGATCCAAATTGGTATACAGCTTGCAAGACTACTCAGATTTTAAAGATTCCATCCTCTTGTCTTTATTTACTTCTATCATATGATGTGATCTGATTTAGGAATGCAAAAATATGGTCTCAAAACTGTGGGTTGCTAGAGACATGCAGATACTATTTATGGCAGTTTCATTTCAGGCATCCTAGAGTTACTCTGCAGTCCACATTATGTCCCCTTGTCCATCCACTAATTATAGCCCTCATTGTGTAACCTCCAATTGCTAACATTCCAGGCAGAAGCTACAGTAGTAATTTTCAAATAAAGAAACTGTATTAGGGGGCGCCTGGGTGGCTCAGTTGGTTGGGCAACTGCCTTCAGCTCGGGTCCTGATTCTGGAGTCCCGAGATCTAGTCCCACATTGGGCTCCCTGCTCAGCGGGAAGTCTGCTTCTCCCACTGACCTCTTTCCTCTCATGCTCTCTCTCTCTCTCAAATAATTAAATAAAATCTAAAAAAAAAAAAAAAAAAAGAAAGAAACTGTATTAGACTTTGGAGGTTACAGACTCATAGGTTACAGAAGAATTAAAACAAAACTAACAAACAAACAAAAAAAAACATGTCCCAGATTTTAGAAAGCTACAAACCTATTAGTAAAGGCTGAAGTAGGCACAAATAAAATGCACATACATACATATGTAAGCATATAAATATATATGTAGACATCCCATGTTTATTTTATAATTAAATAAATATTCATTGTAAGAAATCTGAAGAATAGAGGCTACCAGTTACACTAAAATAATGTATAATTCCACAATCCTGACTTAAACATGGCTAAATTAAATTTTTACATCTGTTTCACCTTTTCTGTAAATGTGTGAGACATTTAAACTTTAACAAAGAATATTATATTTGTGGGGAGCCTGGGTGGCTCAGTGGGTTAAGCCACTGCTTTCGGCTCGGGTCATGATCTCAGGGTCCTGGGATCGAGTCCCACATCGGGTTCTCTGCTCAGCAGGGAGCCTGCTTCCTGCTCTCTCTCTCTCTCTGCAAGTCTCTCTACCTACCTGTGATCTCTCTCTGTCAAATAAATAAATAAAATCTAAAAAAAAAAAATATTATATTTGTATATAACTTTTCTTACCTAGTAATATATTGGTCCATAAGTTTTCTGATTTCCTTCTAGAATATAAATCCAAAGTTTTATCTCTCTCTTTCAATGGTATATTCCTAGGAACTGGCAGAGTGCCTTGTATACAATAGGCACTTAGACCAAATAATTCATTATTTGTCTACAGTTAGGTTTTCTTTTTTTTTTTTTTAAAGATGTTATTTATTTATTTGATAGAGCAAGATCACAAGTAGGCAGAGAGACAGGCAGAGAGAGAGAGGAGGAAGCAGGCTCCCTGCAAGCAGAGAGCCCCGATGTGGGACTCCATCCCAGGATCCTGAGATCATGACCTGAGCCGAAGGCAGAGGCTTAACCCACTGAGCCACCCAGGTGCCCTACAGTTAGGTTTTCTGTACTCTAATACATAAAGGGTTCCAACTTTATCAAGTTGTCCAAGAAAAAACATCAGGGACAGATTTTTGGGAGCAAAAATGGCTAGAGAAAAGGTCTGGATTCTGTATGGTGAAAATTATCTATCATTTTTAATAGAAATGGTTTGATTACATCTCTGCTATCTTTTTGCCAATAAAGAATCCTACCAGCTTACATTTTTCACTTTTTGTTTCTGTTTAATCCATGGGAATAAGAATGTAAGTGATATTTTCAAAGATAATTTGTCAGAGTGGTGGTAATTTCAGTGGTAAGCCAAATTTTGTCTCTCATGTAGAAGAAATTAATAATAATTATGAAATCATGTTGGGTAGCATACCCACCAGGAAAACTTACCTGGAGTATCAAAAATGACTCACTAAAACTTAATACCTTTAGACATATATTTTAAAGTCTATTCATAGAGTACTAAAGTCGATAGAATATCTGCACAGCAAAGGACAAGGGACTGGGGGTGGGGGGGGCTTGTCACTGTTGCAAGCTCTGTGAGCTCCTGTTCTCCTGATACTAGGATGCAAAAAAGCTCCAAACCAGAAAGATACAAGAGGAAAATAGCACTTTCTGATACTGTCTTCTAGTCCTCATGTGTTTTAGGCACCAGTGATTTCTTCACAGCCTCCAGATTCAGGTGCCCTTTAGATTTACACGGAGCTATATAAGCCATATTATCAAGAAATTTGTCCTTAGTAGCAAAATATAAATGCTTTATTTGACTTAAGTGGATCACAAATAGCACTTAAAAAAAAAAAAAGAATACAATACCAAAATCAGGGTGCAAATCATAAGTAAGGTAGTATTTTCTTAGATGTGTGTTTTGTATGTGTACATATGTGTATGATCATGTACTTACTGAATTTCAATGTAAAGTACAATTTTTATTTATTCAGGGTCACGGTAAATAATATTTGAAAGCCATTATACTATCTCATATGAAAGAAGTATAATGAGGGGTCTTAATTCTAAACAAGGAGTTGACATATACGTAGAAAGTATAAACACTCTGAATAAACCATAAAAGGGAACTCTCATTTAATATAGACTAAAAATTTTTCTCTAGATGATAAATGTAACCTGTGTAAATATGCCAGGTATGATCAATGTCAAGTAAATGGTAACAAAATTCATGATGCTCCTTTAAAAATTTAGAATATATTTTTGGTAAAATAATCCCTGTTCAGTTTTCTTCAAGGAAAATACAAAACTAAGTTTAAACTCATGCCTTCTCTAATGCCAATATATCCATGACTATTTGCCTCTAAAACATGCATTGGAGAATATCTATATGTGAAAGCTCCCACCTTGGAACAGATTTACAATTATCGCTATATTTAACATAGGTCTCTTATGTTAAATCCTCTCATTCTTCTAATTTTCTTTTTGTCTTCATCCCTGTTAGGCTTCCTGCCTTCCCTTTGTCTGATATAAGTCAAAAGATGGGTATCTGAGGAGTGCAGGGGGTAATACACAAAGCAGTGACTCCCTCAGGCCTTTATTAACGTGGTTATTTGGGCCAACATCCCGATCTCAGGGAACGACACTGATAGCCACGTAAGAGACCCTCTGTGAGATACACAAACAAATGATAAATGCAGAACAAACGTAGAAACCAATGCAAGTGAAATTTACATGTTGAATAGATGCTGGTTGAAAGAGCAGTTGAAAAATTCAGGGAGACGCCCATTAGCCTGAATAAGTTAGGCTGGTTGAATATTGGAGGGGTTCAAGAAAGCCTCATTTATTCAATTTCTAAAGTTTCAATCTGGTATATTTTTTTGCTGGGTTCAGGAAAAAAAGAGCTGGGAATAGAAGCATTAGTTTCTTATACACTATTTCAAATTAAGTTTCAATAGTTGTCAAGGGTACTTAATAGTTCTCTGGGTCAAGAAAGGAGTTGAAGCAAAGCAGTGCACAGTATGATTTAATAAATGCCTTAATCAGAAGGAATTTTATTTATTTTTCCTTCTTAAAATAAAGTGTCTGTATTTAAGGTAAAATACAGAGTCCTAAAATCCAATTCTTTTCAAAGATAACCAAGCTTAAAAGTAAATCATTAAGCAGGTCAGTGTCTGGGCAGTTAAATCAAATCAGCATAGCTGGAAACTCTTCCAGCAAATGAGAGACCATCTTTACAATTCTCATTGTAGAAAATGCAGTAATAGTATTCCTAGCGCTTCTTTCCAGATAAATGATGTATTTAATATTCTAGTCAAACTCTAGCGCTGGATGGCCTTCAATTTTAAAATGATGAAAACTGAATGTGTGAAAGCACTTTAGGAAAAGATTAAGATTTTGTGGGGATTATATGAAACATTTGGGCCTTATACAGTACGTGTCTTAACATGCAGGACTGTTTGTCCTTTAAATCCCGATCTGTCAACACTTGTCCCAAACCTATAATTTGTTAATAATTGAAAGATTCCTTTAGCACTTGAATAAGTCTTGAGGTGTGATATTCAGGCTCTGTTAATATGGGTATAAAATTCAGAAACTCACCATTACATTATTTCTCCCGGCACATTACATGCATTTATATTTATAAGCATCATTAGTTATTGCATAAATCTCCTCCACAGGTATGCATTTTAGTATCCTACGGCTCACAGGATACCACGGTAAACTAAGTATCAGAGACTGGAGTTCTACGTCTTTCTTCGTGGCTCTGTGACCTCAGAGATTCTACTCCAACGTTGGGCACAAGTTGTCTGCTCTGTGTCATTTTAATGGGTTGACAAAAATATATAAACTATGTGGCTTCCCTGTATATAATTTCATGAATGTGACAGTGAAAGTTTAGGTCCTAGGGGCACCTGGGTGGCTCAGTCATTAGGCGTCTGCCTTGGGCTCAGGTCATGATGCCAGAGTCCTGGGATCAAGCCCATATCGGTCTCCCTGCTCTGCGGAAAGCCTGCTTCTCCCTCTCCCACTCCCCCTGCTTGTGTCCGTTCCCTCTCTTGCTGTGTCTCTCTGTCAAATAAATAAATAAATCCTTAAAAAAAAAAGAGAGAGAGAAAAAGAAAGAGAGAAAGTTTAAGCCCTAAAATTTGGGTGGCTACAAATGATTGTCGTGTATACAGATAGGTCAATTTGTAGTTTCTTTTTACAAGGAAGTCTGCCCATCTTGGCCTATTGGATTGCTTTAACAGCATCATGGTAAAAATACTAATTCAGCCTTTAAAAATCTCCTAACAGAATTGGGTTAAGGTGAAGGGATATTTTCAAAGCCTTTTGGAAACTATGTATCTCTGAGATGGCTCAGTGTTCAAGGAACTGTTATGCCTAAATAGCCTTTCTACAGTGTATATTCTATTGAATTCTCTGGGCAATGATTGGGGGAGTTCAGGGACAAGAAGACTGTGATCAAGATCAGCATGTGTAGGCTTTGAAAAATACTTTTGAGAATTGTCTAGTAAAAACACAGACTGTCCATATGAAAACCTGCATGCAAATGTTTATAGCAGTTTTACTCATAATTGCCAAAAATTAGAACCAACCAAGATGTCCTTCAGTAATGAATGGATAAACAAATTGTGGCATATCCAGACAATGGATATCAGTAAGCATTCAAAAGAAATGAGCTACCAAGCCACAAAAAGACATGAAGGAACCTAAGATGCATATTACTAAATGAAAGGAGCCAATCTGAAGTCTGCATACTGTGTAACAACAACTATGTAAGATCTGAGAAAGGCAAAACCATGGAATACCGAAAAAGATCAATGGTTCCCAGGAATGAGGCAGTGGGAGAGATAACGGGAGAACAGAGAGGACTTTTAGGACAGTGAAAATCCTCTGTATGATACTCTAAAGATGGATACATATCATTATACATTTGTCCAAACCCACAGATTGTACAATACCTAGAGTGAGTATTAATACAAACCATGAACTGTAGGTGATAATGATGTCAATGTAGGATCATCAGTTGTTAACAAACGTACCACCCTGGTGGGGATGCTGGTAATGGGGGAGACTCTGAATATGGGGGCAGGAAGAATAAAGGAAATTTCTGTACCTTCCCATCAATTTTGGTATGAACTTAAAACTGCTCTTTTTAAAAAATAAAAGTCTTTAAAAAAATAAATAAAAATAAAAATAAATTTTTAAAGTCTTTAAATGGCACACACACACGTGTGCGCACACGTATGCACACGCACACACAGAGATAACTACAATAGAGATTTCATTTTTCTTCCAACCCTATTCCATTTTCTCAAGTGTGTAGATAAAAATAAACTCATATAGCTTAAAATTATGACTGGTAATGTTCTTTCTACAATGAAGTATACAGAATATATATGAAAATGTATCTTCTTCAAATTTGTCGGAATGATGGGTTTTTCAGAATTACCTCTTAGTCAAAATCCATTTGGTTGAGGTGAAGTCATGGCCAAGAACACAATGATTCACCCTGAAGTAGGTGCTTATCACAAAATATCCTGATGGAGACTCAAAATTCTACTATAGACATCTCCTCAATTTCTGACTAAGTGATTTCCTAGAGCTTTATGCTTGACTAGTAAACTGACCTGTCAGCATTAAAGAAAATAAATAAATAAATGTAAATCATAGAGCCATGCCCACCTGTATAAGAAAAGCTGTTACCACCAAGATCTCTTGCTGATATTTCATGTGTACTTAATGTCAAGGTTCTCTGAATTTTGGAAGTTCCAAATATGGTATTAATGACTGGATTGTACTGGTACTAGAAAAGCTGAGCTCTAACATCAAGCAATTAACTCTGAGAAGTTTTGACTCAGTTTTTGTCTATAAAATGGAAGATACAGTGCCATACTTACTATAGATGGCTTCTATGACAGAATGAATGTTAACCCTATCCTCTTCTTAACACGTTTCAAAAGCAAATAGACTTGCCCTTACCTAGAGCTCTAGGAATGAGGGTATTATATGCCTTTCAGAAAACATTCCTATGGCCATCTTCTACACAAGTGTCATCAGAAGCCAAGCTGACAGACATGATCTTTAATAAAGTTAATACAATGACTATTGTTTCTTTGTACTCTTTAAAATAGTTTAATATTTTTTTAAAGATTTTATTTATTTGACACACAGAGAACACAAGCAGGGGGAGTGGCAGGGAGAGGGAGAGGGAGAGACAGGCTCTCTGCTGAGCAAAGAGCCCCATGGGGGGCTCAATCCCAGGACCCTGGAATCATGACCTGAGCTGAAGGCAGACACTTAACCACTGAGCCACCCAGGCACCCCATAAAATGGCTTAAGTTTTTATACATTACAGCGGATCGGCAGAACCTTTCATTTCTCAACCACATTTCCCTACCCTCCTAAAAAATCACCTTCCCTCAAGTACTTGACTACTATCATTTCGCTTCAAGATTTTATAGAGAGCCATTTCAAGAAATACTCGTATTAAGATTGTTTCTACGTTTATACATAAAACTGTGATATGAGTCTCTGACTTAATGTTTCTTGTATGAGGTCCCATGTGAGACACTGCTTTTAAAATTGAGAGGGAAAAAAAAAGTTTGTCTCACTGAAAGAACTAGTCTGCTTCCTTCTTTCTGATAAGTGTTTATGTAATTCAACATGCTTCCCTTTTTCCGTAACTTTTAGATTGCCAAAACTAAGCTCCAGCATAGTTACTATTAGTCCTCATGGATGGCACTGATCTTGTTTGCTGCACCGATTTCTTCTTTTTTTAAAAGATTTTAAAAATATATCTATTTGATAGATAGAGACACAGTGAAAGAGGAAACACAAGTAGGGGGAGTGGGAGAGGGAGAAGCCGGCTCCCTGCTGAGCAGGCAGCCCAATGTGCGCCTCTATCCCAGGACCCTGGGATCATGACCTGAACCCAAGGCAGCTGCTTAACAACTGAGACACCCAGGTGCCCCACTACACCAATTTCTACTTAGCCTTTATTTAATCTATTTCTTCAATCTATAATTAAGGCTAAATAGCATACATTTGAAATAGAAACTCCAACCTAAATATATTTTTAAATGGTAAAAATAAACAATTAAGAATAATATTTGTCCCATCTAAGCTTTGAGATGAGGTAATGGAAACAAAGCCATTTGGAAATAGTAAGAGAGTATATACACTAGGTTTGTTATCCTATCACAACTGCATAAAATGACATGTTTTGCATAATTATAGTATTCGTAATTATTAATTTGCCTGTTTATTTCTCCCAATAGATGATAAGGCTTTGAGAGTGGGAATAGTATGCATTTTGGTGACCCTAGGTTTCAGACAGTGCCTGACACATAGTAGGACCTCAGTAAATGCTACATGAATAAAGAAAAGAATAAGTGATGGACAAATGTAGAAATATAACAATACAACAGTCTTACTGACATCACTTGTAATGAGATCATGATACACTGTACAGATTTTAACATTACCAATTATCAGAATCATCATAGTGACCAAAAAAACCCAACAATGATAGTGAAAACACCTCATTTTCCATCATACTGTAATTTTGAATCATTTCAGTTTCTCTCTCAATGCAGTTTCAGCAATGCTTTAAACATTCTGCAGAACCAAAAGCTTTTAGAGCTAAACGCATCAATTACACATAATCTTGTGATACGATCCTGCCATGAATCCTTAGTCATTCATCCTCAGCCCACAGAATGCCATCTGCTTATTGTGAGTGTACCTTGTTACAAAGAGAAAAAGGGGAAAGAAATCTTAAACTGATTTCATTCCCCTAAATTATGTAACTTTAAAGCATATTTTTGTTTTAAAAAAGGTTCTTATATTTTCAATAACATTATTGACAGTAAATGTTAAAGTTTCTAAAAACACATAATCTAATCATTCTGACCTTTTTGATAGATTATCTTTGCATGCATTCCCCTCTGTTGATTCAGAAAGTAAAACAAAGAATTATCTGGAGAAAGTTTTAACTTCAAATGTCCAATGAACTACAACCTTGATTTGATTCTTTACTAAAGTTATACTTTTATAAAATCACAGCATTGTAAAGGTAGGGTTTGAACTGTTTATTTTATGTGGCAGGCTCTCTAGGATTAAGTGAAAGCTGTGTAATTTAATGGTGGAATGAGTAACCAAGAATGTGTTCCATCTTCTCAGCAATGGTGACCTGACTTAAAACCACACATAGGAGAAAAGAATAACAAGCCCACTTGGTTCTCTTCACTCAATTATATTAAAATGATGTTTGTATGATAAACATTTATATAATGCTTATCAGTCTCTAAATATTTCCATTATTTTATCCTTTGACACTTACAACATCTATTGCGTGGAGTGCACATGCACCCAAAAGGTCAATAGTCTTAGGTAATAGGAACAGTTAAAAGAAAAATAGGATCCCCCCACCCGCAAAAAAAAAAAAAAAAAAAAAAAAAAAAAAAAAAGAAAGAAAGAAAGAAAGAGGAGAGTAGGATCTAAAACTCTGGTTATCCAGTACCTAGAGCAGAGCTGTCTTCAAACCCTCCTTTCTATCTTAGCAGTATTTTAGTATTTTAAGCATTTTACGTATTTTTTTATTCCTTTTTATATACTTATTGACAAAGATATAGGAGATATAGCTTGGTCCATGATAAAAACAAATCTGGCAACTAGAAGTGTTTCTTTGATTAAAGCTGTTAATCATTTATAAGATGAGATAAAGCTTCTGGTCCCTGGAAAATCATATAAAATTTATTAGAGAACAGTAATTGCTGAAATGGAGCAATTTTAATGTATACCTAACTTCTTAATAAAAATCAAAGGATTTATGCCACTGGCGGAATGAAGGGTCTATTGTGAGAAGTGATACAATCCTGGTACCTTCTCAATTTTCTCTCTACTCTCTACTTCTCTCACCAAGGTAATGCATCTCTTTCCGGATAACACTAATAGCTCCTCAACAGGCATCTCCACATTTATTATTCTCTCCAATCTCTTCTCTACACTCCACCATGGAGAACTTAAAAAACAAAACAAACAAACAAACCAAAAACAACCAAAAAACAAACAAACAAACAAACAAACACCTTTTTTATATCACTTGCCCATGAATTTCATGGCTTCCAATTGAACTAAGAAACCCAAAATTTGTTTAAAGGGTCCCATATTAAGATTCCTTTCCCATTACTGGAGGCTAATCTCTATGGCTCACCATACTCTACTCTGGCATTTTTTTTTCAGCTCCTATAGACTATAAGCTCTTCTCTACTTCGGAGTTTTCATAACATTCTTCCTTCTGCTTGGAACACGTTTTCTCTACTTTCTCCCCCCGCGTCGTGTCCCTGCTTGCTCTCATTCATCACCTGCCTAAAAACTCTTAATTCACCCCAACTCCAACAATATAAATAGAACCTCCTATTAAAACTATTGCATCCACTCTTCTTACTTCTGGTTTCCAGGGTTTATCCATATTAAGGGTCTTCATCATTTCCATGGAAGTAAAAGCAGGAAAATGGAAAGGTAAGCCCCCTAAGTTATTCATCCACTATATAGAACTATTCAGATATTTTGATAATGGGACCACTAATTTCATTTTACTTACATAGTAAATTTCTAAATTCTAGCATGATAAAATATATTTATTTGCAAAGTCAAAGATTTGCAAGATCATACCACAGAGGACAACTGAAAGTAAAAACCAAACCATTACATGAGTTGATTTTACAAATGATGAAGTATCATATATCATTTTGTTTCAATCATGAAATAGAATTAAAGTTGTAAATGATCCAAAGAAGATTTACAGCAGAAATTATAAAATATTATTTCACAGAGCAATTTTGGTGGATTGGCCAGAATGGCTGTGAAAGTTATGTTTAAAATTATTCCGGGCAGAGTTCAGATGAATCGAGGAAGAGCACAATAGTTAAAAAATGTCTATCCTGGGCAGAAAAGCAGAGAAATGGTGATTCTCTTTATATTGCAAGAGGAAAAGATAAGAGAGGTGAAGTGATGTTACATTAGTATGAAAATAAAAAAGTGAAACACAGTATTTAGGACTATTGGCTATTTTTCTGGAGCATCTGTCAGCAAGTTACAAATATTCACTGATCCCTGAGTAGTATGCAAAACAGAAAACAGTTGAAACACGATTTTTTTTTTTTTTCCTTCTGGCTTATGGCATCTTTCTGTTCTCTGATATTCTCCTATCTCACGGGTCATTTTCAAATCTCTTTTGGATGTGTTTATTCCTGTGCTCAACCTCTGAATGTTGGATTCTTCCAGGGTTCTGTGTTTGTTCTCACTTTCTTCTTAGCTAATTTCAGTCCATCCCATGACTTCCAATATTTAACGTTGAGAAGTATAGCTTTTTATTTCCATATTTCCACATGGAAATCTTGTAAGGATTTCAAATTTAATTTTAATATGGACAACACAGAAACCTTGATTTAATGCCAAAACTTACTGCTATCCCACTCATTACTTTTATATTTAAAACCAAATCTACAAATATTTAAATTCATTAATCCAGTACTTTTCCTTCGTTCTCTTTCCCTCTCCTGCATAGTCAGTTAGCCAATAACTTCTTTGACTCAAACTCCAAGTCACACCCGAAACCAACCTCTTTTCTGTCCCATGACTACCACCTTGGGCCCAGTCACCGTTATCTCTGTCTGAATTATTTCAACACCCACCCAACTAGTCTTCTCCTGGGTTCTCTTTATTTGCCTGCTTGCTCCCAGCCTTCTCTATATGGTAGTGAAAGTGACTTTTTTCAAAACAAGAAGCAAATTTTGTAGGGGCCTTGCTTAAGAGTCTCTAATGTTTTTAAACTTAGAAGTAAATTCAGATTCCCAACCCTGAATTCTTTAAAGCCTTATATTAATGAGGTTTTCTTACCTACAGATGAATCTTCATTTTGTAACACTCCACATTCAGTCACTACATTTCAGCCGCATTAGCCTTTTTGGTTTTTCAACTACACTATACTCATTTCTACCGTAGTCCTAGGAAGACTTGAAATATTTTTCCTAGTGACTGCCTTGTTTTTACCATTCACATGTCAGCTTAAATCTGACTTAAGTGGCCTTCTCTAACCATTTTACCTCCTTCCATTACTACCTTCTTTAATTTGCTGTATAGCACATTTCATTTCCAGGTAATTTTGTTGTTTATTCATTTGTCATTCATTTGTTCATTAGTATCTGTGTCTCTGCTTGAAAATAAAATCCATAAGAACAGGGACTTATCTTACTTATTAGCCCTGAGAAACATAGTGTATTCATAGTAGGCATTTGATATGTATTCCCTGAATAAATCAAATACATTTTCTATACATTTTTCTACATTTAACACAAAATTAACCCCTTTTTAAGCCCTTGCAGCGTATTTTTAACTTTAGGCAACATTAACTTTAGGTAATTCAGGATTTTTTTGGATCACTCTTCGTACCATCTTTGGCATATACTTAGAATTTGCAAACATTTATGTAAATACATTCTTATTAGAAAAATAAAACTCAGGGAGGAACTGGATAAAAAGAGTAGCTACATGCCAAATTAAAATACATATTTATTATTTTAAGTCTGTGGTTATCTGGTAGTACTTATTTTCAAATAAAGACTTTTAATAAATAAAAATTTTCATCTGAAATGACATAAATGTTGCTTTTATTCTGTTAATAAGGCATCTGAATTCAGAAAGATGAAATGTAAATATATTTCTTTAAAAATCTCCTTTTACTGATGTGCAATCATTTGCTATTGTTCTGGGCGTGTCATATTTAAGCTATGCCCTATTCACGTGAGAAATTCAGGTTTCCAACTGTGTGGAAGGATGTCTGTGCAAATTCCTATGCTTAACAACTCTGTTGTGTATCTAATACTAACCCTTAGATATTACCCAAGCCACATGCACCAAGAGAAAATTAATAACCACATCTTTCTCTTACAAAATATCTTAAGAATTAACACACTAAATACACTTAAAACACTAAAATGGTGGAGGATTTTTTTGTTTTGTTTTGTTTTTTTTTTTTTTCCCTTTTGAAAATGGCTTTTTCAGAGTTTAAACTTCAGGATCCAAGTAACTGTGTGTTCGCCTGTTGAGATAAAGACAAGAGAGAGAGACAGGCTCTTGTCTCCGCTCTTGTGAGCTGAGATCCCAACTACGTGAAGCTTGAGCTAAAAATCCTAAGAGACGCAAAAAGGGCAGGAAGGGCAACCTCCTACTGGGGAGGAAGGATGTGCAGCTTGAGTGGCACTGGCACGGTTGTCTCTGTGCTAAGCAAGTACACCTTCTATTCTACCGTAACTAGAGTTTGTAAGTGATATTTCCAATACCTCTACATATTAGAGAGTGTAGCAGTGCAAACCAGTGTCAACACAGTCATGGATAATTATGCTGAGGCAGGTTTTAAGTCTGTGTAGCCAGCTGTTGTTTAAAAAATAGTAATAATTAGAGTAGACACCAATGTGGGAAGCAAACACAAAAGAAAAAATGAATGTTCCTTACTTCCTACAGCCCATTGACCAGTCCTTGAAACAGACATGAGTGATCTCGCTCTAGGAACTCAGCTGCCTTGATGTTAATACTTTGCTAAGGGCAAAGGGCAATCTTAGCCAGACCCCCAGGATCATGTAAGATTTCGTTCACACATAAAAATTCCTTTGGAGGGGCACCTGGGTGGCTCAGTGGGTTAAGCCTCTGCCTTCGGCTCTTGTCATGATCTCAGGGTCCTGGGATCGAGCTCCGCATCGGGCTCTCTGCTCAGGGGAGAGCCTGCTTCCCCACTCTCTCTGCCTGCCTCTCTGCCTACTTGTGATCTCTCTCTCTCTCTGTGTCAAATAAATAAATAAAATCTTAAACAACAACAAAAAAATTCCTTTGGAAACGTCCTTCATCTCTACCCCGGCACAAGATATATGTTAGCAATCATTCCCCAAGTATATGACCCCTAAGCAAACATCTGAAGGGTCCTATGACTAAGGTTTCATTAGACCTTTTCCTAACAACAGCTAGCCCCTCAAGGTCCTAGAAACCTCATTTCCAAAGTCCCTTAGAGACTTCTGCTATCGCTGACCTCCTCCCAACTTGAAAGTATATAATCAGCCACTCCTCATGACCCCAGTGCAGCTCTTTATACCCATGGATCCTGTCCCCGTGCTTTAATAAAACCACCTTTTTGCTCCAAAGACATCTCAAGAATTCCTTCTTGGCTGTTGGCTCCAAATTCCAAAATCTTTCCTACATCAAACATCACTTATCTCTAAAGAGCTGAGGTACCTCTTCACATGTAGCAGTGAGCAGTGACATGTGAGAAAAATGGGATACAAGCCTTGATGAGCCCTTTATTCCTTCTTTCCTTCTTTTTCTTTCCTCCTTTCATTTCTTCCCCTATTTAATAAATATTTAATGGACAGGACCGTTTGTCATGTTGTCAGGCATAGGAGATACAGCATTGAACAAGACAGAAGAGGCTCCTTCCTCAGGGTGATTCTGGGACAGAGAATAAATGAATAAACTAATAGATAAGATAATTACACTTTGCAATAAATGCTATAAAAAAAAAGGGTAAAGATGGCATAATAATTGGCAGAGTCCATTTTAGATAGACGATCAAGGAGGCTCTCCAAGTTGAGACATGAAAAATTAAAAAGATTCAACCATGCAAAAAATATCCCAGTCAAAGAAACAAAAAGGGCCAGAAGCAGAAAATATTTTATTGTGTACAAGAATTCAAAAGATCAGCATGATTGCAACAAAGTCATCATGGCGACCTGATATCAAACGAAGATGTAAAGAGATGCAGAAGCCAGATGTAGAAGTCAGGAGGTATGTGTACAATACCTACTAATTACCTGTCTAGCATCATTGTAGAGGATATGTCAGCAAAAAATAAGCACTCTCCAGAAACCTAAATGGCACACAACTAAGTGTACATGCTTACACCCCAATCACATATGTAGTAAGGTTCAAGGGTAGGACTACAGGCCATCTTCTGATGCTGTCTCTAGTGATCATTTTCATGTGGGGAGGGGAACAGAAGCAAAAAGGAAATGTAGATAAAATTAAATTTCCTCATGACCTGCAGCCCTTTGACAAATACCTCAGGCAGGCAGAGTGTCACATCCCTCCCGGAAACTCCCAACTATCTTAACGTTAATGCTTCCTTAGAGGGAAAAACAACCTTCCTTTGACAATAGCCAGGCCTCCAGGATCCTGTGAACCTTGAGCATATGGAAGCCCTTTTGGAAACTTCCCTTTGTCTTCACCTTCCCCAACTCCAGAAAGTATATCACCAACTGCTCCTCACAACGCCAGGGCAGCTCCTTCTGCCCAAGGTACTGTGCTTTAATAAAAACCTTTCACACCAAAGATGTCTCAAGAATTCTTTTCTTGACCGTCGGCTCCAAACCCCAACACTCCCAACCATATCAATTATACATTATTACAGTTTTCTGACACTTTTTTTTTTTTTTTTTTTTTGGTCCCTAAAACCTAACAAAAGCATGAAGGAGGAAGGTGAACACAGACTTAGATCCTTAGGGTTGATGGATATCTTATAAAGACAGTTGTATAAAAAAAAAAAAAAAGAAAGAAACCCACTACATGAGAAATTTTGAGTTGTTTCTAAATCTCAGGGTAATAGTTGTATCACCCATAAAACAGAACATTGGACTTAATTAGTGGTTTTCAAAATTTTTGTTTTCATAAGGCAGCAGAACACTTTATATTTATTGTAAGTAAGTTAGATGAAGAACATCAGGAAAACAGAGTAGAAAAAAGTGGATCTGCTCTAGGGCACACAGAGGGCCAAGGACCCTAAGGGTAAGTCTTGAGTCAGTGTCAGAAACATTAAGGCATCAGTGATCCAAGTCTTGATGATCCAAAACATTCTTTCACCTATTAGACTCTATGATTCTATCTTTGCATTCCTGGTAAGCCAAACATGAAATTCAAGGAGAACAAACAATATAAACATAAAAGAATATTGGGAGACCGGTAAAGCATTCAAGAAGATGATCTGCTGACAATGTTAAAGAGTTCTCAGTCTTATACTTGGTGTTTATCATATACTAGAACTGAGAAACAGAAATAAAATCATGAAACTAGAGTGAAATATTGGGGCAGCAATCTAAAATCAAAATTAGGGTTTATATTAGCATTTCAGACAAAAGTAAGAGAAGTAAGAACACAAAGTTCATATAGTAGTAGATATTTAGTAGATAACGCTTTAACCAAACCCTCACAAGAATTAACAGTCAGAGTTTGGCCAAAAGTGTTGGTCATTGCACCCCAGGATGTTGGGTATCATAAGGAGAATTGAATTAACTCATGAACAGGTTATCAATAAGTCACAGGAAATCATCAGGTACTTAAAGTGTCCTAAATGCAGCCAAGCTGGGTTAGCAGATCACTCTCATCAGCAAGGGACCACTTAAATCTGCCAACACCCCTCAACCACATTTGGACAATGTGTCCAGAGGGTCTCCCCAGCTTGAATTTTCTCCTTTCTTCTCTGCTATCTTCCTGGTCCACTTTGAAAATCTATATGATCACCATAAGACTCCAAGAAAACAACCTGAACCAGTGGACAATGTCACAGTTAGGTTCTATGGCATATACTCAAAGGTCAAGCCATGGCATAGTAGAAAAACCATGTGACTCATGTCTGAAGAAAAACTTAATCCTGAGTTTTCCTAATTATTAATGATGTGGTTTTAGTCTAGTCACTTACATCAGTGAGTCTCAGTTTGCTCAGGTAAGATCATAAGAATGAAAATATTTGTAAACACTAATGTGTTATAAAAATGAAAGAATCTCACTACTGATTTTAACACATTAAAGGAGACCATTAAATGACAAATCTTCAGAAATCCTAAGTCCTCTTGATCTGGGAGGCTAAAAATATTGCCATGTGTAAATAGCAAGGGAAATAGAGCCAGAAAGGAACCCTGGACACATTCTTCCCTCCTTAGTTGTTTTTAACCCCCACCCCCACCTCCAGTTTGTATATCACTTTGCTCAGATACTGAAGACAACACAAACAATTCTGTTTAGCCCTGACTTTGGGGAATGACAGTCTACTGGAAAAGTTCATGGCATATCTGTCATCTCCTGATTCTGAAAAAAATTCTTACTATTTGAGATACAGAAGGACTGAGATTCTGTATACAAGGTAACATCTTACTCTGTAGTTCTCAAGGAGAGGGAATCTTGATGAGGATATAGAGGAACCACACACATATATATAGATGTTGCTTCGGCAAGGCAGACATTATAGAGAAAAGAAAAACATTTTATTTTTTATTTTTATGTTCTTCAAGATTTTACTTACTTATTTGACAGAGAGAGAGAGAGAGAGAGAGAGATCACAAGTAGGCATAGAGGCAGGCAGAGAAAGAGGGGGAAGCAGGCTCCCTGCCGAGCCGAGAGCCGGATGCGGGGCTCGATCCCAGGACCCTGAGATCATGACCCAAGCTGAAGGCAGAGGCTTAACCCACAGAGCCACTCAGGTGCCCCAAGAAAAATACTTTAAAAAGCAACTCTTTCTTTGAATAATGAAAATTTATTATCTTGTTTCCAAAGATATTCCCATTTTTTTGTGCCAGAATATATCTTTGTTTTTATTCTCTAATCACTCTCCAATCCTCTGTTTCCCACAAGCTACTTTCTTCTTTCTCTCTCTGTTTTTACTGCCGAATTCCTTTTATTAAAGTTTCTATTCAAGTTCAAGTTAGTTAATATACAGTGTAATACTAGTTTCAGGTGTACAATATAGGGCTTCAACACTCCCATAGCACACCTGGCGCTCTTCACAGCAGAGATGCTCCTTCGTCCCCATCACCTGTTTCACCCATCCCCTCCTCCCCTCTGGGAAACATCAGTTTATTCCACTTTGCTTTCACTGTCTCTACCTCTTCTATCTTCTATCTGTTTCACAATCTATTGTATTTTGTATTCAGCCCCTCATAGTTCACTAACAATGTCCCCAAAGAGCTTCAAAGTCTATACTGAATAAACCTTTGACTTAATCAAGAACAACCTTTTTTCTTCTTGTTTTAATACATTAAGAAGCAACATTAAGCATGCCATTCCTTTGGTATGTTGGCCTCATCAGTGTCCTGGTATTGACCTACCTCTGTATTTAAATCCCATTTAAAACCCCTTGTCATGACAGTAGCTATGCAGGTGCATACACATTTCATGCTGCTAATACAGGATTCACTACCAGATCACAGTTAATCAACAAGCTAAAAATTCTGGATGAGCAGGGGTTACACCAATTACTAGCAGGATGTAGTCTCTCAAATGGTTTACGTTAACCAGAATATTTTCACAATTCCCTAATGCCAAATGCCCCCGTAACTACTAAATTGCTCTGTGTCAGGGAGAAGGTAGGATTGAATGTTGCAGCTTTTGTCTTCCAGGCCAGGTACCAAGAATCTCAAGCATCATTCATAATTAATTCTGGCAGGAGAAAGAAACGCAGAACCATTCAAGAAGGCAACAGATGGAAGTTCGTTCCACTTCTGTAAACTAGAACAGTTAGATGATCACATTTAAAAGTCAGGCCCTGCTTTAGTAGGATTTTTTAAATTCCTTGGATTTGGTGAATATATGAAGCATAAAAAAGTTCAGAAGATCCAGATGGATATAGAAAAACTCCTTTACTTCACATCCCTGAAAAAGAATGCTTTTTAGTATTCCTACTCAAATATACTCACTTGTCGATATTTCCCTAGGAAAGCCATATGCATTCTCTAACTCCCAGCTATGTTTACTTGTTTTTATAGAATATGATTTCTTATAATTATCCACATACTACTATGAAAAATGAAAAATGCTCAATTTTCCCCTTAGTGTTGAGCATTTTCCCCTTAGTGTTATTCTGTCCTTATTCACACAAAGGGTAAGGGGAAAGGGTCATGACCGAGTTGGCCTTTGTGGGAGCGTGTGATTAAATGGTCAGGAAAGATTATAAACCTGTTACAGCAGAGACAATAGGCTTGAAGAGGAGAAAACAGTTTTGAAAAATATTTAAAAGACAGATACTCCAGTTTGAGGGACAGTTATTTGAGGGCTGGAAAATGAGAAAGGAGTTCAGAACAAGGTCAGAATTTTGGCTTGGGAAATTATGTGAACATCATGCTATTCGGGGAAAAGGGGAACAAGGACAATGTGAAAATGTACTGGAGGGTACAAGCTCATCTGAGGCATGTTAAGTTTTAGGTGTTTTTAGGTCCTAGACTGAGAAGTTCAAAGTAGTTGGAACAGCTCTGTAGCTGCAAAGCCTGGAAGAGGTGTAGGGCAAAGTCTCTCCTTCTCTCTGTCTCTGTCTCTATTTCACACACACACAACACATACACGCTTGGGGTCATGAGAGTACTGATGGTATAGAAACCTCAGAAGTGACTAAATAACTCAGGGAGACTATATAGAGCAGAGTGGCAAGGGGGCCTTGATCAAATGCTTGAGCAATGCTAATATTTCAACAATAACTAGATTAGAAAGTACCCTAAAACGTGATTCAAAGAGGGATGCTTGGGTGGCTCAGTCAGTTAAGCATCCGACTCTTGATTTGGCTCAGCTCATGATCTCAGGGTCGTGAGCTCGAGCCCCATGTAGGGCTCCATGTAGTTATGGAGCTTGCTTAACATTCTCTCTCTCCCTCTCTCTCTGCCCTTCCCCCCTACAACACATGTGTGAGCTCTCTCTCTCTCTCTCTCTTAAAAAAAATGATTCAAAGAAATTGGAGGGAAGGAAAGATCAAATGATGAAATTGAAAGCTAAAAAGGAACTTTGAAAAGGACCTAATTGTCAATAGTTTCAAATCCTGTAAAGAAACAAAGTCAATTGAATTAGCAGTTTTGTTGCTAGAGAAAGCCCTTTCAGGGGGAAGAGAAACCAAATAATAGATTTTTTGAGATGCAAATAGAGGGCCACTGCATAGCAAGAAATTCAATTATAAAAAGGAAGGTGAGCTATGGAGACATCCCTGTCAAGGGGCAAATAATTAAGACAATTGCTTATTCATATATTTTTTTAATTTTTAAGATGGAATAGATTTGGACAGTTTAATGCACTCAAGAGAGAAATTCAATACAGAAAAAAATGAAAGATACGGAGCATAGCTCAAAGGAAGGGATTAGAGCAGAGATCGAGGGCTGCCCTTATTAGTGGAACTGCATTATTTTCCTAAATTCACCTGATTTCTGAATGAGAATATCCATTAATTCAACTTTGTTTTTCCCCCATTGGCCAAGTCTAAGAATCATCTCTGGAATGAGATGTAGGAGGCAGAAAGCATTGCCCGAAAGATTTCATCCTAGAGTCCTTTTTAACTTTAAAGTAACAACTACCACTGTTACTAGCCCCTTCACAATAGATGTCTAAACCTGGAGTGTAGTATCAAAAGCAGTTCCACTACCTTACCTCCTTTGGCCTTCTCACTAACATTCCCAGCATTCTTGTAGACAATTTGTTTAGAAGGGTTCAATAGCATATTAATTATCAGAACAGATCTTACGTGGAGTTGCCTCTAGAAGAAACCAGAGTAAAACGAATCCCCACCTTGGTCCTTCCAGTTGGTTCTTCATAGGAAATGTGAAATAAAAAGATTGCTTTTCCCTGAACCATTTTGCCAGGGGCAGCAGTCTGAATCTGGAGAAAATGCTTGGGCAAATTCATTTATCATCATTCACCTTTTTAAACGCAATAAAAGAGTCATTGTGGTTTTTTTTTTTTTTAATACAAACTTCACTTTCTTCTAAAATCAGAAATTAAGATATTCTTTGTAATTTAGGCAAACTATAGGTGGGAGACCCAGGTTACAATTGGACAGAAAGTCTCATTTAGTATACCATTAAGTAATAATCCTCATTCATAGAGGCTCATTTTACATCTGAACAACTGTAATATCCATCATTACAAGGGGTCTATGCCTCTCCTAATTTTATTCTAAAAAAATCCTCTCAGAATATTTTTGCCAAGTATCATAGGAGTTGCCTGGCAACTGCTAAGAACAAATGCAAAGAAAGAGAGGTGATTTAATAAAGAACTCAGACACGATCAAAACCTTGTAAAAATGAATTCGATATCTGCTTTACTCAGGAAAAATAAATACAATTCCTTGAGTTGATGTTAAATACAAAAAATTAATAACTTATTGTGAATCAGCTGTAATATAATTAATAAAAAAGACATGGGGACTGATGAAAAGTAACCAATGAAGCATTTGAGAATTCATTTTTTTTTTTTTAATCCCACAGTGTGGTTTGTTCAGCTATTAGATCCCAGGCTTATGAATTTATTGTGCTCACAGGAAACATTCTTTAGAAATTTGTCTGTCGATTTGAGGAAGCAAGTAAGAAAATCAGACCTTATCTAGTATGGCAACAGAAATTTTACAGATTTGGGAATTTAACAGGTTCACAAGTTTTGCTGCAACATTAAAGAACCCCTAAACTTTAAAGAGATGGAAAGTCATCATCAGTAGAAGGTGCCTAGAAAAGAAGAAAATTCAATACAGAGCCTAGTTCATTTCCAAGATATGCAGGAATTTGATATAAGATAAAAGCCTGGCTCAGCTGGTGAAGCATGCAACTCGATCTCAGGGTTGTAAGTTTGAGCCCCCACATAGGGCACAAAATTTAAAAAGAAAAGATAAAAGCGGGGCAGAGGTCATGTATAAACCTTTTTTTTTTTTTAATAAGGAACATTTTGGTTGCAAAAATAGAAAGTATCTTTTCTTTTTTTTAATAGAAAGGTATCTTAATTAAGTTAGAAAGAAAAATTAATTGGCTGGGTACTAGGCTCTTCTATATAATCCTGGCAGGCACAGAGATTTAGCTTGTCAGGGACAATGACATACACATTTACATGTCTCTAGAACTTTCTCTTTCCATTCTTCATCCACACTTCTCTCTGCCTAGTGGCTACCTTCTCCCAGTCCAATTTTCTCTGCATGGTAGAAATAGGACCATCAGCTTATCCCATGGTTCACTTTTCAAAGTTGCAATTCTAGAAAGGAACTGCTCCTCTTGTCTTATGTAAAGCTTGAAACATCTCAAGGAAGGAATTGGATTGGTCAGGCTTGAATCAAGACTCCATCCAGAATCACCAACTGTGGTTGAAGACCTGGGTCCTACCACTGGTTGCCCCCATTGGAACACAACAACTGAAAACACTGAACAGTTCTTCAGAAGAAGAGTATATAGGGAAAATGGGAAGATTTCAGGCCAGCCAGAACGAGTCAGGAAATGAATGTGTTTGGCCTTTGGATTTCTATTTCTTGGTTTGGCATTTTATGGAACATACAAGTTAACTCTCAAGCACTTTATTTAGATGCTCAGCTCTATTTCTCTTATACTATATGTCACTCTTTCAGTCTTCCTTTTTTATAGGATTTGGAAAAACAGTAGGATGAAGAATGAGGCTTATGTGCCCATTGCCTAGAGTGAGATGCAAGACCCCTGAGGCCACAGAAGAAGAACTTTCTAGGAGGAAAGCTTCATGCTTTTAAAACTCAATGATGGAACTCACACCTCTGTCCAGGTTAGGAGTGAGCCCTGGATAAGTGTGAATCAAATCTTCTCATTCTGTCAGTCATGCATAGAGTTTATTAGTACAGTCTTAGTCAATGTTCAGTGTTAGGTGACTGGTCTGAAAGCAGAGGTGACACGCTCTGCACCAGACATTTCTAAAGCACCGATCCTGGAGGGTAGTAGATAGCTAAGTAAAATCCTTTCTCTGGAGCAAAGGGAATTTAATTCACCTACCATATTAACTTTCCCTTCTACAGGCATCGATTCATTCTTATATCAGTTTATAGGAAGTTAACTGCTGCCCCTGGGAATCTGTACCTGTCAGTTATGAAGCTCAAACCTTAAGGAGATGAACTTCCTAATTTGCACTTTGAGTGGCAAGGAAGGAAGATAATGCAGCTCCTGCATTATTCACAGGGTGTGAACTATTAACAAACTAAGTAATGTTAAAGCTGAAAAGTACTCTTCTTAACTCCAAACTGTTTTTCTTTGTTCTGTGTGTTTTTTATCAAAATGAGCCATAACCAATCTTTAACTATTCAAATGAGAAAACTAAAACAGTTATTCTATAGACAAATAAATACATAAATGTTTATTTTATTTTATTTTATTTTGCTACCTGATGAATGTTTTCAGACAGTTGCTCTTCATTTCGATTTCTCTGTATCATGGGCACACTCATTGAATTTTGAAGAGCTCCACATTCCCCAGCATAACCATTTCAAGGTCCTCAGCAACCTGTCTCAGCTTGATCAATCCCTGTCTCCCTCTTAGAAGCAGGGCATGGCCACAGAAGACTCCACTCCTTCCAGAAGAGGCCAGCATTTCCCCATGTCTGCCCTTGCTCTTCTTCTTGCTGATTCTCTGCCTGGGATATCCTTTCTTCCAATTGTTGCAGTTTTAGAGGTCATCTCAAATCCCACATTTATAAAGCCTTCACTAATTCCCACCCACCCTCACTTCCCCACCTCCCAAGTTGGTCTTTTATGTTATGTCTTTTAAGCTATGTCTTTTATGCATCAACAACATTTATAAAAAGTATCTCATTATATAACATTTAATATAGCACATTTATGTATTCTACCACTATTGCAAATTCCAAATTCTTTTTTTTTTATTTTAATTTTTATTTATTTATTTGACAGAGAGAAATCACAAGTAGACAGAGAGGCAGGCAGAGAGAGAGAGAGGGAAGCAGGCTCCCCGCCGAGCAGAGAGCCCGATGTGGGACTTGATCCCAGGACTCTGAGATCATGACCTGAGCCGAAGGCAGCGGCTTAACCCACTGAGCCACCCAGGCGCCCTGCAAATTCCAAATTCTAAATTGCGTTATATTTATTTGTGTGAATTTCCCATCTCTCCTAGTTGTCAAAAGTTTCCTTGAGATCATGTCTTTTTATTCTGTATCCTGAAGTGTCTATAAGAGCACAACAGTTAAATATGTATTATATTGTAATGTTTTGTGTTCTTTATGAGGCTGCAAAAAAGCCATTTCTCCCAAGACCAAGATACATGGTCTAAGCAGGTTAATAGTGTGATACCTGTTAAAACCATATTCCTTAAATTCTTGCTCAAGACTTATTTAGTGAGGATAGGCCCTGTACCTATGAGAATTTTTGTTTTGTTTTGTTTTGTTTCTCTTGAGGTTACTGCCTCTTCTAGAAGAGTAGATACTAATTTGTCGTTATGTTTGGAGTCATATGTGGAAGCTAGAATAAACTGATACCAAATTTTGGGCTTATCGCAGAGGTGTTAAATACACCCATAGATCAGCATTCTAGACACCCTTTTAATCTAGAGCTGAATACAAAGTTCATTCATTGCTCAGCTATGAAATCTAAATAACTAAACCCATTTATTCAGTGGATATTAAAAGCTTGTTAAAACATATTGCTTCAGACAGTCCTTAAATGCTTTATGCCTCATCTTTCTCTTCTGTGCAATAGGATATCAATCACTACCTCATCAGGATATTGACAAGATAAAATGATAAATGTATACATAATACTTACCTCAGTACCGGACACATGGTATGTGCCCAATAAAAGGCAAAAGACAAACAGGAATCCCCCCACACACACTACAGTCCACCAGGGCTGTCCAACAGATCTTTCTGTGTTGGTAAAAATGTTCTGTGACTGTCTGGTCTTACACAGCAGATACAAGCCACATGTGGCCACTGAGCAACTGAAATGTGGCTCAAAGGAGTGAGAAAATAAATTTTATGTCAATTAATTTTCATTTAAACAGTAACATGTGGCTAGTGGCTACCATAGTGGAGGGTAAACTAGATGAAAATGGAGCTATGACTAGTTCACCGTCTTACCACCAAAGATTAGAACAATCCCTGAACATAGTAAGCATTAAGAAATACATAAGGAATGAATGAAGTGAGTAAATTTTAAATGAAGTGGGGAAACCAGGACAGAGAAAACAAAACAAGACTACTTGTGATTTCTGGCATTCGAGTGGTGGAGAAAAGAGAAACTTAGGTAAGTGCAATTGACAGACTTTATGGTGACCATGGACTGCCATGGGCCAGTTCTGTCCACAATGAAACCCTCAAGCCAAAGATAAGCTCATACTATATTCCAACTGGAGCTAAAGTCAACTAGCAACATCTCCCTTCAATGCAATCACTATGTCAGTAAGAAGATTGAAACAAATGTCACAAAGGAAAAAATTTAGGAAAGACAGAAATAAAAAGAGTAGGGAGGAAAACAAAGAGTTGTACCCTGATGCTCCTGACCAGAAAGTCAGGAGCCCAAGTACATAGCTTCCTTGGGAACTTATGAAGTTCTTAGCACAGCTACCCCCAGGGCTACAGAAAACATGTACCCACCTATGTATTGTCTTTCTGCTCTTTGTAAGCTCCCCTCCTACCAAAGAAGGGCATTCATACAGAATTTGCTTCTCTACACCTACCACACTACCCCTCCTCCAAAGTTCCACCCTCTCAGTTGAATGGTCATCTCATGCTTTCAACAAATCAATTCTAGTTGGCTGAACATTCACATTGACTCTGATTTATCAGGGTAGCTAGGCATATCCAATGGATGGGAAGACTAAATCCTATGAAGCATCCCAAAGGAGTCAAAACAGTGAGTAATACAGTGCCACATTGCTTATTGCATGCCTGTTCAGGATACTGGGATAAGAGGATCCTTGCTTAGGAAGGGGCATGTGCTATAGAATAGATCAGGAAAAAAGTCCTAGGGGCAAAACTATAGAGGGCCTATGCGCCACACTGAGCAAGGTGATTTATAAACCCTTGAGAGAATTTTCCATAGGAAAGAGAGGAGGATGAAAATGACATTATAAACTTTAGGCCATCTAAAACACAACATTCGAAATTTCTATTATAGATGCTTAAGAAGTTGCAACTAGCAGAGGAGCTTACAAAGCACCATGTCATCTAATCCTGTATGTTGACATTTATCACACACAAGTCAAGGTCAGAAGGATTGGAAATAGGGTTCAGTTCCATGGGGACTGAGGTCCATTTTATTATAGATTGACAGACTTGTTTAAAATTTAAGGGCGGACAACTTTAGAAATGGTTTGCAAAAAACTGGCAAATACAATTGGCAAATATAAGCAGGAGAATATAATTGATCTCTCATTCCAGATTCAGTTGAAAATAGCAGTCCTGGGGCCATTGTTAAGGCACAGAGTAAGCACAGAAATTTGGAAGTCTACCCAGTTTTTACTCCCTGAGAAACAGTGGGGGTCTTGGCTAATAGAACTGTGAATATTCACTGAAGGCTAATAATCAGTTTACCACAAAAATAGCAGCCACCGCAGCTCTGACAGCTTACAGGCTTGCCAGGAAGGACACTCCATACCCACGCACAGACTTGGTAAGGGGTGGAGGAAACACCATCCTCATAAGCGAGCCTTCAAGGCTTGCTTTTTGATGGTTCTGTCACAGGAAGGATTAACAATGCACAGCTTCCTTCACTGCTGCCTTCACAGCTAGTATTTCTAGATGCCCAGAATTCTAAGGAAGCTGTTAGTATCTAACTTAAAGAGGAGTAGGCAATGATTTACATGCTTCTTGGGAAAAATAAATAAATCCCCAAACAGCATGTTGGTTACACAGAGATAGACAGCCCCACTGTGCAAAGTGAGCATCACATGGGGTGCACTGACTAGGGGCACTCTTTGGAGAGGCTTACAGTTATATTCAATTCTTGTTAGACAAAATGCTGTTGCTTCTATGAAAGTCTGCTGAAGCTGTGGTTCTTTGTTTCCTGAGACTTTCTACCTGTGAGGAACAAGGAACAAAGTACCACATAGAAGGTGAGCTGAAAGATTATAAAAACAAATAAGCTGCATAAATGGTAATAACATTCCCTTTGGTGGGATCCCCACCCCAACAAGACAAGTGACGGAGAAAGTTCTTATGGGACTCACTCATATAGTTAAGGCAGTTTGCAAAAAGAAACAGTTGAAAACCTCAACGTTGGGGCTTAATGCCTCCAGCTGTGGTTGCTACAGGCCCATCTCAAAGCCACCATCAAAGCAGAACATTGTGAAACAGTGCTTGGAAAAGCCTAGTGTGTATGCCTTGCAGTTGGGGGACAATGGGCCTGGTGCTGGCTTCTCCACTCTGTATTGCTGAAATGGCTACACTTGCTTCCGCAGCCCATCCAGAGAGTAAAGAGAGACTTGGGGCAAGACCAGGGGTAAAGGGCACCTGGGTGGCTCAGTGGGTTAAGCCTCTGCCTTCAGCTCAGGTCATGATCCCAGGGTCCTGGGATCGAGTACCGCATCGGGCTCTTTGCTCAGCAGGGAGCCTGCTTCCTCCTCTCTCTCTCTGCTTGCCTCTCTGCCTACTTGTGATCTCTGTCTGTCAAATAAATTAAAAAAATCTTTTAAAAAATAATAATAACAAAAATAAATGAATGAATAAAGTCCTTCTGGGTTGTACCAAATGTTGGCAATAAAAAGAATTATAAATAGAAGGATATATTATGGTAGCATAAACTATGACCGTGGGCCACAGAATGTTGATCCAGGCATATGGTAATGGGGAGAGCCAGCAGCCTGCAAGAGGTCAATATTCTGGAAATTGGGCAATATAATCTGGCAGATACCAAATGGGCAAAGACAATGGAGTCTTGCAGGAAGATCTGACAGATAGCATTTTTTAAAGATTATCTTAACAATATCTCCAAATATCTAATTCTTACAGAACTGTTACTCCCCTTAAGAGGTGGGGTCTATGTTCCCTCTCCTGAACCTGGGTGGGCCTTTATGACTGCTTTGACCAAGAGAGTATGGCTGAAGTGGTTCTGAGATTAGGTTTAAAAAATGTCACGCATTCAAGGCATGCTTGCTTTTGAACCCCAGCCACCATGCTGTAAGCCTAAGCAGCCCAGAGAGGCTCGCGTAGAGAAGAACCAAAGACCTCAGCTCACAACCCCTGGACTAACTGCCATGTGAATGACCCAACTTGAAAGTGCATCCTCAGTGTACAAGAAGCTTAATATTCTCGGGAGGAAAACCAGTTTTTCCTCTACCCTCTGGGTTCTTGGCTGAGACTCCCCTGTAGTAAAAAGAATGAACAGGAGAAAAACATAACTTTAATAACATATATACCGCCTATAAACATGGTAGATGCCCAGGAAAACTAAATCACCTTCCTGAAATGGCCCAAGTCACCACCTTAAACAACATTGCCAGCTAAAGACAAAAGAAAGATGGTGCGGGGGGCAGTTATGGGAGATTAACAAGCAAAGCAATAAAGGTATTGCTGTTACATAGATGTAAGTGGTATTGTCTCCACTGATAACTTCCTACAGATTTAGAGTCATTCTCTTCTGTACAGAGAGGGAGACACCTTCACAAATGGAGGTTCCCTTATAAATCAAAATGTCTCTTAAAAAGGGTAACTTCCCAGTTTTCAGAGTATTTTTCCATGTCTGCTTTTAAAAAAAAAATAATTAGCCTAAAATAATCATCATGCCAATGTGGCATATTTTGGGATGGCGTATTTTGCTCCCCTTAAATATTTATTTTTTTTAAACATATAGATCTTATTTTTTTTTTTTAAGATTTCATTTATTTACTTGACAGACAGATCACAAGTAGGCAGAGAGGCAGGCAGAGAGAGAGGGGGAAACAGGTTCCCTGCTGAGCAGAGAGCCCGGTGTGGGGCTCTATCCCAGGACCCTGAGATCATGACCTCAGCCCAAGGCACCCTTCTCCTTCAATACTAAACATTAACCCACTGTTAGGCCACCCAGGTACCCCTAGGAATTTAGGGCATATTGACTTCAAGATCATGACCATTTATTCTTAAGCTATGAAATTAAAACTCCATATTTACTTTTTACCACACGGAAACCTGTTTTTTTAAAATTTTTTTTTTAAGATTTTTATTTAGTTTGGGGATGGTTTTGAAACTGCTGAAAAGCATAAAGTTGAACAAAACCCAAAATGGCTGCACTAATGCTTTAGCAAAGCTGGATTTTCCTTTTTTCCTCTCTGTTGCAAACCTCCCCTCCTCCTTTCTTTGCTTTTGTTTCAAGAACATGGTACCACCCTGAGGACAGGAGGAAGGATGCTGGTAGCAAGTACACAATTCCTGTCAAAACAGATTAGATGCTGTATTTTCCTATTCCCCACCCCGCCCCTTCCTCCAGGCAGGCTTGCAGATTTTTTTTTTTTTTAAGATTTTATTTATTTATTTGACAGACAGAGATCACAATAGGCAGAGAGTTAGGCAGAGAGAGGGGAAGGGAAGCAGGCTCCCCACTGGGCAGAGAGCCCGATATGGGGCTCAATCCCAGGACCCTGAGACCGTGACCTGAGCAGAAGGCAGAGGCTTTAACCCACTGAGCCACCCAGGCGCCCCTGGGTTTGCAGATTTTGAAGGCCATAGCCTATGGCAGCCTCCTTTGTTCAGCAAAGCAAAAAGCTATTGTTCCTCTTTATCCCAAACTCTGTCTTGATGCATTATTTTGTTTCTCAAGCACAGAGGATGATTTTAGGCAACAGTTGGCCTCACAGTAATGCATAAGTGATACAGGGATGCAATCACAGCTCTGGACAACGGGAAATGGGTTCTAGTCTCTCAGTATAAAGGGGAAAACTTGTGACCATTCCCTACCTTGGAAGAACTGGCTTATGAAACAGAACTTTGGAAATGAGGATTAAGATAGATCATTTGTTTCTAGACCTTGGGTCAAAAGTAGGGGCTTAGTCCCTCGAATCAAAGTGGAAGTCCAATAAGCAGGCATTTGATTAGGGCAGGTTTAACAAGTCTGACCTGATGCTCAAGGAGTTAATTGGCCTCAGATGTGGGAACAGCAAGGGCTATCCTGAGGGACTAGAAACCAAGCATGTCGTTTTATTAAGTTTTGTACCAGACCATATGCGTCATTTCAAGATGCTAGTGCCAGAATGGCAAACAAGTTTCAACTTTCAGACAACTCTGATTTATTAGTAGCAGTTGCCTAGAGTAATATATTGAGAGAGACTGTGAGGCAGCATCCAGGCTCAGCGGGAAAGACGGGATGACTGATTAATGATGTCTTTCACCAGTGCAGACAAAGCTACGCGACATGCATTCCATGCCTTCCCTAACCCTGTGTTAAATGGGACTAATTGCAACATTGTAAATGTGCCCCTCATCACAGGACCCAGCATGAAAACTAATTCATGATACCTTTATTGCCTTGTACAGTATCAGGTGTTTACTGTGAATTTAAGAACAAATCCATAGTCATAAGATTAGTGTTAAATGGGTAGTCTGAACTAACTTACAGTATGACCTTGAACAAAGCACTTGATCTCTTTTCTTCTGTAGCACAAGAATATAAAATCTTCTTAGCAGGTTGTTAGGAGGGTGAATGAAAGAACACAAAAGAATATGCTTTGTAGACCATGAAAGCTATGTGCATATTAGTAGTTATTAAGACTTACTTTCTTATGGCATATTCTTATCCATTTTGGCCCAAACTTGTAAGTCTTATTTGTTCCAACTCTTTAACTCTCTATACCTAATCCATCAGAAGCACTATTCAGTCTACCACTGTAAGAAAAAGGTCTTTTCCTTCTGTTCCCACTGATGCCTCTTCAGTTCCTTTCTTACTACCTAATACTTATGTTATGACATCATCTTCAAATCAGGTAGGTTTTCTTGGCTAAACTGGTTATCTACAATTGGGTCAAGCTATAGGTGGGAAGAAATTAAGTCAGGACAAATGGTGGAGAAGAATCAGGTAGACAGACCTACAGACCAGAAACTAGACAGAGGAAAACAGCATCAAGGGTCCAAGTGGGCTGCTAAAATCTAGAAATAGAGTGCAAATCTGACGTGTGAGTCAACAATTCAGGCAAGAGTCTGGCAGAGCCAGAGTCAGAATGCAGAGAGATAAACAGGCAGGAGACGGGAGGGCAGAAATATCAAGAAGGTTTCTAATAAAGGTTCTAATAAAAAAATCAAGCACTTCCATCTGCTTCCCCAGAAGTTGTCAACATATGTGTCCTGGTTTCACTCAGATCATCTCATTTTCATGTTTGTTTTTGTTTGTTTTTTAAATATATTGGGATTTTTCATATAAGCATTCTTTTTTTTTTCAAATATACATTCTTCTAAGAAAAAGTGATTTATTGTAAAAACTTAGAAGCCACCATTCTATAACACTCTTCCTCCATTGTAAAATACATCTGCATGCTACTTCCCAAATATTGAGTACATTTTCCCATCTCTACTTGACTAATGCTCTCTGGGGCATACTTAGACACCCGTCTTAACTTCCTTCTAGCCTCCCCTATTGAAATTTTCTCCATGGTATAAGACCCAGCTCATAAGGTTCCAATCCTGAGTTAAAACCTAGAGGAACCTCTGTCTTTCCCCCTCTCCTTATAGAATTTTTGACATTATGCATTTAGCAACTACCACACCTCATATTGCCAGCAATCTTTGACAAAAGCAGGTGCCTGATTTCTTCACACTGATTGTAAGTTCACCCCCAAAGAATATAAAAAAATGGTTTCCATGCTTTTTATTTCTTTAACTGAATTTTACATATAGTGGGAAACTTTTAGTAGTTTTAAATATATATATAAATCGAAAATATAATTGGCTTATAGATACTTCTTTTTTAAAAAAAAATTATTTATTTGACAGAGAGTGAGAGAGAGTGTATAAGTGGGGGGTGTGGGAGAGCAGAGGGAGAATGAGAAGCAGACACCCAGTGAGCATGGAGCCCGGGGTCAATTCCAGAAGCTTGAGATCATGGCCTGAGCAGAAGGCAGACACAACTGACTGTGCTACCCAGATGCCCCTACAGATACTTCTTTTTTGTTATAAATGGATTCTATGGATTTTAGAATTAACAAAACCTAGCCAGAAAAAGAAAAGAGAGCACATTAATTTTCATCTAGCACAAAACACCCAGATGCATTCTTTCTTTAATCACAAACCAAACATCAGACCTAAAAGGGTATTTCTATAATGCTGTATTGGCTTTAAAAAATATTTTTTCACTACTTGGATGATTATAAACTATAATTTTAAAAGCACCAATGTTCCCATGCACAAAAAATTTCTATCACCTATTCCATCTCTTAGACAAAGTTAATCTGTTTTGATTTCACAATGCCAAAGCATTTTCAAAGACATGTTGTTCTTTTCTAACTTCAACCGAAGAGACACTGTTTCATCCAACTTGTGTGAAAGTTTTAGTTGAAATTAAAAGCCAGATTAATAAGAGGTAATACCCAGAAATCAGTTCAACCTGATGGTTTTATTTGAATATATATTGTGGGAGAATGAGCTCATTAGTGGGTAAAAGAATAAAAATAATGTAGTTCTCTGAGGATGAGGGAAGAGAAAATAATGAAAAATTTGTATGGCTTCAGTGGAACTGGCAGAATATTCTTATCTTTCAACTTCTGTACCATGGTCTGGGTATTATAGCTGGTCCAGCATTAAGTTATTATTACTTCTCTAGCCTGTATTTCTTGATGAACTTAATGATGATGTCTTGACTTAACATGTCTGCCAAGGAAATGTATTCGTTCCATGCAAACTTGAGTATCTGCTTCTCAGTCTACTGGTAATGAACATGAAAAAAGGATACAAGCACTTAGATATCTAGCCCAAGGTATTTAGATCAATATTTAAGAAATGTTGAGAATAACAGAAGAACAGAAGTACCCAAGAAAAAGGTAGGGAAAAAAAAAATCTCTTGACTAGAAGTGGAAAGTTGTAGTCACACTACCTCTTCTGACATTGTTCAGCCAAATGGGAAAAAGTCTGGGAGGAACTTGTGGAAATTCTTTTGGAGCCAATAAAATTACTGTAAATGGTTCTATCTTTGAGTAAAATAAAACATGGAATTGATGGATTGTCATGGCATGGGTAGGTCATACATTAATGCCATTCCCTATGATTTCTTTAGCCCAAAAGTCTCAACATTATTTGGCATCATGCTAAGGCATAAAGCTACAGGGCTGAATGGGGATCTAGCTGCCTTAATAGGAACTAACTTTAGGTGGATAGGTGTGATCTCTAAAAGATGAAAGGCAAACGGGGCCCTTAACTATCAAAATAACACACCAACTAATTAGGACAGCCTCTGGGTTGAATCACCTACACGACCACACCAACATGTATTAGTTCTGCCTGTTGGTCACTTAGGAGTGGTTTCATTGTCTCCAGTGCCATCAACACCACTATCATTTTAGCTGTTACAGTGAGACCTTTGTATAATAACCAAAAGGCATTTGAAAATGAGAAGAGGCTATACTTCTTGCTCTACAGAGAAGAAATATATGCTCAGGACTGAAAAGTGATGAGATGTACCCTCTTCCACAGTCAACACTCTCTGCTCCAGTAATCCAGACTTTTCCTGTCCCCCTCCTGGGAGCTAAATGTGGGGATCTGTCGAATTCAGGGGAGGAATACTGCACCCACAGGCCTGCCAAAAGCCTTGGTGTTGTTGACTAGATTCCAGCACACACACACACAAAAATCTGGTTTGGATTATTGCTGGTTGTTTCAGCGATAATAAAATTGGCCAGAAGACCACTTCAATACTGGCCATAAACACTGGCCTCCATATCCAGGGACAGAGAAAACTGTGTCAGGCCAAATGAGTACCAGGAGGTCAGTCTGAAAGTAAGCAACAAACTCTGTTCCTTTGACTGATGGTCGCTCTTCTCTTCTTCTCATTAGGATTAAGGTGGCCAAGGGAAAGACCTAGAAAAAGGTCATAAATACATGTCTAAGGTATAATCCACACACTTGCAAGATTTGGAGGTGGAATACAGTGATAGGACAACCATGGGGGTCTAGCAGGAGTGAGTACCAATATGATGGCCCTGATGGAGTCCAGCACTTTTGAAACTTGGTTTCAAAGTGATATGGATGCCATGATTACTTGTGTGAGGAAATTCATTTAAAACAATGTTCCAATGTCTGTTCATGGTTAAAATGGACAAAAACTATTGTTTCTTTAAGTAGTCAATTCTAGTGACAGAAATTTTACTTTGTTTTTTTTGAAGATTTTATTTATTTATTTGACAGAGAGACACAGTGAGAGAGGGAACACAAGCAGGGGGAGTGAGAGAGGAAGAAGCAGGCTTCCTGTTGAGCAGGGAGCCTTATGCGGGGCTTGATCCCAGGACCCTGGGATCATGACCTGAGCTGAAGGCAGACCGTCAATGACTCAGCCACCCAGGCGCCAGGAGAAATGTAACACTTTTTAAAAACAATTTATTAAAACAGTAAGAATTAGGGGCACAGTGTATGGAAATGATGCTAAGAGAAAGAAGGCAAGGTATTTATCTGACTCAACTCTACAGAACCCTAGGGCAGAAAGAGACTTAAGGATTATCTATCCAGTCTTTGTGCTAAAGCAGAAATCCCTCTTTAAAAAAAAAAAAAAGACGTTTATTTTTTTTGAGAGAGAGAGAGAGAGAGAGAGAGAGCATGAGTAGGACACGCAGAGAGAGAAAAAAAGAATCTTAAGCAGACTCCACATTGAGCATGGAACCTGACCCAGGGCTCGATTCTAGGACCCTGAGACCATGACCTGAGCCAAACCAAGAGTCAGATGCTGAACTAAATGCACCACCCATGCACCCTGCAGAAATCTCTTCAAAATATTCATGATAGGCAGTTATCTGGGGGCTTGTTAACTGCAACGAGGGTGAATGAGCTCACTGTTTTTCGATACAGTCTATCGAATTACTCCTCCAGACAGTGACTTTAAGTCAGCTTCCTTGACTTCCTATTCAGTTTTCTAGTTGCACCCAATAATTTCATCCACTCTTTGACCTGACATATCTTCATTTACATTCACAGCTAGGAGATTACGAGCTATAAACTTTGGGCACGTTCCTTAACCTCTCTGTCCCTGTTTCCTCTTTTTTAAATGGAGACTATGGTAGTATCGTTCTCAGAAAGATGTTTGAAGGGCTAAAGGAATAAATACACGCAAAGTATTTAGAATAGGACCTGACAAATGACAGGCAGTTGATACATAGTTGTTGAATGACTTAAGAACTTTTGACAATTACACAAAGATAAGAGTGATAATTAGCATGTTGGAAAGCATATTTAGAATTCCAGAAGATTTGATTAGGTTATGGCAATCTAACAAAATTCACAAGATTAAAATTAGTAGTGATAAATTTAAAAAACAATTCTGAGGATGCCTGGGTGGCTCAGTTGGTTAAGCATCTGCCTTTGGCTCAGGCCATGATCTTAAGGTCCTGGGATCCAGCCCTGTGTCAGGCTCCCTGCTCAGCATGGAGTCTGCTTCTCCCTCCCCCTACTTGTGTTCTCTATTTCTCTCTCAAATAAATAAATGAAATATTTAAAAAAAATTTTTTTTAATTCTGTGCCAAAAGAATGTTTAGATCAGAACAGTGACTTAATTCATAATAGAAGAAAATAGGGTTTAAATGATAATAGAAATGAAAACCCTTGGAAGTGTCTTGACCACAAAACTCATGTAAGCTAAGAGGAAGACTTGGCTATTTAAAAGTCAGTGCAGAGTTGGAGCAGTAGGTCTAAGAAAATGTGGATTGTATTTGACAGTATACTAAAATATACATGTGACCCAAAACTGTGCCACTTTGGCATGTGGACTATTTTGAGCTGGAACCAATCAAGACCAGCAGACTTAGGAAAAACGTTAACTTCTCCCTTAACTACCTAAAAGAATTTAAAATGGGGGGGGGTGGTCTGGCCTAAAACAGGGGTTATTATCAAAGATATTATTATACTGTTATTATTTTTTTAATCTAAAAAATCTACCTGCATGACAGGACAAACACCTGATTACCAAACATCTGATCTTTCTGTGACTGTCCTCCTCTCCCTTTGAAGAAGCCCCTCCTCTACACCATTCCATACCCTAGGATGGTACATTAGCCTCAATTCCCTGACTGCCTTTCAGTCCCACATTTTTTACGGGCTCCATTACCTATGAAGTTAAATTTTTTTTCTCCTATTAATCTGTCTTATGTCGATTTAATTATAAGACCAGCCAAAACACCTAGAAGGGAAAAGGGAGAATTTTCCCACCCCTTCAATAACTAGATCTCTCTAGTGCTGGATCTATATATAGCCAATACCTTTGGGGAGTAGGTAGGGTAGAGTGACTTCAATGTTGCATTGTTGAAAATACCTCGACAATATATATTATTTTTATAATGATATAATGATTTTATAATAATTTTATGATTACTTTTATAATATATAAAGCTATAAATGTATATTATTTTTACAATGATTAAATGATAAAGGAAATGCAATTTCAGTTTGCATTAATGGAAGTAAATGTTATATTTTTATCCACAAACTCTAAATTCTAGTAGACCGTGTTTCTTACCCTTTTCCATAGGTTTGGCAGTCTGGTTAAGTATAATTCTTCTCAGAATAATGGTTTTATATGCACAAAGTAAAATAGAGAGGATTTAAAAGGGAACTATATTATAGTTCATTATCAAAATATTAAAAAACACTGATATATTCATATATAATCTAGCTGTGGATATATAATACCAAAAATTAATTTTGAAATAGAGATGAACTTATAAAAATTTCAAATATCTATAACAACTATAACACGATATAAAATTATCTGTGATTTCTATTAGTTACAAATCACAAGTATTGCTAATCCTACTGCCCTTTGTTGCCTACATTTTTAATTGAAGGAAGAGATAAAATTTTTAGTCAGAGATTAGCTTTTGATGGGAGGGGAGGGAAAGTCTTTATTTTCCCCCATCTAAGTTTTCACCACACTCTGGATTCATTAGACACATATACCAAGACTCTGTGACCGAATGAGGTTATCCTATTCTTAGAAGAACATTAGTGAGTCAGAAATAAGCTAGAGGAAGACATAAAGCAGAGCAAGGGGTCTGGAAATCATGTCACATGAGAATGCTTAACCTACAGAGGAAGACAGCCTGATAATTGCCTTCAAATAATGACACAGAACTTTTGCCATGGGCTAGATACTGTTCTCAGCACTTGCTCCTGGCAGTACACAGGCCAGGACTTCCCCCAACCCTTTCTGTAATCACCCAGCTTTCTTCACAGAAGGAACCTCAGGGACATTATCACTGGTATAGTTAACCAGTTAGGCTTTTTCTCCTATTTGATCAATTCATTTCAATTCAACACCTACTTATGGAGTTCCTACTTTACATATGAATGGGACTAGAAACTATCAAAAACATTAAGAGAGAGGAGAAAAACAAAGAAACCCAGACCAAGACAGAGGCAGAGACAGACCAACAGACAGCACAGGAAAGAGATATTTCGCCCGAGTCACCATTCCGATTACATCTGGGGGATCGAAAGGAAAGAAAAAGTATTTGATTTACCAATAATGATTTATTCATATGCTACCTTTTTTCGAAAAAGACACAATTAGGAAGGTAGGAAAGCAGTTGTATATATACTTTAAATGTATCAGGCATAACATAAATGCCATAATCATCAGGAACATACATTCAGAACCAAATCTATTGAAACACTGTCTGACAATAGATTACTAGAAATCAAAACTTGTCAATAAAATCTAAGATAAAAGTCCCCATTGTTATAAAAGAGAAAACAAAAACAAAAACAGAGTACTGCAGATCCACAGATGAGAGAATGACAAGTCTGGCCTGGAATAGAGGAGAGAAGGGGACATTTTACAAGGCCTTGAGGGATGAGTAACATTTCAACAAATGAACATCAAAGGAAATGCTTGTCTCCCGGGCTGAATGGAAGACAGGGTGGGGAGTCATGAAAGTTCTTTCTGGGAATGAGGGCAGTCTGATAGAGCTTTAGCACTGGATGAGTGGGCTGGGGGCAAGGCAGGGGAGAATAATAGAGCATACAGCAGGGAAAACTGACTGGTGGCAGACTGTGGATGACTTGTAATCACTGGCTAAGAAGTTTGCTTTGGTTTTCTTGTAATCTTTTTATTTTCGTATTTTTATTCAAGTGTAATTAATATACAGTATTATATTAGCTTCAGCTGCACAATATAATGATTTGACAATTCTATACATTTCTCAGTGCTCATCAAAATAAGTGTGCTTTCAATCCTCTTTATCTGTCTCACCGTCCACCCCCACCCACCCCCATCCATCTCCCTTTCGTCAATGAACAGAGTCTGGGGCACCAGACTTGAAAGAAGCATATAAAAGAGAGGTCTCATGACATTTTCTTTCTTATTCCACATAGATGCTGTTTTAAAGTCTTCTTTACTCTCAGAATTCTTTGGCTCACTCATGTGAAGCGAAAATCTTTTAGTTAATTTGGATTTGATTTTTAGGAAATTATTTTCAATTTTGTGACAAATTAATATCAATGAAGAAAAGCAGCTGGAATTGTCAAGATGCTAAAAGGAAACTCATCCTTATTAGCATTTCCTTTTATATTTATCTGACAAAATGAAAACAAATGCATTATTTTCCACACTATGTCATCATGGCTGATGCCGTTTTTCTTTACCTATGCAGCCTTTTCTGATTTTTTAAAAATCTTACAGCTCTTGTTCAAATTACAATTCTTATAGAAATTTAAAGACAAAGTTAATGTTGTGTGGAATTTTGACCAATGGTCCATCTTAGTTCAATAAAATTCCAGAGCTAATAGAGATGGCAGATTATCCTATTAAGCATCTATTTTGTCTTACCTTACCTATCATATCACAGAACTCTGATCTTCCTTAATAGGGGTATCTTGGGATGATATGAACTTCCCTACCTTCCTCATAGGGATATTCCAGAAAATAAGCTACTGGCTCACATTACTGCATAATAATAATAATTATTATTATTATTATTTATAATTTTTATATTTCATAAAATTAAAATCATATAAATTTATATAACATTATATAAAATTTTTATATAATTAAAATAAAATGATTTATATTTTGATTTATAATAATTTTAATAATTATTATTATTTTAATCACATCTCACATAGTTCCAAAAAAGACAAAATAAAAAAAACGTTTCCATGGAAGAATACTGACTCAGCCATGTTCTTTCAATATTCCTGCACATTTTCTTCCCTATCCACCCAGAGACCTCTAAGGCAAATGGTACTACCTGCATCAAGAGTTCACTGTATTCTACTGACAGAGGAACTCCTTTTTCATTAACATTGATTCATGTCTTGATTAGAGGACGTACTATAATTTATTCTAACTATCTGTTTACAGGGCTGTCCAGTCTCTCTCTTATACTACTGGCTCACTGGAGGAGCCCATCTTTCAGTGACAAAGAGAATAAACCAGCTTGCAATGAGCTGGCTGGTCTTTCCATGTGAACAGCTTTTTCCCAACCACAAACATAGACAACTGAGCATTTTTTATATTTATAACTAAAGCTGTTGGAAACCCGAAGCTCTTCCCCCGAAACGAGGATGGGATGCTACAGTTCAGTTCCACTGTGGACTGTGAGAGTATGCATGTGCCTACCAATTTTACATGGCAATGTGGACATGTCGTTTAGTACAGTGAGCCATACAGCTATTTCTTATTTTCCTTTGCATAGAAGTTCTTAATCCTAGAATCAAGGATCTATGATTCCAAAGCCTTCCTTCTCAATTCCTTTTAGAAGTTGTCCTGGTCATAGCACTCCATGATCTCTGTTTCCCTTGGACAGTCTGCAAAGAGTCTTTAGCATTGACTATAGACTCTAGTTGAGTTTGCTACCTATTCAAAAGTAAGCTTGTCATCCTTGCCAATCATCTGTAGCAATTTAAAAAATAATGAAAATATGTAAAGAAAACTAAATCTGAGAGATGGAAATAAAATTGAGATGCCAAAGTACTACTTCTATCTGGACACCACTGAATTCTCTGCTTTCAAAGCAAAGGTTTCACGGTCTTTGCCACAATCAATGTGTAAGGGTAAATGTGTGTTTAAGAAACATTTGGGAGATGATGAATATTCATAGCCTGTGTTATTTTTCCATGGTTTTCCAGAGGTTGGAAGAAAATGATTAAAATGTAGAGCTCTAGAAATGAGTAAGTAAAGTCAAGTTTCAACAATAGGATATAAGAAAGAATAGAGAGAATGTACATTTTCCATTTGAGACAACGCTTTTGATAAGAAGTACCTACAAGAGATCACCATCCTTAGACGTTTCTTCTATTCTTCCAAACCCAACTCAAAGCCTGCCTTATACAACTTTCACTGGTCCCCCTTCCTTCTACTGCATTCATAGATTGCCATTTCATAATTTACGGTTCATTTTGCACTGACTTAGCCTGCACAGTTATAACCCCCTTGATACAGAACTTTTTTCCCCCTAATTCTTTTGTATCCCTTGCATGCCTACTCCAGTACCAAACATATGGTAGATGACTAACTAATTGATTACATAAATTAAAAAAAAAAAAAAGATTTCAACACTAACAAGATTGAACGCAAATATATCGGAGGTAGGTTTAATTCCAAAGGACTCTGGCAAAATGCTTGAAATTAAAGACTATACCATCTAGGCTGTTTTTAATAAATGGAACCACTCACAACAAACAAGAGAAACTGAGCCAAGAAACAAGGAATCTTTCAAAAGTCATCATACTTAACTCATAAGACTCAAAACATATAAGTGAATACACTTTGTGAGAAAGTTTAGACAGTCTGTTACTGTGGTAATTGTTAAGATGAATTTTCCCTGAGAGATGCCAGAAATGTTTAAGTGCTGTTATGCACCTATTTTTGAATAATATACAGAGTTTCTTACATTGAAATTCTATTATATTTCCAAATACAAATGTGTTAAATGGACTTGAGGTTTGCAAACTTAATCCTATTAAATGTCATTTTAAGCATTTTGAAAAGTTGCCCAACATCCATAATAATAAACAGCACTTGGAACTAATGAAGCTACTTCATCAAAGCAGATCAAAGTGCTTTTAAAGATTGATGATTTATCAGTGTTCTCTTGCTTTCTAAACTGACTTCATTCCTCCTAGTCTATAAAGTACTGTTCTTATAGTTTAATTTAGTTTGGTTTAGTTTAGTTTAGTTTAGTTTAGTTTAGTTCTGTTTAATCTAGAGCTGTAATCTTCCCCAACCTGCCATTGGCCTGACAGAAAACTCAAGAACACTGAAGTTAACGTCTATTACCTTTTTTAATTTTTTTTGTAAATTGGACAGATTTTGGTTCAGTGTAGGGAAATTTCTTGACTTCTTTTGTCTAATATTGAATTAAAAAAAAGAAGGGAAATCATGTCTGACCTTGTTTACTGTTTTGTGTCCAGTACCTGTTTACAGTCTCTAATAAATAAATACATTTTGAATGAGTGAATACTTTTTGAATGAGTGAATAAAGTAAGCATTGCAGTACAGGGATATAAATTGTGCAGTGAAGACTTCAGAAAGATAAGCAAAAGTAAATCTAGGCCTGAGACTTGTTCTCTGCAGGAAGTCAGTGATGAAAGTAGGCAGGAGGCAGGACTGCCCAGGTAACAGTTAGTATTTCTCCAGTCATGAACTCAGAAAGGCCCTGAACATTTGGATAGAAAACTAGATTCAGATAACAAAGCTTTTCTTAGTAAATATATTATCTGCCCCAAAGCAAGAAGAATTTACAGGAATATTAACTAAAACTTGGTGGAGGGGGTCTTCTACAAACTTTCTTCTGAACTCGTGATATTAAGTGGAAATTGGTAGAATGTACTCTGCAAAACAAGAGTACGTTGTTTTTCCTGATGTAACATGCTTATTGCTTATTAAATAAGGAACTATCAATGAGACCTCCACAGGCTCACTTAATTTAGCCATCCTTATTTTTCAGAATCAATCAGCTCAGTCACATTAAATATTCTGACCAAGAAGTACTTTAGAAACCTGTCTGAATGACTGAAAAGAGATAAGTGAATGATTATTTTATATCCTACTGCTTTTTAATAAACATACAATATCTATTTTGCTTCATAATGTTTTAATTTCTATAGAACAGGAGTTGAGAGCTGGCTGTCCAAGTGAATACACAAAGGCCTATTTTCACCTGTCTTGCCTACTAACACTACTATCATTTTTATACAGAATACTATCTTTTCTTGATCATTCCCATTCCTCCCCCTTCCCTTCTCCTTTCACACCTGCCACAATCTCATTAATACTTAGAGGTCCAATTAAAATACTGTCTACTCCTATGGAGACCATCTTGCTTAGGAGGGTGAGATTTCCTGCCATCTGCAGTCCTCACTTACCATATTCTTTGCTTTACGTCCTCCGCATCCTCTTTTCCTTACCAGCTCATGATCCCTTTGATAGCAGGGACCGACTCTTTTTCATTTTTGTCTTTCTAGAACCTGAGTATAGCAGATGCTCAACAAATACTGAAAGAGTAAAGGGTTGAGTGAGAGAACCAACAAAGACCTTGAATGAAAAAAATGTCTTCTCTGTAAGAGAAGACGATCCAAAGACACTGGATGGGCACTGACAGGAACAATTAAAACTGTGATAAGAATGAGAAACTAACAAACTGAGAAACAAGGATTTCTGAATATCAAGTCCAAGCACATGGTAAGGGGTCGGTTTGGTATATGTCAATTCTCAGATAATCTAAATCTTATTTTAGTTTCATATTTAGTAACAACTTCAACAAAGATTTTCTTACTCTTTTATCATTATTTTAGGATCTATTCCTTTATTTGATAAAAACAGAAATAATTAGGACAAAATGCTCATCCTTTAAGTGAATGGACCCTCTTAACGTACAGAAGTCTCATTTAACATGCAGAGAAAAGCAATTTATTGACTAGTACTCTAATGTTGGGAAAGTCTATGCAATTCTATAGTTTAGTCCCCAAAGACCAGATCTCCATTAAAGGCCAAAATTATCCTTTGAAAGAAAAGTGTGCTTTCTACAGTTGTGTGTAGTAGATGTTTTTTTGAACTATAAGATCAGGCTTCATAAATATATCCTTCTGTTCTTTCTATGCTGTGTTTATTCTGTTTGTTCAAACCAACAGCTAAAACATAAAAGGATGCTTTCTCAAGAGACTGAATATTAGAAAGTCATGCATCTAAGTGCATAGAACATTCAGTCTGCCAAGAACAGAATCAAATATATGAAAAAGTAGTTTGATTTCTTGGTTAATAACATTTCATAGTTGTCAGCCTAACCTCTCTAAATAGAACTGGTTCCCTAAACAAAGTAACAATGAGAAATGTGGTTGGGATAATGGGGGGGATGGCTGGTGGTACTGTGTAAAACTAGCCTCCATGCTGAGAATCAAATATAAAGACAGACAGTAGAGATTCCTCCTTTGGTCATATGAAACATTATTCTATAGTCAGAAAATATCAGAGAAGGATGAGTTCGGAAAGACTAAAGTCTGTAGTTATGAACTTCTACAAGCCCAGTGAATGGCAGAGTGGGAAGCATACAGAGTGGGGATTTCCAGAAAACTTATCTAGGTTTAAATTTAAATACACTAGAATTTCCTACAAATGTAGTTCATGGTTTGGAGAAAGACAAAGAAACAAAATTCTACAAAACTACTGATCTTCAGAAGAAAGGAAGTAATGGGAGAATGGAGTGGGGGACGGGGGAGGGGAGAAGGTTTGTGAATCAATCACCTTAAGTTAGAGGCATGTGTGGTCCAGGGACCCTGGCATTCTCAAGGTCAAAACTAGCTTCGTAATCATACTAAGACATCACTTGCCTTTTCATACCCGATCTGTCAGGATATGTCAAAACAGATATTTTCCAAAAGCTACATGATGTGTGATATCAGACAACTAAATAATGCAGAAGTAGATATGAGAATCCAACTGTCTTCTATTAGGTCAGATATTATAGAGCTTGTTGAAAATATAAAACAGTGCCATTCTTTCACTATTTTTTTCTTGTTTTAGAAAATGACTATAGCTGTTTTTATAAAATGTATTTTTTAAACATATTTAAGTAATCTCTACACCCAAAATAGGGCTCACACTCAGAACCCTGAGATTAAGAGTCACATGCTCTACCAACTGAGCCAGCCACGTACTCTAATAAAATGTATTTTTAATGTATAATTATTTACTAGTTTTATTCTAAACAAAATATATATTTCTAAAATTGTTTTAATTTTGAATATGGTAAATATGGATCTATTTTATTCACACAGACAAAATTCTGGAGGTTCCCAATAATTTCTAACACTCAAAGATGCCTGAAGACTAAAACTTTGAGAACTACTGGTTTATACAGTCTTATAAATGGCTTCATTATCCTCCCATTTGCTCAAGGTAAGAATCTAGTCACCTTTCATTCTTTTCTTTCACTCATTTTTCTATATTTCAGCTATTACCAGAGCCTGTTAAGTTCTGTGAACAAAATATATCTCTGTTCCACTCACTTCCTTCAAATGCTACTATATCACCATAACTTGAGACCCACATCTGCTCTGACTTGGCAACAGCACCTTTGCTGACATCCTTGCTTCTCTCCTTGTCTCATTCCAATCCCTTCTATCACTCAGCCGGGCAGTATTATTCAGTAGAAGCTACAACTGAAGTCAGTATTCAGATCCTGGGAATCTTTCAAGTATGTGACACAAGGTTTGGGACTTAAGAAAAACTATTGACTCAATTTTCTTTTTTAAATGCACAAAATAAAAACTGATCCATATTCATTTTAAAATCAAAGACTGCCACATCAATTAGTCAACACAATTCAACTGGTTATAGAAAAGTTACGTTTAATGAGGGATATGGATACAATTTAATATGCATGTTAAGATGCAGTATAAGGTCTCTAGAAGGGAGTATATTTGGTTCATGCCTATTTCTCCATCTTCTATATTTTCCCACTAACATGAACTTTCTTTTTTAAGTGTTTAAATTTATTTATTTATTTTTTTTTTAGAGAGTGCACGGTCATGCTCTTACAAGGTGGGGAGAGGCAGAGGGAGAGGGAGAGATAGAATCCCAAGTAGGCTCCACACCTGGTACAGAGCCTGACTTGAGGCTCCAGCTCATGACCTTGAGATCATGACCTGAACTAAAATGTACAGTCCAGTTCTTAACTAACTGAGCTACCCAGGAGAAATTAACTATTAACTATGATCCCATTAACTATGATCTAAAAACACTGATGGTCATTTTGCTTAGAAACATGACAAGCTCCTTCCCACCTCTGAGCTTGGAGATGTGCAACTCTTTAAGTCTGAAGTATTCCCCAAACTCTTCTCAGAGTACCTTATTTCTTTTTTTTTTTTTTTTTTTTTAAAGATTTTATTTATTAATTTGACAGAGAGAAATCACAAGTAGACAGAGAGGCAGCCAGAGAGAGAGAGAGAGGGAAGCAGGCTCTCTGCCGAGCAGAGAGCCCGATGCGGGACTCGATCCCAGGACCCTGAGATCATGACCTGAGCCGAAGGCAGCGGCTTAACCCACTGAGCCACCCAGGCGCCCCAGAGTACCTTATTTCTTATAAGAAACATGAATTTTAATTTTTCAGAAAGACTATCCTTGGCCATTCTATTTTTGAAATGGCTTCTTTAAATTACTCTACCACTCCAGTATGTTTATCCTTTTATAATCCTACTTATCAGAATCCTGTAATTACCTTAATTACCTGCAGACTGCTTATTGTTTATATCCTCCAATAAGATTCAAGTTATCTTAGGGCAGAAATCAAAGATGGAAGATGTTTATATGTGGTCTGGGGGGAGGAGGACAGAAGTGACCAGCACCCAGCTCATCCTTAAGCATGAGACTAACAACAGAAGCTCAAAAACTATTTAAAGAGTGAATGAAAAAATACCAGCTCCCCATCTAATAGCTGTGCAACCTTATTTACTTATTTATTTTTGTTTTTGTTTTTTATTAAAGATTTTATTCATTTGATGGAGAGAGAGGAAGAGCAAAAACACAAGCAGGGGGAGTAGGAGAGGGAAAGCAGGCTTCCCACTGAGCAGGGAGCCCAATATGGGGCTCGATTTCAGGACCCTGGGATCATGACCTGAGCTGAAGGCAGATGCTTAACGACTGAGTCACCCAGGCACTCCGGTTGTGTAAACTTAACACTCATGTTTCTGATTCAAATTTCCTTACCTGTTAAACCAGGAAGGTATTAGCTATGTTATATTTATTTATTCATTCATTATATATGTACTTGTCAAGAATCTGTATATTCACGGCATTGTTCTAGGCATTGAATATTTAATGAGCAAAACAGACAAAATCTCTCTCCTCAGAGAACTTACATTCTACTGGGAAAAATAGATTAATAAACAAGTGAATACATGAGTATATAATATATCAAAACGTGGCAAGGGCTGTGGAAAATACAAAACATAATAAAAGGATAAGGAAAGCTGGGTATGGGGGGTAAGGAATTACAGTTTTTAAATAGGGTGTCAGAGAAGGTGAGAAATGACATTTAACCAAAGACCAAATGGGTATTGCAGGTACAGGGTGTGAATGAGCATGAAGGTGAGTGTAGGCAAGGAGTAGCCACTCAATAGTCGTTAGTATTTTTGCTCAGTCTACCACCTGGGAAAGAACCAAAGGTACCACAGTACATGCTTCAGAAAAACAAACAAACAAACTTTCGTCATTTAGAAAGTTCATTTAAAAAATGAGGGCATTTTTTTTTTTAAGATTTTACATTTTTTTTTAAGATTTATTTATTTATTTGACAGACAGAGATCACAAGTAGGCAGAGAGGCAGGCAGAGAGAGAGAGGGAGAAAGCAGGCTCCCTGCCGAGCAGAGAGCCCAATGCGGGACCATGACCTGAGCCGAAGGCAGAGGCTTTAACCCACTGAGCCACCCAGGCACCCCTAAAGATTTTACTTTTAAGTAATGTCTACACCCAACACAGGGCTCAAACTTATAACCCTGGGATCAAGAGTCACATGCTCCACTGACTGAGCCAGGCAGTTGCCCCAGATAGTATGGCGTGTTTGGAATCAAGAACGTATATATGTATATATATATATATACATAATCAAGGGTTAAAATCATTACCTATTTCTCATGCTCTTTAAGAATTCTGATTCTTGTAGGCCATCTCTAAAACTGGACTAGGTTATATGAAAGAATCTTCCAATTTCCTGGGAAGAAGTTGGTGAGTAGGACCCACTCTCAGCTTGATAAGGAAAAGGTACTTTATTCCTGCCCACTCTATAGGACGGAAAGGCTGCCCCGCCCCCGAGTTGGAATAGATTAATAGCAATACCTGTAATAAAAATGGCTACAGGGGCACCTGGATAGCTTGGTCGGTTAAGTAGCTGACTCTTGATTTTGGCTCAGGGCCTGATCTCAGGGTCCTGGGATCAAGTCCCATGTCAGGCTCTATGCTTATCGGGTGGTCTGCTTGAGGACTCTTTCTCTCCTTCTCCATCTGCTCCTCCTACTGCTCCTATGCTCTCTTTCTCTAAAATAAAAATAAATAAATAAATAAATATAAAAAATAAAATAAATTTTTTAAAAAGGCTACGTATTTTGAACACATGTACCGTTTATTTCTTACAACTCTGGGATAAGTACTGTTATTACCCCATTTTTCACAAGAATCTCAGAAATTTAAGTATGGAACCACTAAGTAGCTGATTAGACCTCCTTGCCACCAAACACTGTGCCAAATGCTTCTCCATTACTTCACTTTCCTAAGCACATATTAAGGATGAGAAGAAAAACATCATTGAAGTAACTTCTAGAAATGAATGGAGATTGTCTTGTCTTCTCCAGGACAGGGCAAAGAAATATCTTCATGTGAAGGGGAAATAAGGTGTCACTTACATAAAGTGGACATCCTAAAATATTCATAGAATATAAGTTTATCGATTATCCTAAGCAACATTTGCCACATTCTTGGAATACTTACTGATAGAAAGGTTAAGAAGAATTCCTTTGTAATAGCTCCATTCCCTTGGATCCTCTGCTGATTCATCAAGCAGCAAGCCATGAGACACTCTCCCTCTTCCAAATTAACTCAAATGTTTAAATGCTTATCCATGGTCTCCTTAGTTGAGAACTGTCATCTCTTGGCCTAAATAAACATCACTCTGAAGTCCTGAAGCTCTCTGGGAACACCAATCTTATCTCTCTGAAGGTATTTCACTTATGTCTATAAAGTTACTCTGGGATGAGACAAGGAATAATTATACAGAAGAGTCTGTTATTGACTCTTGGCTGTTTTTGGAGTTATTTTTCTCAGAAATCTGACAATTGGAAGACTGAAATTAATATTTGACTACACTCCTAGTGAGCTATAATAGCTGATTTTTTTCAGGAGTGTGATAAATGTTAGTTTGAAACTGAACTCAACAACTAATGGCAGTGGGGAGAGAAATTCTGATTAAGGCTACTGCACTGTAACTCCTCCAAATCCTAGGAATATCTTTAGAAATTAAAAAATATGCTGTATCTTAAAATAACAAATTATTCATATTCAAAGCTCAAGAGATAATACTAGGCTCAATAATAATAAAAAATAGTCAGTATTTTATCTTTATGACATATAAAAATGTCATTCATTCAGTGCAACCTAAAGGTAAAGCTTACATTTTTAGCGTTAATTTTTTCCAATGATTCTGACCTTAATAGGAATAGGTTTCTATCTATTAAAAAAAAAATTCACTATCCTGTTCTGTCCTTGTCTTGTACAGAAATTTTAATGATCTCATGATCCCATGTCACAGAAATAGATAAATACATCAGGCTTAAAATAACAAAGAGATAGAAAAGGGAAAATGAAAAGGGATAAGGGAAGAGAGTGAGAAAGAGAGAAAAAATATGCTAAAAAAATCTTCAAGAGAGAAGACAAAGGAGAAAAGGGGAAAACTGAAAAACGATAAGGGAAGAAAGAGTGAGAGAGAAGAAAGATACTAAAAAAATCTTCAAGAGAGAGAGAGAACAAAGAGAAAAAGAACATAAAGAAAGATCATCCAGTGAATGAAGAGACCTAGAAAAAGACTGAAAAGAAAAAAAAAGAAAAGCAGAGGAGAGGAAGAGGAGAGGGATGAGAGGGGTGGAGGGTAGCGAGGTCTGCTCAGAAAAGTAACTCTGTCTGACTACACTGCTGAACTGTAGCAACTGTAAGCTCTCAGTAAGTGTTGCTGGTCTTGTTAGTGTTGTCATTGCTTATACCTTTTACATCCAACCTATTAAAAAAAGTAGTAATTTTTGCTTAGATTCTGTTTCGTATTGTTTCACTAAGCTTATTTATCAAGGGAAGCATAGGATAGTGGAATTAGATCTAGATTCAAAATATTGGCTCTACTTCTCACTGGCTGCATTAATCAGAGAAAATAGGGAAACTTCTCCAAGTCTTTGCCTTCTCTTCTTTCAAATGAAGTTAACCGTAAAATTGACCTTGCTTGGCTAGTGATAAAATATCAGTAAACGCTATGTATATGTAGCTGTCTTAATATGAATACTTTAGATTTAAAATCAATATCTCTGCCTAAGGAAAAAGACAGAAAGAAAGAATTCAGTACGATAACAGAGGTAATATCAGGGTATTAGGATAATTTTCAAAGTTTGGGGTAATAAATTTTTATTACTAGTATAATGGAAATGCATGCATTTATAAAATATTTAACTTAAATATTCAGTACTGCACATTATTTGTGATATCTGAAAAACAATTTCACAGACCATTGTTCTTTTCATGTTCCAACCAGAATTGATCTTTTTTAATCACTGCCCATCCCCACTGTCTGATGGAAACATTTTATTACATTCCAGGAAAGTAAAGCTCTCAACCTCGGCTTTCCAGTGCCAATATTTCTATTTGGGCACAAAACATCTACCATCCCGTTATGTGCATTTTCAAAAAGAAATAAAGTGGACTCTTGGCATTATAGAATTAACATTTATAGCTTACATTTCAGAAGGAACTCCAAAGTTCCAGGATATATAGTCAATTTGTCATTTCTGAGATATGGATTATTATTACAAGCACTTCAAGGCTGGGGTGCGGACTGAGTCACTGAGCTGGTGAGAGACTAGCAGAGGCACTAGAAGACACATCTCAACACATTTGCACTGTCCCTCTCTTCATTATCGTGTATTTACTTTATAGAGGAAATCATATGCTAAACAGGTATTCATGAATCTGAGGACTGACAAGTTCCCCTGGAGGGATCGCTCACAAATGGTGGGAGCTTACCGTACATCAGAAGTTATGAATATTTGAAGTCTCTTGCCTCAAACAGGTCAAACCAACACATTACACCTCTTTAATGTACTCGTTAGGCACAGACTACTTACGGTAGGAAGAAATGCAAGTCTCATGAAAAAGGATGAAAAAGATGTACTTGCTGGTATGATATGTTCAGCGGCTCTCAGAATTGGGGGGTTAGAAGATAGTCCTTGTTCTAATATGCTATTGAACATTTTCTGGCATGAAAGATTTCATTTTTTTTCCCTAATAAAATATCTGAATACCTTGAGAGAGCAATGAAATAGTAAGTTCTCAGCATCCAAACTTCCTTTGGGATTAAAGTGGAAGTAAAATAAGAATTGCCTTTCATTAAATTTTCTTATTATGTCTTATGAAAATTAATTACCCCTCGAACAGATCAGATGTAAAACAGTTATACATTGTATGTTTCCTATTTCCCACACAGCATCTTTTCAAAAAATTAATTATAGCCAATAGTTTCAATTCAAAAGGGAATAATTAAAAGCAATGTGGGAGAGTAAAGAGATAATGATGTCATTTTAAAATTAATTGAAGCACTTAAAAATTAACTGGCCTTTCTTAGAGTTTAATTTTTGTTTAAATTTAATAGTTTATATACATACAAGAGTATTCAATATTTATATTAAATTTGATTTTGAATATTATAGTCTGAGAAATCACTTAATATGTAATTTCTCTAAGTGTTTTTTTTTTAACTTTCAATTTGTGTAAGACAAATTAAATATTTTAGATAAGGGATTTCTTTCAGCTGAGAACAATAAGCTTGCATAGAGCTGTCTGCTACATTTTGTGTATTTATGGGAACTTATTAAGGTCAGAGACAATGTCCTTTGGTGTCTCCAATTAAATTAGCCTACTACAAGTATAGAATCCTTCTGTTGATTTTTAGTTATAATGACAAAATTCTAGAAAATAATGATGCCACAGACACACACATTCCCAAACCATCAGAAATAATGACAAATAAGGGTCATGAGTCTAGTTCTTACCAAGACATAGACAGAAGGCTCAGTGTGCATTTACCTTTCTCGTCCCAGCCAAGAAGCCCTCAGGGATGAATGTATACCAGTCCCGAGTGGCTGTTTCCAACTGGTCTAAGTGAATTTAAGGATGCAACACCTGGTTCACTCATCTCTCCACTGTAGTCAATATGCCTGATTCTTTGTCCACTGAAGAACCTCCTTCCGTAAGCTGCAGTGATACATTTCTGCCTGTTTGAACCAGTCACTCCCAGAATGGGTGGGACAGAGTGACTGCAGGACCAGTATGGATTAATTTATTTAGAATGTTTATTTGCCATAAACCTGTCTGTTCTGAAGCAATCGCTTCTGAGTGGACTGAATTTACTGCAGTTTCTGGGGGGGAATCCCCCTTTTCTGGAAGAATGTGAAGTATCCCCTTTTCTGGAAGAATGTGAAGTATCAGGTAGAGGTTGGGGGTTAATTTATATACGACCTACTCACCTACCAGATAACACTAGAATTAAAGACATAACCAGTAACGAGGTCTTGCTAACTTCATTTGCGACCACAGTAAATATCAGGGGATCCCCGGATCTGCTTCCACCTTTGCTCCTATCTCCTGCTCTTTTCCAGAGTTTGCCCAGATTCTGACCCACCAGTTTTTTGGTCTAACTGGGCCTAACTTTGTTCCTTACACTGCCTTTGACCACCGTGTTCCTATATCATGAGCGTGAGGTGTATTCGTTTTGTTTATGCTGCAAAAACTATAAAAACAGTTTTCAATGACTTAGAAAAACTAGGTCACATGTCCCTCACATTTATGTGGTGAATAATGGTGAGCACTGCTCTCCTCCTAGAGTCTAGATTCTAGGCTAAAGGAAAGACAAAAACAAAAACCTCTTACCTTGCACACCCTACTGCTCTTCTGGCTCCCATGTGAGGGCTCCCAAAGCTTTCTACAAGTGGCAGCAACAGGCCACATTAATTTCAATAGGCAGAACAAGCTACATGGCTAAGCTGATCTTCAGTGGGATGAAGACTTGTAATCCTCTCATGGGGGGCGGGGCGGTAGGGTGAGGGCAGTGAAGTAATTAACTACAGATGTGGCCCAGTTGCTCAACTCCTCTGACTCACCTCTGGCCCCCACCTCAGGCTTATGGTCCTCGGTAGGCAGAAATGGATACAGACCGTGTTATTGCTAATAGGAAGCCAGCACAGTTTAAGAGAAGGAAAACATTAAGGTACAGGCATCCCTGACCTCCACAGAAATATGCTTTGACTTGATCCATTTTTTCCCCCCAATTCAGTCAACCTTATATGTCAGATTTTTTACAGGAATCACAGGGTTTAATTTATAGCATGTCATTTCATCGAAGCTACACGTGAGGCTCATGGGCAGTTATGTCAGTTCTCATCTATCTGTTATGATCATGTCTTTTCTTCCTTCCCAAGCTTCTCGTCCCTGTGGAGACCATCCAAGCCCACAGCTCTGTTGGAAGTGATTTTCTGCTCTGGAAGAAATCCTGAGAGTCATATGTCAAGACCATAAAATAAAATAAAATAAAATAAAATAAAATAAAATAAAATAAAATTACAATGGGCCCATTTAACTTTGACTTCATCCTTTCAACTTTGAAATCTAGTAACAAAATGCTTACATATTTAGACATAGTTGTTTGTCTAAACCTGTATTTTCTTTTTCCATGAAGATTTTTATTTTTTATTTTTTATAAACATTTATTTTTATCCCCAGGGGTACAGGTCTGTGAATCACCAGGTTTACACACTTCAAACGTAGTGATCCAAAGGGGCATGTGCACCCGAATGTTTATAGCAGCAATGTCCACAATAGCCAAACTATCCATGAAGATTTTAAAGACACTATAATTATAATTGAGGAATGTGTGTCATTCACCTGAAACAGACAGTGTCATACTTCCTAAAATGCATTTCAGCTGTCCTGTTTGATCTGCTTCTAAACAAAATAGTACACTTCAGCAAGACCCTTTGTATTCTGGTGGTTTTTAAAATCCTAGGTTATATCAAGTAAAGGATTACAAAGCTTTTTATCATTCATTATATGCCAAGATGATGACATAAGAGTGAAAGTCCATAGAAAGACCGATTATCTGTTCAGAATGAAAAGAGATGGATATATGGAAAAATGATCATGCTAATACCTAAAGTTAATGTTGATGATGGTTGTGTAACTCTGTGAATAAGCCAAAAGCCACTGGATTATAGACTTTAAATGAGTTTATTATGAGCATTATGAATTATATCTCAATAAAGCTGTTCAAATACACTTATGTATATGCTTATTTTCAATAATGTTGCTTCAAACTCACATTATTTGTATTTATTATAGGTAGATATCATATCATAAATCTCTCTTACAGCAATTGTCACCTCTTCCTGCATTTTATTTTAAAGATAAACATTGAAACTTCAATGTCTTCCCATCCCCCTCTCCTTCTCCTTCCCCTTGATCTTTTTTTCAAGACAGTCTTATTGCCACAATGTAACTTCCTTAAGCACCACAGAGCCAACCCGTCTCTTTGGCCCTGACTGTAGTTACTCTTCTGCCCTCTTCTCGCTGCTGCCTATCAGGATTCCCACTCTGTTCTTCTTCCCACGCTGCCACGCTGGTATTGGTAAACTTCCTGGGGGAGCAATGATGGGAAAATGGAGGGAAGAAAGTGCTGAGGAGGAAATCCCAATTCCACGGCCACTGCCCTGCCTTCCTTCTCTGAATTCTACCTTCTCCTATAACTCCTCATCTCCCAGCTCCACAGGTGATTTCCAGCTTTTTAGCTCATCTTCAACGGCCATGATGGCTCCTATCATCAAGAGTGTAGTTCTATTTAGTATTCAAATTCATGAAAATGAAGTCAGAATACCTCAAAGCTATTCCTAGTGCCCCTGATCTGATCTGCAGGGGGAAATTTTCCATAGTCTCCTGTCCCCCCCGGTTCCCTGGGCTTGGAGAGCAGCTTAGAAGGGTCTCCATTTCAATTCCGATCACCTACACTGTAACTGTTTCCTATTAAACAACAGAGTACTTCATGGCAGAAGCAGTGTCATCTGTATTCATGTGTTACCCATTGTGCCTAGAAAAGTGTCTAACCTAAAGAAAGTGTTTCAGATGTTTGTTGAATAAAATTCCAACTGCCACACCCCTGGTTTCAAAATCCCATTTTGAGTTATACCCTGGTTTCTTTAATCCCTCACCTAGCCCTTTTGCCAGACAATCTGATACCACTTTTCTTTCAACCATTTGTCCCAGTGATGCCTCCAAGCTTAGTCCATACCTCCTGACCAATTATCTTAGATACAGATTCTGCACACAACAATAATAAATAAAAATAGCACGATAAATTTGCACAACACTCTTTTTTACTGTTGTTAATTTTATACAAATCGACTCCACTTGTCCCCATTGCAATCTTTTTTGGTAGTAGGGAAAGATCAGGAAACTGAGACAGTAAGAGAAACATGACTTGCCAGGGGTTTCTGCAGCATTTTCCTGCAGAAGAGAAATCTAAATAGTGATATGCAGGTCACAAGTCAAGTACTCTTTACATAGAACAGTTTTGCCCAATTCCTCTCCCCTATTCTGAACATAAAACAGAAAACATATTTGGGGGATTTCGGGAGGAGCAATCCCTCAGCATCCATGCCAGAATTTCCCACCTAGATTTCCATGACCTCCAGTAAATTTGACCAAAACTTTTCGTCAAAAATACCTTGCAGCCCCTACATTTTCAAAGTTCTTGTTTAAAACACACTTAGCAAAAACACTTCTGCTTGATTGTTTAATAACTTTCATTTCAAAATGCATAAACTTGGGCTTCATCTGAAATAAATTTTGTGTAGCAAATTGCAAACACCTAAGGCACCTCTTTTCATGCAGGGCATCATGCAGTGAGTGAGTCCCTAGAGCAGCCCTGTATCTGGCATGTGGAAACCCTCACAACTAGGCTGCAGCTCTGCGCGTGTGTTCCGTGCAAACCCAGATTACCACCACCTGTGTTAGCTACCATGCAATCGTTCCAAGTTATCATTACAATTCAAACCAGGATCTAAATTGCATGAAGAAGCCTTTCTAATCCATAGAGTTAACCCAAGACATTGAAAATTGATCTAATGGCATCACATTGTCTTTACATTTAAGCCCACACAGATGTATAATTAGATGCATGGTGCATAATTAACAGAGGAAGCTGAGACTTCCACAATGCTCAAAGTTGACTCATTTTTCTGTGCAGATAGATGACATCGATTTGCCAAGCTCCAGTTTCTCTAGCCTCTGGGCCTTTACACTTAACACTAGTTCCCCAGCTTTGTCATACTCTTTCCCTCCTCACCCTCTATCCAACTGCAATCCTGTCTTCCTTTTTTAGGTGGGAACTAACTCCTACCTATTCCTCAGCTCTCAGACCACCGTTCTGCCCAGAAATTTCCCTGACTTGTTACACCTCTGGGTTAGGCCAGCCTCTTATTTGTGCCCAGACTACTCTTTGTTTTAGTATCCATTCACAATGTTTTGTAATTTGCTGACCTGTTTTTCTAATATTCCACTAGGTCTAAAGGGTGAAGCCTTGTCTATTTGGTCTGTGCTAATACCCACCACCTAGCCCCTTGTTAGGTACATGGGAAGGGTTCAGGAAATGCTTACCAAACGAAGGAGTGCCTGTAAGGCCCATTTTGGTTCTATGGTTTCCTTTTCAAACTGCTCCTTCCTTAAAGGGCTATCGATACTTGATGAAATAGAAATATATTTTACATATAGTTTCTTCTCAGAATTATGATGCACGTTACACGAACCACTCCTTCAGCAATTTCAAAACAGTGGTAACCCAGGTAGAAAAAGATAGTATCAGCAATTTAAAAACTGCAGTCCAATGGTAATCATCTCAAAATTCTGTTCTGATGATAATAAATGTACTACTACTAATATTCAAGTGAGGAGACATAGCCAAATAGAGAGTGAGAAATGTATATTCTGGGCTGGTACAGGATTGTGCATCCATGATAGGGCTGCTTTCATTCCAGCACATATGTGGCTTTACATGGTAACCCCTGCCACCTCCCCAGCCTGCTTTCTGCAGCTGGACTGGACCAGATGAATGATGCCAGCCCGTGAATTGTGGGGAAAAAGTGGACAGGCATATTGACTCTAGAACTGGTGTGGTTAATTGCTGGCTTGAGAACTTTCAGCTTTATCTTTGCCCAGTCATCTCAACTCATGACATTCCAGAGGATGGAATGCTCTGGAGACCAGAGCACACTGCTGGTCTCTGTGGCTGGAAGACACTGAGTATGAATTAGAAATAAACAGACATCGTAGGGCTCATTGTTACTGTGCTGTAACCTAGCTCACACTAACTAAATTCCCATTTATGCTCTTGTTTGAATGAGGCAACCAATGTGTGTCTGGTTGTGGGCAGAGAAGAACTTCAAGCAAACAGGAAATTCTCACCAATTTTGTATATATGTCAGAGACTATTGTGTCTTTGAGGATAGTCACTAGGTATGCTTCTCTCTGAAAGCACTTATTGCAGTAAATGACATGTTTTTGTTTATTTACTTGTTAGGTTCCCTTCCCTCCCACCTCCTGGTCCCAGCTAAACTATGAGTACCCTGAGACAGGCAGGGCAGCAGTTACTGTGAATGCCTCTCAGAGGAGATCCATTAAGGGTGTCCAAAAAAAAAACAAACCTTCCCAAGCCCCAGGGTTAGTGCTTATCTCCTGAGTTGTATCAATATAGATGAAGCAAATAAAAAAAGGCTTATCCAATGCTCACTTTGTGTATTCATTTTCATTGTTTTTATAACAAATTCCCCCAAATTTCATGGCTTAAACAATAGTTATTTTAATCTTATAGTTCTGAATGTCAGAAATTTAAAAGGGATCTCATTGGGCTAAAATCAAGGATGATAAGGCTGCATTCCTTTCTGGAGGCTCTAGGACAAAATCCATTCCTTTGCTTCTATTTCAGCTTTTATAGGCCCACATTCCTTGGATCATGGCCCATTCCTCCACTTTCAAAGCCGGCCATGTTGGGTCAAGTCTTTTCTCACAAAACTATCTCTCTGGCTCTGTCTTTTCTGCCCAATTCTTCTACTTGTATGGGCCATTTTGATTCCCTTGGACTGGACAAGGGAATCCAGGATAATCTCTGTATTTTAAAGTTAGCCACTGATTAACAGCCTTATACCTATCTGCAACATTAATTCCTCTCTTATGTAACCTAACATATTCAGATTCCAGGGATTAGGACATAGGCACCTTTGGCCGGGGGCGGGGGGCATTATTCTGTTTACCATTTTGAGCTTAACCCATAAACTCAATGGAGGGTTTTGATAGCTTCTCAGCTTCATATGTAAGGTAACATGGTAGCTATTATTTACTATAATCACATTTGATATAGTCCATAAACATCATGTATGAGATTAGGTTATTCTAATTCTCATTTATAGGATGAGAAACCTACTGAAAGACATCCAAACCATTTCTAGGTATTGAGGACCCTAGAACAGCAAACCATGAAAATTTATAGTACTCCTAGTTATTTACATTGAATTAGTTAATGCTTTTAATAAGAAATGTGTACATGTACACATAATCACAGTTGTGTGGGTGTATGTGTGTGTGTGTGTGTATGTGTATATATATATATATATATCCAAAGTTTATAAACTTGAGGAAAGACAGTAATGTTCCTTCTTTATTAGGTCCTCTAATACTAGCAGAAAGTCTAACTAATTTGTCATAAATCATAAGATCCATCTTTCCAAAGCAGATTTCCAGTTGCTGTCAGGAAACTGACAACAGATTGGTACAAGTACCAACATAGCACCATTCCCCCAGTGCACAAAGAGGTAAATGGTGCGTGCTGGAACAATTTAATTTTAACTTTTCTTGATTGGACAGGAGAGAAGAGCGTTGGAAAAGAATTTACAATGTCTAAATGCTAAGATTAATTGTTCATTATAGACCACAAACTGTAGGATTAAGGTGGTATGGATGTATATATTAATACGTATATTTTATAAGGGTGGGTTAACCTTGCAACCTCCTTGACAGTCAATATCCGGAAACTCTTAATAATTCGGAGGAGAAAACCTTGAGTTTACATTTTCCTTCAAAGTATGCATTTAACAAGTACTAATGAATACCAAAATGGTACCAAAATACATTTTTAAAAGGCAAGAAAATTCATAGTTCAGTTAAGATTAGGAGAGGTTAATTATACATATAAGTTCAGTCCCATAGCTATTGAGCTTTTGTCCTGGGGAAGGCGCTATGCCCATAATTAAATTATTTGTACCATCATGATTTATCTTGTTGAAAAAAAATTCAAGATGACAAGTTAGATATTAAGACCCAAAGATGTTGCTAATTAAAGGTGGCTTTGCAGAATAAGATGCTTTTTCCTGCCTCCAGATGGAGAAGAAGAGATCATTTCCATATATCATAATTCTACCAGTTTGTTGTCCAATTTTTAAGAATAGCCTCATGAGGATACAGCCTAACAAGTAAAATTTCTGTAAGCCTACAAAACAATAGTAATGGTCCTCATTTATCTAGCACTGTCTTCTTGAGTAAGCACATGAATAATTACGTGCGTGGTGACCAGGGCTACAATTATTGCTTCCATTACTCAGAGGAGGAAGCTAGGTCTATCAGAGGCCAAGGGCCATTGAGCAGGTGAGTGGCAGATCTGGAACCATATGGCTTGCAGCTCTCAGTCCTGTGCTCATTTTAGAAAACTATCTTTTCTTCAAGAGGGCAACTTGCTTACAAATCATGTTCAAATAAATTTGCATTATTGTGGTTTCCACACCTTTGTGCACTGGATGATGCAGAAGAGATTCCTTTGGGGTATGAAAGGTTGAGCTGGAGGCCTGTGAAAACTGGAAAATCCAGGTGTCCCTTATTCATGCACAATTGTGCCTTATTTGCACCCATACAAACTTGAATGCCTTTCATGACCCATTACTCATCAAATCTTAAAGTGAATTAAAATTTCATGTAATGGTATATTATCAAGAAATGAAACTGGTTGTCAGATACTTAAGTAAAAATATTCAGGAGCTATGGATTAGAAGGCAACACAGTTTGGTGATCAAGAACACATGCTCCAGAGACATTTGGGATCTAAATCAAGGTTTTGCTACCTTTCACCTGCATAAATTAAGCCACAATTCCTTTCTTGAAAAATTGAAAAAACAAACAAACAAACAAACAAAAAACTATGATAGTCTCATGGGATACTTATGAGGATCAAGTCAATTGTTCTCAACTAGGAGAGATTCCTCCCATCTAAGGAGCATGTGGCAATGATGGGAGATGTTTTGGGCATCATAGCTTGGAAGGAATTACTGGTATCTAGTCGGAGGAGGCCAGAAATACTGCTAAAAACCCCACAATACCCTATAGGATAGCACATCACAATAAAGAATTATCCGACCCAAAAGGTTAATAGTGACAAGACTAAGAAACTCACATTTAAACTTGTATTCCACAAAGTGCTCAAAATTGTTATTGGTTATTTATATTGTTAAACAGCTTTGTACTAAGTATCATGCTATGAATCAGGGACCCCAAATAGGTTAAGTTATGCCTTTGGGCTTGATGGAGCCATTGAATGAAACTTTTAAGTATAAATAATCACTATGCAATAGCGTACACTCACAGCAGCATCATATGCAAAGCACTAAATGGGGGAGTATATATTCGTTCTGTTTGTGGGAATTGGGGAAGGCTCCACAGAGAACAAAGTATTTCCTGTGCGCCTTTATATATGACAGAAATTTGGCTATTAGAAAATGGATAGAAGGTTTGTTGGTGTGAAGGATATGTGTCCATGTAGGGGAAAGATATTGGGGCATTAAAAATATGACAGAAATAAAAGGTATAGCATTTGCAAAGGCTAAAAAAAAAAAAAGAGTGTCATAGGAATATAATAGATTGTAGATATGATTCTGGTGCTATATAAAGAGAGGCAGGAATCAGTGAACAATTAGGAGACCATGGAGAGAATCCTGATACAAGCTTAATCCCACATAAGGAGTAGAAGTAGCTCCCATAGCGCTGGGAGCAGGGGATAAAGGGAGAGGAAGAATTTTAAGTTCAGAAGTAGAATCAGCAGAATCCCACTACTTTTCCAATGTTAGGAAAGACCACAGCTGCATTAAACACCGAGCTATAGTACCGTGTTCTTGACGGCCAACTTGTCGACACAATTAGACAAATATGAGATAGTGTAACAGCATATGAAGAAGTAAAACTGGTATTTTGAGAGAAATTGTGCTTGTGTTAATGTCTTCCCGCTGACGTTATTCATAGATGAGCTTAGAGACTGAAAATAAAACACCATTGATTGATAAAAAGAATTTCATAAGAGTTGCAAAATAATTTTCTGACCTTTGATAGAAATGAGTAGGTAGTATTCATTTGCCACAGTTTTTATACATGTAGGTAAGAATAAAGTTCTTTGACCGAAAATTCTTACATTAGAATTTAGGCTTTTATTTTTTGTATATCAAAGGACACTTCAGGGTTTGGGAAAATCCCGTTGACAATTTCCTTAAGTAAAAACAAGAATAAATGTCGATATATTCATCCCAGAACTTTAATACTGTCAAGTACCAAAAAGAACTCTGTTGCCAAGACTTGCAAATTCGACCTTATGTTTGTTGGCACAAAGAATTAACAAAGCCACATATTTGAGCCAGTAATAAAAAATTCCTTCTTAAGCTTAAAAAAAAAAAAAAACCAAAAACACAACTCTATTAAAGTGCAAAAAATTTAATTATTTCCAAATGAATACAGCACCAAAATTAGGGTATATCAAAGTAAGGCTCTGTTTCAAAGTGTAACTACCAATGGAACTGTGCATGATATTAAAACATAAATCCTCCTATGCTCCTGACCAGGCCCTGAGACTGATTGTATAATCTCGAATTTCCTTCTTAGATTGATAAACAGTTGCTCTTAACTGGGTGCTCTTCCTTACCACTGCATGTTTTCCAAGATGGTTTAAAAAATTGCCTGATTTCCCTGATGCAGCCTATTTGAAATCTTCCAAGGAAGTGAATAGGAAGCAGAAAATTGCAAATAGCAGCAGAGCAAAGGGAGAGTGGAAAGAGCTCAGTACAGGATTTAGAATGCAGGCAAATGGACTTTTAAAAACAGCTATCCTTAATAGCGGTGGAACCTGGCTGTAATGAAAAGAAGTGGCAGCAGAGTAATGCATCCTTAACCAGAAACCATCTGTTTATGTACATTGTGCTTTTATCATCAATATATCTGGGTCTTCGTCTTTATAAAATGCAGATATCCCACATTTATCCTTAAGCTGCATGAATGTTTAATGATCAGGGTTATATAATACACATAAATTAATTGCATGCTATTTATTTTCATGTATTTTAGCTAGTTAAATCTCTCCTCTCACTGCTGCAAAGCTAATGATTTATATATATGCCACTGAAAATGTAACAAGATAGGTACCCCAGACACATACATTCAAGCAATTCCTTTAACTTTTTATGCTTTCATGGGAGGAAAACATTCCAAGGTTTATTTTACCCTAGATGCCTGTAGCTGTGTCAGGCACTATCTGTCCCGGATGCAATTTATTGGATCTCCAGGTCCCAGTTTGGTTAAAACAAGGCTAGTATGCTTTCAGACTTTAGGGATCAACTCTTTGGTTCCTTCCTCCTATCTCTGACTCTTTTTGCCTAGGGCAATACTCTGGCTTTCTAGCTGAACTGTACAGGAGGGCTCCAGGCAGAGGCAGAGTTAAAGCATTCTCTGTTGGACTTTGATCAGGATGGAAACAATTTAACTCAGAGATAGCAATTCATTAGAAAGCAAGAGTTGTAAAGCAGCCTAGCAATATTCTTGCTACATTTGGGGGATGGGAACAAGCCATATTATAATAATTTCAGGGGATAGGATATGTAAGAGGAATAGGAAGAGTACTCAACAATAACAGTCCTGTGCCCTTGGAGGGTGCAGAATTTTGTTATAATAAGAAAATATATTTTTTTAAAGATTTTATTTTTATTTGCAAGACAGAGAGCAAGAGCTGGGAGGAGGGACAGAGGAGAAGCAGACCCCCCGCTGAGCAAGGAGCCGGATGCCGGACTCGATCCCAGAACCCTGGGATCATGACCTGAGCCGAAGGCAGAGGCTTACCTGACTGAGTCACCCAGGTGCCCCAAGAAAAAACATGCTTATCTCCATGGTGATTTTGTGCTTTGCTTCTACTAGTTTCTTGTCCTTGATCTTTCCATAATTTACACTGAGCATCTTCTACGTGGCAGGAGCAATATTTCTCACTGAAGATAAAATGCTAATTTAATTCAACAATAGTCCTTTCCATTATGAAGCTAGCAGTCCAGTAAGGGAAGCTAATATTAACCAATAACTTCATAAACGAATATGTTACAAACAGAGACGGGGGGGTGGCTATGTATGTTGAGAAACCACATATCAGAGAGGGCTTCCCTAGATTGCCCCTAACGAAGTGATATTTGATCCGATGACTGAAGGATGAGGAGGAATTAACTAGAGCACCAGGCGGGAGCACAGAATTCTGAAGAGATGGATTAACTTCTGCAAATGTCCTGAGACCCACACAAGAGGAAGCATAAAGAACTGAAAGTAAATCACTGTGACTAGAGCCCTGGGAAAGGCTGGAGGCAGGCAGTGCTAAATTTTAGGTCATGTAAAAGATTTTGGTCATTAACTGTGCAACCTATGGGGAATTATGGAAGCTTTTTAAGGAGGGGAATAAAATAATCAGATTGACATCTTAAATAAAATACATGAAGACAAAGAACTTTGGAGGGTACTGCAATAATCCGGGAGGAGATGATATTAGCATGGATAAGCTGATGAGGGTAGAAATAGAGAGAAGATGAAGATGGATTTAAGAAATTTAGAGGAGATGATTTGATAATAGGTTTGGCAATGGGAGGTGAGGGGTAGTGGATCCAGGATAATTTCTAAATTTCAGGTTTGTGCCTCTGTATGGATCTTGGTAAGCCCTCTCTGATATCTTCTGTCAGAGAGAAAAGGATCATCTTTCTTTTGGTTTGTTTATTTGGGTGGGAACAGAATTCATTGGAGGTGATTCTGAGTTCTACTTTCAATATGTTGATCTTGAGATACTTTTGAATAATCTAAGTAGATCTGTCTAGAATTTGATTTTCTATTTGGGTTTGGAAAAGATTAGTGTGAGCCCAAGGTTAAAAATCTGTGAATTACTGTCATAGAGATGGAAATTGAAGCTGTTGGCATAGATACAATTTCCTAGAGAATTATACAAAAAAACAAAGGAGCTTAGAACTGAATTTTCAGAAAACCCAGCATTCACCTGGTAGGTTATAACAACAAAAACAATCACGACCACTACTTTTTGAGCTCTTATTATGTGCTACTTAAGTCCTTGCTTTATGTTAACTTATTTAATGTTAACGAAGCCTTATAAGGTAAATGTTATTTCCCTACTTTAGAGATGAGGAAACTAGAGTACAGGAGGAACAAGGGCCAGCCAAAGGTCACAAACATAGCAGTTAAATAGCAGAAACAGAACTCAAATCCTGGCAGTCTGATTTGAGAACCCATGCTTCTAACTGCTACAGTCCACCAGGCTATTTAGGAAAATTGACAAAAGAGCTAGGTTTGCACATAAGAATTTAAACCTGCATTGTATCTGTGCTCAAGATATGTACCCTCCAATGCCATAGTTACTATGTGGTGACTTTTGAGCCCTTGGAATATGGTCAGTTCAAACTGTGATGGGCTGTAAATGTAGAATATATATCAAATTCTGAAAACTTAATACCAAAAGAATGTAAAATACCCCATTAATATTTCTTACATGATTACTTGTTGAAACAACAAGTAATATTTTGGATTATACATAGTAACGAAATTTAAGGTCACCTATGTTTTGCTTTCTTAATGTTTCAAATTAATTTAGTTTAATTTTAAACTAAGAAATTTATACTTCCTCTGAAGTTTACATTCTGTTTCAATTGGAAAGCACCATTACAGATATTTCTCCTGTTTGCTGTCTGGATTCTCAGCTCTAGATAGACACTACCAAATAGTTAGTATGCTCTCTTTGACGCACTCATTCCATTCAGACCAGAGCTCCAAGCCTGTTTGCCAGGCTCTCAGGCCCTGCCCTCTGCGGTGTTTCCATGGTAACCTGCCTTAGGAAGAGAAGATGCTTTTTAAGCTGAGTCCTAAAGATTTCCTTCCTCTGGCTTTATGTCATTTCATACTAATTTTATGGTTATCTCTTCTGTTCTTCTCTAAGAGTTTATATGATTTTTGACCTCATGAAATTGTAGTTCAGTGGTTCTCAGACGGATGAAAACCTAAGAATCACTTGGGAAGTTTTCTCAAATTATACAAGGCCATCACCCTGCAAGATTTTATATCTGTTCCCTATCCCCAAGGAACGACTACAGCTCTAATCTCTTCATTGTCTGGTAAATGAAATTGCTATACTCTAAGTGTTATATTCTCATTTGTTTCCTGTCTTCTGTCTACTCAGCTCTTCAGCTCTCCAATATCAGTCCTGCTAGTAACAAAAGCACTCCACGTAGGTCCTTATGACACAGACTCTGAAGTGTTGATTTTGGTTCATCTGGCTAGGAACCTGGTGGGATGGTATAATTAAGGTACCAAAAAAAAAAAAAAAGTAGAGGTAAATATTTTCCAAATGTAGATTTATGTTGTTGTTGCTGCTGCTGCTGCTGCTGCTGCTGCTGATCACATTCTGAAGTTTCCCCTTCCAGGCTGTAAAATCTCAGGGGTATGAATAGGGAGTGTTCTGCAGGTAGGAAGTATGTCATATCATACAGCAGAGACTGAGGAGGTAGAACACTTCCAGTCCTTCATCTGTAGATGGGGCAATAATACACAATTTAGAGATTTTAGATGATGCAAGGAAAGTACCTGGAGAATAAATTAAGATCACTATAAATCTTTTAGTTTTGTTAGTTCTTTCCTTCACTGTGCAGAAGTTTTTTACCTTGATGACGTCCCAATAGTTCATTTTTGCTTTTGTTTCCCTTGCCTCCAGAAATGTGTCTAGCAAGAAGTTGCTTTGACCTATGTCAAAGAGGTTGCAGCCTGTGTTCCCCTCTATGATTTTGATGGTTTCCTGTCTCACATTTAGGTCTTTCACCCATTTTGAATTTATTTTTGTGTCTGGTGTAAGTGGTCCAGTTTCACTCTTCTGCCTGTTGTTGTCCGGTTGGAATCATCCGTTGGAATGGCTAAATCAACAACTCAGGATAACAGTTATTGGTGAAGGTGCAGAGAAAGGGGAACACTCTTACATCGTTGATGGGAATGCAAAGTGGTGCAGCCACTCTGGAACACAGTACGGAAGTTCCTCAGAAAGTTAAAAATAGAACTGTCCTACTACCCAGAAATTGCACTACTAGGTATTTAGCCAGAGGACACAAAACTACTGATTTAAAGAAGCACATGCACCCCAATGTTTATAGCAATATTATCAACAATAGCCAAATTATGGGAAGAGCCCCAAAGTCCATTGATTGATGAATGGACAAAGAAGGTGTGGAATATATGTATATGATGGAATATTACTCAGCCATCAAAAAGAATGAAATCTTTCCCTTGCAATGATATGGATGGAGCTAGAGTGTATGATACTAAAGGCAGAGAAAGACAAATACTGTATGATTTCACTCATATGTGGAATTTAAGAAACAAAATGGATAAACATAGGGGAAGGGGGAAAAAAAGAGAGAGAGGGAGGTAAACCATAAGAAACTTTTAAATACAGAGAATAAACTGAGGGTTGATGAAAGGAGGCAGGTGGGGGATGGGCTAAATAGGTGATGGGCATTAAGGAAGGCACTTGTCATGATGAGCACTGGGTGTTATATGTACCTGATGAATTGTACTTGATAAATTCTATTTCTGAAACCAACATTACACTATATGTTAACTAACTAGAATTTAAATAGAAAGTTGAAAAAAGTAAAAAAAAAGATCTGTATAAATCTTAGTTGTTTTTCTCAAGCAGACTTATTTTCAAGAGTTTAAGGTTGCTTACTTTTCCGAATTCTTTCTGCTTATAGTTCATCACATTATTTTCTAAAGCAGAATTGCAGAGATTTAATTTATTCCTCTAATTATTATTTGGGGAACAGGCTGTAAAAGTACAGTCTCCCAAGGAGACAAAATTAGGACACTGATTACAGTGGTGCTCAGTTACACCACTTAAGTATACCCACATGAAAATAAAAGGTTGATATTCTACTAACTGCTAATTAGTACACAGCTAATATCTTCAGAATTTGAGTAATTCAGCTGAAGTACTTTCCAAACTAAGCATTCAAATAAACTGGAACTTTTTAAACTCATAGATTCCTAATAGGCTAAATCCTTCCCTAATTCTAAAAATTTCACTCACATTTGGTAGAAGATTTCCATTTATGCTACTGTGATTCCCTAATTAATTTTTACATAAAATGATTGCTTACTTTTATTGGAATTTTGTCATGAGTTTGACAGCTACATTAGGAGAACCAAATAATGTAGATCAAAACTAGTATCAGAGACCAAGCCAGTGATCTTAAAAATGTTTTTACCATTGCTCAATCATTTTTAAAGATTATATTATATATTATATTCAAATTTCCTTCTTTCATTCAGCAAATATTTATGTGATACCTCTGGTACATCAGGTACTGTACATTCACAAAAAAAATAAGAATCCTACAAAGATGAAAGAGAAAAACATAAAAGTAATATTTTTTTAAAACTCGTGCATTTATTCAAAAATATGTTAAATCTTAAAGATAAAGCTAAACATTTAGTAAAACATGCTAGGTTGCAATAATTATTTCTATTTTCTTTCCAATAAAGGATGTTTTTATGGCAAATGTGACCCAAACAAAAGTCCATAACTAACTGAACTTCTGATAAATAAAATATCAATACATTAAAGTTCACATACCCAGAGTTATATGTGGTAAATAGTTAAGAAAACTGAAGACAAAAAATTAGCTTGCTATTTTTAAAGTTGAAAATTTAATTCATTGATAAATAATATTCTTACTGTGATGATTCATTTTATGTATCACCTTAGCTGCAACACAGTGTCTTGCTATTTGGTCAAATGTTATTCTGGATGTTTTCATTGCAGTGTTTTTTGAGGGATGAGAATAACATTTAAATTTGTGGTCTTTGAGTAGAGTTGTTATCCTCCATAATGTACGGGGACCTCGTCCCATCAGTTGAAGGTCTTAACAGAACAGAGACTGACCTTCCCAGAGCAAGAAGGAATCCTGGCAGCAGATTGCCTTGGATTTGAACTATATCTCTTCCCTGAGTCTCTTGTCTGTTGGCCTATCCCATCAGATTTTGGACTTGCCATACCCCCACAATCACATGGGCCAATTCCTTAAAGTAAATCTCTCTACATATGTATTCACATATCTTGTTGGCTCTGTTTCTCTGAAGAAACCTGAAAAATATGCTCATTTTTCAATACTTAATCTTCATGTAGTTCCTTTTTTTTTTTTTTTAAAGATTGTATTTATTTATTTGGCAAAGAGATCACAAGTAGGCAGAGAGGCAGGCAGAGAGAGAGAGAGGCAGAAGCAGGTTCCCCGCTGGGCAGAGAGCACAATGCGGGGCTCAATCCAAAGACCCCGAGACCATGACCCGAGCCGAGGGCAGAGACCCAACCCACTGAGCCACCCAAGATGCCCCAATTTTCATGTAGTTCTAACAAAAGTTAGGAGAACTTAAAGCTGCTTTTGTCCCTAGCAGAAGAGAATCAATCCACTTTGACCATATGTTCCACTCACTCAAAACTACACCCCGAATTAATTTGTTTGTAAAACTGTACTTAAAAAAAAAAAAGAAAGAAAGAAAGAAAAGAAAAAGAAAGGAAGCATTGCTAGGTTTTAATAAATACAGACAACTGAGGACTGACATTCTGATGCAAGGGTAAAGGTACATGATTATGAGATGCATTAAGGAACTCCATTTATCTCTGATAAATTTCTCTCAAGGAAAAAAAGTTGCGATTTCCTTCTAAACTTATGTACAAGCAGTTATAAATATTTTCCTTAAAACAGCATCTTTATCTCAAAGAAAATTTTGTAAGTAGTCCTCTTATATAAAACAAAACAAAACAAAATGAGAGAGCTCTAGAACAATCAAATCTCAAGAACATGTCCTCTCAGTTTCTTTCCAAACCTACCCACAGCCACCAGCAGTAGGACTCCCAATGAAGGCACAAGGAATCCTAGAGCTCTGGAGAGCTTGCTATGGACACAGAGGCCCAAGACAAACAAGCATACATATTTTTCAGAGAAGGCATGATAATTACTGATAAATTAAAGGAGAGACGGTTAGAATAATATACCTGTATGACTCCTAAAAGTAAAATTAGAGTAGCAAGTGTTCCTTGTGTAAAGCATCTCTAATCATATTTGTATAAGGTATATATTTAAGCACACTCAAGGTTTTCATCATATATATGTCTAAAATAATATATTGATTTTTCTGTTATTTAACAGAAAAAAGCCTTAACAATTTATTTCAAGTCACCCAACTTTATAGATATATACATAACCACTATTAAAAATTCAAATATAAGACAAAAATGAAGTCATAATAGACACAATAGATTTATTCAGTGTGACTCAGAAGTTAACTTCAAAAACCTATACCATGGTCATTTTGGTGTGCAGAAGTTTCAACTTAAGAAATAAAAGATCAAAAGTATTTGCAGTTAAGATTGTGGTCATACTATTGAACTTAGATAATTAAGTTCTTGCCCTGTAAACAAAAAGGATATGGTAAAACAAGCATGAGTATTTGGAACCTGATTCAGTTATTAAAATAATTACCAAATATTTGATTAATGATTCATGAATCAGACTAAGTAATTCTAATGTCTGAAATGAACACAGAGTTCATTATCTTAATGATAAGCAATGACTAGTCAACATCTCACCAAGTTAACAAGGCTTTTATGACCTTGGGAAAGTTACTAAATCTTTGGTACCACAAAATGGGATGACATAAAACTGGTTTCACAAGACCAAATGAAAAGGAGTGTCCAAGGTGTGTTTAATTTAACATACTCCATGATAATATATAGCTTTTCACATATTTGCCTATACCAATGTTTTTCTGGTTTGAATAAAATAAAATCTTGGTTACTTACAGAAGTACTGTATAATGATGATATTTTCAAGTTTTGATCATTTAGCAGTCAAATTATTTAATTAATACATTCATTGGGTACTTTATATACAGTAATTCCATATGAATATATGTATAATAATTCAATTAAAATAAAATGCTTAAATTTCAAAATGGCATTTTTATGATTTTGGGTGGAAATATTCATTCAGTGGAGCTGTTTCTGATATATCATGTTTCATAACCAGAAAGTATGACAAATTACTTTTCAGAAAAAGAACAGGAGAGACAGAGATATTGACTATGTAAAACAGGTATATTTAGGTGAGGAAACCATAATTTTTGGTGTATTTGAAATAGCTTTGATAATAATGGACTCTAAATACCACATGGAAGGATTCTAAAGTATATTTACCAGGGATCTCTTGAACATCTATGTCTTGTAATACAAAATGGCTTGTTTTCAATGGCACAGTAAAGGGATCCTAGGCTTCCAGGTGTAGATCAACTGCAGAAGCACCTGTGAAGCACTATGAATTACTTTGTAAACCACCACCACATTAGCTTAGATATGGTGATTCACAAAGAAATCCACAGCACTTCACAGTTTGGGTAAGCCTTGGTACCTATGAACCAATAAAAACAGTACCCTTATACCACCAACAATTGAGGGTGCATTTTCAGCTATTTTTATATCTTTTTATTTAACATTTGAATAGACTTATAGCAGAAGAGCTAGACAGGGCAATAGTCACAATCAGTTAAAGAGTATGCTCAATTTTGCATCAGCTTCTTTTCATTGGAAAAATATAAGAAATACTAAACATTTATTTTAAGTAAACAAAACTTAAAGACTAAATGTATGCTTTCTCTATTATATAACAACTAATTTTCATTTAAAAGACTTTCTATGCAACAACTGGCATGACATTATGCAGGATGATAGAACAGGGTTCTACTCATAAAAATAAAAAGCATAGTTATTAATATACTTGTCAGAAGTGGGGAGTAAAATAAGAAATAAAAGTATATGTGATTCTCACTTATACATCACAATATATGTGTTATTGCTGGGAAAATTTGCTCTAAAAATATCCTTAGTTACTTGGCTTCAAATTCTGTAATCACAAAATCTTATATTTTATTTTTTTATTGTTATTTTCTTAAAGATTTTATTTTTAAGTAATCTCTGCACCCAGTGCAGGACTCAAACCTATAACCCAGAGATCAAGAGTCACACACTCTACTGATTGAGCCATCCGGGTGCCCCATAAAATCTTATATTTGTTAAAAATCATTAAATGTACTTAAGTTGAGTGTTTTTCTATCATATTTGTTCTAATGAAATCATTTTTCATGTGCCTTTCTGAAGACCACAACTGTTTGTAAAATCACATGCTATGTTACACATATTAGATTCAACTCTGAAAGACACCCACCACACCAATAAAAAAATGGAAGAAAATATTCAGTAAAGTTGCTATCTTTAGTAAAATCACTAAAATAAGCCACCCTTTATCTATGATTATGCCACTGATAACATTTATCTAAAGAGCAGGAAGAAACCTAAAGGTTTCATTTATAATTAATGAAAAGAAAATGATCTATAAATTTACTGGCCTAGGAAGCATACTATCAGTGCGGCCGTTCATGACTGCAGACGGTCAAACTTTTTTTCAAAGTACACCATCAAATATTAACATTTAAGGTTTATTTTATGCAGAAACTCATGAATGTATAGTCCTAAGCCGTTTACCAATGTCACCTAAAGTTACTGCTTAAGCATCCCCCCACTCAACATCCTCCAACCACACGTGCAATAATTAGACCAAACTTGCTGAGTAACTAAGCCAATAAAAATATTATTAAGTGAAAAGGAAAATTGTGAAAGTAATGATATATTCAAGGATACTTATTATATGCCTATTATGTGCCAGATATGGTTCTGGTTAGGGGCAGGGGCTAAAAACGCACACATAATACAGTCCCAGCCTTCAAGGACGAGAGAAGAAAACAAAAAATTTAAAAATGATTGATAAATGCCGTGAAAAAGTTGCACTTAGGGCTAATGGAGACCACATGGACTGGCCATTTAATCCAGTAGTCAGAGTTATAGACCAAGATCTTACCCTAAGAGGGTAATGGGAAATCATCATGAAAAGAGAAATGCTGGAGGAACAAGAGAAGTTAGCAAAGGTAAGAGGGTAAGACTGCTCTAGATAGAAGACACAACTTACCTCATGGCCTGTCAAAAGATGAATCATATCACATCTACTATATATGACAGCATCTACAGATATAGACATATGAGAGCAGGAAAGGAAAGTCTACACTATACTTAGAGAGTAAGTGAAAACAAGTGGGCATCACCAGATTGGAAGCAACAGGGACAGACAAAATGTGAAGCAAGAGAACTGTAGCATGGTTAAGACAACCTCATTGAAATATGGGCAGGATTCAGGGGCAGTTGTAGAAAAGGTCTTCAGACTTTCACGAAGAGAGTCACAGTCCATCCCAAAGTGGACCAGGCGAATGAGACCAGCTTTGCCTGTGTGGTTCAGTCATGCCGGCTGCGTTGAGGAGATACACTCAGAGACTGACCCAGGCTTAAAAACAGATCTACTAATCTTAAGAAGATCTACTCTAAGATGACTCTAAATAGCCATCCTACTCAAGATAGAATTACGTGGATCAGATTATGTTAGAGAAACAATTCAGGGTGGATTTTATGATACATCCTCCTTTTGGTTACCCTTCTCTCTCTAAACAAGACACGTATTCTCTATCTGGTAGTATATACCAATTGGGCACTTTCCTTTGCTTTACTTCTGAATTTGCATGCAAGGAAACTTCCAGCAGGCCCCTCTCTAGATTGCATACAGCTTCTTAAAAAAAAAAAAGCCTCCCACGTTTTCTGTCAAATATGCTCTCAATTTTTTTAAGGAAGGATCACTGATATACGCGGAGAAGGAAATGTTCTGACTGAACTAACTTTCTGGTGCACGGATTAATTAGAAAACACTATTATTTTTTTCCAACTCTGGCACTATTTGACTTCAAAAATGGGTAAAGTTCATTGTTTTGTGATGAATAACCACAACGGCCATGATTTAATTGTCTTTTTCTCAGGTTATTCAGAGGCCTTCTGACATTTACTATTTGCAGTCAACATTTTCTTTAGTACTCATAATATATCAGTTATTACCAAATGCTTAAGATTTGAGGAGAAAATAGAATTCCTAAACAAAGGAATTTAGAGTACCATCAAGTATACAAGTTATTCTGCATTTGCAATTAAGAACTACATCACAAAACACTGGAAAAAGGAAAGAAACATGTCCAAGGTCCTATGGTTGCAGAGAAGAGAGAAGCAAACATCTAAGTCCTCCAGGCCAAAGGAAAAGGATAATGTGGATTTGGCTTATATATTACACAATATGACATACTGTATTAAAAGGACTGAAGTTAACTGCTATTTCTGTGTTCTGACACTAAAACAAATCCTGACAGTTTGTGGGACAAGTCATTAATGTTAGCATGACTTCATATGATTAACTGCATTCTTTTACTACTCTAACACTTGGAGGAAATTTCCAGCGAACAGAGGAGTCTTTTTAATTGGGCCCCAGCTAGTTGATGGGTTTACCACAGGAAAAAATGCCATCCAAAAGTCTTTTTTTTTTTTTTAAGATTTTATTTATTTATTTGACAGACAGAGATCACAAGTAGGCAGAGAGGCAGGCAGAGAGAGAGAGGAGAAAGCAGGCTCCCCAAGGAGCGGAGAGCCTGATGTGGGGCTCGATTCCAGGACTCCGGGATCATGAACTGAGCCGAAGGTAGAGGCCCTAACCCACTGAGCCACCCAGGTGCCCTGCCATCCAAAAGTCTTAAAGGAGTACCTTACTTCCAATTCAAAAGTCTGAACAAAAAGTTAGTCTATAGTACAATTTATTTGCTAGCTTCATTCTTCTTTTAAGAATTTATCTTACATGTTTCAACCCGTGCAAGTAAGACAACTGAAATAAAAGAAACATAAGGAAAGGCAGGGCTAATATCACAATGCAGGCATAATATAAACTCTATTTAAAATAACTACTGCTACTGATAGGAAGTAAAACAGCTATAGAACTGACAGAGGCATCTGCAGTTAAGGACGATACCACACCACTAATGTGACAATCCCCGCTGGTAAACGGAGTGGGAAGCATAGCTCCAAAGGAAGCCTGCATCCTTTCCTGGTGATGAAAGCTAAGAAGAATGAAAATAATATAGCAAGGAAAATAATACAAAACAAAAATAGAACAGGAAATGAAAAATGCATGCACAGTAGATATAATCTTCCCACTGGTTAGGTTTTTCCCTTTCCTCTCAAAAACTCTTTCTTCTGCCCCTAAATATTGAAAATCAGTGTATAAAAACTAGTGACTGGGATGCCTGGGGGGCTCAGTTCGTTAAGTGCCCGACTCTTGATTTTGGCTCAGGTCATGAACTCCGGGTCGTGAGATCCAGCCCGGCATCAGGTTCTGCCCAGAGTGTGGACCCTGCTTAAGATCCTCTCTCTCTCTCTCTCTCATTTCCTCTGCCCCACCCCCCAGCTCATGTGCTCTCTCTTGAGCAAAAACAAAAACAATAACAAAAAAACAAGTGGCTCCTGACTAGAAAATCATAAAGTATTCACAGGAAATCTGCTAATGATGAGTGAACACAATGAAAGAACACATATTTTAGTGACATCAAAACATTAAAGTTATAATTTATTAATTTATATCATCAATTAATGTAACTGCTAACAACAGCTGAGCTAAGTGTTTGGCATCATCTATGTCTCTCAATTAAAAAAAAAAAAAAAGATGAAACTTTCGAAAACGTGTCCTTACCTATATCAATGTGAGAACTCAAAATAAATTGGAGACTCATAAAATGATGGGGATTTTCATTATTTTTGAAAAAAAATAAGAAGAATTTTCATTTAACAATTCCTATAAAGTACTTATATTAATTCTTTTATTTCTGACAAGAGAGAAGACCGAATCATCATCTAAAAGATGTGGAAACCAAGGCTCAAAAAGCCAGTCATGTGTCAAATGTCAAAAAGCATTTAAACTGCAAAGTGAGATCTGTCTAAAAGCTTAGTCATTCTCCTAATTCTGCCCCAGAATTCTGCAGTATGCAACATAACTGCAGCATCTGGAAAATCTATTGAAAAAAGCACATTAGGGGTTAATATGAAGTTTGAGCTATAAATCATTCTAAATATTATGTAAGATCAAAGGAAGAAATATAGGCATGGCATCCACAGAGAAACAATTCCTTTCACCAAAAATAACAAGAAAAGTTAATTTATAACTTATAATGTTCAGCGTGCCTGGGTGGCTCAATTGGTTAAATGTCTGCGTCTGCCTGTGGCTCCAATCAGGATCGTGGCGTCCTGGGATCAAGGCCTGAGTTGTGCTCCTTGCTCAGCCAGGAGCCTGCTTCTCCTTCTCCCTCAGCTCCGCGCCCCACCCCCCGACCCCTGGGCCCCACCCCCTCACCCCTGGGCCCCACTCCGGCTCTTTCTTTCACTCTCTCCTCAAATAAATAATAAATAAATAAAACAGTTTTATAACTTATAATGCTCAAATTGAAATTTTTGCAAGGGGAATATCTAGTTTACTTAAGAGAAAGCTTTCAGGATTTTATAAAAAAAATATCCATTTACATAGGAATAGATAATACCCCAATTATCAAGCATTCCTTTTTTATTCATTAAAGATGATCCCTAGAAATTTGATGAAACATTTTCAAACTAGTTCATGTTACTAAATTTGCGTACAGTTAATAAAGTCTCTTGTCTTTAAAAGCACATTATGACTTATATGCCTTTAGTTGACTATGAACTTTAATGAATAAGCCCATATGAATGACATCTTATGTTATATTCTGGGAAATCTTTTTCAGCATTTGATGGGTTTAGCTCAATGTCAAAGATCATTAGTCTAAGATCTGGATCATAATATCCAGAGGTTCTCTTATGAAGTGGGGATCTACATTTACTCCTGGGCTCCTAAGAATAGTGTGTGTGTGTGTGTGTGTGTGTGTGTATGTGTGTGTGTGTATGTGTGTGTGTACACGTGTGTATATGTTCCCTTTTCTTTTTCTCTGCTTCAGGACTACTGGTATACTTAGAAAATGGCATTGTGGATAATTTTCCATCAGCTTGGGGATAACTTATATACTTGAAAATTTTCCCCCAACTCAACCGTCTACTTTTTTGAAGGTCAATTCAATCATCCATTTATTTCAAGAGTAGAAATAAGTGCCTCTTTGGAAAGAGCATGAGAAGATAGAAAACAAATAAGCATTTAAAAACACATGTAAACTTTCAGTGCTTATTATTCCCTCATTAATGAAAATCTCATATTTGGAAGAGCAATTCAGTTGAGTAACTGCAAACATAATTTGGTTCCTGTGGGTTGACTTTGTTCCAAACCTTGAAGATTCTATTTTGCAATTGAAAATTAAGCTTGTTTGGCACTGTGATTTCACAGATGAAGATAGAAAGAAATGGAATATATTATTTAAGCTCCCAACTCACAATCTTTGCAATGTTTGAGTGACTATATTACATAATAATATCTTAAATTACTTTTTATGGAATTTAGCCCTAGTTGACTTGATGATATAATAGACCATGTCTGTTTTTTTAACTCAGGGCTATTTGTTGAATACAAGATAAATATAATTGATATACTTCTTAAATACATATTTATAACTACCAAGGATTAGGCATAGTTAGAAATATAGAATTCAAATATAGTTTAGATTTGACAAACATCTAATTACCCATCAAAAATATTTTGAATTTCTGCTGTTTGGGAGGAAGTACACTAAACACTAAGAATCAAAAAGGAAATATTTAATGTCCCACTTCAAAGAGCTCAGAGTCTTTGGGCAGAATGACAAATCTGCTACATTTCTACTACAGGAATAACTGTAATGATGGGCTAGCACAGGATCCTGCCAGAGAAGAGGTACCTAATTAGAACTGGGCAATCAAGGAGGAATTTCAGAAGAGATGAAGCCCATTTCCTGTCATTACGGATGATAAAGTAGTTGACCAGTGACTGAATGAGAAGTGAGAGTGGTAAGAAGAGTGCCCCAGGTGGAGGAAAGAGCATTTGTGAAATTCAGAAGCAAAGTGTTCATGGAGTTTTTAAGAAAACCACATACTAATTCTGTATGACAGAGGAATAGCTAGCAGCAGGAAAGAATTGTTAAGATTAGGTAAAATTCCAATGGCTTGAACTGTGTGGTAGGCAAGGCTTGATGACAGTGACTCAACACATGACCAATCTCTGTCCTCAAGGAGCTCACAGATTGGCAATTGGTGATTTTGGACATTGTCTTCACCAGCATTGCAGAATCTCACTACTGCAACTACCACTATAAACCATAGCACTCTCTGTCCCATTTCCAGCAGAAACAATTTGTTTCTTTCCCTACTCTGCCCTTTTCTACTTTCCTTTCCCTACCACCCCACAAAAAGTCTTCCTCAAAGGAAAAGCTAGATGAGTCATGATCACAACCAAAATTATAATACCAGATAAATAAAAACTCTAACAAGAAAGGTTAAAAACACTTCAGACTCAGAAAAATAACTCAGATCACCTAGTTCTATCAAGATTATCTCCTTCAGTCTTCAAATAATTTGGTTTAAGTGCAAATCAGTAGCCAATGCAATGAAATAGTCTGCCATTTACATCCATATTCTTTAAACCATATCTGATCTTTTTATCCACTGTTAAACACTTGATTTCTCTAGTCATTGCTTTCACATAAAATCCCAACACTTCAGGTTCATCACAGTCTGGCCACAAACAGTTCAACATCATTTCTTGTCATCTCCTCCCCCAAGTGTGCCATATTCCACCCCCATTTCATTCCCCATTCTTATCCAAACACATGGTTTCATCCACAAAATGTCTCTACCAAAGATGTCTTATTACCACACTTCTTCTAGAAAACCCTTGTTAAATCTCAGAGACACACCTCCAATGTTATGTCCACTGTATAACATTTTCTATTTCCCACAGGTTGTAGAACCTTCTCAGGATCCCCACAGACCAATATTCCTACCATTATTGTAACAGTGTCTATACTGGCTTATGTGTATATGTTCTCCAAGTTATCTAACCCCAGAGAGGTCAATGGTTGTGCCATAATCATCTGGAATAAACAACTGATGAGAAGAAAATGTTTGCAGCCTATATAATGAACTAGGGTCTATAACCAGAATAAGTAAAAACATAAAAAAAGTAATAAGAACATAACATGAAGAGTGAACAAGTTACTTGAACTTGTAAATCATAAATAAAAAAAAGAAATGACCAGAAACTATTTAAAAACATTGCTTCACTTCATTTACATTACAAAATAAACAATAAAGGAGCAACAAAATAATTCATCCATCAGATGGCCGATAATTAAACATTTATCAGGCAATGGTGGCAAGAAATTGAACTCATTCTCAACTGCTAGCAGTGTAAGTTGTCATGCTTTTTGCAGTGTCACGCTTTTTGCAGGAAATGTTAATATTTAAATGGACATACAATTTTAAGTCTGATAATTCTCCTTGTAGACATCTACAAAAATGTTTGTATTAGTAAAAATATATTAACAGACACTGATTGTAGCATTTATTAATGACTTAAAACTTTGAAATTTTAGTATTATCTAGACACTAAAATAAGGTAGATATTAATAATGGTAAAGAAATGATTGTGCTATTTAAATAATATGTACATATTTTAAAGAACAGTAGTATGGACTATTTAAAAATATGCCCATAGGGGCACCTGGGTGGCTCAATGGGTTAAGCCTCTGCCTTCAGCTCAGGTCATGATCTCAGGGTCTGGGATCAAGCCCTGATTGGGCTCTCTGCTCAGGGGGAGCCTGCTTCCCCCTCTCTCTCTGCCTGCTGCTCTGCCTACTTGTGATCTCTCTTTCTGTGTCAAATAAACAAATAAAATCTTTTTAAAAAATGCCCATAATGATCTATAAATTTAAAACAAAACTAAGTTCCAGAAAAATATTCATAATAAAAGCTCACTGAAAATATATCTGCACATAGAAAACACTCTAGAAAGCATCTACCAACTTGTTTAAAATGTTTGTATCTAGGAAAAGGAATGGGAAGTAGAAGGGAGAGCAAAGGTAGCAGTAAAAGGGAGACTTTGACATTTTACTTCCCACTCTTTGTGTTATTACCATAGGCATACAATAATATATTCAGCATTAAAAATACCAAAAAAAGAAAGTAAAGTAAATCTTTCCTATAATAAAAAAATACTAAGATCAAGAACATGGCCAACTGTACTAGATTGTAACCAAATGATGCCCATATTTACGTCTTCAAACCCCTGAGGCTTTTATCTCTGCAGCATAAAGATGATAAACTAGAAGGAACAATTTCCAGAAAACAGAGAAAGTAAAATGAGCATGAGAAACTGGAGGGTCTAGGTTCAAATCCCCGTTGTGACACATATTTAGGTGAGTGCTACTTCAATGAACTTTACTTTCTTGCACAGAAAATGTTTGTAATAGTACTTACTTCCTAAGATTTGAGAATGCTTGTTTCCTAGTAGGTGCTTAATAGTTTCTAGTTTCTTCTAAGTTCTATCATGAGAAACCTTGTCCTATTTGGAGATGAATGATTAGTCTTGCACCAAGATGCCTTTTACTGGAGGGGAATGCCACACTGTAGTCAATGATGTCGTGATTTCCTCTCAATTTGTAATGTAATATTGCTTTTAACCTCTAACTTCCAAATCATCATAATTTTATGCTTTGCTTATAAAATCATAAACCCATAGATCCGGAAAAAAGTCTTAAAAAGTTATTTAGTGCAGGCTTCACACCTGCAGGCAAAACGATGGGCATCATAAAATATCTACTGCGTTTTAATCATTTCCCCAAAAAGAGGTTCTGGCATTTACTTGAATGACTGACCCATCAAATGCTTAATAAGTCTTTTCCTTAAGTAATGTCTTAAGAGAAATAGCCATGTAGAGGGAAAACAAATTCTTTTTCTTTGGAATTAAACCATTTTCTTTGTCTTTGTTTATTATATCAAAATTAGTGGAAGAGATGACATTTAACAGGAAAGATGAAATATACAAGCAGGAAACAATGAAACTGTAATAGGAGGGCAAAATTAAATAGTTTTATTTTTTGAAAGACAAGTTCAAATAGGCAGTAATTCTAGATATGATGCCAAATTCATGGCAGTGTTCACTTTGTTAGTATTCCTGAGTCAGTTGTGTAACTAGATATTCATGGCAAAAAGATTCCGATACAGTTTGACACACAATTCCAAGGGGCTTTGTACAAACATCGCCCATAAACAAATAACAAATATTTTCTGGCAGATGAGTATAACTATATTGTTTTGAGTAACCAGACACTTTGTTCTTGGCATTATGAATAATTCCTAGATGAATAAGGAGACTTCAATGATCGGCACTAGGTAGCAAGAAGATGTGCATCTACAATCTTACTGCTAGGGAGGTGTACACTTAGTTTTCCCCTTGATGACACCTATGTAAAAACCAGGCAGGTATTTACCAAGAGGTAGAAAGAGGACAGTTAGATTAAATGGAAAAATACTGAGTAACAGAAAGAATTTTAAATAAAAATCAAGTGATATTCTTATACCTGAGGATTAGGATTCCATTAGCAATGATAAAAGGAAGAAATTAATTATGCTTAATTCAGATTTAACATATCCCAAAATTTAGTCATCAAAGGAGATAATCTTTTGTTTTCCTAATTGTAACAACAGATAAGCATTTTCTACTAGTAAGCAAACTCTTTCTCCAAAGCCATTTCAGCTACGTTTATGTTTAAGACGGTTTTGACTAAATACCTACCCTAACTATCCTATAGATGGCTAAGATCTGGAATCCAAAAATTAGGAAGTAAGAGCTGATTTGTTCAAACTTTTCAGTAGATTCTACCTTGGAGTTACTTTGACTTCAACATATTTAAGAAAGGACTGTCTGTCTTCTCTTTTGATGTTCTACAAAGAGAAGCTGCTTTAATTCAATAATTCTCTAACTTATTTATGCAACTGAGTACCTAGAAGACAGTCACTTTTTGTAGAACACAATTATATAAATGTTTCATTAAAGCTCCACCGTAAAAACTAAAACAAGAAAAAAGTACACTAGAAATGGATTTCTCTGCACAACAAATAATACCCAATACTAATTGAAAATAATAACATTTTAGGAATGTAAAAATAACGTCAACCAACTAACTAAATCTAATATAATGGCTAAGGATGACAAGTGAAGCAAAAATGCTTGATTTAGAAGATTAAAAATTAATTAGGCTTACAAAGTGTATCTATTCCCTTTTTTCTTACTATTTTGTGTGACATATTAATATAATTGATGGGTCTATGAACTAATACAGCAGTGGTCAGTAGCATTTCCACTTTCCTCACTCAGTAATAGTATGTGCATAGCGATCTATGGTTTTCAAGTTGTTTTCACATAAATAATGGCATTTGTTCCTTAAGACAGCTCTGAGAATTAACCCTAAGATATAGTACTAATTTTTTGTAGGAGATTGAGCTAAATCTCTGTTCTAAAATAACTTGTCCAATTTACTTTGTTTCTCTAATTTCAGTTTCCTCATCAATAATATGAGGAAAACATGTGGTGCCTGGGTGGCTCAGTGGGTTAAGCCTCTGCCTTCAGCTCGGGTCATGATCTCAGGGTCCTGGGATCGAGCCCCGCGTTGGGCTCTCTGCTCAGCAGTGAGCCTCCTTCCCCCTCTCTCTGCCTGCCTCTCTGCCTACTTGTGATCTCTCTCTCTCTCTCTGTCAAATAGATAAATAAAACCTTTAAAAAAAAATAATATGAGAAAAACGGAATGAACTTAATCCAGTTGTTGTGCTGTATCAAAATCTGCTTGACCCAACATGGCCCCACCCCCTTGGCAGCTTAATCAAGTGAGAGTCAGCCGGCCACTGCCATAGCTTCCTCCCCTCACACTACCAAATGTCTCAGCCTCCCAGAGGAGTGAAGACGGAGGTGCTACATGGGTTCCATCATGTCTGGTCAGCAGGAACCACAGTAGTTCCATCAGTCCAGTTCTACCTAACCAGATTCACTGTGGCTTGGACTTCCCCAACAACTATGCAAAAAGGCCAGGTAAACACAACCTGGAAATCAAGGAAATTTAAAATAATGGCGTAAATCTTGGCCAGTAAGAAGCAGCAGAAAGCCACTAACAAGTGCATCACTTCCTCTCCCTCCTTCTCAAACCCAGCAGTCTCTTCTGAGGCGTAGTGGATCAATACCGCCTCCCAGATGGCTCAGGACATGCGCAACTGGCTGTGTCTCTCTGTGAAGCTGTGGCCACCTTGGTAACATATCATTTTATATTTGCTTACTACCCTCCTTCTCTCCTTGACTACTCTTCTTCCCTCAATTTTTCTCCCCTGGGATTCCGTTCAAATTAAAAAATACTGACATATAAAAATAAGTAAACAGAATACACTCACTGGTCCAAAGTCATAAGGATAGTAAGCAGTAACACTGAACTTAATGGAAAGTATTTAGACGGAAAATGTAGTGCTCAGTTATGTTGTTGTTCTTCTACCACACATTATCCCTGAGTAACATCAGTTAAAAAAACTTTCCCAAACAACTCCACAAAACATGTCCATGAAAAATCAGGTAGATTAAAAATCTTTTCCAGGGAAGTTCAAATACAGCCAGTTTCCATACACTGTTTCTTTCAATTACCACAGCAATTTGTACCTTATTGTCAAATCATTTTCACCTCATCTGTGAGCTCCAATTGATTGAGGCATTTTTGCCTCATTAGTTTTTAATTGGCTCACACCGGTGCTCCTGTAAATGGCCAGTCTGACCTACAACCATCTCTGTGGAGCGCCACACCCCCCCAGTGCTAACTTGCTAAGTTTGTGTAGGGATAGTTGACTTCAATATCTCCACAGTGGGAAGATCTGGGTAAAGTGTATAAGACTATTAGATCTTGAAATTCCTGAGGAAAAATCAATCCTGGAATTGCTGCTGTAGAAACTGATGAGGAAATAAAAATGAGAAGGGTAGCAGAAAGCTGGACTGGGCATGAGGAAGCTGAAGAATGTATTCTCATAAGTCACTTCCATTCTTTGAGCTACAGCTTCCCACTCTACCTAATTCTTATTTATCTAAATAAAGTAATTCCACTCGGGCGCCTGGGTGGCTCAGTGGGTTAAAGCCTCTGCCTTTGGCTCGGGTCGTGATCCCAGGACCCTGGGATGGAGCCCCGCATCGGGCTCTTTGCTCAGCAGGGAGCCTGCTTCTTCCTCTCTCTCTGCCTGCCTCTCTGCCTACTTGTGATCTCCGTCTATCAAATAAATAAATAAAATCCTAATAAATAAATAAATATATAAATAAATAAAATAATGCCACTGAACTTAATTATCTCTAAGATTCCTGCCAGCTATAAAATCCAGTGACTTCACTGGTTAAGTACTAGGGATAAAGTAAATAACTGCATATGAAATGATACTCTGCTCTTGGAAGAGAGCAAGTGATCAACTTAAACTCGTGATCAACAAAAGCGTACCCATACTTTACAAAGAAAGTTTTGATTTTCAGAAATTCAGAACAATACTTATATGATAGCCATTTTTTAAAAGATTTTATTTACTTGAGACCAAGAGAGAGAAAGGAGTGGGGGTGGGGGACAGGTAGAGGGAGACAGAAAAGCAGACTAGGACCCCAGGATCATGACCTGAGCTGAAGGCAGACACTTAACCAAACCAACTGAGCCACCCAGGTGCCCCTCTGACAGTTATTTTAACGAGATTTTTTTTTAATATAATTTTTTATTTTTTATAAACATATATTTTTATCCCCAGGGGTACAGGTCTGTGAATCAACGAGATTTTTATATTTACTAATTTGACAGCATTTTAAGTGTAAAGTGTAAAGTGTTAACATGACTGAAAAACTTTCATATGTTAACAATCACCTTTCCATTTTCAGTGGATTTTGAGACTATAATATTACCAAATGCAAGTCAGATTAATCTATCTGTACAGCACTTAACATCTGAAGCAGTTAGCACTATTAATATAGTGCAGCACTATTAATAACTTCCACAGAGGTGATCATAATAACAATATTAAAAAACCTTTAACCACTTTCTTTATGCACAGTAAATTCAATTTCCCAAACTGCCTGTTGCTTCTAATGTTCCTCAATCAAAGATGAAGTTTAATATATTTTTTTTAATTCTTGGAAAAAGCTTCCAAAGGGCAGAAGAGAAAACTTAAATTCCCTTAGCCACTCGAAAGGCATATTTATCTAACAGCATTTTCACAGTAGATTAAGAGACATGGAATAAGATCTCCAAGGTATATGATGGAGTTCAGGCAGTCCTGGGTTTGAACTCCAGCTCTGCCATTTGCTTATTTGCAAAGCAATGATAGTACTTCTTTTTTTTTTTTTTTTAAAGATTTTGTTTATTTATTTGACAGACAGAGACCACAAGTAGGCAGAGAGGCAGGCAGAGAGAGAGAGAAAGGTTGAAGCAGGCTCCCTGCTGAGCAGAGAGCCCAATGTGGGGTTCGATCCCAGGACCCCGGGATCATGACCTGAGCCGAAGGCAGTGGCTTAACCAACTGAGCCACCCAGGCACCCCAACGATAGTACTTTTGTAAGGATTGTTGAGAAATTTGGAGAGAATGTTGTGAAGTGTTTGGTGCAATTTCTGGAATGGTGTATGCATTTAACAAATAGTAATTATTTTTAAACCCCAGTAATATGTCAGTGTTATAATTTTATTCACCCAGGAGGTAATAAACCTTCTGAAGAACCAAGTTAGCAGATATTCAATTTCAGCACACTGGCACACAGCTCTCAGAGACCAGATTAGTTCTGCTTCTCTAAAATAGGAGTTCTCAATCTTTTCATCATCAGCACCTAATTCGTGATTTTCTTTCCACCCCTGGTCTTCTTTCATTGTCCTGCATCTCATGAAACATACGAAGACACATTCAGTAGTTCAGCCAGAAAACTGGTGGTTTCATTGACATCTTACCCTCTCTCTTTTACCACCTATATTCATTCAATCCATTTTTATTTGCAAAATAGCTCTCCAATGAATCCATTGTTTTATTTGCATCTCTACTACCATGACCCTCTTCTAAGCTATTGTAATGTTCTTGCAATTGGTCCTGTATAGCCTCACTTAGCTCCCTTTGACCTGTTGTGTATACTATGGTGATTTTTTTTTTTTATTTTTAAACACAAAGAAGTTCACTGTCTTCCCTTTGTCTCCAAATATGTCAACAGCATCTCAGGCTCTTAGAATAAAGACCAAAACCCTTAACACAGCCCACAAGAGTCTAGATTATCTGAAGCCATTATCTACCTGTTAAACTCAACCTAAACTACTTACTTTCCCCTTTATTCTCTATGCTCTAATTCACTCTAGTCTTCTTTAGTTGCTGTTAAGTATCTTGATTGGCTTTAATCTCAGTGTGTCTGCATATATTGCTCCTTCTGACTGGAACATTCTTTTCATCCTTATAAGCTCATTCACTCCTAACACTTAATTATCAGATCTCAGACAAAAACCGACCTTCCTTGAAGAAGGTGAGAGGAAACATGGGGGTTTGGGGGGTAGGAAAGGAATAAATGAAACAAAATGTGATCGGAAGGGAGACAAACCATAAGAGACTCTTAATCTCACAAAACAAACTGAGGGTTGCGGGGCGGGGTGGGGGTTAGGGATAGGGTTGCTGGGTTATGGACATTGGGGAGGGTATGTGCTATGGTGAGTGCTGTGAAGTGTGTAAGCCTGGTGATTCACAGACCTGTACCCCTGGGGCTAATAATACATTATATGTTAATTAAAAAATTAAAAAAATTTAAACAACAACAACAAAAAACAACAAACCTTCTTAAGGGAAATCCTCTGCCCTCACCCAGACCAGAAGAGGTCAGGTTTTTCCCCTCTGTGCTCTCATAGTACGTGATTTCTTCCTTCAGTATATATGTTGATAATATATCTTAGAACTCATATATGTTTTATTGTGAGGTTATTATATTAATAAAGTTACCATTTATTAGTCACAAAATGTAAATTCCGTGAAGACAAGCATCATGCCAATTGTTCTCAATTGTGTGTTCTTAGTGAATAGCACAGTTGGTGCTTACCCAAAGTTGACACTTAATGAAAATTAGTTGAACAAAAGTACAGAAAGAAACCGAGGATTATTTTGTCATTGTTGCTTTTCCCTATGGCTTTTGTTTTGAAAATATTTTTCTTCCTACAAACTCTCAGTCTGCTGTTTTTTTTTAAAGATGGATTGTGTCTGACATACACAATTCAAGTCTCTATGCCTACCTATTATGCCCTTGATAATTGTGTCTGGTTAACCAACTACATCACAGCTGTTCTTACAATTTGATCGGCAAATGGTCCTGATCAGCACAAAATGATCAGTATCCGAGTAAGTGCATAGAATTTGGGCATTTGTTAACAAATGGAGCATTACTATAAAAAAGTATGCATTTCTGTAGAGATTTTTGAAATGTTAAAAACAGTGGTCTAAAAGGAGCAAATATTTGGAGTACCTCAGAAAATCAGACTAGATGTTCGATTATCTACATTTATCTATCTGTGAACAATTCCCAAATCATAAGTTAACTGTGTTTAGAATTTCAGATATAAATAAGTCAATAATTCAGAACTCAGAATGTGTTTTCCAAGAAGAATTCTATCCCCCATAATGTACACATTACAATTTAAGCCCACATGGCTTTACATAGTTGTATAGCTAAATTTTATTGATAGCAATCAAATATAAAAGCCCATCTATGGAAAAAGTGCACTTGAAGTCGTAGCTTCATTAGGGAAGATTGTTTTAAGGTTTGGGGGTATATGGAACTAATAAAAAAAAATTAAAATGGGACTCTCTGGTTGTAATGAAGCTATATTCCTTTTGAGGGTAAAATACCTACACTTGGCAGCCTGATAAGTGGAACTTTTAAATAATATGTACATAGGGTAAGCATTCTGGGTGCCATGCAGGCACTGGAATTTTTGGTCAGTACAAACAACTAAACTCTAAAGAGTTTAAGCAGAGTTAAGCACAGTTAAGCAGAGTTCCAACTCTGCTTAAGCCAAATCCTGTTTCTGAGGTTCCTAGAGACATCATTCAATCTGCTTAGCATACTCTCTCATCTGGGTAATTCATTGTGGAGCAATAAGTGAGAATGACTGGACAGTGATTAATTAGATTGGCCTTTTTTTAAATTTTATTTTTTAATTTTTTTGGTCCATGGTGGGTAAATGAAAAATAAAAAGGTCATTTTATGTATTTATCTAAATCAAGAGAATAACCTGGAGTTCCTTTAAATTTGTTAAATTTTTCATAAATTAACTAAATCAGTGAATTATGTTTGAATTGCAAATAAACCTAAAAGCGGATTATTCTGCTAGATTCACATGCTTTTAACTTACTGGCACAACGTTTAGCCAAACTCAGAAATAAAATATAGAGTGGGAAGAGGGAGGAAATTCATTGCAGAGCAGATCAAGCCTTGATATAAGTGGTAAAAGTTCTAGAATTATTTGAACGACCTGGCTGGCTAATATTTATGATTAGGATGAAAACCGGAGGCTGAAAGAATTGAATCCAAGTTAAAAGTGTATCATGAAAAAAAAAAAAATGTTTGTGGCAGTTCTTAAATGGTATAGTCCTCCCAGAAAGAGCAATTGGAAGTGCCAATTAATTCATAGTAGAAAGAAAGGCTTGAGTTAATGTAGTTTAATTAAAAAGACAGGCTTCTTCTAATTTGAAAACAATGACAAATGAAGTTTTAATTAGATTTTCAGCTTTCAGGAAAAAATATGTACCACTGGATTTTTGTAGAGTATATAACATATTTACCCACATAATCCTTTTTATTGCTACTTCCTTCCCTCCAATTTCAAGGAAGACATGTACCGCTTGATTTTGTTTTTGATTTGCTGTTTTTAGAGGGGGCATTTGTTTCCTTTCTCTACATGATTTTCCAGATTTTTTCTTTTTTAAGATTTTATTTATTTGACAGAGAGAGAGATCACAAGTAGGCAGAGAGACAGGCAGAGAGAGAGAGGGAAGCAGGCTCCCCGCCAAGCAGAGAGCCCAATCAGGGCTCAATCCCAGGACCCTGAGATCATGACCTGAGCCCAAGGCAGAGAGAGGCTTAACGCACTGAGCCATCCACGCACCCTGATGTTCCAAATTTGTTCTAATGAAGCTAAGATCATCGTTAAAGATTAGGAGCAGGGCGCCTGGGTGGCTCAGTGGGTTAAGCCGCTGCCTTCGGCTCAGGTCATGATCTCAGGGTCCTGGGATCGAGTCCTGCATCGGGCTCTCTGCTCAGCAGGAAGCCTGCTTCCTCCTCTCTCTCTCTCTGCCTGCCTCTCTGCCTACTTGTAATCTCTCTCTGTCAAATAAATAAATAAATCTTTTAAAAAAAAAAGATTAGTAGCAGATACATATTAGAGAATAATCTGGGTTCCTAGAGTTTTCTTTTGGTTCTCCTTTCCTTATAAATGCCTTGGCTTTCTGGCAGGATTGGCCAAAATAAAAGTTTCCACAAATAGTTTGTACTCCCCAGGGACAAGTTTCTTTTCTTAAAATTAAGGTTTCCTTCAGCAGCTGAAATCTAACAAAACAAAACAAAACAAAACAAAACACAAAAACAAAAGAAAACAGAGTCATCTGCTGCCGACACTTCCTGATAGCCTCACATCAGATAATTTTTGACCTAAATGAAAATTATTTTCATTATTAGTCTTGACTTTTCAAAGTTTTTTTTTTAATCATTAGAATTATTTTTGAAATGTCAATATTGCTTAAGGTTGATTTTCTCAAGTCAGGTGAGTCTTGATGAAAAAGTGAAGAAGGATCAAAGCATGGCATTCCATTACCAAATTGTGATCTACTTGTTGGGATGGCTGTAATGCCTATAATTACTGGGGCCTTTAAAATGGAGCATTTTTAAAGTCTTACTTAAAAGGCAGTCACAAGAAAAACAATATGAGTCAAGGAAAAGCTCTCTTAAAGTGGAGGGCATGAGCACATATTAATAGTGTCCAAAAAAACAGAAAAGAGAACATCATGTTTTGCTTTTATGAGATAACATGCTATAGTAAGATATATTCATGGGTTACCATTTGGGTACCCTGAAATAAAATAAATATAGTACTTTAAATAAGATGTTGAAAGACAGACAAAGAGGGGACAAGAGGAATAATAGAGAAACAGAAGTCAGAAATCCTTCCAATTAAGGTTGAAGATAGGAAAGTAATGGCGGACTTAAACTAACAATGTAAAATACGCTCCCCGATGAGTTAGCCACATTGCACTAAGGTAATGTAGGGCAGGGTATGGACGAGAAGAAAATGTAATATGTGATTCACCGTGAGTGGGACAGATCCACATACATATAAACTTATAATAATAATGTGTCTGCTTTTTAGAGGTTGCCCTTGTCAATTTCTACCTCAGCATCTGGTAGAGCAGCTGAAAGTAGATGCTCAAAAGATGTCTGTTCAGTTGAAGTGGACTGACATATAAGTTTCATGTTATTGATCTGTGTCTAGGAAAGAGTAAAAATTTGTTCCCTCTGGTTATTAAAAGTTGGGGTCAGATTAGCTCCTTGGATTAAGGCAACAATCTGTCATAACATGTCACTACAGTAAGAAAACTGTTGACATTAAGATAAAGTAAATGTATCTGAAAAGTGGTTCTCAAGCAGTATGTACTGACTGTACCTAATATTATGTGAGAGAGGCCTGTAATTTATTACTAATATTAAAGAACAATGTTAGTGAATGATACTTACGCCACCTTGCTATACTCTGATATGATAGGCTTTTCAGAGTGTACATCACAGCTAAGCTACTAGAAAGAGAACACAGTCCATAAATTATTTTATGTAAGTCACAGCCAGCAGTGTTATCTTACAAGGACAATCATCTCTTGGGTATAGATGGGGTGGGGGGAGGGAGGTAAAGGGGAAGACTGACAACTATAATTCCAGATTGTGAAGGTAGAAAAAAGGAGGTCTACTGACCAGTGATTCATAATACTTCTATCTAAAAATACATTTTCAATTGATTAGGTATCTGTCCATATTTATGCTATGAGAATTTAAATTATTTGAAGAATCCTACAGAAATAACATACAGATTGGACTTTAAATGCAAAAAAAAAAAATAAAGCAGCATTTTTTTTTAAGAAAAAAATGCGTGGAAATGAAGGAAAGAGTTTGCTGTCTGAGCTTAAATGTACTTAATTAAAATGTACTTAAATTTATTGAATTTCCTGAAGAAAAATTTTGAAGGGTACAGAAATACACCAGGAGGAACTTTACCACTCATTATTATAGACTATTTAACTGAAATCTAATCCTTAGATATGATTTATTTTTACAAACGAGTTTGAAAGTCTTCAGATATAGTTATGTTACAAAATCTGTTCCTCCCTAATACAGCACACACTTCATCTACTGCAACATTTACTTTAACCTTCCCTTGAAAACATTTGACATGATTACTTCTGTTAAAAAGTACCACAAACAGTCTATAAACAAAAGGATCCGCTTTGTGTGGTTTCAGGAAAGGCTGCTTCAAGAAGTTTAAGAACAGATCTGTGCTAAAAATGTTGATGCTAAGTATGAGTCCACAGAACAATCCTGAAATATGAAACATTACATAATTTGATGTTAAACATGAACATGAAGACAGGAAATACTTTCTCGGAAAAAATTAGAAAACAGTCTTGACATTTATAGAGTTAACAAAGTCCTGAGAAAATATAATTAGGAAAAAATGCTTAGAGGAATACTAATATAATATGCATGCATAGAATTTGTCACTTTTTTCTTTTCCTACAAGTTCTGTAAATTCCCTTTCACATTAACACGGGCATTCATTCATCTCATTCATTCATTCATTTGGGTTTTCTAAAACAAAGGAGGGGATCATTTAAAATATTTCTTATAAACTGCTCATTTTACAAAGATGATAGAACTTAGTGTGGAACAAACACATTCCTTTGCTGGATTCAACACCTGAGGAGCTGACCAAGCAAACCTACTGATGTCCGTCAGGAGCTGATGAAGACCCTTGCCTGGGTGAACCACTTGTTCAGAAATGAAATTTCTACCCAAAACTCAGAGGCACTGAAAACAGTGGTAAGCACTAGTCATAGCGTGCTGTCCATTGAAAAGCAGTAGAAATGAGTAGGAAGATTTGTGGGTGTTCCCGGGAACTCATCAGTCTCCTGTTCATTTTCAATAGGAGACTCACAAGTTCCTGCAAATGCACACAAACTTATTTTTAAGCAGGCACCCTTGGCAGATAAGCAGATGTTGGCATTTCCTCCACTTCAAGTGAATACAGTAATCTGTTCCCCCTGGAGTGTCCTCAGCAGGTTGGCTGGTGCTTGCGATTCTTTCCAAAAAGTGAGTAGCCATCACAGTCATCGGTCACTTTCTACTCACCTATTCAACACTTGCTAACTGAGCACTCCTTTGCCAGGCAGCACTCTTGTCTCTGGGGATATACAATAGCGAATCTCGTGCCCTTATGGCAATTTTATCGAACATTCGTCCAGTTCGTTTTCAACCATGCTTGAGTCCAAGCTTGTCTACAATGCCAAATGAAAGGCAGTGGTGTTTAACAATGTCCTTTGTAATAACTGTGGAGTTTGAAGTTCATGGTGCAACAGGAAGGGTGGAGTCCTAATGCAGCTAAAACCCAGCAATATTTACATATAAAACCTTTTTTATCCTCCATTTTCGTATTTGTAAAATGATGTCTCTGGCTATTTCACTTTTACTTCCGATCTGGGTGTAAATGTCTGATTATAACATAAGAACTGGAAACAGAATAAAAGCATTAATATATAAAATGTAATGCTATTGAGTTTGTTTTTTTCCCCCAGAAAACAAAACAAAACAAAACATGAGGTTGAGTTTAGCCATCACTATAAAATATAAATATACAGTTGATTAATGACGTTTTTATCTACCCACCAACACATTGGTTATTTTTCTCACATGGAAATAAATTATTGATTCTCTTTTTTATTGGCTTCTAACATCGAAAATTTTCCCTAGGCTTTAATTTCCTTATTAGATGTAAGACTCTAGCTTTAGACAGATAATACAAGATAGGCCTACTTCTTGATCAGGAATATGGGGCAAATCACAAAGGTGAACCTTTGCTTACGACCAGTTTCAGTTTTTGTGTTTTTCTGGAACTTCAAGTTGGAGAAAATTCAGCGTCTGTTGGGTTGTTTGGAATGGAAGAATACGTTTTCCAGTATTCCTTTCCCCATAAAAAAGCACGTGTGTGTGTGTGTGTGTGTGTGTACACATATGCTTTTTTATAAGGAAAGGAGTATATGTATATATATATTATATGTGTGTATATATATGCTTTTTATATGTATATATACATATATTTTATATGTATACATATACATATATTTTATATGTACACATATACATATTTTATTTATTTATTATTATATATTTTATATGTATACATACATATATTTTATATGTATGTATACATATATACATATATATGTGTGTATATATTTTTTAAGCATGTATACACAAGTATGTATATAAAAATACTTACACAAGCAAATGTGCCCATGTGCACATGCACACACACACACTCACATATGTGCATAGAGTCTCCAATGATCCTTCAAACTAAAAATGGTCATAGCTGGTAAAAACTCATACTGGGTACAGCACAGTAAACAGGTTCCACTTACTATGCTACCTGTATGCCCTCATAAGAGCCAGTCTGTTAATTGTTATATAGGAGTTTTAATGGAAAGTCTCTAAATAAAATTCCAAATTAAAAATCAAGAATACTTGAAATAGCTTATGCAAATTAGAGTAGATCGCATATTTTATCCAAAGGATAAGCATCCACTAGGCAAATGCACCATCCTACATTTTCCTTTAGTTTCCACACCTGCAAACTCTTTAGCAGCTAACAATATCAATTGTAAGGTTGAATAGTATATGAAATCTATATTTTAAGGAAATAATAAATACTTAGGTCAGAACATGTTTACTGAACTGTTTTCAAAGTTTTAGACTAGGTGGCCAAATAAATATGATACAAACCCTTCCTTTTTAATGCTTTCATTAAAGGTTTAATTAATGATATAACGCATGCATTGAAGTTTAATTAATGATTAAATGGAGGCTCTTTGTGTCGAATGCATGTCAGATTTATATAGGCAGGAATGAACAAACAGAAACATTAAATAGGGATAAATGGTGTAAATCAAGAAACAAGAGGAAATGTTAGAATAACAGTATTACAGTGTATCTATTTGGGTTTCTGTAGTCAGTTCTGTATTGAGTTCTTGAGCCATCATGTACTATGATTGTGTGAGCCTGATATTTAATCTCTCTGACCCTCTATTTGCTTGTCTCAAAAATGGGGATATTAACAGCCCTTATCTCATAGTGCTTCTGTCATTCTTAATATCATCATTATCATTGTTGGGTATAAGAAACAGAAAAGAAAGAACAAACTGAATTCTACAGCTCTGCTACTAACTTTAGACTTTATTGCTAAAATCTTAAAGGTAGAAAGGAATTGACAGAGAAGAAAAATCTCAAGAGCACCAGTCAAATTAACACTTGGCACATTTTATTCATGAAAATCTGCTAATAACATTATCACTAACACTATACCAGTGTTTAATCTTTGAACAAAAAAAATAATAAAGTATAAGAATATCAAATTGGTTCATGATTTACAGAATTTTCACCTCATCAATCACCATGTTCAGGAAGAATGTACTGAGCATTCAAGATAGGCTGAGATAAAGCCAAATTTCCACATTTATCTTTCAATGCTAGAGTGAAATAGCACATCTTTAAAGGATTTTAATTGGAATTGTGGAAAACAGGAAAATAGTTACAGTGTACTGAGCTCTACATCTACAACATCAAGTTCTTTTTTCCTTATTTTCCATAGTGTTTGTGATTATGTCCAGTTAAGGTCATGATGAAAGACACATTTATTCATTCATGCTTTCAAACATACTTAGTTTGACACTAGTTCATTACTGGTAAAAATATTCTCCAATGCTAACTGTGCTTACTTTTCTTGCCTACTCTGACCTCCTAGTTGAACCTAACAAAAAGAATATTTTTGACCAACTACAGCCACATATTTTAGTAATAATACATTTCTGAAAAATGAACAAATTCTATTATACATGATAAAATCAAAAGCAACTTAAAATCCAAAGAATAACAATGATATAATTTTAAAAACTTCTCTTGATATACAGTTATTTAAACAAACTCAATCTATACTACCTGACATAATAAAAAGCAAAAATATTGTAACTTTGATTTTGTTAGATAGGTACACTCCTATGCTGAGTCATAACCATATTAAACCATTAAACTATATCCAGTAGTGTTCCTTAAATAGTTTTTAATCAGTTTTAATTGAAAGAAAGAATGTTATGCTAGTGTTATAATGATAGGAATGGTTAAAACATATATCACAGTTACAGAAAAAAAATCAAGTATCATGATAAAAACCCCAGTTATTTTTTCAGAGAATTTAGATGTTTTCAGCTTTGTTTGTATTAAACAGTGATTGCACTGAAAATGATTACAAAATATTTCAAAATACTATACCCAACTTCTACCTATCCTTTAATTTTTAAGAAGTTATACATGTTTGTTATCCAAAGATTCAAATATTTTAGAAGTATACAGTTAAATGTGAAAGCCTCTCTTTATAGGTTCCCATACCTACTCAACCCAACAACCTTCTTGGGAGTAAGTGTATTTAATAGCTTAAGATTAATTATTCAGAATATTTCCTACTAGCATGCGCTTTTATTTGTTTTCTTCTACAAGAACAAGATTATACTACCCATTGAGACCCGGAAATTACTTCAGACACTTCTCAATAAATGATGGTCATCTTTTCTTATTAAAACAACTGTATGTGTTTTTAAATAGCTAGGTAATAGTCCATGACATACCTGCACTCTAATTACTAACCATTCCCTTATCAATAGTTTTTGCTCTGTTTATTTTTTCCCCCCATTACAATGCTACAATTAACATGTCTCTGAGTAATACTTTTGTGTATTGCCTGATTATTTCTTGGAAAATAGTATACATTTTTTTTTTCTAAATTGCTACAAACTAACAAACTGTCCACCTGAAAGACAATTTGCATTTCTAGCAACAGATAATACTGTTAATCATTTCCTTGTGTCCTGAACAACACTGGGTAGTATCATATTTTTAATCTTTAAAAATATAGTGGGAGAAAAACAGAAACGGTCATAAATTCAGAGAACAAATTCATCGTTGCCAGAGGGGAAAGATTCAGGGAATGGGTGAAATCAACGAAGGGGATTAAGAGGTACAAACTTCCAGTTATAAAATAAATAGTCATGGGAATGAAAAGTACCACAAAGGCAACAGAGTCAGTATTATTGTAATAACATTGTATAGTGACAGATGGTAACTATACTTGTCATAGTGAGCACACCATAATGTCAAATCACTTACTGTAACTGGAATTTTACAATGTATAACACTGTATCTCAACTGTACTTAAAATTTTTAAAAGACTGATTGATTTTAGAGAAAGAAAGAGCACCAGTGGGGGATGATGGGAGGGAGACAGGGGAGAAAGAGAAAAAGAAAGAAGTAGACTACCTGCTGAGCATGGAACCCTACAGGGGACTTGACCTCTGGACCCTGAAATCATCATCTGAGACTGAATCAAGAATCAGACGCTTAACAACTGAACCACCCAGGCACCCCCTACTTAAATTAAAAAAAAAAAAAAAAGTAGTGAAGAGAAAAAGGGAAAACAGAAAAATATAGAATATGGCAAAAGTCAAACAAAGCTGAAGCATTTTTATTAACAAATACGGAATATGTAGATGCAGAGACACAACCATAAAAATTACATGAATAATTCAATGAGAAAATAAACAAATGATATATATTGGATATTCCCAAAAGAAATATTAATGGGCAGTAAACAAAATGAAAAAGGTGTTCAAGTGTATTCATATTTAAATGCATGTAAAAACTGTATTTTGTGTTTTAGCCTGGCAAAATGTAAGCTTGATAACATCAGGCAGTGGCAAAGTCATAGAGATATCTGCTCTTTCATTATAGATGGGTATGTGAAGTAAAATAACTTTTCTTTGGAGTCAAATTGGCCAATATTGATTAAAATGCCAATTACAGGGATACTATGGCTCAAATGCCTAACTTCTCAGAATATATTCTGATATCAATCAAGTTCACAAAGTGTAATTATTATTCAAGCTATTAAAATGCAGTAAATCAATGTTGGATGACATGAAAACATGTCAATGCTAAGTGAGAAACTCAAGTCATATGTGTAACATAATCTTGTTTTTCTTAAAATAACGCACTGCAGTTTTAAAAATACGTGTCTCTGGGTACCGAATGAGAGAAGTGGGTAGGTTACCTATTTTGTCCTCTGTTATTTTTAATGTGCCCTGATTATAGCTGCTTTTTGCTTTTTTGTATTTTTTCAAATTAAATATGTAATTAGCATAAACACATAGAAAATGACAGAGGAGTAAAAGTAGGACAATAAAAATAATAGATATAACATCTATTTTATTCTTATGCTACCTGACTGCAAAACTATGTTTTGATGTATAAATTCAAAATGAAATATTTATAAAAAATTAATACCTTCAAGGAATGCCACTCTTGGATACATACCCAAGAAAAATCAAAATATATGTCTGGACAAAACATGTATACACATATTCATAGCAGCATTATTCATAATGCCAAAAAATGGAAATAACCCAGACTTCCACAAACTGGTAAATGTATGATTAAAATGTGGTATAATTATACAGTGAAATATTACTGTAATAAAATGAAATAAAGTACCAACACACAGTATAACCTGAATAAGCCTTGAAAATACTATATTCAAATGAAAATGGCAGTCACAAAAGAACACAAATCATATGGTTCAATTTATAAGAAATGTCTAGAACAAGTCAATATAGAGACAGAAGGCAGACTGCTTGGTTGCTTAGGCTTTGAGCTAAGAGGGGTAAAACAAGAAGTTCCTACTAATGGGTATGGGTTTCTTTTGGAAGAGATAAAACTATTCTAAAATCAGGTCATGCTCATGGCTGTACCACTGTGAATATACTAGAACCCTTGAATTCCACACTGTAAGTAGTTGAACTTTATGGTATGTGACTTATATCACAATAAAGATCTTAAAAATAAAAAAAAAATGGTGGGAGAAAATAGTATTTAATTGTTTTTAGTTATATTTTCTGATAAAAAATAAAATTGGACAAACATTAGCATATTTCTTTTAGTTACTTGTGGGGTTTTTTTCCTTTGTACTTTTTGGCAATTCTTGTTATTCTATTTAATTGTTTTTATATATGTATGTATTTTTAGGAGCTATTTATAACTTTATCATGGATAATAACAATCTGTCTTCACTTCCAAATATTTGTTTCTAGCTTATGCTTAATTTTAATTTTATCTGTGTTATCTTTCACTATAGACATTTTTAATGCTTATGTAGTTCTATCTATCAATCATTTCTTTTGTGACTCTGGGTTTCATTTCTTGCTTTAGTAGGAACTTTCCCGTCCAAATATTATTAAATAGATCCATATTTTCTTCTCTCTTTTAGTTTATTTTTCACATTTAGATATTTAACTTTTTACATAGTGAGAGGTAGTAGGATGTTTTGTTGTTGTTGTTAATAAGAATCAATTGTCAGTCTTTTATAACATTTTATTAAGAAGTACAAAATTTTCTTAGTGATACGACAGGGCTTATAATTCCTATTACATCTGTATGCAGATAGACCTCTTCCTTGATCTTCTGTTTCTCTGAATTGAGCTACTTTTATATTGCTGCATCTGTATCAATCTTTCCTTATCACTACTATATTTAATTATTTATAGGTTAGTAGTCCAAGTACCAGTCAGGAGACAATTGTAATTATTTAAGAGAAATTCTAATGGTTCAAGATGGCAGCAGGATTTGAGAGAAAAGTGCAGGCCTTTGACAGATGACACAGCGCAGTCAGAACTGACAGAACATGAGCATTATTTGGATGTCATAAGAGGGAGAACCAAGGATGACATACTGATCTTACTTTAATAATGCAGTGATTTTTGATGCTACTAAATTAGATACAGGACAAAGAATGTTGAAAGATTTGAGAATGACTTCAGCTTTAGAACATGAAGAATTTGAGATGATTCCTGTTCATTTACATATCAATATTATAGAGGTGCTCAAGAATATGTATGTATCCTCATTTGAGGAATGATCTGAACTAGAAACAAAGATTTGGAACTTACCAGTATAAGGTGCTAATGAAATGCACAGTAGTTAATGACATTAACTGTTCAGAATGGCAAAAAGAAGACAGATCATGTTAAAGGGCACTAACATTTACAAAACAAAGTTTAAAGGAGTTTTTAACAGAGGGCACTGGGCACAGGAAATGCAAAGGAGTGTTACATGAAAGCCAAAGAAAGCAAGCATTACAAGTAACTCTGTTGATATTCATGCTAGCCAGTTATAAAATCAGTACAATTTAGAATATTTTTCTCACATTCATTTCTGAAGATGAAATTAAATTTGAGTTACGTGGTAATTTGTATCCATATGTTATGTGTGGCTTTATTTTAGTTCATGTTTTGCTGTCACTGTATTAAATGAAATATTTTCCAAGATCTGTTATGAATTTTATCATATGTATCACTATTTCAGAGCCAAGACAGATGTGACTATTTATGCACAAGATGTCAGCTAGAATATGAGCAAGAAATATCATAATGAGAATGTTGGCATACAATTATGTAACAAGTTGCTTGTAAACCTACATTGTTATTTCTACATAACACTGAAAATTTAGCTCTTTGTACTCAAGTGCTATAAAAAATAAAAATGAGGTTTAAAAAAAAATGACCTGTAGATCCTTTAGCTAGAAAGCATGTGGTTCAGTAAAAACCACACTGGCTTTATAGGCATAAAAACTTAGATCTGAATCCCAGATGAATTTTTCTTAGACTCAGTTTACTCATATTTAAAATGTTGATTCCCATACCCTACTAAAATAATAATTATTCTTTAAAAATGCCAAATTATTCTTTAAGCAATGCCATTAGTTTGCCTTATCTCTTACTTTTTATACATGCAAGTAAATATACTCTGCAGAAATAAATCCTTTTCTCATTTCTGTGGCATACCTAAGGCAGCATAGAAACAGAGTTCAGAAAGCAAATACGGGTTTGTTTGTTTGTTTGTTTTAAGATTTTATTTATTTATTTATTTATTTGACAGAGATTACAAGTAGGCGGGGGGAGGGGGGTGGCAGGGAGAAAGCTCTCTGCTGAGCAGAGAGCCCCATACAGGGCTTGACCCCAGGACCCTGAGATCATGACCTGAGTGGAAGGCAGAGGCTTACCCCACTGAGCCACCCAGGCACCCCTGCAAAGATGGTTTTAAAAATGAGAAGTGTCTGAAAACTCAAATCATTATTGTATTTGTCCCTGACATTTCCTTTGAATTAATTGGCAGTTTACAATCCAATTAATCTTTGAAGATATTAGTGAGTGGTAAGGACATACCAAATATTTCCATAAAATATTTCCACAAAAAAGAGGAAGACATAGGGAAAGAAGAGTTTTGGCTGGTTCCATTTTTTATGTCAAATGTTAATCTGTTACTATATAACTTGATCTATAGCTAGTGTTAAACCCTGACATCTACTTATCCACTCTGAGCTATCAACATGCAAAGAAACTCATCACCATTAATAACTAGACATAGTCTAGATTATAATATAGAGGCTAGAGGAGATTGGAAAGAACAGACATAAAGGTGGGTTTGCGTACATGAGAAATGCTCCACATATTACAGGACAGAGACTATGCTAGGTACTCACTAAATCTTTTTTTTTTTTTTAAGATTTTATTTATTTATTTGACAGAGAGAAATCACAAGTAGGCAGAGAGGCAGGCAGAGAGACAGAGGAGGAAGCAGGCTCCCCGCTGAGCAGAGAGCCCCATGTGGGACTCGATCCCAGGACCCTGAGATCATGACCTGAGCCGAAGGCAGCAGCTTAACCCACTGAGCCACCCAGGCGCCCCGGTACTCACTAAATCTTGTATTTAATACTTCCTTCCTCAAACACACAAATCTATAGTTTTTAGTACCCTTGCTGGAACCATGGGATGTGTGATATGTTCTGGCCAATGAAAGATGAGAGAAGGCTATGTGCCCCATTTCTAGATTAAGGTAACACAAAGATCCTTCTTAATTCTCATCTCTTGTTCTTTCCCAACTCAGCTGTATTTTTTTTTTTAACCGAATTACGAGCTGATTATAAGTGTGTGTTCTAGAGCCAGACTACCTAACTTCGAATTCTGGCTCTAGCACCGTCTTTCTTTTCTTTTTAAAAGAGATTTATTTATTTATTTATTTATTTATTTGAAAGAGAGAGAAAGAGCCAGCGAGCATGAGCAGGAGGGGCAGAGAGAGCAGGAGAAAGAATCCCAAACAGATTCCACCCTGAGAACAGAGCCCCACATAGGCCTTAATCTCAAGACCCTGAAATCATAACCAGGGCCAAAATAAGCCCAACATTTAACCAACTACACTACCCAGGCGCCCCCTGTCTCTAGCAGTTTCTACTGGCTATAACAATCTTCCTATTCTATAATTGGAATTTCTTAATTCTACATTATATATGCCCAATTATATGCATATAAATAATACATAATGTAAAGTATATTCCTAATTTCCTCTCCTATAAAATGGAAATGTATTTGTATTGACATCATGGGGATTATGAAAATTGATTTAGATATTATGTATAAAGCTTTTAGAGTAATTCTGGCAAATAATAGACATTCAAAACACTATTTTTATGGGGCATCTGGGTGGTGCAGTTGGTTGAGCATCCCCCCTCTTGGTTTTGGCTCAGGTCATGATCTTGAGCCTCCTGAGATCAAGCCCCACATCAGGCCCCATGCTCAGCGTGGAGTCTGCTTGGATTCTCTCTCTCTCTCCCTCTACCCCTCCCCCCTCTCAAATAAATAAACAAATCTTTAAAAAATGCTATTTTCATTAGCATTCCCCAATATTTTTCTATAATTTCATTTTTCTATACTTTCTCCTATGATTCTTATATAAAATTTTCTTTAATGTTTCTCATAAGGATAAAAATTTTTTGGAATTAGATTTAGACTTTTTTCACTAAAAAATGAACTTTTCTAATAATAAGGTCCAGTGTTAGAAAGTATTATGTTTCTAAGAAATTAGCTCTTTATCATTAGGAATACGTAAAGAAGAAAAATGACCCTGTCAGTGATACTAAAGAAATGAGTGTTTCCATAGGTGGGAGGGTAAAACCACTGACCTCTAAGACGCCCTTGAAATCTACTTTTCTAAGAGTTTATGTATCTTTGCACTACCCTAAAGATGTCTGACTTTTAAAAGCACCTTTCATGGGAGTAGCATTATCTTATAATGATTAAGAAACTGCTTTAAATAATTCTTAAATAATTCCTCAAAGTTGATTGATGAGACAATAGACCAAATCACTATGTATGAAAAAGACAGTTTGTAAAACTTCGAGTAGCAGTTGTCATCCAAAATAACTGGGAACATCATGTAGTTTCCAGATAAGATATTCAATAAGATGAACAAGCCCACAAAAAAACAAAACAATGAAGAACAGCACAAGGTGTTTCACTGACTAATGTACTGACATTCAGAATTTAAATTTGACATTCATGAAAATGTTAAAGAATAAGAAAACCTGTAAAATATCATAGCACTATCTACCCACAGTAGAGGTTGATGTTTATTATTAAGATTAACCCCCATCCCCCCGCCTGCCTCTCTGCCTATTTGTGATCTCTGTCAAATAAATAAATAAAATCCTTAAAAAAAAAAAAAAAAAAAGGTGCACCTGGGTGGCTCAGTGGGTTAAGGCCTCTGCCTTCAGCTCTGGTCATGATCCCAGGGTCATGGGATGAAGCCCCACATCAGGCTCCCTGCTCAGACAGGGAGCCTGCTTCCCCCTTTCTCTCTGCCTGCCTCTCTGCCTACTTGTGATCTCTGTCAAATAAATAAATAAAATCTTTAAAAAAAAAAATCTTTAAAAGATTACCCTTCAGCCAGATTATTTTCTCTATCTACCAGATTAAAATGGAAATAGTGACTAAATCATATTTAATGGACTCCTTTCTTCTTTATTTTACAGAAAGCATTTATACTTATAAATTTATATAAATATAGCAAATATACTTATATATAAATATTTACATATTTATAAATTTATAATTATACTTATTTTTAAAGTATAAAAATTTACATATAAATAGTATTTATAGGAATGAGTTTTATTTTCCAATAATTAAAAAAAATTTTACTTCCTGAAACACAATATTGTGAAATTAATATGCAAATTTTGACTTCAAATTCCCTTAAAGAATCTTTTATTAATAAAGAAATGTTCACTTTCAAACTCTTCTCAAAGGGAGTTAAATGGCAATGACTATCGAGTGAAATAGGCTTAGGCACAAAGTAAGTTTGCAACAAATGTTTATTGCCTTCTAGATGGTTAAACGGCAAATGCAGAGAGGATGTAATCCGTACAATCCATGTACGAAAGTTACCACCATTATATAGCATCTCCTGGAGAACTTAGAACAGTATTTATGAAATCCTGTAACTTGCAGTTATGGTGATTACATGAGTTTTATTCTGCTAAAAAAAAAAAAATTGAGCATCATAAATGTGAAGAGATGGATAAGAGGAATAAAACAGATTCTTAATCTGGGAAGTAAGATATACATAAAAGACAAAACAATATAAGGCACTCTCTGAAAGAAAAATTCTTTGATTTTCTGACTCATACAAGGTGTGTGGGCCCCATTAGTAGAAACAGATCTATCATGTTTGTTTATTTTTTACCTAACCTACCTCTGGGAACTAATACAAAACAGACCAGCTCTCATCTAAATCAAACTCTCCAGGCACTGACAGGGTATATGGTAAAGTTATGGAAGCTTGATGAGTAATTCTTCTATTGCAATCAATATCAGCAGACATCTTTTTTCAAGAGTTTTATTTCTGGTGGATTTATTCATCCTACGGAGCTCTTAATTTTCTGTTATCTGTAGATCATGGTAACCAGGTCTATAAGGATAATTTGCATGATTAAATGTCCCCATGATTTGAAGACAAAACCACAGGGACTGAGGAAAGGGAGAGATCAACATTAAGTGATATGGGCAAGGGAAAATTAAAGGAATAAATGGAATTTGATGTACACCTTTGAAAATGGGTGCAACTGAACAGAGCAAGAGTAGCAAAAGCTATTCAGAGAGAAGAAACTAATGTAGAATAGAAACTGCGTAGAACAGAAGAGTCTTTTCTGTGTGGGGGGTGGGGGGTGGTGGTAAGGAAACTTAGCAGGAGTGGCAGATTGCTCCTGAGAAGTAAAGGAAGGAAAGTCTGGATAATCTGTTGTCATCATGAATGTCCTAGCAGGGCATTGGGGGGTGGGGGTGGGGGGTGAATGGAGAAGTTGAGTGTGGATGTGAGATAAAAGTAGTATTTAATAAGATCACTCTGGAAGAAGTATACAGGATATGTGAGAGCAGGGAAACAGGAGAAGAGGTCAAGTAGGAAGCTATGGCCCCTGTACAAGCATAAGGTAATATTAGCTCAACTGAGTATGGTGCCAATGATAATATGAAAGGCATTCTGAAATAGAAATGGCTAGACCTAATGGAAAATTGCATAAGAATGCACAGAAAATGAAGAAACAAAGATTCTTCTTTGTAGGCTGAGAATTTTCCCACCAGGACAGCCAGGAAAATGAGGATATGGTTGATAGGGACTAATGGAAAAGGAGCTTCTGGAAGCAATTGCATTTGAGATGGTTTTAGAACTTCTACATTAAAGTGGCCTTAGCTATCTGGGAATGAACATTGGTAATTTGGGAGGCATCTACATGTAGGAGATAAATGAACATTTAAAATAGGACAGATCTATTCAAGAGAGGAAAAATGTCTAAGAGGTCTAGGGGAAATCAATTTCCTTAGCATTACTTAGCACCAAAATACATTTAGGTATAGTTCTGGCTTAAATGTTATTTTTGAATTTATTAATATCTTCTCTATTAGCATTTTGCAGAAACCATGACATCTCCAATCATGGGAGACTATGCATACGCATACATATGCATACACACACACACACACACACACACACACACAGCACTTGAGAAGTGGGACAGCTGGGTGGAACTGCTGTAAGTAGAATCAGAATATATATTGTGTGCAGCATGGCCTGTAAATAATAGTGCCAAGGAAGGTCTATAGATAACACGGAGCAGGTACCTGGTAACATCTTTCACATTCTCCCGAAAATCAATCTCATTTTGCCAGTGGAAATTAGCTGTTGTGAAAAGAACACAAAACTTGATAAGACTGATTATTTTCTTAATTTTGCTCTCTCATGTAAAAAGTGACAAGGGAGAAAACAAACAGAAATACCATGTTAGTGACTACCTACTCTCTTTCTAGCCCCATAATAAAAATTCAGGAAGTCACTTGTGGTCAAATGAGTCAAAATATAAGAATTCATCTAAAGAAAATTTATTTAGAAAAGGTAAAAAAGAAAAAGTAACAATGTAAATTCATGAAATAACATATATGCATTTAAAACATGTTTTAAATGCATATATGTTATGACTGGTTAATACTTGAAATTTATTGCATCATGGTTCCATAGGAGAGCTTATTTTCTAATGAAGTTTGTTCTATAAAAACTGGCATATCACTTACTTATCATAGAGGAAAATATTTCATCTGTCAAACTTCCTCAGCTACAAAGAAGCAAAACTAAACTTCTTGCTAAATCACAGCTACATGTCATGGTTTTGAATACTTCTTCCTCCCTTCTCATTTTGTATGTTTTCTTTTTTAACTGTCTTATGGTACATAGATATTTTAGGTGATAATCTAGTAAGTCCTTTGAAAAGAGCCATTGGGGGAAGAATAACAAATAAACAACTTCTTGAGTTATATACATCTTCCCAGCTAACTGTGCTTCTCAAATTACATATCTGTGCATGATTTTATTTTGTCTTTGCAAAAGCAATATACCTGATCTTGCTACTCTATTCTGACAGATAGATATATTGTATATAGTAATCTTTTCACAGCAAGATATGCACATATGTCACTTATTGTAATGAAGACAAATGTACATATCATTTACACTGTATAGCATACCCAGCATTTGTCTAGCATTTTACATAGTAATGCTCATTCTAGCTTAAATAAATCAACATAGTTGTCTCTAAAGTTACTATTCTATCATTACAATGATGAAATAAATATAAAGTAATTCTATAATTCAGATAATCAGTTTTCACTGATTTCTACTTAGCACATTGATAAAATGATTCTTAACATAAGATAAAGTGATTAATGAGTATTAAGTGTGTGATTGCCTGTTGTATACATTTGCAAAGAATAAATGGAGTATTTAAAGTATCATGCTCCACTAACTCTTGATTTTAGAACAAAAATAAGGATCACTATAAATGTATGTCAGTGTCTCAGGCTTCAATACCAAGGCTCATGAATGTATTGGCATCTGCTGAATTCAGTCTTATAGAGTTAATTTACTCTCATTCCCTGTCAACTTTTTCATCCTATTATGAGTAACTGCATCACCTGAGGAGACCACAGTCAATGGCAAGGAATTGCTAAAGTTAACTTCCACTGAATTTGAAACTGAGGTATGAAGATGAAACACATACTATTCAAGAGTGGAAAATGTGTAGTTGCTTTACTTTGTTTTAAAACTCAGAAAGAAAGCTGTGTGCCAAATTATTCATTGAAGGCAGTATTCAACAGAAAGGCAATGAAATAATATGGAAACAAAAGGAAGAACAGCATAAAATCAGAAGCAGCAAGTTAGTTCTCTATGGCACAAATATTTGTCAGGAAAGCTAAATATTAATTTAAACAAAGCCATGCCATTAATTGAACTATCTCCTCTATAATGTTAAATTAATTAAGATGAAAAATAATACTCCTTCTCTCCCTTGCACTATAATACTATTATGTACCTTTATTTTGAATGGCTCCAACCAATGTTTATACAATATTATAAACATTGTAAACTATAACATTTGTAAAAGAAGGTAAATAATATATATACTTATCTCTTTCATTAAATGGTGATCTGTTGCGACACAGATTGGATTTTGATTATGTTATCCACCACACTTAGCACAGTATTACACAGTTCTCATGTATAAAGGCTCAATGAATATTTTCTTAATTTACCAAGAAAATGACTATATTTTAATATGTCCATGAATAAATATGTATAGATTATGTGAGATGTAGATATATTCCTTTAGATAAGCTGAAGAAAATCAATAACAAGAAATACTATATTCAAGGGTACCTGGGTGGCTCAGTGGGTTAAACCCTCTGCCTTCAGCTCAGGTCATGATCTCAGGGTCCTGGGATCAAGCCTGGCATCAGGCTCTCTACTCAGCGGGGAGCTTGCTTCCCCCTCTCTCTCTGCCTGCCTCTCTGCCTACTTATGATCTCTGTCTGTCAAATAAATAAATAAATAAATATTTTTTTTTTTTAAAAAAAGAAATACTATATTCTGGAAAAGGCATCATTCTACACATCTGAGGTATCAATCATATACACGGGCAAGTAAATATAGAAAGAACATGACAGGGGTGGGTAGGTGGGGGACAGGAGTAAAATGTAAAGCAAAGAAAGAACTAGTGTCTATAACAGCTAGTCACATTGAATAAATTACCTGCTTTATTTTTCCTGCTCCCAACCACTTACAAAGGGAACCAAAAACTGTAGTAGAAGAGATTTAACAGAGCTAGAAATGAAAACACAGTCTGTGTAGATCATGAAAATAAAGGAAGTAATTAGTTAAGAAGTAAGAATACAAAAAGGCAAAGCATGTGAGGTTAATAATTTGATCACACATTTCACATTATATTGGAATACTTATACAAATTTTAAGATTCTGTATATTCTTCATACATTGTATAAATCTATTACAAAATTTCATTTTAGAGATTTTTTTTCTATAAATGAATACCATAAATGAAACCAAAACACCTTAACCTTATTCAGTCCAGTTCAGTGAGCAAATTGTCTTTCTTTTTTTTTCTTCAAAGAAACACACTTAACAGTCACTGGTTTATGTTTATACATTTCTCTACAGGTTCACATGAAAATTTTTTCTATAATCTTAATCATATTCATATCTTTGATCAATATCCATTTTGCATACTAACATCTAAAAAGAAAGGGGATTATAAATACAAGTATGGCTGCCCTGATCTGAAAATATCACAGAAATGTAACTATGAGAGTCTCCTTGATCCATTATTCATCATTTCTTACATCAAACAGCAATAATATAAAAGTGCCTCAACCTTATCCAATTTAATATAGAGCAAGTATGTAACAAGTGATTTCAGATGGCCTTCCAAACTCCTAAAGAAGATTCATCTCCATAGGATACTGTTCTCCTCAAATTCATCAAAAAGTTAGAGCCATTCATAATATTGAAAAGTAGAATATAAAAACACAAACTCATTAGACAAACATAATTCATAGCATAAAGGAGATATGCATGATCTATCCATATGGTTCAACAGTCTATCCCTACAGTAACCAAGTGATTCCCTCATGTTACTGACTTCCAAAGTTATATATATCAGACATGTACAATTTAATCTTAGCTACAGCCTTAAAACCCATCAGTAACATACCCTTTTCTGAAGATTTGTCTATACTGGGAGTATACTAATTAAATGTATAAAGTTGCACTAACTAAATGTGTATTGCTATTTGAAGAAAAGTTATTACAACTCCTTTTCTGGGACTTTCCCTGTATTAGGCAACCTGATACCAGCTGGTGACAAGGCATGCCAACGGAAGCAACCAGTGAGATTAGAGATGACCTCACCTGTGCTCTTTTAATACTGGATCGTTATAATTGCATTAGTTTTTCCATGAGGCTAGTAGTCTCTAAAGCAGAAACTGACCAAGCTGGAAGTGACAGTGAAAGACCACCAGGTCAAATGACTGGCCTTTAAGTACCGCTCAGTTCTCTGAAAAACTTGAGCATTTTCATAACTAGTTTTTGTCCTCAGTGGGTTTGTTTCCAGTGAAAACCCCCTTTATTTCATGTAAAATATAAGATAACTGGCCTACACACCTCTAGGCATTTATATATTGTATTTTTCCATGCTGGTTAAGCTGTTTTTTTTTTCTTATTCTGGTAGGCAATACCTCTGTATTATTATTTTTTTTAAAGATTTATTTATTTTAGAGACACACAGAGAGAGAGAGAGAATGAGAGTGCATGTGTTTGTATGCAACACAAGGGGCAGAGGGAGAGGAGAGAAGATCCAAGCAGATTCCTACTGAGTGCAGAGTCCCATGTGGGGCTGGATCCCACAGCCCATGAGATCGGGACCTTAGCTGAAACCGAGTCAGATGCTTAACTGATTGAGCCATTCTGGTGCCCCAATACCTCTGTATGATTATGGAGAATCATTAGTCATTATTAAGTAACTGATTCTCTTTAGCTGCTCACCCTGGAGGTCCTTAGAATTGTCCATATGAGAAACAGCTCACATAGAAACCAACATATGCAAACTTAAGCATTAGCTCTCATGTATTAGATTCAAGGCTCATATTCCAACCATTATTTATTTTGTCCTTGCATGGGATCTTAATTCACATGCGATGCATCCTCATTGGTAATCCCTGGGAGTTCTCCTCACACCTCAGTTTTAGCTAGTCTATAAATACATACCCATGTGTAAAGCATATAACATTTGTTTTGTGTCAGATAATCACAAATATACTGTAATAATCATAGAACAATTTCTCTCTCCTGGCCTTCTGGGTTCATAAGATACCACCTCCTGACTTTGTTGGAGTTAGACAGAATTTAGTGGATTGCAATAAATGATGCTCGCACCACTTAATTGTTAGTATGGGGCCTTTAGATCTCTTCTTTCCCTCTGGCACAGTGACCAGCAACATTCTCTGTGATGGCTGCTCTGTCAGCCTGAGTTGCAGAGTAACTACACTTAGCAGAGGACCCCCAGGCAATCCACAGTGAGCAAATATATGAACAAGTGATGGACGTTTGATGCTTGAGTCTCCGTAATCTTGCGGATGCTTGTTTTTGCAAAATAAACTCATCTATTCTGACCAACACACCATACCTTCTATATCTGGTAAAAATCTGCACTCAATTTCAGCTGATCTAAGTAATAAATATCTCTTTCTTTGAGTTGTCTCTCAGGGATCTCAAAGTGAATTATGTGTTCATAATATAGCCTGTACATTAGGACAGATGGTTTCAAATGTATTGTCCTAACTTGATGGAAATCTATTATAATGATAATAATGGTATTATTTTAATAACATATAGGCCATAATAGTCACTATTTTTTTAAATCCAGATATCTATTTATTTGAGGACATGTACAAGGAAAGAATTTCTTATTCTAGCCAAATCCTAAATTATCGGGTCTGTTAAGGGAGAGTAAGGCAAAAGTAAGGATTTCAGTAGGTTTATTGAAATATTACCCTTCATTACCCATTTTGATTTAGTTCTCCGAATGTGGCAATGTTCATTGTACTGGAGAAGAGCAGAGTAGTTTCAAATATTCCTTGTTCATTCTATCATTTATAATTGCACATTTATAATAAGAGATGCAACAGAGAGATACATGATATATACATAGATGGATATGCAAATAAATAAGTTTTTTTAACAACTATTTATTGAACATTAATTATGTGCAGTGTACAAAGATGACCAAAATAAAATATAAGATAGAATAGTTAACAGGGGATAGAATAGTTAACAGGACACACATGGCCTATATCATTTAGTGGATATAAACATATAGATGAAAATATCTAAAACCTAAAAATACTTAATTAAAACAGAATGGGATGATGATCTAGTGAACTGGCAGAGCAGATAATCATCACAGATCTTTAGCTTGTAAAGGAAATGACTTTTTGGTCTTGTTAAGCTTAGAAGTTCAATATTTTGTTAAGACATCCTGGCATGGTATTTACATTGTGGCAAGTTTTTGAGTGAATACAAAACAGAGCTACTAATCAAACTGATGTGGAATAGGGCATGTAACACATTTTATGTTTAGTTTGAACAGTGGACTTGAACTATAAACCTGAACTTCACACTCTTGAAAAGCTGAGGACATAGTTCACATGACATTTCATTTCTTACAATTTTAATTTTAAAAAGCTTGGTGGCTACAATTAGGTTTAAATTTATGACACCTGCCAGGTGCATATCGCATCCCACCCTCTGTTTTTTCTGTAAACAAGTTAGGAAAAAAGCCAACATCTTGAAACTCAAGCAGGTATGAACACACACCAAGCAAACTCCCTTACAAGGCATCTCATTAGGCCAGAAATTCATTTATAATACAAGTCAAACCAAACCATTTACAGTTTGTGTAAGAAACTCTGCTTGATTCAGTATTTGCTCTCTCAAGGGCAAGACACACGCATAAACACTCTACAAAACACAGAAATGTTTCTGTGTTTACATTCAAATTAAAGGAAGACCATGGGCTCCACAGAATAACAGAGTTTTCTGGAGTAGTTTATTAAAATATATTTTAGGGAGAAAGAGGTAGCAAGAAGTGTCTTTATAAATTTTACAAACGGTCAGAGGAAAGGGCAAAAAATTAACATTAAATTTGTTTATTGCATGCTAGAATCCTTGGTTGCTTCTTTAAAATGACCTTGATGGGGGGCGGGGGAAGGAAGTGGTCTTTATTTATACAGAGATCATGGTTTTAGGCAGCACCGAAGCTGGAAGGCCATCTCAAGGTAAGAACTTAAAATTCTTTCCAGCAGATTAATGCTTCTCTCTATGTGTATGTATATCTTGCCTGGTTTGGACTGAGAACGCTTAAGTCATGAATCTAAGAAAATGGTTATACCACACTATTTTAAAGTAATATAGATTTACAGATTTTAATCATTGAAGACTATTGTCTATATTTTCCAAAGTATAATGACCTCTTTTTCTTCTCCTGAGAGAGAATTCTCATGTAGTTTGTACTTAAGGATACTGATGAGAAAACAAAAATAAAGCACTCTCTGAGTGTCTTGTTAAGGTATAGAACACAGCCTGTGTAGTTGTCCAAAGGGGATACAGTGAATTTCTACTCATCATTTGCCAAACTCTCTTTCCTCTTTCCTCTTGCCTAAGTATTTTTAGTTTGTTAGGGGACACTGTTTCCTCTGTCATCTAATGTGTTAAATTCTTATTGCATAAAATGAATAATTTCTCCTTTTTTTTCAAATCGACAGATTTGAATCCAAAAGATTATCTTTAGGTGGGCAAGCATACTATAGCATCAATGGGGTAATTTATATATTCTATGTCAGTGTTACTCCAATTTCATTCAATGAAAGGAACACTATTCCCATAAGTTGTTAATTATGTTTTCTAAGATAAAATGCTTTGGGTCAAATAAGTTTAGAGTATTCTATGTCATACAGTATTACATTATTACATAGTCACCTTTACTGTAAAATTCAGAACCTCAAATGTGCTGATGTGCATTTTAAATCTCCAGTGGATAGATGATATAAAGACAACTTTAATCCAAATTCGGAGTGTTTTTGGCACCTCCTGTAATGGGTTTCAATATAAGCTGTAGATGTGTCAGGTCCTTCCAGGCTATATTTACTCCAACATTAAACTTATCCATGTTTCATGATAATCTGAAGTCACTTACTATTTTATAATGTTTATTACATACTCACTATTAAAGAAATAGGATGCATATAATTTTGGAATTTGCCTGCTTTACTGATCCTGAGCTCAAAAGTAGATCCGAACCATATCCTTCACGCAATAATGTGTAGGTAAAAAGACACTCAGCATCAATGAGCAAATAGTAAATCACATTTCAGTAGCTTATAAGGAAAAACTGGAAGAGACTCTTTAGGATCAAGCATTTCAAATAATGTTTATTTTATACTCATGATGCAATATAAAATGTCATATTGTTGAAAATAAAAATTTGGAGCAAATCATTCAATATCATACAAAAAAGAAAATGATACTTTCTAATGTATGCATTATCCAGAAGGTACTTTATAGAGCTAAGTTGGTGATATTCATAGTTTAGGTCTCATATTTCTGAACTTGGCTACATAAGGGCAATATAATCTGGAATATTTCACCTAGATCTATGATCTCTACTCAAAGGGTCACACTACTAGATACATGCCTAACATCGAGAAAAGACATATTAAGTGGCGTTTCCTTGAATTTGTGTAATATTTTTAAACTTCATGGAGTATCTATTACAATCTTGAGGCATACATAGGTCTCATAGAATATCATTTGGGAGGTCTTATTCTGAGCTACCCTCTCACTAAACAATTCTAACAGAAGGACATACTTCAATGCCTTTACCAACTAACCATGAGAGGCTCCAAAATGTAATAAACTGATTATCTATACATATAGTCATTTCATCTTTCTTCCCATATGCTTCACATAGATGCAGATTTTATTATGAATATTCTCTCATATATATGTAAATGCAGTTAAATTACTTAAACTGAGCTAAATAAGAACTAACAGACCCTTCCTTGTGGGGTTGCCATGCAGTTCATGTGCCTTACACAAGGTAAATTTTACTTTCTTTTTTTTTTTTTAAAAGGTTTATTTTTTTTTATTTTTATTTTTTTTTTAATTTTTTTTTTTTAAAGATTTTATTTATTTATTTGTCAGAGAGAGAGAGAGTGAAAGCGAGCACAGGCAGACAGTGGAAGGCAGAGGCAGAGGGAGAAGCAGGCTCCCTGCGGAGCAAGGAGCCCGATGTGGGACTCGATCCCAGGACGCTGGGATCATGACCTGAGCCGAAGGCAGCTGCTTAACCAACTGAGCCACCCAGGCGTCCCAAATTTTACTTTCTTTTTCTATTTTAATTACACCTTTCCCTGGAATATATGGCATATGACATTAGGGGAAAGGGCTTATGCAAAATATGATGTTACCTCCTCCCATGACCATGGTAACCTCAGAGATGGTTATCATTCTATTGGCCTTAGTCTGGCTGAGTCTTAGGAGAAGTATGTAGGTGAGCAATTTAGGTAGATAAGAATAGCAGCCTACCTCCAATTTGCTATTGAACTTTAAAGCTGATGAACCAATAAATATGTTCCAGTATTAGCAAAACCCAAAAATAGCTCTTCAGTTAAACCTGCCAAGAACATATGCCTATTTTACTTTCCTGTGATAAAGCCTGCAACAAGAAAATAGCTATTTAAAACATCAATGAAGGAAAAGGCAGAAAATCATTAACCATAATCCATTGCTTTTAATCTTTAAAACCAATTTTTATGTTCTAATACACTTGTGTGTACAACAAACAGTTAAAATGTATAGACTCTACATATTTAATAAAACAAAATAAAATGACTATCCAAAGGGAGCCAGAATAGATAATTTAGGTAAGTTACAGACCAGATAATCACAAAATCGGGAGTCAAGAAGCTATCCTGTGATAACAGAATGGAAGGCTTGTGTTTGAGATGATACAACACAAAACTAGAAGAAGGCAATGGCCCTGATGATATCGTAGACCCTCCGTGACATACTGACTTAGGCTGCCTAACTCCAATCTGCCATGACTTGGAAAAAAAATTAATTTTTGTTGTGTTTTAGTCACTGTTATTTTCAGACCTCATCTGTTGAGGTTGAATGCAATTTCAGACTGATATACTTGCCCTTCCAGCAAGTTCCGTTTAAAAAAAAAATCTGATCACAATCTCTGTGAGTTAATGGCATGATCTAGTTACAAAGAATGTAGAGATTAGTAGAGAGATATTACCCTCACAGCAAATAATCAAAGAATTTCCTTTATACTAGGTGCTTACAAGATGACTTCTGAAAAACTGTGTTAATGTCTACTTGCAATATTTTAAAGAATATACTGACTAGCCACAGTGAATCCATCCATAAAACAGTCCTAAGGGACAAGAAACTTGTGTCACATGTTTGGGATGGAGAAATGAGAGAGAACTCTTAACTCAAGAAATAGTATTTGGATAGACATAATACCTGTCATGGTATTTGAAAGGCTGCCAATTAAAAAAATGTTACTGTTTAATAGTGCTTTATAGTATAAAACTACAACCCATATATAAAGATATATTACTCCATCAGTAGAACATTCTGTGATGGACTAGCCCACTTCCTGATGCAGTGAGTTTCTTACTATCAGGAGTAGTAGTATGATAACAGATGCTGAATTAGCACTTCCCAAGAACAGCACAGGAGGTATTTCTCCACTTCATGTAAGCGTTATCTTTCTGGTTGCTAGGGGTCATTCTAATACTTGGAGTCTTTAAGAACTCACAAATCATGAAAATAAAATATATAGAAAGTGAATAATAAATTGGCAGTCTTTGTGAGGACTTAAGTGATGCAAAGACACTGTGAGAAGTTAATATGGTAAAAAACAAGTCATACGGAAAAAACTATATATGATACATGCACATATGAATATATACACATATGCCTGCATATGTTCATTTATGAATAAAAACTACATCTATTTTTCAGATATAGATTTGAAGATTAGACTAAAATGTATGTCGAGACATCAGGGTCAGTATACCAGGAAAACTGTATTTCAACTCACACCAGATAGCACTCCAACTCTCTTTGTGTCATTGTCCCTGCATACTTTCTCCATTCCCCCCATCTCCACGGATATTTTGGTATCACTCAGGGAAAACAAGAGCAAAATAAAAACTAGCACAAAAGCAACAATAACAACAAAACTACAATAAAATTTAAAAAAAAAACCTTTTAATTGTAAAGCAAAATCCAATGCGCTGGCTATATAAATTCACAGGAATCCACTCAGAGACACAGCTAAGAAGAAAATTTGCCCGAAGATCTATGTAGAGTAAACCTATAGACACAATGCATTCTAATACATTCAACTATAGAAGCTCCTGTCTCAATTTCTGAAAAATGGTTAAGAACAACTTAAGGAATACTTCAAGATAGACATTCCTACATGGCTTACTTTACATTCCCCTCAGGCATCTGGAGCATATTTATCAAAATAGATGAGCCACAGAAAATGGCCAGACATGAATGTACCCTGGCTGAACTACCTCCCATTACTAATGAGGTGAAGCTGACGTGCCTAATGAGTTTACTCCCATTTAACCTATCCTACAGTCCTGCTGGAGAGTTCAGCCATGAATCTGTATGAGGATGATGATAACAATCATGGGACGCATTTCTCATCGCTGACCACATTTTCTGCCTCGCTAGCTGGTAAGCCGACATGCCAATCCCAGGGACCATCATTACCAAACCCCTTTCCACTTTTCTCAAGAAGCGAAATATACACAACATGGCGTGCAATCTACGGCGGATGATTATGAATGAGTCACATCAGTTGAAGATCAAGTCTTGGGAGAGGAGCACACAAGGATCTATAATCAATCTTAAAATAGCCAGGCCTATCTATCATTTCTACAAACCGACCACAATCAGAAATCATTTCTAGACAATGGACACAAAGCTGGAGGGCACACGGAAATTCTTTCATTCAGTAAATCTTTGCAAAAGATTATATGAATATACAAGAGTAAATAAAGGAAGCTATGCTTTTCCAGTATATTATAATTATGTTTTCTTTATAAAATTGGTATTAAAAACATTACAGACAACTCTAAAAATGAAGGGGAAAAAATCCATAGCTCCAGCACCCCAACATAACCACTAACATTGTATGTTATAGCATTTTGACTTCTACTAAGTATATATTTTATATAGTTATGACTGTAATATAATCACTATTATGCTTTCCTCACTTAATTTAAGTTGAAGCATATTCCCATTATTTACATGAGATCTGTAAAAATACTGTAACAAAAAATTGTTGCAATATAATATTTAACCAGTGCTGTTTTAAAAAAATTACTTCCATTTTTTCCCATTATAGAAAGCATCATGACAAACAATCACACTGTAAATAAATAAACAGATAAACATAAATACATATATATTTTCTCATTTAAAATGATTCTTTTAAAATAGATTCTCAGGGGCACCTGGGTGGCTCAGTGGTCAAGAAGCTGCTTTCAGCTCGGGTCATGATCCTGGGGTCCTGGGATTGAGCCCCACATCGGGCTCCCTGGTCAACGGGAAGCCTGTTTCTCCCTATCCCACCCTTCCTGTTTGTGTTCCCTCTCTCACTGTGTCTCTGTCAAATAAATAAAATCTTAAAAAAGAAAAAACAGGAAACAAAAAAAATAAATAAAAAAAATAAAATAAAATAGATTCTCAGAAGTGGAATTACTCAGAAGCATGGACATTTAAAAGCAGATCTACACAGGCTGAGTTGAAGGAAACTGCCTTTAAAGGTCAGAATATCTTTTCTTAAGGTACTTGATAAAGCCTGGTATCAACAAAGCATTTGATTTCCTAATACAGTTGCATATTTACAGAAGGCTGGTATAATCTACCCTTTATGGTTATTAAATTCAGAAGTTCAGATTTGCATTATAAGAGTAATACAGATTTTCTCTTTTGAGCAAAGAAATGTCTTTGTTCTCACTTTCCTTGGCATACTTTCATAAAATGTCTGTTCCTATGTCACATTCCCTCCAGATTTTATATTTTGTTAGGAAATAATCACATAATCTGATAAACTCATTAATAAAAATGTGGTAGCTGGAAAAATATAATGACCCTTTCCTAGTTAGTGCTTTTTCACTTAGCTCAAATTTACGTATCTACAGAACATCCTCAACAAAATTCCCAAAATATGCTTTGGATATTTCATACATAGTAATAGGTCAGTAGGGAAGATATCTTGCAAGCAAGAATGTTCGTCTTCATGAAATCATAAAAGGCTCAAGCCGTTAGTCCTTGGCATATCATTAAACACCTACATGCACACACACACACCAACAAATGCATATAACCATATACCATAATCCTGAATTGTTTCCACATGCGTATTTGTCTAGTATCAGGAAAACCTTAATTTAAATCCCTACTCAAGTTCCTAAAAACTATTAGTAAGTCACTTAACCTCTGTCTAGGTAACATTCCTGAATTTGTAAAATATAAATAAGCCACTTCCATCATAAGATAGTCATAAAGATTACATGTGAGCACTTAATAGAAAAAGTAAAAGTATAAACAAATGTGTGCATTTTAAGTATTAAATATTCCTTTTAAAAGGTGTAAACAATAATAGAAAATGGAATTATTACCGCAAAGTCACTTTTATGGCACATGTGAGTAAAGAAAACAATTGAGAGACTTGAGTGTGGACCTAAAAATAGTACCCTATCTTGGTCATAACAAGATTAAAACATTAATCTTTTAATAAGCAGTTTCAGACATAAAAGTTTGTAATCACTGGGAAAAAATAAAACACTGCACTCTGCATCCATTGACATTTCACCTGTAAATGTGGGATTGTCATTTGTGAATCCTGTCCCTCTATCTCAGGTCATGCAGCCCCATGGACCTGATTCTGCCCCTTCTCAGAGGATAGAGGAGTCTGGCTGGGCCGGTTAGAGCCTTGCAGTCCCCTAACCACAGTGACTGATTGAAAGACAGGCAGGTCGCCTCACAAGATGATTACAGATTTGGCTGAGACTACTTGATTAGAGAGATAAGTATTGTCATTTCTCATATTGTTACATATATAACAGGCTGTGACTATTTTGCAGGATGCAGGGAGAGTTTGAGACCAGACAGACAGCAGAAGAAGGAAGCAGAGAAGAGAAACAGGAAAGAGAAAAGCTAACCCTGAGATCCTCAAGTCAACTAAGTCTTGGTGTGCTAAAATTTCCATCCACCCGTCCACATCCAGCCTTTTCCATCTTGCTCAGTGCATGGGTGGGGGACTGTATCAGTAAGGACTTCCTGCCTGGTCTCCAGCTACAGCAGTTTCAACAATATTGTGCAAACAGAAGCAGGAGATGGGAAAAACGGAAAATAAAGTAGAGCTATTTAACTATCCTGAGGTGTTGCAACAGGTTTCCTGTGTACCTTCACTAAAATTCCAACTCTTGTCAGATGAGCCTCTCCACAGGGATCTATGCTCAGGTCCCTATACCGACCCTGTCCCAGGCTTTTGGCTTACTAACAGCTCTGTTTGCAATCCCTGGGCCACTGCACTATCCCCTGTGGCTTCCTTCTATCCTGCCCACAACTTTCTGCATATTCCCTTGAACACTTATTTGTCAAATTACCCAACCTGAGTGTTCCATCTGTTTCCTGCTTTGACCCTCACTGGATAACCCAATCCTACCCTGGGTGTTTCAATTACTGAGTGGGTACAACCCTGTTTTGTTTTGTTCTAAATAGTGTTAACTATTTTCTGTCTGTTGTAACACAAAATATCCCAACAGATGAAAGCACCACTGTTTCTGGGCTCATTGCTAAATTCAGAAGTCTGGCTTCTATGCAAGTGGTTGAATTTACTTAATACATAAGACAAAAGGAACATTCAAGCTTACATATGGCAAGATTCAGTAAGGTTCAGTAAGGTTCTTTAAGAAAACAAAAATATTTTCTGCTCTATAAAGAAGAGCAGCTAACCACAGGAAATAATTAAGCTGCTTAATAATCTTATCGTAAATCATGGCTAAATTAAAATGATCTCTCTGTTATTTATTTCCAACATAACCTCAGAGGTTAAAACGCTAAATGGGATCAAAATGAATAACTAAATGAATGAATGAATGAAAAAGTGAGTATTTAGTGCTTTATGTATTTACAGTCTACAAAATACTTCACATACTTTATTTTAGGCTGTGACACTACTCGGTGACACAGGTAAGGCAAGGACCCTGGGGTATTTATAGGTCATGCTCAAAGATATCCAGGTCTCAATTCTTGGAACTGTAAATATTTTTTTACGTAGTAAAAGGGACTCTGAAGATGTGATTAAGTTAAGGATCTTGAAATGGAGAGGTTACTTTGGACTATCCAGGTGGACCGTAAATGACCTTATAATAGAGGGGCCGAGGGAGATCTGATTACCAAAAAAGAAAGAAGGAAAGGCAATGTAAGGGTTGAAGTACCTACATTGTTGGGCTGACTGTGGAAAGGAAGGAAAGTGCCAGAAACCACACAATGCAAGTGATGAATTCTGGACACTGAGAAAGTGAAGGAAATGGATTCTCCCCCTGATGCCTCTTACGGAAGCTAGGACCTGCTGGCACCTGGATGTCAGCCCAGTAAAACTGACTTTGCACTTCTGACATCCAGAACTTTAAGAGAATAAGTGTGTGCTGTTGTTTAAAGCCAGCAACAGTGTGGCAATCTGTGAAAGCAACCATAAGAAAGTCATAGAGAGGTGTATGTACATATATACCTGGCAGGCTGTTTCAATCCCAAGGAATTAAACATCTATCTACAGTTACCATTTCTAGGAAAATACAGAATTACCAAGGAGTTATTCTTTCCACATCTTTATACATAGAAGACAATGGCATCTATGTATTCATTCCAGATCATTTTCGTATTGATTTCGTTGACTGGGCATTCTGCAAGTGTGTCTACCCCTATTTTCTTTCTCTTGTAGATGCTTAGATGATGGCAATCACAGTGCCCTAAGTAGTTCTGCAAAGTTGCCAACCGAGCTCCCTAGAGACACGGGCTCTTAATGAGTGCTCAAGTCAGCTCATTCACAGAAAGATCTAACTTCTCAGAATCTCACTCTTGGCTTTTAAACCCAAGTTTTTGATGGCTGGTTTGTTTTTGGAGTAGCATTCCTTTCTTGATTACTAATCTGGATTCTCTCACCAAACAAATTTATGTTCAGAAGCTTTGAAAATAAATAAGAGAAAAAAAAATCATTTAGCCTCTGAGGGCCACTAAAAACCAATCAGCCAAAAATACTTCGCCTAGCATCTGAAAAAGTGAGACATCTGTTTGGGACTTGGTTTGGCATGTTACAAGAGTGAATCCTGGAAGGAAACAAGAAATAAATTGCTTGGCATACAACAGGATGGGAACAGGCCACTCACGGGACAATTGAATACAGACAGCCTAAGAAAGAAGCTTCCCACTCAGGAGCTATCAACTAACAATTACTAATGAAGGAGGTACCGGAGGGAAAAACTTGGTCCAGTTGTAAAAGCAACCAGATGACTTCTGGGCAGAACAATAGACACCTCAGAGCTCCTCTCTAAAATGGGCCAAATATTAACTAATAAGTGACCAAAGAGTGTTTGAAGGAAGAGAGAAATAAAATAACTATTTACCTGGCAAGCTCAAATAAACCAGTTCTGTATTGGAGATAAGAAGCGAAAGAGTTGGGGTGAAAGAGGTAGGGACTACACTTCTGTGTAGTGTAGTGCTTGGAATGAAGGAGTTCTGTGTTCTTTAGCTGTTCTGTGACCCAAATAATCACACTTAGCCTAGAAAAATTTATCTTTGGAGAAGCACACAGCACACTGCTACAGCTGACCCTTGAACAACATGGGCTTGACATGCATGAATCCGTGTATGTGCAGATTTTTACAGTCGTGTGCTGTAAATGTATTTTCTCTTCCATAGGATTTTCTCTTTCTTTCTTTTAAAATATTTTATTTATTTATTTGACAGAGAGAGAGATCACAAGTAGGCAGAGAAGCAGGCAGAGAGAGAGAGGAGAAAGCAGGCTCTCCGCTGAGATGAGAGCCGGATATGGGGCTCAATCCCAGGACTCCAGGATCATGACCTGAGCCGAAGGCAGAATCTTAACCCACTGAGCCACCCAGGCACCGCCCCTCATATGATTTTCTTAATAACATTTTTTTTCTCTAGCTTCTTTTACTGTAAAAATATAGTATGCATAGAAAATACGTGTTAAGTGACTGTTTAAATAGTGTGAGTGTGCTTTTACTGTCCTGGCTTTCTTTCAGTTTCTCAAACTTTTCATCACCTCTGTTCTTTGTGCAAGCTCACCACTCTGATTAGATGATTATTTTTCCTATCGGAGAACAAAAACAACTGATTTAGAGTGCAACATAATAGGCAATTCTATCAGTGAATTCTATCTATAGAAGCTTGGAGGGAAATGACTATCAATGCATGTTATGTTCCCCTCTCTTTTATCAAGATTATGTTAAGAAAGTTTGTTATAACTTTGCTGTATATAAATGTTTTAGGTGTCTGAAATACAGGAATAAGACTGTATAATAAATAATTAGCCTTATCCAAAGAGAGGTCTTGCCTTTGACCTTGGCTTCTAGGAGGTGATCTCTTAGAATCCTTGGAATGTCCTTCAAGAGAAGACAGTTGCTCTTATATGGCAGTGTTGGCCAGATGATAGAATTAAGGGTATGATTTATCATGAGAATTTTGGGTCCTATGGTGTCAGCTTGACATCTGGAGGAGCTGGAGAACAAAGTTTGGGCATGAAGGTAGTCAACCATGTCAATGTGACCATGACCCAGTAGACACTCTGGAAGCCAAGGTTCAAGTGAGTTTCCCTGGTTGATACTGTGGGTTTCCCTGTGTACTGTCACATACCAAAGCCAGAAAAACTACTGCTGTCCATGACTCCACTGGGAAAGGACAATGGGAAGCTTCACATTTTGAATCCTCCTGGACTCTACCCCATATATCTCATCTCTTGGCATATTTTTAACCTGTATCCTTTTGCAATAATAAACCACAACCATAACTATGATAGCTTTTAATGATTTCAGAGTATTTCTAGAGAATGATAGAAACTGAGAGTGATCTTGAGATCCCTGAACTTTGTGAGGACAATTTTTATCTGAAGTCAGTTTAGAAATAAAACAAATAAGGGTCATCCACAGAAGCTTCAGTGGCTTGCCACTACAAGAACAGCTAAAGAACACAGAACTCCTTCATTCCAAGCACTGCACTTGGGCTAGAGGTCTTGGGTCCAGAGAAACACTTGGTTGAAGGAGCTTAACTCCTGAGCAGAAATGGAGAGCCTAAAAGAGCAGGGAAATGAGGAAGGCCTGGTCGTGTACAACCTTTTTCTACCTGGACATCCTCAAAAGAAACCATTTTGTTCACAGGTCAGAACAACCATGGAGAAGTTCAACCACACTGGCATTTAACAGCCATTGTTTTAGGACAATCTTTCTTTTATCTTTTGACTTTTTGTTTTTTTTAGAGAGAGAGAGAGAGAGCACATGTTCTCGCAAGTAGTGGGGAGAGGGAACAGAGGGAGAGGGAGGAGACAATTTCAAGCAAACTCCCCACTGAGTGCAGAGCCTATCACAGGGCTCCATCTCATGACCCCGAGATCATGATCTGAGTCAAAATCAAGAGTTAACCAACTAAGCCACTCAGATACCCCAAAGATAATCTTAAAACACAGTAGAGTGAACCCTGTAAGCAAAAAGGAGAAGTTTAGAAATTTTCACCCTTTGGGGGATACAGGCATGTATTATTTGTTTTAAAGGTATGATGGTCTAAATGCTGGGACACATTCATTTACACCTACTTTTAATGGGCATAAGGATTATAATGCAAAGCTATATATAATATTCTACTCAAACTATTTAACAAATTTCTTTTCTTTTCTTTTTTTTAAAGATTTTATTTATTTATTTGACAGACAAAGATCACAAGTAGGCAGAGAGAAAGACAGAGAGAGAGCAGGAAGCAGGCTCCCCGCTGAGTAGAGAGCCCGATGTGGGGCTTGATCCCAGGACTCTGGGATCATGACCTGAGCTGAAGGCAGGGGCTTTCACCCACTGAGCCACTCAGGTGCTCCTAACAAATTTCTAAGAGTAATTTAGACCACCTGCTTCAACTTCTGCCGAAATATAACTCTAGTGAATCATATTTTGGTTATTCTAATTGTCTAGGCAAGAGACACCTCTTTTACTTATGCTCTCTGCCCAGCCTCTCCGGATTGCCTTCTCCTCACCCCTTAGGTTTCAATTTAAATGTCACCTCCACAGAGAAACCTTCTTCTCCTGCCTATCAAAATTGTGCTAGCCTCAGTTCACAGAGCTATTTTTCCTTTTGCACCTGTTTTATTTTCTTCGTACAGCAAATATCCCAACTTGTATGTCTATATTTTCTGTTTAGTTTTTTTAAACATCTGTCTCTAAAAATGGACTGTAAATTTACTGAAGGAGAAGATCACATCCTTTTGGCTTGCCTTGTATCTTCAGCACAAACACTGCACCTGTCACATAGTGCCCCCAAAATTAAGGAACAAATTCCTCAAATGATTTAATTTAGCATTTTGAGCAGGTGGAAGTGCTCTAGATAGATCTGGTCTGCCATCAGTAGACCAGCTTTCCTTTCTGTGCTTTCTCGTGGGCTTTCAGGTATTTGGGCACTGTACATACACACCACATAAGACCAAAGATTTTTTTCCAATTAAATCTAGCACTTCTCAAGAAACTGACTGAAAAAAAAAACATGGTAAAATAAATCAATTAAAAAAAAAAAAACCATATACTATCTTTCCCTTAGGAAAAGAACCAATCTAATGATAAGAGAAAATAGAGAGAGAAGGACTTCAACAATTGAGAGAGGTGCCTGAGTGTACGAGAGGGACTGTAATTCTTTGATTCTGTTTCCTGGTCTGGAAAATAGTGAAATTCTTACTCCTCAGGATTGCTGTGAGGGTTATACGAGATGATATAAACACTGCATTGAAGACAATAGTTCCTGTGTAATATTTTTGATAAATATTAGTTCTCTTTTCCTTATTTCACCTATGAAATATTGATGAGAATACACACCTGCTGAGCCCTTGTCATAGGTCCCTTCTACGGGTTCATTCATCTCCTCGTAACAACTTTGTGAGGCCAGTGCTCCTATTTTCAGGTGCTCGTATTCCCAGAGAAGGAAACTGCTGTATGTTGACAGAAAGCTGTCTGCCAAGAAGGTGGGATTCAGCTCCAGCATCTGTGATTTTGCTCTGCTGGCTTTTCAAGAGATACGTTAACAATTATTTATTGTAGACTTACTTCGTGCCAGGAATGAGTTATTATCCCACTGAGTTCTGACAATATAGAGTAGGGTACCCCTACTCTAATTTTGCAGGAACTGAGGCTCAGGCACACCCAATGGCCTATCCCAGATTTCTCAGCTCAGAAGACCCACAACTGTACTTTGAGTAAATGTGTGTTACATTTCTTACTTAAAAAGAGCACCTGCTGTCTTACAGGACTTCACTGATGCCATATTCTATCAAACCCTTGCATATGACTAACTCTTACAAGACATTTCCAAGGGGACACACACCCACGGACACTCTCATTTATAGAAGGCAAGGTACTCTTCTCACTGAATAAATCAATTCTGCTAATTTTAAATGGTTATTAATATTATTCTATTATTGGTCTGAAAGGAAAATATACCTATCCTTATACCTAGCCACTTCTTACTGTTAGTTTCTAAATAATAGTAATAATAATAATATTACTATTAATAGTAATAGCAATAATTAGTACTAAAGTATTAGTACTAATGGGTTGGTTATAATCGACCATTTTTTTAAAAGATTTTATTTATTTATTTGACAGACAGAGATCACAAGTGGGCAGAGAGGCAGGCAGAGAGAGAGAGGGGGAAGCGGGATCCCTGCCAAACAGAGAGCCCAATGCGGTGCTGGATCCCAGGACCCTGGGACCATGACCTGAGCCAAAGTCAGAGGCTTTACCTCACTGAGCCTCCCAGGTGCCCCAATCATCCCTTTTTTTTTAAATCAATGACAAAACATATAAAACCAAAACCTTGGTGACTTATGACCTTATGTTTGTTTATTGTTTTGCTACTTCCCTTTAGCAATGATAGCAATAGGCACATCAAACAGATTGAATGTTTCCATGATACTTCTCTATATGTGCTTATCCCCAAAATGATTCTAGTCCTCTCTAGTAAGAGAAATAAGTTCAGTTATTTCAATATTTTGCGAGTATTAGTTGATTATAATATTTTAAACAATTACTTATTTTTATTTAATTATAGATGTAATACAGAAATATCTAGAAAATACAGAGGAAACACTAATAATCTCATTACCTTAAAGTGACTCATCAGCTTTTTTTTTTTTTGAACTGTATCTTTGCAGTCTTTTTAAAATCAAAATTTAACTGTATCATACCATGACTACAAGTTCAGACCTTGGCATGATATCACTGTCTTCTAAAGCATCACCGTTAAAATTTCATAATATATCATTAAGAGCCATATCTTTTAAATTTTTTTTTATTTTTTAAATTTATTTTCAGTGTTCCAGAATTCATTGTTTATGTACCACACCCAGTACTTCATGTAATACGTGCCCTTCATAATACCCACCACCAAGCTCACCCAGCTTCCCACCTCCCAACCCTCCAAGACCCTCAGTTTGTTTCTCAGAGTCCACAGTCTCTTATGGTTCATCTCCCCCTTCAATTTCTCTAAACTCCCTTCTCCTCTCCATCTCCCCATGTCCTCCGTGTTATTTCTTATTTCTTATGCCCCACAAACAAGTGAAACCATATGATAATTGACTCTCTCTGCTTGACTTATTTCACTCAGCATAATCTCCCCCAGTCTAAAGGGCCATATTTTACTTAACTATTATGCTATTATATTATTCTGGGAAATTGTTGTCTAAGTTATAGTCCTTTGTTGTTTTGTTAAACATACTTTAATAAACTTGATGAATATAGCTTTTTGTACATTGGGATTATTTTCCTAGGATATATTTTTAGAAACAAGATCACTAAACCAAAGGGTATAAAAACTTTTGTGGATCTCGGTATCTTGTTCTCAAAAAGTAACACTCTACACTGTAAAACTGATTGCCTCATTGGATGCTCTACTGAAAAAGGAAAAGAAAGAAAACATCTTTGGTAACTGCGAAAATAATTGAGTTCTCATTCCTTGCAGGGAAGAGAGGTGGGATGATTATTACATCTACAGAACTGTTCAGGGAATCTTAAATATAGGCAGTTCTAATCTTGAGTAAAGACTGTGTCGTGTGGTTGTTGAGAACACAGACTCATGTCTCCATGGAAAGCCATGCTGTAGCTAAGCTTCATGAATTGCAAAGGCTTACTTGATTCATAAAGTAAGTGAGCTATAGCAGGAACAATGACCAGAACTTCTCACCACATAGTTTTAGCGGCTCCCACTCAGGCCCCCACTCAGACATGGAGCACATCTCTCTGCCAAACGAGGGTGTGAAAGTGGAAACTTACACTTCTAAGATTCTTACACTTGCCAGGACATGAAAAACAGAGTAGGCAGGAGAAAAGTGTCTCCAGGGTCAATGGGGGAAATAATTAAAAAGAGAGTTCTAACATCTTTTTTTCCCCTTATTTTTCTTTCTTTCTTCTTCTTCTTCTTCTTTTTTTTTTTTTTAATGATTTCATTTATTTATTTGACAGAGACAGAGAGGTAAAGCAGAAGCTGGGGAGTGGCAAGGAGAGGGAGAGGGTGAGAGCAGGCTCCTCTCTGAGCAGGGAGCCATATGCAGGGCTCCATCCCAGCTCCCTATCATGACCTGAGCGGAAGCAATTAACGGACTGAGCCACCCAGGCACCGCTCTAACATTTTCTTCTTTCTTTCTTTCTTTCTTTCTTTCTTTCTTTCTTTCTTTCTTTTTTTTAAGATTTTATTTATTTATTTGACAGAGAGAGAGATCACAAGTAGGCAGAGAGACAGGCAGAGAGGCAGGCAGAGAGAGAGGAGGAAGCAGGCCCTCACGGAGCAGAGAGCCTGATGCAGGGCTCCATCCCAGGACCCTGAGACCATGACCTGAGCCGAAGTCAGAGGCTTAACCCACTGAGCCACACAGGCGCCCCCACCCTAACATTTTCTTAACCAGAGAGCCCTTTTGATATAACACCATACAATCCCCTCTCTTAACAATGAGGAAATTAAGAAGAGTTTGGGTGGGCAGTAAGTTCTGTGCAGTGTAACCAGCCCTGTAGGCCTGTTCAAGTGAATTTCTACAGTCCTGGGGGTAAATTGTGGTGTGGAGAGAAGACCAGCAAATCGCTGCGGCACAGGAAGAGGTCAGCAAAGTGGTCTGCACAAAGGAAACGCTCATTAAATCAGAAGTCTTATTAAGAATAAAACAAATGTGGAGACTAAATTGAGACATTCAAGGGATACAGTTTGGAAAGCAAGGAAGGAAACAGTGTGCAAAGCAGGTGAAGCTAAATGATACTTTGAAATATTTACTTTGTTTTGTTTGGCTTTTTCTTACCGTGTTTCCTTTCCTTTCCTTTTATCCTAATGCAGGTGGTTTGTCAGCACTGTATGTCTTGGTGTCCCAGGAGGTATATGCCACCTGGAAGAGCCCAGGTTAGGTTCAGTTGTTTCTAGCTTTTATTTTTCAATAGCCATAATGTTTAGGAGAATTGGAAGTGTCTGTTGATGTTAGGAAGGATAGGTGGTATAGAAAAAGCAGAGTGGAAGAAAGGACCCGAAGGGCGAGAAAACCTCAGGCTGGCTGAAGAGAGGACAGGTGTGCTCCATACCCTGAGCACAGGTACCCACTGCCATCAGGAGTGGCAGCCACCCAGAAGAAGAACGGGACTGGACACCCTCGACACAGGGCGTTAGCAACCAGCCCCAGACCACAAGTCTGACTGCTGAACCTGTAGGAACTACACGGAGGATATTTCAATATCTGGGGGATCATGGCCCAAGCCTGCAGAGCTGGAGAAAGATTAAATCTACCAATGGCTTCAGTTAATGTTTTTCCAGACTGCAGAAATCCAAAGTCAAGAATACAATTTGTATGAGCTATAAAAAGTAAATTTTGGCCCTCCTGAGATTGAGACTAAGTAAGATATATACCGAAAACACAAACTTAACTTGCTTGGAAAGAGCTAACTTAGAAATGTCTGATCTCCACCTCACACTCTCGTAACACCTTTCTCATAAGATCTTTATTTTTAAATTAATTATTCTAGATCCAGATCTGATCATGTGTGTTAAAACTCTTCCTTTTCCTCAAGATAAATCCCAGACTCCTTTGAAGGGCTCTTCCTGACTTCTCTGCATCAACTTCAAGGTCAGCTATCTTTGCTTTGCTCCTCTTTGCTTTGTGCTGCAGGGAAGCCCAATAACTGGCAAGTTGACAAACACAATTTGCATTCCCAATAGCACAGGCTGTTCTCTGTCTTGAATGTCCTTCACTTACATCTTAGGCATCAGAGCGAAGTCCTCCCCCACCTGCCGTCTCTTAACTCTGCCTAATTGGTCTCAGCCGTCAGACACAGACCTCCACTCTCCAGAAACCCTCATTCGAATTCCTAGGAAACGAATGTGTGGTCCTACTCGGTGCCCCCATTTCACTTGGTGCTTGTTTCCACGATGGTCCCCCACCACAATGCTGGGCATAGATAAGTACTTCGTAATATTTATTGAATACACTTAGAACTCTTGCCAAGTCAGCTCTGTGACCCTGCACTCAAGAGTCCTTTTCTGTAAGTAATCAAATAAAAGAATGATATTGACTATGTGATGAGCATTTGAACAGCAGAAAAATCACAGAAAATCACGGAGCAGGAGAACTGCAAAGGACATGAATTGTATGATGTGACCCCCAGTCATATTCCCCATCCCTTTTTTAAAGCAGAAGAGGTAACTTTTACCTTCATATCCCAGTAGCTATCATGAGGCAGGTACATAGTAGACACTTGGAAAATGATGGAGGAAGGGAGCAAGGGAGGCAAGGGAACAGGAAACAGGAGGAATATGAAAGGAGGGAGAGATTTTGGTGGCAGATTTAGGGCCAGGCTTCCCTCCCTCTGATCTGTAGCCCAACGTTTGCCCACAGAGTCTTTAGGGATTAGTCACTCACCTGTGAGAAGAGGATTCTGGGCAATATTACTCCACTGCTTTTCATTATATGTTGTTTTAGATTCAGAACACTTTTGTCATATGAATGCAGGCAATTAAATATTTTCTACATGAGCCATTCCCTCTTCTGGCAGAACTCAAATTGTTTAATAACACTGAGGAGGGAGGGGAAAAAAGAAAAAAAAACCTCCTCCTGGAACTTCATTTTTCATGATAAATTAGATATTTGGTGATTTAGATTAAACTTGCAGTGGCAAAGAAACTGCTGCCATGTCCCCAGACGTATACACTATGGTATGGATGTCAGATCCTTTTTAGTAAGTTTTCAAAATGACTCTCAAATATGTAACGACATCATTCCAGATTAAATGACAGTTTTGAGCATGTGAAAACCCTAAGCAGCATTTATAGGAGTTAGAGACACTAATATAAAACAGTGAATAACCATGCCATGCTTAATTTGCTGTTCTTTTTCATTTCCCTGCAGACAGCTCAGTGTCTCTTTGCTGTTTAGAAGCGTGTTTTACAACACCTCCATGAGCATTTCTGCCTCCATCTGGGCAGGTACGATCCATTTTCCCTGCTCCTGAGTTCCTCCATGCCATCACACAGATCTGCAATGCAAGGAGAGACCTGTTGGCCTGGCTTTTTTCTGATAAAGGTGTTCTGCTACCATCTTGGGGCCACACTTCACATGCCTGCGCTTAACCACCTCATGTTCCGTCAGTGGCCAGAGTTCATAAGGGGAAGTAAAGGAAAATGAGAACCCTGTCAGAGGCATGGTATATGCCCTTGTCAGAGGCATGCAAAATTGTTTGGTTCCAAGGTGAGGTTCAGGAAAAACACAGGGCTAGAATGTAACTCATTAGCAACTATGGTATTAGTCAATAATTTCAAATGCAAAAATATTTTTATGTTGAGGTAATACTGATAAATGAGCCCAATGTAAATCAAATAGGTGCTTTAAAAAATAAAAGTCAGGAGGAGGACCTGGCAATCTAGTTTTCATTGAGCAAGAATGACTCACATTCAACATATATTTATCAACATATACTCCTGGTTCTTACAGTCCAGCAGACTTTTTTCTTTTAGTTTAGTTTAGTTTAGTTTTATTTTGTTTGTTGGGGAAGAGGAGGAAGGGCAAGAGGAAGAGAGAAAATCTTAAGCAGACGCCATACCCAGACCATAGCTCAGTGCAGGGGCTAGATGTCACAACCCTGAGAACATGAAGTGAACTGAAATCAAGAATCAGACACTTAACATACTGAGCCACCCAGGGCCCATCATTGTAACCATTATTTCCCATGGCTTCAGTTCTTTCTCTCTATAGCCTTTGTCCATCTGACTTAGTTCTTGAGATCAACATCTATTCTATAGTAATCCAACTCTCCACCTTCTTTATTCTGTCTCCAAGAACAATAACTGCTATTTATTGAACACTTACTGTATTTAAGATTTTGTGCCATACATGTTACAAACATCATTTCATTTAACACTCCTACAAATCTAATGACTTTCAAATCTTTACCTTCATTCAGAGCTTCCTGAGTCCCAAAATATTTCCTCTAATTGTCTAACAAGCCTCTCAAATGCAACCTTTCTCCAACTAAGCCTGTGTTTCCTCCTACCATATCCTGTTTGTAGTCAAGATCCAGAGGCTCATTCTGGTCTCTTCTCCTTCCTGCCAACATCTTGTTACAAAGTTTTATGAATATAGACCCAGGTATTTCTAAACTCTCTTACTCCCCATAAGAACTCTTTACTAACTCATCCACAGCCATTTCCAAACACATTTCTTTCTTTCTTTTTTTTTTTTTTTAAGATTTTATTTGTTTATTTGACAGACAGAGATTACAAGTAGACAGAGAGGCAGGCAGAGAGAGAGGGAAGCAGGCTCCCTGCTGAGCAGAGAGCCTGATGCGGGACTCGATCCCAGGACTCTGGGATCATGACCTGAGCCGAAGGCAGCGGCTTAACCCACTGAGCCACCCAGGCGCCCCTCCAAACACATTTCTTAGTGTTAACTAATTTGTTCCTTCTGCGTTCACACATTGACAAGATTGTAGCAAGAGAAGACATATCCATGTATATGCTACAGGGACAGAAATCTGATGGGGCTATAGAGTAGGTCTACAGGTGTAACTCAACTAATGAGTTCACTCCTGGGTGAGTTACAGATCATGACTATACCAGGTGGGGCTGTCACACAAAGGAAACTTTATTTGAAGCAAATAAAGCAATCACAGGGCATAACTTCTAGAGCTCTGACCCTCAGAGTAAAAGTGGTAGTTTTCTTTGATGTAGGGCTAGGATGAATATTCAGAAAAGGGAACTTTGTCATTACAGGAAAATGTGGGCATAAGATTGCTCAGTTGTAGTTAGAAAATAAGCCTATACAGGCATTCTATGTTATGTTAATGAAGCTTATATCCCCCCTAAGGCAGAAACTTTAATATTATAATGAAGAAAGGTAACAGTTGGAAAAAGAGGAAGGAGCTACAAGCAAGCTCTGTGGAGGTCTTGAGCTGGTGATCTCAGGAAAGGAATGTGGGGCCTTACTTACTTTGGAGACAGCACTGGGAGACATATGGCTGATTTAATTATTGTCTCTGATCCAGTGAGGCTATTTCCTGGCCTGGTTGAAACTGTTAATTTTTGCATTCCTTTTGTTCTCTTAAAATCCTTAACTACTGAAATTTTTGCCTTTTTTTTTTTTCTTTTTTTAAAATTCCGATACCTCCTAGAAAGTTCTACAACAAGTGTGCTTGGGCAAATAGGCACAGATCAAGGAAAACAGCTGGGGGGCTAAAATTACTTCTCTTTCATCTTTTGGAAACCCCTAACTCTTTCTGCTTACATAGGCAGGTACCAAAGATTTTATGAGGATACAGAAATACCTGGGGTGGAAGGAAAGAGGTAGACTGACAGGACTGACCAGTTCTTCCTGGTCACTATGAAGATTTGGGGAGGAAGATACATTAGGCTTTGTGAAAATGCTAACTGTTTAATAAGTAGCCATCCCTGGTTACTGAAACATGTTGTATTTCTCTTTGAATCATTTTTGGTCCACACACATAACTTTCAACTCCTCTTACATTGCTTTATGCTGATCAACATGGCTGTCTTTCAAGAGAACATTATCCTTCAGCAAAAAAAAGAACCAAAAGGCAGTATGCCCAGATACTGGCAATCATTTGCAAATAGACAAGCTAATGAGTCTCTTAGAAAGAGCCTCTAAATGACTAATACAAGCTAGGAAGGTCCATCAGATAAATGCCTATTTTTGTGCATCTTCTTTAATTGACTTTGACTGACAAGTTGACTAATAACTTTGATGTCAAGGGCTTATGTCTTTTCCATTCTGTCACAAGCTGTAAACAATTTCATGCTGAGTATGATAAAAATGAGACTTTCTGTGTTAAAGGAGAAGGAAATAGTTTCAATTGCTAAAAAAGTTCAGGTATCATTTATACCAAATATCTATATTTGGTATTCCAACATACATACTCTTTCATACATTTAAAAAATTCTCGTTAACTTTGCTATTTGCAACAAGGAAAAGGATAAAAATGTAAAACAATAAAGAGTTCAGTCTATTTCGAATTCAGTTTAAGGTTTACAACATGATATTTACATGTCTTAATCTAAAATTGCTTCAATTTACCCAGTTTGTGCAAGGGGTGATTCAATTTCAGATTAATTCAGATTGCCTCAGTAATAGAGCTATTGTCTGCTAAATAAATCCATCATGATAACAATGCTGTCTATTTAAAAGAGAATGTTCTCTGTTTCCTGAGATCTGAGGTTTGATACTGGTTTTGATTTTGCTAAAGAATTATAACATCATTTTATAATTCTTTCCTTAAGAGAAACTGTGTCAAAAATCCAAGAGAATGATACTCATCAATACTGGTCTTTGGTTTTTGTTTTAAAAATACATTTTTTTTTTCTCCCAAGATTAAATACCAAAAATACCAAAGAGGATGAGTATATGTTTGTGACTTAGAAGTTCTTAGGAGATATTTTCAGCAACTGACATTAAGGATTAATACCTTTTTCATGATAAAGGATTCTCATTTTTCAAACTTCCCAATAACTTTACAATTATGAAGATATTCAGATAGGATAACAGCATGAATTTTTTTTTTTAACTTACAAGTGGTCTCAAACAGAACTGTCAAACCATTCTGTGTTAAAAAGAGCTCTTAGGGGGAACCTGGGTGGCTCAGGAGGCTAAGCCTCCGCTTTCAGCTCAGGTCATGATCCCAGGACCCTGGGATGGAGCCCCGCATCAGGCCCTCTGCTCAGCTGGGAGCCTGCTTCCCTTCCTCTCTCTGCCTGCCTCTCTGCCTACTTGTGACCTCTCTCTGTCAAATAAATAAAGTATTTAAAAAAAAAAAAAGAGCTCTTAGTGCAGTACTCTGTTATATGACCTTTTTTTTCCTTCTTATTCCATTTTATTGCTCTCCTACAGTTAAAATATAGAAGAAGACTTAGACTAGGATAGTAAGGAAGAAGCAACATAAAAGTTAGATAATGCAATATGATAAGTCTTAATGTATACAAACACTTCAAATCATTTTTTTTTAATATTTGCATACAAAGTGGGAAGACTTAATATTAATGATGAGGGTCAAAATAGGCATAGTGAGGATTCTGTTCATATTCATTTGATAAAAAACAATTAGCAGCTATATCTAAACCAACCTGGCCAGGGAATATGTGCTTTGGATGTATAAAGGGGTTAATTATAGGTGTGTGTGTGTGTGTGTGTGTGTGTTTTAATCTTCATTAGTTTTAACATCTTTGAAAGTTGTTTCTTATTGTTAAATTTATGATCTGCTACAATAAAGTTCAAAAAAAGTTATAACATAAGAGAAAAAGACAGAGCTAGACTTTACTAAAAAAAAAAAGAAAGTACTATGTTCTAGTAGCTAATTAAAATGTATAAAAATAGAATCATATTAGACAAAATACATATTTTGTTCTACAAAGACAGAGAGCAAAGCAGAAAAAGGCATGGAACTCAACATGAATACAATTAATATTAAAACCGATAAATTTCTTTCATGGTCCAGTCCCTTTATTCATGACAAATAAGTTTACATAATATTTCTACTAATATCCTTCAGAGGTCAAAATTCAGTGAAATCAATAGGAAACTAATCTTCTTTCACCACCTGAAATGAATGCCATTAAAGCTTTATGTTCAAACCCTTTTTCTAATGACAAGTCAGCGGTCAGAACAAAGGCTACATGTGAGAATTCTGAAGGAAGGTAATTTGACAAGGGTGGTTGTGAGGTCTTGAGACAAGTCTTGTGAAAAGTCAGTGATTTGAGTGGACACAGAAGATCACAAACATATGATATTGATGCTGATGGAGATATTCATGACTTGAGTGCATAGAATGGGCTTGCTTGTTATTTTACTTAAACCAGGCAAATAACCCTCAAAAGACAGCAGAATACATATCATTATCACTTAATGAATGATAAGACTGAAACTCAGAAAAATCAAACTCATTGCAGATGGTCACACGGAGATTTATTACAGTGGAATGACCATGAGTTCTCTACTGCTTGGGAATACAGTGATTTTCTTATTTTGCCTGAACTACTTTTTTTATAAAATACTGATAACAACAACTATTAACCAAGAGTTTTTGAGTGTATTAATGAGATAATATATATATGGGGCTTGGTATATTACCTGGTAGGTGGTTAGTAATACTACTAATACTACTAATAATATTCTTCCTATTATTATTACATAACTAGTCAGTCACATTTGAACACATTGTATTAGCCAGCAAGGGCTGCTGTAATAAAAACCAGAGCTGGTGTGGCTTAAACAACAGAAATTCATTTTCTTACAGTTCTGGAGGCTAGAAATCCAAGATCAAGGCTCTGGCAGATTTGGTTTCTGATGAGAGCTCTCTTCCTAGCTTGCAGACTGGTACCTCCTCGTGTGTCCTCACATAGCCTTTGCTTTATGTGTTCACACTCCTGGTGTCTCTTCTTCTTTTAAGAAAACCATTCCTATTGGATTAGGACCCTATCCCTATGACCTCCCTTGACCTTAGTTACTTCTTTAAAGGGTCCATCTGTAAATACGGTCACATTGAGAATTAGGCTTCAACTTATGGATTTCGAAGGAATGGGTTCAGTCCGTAACATTCTGCTCTCTGACACCCCTGCAAATTCATGTCCTTCAGGAGCATAGTAATTCATCCCATCCCAACAGCCCCCCGTATCTTAACCAACTCCAGTATCAACTCCAAGTCCAAAGTCTTATCTACATATCATCTAAATCTGGTATGGGTAAGACGTTATGTATGACCGATCCTGAGGGAAAACTCCTTACTCACTGTGAATCTATGGGACAAGACAAGTTATGTGCTTCCAAAATACAGTGGTAGAACAAACACGGGATTAGCAATACCATTCCAAAAGGAAGACGTCAGAAAGAAGAAAGGGGGAATAGTTTCAAGTCCAAAACCTAACAAGGCATATTCATTAAATATTAAGACTCGAGAATAATCCTCTTCGGATTTATGCTCCGCCCTCCAGGTCTATGTGGGCAGGAGCCCCAGTGGGGCAGAGGTCATACCTCTTCAGCACTTGTTGGAGAATCTGCCCCTTTGGCCATGGGTGGTGGCCTTGCGTCTAAGGCCCTGAGCTAATATCTGAATCACCCTCAGAGTCATTCTTTCCTTTTCTTGAAGGACAAGGAGTGTTCACACCTGGGTAGTGGAGAGCTCTATTCTCTTGCCTTATAAAATCCCAGAAATCCAAAAGCTCTCCATTATTTCATTCAGCCTATGTTCCTTTTTCAAATCAGCAGTCACTGTCTGTTATTATAATCCTCTCTCTATTCCTGAGGTATGATGGGATGGCTGATAAAATACAGAGATAATCCCTTCTTGAAGTGATTTTCTAGCCACACCTTGCTGTTGTCTCTAAAATACGCTTTCTCATTTTTCACAGTGTGGATAGCTGAGAATTTTCCAAATATTTAAGCTTGGTTCTTCTGTACTTAATTATTCCTTCTTCAATCCATCTCTCTCCTCTAAGCGGTACATACTATATACTATAACACACACTGTTCTATTTCATATCTCCGTGACTTTGCTCATCCTGTTTTCATGCAATACATAATGTTAAGAAATAAGAGATCTCAGGAAGAAACCGAACCACTAAATAGGAACTGTTCAGTAGCAGGACACTGTGATCTGTCATATTTATGTACAGCCAACTTCTATTTAATGTCAACAAATTTTTTTTTCATTACTTTCCTATACTTATCTAATTTCAACAAATTCTACCTGTGTAGCTGTATATCCCTTTCCCAGTTGACTGGGAACACATGTGGTTCAGAAAGTGTGATCATGGGGTAAGTGAGGAGGACTGCCTTATGATCTGCAGCTAGAATGCTATTAAAGACTCTAAGATGCTGAGATGAAGAAGTGATCATTCACTCTTCCCTCTGTTGGGACCTTCCTCAAAGACCTACTATCCCAGTTGTGCTGGAGGTTGGTGTCATTGTTCACAAACTGGCTTTCCAGGTACCAACATCCTATTACAAAGCCTCTGTTTCCCAGGATGCAAAAGACCTTCCCACTTCTGCTTATATCATCTTCTTTCATTCCCCTGGGCTGCCATGCTTTTTCATATATTTGACCATGGGTTTAAAGCTCCTTAAAAGTATCTCCTTTGCCTGAAAGGACCCATACTTCTAGCCCCAGATTAAATGGCATCTACTCTATGTAGTCTTCCCTGATATCTCTAGGCAGAGGTAATTACTCCCCCAACTATGTCTTTATAGAAGTATAACTGTGATAATATAATTACTTATTACTTTACAGGTTTGCTTCTCTCACATGTGAAGTTTTCAGAGCAAAGGTTCTATCTAACTAATTTTTCTGTCTTCAAGGCTAAATACAGTATCTGGTATATAGAAGGTACTTAATAAACGTGGGGGATAAATGAATGAGTGACTGCAGTGCATTTCTATCTCTACCCTTCTGAATTCTTTCTGAGCTAAAAGCTGATATACCTTTCTTAAGACCTGCAGTCTTCTACAATCCAATCTAGATTCAGAAATAGAATAAATAGAACAGGGGGCACCTGGGTGGCTCAGATGGTGAAGCGTCTGCCTTCGGGTCAGGTCATGGACCCAAGACTCTGGAATGGAGTCCCTCATCTGGCTCCTTTCCATGGGGAGCTTGCTTCTTCCTCTGCCCGTTTCACCTGCCACTTCCCCTGCTTGTGTGTTTACTCTCCTCTCTCAATCTCTCTCTCTGGCAAATAAATAAATAAAATTTTTAAAAAAACAAAAAAGAATAAATACACCAACTTCTCCTTTAGTCTTTGTAAGAATTAAGCTGTATTAATGGGGCCCAGCATTGTTTGTGACTGCTTCAGTTGTCGATAGCTGCAAAACTAATCAACATTCTTCACTCTGCATGAGTAGATCAATAGAATTATAAAAATCATTAGTGAAGTACTATGTTACGTTTTATAATTTCTCCATTCCCTGTGTCTGCCTATACTTTTGGTCATCTTCTTCCGCTCTATACAGTTACTGATGACTGCAGTTTCAAAGTTTTACATGATCCTGGTTAGCTATTTGCCCAGTATAATTTGTCCTTCCCGATCACAAAAGTAGGCTACTTTTCCTAGCCTCCACTGTACTGGTGAGTTCTGGCCAATGAAACACAGTGAAAGTGTGGTCTACCACTTCTGAGCCTGGTGCACAAAAACCCCTACGTGTTTTCTTTATCATTTCCCCCTCTACCAGCTAAATGAAATGAAACAGGATGATCTCAAAAGTCACATTTTTAAAACAGCAAGCCATGAAATGCAAGGGGACCAGATCTTTGACTATTTACTTAAGCAATAGTTGACCATGTACCAGCCACCTTAATTTTGACTTTAAATGACAAAGAAATAAATTTTTCTGGTGCTTCAACTATTACAAATCTTGGGGTTTGTTTGTCATTGAAGCTAGCATTATCTTATCTAACAGTTGTTTTATTTTGGATATATGCCATGACATTTAACAAGACTGCAGTGGCTAATGAAATCATAAAACAGGCCCGAAGACTTTGTGTATGTACATGTGCAAGAAATCAGAATGAGGAAGGCGGATTTGTAAGACTCTGGCTAGGGGCTGCTATAACTATGAAGGATTGCTGACAGACCCTCCATTTACTGCTGATTACCCCTATTTAACAGGCAGCTCTCATGCAGCTCCTGCTCCTGCTGTTTGCAAAACTTACTTTGAATATACAATGCCAATTATAGGGACTGCACATGTCAAGGTTTTGACAGGTGTCTAGAGAGTTATGCAATTAATTTTATTTATGCACTTCCTGCTTTAAATGCCCCTGAAAAGAAGAAAATTGACTAATGCATCCTAAAAGGAACACTCATATTTACCTCTTCACCCCAAATTACCGCCACTCTTCCTCCCCACAAAAAAGAGAGAGAAGGGGAGGGTAGGAGGAGAAAAGAAAGTGAAAGAAAAAAATACTGCTGAAGGGAAATAAGCTGATTCAGTAATGGAGTTTAATATGGGATATAAAGTGGCAAAATCCTCTTGAAAGTTTTCAAGCTAGTCATTAGCTGCAAAAGCTATTAAAAAAAAAAAATCTTAGAGACTGTGACCAGTGCCAGAGAGGGCTGAGAGTCCTGACACTTCTTTTGAATTCTCAGACAGCAGGGTATTTATCAGCGTTTAGATATACAGATTTAATTATGCTGCAATTACAATTTTACTGTCATTCCTCAAAACTGAGAAGAAACAGGCTCTCCTCTTACTCCTTTCTCAGCGATTGTGTGATACAGCTTGGAGCGACACATGATGACAATACCACAAGTGCCTCCTTGGCATGCACACGATAACGATACTACGCAATTAAATCATCTAATACTGTGTGATAAGCCCAGCCAAGATAAAGTAAGCTCACTAAATCAGAAAGTAAATCTTCAAAATTAGACAAATGCTTTCACATAGAATAGTATAATTACTCTCACGTTCTCAAAAAAGATCTAAACCTCTTATCATATTGCTTTTTACAGTAGGATTCCTTTATTCACTCATTTGATACATATGTCTTAAAACCTCTTATATGCATCAGTGTTTTTAAACTCAGATAAAATAAGTGGCCTATGAATTACGTATTAATTTGTTTAATGAAAAAATTACGGCAAATCAGCAACAGAATAATAGCATTATAAAATACTTGGGTAATATTTATCTTCTAAGGGTTGCTATTCACGTTTGAATTATCCCAAAGGCAAATTATCTAATAACATCAAAAATAAACGCAAAAATGCTTGGAGGTAGGAAGTGATGGAGACCTGGGCATATGTCTCCTTCTACCCTCCCTCAGCAGCTCCGCAGTAAAGCAACCACACTTGGGAGGAGGTCTTCAAATATATTTTTCTTTGAAATAACTTGGAAAACAAACACACACACACACACACACACACACACACACCCTGCACACACACACATTTGAAAGTTGACATCAAACACAAATTTATCATATGTTTATATGCCTCCAGAGCATGTAATTTTGGGGTTATTACATACTTGACACACGCTATAAATATATATTCTTTAAATCTGTAAAACCTTGAGTATATAGCTATTTGAAGCTTCCATCCTTAAGAGGGAATCTGAAAGAAGGTACAGTGGGTTAACAGAAGGCTGATCAAGTGGTAGACAACCTGTAGGTTAGGACAGTAGCACAACATGGATTTTCCACCTGAATGAAATCAGATGTTCCTTCCTTTGTTTTGGGAACCCCTTACTTTGCTTTCCTGGAACTGTCCCTCTGGGGGCTCTCCTTTATTCTTGGATCTTCCCCTGGTTGATTATCTTTGAGATGTTTCCTCCCAGGATGGCCTACCCGGGGAAGTAAGGCCAAGAGCTAGAAGCTTGCCTTTGTTTTGCAAAGTGAAAGAGGAGCATTTGTGAAGGGGAGGTGGGAAGCAGGACTGGCATTCCATACTTGGAATCTCATTTGGACCACTTTTAGGAAAGAGTCCATATGGAAGCTCAAGATTTGGAAGTTGTTTCCTTGCAAAACATCTGAATTTGTATATCATCTCTGCCACCTAAGTTAGAGTATGACTATAACTGAGAAGCAAGCATGAGAAGCAAGGGGAAGAGTGATGAGGGGGTGGGGGCAGAGTACCGACTTGTGGATAGCATTCAATTACAAAAATAGCCAAACCCAGAGAACTCAGCAGCAAGAATGCTGACTGCCCCGGCTAGGACTTCAGAAGTACCTGGGCCTGGGGAAGGGTTCTTGCCCCTCTTCTGCCATTAACTAGCTGTGCCATGATGGAAAACATCATTTAATCTGTCTGAGACTGTCTCCTCATATTTCCACATTCAAATGAAGTAGAATGTCCGTGAAATATTTTTTGATCTTAGCCCCTTCTTCCTCTTCCAATAAAACTGAGCAATCTTCTCTCCAGCTCTCTAACCCCTAAGACTTAAGTTTTATACTATGACACTTAAAAGGTAGTTTGCCTAAGGCTTAAGTTGTATAATGTTACACTTAAAAGATGTTGTGTGTGTGTGTGTGTGTGTGTGTGTGTGTGTGTGAGTTTTGTTTATTTTTTTGTTTGTTTTTACTTATTTTGTTAATCTTCCCTCTCAGAAAGGGAGCAACTGGCTTCTCCTTTCCTTTGCCTGAAACACAATGCATGACACAAGAGCTAAGAAAATGTTTGCCAAGTGAGTTACTAGAGTACAGTCATTATACCTACACTTCAGCAGTTTAGGGGAATTAAATGAGATACAGTATGTAGAGCATGGAGTTGAAAGTACTTGCAAGTATGTTCAAAAACAGAAGCAGCATCAAGGGAGTGATAAAGAGAATTATAAAATACTGGATATTTTAAGTATGAGGCATATACTAAGCATGCACTATGCTAGTCAGAAGGCACACAAACTCTAGTATCAAGGGGCAAGACAGGGGCACCTGAGTGGCTTAGGCAGTTAAAGGTCTGCCTTCAACCCAGGTCATGGTCCCAGGGTCCTGGGATCAAGCCTCACATCTGGCATCGGTCTCCTTGCTCAGCGGGGAACCTGCTTCTCCCTCTGCCCGCAGCTCCCTCTCCTTGTACTTTCACTCCCTCTCTCTCTCACTCTTTCTCTGGAAATAAATAAAATCTTTTAAAAAGGGGTTGGGGGAATGTGTAAACCTGGTGATTCACAGACCTGTACTCCTGGGGCTAATAACACATTATATGTTACTAAAAAAAGAAAGGGGGCAAGATAAAGATCCAAGGGGTCTCAGGCAGGGTCCTTGAGTGTCAAAACAAACAATCCTTGTAGGGAGCATGTAAGGAGCATTCTCTGTAGCAAAACTGTAACTGAATTAATAACTCAAGGCTAGATTATGGAGCTAGAAGAACACTGCATCCATAAGACACAGAGGCATTCTTTGGCTACTAGGAAAGTAACTATAGATTTAAAGTGTTCTTTAAAAAAGATCCAAGGAGACATACTAAATGTGATAAAATAAAATTTAGTTTTGTCCTGCATGCAAATGAGGATAGACGGGAGGAGGTGTTCGGTGAAAGGCAAGGGACGAAAAAGAAAATCTTATAGGTTGTGTGCATTTGGACACTGTTAACTCTGTATCAGAAATCTAGGAAGTCCTCTTCATGTAGTCTGTAGCTAAGTTTTATTTGGGTAGCCTGACGTGTTTTTTAAAAAGTTTACTCCAAATGTTTCTAAGCAGGACCAGGACCTGAAGGTCTGCTCAGGATTCATTATTCTTATGGTCTCACACCTGCCTTCTTCACACTGTGAATGCATGAAAGAGAGATGCCATAGCAAGGAGAGTTTAAAAAGTATCACATTGATGTATAGTCCTAGAAGAGGGTCAACGGAAAGAAAAACAGGGCTGGAGGCAGGTGGTCAGAACAGAATAAAATGGGCGAGGTGAGATGGTTCAAAATCTAGGTACACAATATGTGGCTAACTACAACAGTGTTCTTCATTTAGGGTCCTCTGCTTCTTTTCAGGCTATGATTGACTTTCCAAAGGAGTCACAGTATGCCGGGCATTCAGTGGGTAACACATTTGCAGAAGCACGCATCGATTCCTTAGGACGCATGTCCCACCGTGTATAGTGGCTCAATGGCAATGGCTAAACAAGTGAAGCTTATTTATCTTTCACATCATTCAGTGTCGAAACAATCCTGGACCGTTCCGCTCTATAAATTAAGCCAGGAAGCCCATCTCCTTCTTTGTTGTTCTACCACCTTCAGATAGTGGTCCTGGTCTGTAAGATACAAGATTTCAGCAGAATATCCCATTCCACATTCAATTTCCAAGTTACCAGAGGAAGAAAGAAGATGCATATCCACCCCATAAGGATATGACCAAGAAATAGCAGATACTATAGTACTTCGTATTACATTGGCTAGAACATAGACACAAACAGCCAAACCTAGGTACAAAGGAGACCAGAAACATCATTCATAGGGACATTATATGCCCCCCTATTGAACTGGGAGGGAGGGGGAGTATCTCTCATAGTCATTTGAATGGAGAAAGGATATTCAAACACTCGGCAGAATTAATGAAAATCAACAAGCACATTGGTGAAAAACAACAAGAATTTGCAGAAGATAGGTGACATTTTTTTCAGAGAATTTCTGAGTAGCTTACAGAGCAGATGAAATAAGCCCACTCCGCTGCTGCCTTTCAAAGTCTGACTCAGCAGGTGAGGGTGAATTAAGTGTTAGGAAGCTTACACAAAACAAATGCAGGCTGATTGTTCCCATATGTGCTTATGTTGTTGGCTGCCATAAAACAAAACCTCTCATGACTGAAAAATTGAATTATCCTAGGATTACGAAGCAGCTGTTGTAGTTGCACACTGACATGGTGCCAAGATTGAGACCTGGCCCTATCATTTCCTAACTTCAGAACTTGATGTGACAGTAACTTCTATAACCCTCTTTTTATTATCTGCAGAAGGGAGATATTAACTACTGAGAAGGACCAGAATTAAGATTTGATAAACGAATGCATTATGAAATCCACTGGTTATTAGAAGGTTTCCAGTAAGTATCTGCCAAATCAGAACCCCAGCTGTTATGAACTAAGACAATATTTTATGTATTTAACCCTACATTTTTTAAGCTTTATGTATGTAACCCTTATTTGTTCTATCAACTTATATGTTCATGGAATCCACCCTACTTGCAAATTAAGTGCAAAGAGTCATTTCTTTCTTTCTCTCTCTCTCTCTCTTTTTTTTTTTAATGATTTTATTTATTTATTTGACAGAGACAGAGAGAGAAAAAGAGATCACAAGTAAGCAGAGAGGAAGGCAGACAGAGAGGGAGAAGCAGGCTCCCCGCCAAGCACAGAGCCTGATGTGGGGCTCGATTCCAGGACCCTGGGATCATGACCTGAGCCAAAGGCAGAGGCTTAACCCACTGAGTCGCCCAGGTGCCCTAGAGAATCATTTCTGAAGCTCAACTGTTTCTTAGTTACTGTTGTAACTGTTCCTGAAGTTGTTCAATTTGACCTACAACAATAATACTTCAGAATTAGAATGTGTGAAACTTAAAGCTTCAAGAAAGAAAAATGCTAAGCCTCAGTTAACGGCAAAATGTGGGTGTTAGGACCCAACCCCATCGTGTTCTATGGAAGTAAGATCCTGAAAACAACCTCCTGTTCCTTACTTATTTAATAAGCTCTCCAGGTTATTGTAAACACTTTAGAGCTTGAGAACAAATGGCCTAGAAATGTAAATATGAAAAGGCTTATGAACAAACCTAAGGTAAAAGTCTTGTTTTCCTTGGCCTGATAATTAGTGAATAGAATACTAGTGAATAAACCTACATATCTCACTACCATGTAAGCTCATCAGCGATGTTCCAAGCAGTGGGTGACATACACATATTCTCTGTGATCCTTAAATGTCTGCAGTGTAACTGTTACGATCCCCACATTACGATGGGAATACTGAGGTTAAAAGAGGATAATAACTCACTATCTTAGAGTGAGTAAGACATGAAGCAAATATAGGGTTATTTCAGAGCAAAAGCACAGGGAAATGAGGCCATATGTAACAAAAATACTGTCCCTAAGAAACAACAAAAACCTTTTAACCCCAGTCAAAACTGGATGTAAGGTGAAACTTGGGATTGTTTGTTTGGGAGCTTCCGTCCAAATGCAAAACTCCTGAATGGAGAAGTATGCCACGTAGGAGGGACATGGGCAATTTTGCAGGTGTTTTCAGGATGCAGACTAATCGGAAATAGTTTAAGACTGGCCTACATTCCCTTCCCACGGTGCTGTGGGGGGAGCCTTTGTCTATTTATGCTGGAGACTCTGGCCTCATATCTTCATTGCATTCTTTAATTTCACAGGCTTTTACTGCACCATCAAAAAGTGAAAACACATTGGGACTTGAGGATGGCTGAAGGCTGCTTCTCAGAAGCTCACATTGAAAATTGGCTCCCCCGCCCCCCGCCCCCCCCATTTCACAACACAGAGTTAAAATGTAATCTTCAACTGCAGGCATGGTATCTGCTCCCACTGAAATGCTGCTGATTATTACCAATAGAGAAGCAAGACTCAGGAAGCAAGAAGGCCACACAGAGAATGCTTTATAGCCTCCCAGGGTGTCAGTCACTGTTGAATAACCCAAGCAAATCTGACTCACAGGAACACAGTGCTTAACTGGTTTGCAATCACCAGAGGAAATGTGTTTGAAAATGTTCAGGTAGGATAGTTAGGTCAACTAAGTCTAATGGTTCTTTTGAGCCTCTAGAACACAAGAGCATGCATTCTGCCATTGATAAGTGAATGCATTTAATTGTACTGGAATTCTTAAGTTTTCAATCAGCAATCTGCAACTGCCCCCAAATAAATGCCTTCTACACAAATAAAATACGCTTGAGCCTAAATTAACGTAATGTTGAATGGAGAGAATATTTCAGGTAAACGTTCCTTTAATTACAAATCTTTATGCATAGGTCTTTGATAAGGCTTCTATTTATTGAATATACATCCTGTGCCAGGTAGAATTGTAGGTGCTTTCCGTATATCATGTCTTATTTCCATGGACTCTTACAACAACCTCATGATAGAAGTAAAAAATGGGGAAATGAGACTCAAGTTATTCAAGTGGTAGGCCAGTTAGGTATAAAGAAAGAATTAGTACTAGTTCCATTAAACTATGTCATCAGCCACAACAGGGTATTTGTATAGGGGAAGCCTGCCACAAATTCTCATTTTACAGCAAAGGTGAATGGGAAAATTACAGCACACATTTTCCTGTGTCAGTTTTTCTGTAACTTTCAATTTCTTTGAAACACCATCATCGATATAACTACTCAACAACTTACAGAAATCTTTCACTTTTCAAGAGTAGTAAAAATATAAAGGAAATTCCGTCACCTCGGTTTTCTGACGGAAGGCAATTACAACTCTTTCTTAAATTACATTTTAAAACTTGAAGGTCTTTTCCTCAACCTACATTACTTCTTTGGCTCCTCACCTAACAGAGGCTAGGGGCAGCATGGCAGGAGAAAGTAACTCTTGTGCCATTTACTAGCAGCATGACCTGGAACAAGGTTTTACTTTTTCTGTACTTCCATCTTCCACATCTGTACTATGAGGGCAATAGTACCTATTCCTGGGGCTGTCGTGTTGACATATTGACTAATGTAAATACAGCATGTTTACAAAGTGAGAAATTAATAATAACAAATTTGAGTTTCATATTGTATCCCATTCCTCTAAGGAGCCAGAGAAGGATTATTGCATGCAAAATAATACAAAAAAAAAAAAAAAGAGAGAGAGAGAGAGAGGAGTTGTTTTTGAATCTCAAACTTGTGCACTAGGGTAATAAACCTTCATCATTTTTTTTCATAATTTTTTATTTACACATCACACACACACACACACACACACACAAGCACATTCCTCATCACATTCTCCAAAGGCCAACAAATTAAGAATCACTGCATCTTACCAGAACATGAAGCGATTTCAGCATGGATTTTCCAAATTCATTTGGGATACTTCACATATGAGACTTCTACATCTTGAAACCATCTCCAACAGATTCCCTAAGTGAAATGAAACAAAAACTCTTGGGAACATAGAAGAAAATTTAACTCCTTCCAACAGTACTCATTTCAAATTCCTCATGTTAGTTTCCATCCGACTGCTTTTGCTCTGATTCTCAAAACACACACACACACACACACACACACACACACACCCCACATAGTATTTCCAGACCGCAGAGCCACAATCCCACCTGATGTACCCATCCCTGTTGACACTATTGCTTGTATTTTCAGATAATGAATTTCATTTTATTTGTTTTTGTAAGTCAATGGTCACATTAAAATAGATACTAGAAAATAATAATAAGGGTATAAGACAATTTCCATATCAAATGAGCGTTTTCTGTCATCTGTTTCAAAATCAATGATCTAATTATCAGTATACAGTAGGTAGATGAAAGAGAGTCTGAGAGCCAACAAGTTGTAGCAAGTATGTCAGAGAAAGAAAAATAAATAGAATATTAGACCTTTTTTTTCTTAGGATGCTTGTAGCTGTCCTTCTACATAAAACCATCATATGATTTTTTTTTAAAGATTTTATTTATTTATTTGTAAGAGAGAGAGAGTGAGAGTGAGCACAGGCGGACAGAGTGGAAGGCAGAGTCAGAGGGAGAAGCAGGCTCCCTGCGGAGCAAGGAGTCCGATGTGGGACTCGATCCCAGGACGCTGGGATCATGACCTGAGCCGAAGGCAGCTGCTTAACCAACTGAGCCACCCAGGCGTCCCCATAATATGATTTTTAAACATATTTATTCATTGCCTTTAATCACTTTAATTATTATGAAAAATATATAATTTCATGTATATAATCATTACGTATATATTCATATACTAGCCTTGACTATTTTGCAAACTGAAATCTCATTCATAAATTTCCCAGGTATGCTCTATTGCAAAAATTTAGCAGTTTTAATGGTTGTTATTCTTAGCTTTATCTCTCACTCTCTCTCTTTCTGTCTCTCTTTCTCTCACACACACACACCTTAGAAGTCAAATTTATTGCAAAAAATTACACTGCAATCACATAGAATACAATAAAATCACATTTATTCATCAGCCCAACTCTATCCCTTTAATAGCTATGTTGGTTTCATTACAATAGAACCCTCCACAAAAAAGTTAAATAAAATCTTGGTTATGCAAATCACACTAACGAAAACACTAAAAACCTGATTGTGTGAAACATCTCAAGCTTAAGGAGGCATGTCAGGATGATCAATTTTAAATTAGTCACTTTAGAACACATTCTGTTGCTTCACTCTCCTGGCGGCTTCCCGGATTTCTATTTCTGCAAAAACAGTAATTACAATTGTACTGGATGGCACAAGTGAGTCTCTCTTCCCAAAAACTAGATATGAAAATGAGTCCGCTGGGTTCACCAAACAATATTGACATCTCAAGTCCTCTTAATAGGTTCACTTCAGGTACATATTTTAAACAAAGAGGGCTGCTCCAATTTCCCCCTCAATAGTCCAGGCAAGAGTTCTGTCTGTTTTAAGCTACTATCTTCTAGCCCCCAAACCAGCTTCTGTATTCTGCACTGAGATTTGGGGGCTCAGTCTCTGCACACCACATTTCTCCTTTGCCAGCTGACTTCCTCTTGGGTTCTATAATAGTGGGCATTGGAGGGAGATTGAGGGGTAGGAGAAAGGGGAAAAGGGACTTACTCCTTCATGTTCATTGGCTGTCAGTATTGTCTTGGGAATCATCCTTTTACTGTGTTAGCAGAAATCAGTTTCTGTCTACAGACTTTTGGGCCCTTCCAGAACCAGTTCATTCTGTCATCTCAGAGGCATCAGCACTGGGCTGCTAGCACTCCCTCCTGAGAATTCTTGAGCTTGAGCTGCCTACAGCTCTCCCCTAGAGCTCTTCAGATCCCAACATTGGCTCCTAAGCCCCACCCACAAGGGTGGCCCTTAGAATTGCAGGGTTCCTCTCCCAGGCTCCTCATAACCTGATTCTTCCTTTGATTTCCCAATCCCTAAGGAGCTGCTTCCTGTAGGCACATCTCTGTATAACCTCAGGGCCTCCTTTTGCCTCTTCCTGTTCTCCAACAGCTATCTAAACTATTCTTTATTATTTTTTTCTTTGTTAAAAACAACAGGTATTGGAGTGCCTGGGTGGCTCAGTCCCTTAAGCTTCTGCCTCTTGATTTTGGCTCAGGTCATGATCTTATGACAGCGAGAAAGGGAATACAAGTATGGGGAGTGAGAGAGGGAGAAGCAGAGCAGGCTGTCCAATGAGCAGGAAGCTTAATGGGGCCAGGGTGGGGGAGGGGGGATCATGACCTGAGCCAAAGGCAGAAGCTTAATGGCTGAGCCAACCAGGCACCCCTGCAGGTCCAGGTTTAAACACAGTAAAGATCCACTTTTGCATTTAAATACAAAACTAAAAAACAACTAATATCTAAATCTTAATACCGCTGCTGCAAAATACAAGGAAAGACACAACACTATATTCATTGTAAGTGAAAATTAAATCAATAGGTCTAAAAATTGAAATGACCCTCTGTCACTATCTGTGTGTCAATATTCTGGTTCACATGGAACAAGATGAACGAGTGGGAAGTGGTAATGCAATCAGGTCTCAGAGCATTCAATGACAAGACAATGGGAATTCTGGATTGCTCTTCTCCACTATGGAAACAAAAGGGGTTTTTGGCATCAGGTACCCACGGAGGCAACATAAGCTGTATGGGGCTATAGGTAACATTGGGTGAAGAGGGAGAAGAGGTGCTGGGAGCCAGAAAGGGTTGCCAGGACCCGCTGTGATGATATCAAATAGGAAGATGAACTGTCCATGTGTTCCTGCCAGGTCTGGTGAGTTTTTCATACTTTCAGACGGGACTCTGACTTTTATTCAAGTAAAAGGGCAAGCTTTTGTCTTGACAGTGGCACCGTTTCTTTATCTGTAAAATGAAGGAGTGGAATCATGATGGTATTTCCCCAAACTATTGGGCATGATGATTGTGTACCAGAGGATACTAAAGCAAGTTATGTAGTCATGTAGTTAGATTTGGGAAATGCTATACATTTCGTGCCCTTTTTTTTTTTTTTAGATTCGCAGTCCCCTTTACACAGTAACAGTTGCAGGGATCCAACTATAATTTTTTTTTAATGTTTAACTAAATTGTTTGGCCACAGAGGGCCCCCCCCTTTATTTTGCTCGCACTGCCATCTCTTAATGATAATAGCATTACCTTGGAAAACAGTTTAGGAAATGCTGAACTTGGTGTTCTCTAAAACCCCTTATGACTCCAGGATTCTGTAATTCCAAGTAGAAGAACTGTTTAATATAGTACGCCCAAGTGGCAGCATAGGGAATTGTCCCCTAAAATAGCCCTCGCTGCTTCGGTTTCCCAGGTTTCCCAGGGGTTTGGCGTAAGCATATTCAGGAGCAAGATGGTTGAGAGCCATGGAGAATAGCCTGCGACTCAGATCCTGGATGTACTAAGCATCCCATTAAAATATAGCATGTGTGTGTGAAGCATTCCCTAAGAGGTACTGTTTACTTACCAGCACTTCATTTTTAGGTCAATGAGCACAAGGGGATATTTTCTTTTGGAAAGATTAGAAAAGTAAAGGAAGATCATAAGAATTAGCTATCCAGCCACCACCCCCCCCCAATGCAATGCCAAACTGTAACATAAAAACTTATGCAAGTGAAATTTGGCAGAATTAGGGAGCTTTACCTTGGAGGAGAACCAGAATGAAAATAGTGTGCCTGAAGTAAACATTAATGTTTTATTTTACGGATGTGTTTCTCCTTTTAGCATGGCATTCTCTAGATTCTCCTAAACTTGATGATTCTTGTTTGACTATCATCTGTCTTTTATAGGTGAGGCTTCACAATTCCAGGTGGTGGTAATAAAGCCCATACTTGTAGATCTCCCAATATCCCCAATCTGTACAATATAAAAATCTGAATTTATACAAGTTCAGTGGCTTCCATTTTCAGGGTGGGAAGCATTTCTTCACATTTTTGGTATTTTGATTGTTTATATCCCTTTATATGGAAAAAGAAAAACAAACCAGAACCATCATAAAAGAGGTAGATCTGGGGAGATCAAATTTACCTAGATTTTAAAATTTACTGGAAAATGCATTCATAGATTACTCTATCCTAGAATTTCCACTTACTACTGTAAACTCAATTTCACCAACTTTAATAGACATAAGATGATAATGACAATTTATTAGCACTTTTTATGTTCTAGATAATGTACTAAGTTCTTTGCTTACAGCACCTTATTGCCCATAATAAGCCTATGAGGTTGGTGCTGTTATCATGTTCATTTTATCAACGGAAAAAGCAAAATTTAGAATAGTTACATACATTTTCTCAGAGTCACTGTGCTTTCCAGTGGCAAATCTTATCATCCAATCTAGGTTTGTCTGATTCCAAAGTTTAAATTCTTTTTTTTCTTAAGATTTTATTTATTTATTTATTTATTTATTTATTTGACTGAGAGAAATCACAAGTAGGCAGAGCAGCAGGCAGACAGAGAAGGGATAGCAGGGAGCAGAGAGCCTGATGTGGGGTTCAATATCAGGACCCTGAGATCATGACCTGAGCCAAAGGCAGAGGCTTCACCCACTGAGCCACTCAGGCATCCCCAAAGTTTAAATTCTTAATGATATTCCTCCATTAATTAAAATAAATAAGGAAATAGTTAATAAATAAGGCAATACTTTATTAAAAATAAAATAAAGAAAAAAGACCATAGACTAAAGACTGTGTCATCTGAACCTGTGTGAACTCTCTGCATTTAATTTGGGTTGGATTCTGAAAAACACAGCTGTTTCTAAGCATTGTCATGGGATCAACCTCCGGGAGTAGAATGCAAAGCTAAGAAAAATCCAAAGATACTGTTTAATGGTGACCCTACAATAAAGAACCAAGCTGTAATTAGGAACAAAACCATCTATCCAGAAGATTCAGGCAAGAAGACAAAAATGAGTTCAGACAATGGGAGTAAAGGAGATACAGTGATAGCAAAGTAGGTCTGAAACGGCAGCAGGGATATCCTAGAAAGACACTGCATACTGAAAAAGAAGTATAGGTAATTTTTTTTTTAATTTTTTAATTTTTTTTTTTTTAAATAGAATGCCTATTCCTTCTCTTGTGTGAGGGGAATTTTTTAAAAACACCAGGTTGGATTTGACGAGACACACAGACCTCTAGGAATTGGCATCTCCCTTACTATTCAGTACAGTGAGTCTCCCTTATTATACGGTCTATGCTTTAATCCTCAGGGAGTTTGAACTGCTAGGAGATGTACTACAAAAGATAAGAGAGGGTGAAAGAAGAGGGGAAAGTGGAGGGAAGGGGAAGGGAGAAGAGAGCAGGAGAGAGCAGAGAGGTTGGCTACAGCAACTACATCTAAGTGAGGGAAAACTCAACCAATGAGGACGTCAAGACCAGAGATAATGGAAGGATGAGCTCAGAACTACCAACAAGCAAAGGGAAAGAGCAGGGACTGGTACATGGGACAAGGTTCAGTGGAATCATTTGGAGAATCTTGTCGTGGAGACTTAGGGTTTTTACTACCTAAGTCCCATTACTTTTGTAGTTGCCCATTGCCCTATTTGCATGCTGTTGTGCATCAGCCCCTTTTGGAGTCTCAAGTCATCAAGGTTTGCTGAGTCAGTTTGTTACACAGGTTTGGGGAATCGCTGGAAAGGAAATGAGAAACAAACCCATGAGACTGGGAGGTAGAGAAGGTACTGAAAGAGAAAAACAGAGAAGCAGTCCCAACATTAGAAGACAGGAAGAAGAAAAGAAGAAAAGCTCCTTCTGGAAAACTATCATATTTTACTGTCACTGGAGGCCACTAAGGTGGATGAAAGATCTGGAAAAGAAATGGGCTGAGGTGAAAAACAAACAAAACAAAACAAAACACAGAGATCAGAAGTGAGGTTGGATACCATTAAAGTAACTTGAGTACAGTGGATAGATGGGCAGGGAGATACAGGTAAGTTAAAGAGTGGAAATGAGAACAAAATAAAAGGGAAAAAGAGACATACAGTTGTAGAACCAAGGGGGCAAAAATGCCTCAAAAGACAAAGAATTAAATCCCTCACCATTTGTATTCTCTCATTTTTCCAACTTTCCCTTCTTTTTCTGTCTCTTTCACACACACACACACACACACACAACACTGAATTCCAAGATTCAGCTTATTATAGTTCTCACCATTTTTTAAAAATTTTATTTATTTATTTGAGAGAGAGAGAAATCCCAAGTAGGCAGAGAGACAGGCAGAGAGAGAGGGGGAAGCAGGGTCCCCACTGTGAGCAGAGAGCCCGATGCGGGGCTCAATCCCAGGATCCTGAGATCATGACCTGAGCTGAAGGCAGAGGCTTTAACTCACTGAGCCACCCAGGTGGCCCAGTTCTTACCATTTTCTATGAATATATATATATATACACACACAGACACACACACCCATACACCCACATATATATGGCTAATTTGTCTACTAGTCCGCTTCTGTCTAATTTTGGAAAGTAATAGGGTTCCCTGACTATTTACAAATGGCTACTGCTTTATGGCAATAATCAAAGCCTGGAAGATAGTATAAATGTCATCTAGATGTAGTAAAGAAAAAAAGACATTTTGGATGCTAGAACTCAGACTTTTGATATGTACCAAACCCAAAAAGCTGCAACTATGTAATGGTAATAACCAAGTGGGTAAATATGGTGTACATATCAAAGGCAATACAAAATATGTTCCTCCTAGGATGCTTTCAAGGCTAGATTTTGAGTTCATGACAATTGAATTTTAAGTCTTTAATAATGATGTTAAGATAGCATAAATAAATTTGATTTTTTAAAATACTCAAAATACAGAAATATTCTTTTTAGAGCCAAAAAAGGACCCAGAAATTCTATGCTACAGAATCTACCCTTGATCTGTGCAAAAATCTGACTAAAGTCATATTTATTTTCAAGCACAAAATAAATAAAAGATTAGAAACAACCTTAATATTCATCAATAGAGGATTGGTTAAAAATGAATCATGGTACAATGACCCCTAAGAAAATTATATTATTTAAAGTGTGTGTGTGTGTGGTATATAGAAAAAGTATAGAAATATCCAAAATGTCAACTGTGATCATTTGTGAGTATAGGAAAAATATGTAATTATCATTTAAAAAACATTTGATTTTTCCTCCCTGGGGCATATGTTACATTTAGAACTTATAAATATAAGTTACTTGTGGGGCGCCTGGGTGGGTCAGTGGGTTAAAGCCTCTGCCTTCAGCTCACGTCATGATCTCAGGGTCCTGGGATGAAGCCCCTCATAGGGCTCTCTGCTCAGCAGGGAGCCTGCTTCCCTCTTTCTCTCTGCCTGTCTCTCTGCCTACTTGTGATCTTTCTCTCTCTGTCAAATAAATAAAATCTTTAAAATCAATCAATCAATCAATAAATAAGTTACATGAATACAACTTCTAAGTTGCATACTTGAAAACATTTTTATGTAAAATAATGATGGCTGAATTACCAAAATAGCTCATTCATTCATTCATTCATTCACTTAACACACCTTTATGTAATATTCACTACATGTCCGTCACACACCTCCGGTGTATAGAGATGGAGGAAACAACATATCTGTCTTTAAGGAAAGTCATATGATCAAGAAAAGGGAGAAAAATCATGTTCACTTGGATCTCTTGGCTAGGAAGCATTTCAATGCTGCTAATAGTACAAACCCAGCTATAATGTATGCTATCAGTTTGGCATAATTGGGGTAGGCACAATTCTCTAAATGGCAATACCACCTAACAACCATACCATCCCCAGCAGGAGTCCAGTCCATGGCCAGAATGGAACCGAGCACTACGACCGACGCATGTAAGTTTATTTTCCGTTCTCATTTTTTCATCCTGGAAGATAGGCCCTAGCTTTGCAGCTCCCTGCAGCCAAATCAGGACTCTTGAGGCACACCCCTGCCTCGGCATACTCTTGTGATTTCCATATGAGGAATATATCTGGTTCAGGATTCCATAGCTAGGGAGTACCTACAAAATAATCCATCAAAGATAGCACAGGATTGTATTTTGCATGTTTACTAAAAAGGGATTAAATGAATGAAAGGAATCATCCATATTCTTTCCTCTGGCCTCGGGAAAGGACAGGACGTGCACTTCAACTACAATTTATAATCTTAGAACCTCCTCCAACCTTAGTGATGCGATTTATCATCTCAGTGCTAAATGTAGCCCAGAAAGAGAAAATGAGCCTTCTGTAATGAAAAGTCTGAAAGTTGGGGCTATAAACAACTGCGTAGAGAGATCTGGGCTGCATTTACACAGACTCGAGCCATCGTTCAAGGTGAAGAAATCAATGACAGCCCAAAAATCAGCCCTGAACCTCAGGAGATGCCTTGTTCTCTGTGCTCCGTGTTTCTACATAGTGTCTCATCCCTGATCAAGTTCCCTCCCCAGGGAGTGCTAATGGCCTAATGGCCACAGAAGTCTGTTTTGTTCTCTAAATGAGCAGGATCAAAGTGTGCTTGCTCTGTGGAAAACTCAACACTACTTCTGACTTCCTCCAAGGGCTGCTCTGGCTCTAAGGTACCTTTGATGAGGCTTCAGAGCTTCTCTTCCGAGCTCTTCAAAATACTTAACAGGCTTTAAGAAAATATGAAGTTCATGTCGGAGAAAAGACGTTCATCTTGTTCCCAGGATTAGAGGGCACAACCTATACGAACTGAACACAATACTCGGGGTGCAGGGAGAGCAATTTGTATAATTATTGTTTTGTAAAATGTCAATTGCCTAAAAATATTAGCCAATATTTAAAAGGCACTAAGCCCAATCCTATGCATTTTACCTTCATTAAAACATTCAGTCCTAATGGCACACTCAGTAAGTTAGTATTATTGCTGGTCTCCGGTTCTTGAAAAGGAATTTAAAACTAAATAATCTATACAAAGTCATACACATAGCAAATTTCCAAGTCTCCATGCTCCCTTATTCTGATCAAGGATTTATTTTTGAACCAAACTTAGCTAAGTTTGCCTTTTGCCTTTTGCCTAAGTTTGCCATTTTGCCTTTATTTTTTACAGTGTTCTGAAATTATAAAAACCAGGAAAAATGAACATACCTAACTTTTTTTTTTTCTTAGTGCAAATACCCAGTCAGGTCATTTGTTTCCAGTTTTTCATTCATATATACTTGGACAGAAATAATCATGAACACATGAATTTTCCAATATCTTACAATGAAAAGTTTCAAGCACAGAGAAATGTTAAAGACTTTTACTGTAAGTCCCCGCATATCAAAAAGTAGATTTCACCGTTGATGTTTTACTCTATTTCATTTATCCTATATATATTGATATGTTGCGTACAATTTTATATCCTTGTCCAATTTTTTTTTGTATTTCATTATAAACATTTTTATTGTTGTATCACATTTTAAATGTCTTCCAGGCGGTCTTAACATTCCGTAATGTGGCCCATTCTCTTTATCTTTGTGTCTTATCTTACTTGAATCCTAAACACAACTATTTACTTCCTTTAAAGAGATTTACACCCACTTTTTGCCCTGCTAAAGTCTGTTCCTGGAATTTTACTCAATTGAAATCCTAGCGCTGTTCTAGACATATAAAGATGACTCACAAACGCCTGTAGATATAATGACCTTGACCTGGCTGACAGGATTTCAGCAAGACTATAATGGATAATTACTCTTATAGGATGTTATTCTAATCTTTTCAGTAATGAGTCAGGATTATACTAAACACTACCTAAGAATCAACAAATCCTATTTACTATAAATATAAAAGGTTTAGATTTATGATAAAAATCCCTACGCAGTATTTCAGGTAATTAAAACCCTGAAGTCTTTAAAAGCAAAGGCCAGTCTTCTCACCCCTTACCTGCTTCTACACCTCCAATATGGGGAATATCAGGGATTCCGAAATTGGAAAGGAAAGTAGGTGCTACTAACCCAATGTCCTAATGCACACAGAAATCCTTTCTAGAGCCTGTGTATTTAACTGATGATTAAATGTGATCCAAAACACATTTGAAGGATTCCTAGGAACATTAACATTCCTATCTTCTATTCATTCAGCAAATTTATTCAGCAGCTACTCTGCACGGATACTCCACCAGGTGCCAGAGATTGAAAGATAAATAAATTCTTACAAGGGGCTTTCAGAGTGAAGGAATATGAGTGACATAAAATCCAGTTCAGAAATCATAGGAAAGTGCACTGTGCCGGTATAGGGGCACGGAGAGGGGCAGTGCATCTGTGAATGACAGAGAAAATATGCCAAGGAAACCTTCTTATAATGTGTGAGCTCAACCTTAAAGTGTAAGTAGGAGCTGACTAAGGAAAAAGGTATGGGGAGACTTTTCCAGAGCAGGAGTTTTAGCAAAAATATTGAGACAAAAAGCATGATGTACATGGAAAACTTTAAGGAATTACTTTTTTCTACCTTGTCTGAGGTAAGAAAGATGTGAAAGGTAAATAGGCAGGGTGAGATCATTTAGAACACTGTAGGCTCTATTTAGGAGGTTGGACTTCATTCTACAGGAACAAGAAACCACTTAGGAGTTTTATGCAATTCTCGTTTTCAGTAGATCACAGCAGAGACAGGGAAACTAGTTAGTTGCAACTGACTATGAGACAGATTTTGGAGGCCTGAACCAAAGTAGTACCAATAGGGATGGATATGAAGAAACAAGGTAGAAAAACAGGTGAGATTTAGTTTTAGTGTGATTCCCCAGGTTTAGTACCTTAGGGGGAAAAAAAAAAAAAAAAGACAAATTTAGTTTGAGGTAAATGGAGTAGAGATGCTATGAACTACAAATATGGAGTAGTCTGGGAGAGGGGCAGGAAACAACTGGAAAGAAGGAAATATTTCCAGTGCAGTTTTGGGACTTTCATTTCCTACCAACAGTGATATCTCAGCTGAGCTCCCTACTTACGATCAATGCCATGGTCTGGATATATGCATTCTCCCAAATTTCATATGTTGAAATCTTGACCCCAAAGATGCTGATATCAACATGTCATCCTTGAGGATGTGATAAGCTCCTTAGAGTAGAGCCTTCATGAATGGGATTAGCACCCTTTTAAAAAGAGACCCTCCTCCCCCAGCCCTGAGCTTCCTAGTTTCTTCCACCATGTCTGGAAGTGAGAAGATGGCTATCAAGGAGGAAGTAGGCTCCCACCAGACACCAAATCTGCTGCCACTAGGATTGGGCCTTCCAGCCTCCAAAACTATGAAAAATAAATTTCTTCTCTTTGTAAGTCAGCCAGTTTGTGGCATTTTATTACAGCAGATGAAATGGATTAAGATAATCAAGAACACAAAATGCAAAAATGAAGGGTAAGAGAGATAAATCATCTCTCTTTTGGAGCTATATATCACCATGTTGTGCAACAAATATGTTAAAGAGTAAAAAAGGCATGAGTTTCAACCTAACAATAAGAAAGTAGATTTCAGGGGTGCTTGGGGGGCTCAGTGGGTTAAAGCCTCTGCCTTTGACTCAGGTCATGATCTCAGGGTCCTGGGATGGAGCCCCGAGTCTGGCTTCTCTGCTCAGCGGGAAGTCTGCTTCCTCTTCTCTCTCTGCCTGCTTCTCTGCCTACTTGTGATCTCTGTCTGTCAAATGAATAAATAAAATCTTACAAAAAAAAAAAGAAAGTAGATTTCAGATTTTATTAATTAAATCAATATTACCTACAGAAATTCAGGAGTTGACAATATTTCTTTGCCTCAGTAAGTGATAAGTGGTAATAATTTACATAAAAATATGACCTGAATATTTTTATACAAATCAAAGTGTTCAAATCAGAACATTCAAATCAATTAATGAGAATAGGAATCTCTCTTGACCTCTTCCTTTTCAAGGAAACAAACTAATACCAGGATTTTATTTCAAGAAAATATCAAAAAGAAAAAGCAAATTCCAAAATATTCTCAGGCATAAGGTAACATTTATTTCAATCTCCTACATACTTAAATCACTGGACAATGAGGATTCATGTTCAGAATCATCATTTTGTGTCATTGCAAGTTTTGTAATGAGATGACTTGGTCATTACTACTACATTATCCTTCCTAAGAAAAGTCATAAATGTGCATTACAAAAGGCTTACTCAATGAGGATCAAAACAATAGGTTTTCCTGCTTAACCTATAGTTAACTGAACTAATTAATGAAAACAACCTATACACCATTTTCTTTTATCACCTGGGATCCCTTGTTTGATTTATAATGCCCTAAAATATCTTTAATGTTTATAAAATGTCTTTACAAAGTAGAAATAATGATGACCTTCCTCAAATCAAAGACGCTGTAAAAGAGAAAAAAATTCCATAAATAAACATAAATATAAATAAGTATATCCATTTGGCAGAGTAATTATGCTAAATTGTCTTCATCAAGGTTACATGGCAGAAATTTAAGTATAAATTTCTTTAGAGAGGTTATCCTTGTGAGGTAAAACTTGAAAGCTCTCACAGCCGATTGGAGTGACTCAAGCTTTATCCCACTTGTGCATCTGTTGGAGCTCAAGCCCACAGCCCTATAGATTTAGATAATCTCTGGATGGATGGAAACCCCCTTTCAGCCTCTATTGCAAAGTTTGGCTGGAAGAAGTTGATCGCTAACGCCCTGTAAGCTTATTGATATAAAAGTTGAGATTAAAGGTTATTTCCTCTCAAGCTTCTGCTAAACGTCCTTATGCTGTGAAATCAAGAGGTCAAATAAAATGACTAGAGCACTGAAAACAAGGTTTAGGAAAAAAGCATAAGTAAGGTTAAAAAGTAGCATAAGAATCAAGGTTCCTTTTCCTTCAAAAGACATAAACAAAAGGTTAGATGATGATATTTAATCAAGGCTGTTCTTATTCCTTGCAAGCAGACTCTTCCCCAAATGCTTCATTGTTCTAATATGATCCACATATCAACCTTGTCAAGAAGGCAAAGATATTTTTTTCCTCAGATAACACAAGGTTGGAGTCAAGACTAGCATTTTTATGAGTACCTACCATGTGCTGATTACATAGTAATTTTCACAATTACTATGTGAAGTACATAGTATCATACCTACTTTATAAATGAACTAATGCAAGGAGGTACCAAGTGACTTGGAAACTAAAATTGCTTAGTATGTAGTAGAGTTAGGATTTAAAAATCTAAGTATCATCACTGGCAGTACCGAGAGAAAGAGAGAGAGAGAGGGAGATTAACTTCCAGTATACCATATTGTTTCCCACAAAAGAGTTTAATATATTCCATGAAGGTACTAAGGAATCCTTAGGGTGAACTGTTTTCAATGTTAAGAAGAATTCTTAAAATACGAGTCGAAAGAAGAAACTAAAAACAAATAGATGATATTGTTTCACCCTTTATCTAGAGAGAGACACACTTGTAACTGTATCCACTTACTGACTCATTAAATCGAGTTCTCCCTTAACCATAAGGAATATTGCAAATAACATATATTGAAAGTTGAGAATGTGCCACGTACATGTTACCAGCATTAGTCTTCAAGATTTTACCCATTTTACAAAATGAAAAATGGGGCTCAGATAGTACTTCATCCATGATCACACAGCCTGTATTCTGGGAGACTGGAGTATGTCTCCAATGCCAGCCACCTTACAGTGTAAGTCTTCTATTATATGACACTCCCCCACACCCCAAGCCAGGTCTTGTTCCCACTTGCCTTGTGTGAACCTGCTTTGAGAATTCACTGCCCTGATTCCGCACTCCAAGTTGAGAGCTTAGCCTAATTCTTATACCTAATACGGTTCCCAAATAATTAGTTTTTGACTGACTTAGGAAAATGGCATGAACTGGAGTCTAAAGAAATTAGCTAAAGGAATACTGGAAGGAAAATCAGTATTGCAGAATAGAAACTATTCCACCACTAGGCCAAAAACCAGTTCCTAGGGGACTAAAGAAAATGAGAAAACTGAAGAGGAGGAAAGATCCTCGTTTCATTTCTGGAAGTAAAATGTGAGAACAATAAAACCAAGTGTGACCTGGAGCATTCCTCTACATTTCAGTCACCTTTCCTTCAGAGAGAGAAGCCACCTGCATGGCTTGGTCATGTTATTACTGTTTAATTCCTGACTTCTCGCTGCCCCTATCATCCAGTTATGCTTTATCTCCTTCTATTCCCCTTGGCAACAAGACTGACTGTTAGTCTGAGTTACCGTGGAGATCTAAGAGAAAAAGCTTATAATCCATGGGCACAGCTTGTGGGACAGGGTAAGCATTTATTTCTGATAGACTTGATGGGAACAGGTGTTTCCATATCACTCAAAGTGTAAGATGTGTGACATACAATCTGTTTCTTCTTTACCTTTTTAGTCAAGAGAAAGAGAGATTAGAGAGAATGTAGGCAACTTCTTGATCTTTTTCCAATAAAGTTTTAGTAAGAAAGTGTTATCACATCCTTGTAATTATTTTAAATAAACCTGCTTTGCTTTATGCAAATATTGCATGTGATTAATAAAATCACATTCACCAAATCGAACAATGAATTCAATTCTCCGATCTGCACTTCTCTGACAACCCAAAATATTATATTGGGTATATATCAGTCGTACTTTTATCTAAATATTACAATAGCACTTCTCTGACAACCCAAAATATTATATTGGGTATATATCAGTCGTACTTTTATCTAAATATTACAATAGATCACTAAAATCAGTAAGAAGTTATAAAATTAGAAACAAATTTGCTACAGTTAATTAGATTAGCCCCATATAACAGAGTGGCCATTAATACACAATTGTTAAGTGGCTGATTGAATAAAAAGAATCTTCTAGACTTCTAGAAAACAGACATGCTGAATTTTTGCTCTAGTTGACCATGAAGATACCCCCTTTTAAATATTGGCATGAGTGGGATGCCTTTCCTTTTCCTTTGTTACGAAGTCTGGATCCCCTTTCATTCTGTTATACTGAACTAGGTGATGAAAAAACACTGTCGCTCTAAGTAACTTCAAGGGCTGGATGTCAAACAGGGCTTCTTCAAGTGTCTCTTATTAAACTGGAAATCTCATCACTAATGAGATTAATGTTTGCTTATCTATCTTACCTACAATATTTGAAGTTTCTTGAAGTTAAAAATAATGTTTGTACTTCCACAAGAGTAAATGGCATATAATAGGCATGTAATATAGGGCTTTTGGATGAACTGAACCTCTTGTTCAAGAAAAAATTCAGGGAACAGATTAGATCTCAGAAGTCCTTTTTAGGCATTTAACTTCATGACCTTATGATTATAATTACTTACATTTTCAATATAGGGAATGCATACATTACCCTTATGTTTCTTGATAATTCTATTAATTTTGAATTATACAGCACAGTTTTAGAAAAGCTGATGATACCTTGAAAAAAAAAAAACTGGACATGGCAATCAACTATTATTATCGAACCAGAATAAGCTGTAAACCTATGAGTAGCAATATTTTCCTGTAGATATGTTTTCCCAAGAGAAAACAAGTAATGCTTGTCAGAAGTTAGAAATGGAAGAGAATGTGGCAGCACAGATATATAGACATATATTTCTATATATATAGATATATATATAAATGCATTCCTTCATTCTATCAAGAGTTATATACATATTTTATTCATCAGTGAATGAAGAGAAAAATACCTGCCTTTGGGGAGATTACATTTTAGTGGAGAAACAGAAATAAGTAATAATAAGCATAACTAAGAAATTATTGGTACATTAGAAGATCGACACCATGGTAAAAATAATAGAGCAGATTGGGGCATATTAGAAGTCCTATGAGAAATGTCACAGTCATCAATGTATATCTCATTGAGAAGTTGACTTTTGAGCAAAATCTTTAAAGGAAAAAGTCATCTGAGAAAAACATTCCACGCAAAATTAACAGCAAGTGAAAAGACCTGAGGCAGGCCCTGTGCCCAGTGCAGGCAGCTGGGGCTGAAGTAGAGTCAGCAAGAGGAATAAAAGTAGGAGAAAATGTCTGAAAGGTAATAGAAGAGCATAGGTCTTTGGCTTTTGACCTGAGAGAAATGGTGAACCAATGCATGGCTTTGAGGGGACTTGAAATTTAACAAGATTACTCTGACTGCTTGAGAAAAGACTGTGAGGAGGCAAAGGTAGAAGCAAAGAGACCAGTCAGGAGGCTGGTGTGATAATCCAGGTGAGAACTAGGGTGGGGTGGAAGTTTAGCAGAAGTGTGAGCAATGGTTGGCTTTGGATATGTCTTCAGAGAAGAACTAGAAGGATTTGCTAATGAACTGATATACGTATGAAGAAAAAAAGAAAATTCAAAAATGAGTCTGAGGATTTTGAGCTGGAGCCGTCAAGAGTGGAACTGCCATTACATGACATGAAGTAGACAATTAAGTAAAGTGGATTTTTTTCTTTTTTTTTTTTCCCTTCTCTTTCTCTCTTTCTTTCTGAAACTTTTAAGATCACGTTTGGATGCAATGAGTTTGGAATGTCTACTGGACATTTTAGTAGGCAGTTGAATTTAGAAATGTGGAGTTCAAGGAGAACTTCGAGCTAGAGATATACATACAGCTGTCCTTTGAATAATCGGTTCGAATGATGCGGATCAATTTATAAGTGGAATTTTTTTTAATAAATGCAGTAGAGTACTGTAAATGAATTTTCTCTTCCTTCTGATTTTCTTAATATTGTTTTTCTTTTCTCTACCTTCATTGTAAGAATATAGTATATAATATAATAACATACAAAGTAAGTGTTAAAGGACTGTTTATGTTATTGGTAAGGCTTCTAGTCACCAGTAGGCTATTAGTAGTTAAGTTTTGGGGGAGTCCAAAGTTACATGCAGGAGCGACTGGGAGGCTTTGTCCTTAAAGGGCTGCTTTTGTATGATCTTGGGGTCCTGGACTTGAGCCCCAGTGTGGGGGTGTGGTAAGGCTCCTGGCTCAGCCTTCTTCTCCCTCTCCCACTCCCCCCTGCTTGTGTTCCCTCCCAGTCTCTCTCTCTGTCAAATAAATAAATAATTTTTTTTTTTTAAGTTACATGAAAATTTTCAACTGTGCAGGGGTCAATACCCATAGCTCCCATGTTGTTCAAGAATCAACATATGGGTTATCAGCATGTACTGAAGATTTCTTACAATGAGATGTGATGAGCTCACTGAGGAAATCAGTGTAGGTGAGAAGAGAAGAGAAGGGAAGAAGAAGAAGGGAAAGGAAAAGAGAAATCCTAGTACTAAGCCTGAGGACTCATCAGTGTCAGTCGGTCCAGGGGAGAAGAAGAGGAAAGAAAGGAAATTAAAAGAAATAGCCCTTGAGACTGGTCACAGCAGGGTCTGGAGTCCTATAATCCAAGCGAATAAAGAGCTTCTAGAACAAGGAAGCCAACTCATTGGCCATTGTGAGACTTACTTTCATTTGAGAACTTTAAATCACTCCAAGCCCACACAGACTGTACAATTTCACAGGAGAATCATTGGGGTATATAACCTTTGCTACTGGCAATACCCAGTTCATGAAACATTCTTCTCCAAAGTGAAAACCTGTCAGTTTAGTCAGACATGTAGACTGGGTAGGTTAAAAAGAAACAAACAGACAAACAAAAAATTAAGTCCTTAGGTTCCATTATCAGTATATTAAAAACATAGTTGCTTCATAATGTACTAAAAATGCAACAGTAATCATATTTATATAACCTATCTGCTGTATATAACCTATCGGCTGTATATAAACTATTTTAGGGGAAAAAAATCATGTGTAATCTTAATTTGGGAAAGTAGTAGCATCTTGTCCCTAGGATTTTTCAGATGATTAAAATAAGCACACTAAAAATCTTGTAGGAAGTCAGGGGCATGAAAGGAACATACAATTTCAGCCTACAAAGAAGATGCAATATAATATAGCCATAATAACACTAACGAGTAAAACAAAAATAATTACATTTTATTGAGCACCTGTTAGTACATTTGTGTGATCTCCTATTCAGGTATTCATCTGCAAAGTTCTTAGGTATTATTATCTCACTTTTAAAAATGAGAAAACTCTGATTCAGATATTGCATGAAATTTCCATTTACCCTGTAGGCAGTAAGTAACAGTGGGTCCAAATTCTTTTCCAGTGGACTAGGGGTCAGAATTTCTTGGGTTGTATTTTTTTGCTTTACAGTGATGACCTGGTACCCTTAAGAAATCACTTGGAATATCTGGGCTTTAGTTCTTCAACTGTAAACATAGGGATTCTATCACCTTGAGGTGGGTATAGGAAATTCAATGCACAGAAAAGGGCTGCTCTAATTTCTGGGGAAGGACTGAAGAAGAGTCATAACAAGGTGGAAGGTGTAGGGGTGAAGCTGAATAAGGTTGGGCCTAACATACTGGCTTCTCAGCCACTGCTGCAGTTTACAACCAAAGAAGATAAAGAAAATCCCAGGAGAACTGGGGTGGGGGGAGTCTACAGCCTCCAAGCTAATAGAAAGATAATGACCTTAATTAATATATTTGACCCTAATTTATATTTTAAGGATTAAATTTACACTGATCTCTGAACCTCAAGTAATGAGTCAAGATAATAATCGCAAAATAAATTCAGGAGTCATAGGGAATTGCCAGGATAACCGTGGCATAAGCTAAACTTTGAATTTCAGGAGAAAGAGCTGCTAGAGTTAAAAATTCTGCCTTGAGGACTGATTCTTGCCAGTGCCCTGTGCTACCTGCTCTGTGGCATATGGTTATGAAATGGCACTGCCTCCCACATGCAAAAGTAGAGACAGTTCTGTTATTCAAAATTATCATCAATATTCAATCCGCTGGGTTCATCTACAACCTATGGTTTCATTGTACAGAATTGCAACAAACGTTAATACTCTATCAGTCAATGGCTTCAATATTTTCTCATCTACTTATGGACCCCAAGATTAAGCCCTTGCTTAGATTAGCCAAAACTGTCATCCTAGAACTCCACTATCTTATAGATTACACAAACTGATAATTGACAACAGAAAATGTCCCAGAAATTTCAAAGGTATTCACCATAAGCTTGTTAATAATCTACTGTCAGCAATAGGGATATGACATGACAGATGACTGATACCATTTCCCTGGTCATATATAAATTAAGTAACTAAGTCTTCAGCACTCACCATATCATTTATGGGACATTTTGGGGGACTGCTTTTTATTGGGCTCAGCCTGAGTTAACTTAATTTTTCAATTGTCTTTTTTCCAGTTTCTTAGGAATTGTCAAACCAGGAAATAAGTGCAAATGTTCTCCCATCATTTACTTCTGTACTATGATTCTCCACTGACAAGTCCTAATGCATTTGTCAGAGGATAAACAATAGGACTAAGACATTATTAAAGGTCAAGAAGCTGCTTTCTCAGTATTCCATAAGCAAGTGTCCTGTCTGAGGCTCTTGAAAGCACCAGAGCTGTGTTTTTCTCTTTAAATATAAAGTTACAATTTAAAATCCTAGAAAGCTGACCTCAGCTACACTTTTTATGCCTAATATAAACAGTATTCCCAAACCATATCAAAGGTAATAAGGATTGAGCTCATTCAATTTTATACCATGATCTGGACAAAATTGGATCTAAAATCGGTACTTTGGGAAGTTCATGCCAATTGATACAGATAAGCAGATAAGCCCACCATATAAGAATGTAAACATACTCAATATTGTCCAACAGCTGATTCTCAAGTATTAAGCAATGGATATTGTATCTGTTTTTTAAATACTTCTCACCAGATTGAAATTTAATGTGCACTTTGTGACAAAAAGCATCATGTTGAGATTCTCCACTGTGTTATCTGTAGAGAAGCCATTACCAAACAGTGATGGTTATATAAGATATTGGTGGTAAATCATAAAAGTGCTGAGCTCTAAAGAAACCAAAGTCCAAAATTCCTTGTATTTTCTACACCGCCGTTCAAAGAAGATTGCATCATTAAAAATATAAAAATATAAAAAGTATATAAAAATATAAAGTGTTCCCTCTCAAGCGAGTATTCATTCTCAAGTTCTGAAAAAGAACAGAATGAAAGAGTCTATCAATTCTCATTAAGCTACAATATAAAAATTTCTAATGGACTCACCAGCAGATGGTTTGAATTAGCCAGAAAATGTGAGTTAGAGCTCAGTAGAAATGCATATTTTGTTAGGAGGAAATAACCATAGTGGTATGGTGTAATTTCACTCAGTGATTATAAATAGAAAGAAAAGGGGCTAACATGGAAAACCGTGGCCCCGCAACAGCACAGCCCATGGAATCTACAACCTGATAAGGGCCATTCAGGTATACTATAATGCAACTGGGGATGGGTTCCTGTCCTGTGTGAGTGCACTTCTCAGTCAACAGAGGCCAAAGTTATCTTTCAGGGGAAGAAGTGGGCTTCAGAGTACTTACTGCATGATCTCGGGAAGCTTTCTCAAGGTCCAGTATATAATCTATACCAATATGTATGTACAGCATAAGTCCGACTATATTTAATTTATGCTTTCTGAAAGTATAAACTGATGGGAAAATATTAATTTTCTTTAATTTTGCAGTAATAGAGCCCTACAATTTATGTTACTGAATTTCATGGACATCACAGTGTTATGACACATTTTAATGGTAATGACCTGATGTATTTAAAAACATTAAGATATGGCTAAATCAGAGTTCCAACTAAAATAAATTTGTATGTAAGTATTTATATGTAATTATATTTCTATAGATAGATAGATATACTTATACCTATCTATCTAGAGAGAGAAATGTGAAATGGCATCATAAGACACTTTTTTTCCTCCAGTGGATGGACATTAGTGAATTTAGTCTTGGCCAAAATGTAATTGGGCCAACTACACCCTTACTCTGAGGATTTTATATTCTAGTGTCAAAAACTGCCTTGTGACACATTGAGCTGAACTGACATCTGATGCGAAGTCCATTGAGAGCTGAATTTCTGGCTGAGTAGTATGAGGATGCGAATGTCTTGAAATTGAAGCCTTCTGGATTCCAAAACTGACAGATCTATGATACCTGGAACGGATTCAGGAGGAGACACATTCTCATGATTACCAGGCTGGAAAACCACCACAGCTGGAAGAATGAAGAAACTGATTTTATTCGCTTAGGGATGGCAGAAAGTACAATGTTCTTTTATGTCCTATAGATGTGAGACATTATTTAGCCTATGGTAACCAAATCTTTTCTATTTCTATAATATATACATAACAGAAAAAATACTCTTTAAGAAATTAAGAATACTATCAAAATCCCTAAAGCCCAACATCATTAAATATTGCATGTATTGCACTGTCAAATATTGGAATGGATTATTAAGATAAATGTGCAATCAACTGCTTTGGCAGCCTACATTAGTTTTCATCATGTGGGGTGGAATGGGTACAACTGTAATTTATAACAATACTTTGGGGCTGTATTAATAGTCAGTTGACAGTATATTCATGCAACAAAACTCCCTGGAAATTTCCACACAAATATAAGACAAATTGTAGTGGTTATTAGAGTCGTGTCTTCTTCCTAGACAAGAGTGGGAAGACCTTGGGGGAAGAAACCCAATGAGTTCTCAGTTTCCTCTTTTTATAAAATAGGAATAATACCTTGTATTTCGTTAACAGGAAAAGGGAATTAAAACAGAATAATTTGCTCAATGTCTGATACACATTTAATACTCAACAAATGTTGAGAATATTTTCTTTCATTTATTTATTTACTTATTTATCTATTTATGTATTTATTTATTTAAATTTTGTTTCCTTTTAACCTTTAAACTTTCCTTTAAACTTGTTTCCTTTTAAATTTGGAGGAAATAAAATAATAATGTTGAGTACCATGATGGAATTACTACTACCAATTTTTCTTTCCCCAGGCTTCTCTTCCCTGATCAATACCAAGGATTTGACCAATGTTAAGTGTTAGAACACAAAGAACATAAACAAGATAACAAATGAAACAAATTTATTCTTCCATTTTACTCTGGAAAAAATGCTTCTGAACATAGACATTCTGAAGAGAAAAGTCTTAAATAAATTGGGTACTGCCTTTAAAAAGAAGAAGGAAGCAAAGGAGGAAGAGGAGGAAGAGAAGAAACATTCTAACCTTAGTCTACAGTCATACATTAATTTTGATTCTTTTGATTCCAAGAATCGTAAAAACTGGCTTAATCAAAATGATTTATTTACAACAAGGATATGGCAGTGACTGAAATCCAAATCAGGAGTGAAGCTGGGTGCTAAAAATAAAAAACTCCAACACTCTTAGGAATCTCTGTTATTTTTTCTTCTCTTTTCTATGTCTGCTTCTTTGTTCCTAATCTCATCTCTCTTCTGGTTTTCTTAGTGGTCTGGCTGTCTTCTAGTTGTCTCAGTGTTCTCCTCTCTGTTTTTGCCTACTTCTTTGAGCTGTAGTGTAAAAATGTTGTCTATAGCTCCCTAGTTTTTCATTTACAGGCAAAGTTCCCACAGAAACATTATCTCTGTTGATTAATTTCAGTATCAAAACTCTCAGGTAAGGACTATGATTGGATAGTGAGAGGCAGATGCTCATTCCTGGGTCTCTTATATACCATATTGTGAATTCTAGAGTTATTACATGGGTAATGGAAAAGGTATTCCTAAAAAAAAGCTAATGTTTTATTACCAAAACTGTCCACTTCAATTAACATCCATATCCTTGGGGCACCTGGGTAGCTCAGTGGGTTAAAGCCTCTGCCTTCAGCTTGGGTCATGATCTCAGGGTCCTGGGATCGAGCCCCACATCGGGCTCTCTGCTCACCAGGGAGCCTGCTTCCCGTTTCTCTCTCTCGGCCTGCCTGTCTGCCTACTTGTGATCTCTGTCTGTCAAATAAATAAAATCTTTAAATAAATAAATAAATATCCATATCCAAATACATCACATATATACCGGGATTGTGTAGGCACTTGTATACACATATATCTTTATTTATAACTCTATATCTATATTTTTATATAAATGGAGCCTTTAAATATTTTAATAGGTAGGTATTCTAATATCTAGATATTGGCTAACTGAGGAATATATATTGATTCTAGTACACAATGGAATTGTATTCTACCAATATGAAAAAGTATATATACAATGATTCTTTAAAGTAATTTAAAAACACAGCAAATCCACCAATTATAGCAATGCATATGATAATAATTTTGGTCACCTTATAGATTGTTCCATGAACACAAATGTATGTTGGACTAAATGAATGTGACAATCCCTTCACATTCATAATGTGACAATATGAAAAATATATTGCTTCATAATATGACTGTCAAATTTGATGGTATATGTAAAGCCAGCCACTCAACATGTTATGTTACTGGACAGGATACTGGAGTCCATACAGGTTGAGGACAAAACACTAGTGCTGGGTGTATCAACCATATTCGTTTTTAAAATGCTTTATACTCTACAACCAACACCTTTTTGACATCTTCACATGGAAATGTAATATTTATCGGAACCCAATCAGAACCATAAGAAATCTCTTGGTCTTTGCTCCTCCCCACTTGACCTACTTTTCCAATAGTAGTCCCAGTTTAAAAATGCGACTTTTTCTAAATTCTTAGGCAAAACACAATGACCTGTTTTCTGCCATAATCTGCATCCTATCCATAATCAAACTACATGAATAAAACTTCAAAACACCTCCAGAATCTTGGTACTTCTTTCTACTTCCATCACAACCGCTTAGGTCCATGCTTTCACTATCTCTTCCCTGCAATATTGCAGGACCTCCTAATTGGTCTCCCTGCAACCATTTATGTGTCTCTTTTACCTGTTGTCAATAGTAGGCAGAGCCATTTTTCAAAAAAATTTAAATCAGAAGACGTCAGCTTTTTTGCTCAGAACTTCCCAAGGCTTAGGCTTTTTGTCTCATTCAACTCAACATCTCTATCATAGCCTACAGAGCCCCTTAGAATCTAGACAACCCCACCAATCCCATCCCTCCTCACCTCTCTAGAGCAGATTATGTTAATCTCCTCTAATGGTCTCCTTTGCTCACTCCATTCCAGCTGCATTAGTTACTCTGCTATTCTCAAAAAACAACAGGCACACGTTCACCTCAGGCTTTAGGACTTGTTTTCCTCTAGCTGGAATGCTCTTCCCTATCTCCATACGGTCCTTCCCTCCCTTCTTTCATTATTTTCTCAAAGGCTACCCCTCAATGGACTTCTCAAAGCCCATCCCTTTAAAATTCTAGACCTCTAGCTCTTTATGCCTATTCTTGGCTTTATTTTTCTCTATCAGACGTATTGCCATCTGACATACTCTATATTTTATTTATGTATTTATTTGCTATCCCCTTTTCCTAATAGAATGTGAACTCTGTTAGAACAAGTATTTTTGACTCTTCTGGGCATTGTTGTATCATCAGTGCCTATGATTATCCTGGAACATAATAGATGCTCAATAAATATGTTTGCATGAATGAAGTGATTATTCAGAAAGGAGAGGTACGTCTGGAGAATCTGTAATTTGACCAGATAAGAGGTGCTGGAATAGAAATTACTGGGAACACAAAGGCACTGGCATCATGAGCCATATTTCTTTTACTGCCATAATCAACACATTGATTCTCACCAAGTAAATGACCAAATTTGAATATTAGTCAGAGATAAGATGGCTAGCTTCCCAATCAAAATACACAAATATGTGGTGCTCTTATAAGCAGTGCTCAGTTTTACCCTCCAAAGAATTCTAAGAGCAATACAGGACCACCTCTGACAATAAGAGGAATGTGGATTAAGTTACATTAAATAACTTACCAAGGATTACATATCTAGAGAGAGAGTCTGGGATTAGACTTCTACTTTTAATCAGGAATGCCTACACCAAGTTTATTTTTCTTCTCTTTAAGATCCTTTGAAGGATTCTAAAACCATGTTCAAAAGAATACAGTGCTTTTATCAGCTTGACAACAGATTTTTTTTTAACGTACTCATGAAATTTCACTGGCTTTTATTTAGAAACATATCCACCCTGTTTAATTCTTTGCTGCTATGAGGGACAATGTATTCTCATATACGCCACCTTCAAATGAAAGCACTAAGCAAGCCTCATTCTATTTCTATCTTGACAAAGCCATCCTGATACCGCTCAAAAAAGTACTAACTTCTTGAAGTGGCAGACATGTGGTTGTGGTTCCAGAAATTCAAATGGCACTGAATCCAAACATATTTGGAAGGTTTAGATTCCTGCCATCACCACCACATGTGTGTCGCTCCAAATAGTACTTCACTGAATGGTGCTTTTAAGAACCTCATCTTTTTTTTTTTTTTAATTGAGTTACTACTAAGTGCTAAGCACAGAGCTTCAGGAATAGACACAAAGATGAATAAGGCAGCCTCCATATCCACACGGAGCATACAAATGTCTAAAGATGACACATGCTAGTAAATGTAGCATGCTATATTTTAAAGAACATTGGAATAAAATTTAAAAACCCAGATGGGATTCTCCTTTCCTCAAAATCACACTTTCCTTCAATGGCAGACATAAGTATCACAGCAGAAAAAATAGAAGTTGGTATGGAAATATAGAGAAAATAGTGCTAAATTTGAACAGAAATCAGAAATATCAGCATTATATAGATTATAACTCTGTTTCTTAAAATGTGGTAGTATACATTATCTACCTGAAAAAATGGCATAAACATTTTAAAACATACAAATTCCTGAATACCACCTCATAACTACTGAATCAGAATCTGCATGATGTGAAAAAGACTTAGAAAGGTACATTTTAATAAAGCCTTCCCGGGGATTCATATCCATTGTAAAGTTTAACAACTGCTGAGCTAAGGAAAAATGTGATGAATAACCTAAAACAAACTATCCTTTAAGTGTTTCAGTAATAATTGACAGGTTCCTTGGAGGGTAGGAAATGGAGGGAGATGCTCCAGGAAGACGAATGTAGACATTTTTTCTCTTGGTAAAAGCTTTGTATTATTTGTACTTTGACAACTTTTACAATGCAGGTCAAGACCACACATTGACAGTTAAATTTAGCGTTTTAAGTGCTATGAAGAACTGCCTTGGTTATGAACACCAGCCAAGAACCCAAGTGGTTTAATCCATTTCCCAAGGTGAAAGGCTCAGCCAATTTTGAAGAGTTAACATTTTCAAAATGAGGCATCACATTTATTTCTGTGATAATGTGTAATGTCGCAACAGAATTTTTGTTACTACCCCTTAGAGGATATTTTTGTAAAGGCTTCACAATATACATCCTATGATTTCTTACTCCCATTATGACAAAGTATAGGGTAATTTTAAAGGATTGCATATAGCTGCCACTTGACAAAACATCACAAAGAAAGGGGGGATGTTTCAGTCAATAGACTCCTGACCACAGTAATGTCTAAGAATAAAATAATTCTTAAAAGTGAAAAACTTTAACTTGTGGATAGCATTAATAACACATAACTCATCTGTACATTTACTCCTATTGAAAAATCTATAAAGTAAATGTTAAAAAATGACAATCCATTTGGTTACCTTCCATGCTTCTTTCTCTTCTACTTTTCCTTACTAATTTATAACTGGAGGTACATCAAGGAGAAATCTCAGAAACACAGCAGCCAGCTGAACTTCAAATATGGTTTATTGTATAGGCTACAATTAGGAGTCAACAAAAGATAATCTGCGTGCAACGTTTGCCCATGGCTTGCTCCTCTTTTTTTCTTTTCTTTTCCTTTCCTTCCCTTCTTTTTTCTTTCTTTCTTTCTTTCTTTCTTTCTCTCTCTCTCTCTCTGTGCTATCTGTCCTTCCTTTTCCTGCTTCCTTTTGCTTTCATTGCTGGCAAGCAAAGAATGGCTTTAACATTTTAAATGATTGCAAAGAAAAACAAAGAATATGCAACAAAAACCTTCTATGTCTCACAAAGCCTAAAATATCTACTATCTGGCCCTTTGCAGAAAATGTTTGATGACCCCCTTTGTTACATTATATGAAGAGTCATATAAAAATGTAGTGACTGGGGCACCTGGGTGGCTCAGTGGTTAAAGCATCTGCCTTCGGCTCAGGTCATGATCCCAGGGTCCTGGGATTGAGCCTCATATCAGGCTCTCTGCTCAATGGGGAGCCTGCTTCCCTTCCTCTCTCTGCCTGCCTCTCTGTCTTCTTGTGATCTCTGTCTGTCAAATAGATACATAAAATCTTAAAAAAAAAGTAGTGACTAAGCAAATTGCTTTGCCTTTCCATTAACAAGGCTGAGAAGTTCATTATAGAATTTGGAAAAGTGCTATAATGGACTAAAGCTAAAATGAAGTGTTAGATGAAGTGATCAGAAGGAATACAAAATATGATAATAAGAGAAGATTCTAAAAATATATAAAATGGAAAGTTGTAGGCTCCTCTGGTGAATACACAAATATCTTTACAAACTTTCTATGAGTTGAAAGTACCAGCATATTCCTGAAATTATAGTAACTGATACTCATAATAATAAATGTGAATGACCTAAAATTATGAGTATGGCTTATTAAGGGATATAGTTGTCTATAATAAACTCCATGAGGGTAGGAATTGCATCTATATAGTATCTAGTCCAAAAGTTGGCTCATAGAGTTCAACACTATTTGCTGAACAGATGAAATAAGAGAACTTCACTCTTTCTCATTCTATCAAATTAGTACTTATAGAGTGTTTTCCATTATTATGGCATTAATTCCTTAATAATATTGATAAATAAGATAGCACTATACATTAATGCGCACACCTTGCTCCATAATCCCTCATTTTTTGTCTATATTTGGAGGGTTTATAATGTTGGTCACCCAAAGCTTTCCATTATTCTCCAACAGAGATACTCATTTCTGTCTTCGTAAAACTGTAAGAACTCTTTTGAGAAGAATATGAAAAGCAAAACAAAACAGAACAAAACAACATACACACACAGTTATTCGTTCTTCCATCGTTTCTCATTTTATCCACCCAAAGAACCTTAAAATGCCCAATGTTAAAATGTTCTAATAGATGACAAAAAAATCCCCTCTGTAGCCCCAGGTCAGCTACAGGGAAGAATGTGTGCTACTTGGGTAGTAGTTAGAGACTTCTGAAGTCTTCATAAGAGTGTACAATGCCTATGAAAAAGAAACATGAACATGACAGACTTCAATGGTGGTGGCATAAACTTTTGCTTAAGGACCTTTCAATCACAATACAAAATAACAATTACTAGAATCAGAAGGCACAGGAATTTAATTGAATCACATAGAACTTTAAATGCCATAAATTACCATGGTACTACTCCAGTGCTTTCCAGGATATGGGTAATGAAAGGAATGACACTATTTTTTAATCATTAAAATAGAAAAAAAAATCACCTAAAATTTTAAAAGCAGTTAAGAAATAGAAATGAAAAAGAGGTCTTCTTAATACAAGGTTGTCTTAAGTAAAATTTTAAACGTATTTACCATATTTATGCAGTGCAATCAAACATAAATGGCACTCGAAGAACACTACAATGGATGTTATAACTAGATTATCTTTATTTACCATCAGTACTTTCAGAGAAGGCTAGAAAAAATCTTAAATACACTTCAGATTCTGTCCAGAGTGTTCACAATTTTAATTATTAGTAACAGATAAAAGAAAAATAAAATGAGTGATGTTGAAATGACTTCTAATTAAACTAATAGGTTCAGCTGTGTTTGTAATAGCTGTGAATCGAGAGAAGAGAGTATATAGAAAATATCTAAATAAAAGTATATGTATGCCCTATTTGCATTAACTGCAGAAATGCTTCTGGGAGTGAATGATGTGACAAATTATACCTCTATTACCAAATGACACATTAGAAAGAATGCTAGAATGGCGACAAGAGCATTGATCTTCTAGAATCTTCCATTAATTAGCAATATATGATTTTAGGCAGATTTTAACCTTTACAACCCATGTTATGGATTCACCCTGTTTACATGTGCATGTATTTCCTATTATATAGATCATACATTTAGATTCTAGCCTTCTGTATTAAGATTTATTGTGGCAGAGACTATAAAATGTTCATCAAAACACACTGCCTCTTCTTCTTAGTAGACTACACTTTCTGCTTCCCTAGCAGTTGAGTGTGACTGTTTAGACTGAGTTTTAAACAACTGACTATAAGTGAGTATGATGTATGCTCATAAAACCCTCTACTCCCTAGTCAGTTGGCATGGAGATGACTGTGACAACCTGGAGAGCCAAAAGTTAAAGACTACGGAGGAGAGTCCACTTGCCAAACTGTTCACCATCTAAGATTATGACTTGAACAAGAAATTATTTCTATTGCATTAACTCACTGAAAATTTCCATATTTCTACCTTTACCAGTATCTTTGCTCAAGCTGCCACAATAAAATGTCACAAACTTGGTAGCTCATGGACAACAAAAGTACATCTCTCATGGTTCTGGAGGTTGGGAGTCCAAGACCAAGGCCAAATAAGCATAGTCACATTTTGGTGAGAGCTCTCTTCCTGGCTCAAAACTGGGACTTTCTTGCTGTGTCCTCATACGGTAGAAGGAGGCTTGGGATCTCTCCGGAGCCTCTGTTGTAAGAACACTTATCTTTTCATGAAGTCTCCATCCCCATGAACTAATCACCTCCCAAAATTCCACTTACTAATACTATCATCTTTGAAGTTTAGGTTAGAGCATATTGTGTCACTGCGGATAAGAATGCAAGTCCCTGTGTCAATAACAGAGAAGCATGAGATCTGTTCACTGAATTTCAGAAATGTGAGGAAGAACACCAAGTCTTCCACAAACCAGGAATCATACATTTTTCTCAGTGGTAAGATGGAACTTGCCATACAGAAAGAAGCCATGACTTAAATAAACTACCTATGACATTGTACTCCCTTTTGCTGACTAGAACTTAGGGAATACAGATTCTGGGTCAGGGTCAGAGTAGGGCAGCAATTGTAAAAGTGGAATACCTATGCTTTCTAAGTTAAACCATATAAAATAGTTCTTGTGTTCATTTTCCTTTTGTTTTCTCAATATTTATTAAGGTATTAATTCTGAATTCCAAATTGGTTCAAGTATTTTAAGTTATATCAAAGAGAGGATTTGTGACCACCATTTTCTATTTTCATATATCCTATAATTCAGTGATACCTCCTACCGGTATCTTAGAATAAAATGTAAAATTCTAGGCATGGAAGAAAACTTACAGTACAACAAAGCAAGGAAATTGGTCAAAATTAAGATCTTTATAAGTGGATAGACAACAATCTTAAAATCTAAATTTATTAAGCCTTCAAAAGTTAAGGTGATTGTATGTGTATTCTTTTAAAAGCTTCCTTCTGCTGATACATATTCCCTCATTTAATCAGGAAAGGACAGCAAATTAGGTAATTGTGATCATGACTGTGCCTAACCTATCATCTGGAAGTCCTTTAGATTAATTTTTAAAAGATTTTATTTATTTATTTATTTGACAGAGAGAATAAGAGAGAGAGAAAGAGAAAGAGAGGGCATGCACGTGCCAACCAAGGGGAACAGCAGAAGGAGAGGGGCTTGATCCTGGGATCATGACCTGAGCAGAAGGCAGATGCTTAACTCAGGTGCCCCCGTACTTTAGATTATTACTGCAACCAATTCATTGAAATGACTGATAAATTCTGTTTGGAAGTAAGGGGCTACATATGGGAGTCATAATGGTGAAAGGACAGTGGGTGGTATGCTCAGGACAATTGTTCAATGAACACTACTTTGTATCCAGCATTAGCCAGGCACTGTGCTGAACACTAGGATGGCATTATATGGTCTCCACTCTCACGGATATTAAATGTTATTGGGATAGTGACAATGACTAAAATGGTTTGCTAAATACCATGAAGTGATATGTACTGAATGCCCTGGTAATATGTAAGATGGTTTCCTAAATAATAAATGTTCTTATTTATTTGTCACTTTTCACACATCATACACCGCGTTTCACAAATCTTAGCTCATTCTGCTTTCCCCAACAACCTTATAAAGCTGCTGTTATTACCATACTTTATAGGAGAGTAAAATAAAGGTCAGAAAGGTCGCAAAGCTTGTGAGTAGCAGAGCTGAGATCTGAACCAAATCCTTTGAGTTCTAAAACCCGTGCTTAAGAGCCAGGGATGGAGAACAGCAGAGGCAGCGTCAGACATTTTGAGAATGTTGGAAAGTTCAACAGGAAAGAGTGCTGTGATTCATGACTCATATCTGTTATGGGTGTGGAATAGAGAGTGACAGAACAAATACTCAACTGACATTATATTTGAAACATGCTATCTTTCCTGGTCATACCATGGAAGCAAAATGGGGGGAAGATGTGTTTTGCTTAAAATGAGTGGAATGAGGAAAGGGAAGTTGAGATGTGAATTAAATACTGTGTTTGCTTTAATTCGTATTTCCCCCCTTTTTTTAATACCAGGAATTTATTCTTGATTACTTGGCTGGTTAACTCCCTGACATGACTGCTCTCACAGCTGGACTGCCCTGCCACTAATTACAAATCTAATCTGTGGGTCTGATCTGAATGCAACATTTTTTTTCCTCAGAGAACACAAAGGGGGGGAATGAAAATAGCCTCCTTGAAATGAAACAATTCCTTTATAAGAAAGATCCCACAGAAATATTTAAATTTACACTTTAGTTCAAGCTGTTAGTTTCCTAGCTCACCACAAATAGAATCAGTACATCGTGGGTATGAATGTTACTCAACATGGCTCTGCACTGTGAGGTTAGGTAACTCTTCAGTGCAGTTAGAGGCCTCCAAGTCATAAACTGCCTTTTTTGGTTTGCTTTATTATTTAAAAAAATTTTTTTTTAAATTTATTTAACAGACAGAGATCACAAGTAGGAAGAGAGGCAGGCAGAGAGAGAGGAGGAAGCAGGCTCCCTGCTGAGCAGAGAGCCCGATGTGGGGTCCAATCCCAGGACCCGAGATCATGATCTGAGCTGAAGGCAGAGGCTTTAACCCACTGAGCCACCCAGGCACCCCTGGTTTGCTTTAAATAGGAGCTCTTATGTTTCGCCACATTTACACTCAGGTTGCCATTTATCTCTATACCTGGTTCCAGTCTAGTGACAATATACGAGAAGCTCTAAACTCAATAAAGATAACATTTTTCTCTCACTTGCATGGTTTTAGGATGCTTATGAAATATTTAAATTTTTTATAGAACAGGGTTTTGTTTTGTTTTTGTTTTGTTCTTTTTGTTGTTGTTGTTGTTGTTGTTTTATTTTTAGAAAGAGGGAGACAGAGAGGGGGAGAGAGAGACAGAATCTTAAGCTGGCTCCATGCCCAGCACGGAGCATGATGTGGGGCTTGATCTCACAACCCTGAGATCAGGACCTGAGCTGAAATCATGTGTCCGGTGCTTAACTGACTGAGCCACCCAGGTGCCCCTATACAACAGTTTTAAATAAAATAAAACAAATACTAGTCAAACCCATCAGGAGTCAGACATGGAGCTAGTTATAATGATATAGATAGACTTACATGGTTTCTTGAGTTTTGTTTCCAGTGGCTACATAAATTTCAGTGATCATTTATTCCTGAGGGTACCATAGATGGGATTATACATTTGAACAAGATTCTTAATTATGATATACTGTCTTGTCAGTGTACACAAGGTTTTAATCACATTACTTAGGGAATAAATACAAAGCCAGGAGTTTGCTGTCAGCACAATGATAACTCTATCTGATTAGAGCCAAAAATATGACTGAATCTATTTGTCTAGCTCTGTCAGACGTGTAAGTGCCACTTCTCCAGGGGTGATGTGGTTACTCACAAACTGTCAAAAGAACCAAAAGAGAAATACAGTGGTATATCTCGGAAAATTTTCATCTGGTTGTGATTCTTTGGGTTAATGGAGCCAAAATTCTATTTATCTCTGTATATCTATTAATCTAGTATATGCTCTAGGTACAGGAGTTCAGTAATTATATTTCATTAATAAACTGTTCAAGAATTTTTATAGTAACTATATAATATATGAAAAGAATTTATCCCCTGTTCCTTCAACCTCTATCATATCTGGGATTGATAATTTGGTATTTGTGTTAAATCATTCAAAACCAATTTTTAAATACTCGAAGCAATAAATTTCAAATATAAGCAAAGAAGTAAGTGTGCATGCTTAGGTAAAAGATTGGGGGCACATTTTATTGATAAATGCACCTTAATGTACATTATAAACAGTTTCAAGCAATCTTTAAAAAAGACTTCAGTTGTTAAGAGTCTGTTTCCTAGTTTGTATCTCTTTGTTTTTTTCTCTATGCTCATTCGTTTTGTTTCTTAAATTCCACATAAGTGAAATCATACAGTATTGGCCTTTCCTGACTTATTTTGCTTGCCATAATACTCTAACACCATCTACGCCATTGCAAATGGTAAGATTTCATTCTTTTTTTTATGGCTAATATTCATATATATATATATATAAAATACATATATATTCTTACATATATATTCTTATAATACATATATTCCATATATATACATATATATTTATGGCTGACTACCTCTTCTCTACCCATTCATCTGTCAATAGAAACTCGAGCCATTTCCGTTGTTTGGCTATTGCAGATAATGCTGCTATACACATTGGAGAGCATGTATCCCTTTAAATTAGTATTTTTGCATTCTTTGAATAAATACCTACTAGTGCTATTGTTGGATGTAAGGTCATTCTATTTTTAACCAAGAAACAGACTTTTAACTATAGAGAACAAACAGGGTTACCAGAGGGGAGGTGGATGGGGGATGGGTTAAATAGGTGATGGGAATTAAGGAGTACATTTGTGATGATGTATGGAAATGCTGAATCACTAAATTGCATATTACAGTGTGTTAACAAACAAACAAACAAACAAACAAACAAAAAACACCAACAACAAAAAAACCCAGAACAAAACATTGAAAAGAGAAAGGTTCTCAATGAAAATATTTTCATCAAAGTTCGCAAATTTGAAGTTTCCTCTTTCTGCTCTTTTATACTCTAATCCTCTGATATATTCCTAAATAAGAATATGCATGTTTGTCTTTGGCTTCTGTTCAGCCATCAGAGTCCAAGATATTGCATACCTCATCCCTCTTTCAAACTTCTTCCCTAAATTCCTTTCTTCTTATGTGCAGCTTATTTCAACTAGATGTTAAAAGATAACAATATGATTTTGCTAATATCCATCAATGTAAGCATAATTAAAAGGTGATTTTCCAAGGAGTATTTATTATTTTTCAGGATAGTTGTTTACTCATTCATGGATATGTCTAATTGCCGTTGTGATAAGTATTCTTGGACGCATCATTATGGACATGATATACCTCCTCTTATTATGAGTTAATCTGTCTTACTTTTCAACTGACCTATTCTTATATTTTATATTAATTTTGTGAGAATATTTCTGAAGAGACTGGCTTAATATTAAATTTTATGCACTGCATTAAAAATGCCAAAGTATACATTTATAGTTACAACTTAACCCCTTTCAGGAATTAATTTTCTGGAGAACATACACACACACACACACACACACACACACACACACAATACAATAAGTATTTCAGAACTACTATTACAAGGTATGAGCATACCAATTACCCTCAGCAAATGAATTTAGTTTACAGAGTTTATCCCTACTGAAAACAAAATTACTTAGAAATTAGAAAAGATTAGAGAGTCAGGACTCTAGTCATAAATTTAGTGTACATTCTGGCATTCTGAAAATACCTCTGTGCTAGTGATAGAGCTACTTCATCAGCAATACAAAGGGTTCCAAACAGAGAGCCTTTATTCCTCTCAAGCACATATGTCATCTTCATTTCCCGCCAGTTTTAAGAAATTAGTCTCCACAGATACACTGCTCCTTTCTGTTCTTCCCTTACTGACATTGCCCTTTATCTTTTCAAATTTATAACTGTCTTCTGTGTACCTGCTGTGCAGAAAGCCTGTGTCAAGCTTAAAGATACTCACAAGAGAGCTCATGTATTGTTCCAGGGCTCTTAAGACATGTGTAAAGCAGTCTATTGCAAACTGCAAGTTGTAGTTTGACCCAGGTTAGGAGAGCAATCTAAAGAATGTTTAAGGGAGCACCTGGGTGGCTCAGTCGGTTGGGAATGCCACTCTTGATCTGGGATCAGGTGATGATCTCAGGGTCATAAGATCGAGCCCAGCATCAGGCTCTGCACTTGGTGGAGAGGTTGCTTGAGATTCTTCCTCCCTCTGCCCCTCCCCACCTCTACAAATAGATAAATAAATCTTTTTTAAAAAAATGTTTACATAATTTCTTAAAACATGGAATAGACTGAAACTGAATAGGTCAAACACAAAATGAAACAGAGTACTCATGTATAGGGTAAAGGGTCAATTGTTCCATAAACATTTGATTCAGTTTGCGGGGGGGGGGGGAGGTGCACACGTGTGTGGAGTAGGTTGCAATCTAAAATATATTACTTCTTCTGGATCCCAGTCAAAAATTTTTGAAAGCCACTTTAATATAAGAAAGGAGACTGAGTTGCAGTTTTTATAATGGCAAAGTCTACTTCAGCATCATATCTAATGTAGTATTTCCTCTTCATAATCAAAATAATCAATATGGTAACCACTAGCTTTTCTCTCCTTTGGCTAAACATGCCATAATATACTTTTCTGGTAGTTCATGTGACTAGTTTGTTTATTCAGCTTTTATGTTATTATTTTTAACCACATGCTACTCTCCAACAAAGTTTAAATAAAGAGTGTACCACACAGCCCACTGCATTCATCAGCATATCATAAAAATGAGAATCTTCTTAATTACAGTAGAAGTTGACCTCAATATAAAAGATTTAATATTTCACATGATCAGCAAGCTCACCTCCTTTCTACTCAGGCTATTTGGTAAAGTAAGAGTAAAGAGAGTCAAGTGAAAATTTCAAATTAAGTAAATTTAAAAATATGCATGTATGACCTCAATCCATACAATTATTCCTAAATCAGACCTAAGGATAAGATCTTTATCATATATTTTCTTTCAAGAAGTTTATTTAACTAAAAACACCATACTGCTTATATATCAACCACAAAGTACATATAAACTAACTGTAAATAAGCAGGCTTCCTTGGCAACCTCAAACGACAAATCCATTTCCCCACCACAGAGTTATGCAATTTCATTTCTTTTTTGCATTGACTATGAGCATGAGCATTCACTTGTTTTACTATATAGCCCTATAACTTTCCTGGGTTTTCCAGGCACGTGTTAAATTGTGGGATTGCCTTGGAATTTCTTCTGAGGTTGGTCTTGGCATAAATCTTATTTCTCTTTCCACTGCTACTTTATTTCACCGTTGTGATTACTCCAGTTATGTTCCCTCGCCTTTCCCCTTTCTGGGAAGATATGAAGTAAAAACACCTTTTAAAAAAAAAATCATTGCTTTTTCTGTCTCAAAGAGAGGTATTCCTACCCCAAAGAATTCTCTCTCTTCATTGCTTGCTAAATCATTCAATCTTTTTCATCCTTCAATTATTCTATACTAGCCCTTAACATTATGCTTCTATGTATTTGTGTGCGAATCACTATGCTGATTGATTTTTTAAAATATTTTACTTATTTATTGTAGAGAGGGACAGAGATATGATAGAGTATGTGCAGGGGAGACAGGGAGAAGCAGGCTCCCCGCTGAATAGGGAACCTAAAGTGGAGCTCCATTCTAGGACCCAGGGATCATGACTTGAGCCTAAAGCAGATACTTAACTAACTGAGCCACCCACGTACCCCTGTACTGATTGATTTTCTTTGAAAAAGTAAAATAATGCTTTTATCACAGATATTTCTGATTATTATCATCAGTATTCAATAATCTTGGCTATGTTTATGAAAATAATATGTTTCCTGTTTATTTTCAAATGATTTAAAAAGTTTAAGGCTGCAAGTTTTTTTCTTAAACAATAACTAAAAGTACTCAACAAGTGCATGAATAAGATAACACTAATTTTTACACTTGATATGTGTCAGGTACTTTCTAAATATTATAGATAAGCTAACTCATTTAATGTTTACAGCCATCCACAGAAAAGGTACTATGATTAACCCCATTTTATAGGGGGAAATGTAAGCCATATAAAGATTAATTAATTTGCCCAAGGAGACATAAGTAACACTATATCAGTTATGACTTGAATCCAAGGAAACTAACTCTTGAAGCAGTGTTCTTTTATTTTCCCCTTGGTTTAATATTACTGCATTTATTTCATATAAATAGGTTAAATAAGGAAAATAATCTTTTTTTAAAGATTTTACTCATTTATTTGACAGACAGAAATCACAAGTAGGCAGAGAGGGAGGCGGGGGGGAGCAGGCTCCCTGCTGAGCCGAGAGCCAGATGTGGGGCTCGATTCCAGGATCCTGGGATCATGACCTGAGCTGAAAGCAGAGGCTTTAACCCACTGAGCCACCCAGGTGCCCCAAATAAGGAAAAATAATCTTGACACTGAAAAAGTATTTAATAAAACTTAATTTATCTATTATTAAAAATCAATCAATACTTTAAAAAGTTAATAAAAAATTGTCTCAAACTAAAAGCTACATCATTCTTAATGGTGAAACAAAAGACCTTTTCTTACTATTGCATTATTTTTTACGTTATGTTATTTATTTATTTATCTATGTTGTGTTATATTAGTCACCATACAATGCATTCTTTTTTAATTTTTTCAGTGTTCCAAAGTTCATTGTTAATGCACCACACACAGTGCTCCATGCAATATGTGCCCTCCTTAAAACCCAACACCAGACTCACCCAACCTCCCCACCCCCCTCACCTCCAAAACCCTCAGTTTGTTTCTCAGAGTCCACAGTCTCTCGTGGTTCGTCTCACCCTTCGATTTTTTCCAACTCACTTCTCATCTCCCAATGTCCTCCGTGTTATTCCTTCTGCTCCACAAGTAAGTGAAACCATATAATAATTGACTCTCTCTGCTTGACTTATTTCACTCAGCATAATCTCTTCCAGTCCTGTCCATGTTGATACAAAAGTTGGGTATTCATCCTTTCTGATGGAGGCATCATACTCCAGAACTGCCCTATGACCCAGCAATTGCACTATTGGGTATTTACCCTAAAGATACAAACGTAGTGATCCAAAGGGGCACATGCACCCGAATGTTTATAGCAGCAATGTCCACAATAGCCAAACTATGGAAAGAACCTAGATGTCCATCAACAGATGAATGGATCAAGAAGATGTGGTATATATACACAATCCATTGTATATATGGACCATATCTTCTTTATCCATTCATCTGTTGAAGGGCATCTTGGCTATTTCCACAGTTTGGTGACTGTGGCCATTGCTGCTATGAACATTGGGGTACAGGTGGCCCTTCTTTCCACTACATCTGTATCTTTGAGGTAAATACCCATAGTACAATTGCAGGGTCATAGGGTAACTCTTTTTTTTAATTTTTAAAGGAATCCCCACACTGTTTTCCAAAGTGGCTGTACCAGCTTGCATTCCCACCAACAGTGTAAGAGGCTTCCCCTTTCTTCACTTTTTTTTTTTTTTCACATCCAACACATGTTTTTTACTGCCTTGGTAATTTTGGCCATTCTAACTGGTGTAAGGTGGTATCTCAATGTGGTTTTAATATGAAACTCCCTGATGGCTGATGATGAAGATTTTTTTCATGTGGCTGTTAGCCATTTGTATGTCTTCTTTTGAGAAGTGTCTGTTCATGTCTTCTGCCCATTTTTTGACATTATTATCTGTTTTGTGTGTGTTGAGTTTGAGGAGTTCTTTATAGATCTTGGATATTCAGCTCTTTGTCTGTAGTGTCATTTGTGAATATCTTCTTCCATTCTGTGGGTGGCCTCTCTGTTTTGTTGACTGTTTCCTTTGCTGTGCAGAAACTTTTGATCTTGATGAAGTCCAAAGTTCATTTTCTCTTTTGTTTCCTTTGCTTTTGGACACATATCTTGAAAAAAGTTGCTGTGGCTGATGTTGAAGAGTTTACTGCCTGTGTTCTCCTCTAGGATTTTGATAGATGCCTGCCTCATGTTGAGGTCTTTTACCCATTTTGAGTTTATCTTTGTGTATGGTATAGAGAATGGTTGAGTTTCATTCTTCTACAACAGCTGTCCAATATTCCAAGCACCATTTAATGAAAAGACTGTCTTTTTTCCATTGGAAAATTTTTCCTGTTTTGTCAAAGATTATTTGACTATAGAGTTGAGGGTCCATATTATTTATTTATTTAATTATTTAGTGTTTATTTATTTAGTGTTATGTTAGTCACCATACAATGCATTCTTACTCCATGGATTTCATTTTGTATATATGATGCGTTTGTGTGTGTGTGTGGTGCATGGACCTGAATTCTGCTGTGCATTTGATAGTAAGATGGAAGAGTAGAAAGAACATAGACTTAACTGCCATACAAACCTGAACCAGCTTTCCTCTTGCTAATTCTGTAGCATTTTATGTGTAGATACAGATACATCTACCTGACAAAGTAAATAGAATTGAATAATTTTGTGTGTATACCAGAATGTGTACAACATGGTGGTATGCCACACCATAGTCAATAAACATGCTTCCTGATTTTTGGCATTCCAATATGCATTCAAACATATGGAGAACTATTTGATAACATCCTTGTCCTCTTTCTTGCCCCAAATTCTTTTCCTTCAGAGGAAAAAAAAATTGCCAATTTAGGATTTAGGGTCCTAACTGTTATGCCAACTAATACTAATATATATCAATACTAATAATAATACTTATATATATCAATTCTTGTTTTACTCTCAGTCTAAAGACAGAGTCATCTGCAATATGTGGAGTCATATAATCTACATCAGTCTGCCCCTGCCATGAATATATAAATTTGAGGCAAACACTTTGTTTGCATTTTCCAGGGGGATCAAGTTTCAGTCACAGTGTGGAAGCTGTTGGCCAACCCTCCCTTATATCACTTCTCTGCTTCTCCACCAGTGTTCTCAGCATTTTCCAAATAAAGTACTTTTACTTTAATTCTGCTTCTGGAAGAACCAAAACTTAAGCAATGTGCCTCCACATTCTTTAAATAAACACTTGCTAAGCATCTTGTACGTTCTAGTTACTAAAAATACAGCAGTCAACAAAATGGTCAAAAAGTCCCAGCTTTAATGTAACTTTCCATTCTGGTGGATAAAAACGGAAAAAAATAAAGAGGGAGAAAAACACAGTGTGTGTGTGTGTGTGTGTGTGTGTGTGTGAGAGAGAGAGAGAGAGAGAGAAGAGAGAGAGACGCACAAACAGAAAGAGAGAACAAAGGGATAGGAATAAGGGAATAGGAAGGATGGGGATTGGGATTATGATAACCAGGGAGACAACACTGATAAAAAACTGGAACAGAGACTGAAGGAGATGAAGACGCTACTTATGTAAGTGCTGGCAGAAGAAATGTTCTGTCTTAGAAAACAGTGATGCAGAGGTGCTGGGGTGACCCAGTTGGTGGAGCTCAGGTTGGTTTCAGCTCAGCTTGTTTTCAGCTCAGGTCATGATCCCAGGGTCATAAGACTTAGCCCCATGTTAGGCTCCACACTCTGTGTTGAGTCTGCTTAGGATTGTCTTTCTCTCTCTCCCTCTGTCCCTTCCACCTCTCATGCGCTCTTAAATAAATAATCTTAAAAAAAAAAAAGAAAAAAAGAAAGAGGGGGAAAAAAACAGTGATGTGAGTGTTCTATGTCAGAAACGTGCTGACCGTTTTAGATGACGAGCAAGGACACCAATGTGTCTGGAATGAAGTAAACAAGGAGGGTTAATGAGAGGAAGTCAGGGAATATTTTGCAGGGAAAGCTGAAGGACTTCGGTTTATGTGGCAAATGAAATGAGAAGCCACAAAAGGCTCTGATAAGAGGGCTAATGACCTGATTTGAGTTTTATTACCATCACTCTGGCAGTACTGAGAATAGCCTGTAGAATTCTGGGCACATTTTGAAGCAGAACCAACAGGATTTTCCAATGGTTGGAAACAAAGTAGGATAGGGATAATCCCAAATTTGGGTTTTTGTTTGTTTGTTTCATTTTTGTTTTATCTCTGTAATTGGATAATGGGAGATAAGGAAACTACAGAAAGATCAGGATTCATGAATATGTACAGTTTAAACTCTACTTGAAATCTAAATAAACAAGTTGGGTATGCAGATAGATATATAAGAATCTAGAATCTTAAGAGTTAAGGGGTGGAGATGTACATTTAAGATTTGCCAGCATGCAGAGGTAACCTGAAAGTAAGAAAACTTACTGACATCATCAGGAAAGACTGTAGACAAGAAGAGAAGATTGAGGACGGAGCCCTGATGAGCACTTCAACATTTACAGGTCTGGATGATGAGGATGGACTAGCAAAGGGTATTGAGAAAAAGCAGGGAATGAAGCAGGAAGAGGATCAAAATAAATAGTCTGTATTTCTTTCTATTTTTCTATAAACTACAAACTTTCTAAAATGCACATATATTCCTGTAATTAAAAAAAAATTAAACAGGTAAATTTTGTGCTTCAAAAGTAGCAAAAATATAACATCAAAATGTTTTACTAAAATTCACAGTAAGGGGGCATGTGCCTCTGATTCCTGGTTTCAGCTCAGGTCATGACCTCAGAGTCATGGGATCAGGCTCTGCATCAGACTCTGCACTCAGCATGGAGTCTGCTTGAGAGTCTCTCTTTCCCTTCTTTCTCTGTCCCCCTCCCTCCCTCTCCCTTTCCCCTTAAAATTAATTAATTAAATCTTTTAAAAATAATAAAAAATAAAAAAATACAATTCGCAGTAAGTTTCTTACTATAAACTTTAATATTACTAGTTATTATAAAATTAAAGTTTTCTGTGAATTGTTATAGGCCATATATTTTTAGATCTCTTTAAAAATAGATATCACCAGGGGCACCTGGGTGGCTTAGTGGGTTAAAGCCTCTGCCTTCGGCTCAGGTCATGATCTCAGGGTCCTGGGATCAAGCCCCACATTGGGCTCTCTGCTCAGCAGGGAGCCTGCTTCCTCCTTTCTCTCTGCCTGCCTCTCTGTCTACTTGCGATCTCTGTCAAATAAATAAATAAAATAATCTTAAAAAAAAAATAGATATCACCAGGGAACACATATATAAAGCTAAAGTTAAGATAAATGAGTACATAAGAATCACTACATTAACTTGCTCAAAAAATATTATATATGTGTATATATATACATACACACACACACACACACACACACACACACACACACACACATTCAAGGGTCCAAGAAGGAATCTGCACTTTGAAATAAGACTCCTGAGAATTTTCATTTTACAGATGAGAAAAACAAAACAGTGTTCAAGGGATTAAGTTATACAAGTTCTGACAGCTACTAAGTGGTAAAAATGGCACCTGAATGCAGGTAATAGAAGGAAAATACATAATTACACATTATTCTCTAGAAGAAATTAAGAATGGCATGATCTACATGATTAAATATAGTAGAGTGAAAGTGCACAAGGAATAAATGATGTAATGGAAAAGGAAAAAGGGTCTGTGATTTTTGCATCCAAACTCTACCACTTAATGTTGCAATAAGCAAATTACTTCACTTACTGAACCCTCAATCTCTTCATCTGGAAAATGGAAACAATATCAATACTCACAGTGCTCAAACCAGCTTTCAAAACTCAAATAAAACATTGGTTTCTTAATATAGACTCTGCTGCAGTTTTGAAGCATGAAGTCATGAAGTTTCACATACTTACACGTTAAATTTGCATTACTATATACACATATAAAAATTAATCATTAGAAGCAAAATTAAATGTTTCCCAGTAAATGAATGCAAATCAAATAGCATCTTCTCTTCAAGGAGCAGCTGAATGTAAGCACCACCAGTAGGTGGGCAGATCTCTTCCTCAGAATCATGCGTTGTCTTCATACTTTGGTCTGGTACCTACTGAAAGACATGTACCACTATATTCAGATTCTGTGAATCAGCACTCTACTCTCTCCCTCTTGGTCACTAGAAAAGTCAAACTTAACTTAACTTGACTCATGGAAAAGAACCTTATTTTCTGGATGTCTATCCCAAGAAATGTATAATCATAAAAGGTGAACAGAATAAAATCATTCAAGAGGTAATGACTACCTTCCATATTGATGCTTCCAAAAACATCAGAAAGATCACTGAGGCATAATCTATTTCATAAAACATGGAAGATATAAGTGAATTTAATAACTGGCCATGATCCTCTGCTGTTGATCACTGACCAACATTTAAATTGGAGTCCATCCTCTACATAGACATACTCTGTGTCCATGCTTTGTTAACAAATTAGGAAGAATTCCTTTAGCACTTTACCATCCATATGACATCCTTTATTAAAGTAAGAAATATTATACCTCATGAAGTAATTCTTCATGTAAAGGTATTAGCTAATACTTATTCATTAGCTAAGAAGGAGGAAATTATTTTTCACTGAATTCAATCAACATAAATGCCAATGGCACAATTTGTAAAAACTGCTAAAAATCTATTAGGAAAAAGGACAAGAATAAATAATGGTAGTAATGACAATATTAGTTCACTTTTATAAGTGCTATGTGTAAGACACTATAAGCACCTCGGATCTCTCATTTCATGGTCAAAACAACTTAAGATGCGTTATTTAAAAGCATACTTAAAAGAAAAAGAATTAAAGAACTCAATTGCCCAAGCTCACCTAGATAGTAAACAGCGAAACCAGGTTAGATGAACCAACTCCAGAATATGCATTCTTACCCTTCCACTTACTCTCTTTAGTTGAGTTCTTTCTTTGTCATATGTTAATTTTCACATTAACATGCTAACATTGGTATTCAACAAAATGACAAATAATAATAAATATCTGTTGTATTATCATTACTATTCCCAGTAACAAAAGATATAATTAGGACCTTTCCTAAATATGGAAAGTAGAAAAGCTCAGGATTAGCTTTTAACAAAAACTGGAAATTTTTATTTGAAGTAAGTGTAACAAAAATATCCACCTTTATTTTTAGTCACTTGAAATTGTATTTCATAGGTTTGGTTTGGAACAGTGAATAAATCTATCTACATTACACCTTGACCCTCTGGAAACCATGTGTAATTTTAGTATAGGAGAAAAGTTTCTTTTCTCTTAGTGAAAGATATTATGTCCTGGATAAAATCTCTACAGTTCATCCAGGCAGTTCATCATACTTCCCAAAAGTTCTTAATTTCAGCCATCCCAAGATGATTACAGTTAACAGAGCTTTTGGCAGGGGAAGCCTGAGACACAAGTTTTAGATTACTTCTCCCCACCCTAGTTCGTAGAATGGGAAAATCTTGTATTGACTGCAATCGTTTCGCTAATTCACAGCTAGGGAGAAAGTCATTTATTCAGCCAGATTCTTCTAACTTCAATTGTTCCCCAGAGTAAAACACAGGCACTTTGAGAAACTCATTCACTTTTTCAGACCTCTTGGGAAGTTTGCAAGAACTGCTCCAATGTGCTAAATGGCACCCCAGTGAGCTCTGAAAATGCATGTACCTAAGAAAGTCCCCAACTCACTTTTTGGATGTAGTTTATACTTTAGGGGGAGCATCTAATTTAATATTTTATTATGAGTTTCTCTTGGTGGCTCACTTTATAGCTCTTTAGTTGCTATACCTATAAAATGATCTAGATTAGCATAGAGCATCCCAAGACAATAATGTAAAGAACCCTAAAATGTTTTCAACAATAGTGTAATTCCTTAGACTATAAAACATGGAAATATATCCACTTGAGCACTCAATGTCTTTGAAATATAATGCTATGAGAACTTTGCTTTTATCGTGGGGGGAAAAAGCAAAGAACTCATAATTAATTTGTATTCTAGCCACTGACAAAATGAAAAGTGCCTCAGCCTCAGATTCAATTAACATATTTACTATATCCTTATTGAAATGCAGAAATACATTGGCTTGTGTTTATATAAATCTCATCACATTTCCAGTGGGAGAACAGAAATTTCAACATTTTATATGGATGTCCATGATCTAATTTTCATAACAGTTAAATAGTATAACAGGCAAATTTTATATGTAGTGCTCAAATTGTTCTCAACTATCTAGACAACTTAATAGTAATATTCATTCTTTATGAGACACTTCATTCCCTTGATTCTCCTTCATATTCTTCTCAGTATCTTTATTGTTTACCTGACTTCCTGACATTTAACATTCTCCTATTGGATCTTCATTTCTGCTCTCTGTCTCTCAATTTCCTTCTTTCTTTAACCACATATAAGAAGAAACTCATTTATTTTTTTCCCTCAGCCACCCCTCAATAAAAAGATTTACCTACCATGAGCTATGCAGCATGTATGTTATGGAGGTCCACTTATCTTGTTCCTTCCACATCTTTGAAGAAGATCATAGAAAAGTATAGTACAGCTAAATCCATCTAATGAGTCTTTACCCTCACCATGTGAGTAATTAAAATGTGATGTCTAAGCCACATTCAAATAGACATAAATAATTGAAATTTCTTGTCTCACAAATAACCCCATTTCAAACTGTCATTGGGTCCAGCCAGATCAGATGATATCATTGCATTAGGCTATTTTGGGTTAGCACTTCAGGGCTATTCTAGTCCTGGGTATCAGCGCTGCAAAGTAATAATAAAAATTATAATATCAACTCATATTTGAATAGTGCTTTATTTTCTTCAAATCACTTTTACATATATCATCTCATTTCTTGTTTATAATACTATGAAACAGAAGTAATTCAGAGAAAAAAAATTCTAGATATTATAGTCCTCTTCTATACAAGGAAACAAAGATGAAAAAAGAGTAAGTGACTTGTTTAATACCCAATTAATCAGTAAACTTAGCCTAGACCCAAATCAAGTTGTTGCTAATAAAATGGCACTTTTGCATCTCATCTACACAAGCACACTTAGATATAACAGAAATTACCTAAATAGTCAAGATCTCATATCAGGGGAACTGTTGGGAGGTGGAGTGGAGATCTGCACTGTGGTTGTATTTTTCAGGGTACGGTAGGAGGCCACAAAACCTACACCATGGGCAAGTAGCATGCATGTAAAAAAGCCATGACTCTGATTAACTTCTTGCTTTCTCTCCTTGTTTCTCTAACAGCTTTCACTCAGTATTTTAACAACCATTCTGACCAAAATGACAAAGAAACAAAAGAAAATCATTTTTAAGAGCATGCTCCATCCCCATGGTCACTGGAGAACTATTCACAGAATCCAAGGCAGGGAAACAACCTAAATATTCTTCCACAGATAAATGCATAAAGAAAATGCAAGGCATTAAATTTTGCTTCTAATAATTAATGTATATATTAATGCAATTTTAACGTAGATCTATGAAAAGCATAATGATTTGTACTTCAAAACTGAAGCACATTTTAGATTAAGAAAACCAATGTTTTTTGTTGAGTTTTAAAATCAGTTTGAGGGACGCCTGGGTGGCTCAGTGGGTTAAGCCACTGTCTTCAGCTCAGGTCATGATCCCAGGGTCCTGGGATCGAGTCCCGCATCGGGCTTCTTGCTCAGCAGGGAGCCTGCCTCTCTGCCTGCCTCTCTGCCTGTTTGTGTGCTTTCTCTCTCTCTCTCTCTTTCTGACAAATAAATAAATAAATAAAATCTTTAAAAAAAATAAAATAAAAAAGATAAAATAAAACCAGTTTGAGGGTGCCTGGGTGGCTCAGTGGTTAAGCCACTGCCTTCGGCTCAGGTCATGATCTCAGGGTCCTGGGATCGAGTCCCGCATCTCTGCTCTCTGCTCAGCGGGGAGCCTGCTTCCCTCTCACTCTCTCTGCCTGCCTCTCTGCCTGCTTGTGATCTTTCTCTGTCAAATAAAATAAATAAAATCTTAAAAAAAATAAAAGAGGAAAAAAAAACAAAACAAAACAAAAAAAAAAAACAACAACAAAAAACAGTTTGAGTACTCTGAGGATAGATGTCATTTCCATTTACAGATGAGGAGACCGAGGCTTAAGTAGGTTAAGTAATTTGCTTTCTGCCACATTAAGTGATAGAAATATGTGATCTTCACTGGTGATCTTAATTAAAATAATTAACTGCATTTAGGACAAATCAGCCATAAAAGTGACCTGAGGGATGTTTTTAAACATAAAGTTATCCCATGAACTATTTGCTACTTATGGTTTCCTCCATCTTGACAACTGTGCTATCTTTCCACCCATTTATCCAGATCGTTTTTCAAACAAAAATAAAAAATAACCTGAAACTCTGCTTCATTTAAGTAATGTAAATAAAGCCTTGAGACTAAATAAGAAAAGGACACAACATACAACACGGGGCATATGTTTTATTACCACTGAAATGATATATAGTAATAACTTAAGGGTTAGACTCCAAACTATATTTTTTTCGGTGTTTGTGGTGAAGGAAGAATTATAGTTCTTCAGGGAATGCAGTCACACATGTGATATGTATTACATCTGCAAATACATGAGTTTTATATTTCTCAGGAGACAGTAGGCATTCCAGTTTTGAGTTTATTGGTTAACCTTATGGCACACTTCTGTTATTTATTTCTCCTGTTAGTGCATGGGGCCATGATGAAAAGGTGACCATGGGATGCTTTAGCAGAACCAATTACTTCTGTTGGTCTTCTACTGATAATCTTACTCTGATACTGATCATATTTTATCTAGTGAAATTGAAGAGCTGAGTCCAAGTCTGCCACTTACTCTGCTTATTAAGGAGCAGTCACTGCCATTCTCATTCCTATTATTCCATGGTGATTGACATAGTACTTTGACATAATAGGTATTTGGGAAATGTTAGTAGCACTGGACTAAGAGTTAAACATTTACAATTATTTCTAGAATGCAAGCAAACAATGGACAACACACAGACACAGACAGACACACACAACTTTTTGGAGATACAATAATGTTTTTAAGTACTGAGTATCAGGTGTCTCCCTATTTCTTTCCTTAAGAATCAGAAGAGCTTAATTCCTAATAAATGGGTTGAGTCACACTTAATCAAAGAAGGTATAGAATAAGCAACGATACTCAGTAGAAAGATTTTTAGTGGATTTGTTGGGATATAAAAATCCTTGACACCGAAGTTGCAAATTCAGCAACCTCTATAAAGGGAAGTGAACTTACGGAAGAATAGCACAGGATGGCTAAAGGCATATGTTTAACAACCATATGTTTTGCTGAGTGCTCCCATTCACAGTTTAATGGGAGATACAATACAAAATTCCACTAACACCTGAGTCCTTAAGGTAAAACACTGAAATGGCTAACATATGCTCAAAATGATTTAGGCACTTATCTTCTCATGCATATACATCTTTCTTGCAAAGAAACATAGTATGGAATGCAGGGCTTTGGAACTAATGAACCCAACTGTGGAGGCAAAAGTCACACACAAATACACCAGAAAATACTGACAGAGGCAAATGAATAAAAAAAATTAGGGCTTCTTTTTTAACCAACACCATACATGGAACCCTCAATCCTTTTACTTCATCATCCATTCACAGAAATAATAATTATATTATCAGGTGTGTCTATTCTAGAATAAAGGATTTGTGCTTTGTCAATTTACAGTAAATATAGATTTGGTTAGAATAACAAAAACGACAAAGCTCTAGACGGTGGTTTTATTAATAGGTGAGCCCTACTCAAGTTTCAAAGAAGTGGGGGGAAAAAGAACTCCAACTCCAAGTGGAAACAATATTCATCATTAGAAGGCAGTGATTAGATCCATTACTTAGGGCAGGAAACCAGAGAAGAGGCTATCTTGGTCCTGGAAGCCTTTATGGAAAGGTAAGAATAGAGCTAGACCTGTCAGAAATGGCATATCCTATCTTTCACTGAGAAAGGAAGAAGAATAGGAGTGATGGCACACATAAGAGCATTACATTGGGAATTAAGGAAGTCAGAGATTAGTGAGGAAACCAACCTAATTTGAGCACAATGTTGATGGAAATGGGAAATATAACAGCAACAAGCAAAATATAAGCTATAAGGTAAGGTATAGGAATTAAATTAGGTTAAGAAAAGTTAAGGGGGAGATGAGGATTTTAGGTGGAGACATGAGAGCAAGAATATAATTTTTTTAAAAGGAAGATTAGCTTAGGGGTGCTAAGGTTGGGTGGCTCAGTTGGTTAAGCACTGGCCTTGGGCTCAGGTCATGCTCCAGGGGTCCTGGGATCCAGCCCTGTGTCAAACATCTGTTTCTCCCTCTGCCCCTCCCTGCTTGTGCTTGTGCTTGCTTCTTCTCTCTCAAAGAAATAAATAAAATCTTTTTTTTTTTTTTTTAAAGTCGGGGGTGGTAGTGGTTAGGGTGCCTGGGTGGCTCAGTGGGTTAAACCTCTGCTTTTGGCTCAGGTCATGATCCCAGGGTCCTGGGACTGAGTCCCTCATCAGGCTCTCTGGTCAACAGGGGGCCTGCTTCCCTCTCTCTCTCTCTCTCTCTCTCTCTCTCTCTGCCTGCCTCTTTACCTACTTTTGATGTCTCTCTGTCAAATAAATAAATTAAATCTTTTAAAAAAGGGGGAAGTAAGTTATCCTAGTTAAGTGAATTGAAGGATTAAAGGAGAAGAAATCAGAGTCAATGAAGTTATCTCAGAGACTCTTGTTGAAACACTGTCTTCTGTGTAGTTACTTGCTAGGGTCCCCACTTGACTGTACAAGACCGAGAATATTTGGGACAACTCTCTAATCCAACAACAGCACGATGTTTTTCTTTATTCAGATCAAGCTCCAGATGGGTCATTACAGAAGGAAGGGAGGGAGAGAAAACGCAAAATGACAGGAAAAGAAGGCCCTTCGTTACAAGAATGAGATGTTGGAAACATGTAGCTATGGCAAGAGAACTCTAAGGATTCTAGCCAAATGCACCTTTTTTCTCACATATTGCAAAAATCCGTGCTACATTAGAGCTGTATATGCAAGTGTAGTTTGTGAATCCCAGTAAATAAACAAAAAGTAAAACAAACCCTAAGAGCCTACGATATGATTGAATCCAATTCACTCACATTATTTTGATGATGAAACTGACACATGGAGATCCACATCTCCATGTGGAAATCCATAAGGAAATCCATAAGGAAATCCATAAGGAAAATACGGTCAACTAATAAAGCCATGAAACCATCACTGTAGCTATTTGAGTGTCATTGGGCTTCAGTTTCCTCACTGTAAAATGAGAGATTAGTCTGATTGGCCATAAATAGAAATGCTATGATTTTTACTATACCGCAAGAAAATCAATGTTCATATTTTCTTTGCCTTGTTTTATTTTTGCTTTTGTTTTCTATAATATTCCCTCATCTATTTCTTTGCTCTCAATATGGAGCACTTTTCAAATAAATGTTTTAAACAGATAAACATAACATATCACTTTACTAGAAGAAAATGTTTATCATGAAGTAGCACATATATTGGGGTTACATTAATGTTGCATATGGCACTGAAGATGGAAGAGTTAAGAAAAAAATATAGATTTATTTATATATTTTTTAAAATCTTGGGATATTCCCTGCTTTCTTAAATTACTGGTGATCCTCCTATTAAAAGTTTGATTTTCGGGGCACCTGGATGGCTCAGTTGGGTAAAGCCTCTGCCTCTGCTGAAGCTCAGGTCATGATCCCAGGTCCTGCCTCGTTGATCAGCTCACTCTGCACGGTGGGTTGGGGGGCAGGGAGCAGGGGGAGCTGGAATAGGGATGGGAGGAGGGCTGGTTGTTGGGGGTCTGGGCCAGGAATATCAGTGATGCTCTGAGGGAGTTGCAGATTATGGAGCTGAGTCCAGGCTGTGAGCCAGACAACCAGTTGGATAACTTGGCCCAAGAACCCCTCTCCCTGACTTTGCATCTCCTCACATGGGAAAACAACACATCGAAGCCCCCACCTTTGGTAGGGGCCTTTTAGATGTTCCATTCTAACGTCACTTTTTAAAAATATATTTTAAACTATTCTGTACCAAAAACAGCAGACACTTTCAGACACCTTTTCTGCTCAGATTTGAACATGAGCACCGAGTGTTCACAACTCCGGCTTCTTCTGGGTCATTGAAGAGTGTCCCCCAGGAAGCAAGCAAGCAGAGAGGCCAGCAGAGAGAAAGCAGGGAAAAGCAGGCTCAGCAGGAAGCCTGCTTCCCCCTCTCTCTCTGCTGGCCTCTCTGCCTACTTGTGATCTCTCTCTCTCTGCCAAATAAATAAATAAAATCCTAAAAAAAAAGAAAAAAAATTTAGTTTCTTTCCTGGTTTTATCACGCTACAAAGTTTCTAAAAACTTACTGGTTTTCTCCTTTGTAGAACAACAGAAATGAAATTTTGCATATGGAAGCATCCTGAAAATATTTTCAGTGTTATAGGGGAAGAAGCCAAGGTACCAAGTGGTCAATCACCTAGTCCCTCATAAGGTATTTTTTCTTTCTGCCTACCACAGGATCCTGGCTAGGCTACCTTTCACACTCATACAGAATAGTGGCCTGGTCCTAAAGGAATAGTGTTCACAGTATGGTTTCTCAATTTATATCTCTTCTCTGGGTTGTATCAACAGAAGGGTCTGAGTTTTGATTATATTCTTTCTGTCCAGCAATTTTCTTTCAAGGCCATGACTGAAATTCAATTAGTTCAATCAATATAGAACTCATTCTATGTGGGTTTTTATAGTTGGCCTCACAATTCAAAACCTGTTTTAAAAAAAAAAATGTTGTGTTTTGGTTTTTTTTTTTAAATGCTGACTTTGAGTTTTCAGGTGTAATTTCCTGAAACAATGCTCATAAACTAGACTGTGCCTATTTATACACTGGCATTTTATAACTATTGTAGGGGATTTTTTTTTTTTTTACTACCTTAAAGTAATCAAGCAATTAGACATGTTCTTTTAAACAAGCTTAATCACTCTCTTCTCTCTGGGTCAAATAGTGGGTACTCTTCATTGTGATATAATAGCACTTATCAAGGCGCCTGCTTACTTTATGTGAACATTCTTCTTACTGAACTCTGAAGACAATCTTATTTTTCTTTATATTTCCAATATCTAGCATGCTATCTGGTGCTTAGTCAGTATACAATACACATTTCTGAATAAGTGAACCCAAATAATCAGTGAACCAAGTAAGGTCACATTATTCTCTTTGAGCCAAAAAATATAGATACATTATTACAAAATGCCTTGCCTTTTTTTTAGTAACTAACACCATGCTGCCTACATTCCATTCAAATAAATACTTATTGGCTAACTAATCAAGTATCCAACAACACCTTGAGTGGGCTCTGATCAGGATAGACCTGGACACATCTACACGATCAAGGCAGAAAAAAAGGTTCTGATTAATCAAACTGGTTATCTAACCTTCGAAAATACAAAAATGGGTTAGATAATACACAAAAAAGCATCTCTCTTTCATTTTCCAAAATAATTTTTTGGAAATAAATACGGATCTTGGAAAATGAAGGAAAAGAGGACATTTATGACAAAGTATAAAACAAATGTCTAATAATCTAAAAATAGTAAGATACTGTATATTTTTAAAATATTTTTAAAAATTAATTTTTCAGCAATTGCAATATAGTATCTACTGAAAAATTATCTTTCCATTTGAAGAATTACATAGTAAATATAAATGAATGTTACAGTCATTTGTTTTGGTTATCTTTCTTTATTTAAAGAATCTTTTTGGGGTGCCTGGGTGGCTCAGTAGGTTAAGCCTCTGCCTTCAGCTCAGGCCATGGTCTCAAGGTCCTGGGATTGAGCCCCACATCAGGCTCTCTGCTCAGCGGGGAGCCTGCTTCCCCCTCTCTCTGCCTGCCTCTCTGCCTACTTGTGATCTCTTTCTGTTCAATAAATAAATAAAATCTTTAAAAAAAATATATAAAACATCTCCACTGCCTACTTGTGATTTCTCTCTCTCTGTCAAGTAAATAAATAAAATCTTAAAAAAAAAAGAATCTTCTTGGAATTAACCTTTAATATGCCTAACATACAGATCTAAAATTTACAAAATAATGGTTACATATTATAAAATTATACTTAAGGTACTTTAACCTCAATCCCAAAAGTCAACCTCTAGAAATTCAAATTAATAAATACCTAAATTCACTTTATCCAATAAAAAAATTTAAAAAACACATATTTATATAGTTTTTAGTCTAAACTCCACTAGCACATGTAAGAATAAAAATCTGACAATCAAATACTTAATCTGAAAGCAAGAATTTTTTTAAATTTTTTAAGATTTTATTTATTTATTTGACAGAGATCACAAGTAGGCAGAGAGGCAGGTAGAGAGAGGGGGGAAGCAGGCTCCCTGCTGAGCAGAGAGCCCCATGCAGGGCCTGATCCCCACCCTGGGATGATGACCTGAGCCAAAGGCAGAGGCTTTAGCCCACTGAGCCACCCAGGTGCCCCTGAAAGCAAGAAATTTTGAGTACCTGTAATCTTTGTGATCTCAGATCACAGATTAAAAAAACTGTGGTGTCAGACCTTTAGGTATGAAGCTGTTAAAAGAGCTGTCTATATCCTTGGTATAACAATATGTATATAACGGAGTTCAATATTTTCCTAGGAAGCAGTAATTTTTCTTTTGCTAAAAGTTAATACCTCCATGTGTCCAGAGAAATACAAATATCCCCTTCTTTTTCCTTCATTTGCATACTTAGGACCTCCTGCTACCCACTAGCAATACAACCCCCAATGCCCATTGCAAATGGAACAAAAGTTTCTGAATGGCAGCACCAATAAACCCTTTCAAACTGCTCTCCAGTCTCTCTCAGAATTTTCTGGCTTAGGGACAGATCTGATCAGCTTTCAGGGTTATGTTAATGTCTCCAGAAAGCAAAACACTTAACATCCGTGAGTGACACATGTGACTTCTTAGAATTTTATAATACACCTATTATAGGACTCTATTTTTTATAGGATTTTTAAAAATATTTTATTTATTTACTTATTTGTCAGAAAGAGAGAGAGAAAGCACACAAGCAGGCAGAGAGAGAGGCAGGCTCCCTGCTGAGCAAGGAGACCAATGCGGGACTTGATCCCAGGACCCTGGGATCATGACATGAGCCGAAGGCAGCGGCTTAACCTACTGAGCCACCCAGGCATCCCTTTTTATAGGATTCTTAACACAGTATAAGAGCTACCTATAACTGCAATATCTTGGGAGGAAAAAAGTTTGAGGAAAGGGACTGCATCTTATTCATAATCTCATTTCTAGAATTAAGCACATAGTAAGTACTGAATAAATGTCAAAATAAATGTTGAATGTATGCATGTTAATCGTGGCTAAATGAAGATTTAATGACATTATTTCCCATTCAAGTTCCTGCTAATTTGACTATGGTGGGGCCAACAGGCTGTATACCTTTAAATACATTCATTAATAGATACTAACAGGTTGTCATTTTAATAAGTAGATTACCCACAGCTTAATTTTATCAAATGATCTACTCTAACAGTCCGGTGCTTAGTGGGAATGGGACAGAAAGAGGCAGACCAAGTGAGTAAAGGGAGAATGTTACTGAAATGAAATGACTGAAATGTGTCTCCTGCATAGTGACACAATCCCTAACCCCGAGATACACATTATGCTCAGCTTCCTACTACACTTATGTGACTTTGCTAAGATATATGCTTACCAGTAAATACACTTTGATGAAATGTGTGTCTCAATCCAGAAGATATCAGTTCAACTTTACTATAAATCTCATTTCTACCACTTTGTTGTTGCTTTTTGTTGTATTAAACCTGTCTGGTGGCAAAATGGACCACCTCTTCCCTTACCAAAGCCATAAATGACTTATATTGTTTCCTAAGAAAGAGAGTCCTTTTATTAAAAAAACACCAACTAGATCTCCCTGATGATGCATCCATTGTATCTCCAGTAACAGATGAGAAAATATTCCTTTCACAGATGGTGTCTATTTTTCAAACATCTGCAGAATCTCAGCTTAATAAAAAAGAGAGAGGAAAGAAAGAAAGAAAAAGAAAACAAGGAATAAACAGAAAACCCTTGATTACTGAGAATAGAAGTGAAATAAAGAACGCTGTGAATCTTAGAAACACCGGGAGGAATCACCTCCAGGTCCATGCACGTTACAGCTCCCTCGGCAAATACTTAAACATTAAAACCTATGTGTCTTTCACGAAACACTAGACTATTTTTTCATGTGTTACAGTGAGAACTCATGTTTAGAATATGTGTAGTTTAAATGTCAAACAAAAGAATACACACATAAAATCATAAGAAATCCATCAGTTGTATAATGAATGACTGCCTAGCCAATGTTCTCTTCTCTCTATCACCCGCAGAAAACTACAGATATATTTATGTTATTGCTATTTTACTGTGACATTGTAACTTTACTCAGCCTGAGTTTCTTAAGGATGGGGACTACATGTCTGTGTTTGTACTAATGTCTAAAAATTAAGACTTTCTATAAATGATCCTTTGGTAACTGATGAAATGAAATTTATAAAATTTTTACTCTAGTGATATTAATACAATGACTTATCGTCTTTCATTCCCTGATTTTTTAATTTATTTAAAAATTTTTAAGACAGGGGAGGGGAATAGAGGAAGAAGGAGAGGGAGAGAGAAAATCTTGTTTTTTTTTAAGGATTTATGTATTTATGTAAATCATTTATTTATTTATTTATTTATTTTACAGAGAGAGAGAGAGAGAGAGAGAGAGATTGAAAACACCAGGGAGGGGCACAGGGAGAGCAAGAGGGAGACTTATGCCTTGCTTGGAGCCCAGAACCAGGCTAGATCCCACAACCCCAAGATCGTGACCTGAGCGGAAACCAAGAGTCAGATACTTAACCCACTCCTCCACCCAGGGGCCCCCTGGAGAGAGAGAATCTAAGCAAGCTCCATGCCCAGCACAAAGCCTCACACCAGGCTGTCTTATGACCCTGAGATCATGACCTCAGCCAAAATTCGGAGTTGAACGCTTAACCAACTGAGACACCCAACTGCCCCTCATTCCTTGATTTTTATTTCTATTTATGCTAAAAACATTGAAGCTATATTATATGTAAAAAGAACAGTATATACATTTATATGATGTATGTCAACTATGCAGTTTAAAAAATGATGCATAAATATTGGAAGGACATGCTCCAAGCTATTGCGAATTACTTGTGACTATTGGAATTATTTTCATTCTCTCTACTTTTTTGTTAATATTCAATTTTTTGTAATGAATATGTAATACTTTCATAATCAGAGAAAAACGGTTAAAACATCCCATGCTAATTCTCATTGATCTGATCAATCTAAGTTGTTTTGGGCACCTACTGTTACATAAACCACCTCTATGGATAAGACATACATCTTAGTTTCCTAAAAATTCACACATTCTTCATTCAAAGTATTAATTTATTTTTTAAAATTATTTGACACAGAGAGAGAGAGAATAAGCAGGGAGAGCAGCAGGCAGAGGGAGAAGGAGAAGCAGACTCTCCACTGAGCAGAGAGCCTGATCCCAGGACCCTGGGATCATGACCTAAGCTGAAGGCAGTCGCTTAACCAACTGAGCCACCCAAGTGCCCCTCCTCATTCAAAATAAATGCAGTTATTACTAATCCATGTATTTGGGCAATATGGATAGAAAATATTCCATCACTTAGCAACATATTTAAATTGAACAGAAAAAATACAGAACGACAAAATGAGAATAATGTTTCAAGAATATTAATATCCAAAAAAGTATTAATAGCCAGTGAAATTTTTTTCAATAAGGTCAAAATACGAATGTTATAAACCAGTGATTAGTTTATAAGAAAAAAGTACATAATCTAGAAAAGATTTTTTCAAAAAGCTATGATAACAATATATATATATATAACATGCAGTAAACAGTACAGGAGAAATAAAAGGAGACCAACAAATGTGTGAAATATCAGGTCCCTTTATAGCCTTAGAAAGTTGAGGTCCAGATCTTACTCAGAAAAATTAAAAGAACATAGTTCCATCATCAAATGAAGAACCGCATTCAATTATAAATTATAACCCCTGATTCTATCAGGCAAAGATGAGTTTATAAATTGTTTTTCTTTTTATTTTTTCTTAAGAGTTAATTTATTTATTTGAGAGAGGCAGAGCATGAGCAGGGATGAGGAGAGTGAGAAGCAGATTCACCATTGAGCAGAGAACCCAACACAGGGCTTGATCCCAGAACCCCAGGATCATGACCTGAGCCGAAGGTACTTAACTGAGTCACCTAGATTCCCCTCTACATTGTTTTTCTTAAAAAGAATTAGGGATTGTTCTAATTTCTTAATTGTTCAATGATTTCCAGAGTCAATTTCATTTTTAGGAAATGAACTTCTGTGTTAAATAGACTTGGATTCAAACTCTGCTTAAAAACTTAAACTGTGCCCTAGACAATTTATGTAACTGCTCTAAATTTCTCTTTTCCATCAGTAAAGTGGGAATAATACCTAACTCACAGTGATGTTAACAGGACTACATGAAATACTGTAAAGAGAGTGACTTAGAGTGTACTTAATAACTTAGTAGGTAGAGTAGGAACAAACGTTCCTTGCCACTACCAAGGAGAGATTAAACTTGTAGAAAGAAGGTGATACCTTGAGGTAAATAAGCTCTCCTGATTCTTGAGGTAAATAAGCTCTACTAAAGAAAACTTTTAAAAAGTGTGCCCCCTAACCACGGAGAGCAGTATATTTTGCAGATGACTGGCTACCCAAAAAGGCCACCCCACTCTCAGCAAACTGACACTTGCTATACAAAAGAATGCCGATTTCAGATTATGGTAGAAATCAGTCGATATTCCCGAGAACATATTCTAGCTCTTCACATAAAAGTTACAACTGCAGATTGAATCCTTTCATCTGTGTCAAAAGGCAGACCAGTATTAGTAGATTCTCAGAAATATGAAACAGCTAGGCTGTATGTGGACAGATAAATGTGAGACAGAAACATGGGTAGTTGAGGGAGTGTTTTAGGTAATAAAGTCATAGAATTCTCTTTGTAGAAGAGAGAGAACATCGTGTGTGTGTGTGTGTGTGTGTGTGTGTATGTGTAACTGACTGCAAATATATCTCCAATTCTTCCTATCACCTTTGAAATGTGACTTCACCACCCCTCTCATCAACAGACGGAATATATATATTCTTCCTTTGAATCTGTCTAGGCTAGCCTTGTGACTTGCTATGTCCAATACAATGTGATAGAAATGATGCTGTCACTGTTCTGAAGCTAGATCTCAACACTTTGCACTCTTTCTTAGAGTCCCATTCTTCATGTGAGCAAAGCCAGGCTAGCCTGCTGGATGATCAGAGACATGAGGCTAACTGTCAGCTACTCAATAGCCAGACACATGAGTGAAGCCCCCCAGAAGGGCTTTTAGCAGAAGTTGGAAAGATCAGTGAGCCAGCCAAGATTAGCCAATTCTAGTTCATAATACAAGAGTGACCTAGCAAATCTAGAGATCCTTGGGTAATAATACATGTTTATTATTGAAGATGAACTTGGGGTAGTTTACTATGCAGTAGTAGCTAGACACATGGTGTGAGTTTTATAGCATGACCTGAGAAAAAAATGAAGGATCTAGCTAATTTCCTGGTTAATTAAAAATACTCAGCCCTCATTACTTCCTTGATATTTGTCCTGTGGAAACAAGAGGATTTAATCTTTCATTCTTAGAACTCTTCAAAAGCTAGATGAGTATTTTCTTCATCTTTGAATGCTCAGCTCCTGCCTACCATGTGATCCAGCAGTTAAGAATATGGACTTTGAGATTATATTTCATAGGTTTGAAATCTGCCTGAGTGATGTTAGGTAAGTTGCTTCATATTTACAAGTTCCAATTACATAATCTCAAATACTAGTCTAATCATGTTATCCCCCTAATAGGAATTAAGTTAAATAATGCACCATCATAATGACTGATGTTGATACACAGTAAGCAAAATTATGTTAATTATTATTAGATGCTCAAAAAAGACTGCTAAAATCAACCCTTAAAATGTACAGGGGAGAACTCTGTGGACTTTATCATCTCTGGCCCCATAATCAGAGAGTTCAGTATACACCCCTCAGGAAATGCACTACTGTGTGATTGATCATGCTTAGAATGACTATTTGCTGGATTGAGGATGATGAAAATAGTGGTAGATTTTATATGAAGACTGTCAGCTTCATGTATCCAAGCCCATTTACTTTAGTACATTAAACACCAGGAAAATACCACACTTTAAAGGACAAATGTAAAAAGCTACTGGGTGCTGCAAGCCATCTAATGTATTTGTACACACACCAAGAGGTGGACTAGGGTGAGGGCTGGATCTTTCCCTCTCTTCAAGCAGGTTTCTGCCTCAGTTATTCTCCAAGACAATGCCATTCTGAATACATAAAACAGCATTGGATTACACAGCATATGAACGGATGTAGAAGTCCTACTGAAAACAAGCTCTGATTTTTTTTTTAATTTTCATGAAAAGTAATGTGTATATTTTCCATGTACATTTCCCAGAACTTCTGGAATGTATTTATAATCACAAGACTGGTTAGGGAATGCTTTTGTACCAACTGATATGATAATATGTAACCAGACACAAGATAAAACTGGTATTGACTGGTATTAGGAGTATATACTTTAAACTATCAATAACAGCCAAACTATAGAAAGAATCCAAATGTCCATCAGCAGATGAATGGATAAAGAAGATGTGGTGTATACATGCAATGGAATATCACTGAGCCATCAAAAAGAATCAAATCTTGCCATCTGCAACTATGTGGATGGAGCTAGAATATATTAGGCTAAGTGAAATAAGTCAGTCAGAGAAAGACAAATACCATATGATCTCACTCATATGTGGAATCTAAGAAACAAAATAGATGAACATAGGAGAAGGGGGAAAGAAAGAGAAAGGGAAGGAAACCATAAGAGACTCTTAACAAGAGAGAACAAACTGAGGGTTGATGAAGGAAGTAGGCATGGGATGGGTTGAATGGGAGATGGGTATTAAGGAGGGCATTTGTGATAAGTACTGGGTATTATATGTAAGTGATGAATCACTAAATTCTACCTCTAAAACCAATTTACTATATGTGTTAACTAACTAAAATTTAAGTAAAATCTTGAAATTGAAAAAAAAGGGCAGCATATATGCTTTAAATGTGTTATCTGTCAGTAAAAAAAAGTGAGATTGCTACATGTTCAATGGAATGCTAGTATAAATTCATTTGTACTAAACTGAACCCCATTTGGACTCCCAAGAATAGTCACATATACTTTAAGTTGTTACATATTTCTAAAGACGTTTGACATTCTCTAAGAAAAATTATTATTACTATTATTATTATTATTATACCAGGAAAAAATCTGGATGAGCTAAAATGTCTCCACATTGAACTACAGTGCCCAAATGATGGAAGTCATCAATTCCATAATGCATATATTTTTGATTTGAAGATAATGTTAGACATACTAAAAAGTTGTAAAATAAAAGCTTCATACACCCTTCATGCGACTTCCTCTAAAGAAACTCAAATCTCACTAGTTTTTCTATTAATATCTTATTTTGGTTCCATGATCCTAGCCAGGATGCAGTATTACATTTAACTGCTTTTTCCCCCCTCTTGGTTTCCCTCAAGCTATGATAATCTTACTTCATCTTTCATGATTTTGACACCTTCCAAGAATATCAAAACAATTATCTTGTAGAACACCCCTCAAATTGTATTTGTCTAATGTTTTCCCATGATTAAATCCTCTCAATCCATCATACCAAAGATTTCAAGATACTGCTATGTCTTACAAATGGTGATGTTAATACCGTTCATTTGGTTAAGATGGTATCTGTGGGGTTTCCACACTGTCAAGACTTTTGCCCTCTGTAATTATTATCTTTTAGAGAGATACTTTGAGACAAGATGCATTTCCTGTTCCTCCTTGAACTTTTGCCCCCTAGATTTATCAATCCTCAGTGTACCTGATCTGCAACAATTATTCCTGAAGTATGCATTTGTAAAAACATTTTAACGTAACTATAATCAAGATCCATCTTAAAACCCATGATCCCTTACTTTTGCTCTCAGCCATTTAGCATTCAGATTAGCCACAGTCTGCATGTGATCAAACTGCTTCTTATTTCTGGTATCATGATTGCACAAATGCTACTGTTGTACATTTTAAATAACAAACCACTTATAGATTAATAGAGGCAGGAATATGACTGCCGGTTGTCATGCGAACACCTTGCACTGACATTGCCTGATAACATCAAGAGGGTCCCAACAACAGAAGCCACTGAAGACATGTTGGTAGCTGTGAAGAAAATCCAGAAGATAACATACAGGGACGTTGTCAGGATCTGCCGGACCCCAGTGACTGTGAGCACACAGAGAACAATGGAGCATTGTTTTATTTTTTAAAAACTATATCTATAAAAAGGACAAAATGTGGTTAAAAAAGAAAATGTCAGACCCAAATTTTCTGGAAGAAATTTTGGAAGGGACAACTGCTTTACTTCCTTCATATTTTTTATATTGACACAAAAATGAGACATATTTTTAAAAGTTACATAAATCAGCTGCCTGGGTGGTTCAGATGGTTAAACGTCTTCCTTCAGCTCACGGTCTTGGGATCGAGCCCCATGTCTCCCTCTCCCTCCGCTCCTGCCCCCTAACACACACACACACACACACACACACACTCTCTCTGTTTCAAATAAATGAATAAATTAAAATCTAAAACACAATTACATAAATCAGTCCAAAACTGTACCACTGATTTTGATGAATAGTGCTTACATTTTTTTTTCAGCATCTTTAAGATAAATACAATAAAGGGGTATCTTTTCATCACCAGGCTTGTTTCAATCACGTGGCAAAATACTGAACTGAGGGTGACCCAAATTTTAGGGGTAGATTAGGATATCATTTGGCAAAGAATGCAACTGGGCTGTGAGTTTGGGGTCCTGCAAGTTTCCTGGATGAAAGGTTCGAACACAGATTAGCAGTGAAGTCAGATTTCCATGCTTATCTTCTACTGAGCAAGAGCAAAGGAGACACTTGGACACAAGCCATCATACTTTTAAATATTTCCCAAGAAAAAATATATTTGGTGGATAAACATACTGCCTACAGGAAGAAGATTAATACAGTAGCATATTCCATGATTCATTTATAGCTATTAGTATACACTTCTGAACTGAAAACAAAAGAAAATCAATGTCAGTTTTTAAAAAAAGATTTTATTTATTTATTTGAGAGAGAGGGGGGGGGAGCATGAGCCGGGGGAGGAGCAGAGGAAGAGGGACAAGCAGAAACCAAGCTGAGCATGGACCCCAACGTGGCAATCCATCCCATGACACTGAGATCATGACCTCAGCCGAAATTAAGAGTCAGATGCTCAAATGACTAAGCCATGCAGAGGCTCCAAACCAATGTCTATTTTTAAGGTAATCTGTCAAATGCAGAGCAATGGTTTTCAGCCTGACTTTCCTGGTATAACTGGAAGTTCACCCAATGTTTCCAGGACACACTTCCCTCATCTACCAAATAAGGCAACTGCAAACAGCAAAGATTTTTTGAATGTTGATAATGACTTTAAAAAATGGAACAAATCAAAGTAAAAATATGGTGCAACCCACATACTAAAGATTTTTTTTTTCTTTATGGAAGTATTTTTGTTTTCTGTTTTTGTTTTTGTTTTTAGAATTAATATATTTATTTTAAGTGCCATTCACGCCTATCAGTTCTGGCAACAGTAATCCTAATGACACTTGGGCTATTTCTTTATGGCACTAAAGAGTTACCAAGAATGAGTGCCATTCATCAGAGAGGCAAAATACTGCATTAGCAAAACTGTAGAAACATTAAAACACTGACAGCAGAACAGAAAGCAGATTGTTTTTACAAAAAGTCAATGCATTTTCATCACATAGCTACAATATAGATATATTATATACACATCACACTCTGAATGAACATTATCAAAATACTCTATTCCACTTGAGATAATCCCTGGAATGATTCCCTCCCACTGCAAAGGTCATCTGAGAAACATCTGTATGCATGATGTTATCAATTTAATTTAATTTAATTTCTTACTGGGAATTACTGGCCAATAAAGTCTGAAAGCCACGGGTTTAGATAATCTCTAAGAATGGTTCGTTTTTGCCTTAAATTCTATGGTGTAAAATGTAGTGATCTGAAGGGTCATGTGCACCTGAATGTTTATAGCAGCAATGTCCACAATAGCCAAACTATAGAAAGAACCTAGATGTCCATCAACAGATGAATAGATAAAGAAGATGTGGTATATATATACAATGGAATACTATGCAGCCACCCAAAGAAATGAAATCTTGCCATTTGCCACTTGCAACGACATGGATGGGACTAGAGGGTATTATGCTAAGTGAAATAAGTCAATCAGAGAAAGACAATTATCATATGATCTCACTGATATGAGGAAGTGGAGATGAAACGTGGGGGGTTTGGGGAGTAGGAAAGGAATAAATGAAACAAGATGGGATCGGGAAGGAGACAAACCATAAAGAGACTCTTAATCTCACAAAACAAACTGAGGGTTGCGGGGGGGGGGGGCGGGGGGTGGAGGCAAGTAGGGAGACAGAGGTGGGGTTATGGACATTGGGGAGGGTGTGTGCTATGGTGAGTGATGTGAAGTGTGTAAACCTGGTGATTCACAGACATATACCCCTGGGGCTAATAATACATTATATGTTAATAAAAAATTTTAAAAAATTCTATGGTATAAGCAAAATTTTGTCAAATGAACATTTGAATCACATAGTTTAGAAACAGATGCCAAAGAGTCTGGATCATTACGTCTACACTCAATGATATAGGAGCCACTAGGCACATGTGACTATTTAAATATAAATCAGTAATAATTAAGTGAAATTAAATATTCAGTTCTGAAGTACAACAGCTACTTTTTAAGTACTTTATAACCACATGTGGATTGTGGCTACTATATTAGAGAAAGCATGTATAGAACGTTTCCACATTTTGGAAAGTTGTTAGGGAACCCTGCTCTAGAACTACCCAGGCATTTACCGGTGTGTTAAACACAGCCTGATTAACCCAATCTTGGGACAAGTAGAATTAATATGATTAAAATTATAAAAATTAATATGATTAAAAATATGTCATATAGATGGAAAAACACTAATATTATTTCATAATACATACTTTAATGGTTTAGTCACACATCACCTATCTCGCCACTCCAGGCTTTTTCCCTGCCTGGCCATTAAATTAGCACCGTTTCCTGTCCTTCCATTGCATTCTTTTTGGGGTTTTATTTTAAAGTTACAGTCTCCTGTGGATGGACAACTTATTCCAATCCTTTATTATGCTTTCATGTGTTTCCAAAGTTCACGTGAGGTCATGGTAAAAACTCCTTTGCCTCTCTGGAGCTCTGAATGTTTCATTCATTGCTATTCCTACCTGGTGCTCGTGAAACAGAAAAACATGGGGAAAAGTTTCTGCCTTTGGTTGCTTTTCAGATGTGTGATTTCTCCTTCTGTGTAAACCTGCTTTATTACAAGACCATTATTTTTGATGACTGTCGTTTGACAAACAGATGGGGTCAACATATTTTTTTAATGGTCGCGGGCATCATTCTTACTAGATTTGCTGTTCAGAAGAATCACTAACATATAAATAAAAATATATGGGTTTAATTTCTGGTCTTGGTGCTAACTTGCACTTAGACTAAGTCTCCAAATCCATTCCATGATTTCTACTTCAGTAATAAAATAAAAATAATCCTACTTGTACGACTTCCCTTGGGAAGTGGCTGGGAGAATCAAATGCTAGTGTAAGTTAATACTTGCTCACTGAGATCTGTTAGAAAACAGAAATGCTATTACTTTAATATCCTGGTTTCCTGAGTTCATTATATATGCCCTATATTCACCACTTGGCACAGTATTAGAGATATACTAATCATTTCATGTTTGTTAAATAAATAGAGGGATGGATGGAAAATCAATGCATGTATCAACTCTAAATTGTTAAAGACCCCTGGGGATAAAAATATATGTTTATAAAAAATAAAAAATTATTAAAAAAATAAAAATAAAAATATTCTTAATATACATAAACATACATACTATAAAAACATAAATATACAACATATATTTCATTGATTTAATTAAGCTCTACCTTATTTCACCAGTGTTTAATATAGCATGATATTTATTACATTATGTGGTATCAAGATGTATTCAACTTTAGAAATTCCTTATTTGTATACCTGAGGCTACATCAGGCTTTGTCACTAACCTATTACGTGACCTTGAACAAGGAATCTAGCCCACTGAAAGCATCTGAGTTTCCAAACCACAGCTTAAAGACATCAACCATAAATTAATCTCTGCCACAATTTTGTTAGTTTGTTCCTTTTTTGGAAAGAGGGACTTTCCCTATTCCGTTAAAAAAATAAAAAGTCTATGACTATGACTTTCACCACTTTTCTGATCAATACTTTGCTCTAAATACAAGTGCATGTATCAGTAGTTATTTTAAGATACCCATTTGATCACTAATCATTAAGATAGAACACTATCAAGCATTACTGAGGTGAAGAAATCGGAAGGAATACCATCCTTCTACCAAAGCCCAGTCTCTGTTTATAGTGACCCTGTGGTAAGTCCTTCACCCTTCACGTCCGCTGCCTTTAGCACCACAGATTTATTGACAGTGATATAATGAACTTGCCTCTGATCTTGTTCTAAAATATCAAAAAAAGTAAATGTGAGCTTTATTTTATTGTTCCTAGTTTAGAAAAGGTGAACAAAAGTCAATTTGAAATAATACATATAAAGTGTTCAGAATCACAGGCCTCAATAATGTGAACTCTGACCATTACTATTTTCATTTTTAAGTGAAGAATAGGTCAGTTCACTGCATCATTAAAGCCCCTTGAGATTATTCAATAATAAAACCTTGAAAGCTACAGAATACACATCAAACATAAAGAAAAATATAGAAAAGGCATAGTATGATATGATCCTTTAAAAGTTACTAAATCATCACCTATAGAACTAGAAAGGACCTCAGAGTCCCCATAATCAAAACCCCTGATTTTATGATGAAGAAATGTTGTTCAGGAGATGAAGGTCACACAGACGGAACTGGTGGTACAGATGACTCTGCTCTTGACATACCAGTATCTTTTTATTTAGTTCACCAATATTCCTCCTGGCTTGATAATGCTAGAGGAGACATTATCCTATTGAAAATTAGTTTCCTCAGCCCAGATTTGATTGAACGTGCTCTACTGGCTACAGATGTCGAAGCAGAGAGGAAAGGGAAACATGTTTCAAGGTAAAGGGGTCAGCATTCACAAAAGCCTGAAGTCAAAACCAGGCAAGGTACGCTGGGAGAAGAGAAAAAAAATGCAGCATGGATGGTGCATTGATGGGAAAAGGGAAACAAGAGAAGGATGACAAATGAGGCCAAATAGCAAGAAGACAAAAACACGCAAGGTCTTGTAAGCTGTACTGAGCAGGGAGCCCGATGCTGGGACTTGATCCCAGGACCCTGAGATCATGACCTGAGCCGAAGGCAGAGGCTTAACTAATTGAGCCACCCAGGTACCCCTAGAATATTTTACCTCTTTTAGAAGGCTAAGTAGTATTTATTATATATTCTCCACATAGTTACTCTGGATTGTGAAATTGTTAAGATTCAGTGAAAATCACAAGTGTTAAAAAAAAGAAAAAAAAGAAAATCGCAAGAGCTAATTTAAAAATATTGGCACAGGTGAAAAACATATTAACTGGTTCAAGGTATTCACACATTTAACATTTTACATTAAGCTCAGAGTTAAGGATATAATCTGGAAAACTGGTATATGAAAGTTACTTTAAGAACGGAATGAGTTGGGGCGCCTGGGTGGTTCAATCATTTAAGCATCTGACTCTTGATTTCATTCATATCATGATTTCATGGCGGTAAGATCAAGTCCCATGCCAGCTCACGGAGGATGTTTAAGATTCCCTCTCTTCTCCACTTCTTCCCATTCTCTGTTTACATGTGCTCTCTCTCTCTTTCAAAAAAAAAAAAAAAGTTGAATGAGTTCTTTTTTTGGAGGGGGGGCTGGTTGGTTTTTATTTGTTTGCTTTTGTTTTCATTTTATTTTGTCAAAGGCTTCTATGAGATTTCATGGAAAGTTTGAAATATTTTAGAAGTATAAAACTAGCTGAGAGTCTTAAGACTCAGAGAAACCAGAGAAGAGATACTAATGAACTATTACAGCAACATAGATCAGGACTACCAGAGAGGCATTCAACTCTAATATGAAGACTTCAGGATGACATTAAAAAAAAAAAAAAAAAAGAGTCTGGAAATTAGTCAAGTGAAATGCTGGAATACTAGCCAGAAGGACATAGTGCATGTAAGAATGCATAATCAACAATGAAAAAGAGCACAACAAGGGAAGTATCACCACAGCAGGGAGCAGGACAAGGAACTTTGTCACAATTCTACTTCTAAGCATTATCATTTCTTGCATCTGACCAAAAACTCTTGGTTTTGTTTGTTTGTTTGTTTGTTTGTTTAAAAGAAAGACAGCTTACCTTATTCCCTGCTCCTACTGAAAGTTTGAGAGACAGACTTCTGACAGAATGTTTTTACCTTCCAATCTATCATTTACTCATGAGAAAATCTTACTACTTTTATCATATTCGAACTTAAAATTCAATAGTTGTATTTGGATATATATCTAGGAATGCCATTGCTGGGGGGTAGATAATTCTATTTTTAACTTTCTGAGGAACCACAATACTGTGTTCCAGAGTGGCTACACTGGTTTATGTTCCCACCAACATTGCAAGAAGGTTCTCTTTGCATCCTCACCAACACCTGTTGTTTCTTATGTTGTTAAATTTCAGCCATTCTGACAGACATGAGGTGGTATCTCATTGTGGTTTTGATTTGTATTCCCCTTATGATGAGTGATGTTGAGAATCTTTTCACATGTCTGTTGGCCATCTGGATGTCTTCTTTGAAAAGGTGTCTATTCATGTCTTCTACCTATATTTTTTTTTCTTCCTAATTCTTTTTTTTTTTTAATTTTTTATTTTTTATAAACATATATTTTTATCCCCAGGGGTACAGGTCTGTGAATCACCAGGTTTACACACTTCACAGCACTCACCAAAGCACATACCCTCCCCAATGTCCATAATCCCACCCCCTTTTCCCAAACCCCCTCCCCCCGGCAAGCCTCAGTTTGTTTTGTGAGATTAAGAGTCACTTATGGTTTGTCTCCCTCCCAATCCCATCTTGTTTCATTGATTCTTCTTCTACCCACTTAAGCCTCCATGTTGCATCACCACTTCCTCATATCAGGGAGATCATATGATAGTTGTCTTTCTCTGCTTGACTTATTTCGCTAAGCATGATACGCTCTAGTTCCATCCATGTTGTTGCAAATGGCAAGATTTCATTTCTTTTGATGGCTGCATAGTATTCCATTGTGTATATATACCACATCTTCTTGATCCATTCATCTGTTGATGGACATCTAGGTTCTTTCCATAGTTTGGCTATTGTGGACATTGCTGCTATAAACATTCGGGTGCATGTGTCCCTTTGGATCACTACATTTGTATCTTTAGGGTAAATACCCAATAGTGCAATTGCTGGGTCATAGGGCAGTTCTATTTTCAACATTTTGAGGAACCTCCATGCTGTTTTCCAGAGTGGCTGCACCAGCTTGCATTCCCACCAACAGTGTAGGAGGGTTCCCCTTTCTCCGCATCCTCGCCAGCATCTGTCATTTCCTGACTTGTTGATTTTAGCCATTCTGACTGGTGTGAGGTGATATCTCATTGTGGTTTTGATTTGTATTTCCCTGATGCCGAGTGATATGGAGCACTTTTTCATGTGTCTGTTCGCCATCTGGATGTCTTCTTTGCAGAAATGTCTGTTCATGTCTTCTGCCCATTTCTTGATTGGATTATTTGTTCTTTGGGTGTTGAGTTTGCTAAGTTCTTTATAGATTCTGGACACTAGTCCTTTGTCTGATATGTCGTTTGCAAATATCTTCTCCCATTCTGTCAGTTGTCTTTTGATTTTGTTAACTGTTTCCTTTGCTGTGCAAAAGCTTTTGATCTTGATGAAATCCCAGTAGTTCATTTTTTCCCTTGCTTCCCTTGCCTTTTGCGTTGTTCCTAGGAAGATGTTGCTGCGGCAGAGGTCAAAGAGGTTGCTGCCCGTGTTCTCCTCCAGGATTTTGATGGATTCCTTTCGTACATTGAGGTCCTTCATCCATTTTGAGTCTATTTTTGTGTGTGGTGTAAGGAAATGGTCCAATTTCATTTTTCTGCATGTGGCTGTCCAATTTTCCCAGCACCATTTATTGAAAAGGCTGTCTTTTTTCCATTGGACATTCTTTCCTGCTTTGTCGAAGATTAGTTGACCATAGATTTGAGGGTCTATTTCTGGGCTCTCTATTCTGTTCCATTGATCTATGTGTCTGATTTTGTGCCAGTACCATGCTGTCTTGATGATGACAGCTTTGTAATAGAGCTTGAAGTCCGGAATTGTGATGCCACCAACGTTGGCTTTCTTTTTCAATATCCCTTTGGCTATTCGAGGTCTTTTCTGGTTCCATATAAATTTTAGAATTATTTGTTCCATTTCTTTGAAAAAGATGGATGGTACTTTGATAGGAATTGCATTAAATGTGTAGATTGCTTTAGGTAGCATAGACATTTTCACAATATTTATTCTTCCAATCCAGGAGCATGGAACATTTTTCCATTTCTTTGTGTCTTCCTCAATTTCTTTCATGAGTACTTTATAGTTTTCTGAGTATAGATTCTGTGTCTCTTTGGTTAGGTTTATTCCTAGGTATCTTATGGTTTTGGATGCAATTGTAAATGGGATTGACTCCTTAATATCTCTTTCTTCTGTCTTGCTGTTGGTGTAGAGAAATGCAACTGATTTCTGTGCATTGATTTTATATCCTGACACTTTACTGAATTCCTGTACAAGTTCTAGCAGTTTTGGAGTGGAGTCTTTTGGGTTTTCCACGTATAGTATCATATCATCTGCGAAGAGTGATAATTTGACTTCTTCTTTGCCGATTTGGATGCCTTTAATTTCCTTTTGTTGTCTGATTGCTGAGGCTAGGACCTCTAGTACGATGTTGAATAGCAGTGGTGATAATGGACATCCCTGCCGTGTTCCTGACCTTAGCGGAAAAGCTTTCAGTTTTTCTCCATTGAGAATGATATTTGCGGTGGGTTTTTCATAGATGGCTTTGATGATATTGAGGTATGTGCCCTCTATCCCTATATTTTGAAGAGTTTTGATCAGAAAGGGATGTTGTACTTTGTCAAATGCTTTTTCAGCATCTATTGAGAGTATCATATGGTTCTTGTTCTTTCTTTTATTGATGTGTTGTATCACATTGACTGATTTGCGGATGTTGAACCAACCTTGCAGCCCTGGAATAAATCCCACTTGGTCGTGGTGAATAATCTTTTTTAATGTACTGTTGAATCCTATTGGCTAGTATTTTGTTGAGTATTTTCGCATCTGTGTTCATCAAGGATATCGGTCTATAGCTCTCTTTTTTGGTGGGATCCTTGTCTGGTTTTGGGATCAAGGTGATGCTGGCCTCATAAAATGAGTTTGGAAGTTTTCCTTCCATTTCTATTTTTTGGAACAGTTTCAGGAGAATAGGAATTAGTTCTTCTTTAAATGTTTGGTAGAATTCCCCCCGGGAAGCCGTCTGGCCCTGGGCTTTTGTTTGTTTGGAGATTTTTAATGACTGTTTCAATCTCCTTACTGGTTATGGGTCTGTTCAGGCTTTCTATTTCTTCCTGGTTCAGTTGCGGTAGTTTATATGTTTCTAGGAATGCATCCATTTCTTCCAGATTGTCAAATTTATTGCCATAGAGTTGCTCATAGTATGTTCTTATAATAGTTTGTATTTCTTTGGTGTTAGTTGTGATCTCTCCTCTTTCATTCATGATTTTATTTATTTGGGTCCTTTCTCTTTTCTTTTTGATAAGTCGGGCCAGGGGTTTATCAATTTTATTAATTCTTTCAAAGAACCAGCTCCTAGTTTCGTTGATTTGTTCTATTGTTTTTTTGGTTTCTATTTCATTGATTTCTGCTCTGATCTTTATGATTTCTCTTCTCCTGCTGGGCTTAGGGTTTCTTTCTTGTTCTTTCTCCAGCTCCTTTAGGTGTAGGGTTAGGTTGTGTACCTGAGACCTTTCTTGTTTCTTGAGAAAGGCTTGTACCGCTATATATTTTCCTCTCAGGACTGCCTTTGTTGTGTCCCACAGATTTTGAACCGTTGTATTTTTTTTTTTTAAAGATTTTATTTATTTATTTGCCATAGAGAGAGAAGCGAGAGCAAGCACAGGCAGACAGAGTGGCAGGCAGAGGCAGAGGGAGAAGGAGAAGCAGGCTCCCTGCCAAGCAAGGAGCCCGATGTGGGACTCGATCCCAGGACGCTGGGATCATGACCTGAGCCGAAGGCAGCCGCTTAACCAACTGAGCCACCCAGGCGTCCCTGAACCGTTGTATTTTCATTATCATTTGTTTCCATGATTTTTTTCAATTCTTCTTTAATTTCCCGGTTGACCCATTCATTCTTTAGAAGGATACTGTTTAGTCTCCATGTATTTGGGTTCTTTCCAAACTTCCTTTTGTGGTTGAGTTCTAGCTTTAGAGCATTGTGGTCTGAAAATATGCAGGGAATGATCCCAATCTTTTGATACCGGTTGAGTCCTGATTTAGGACCGAGGATGTGATCTATTCTGGAGAATGTTCCATGTGCACTAGAGAAGAATGTGTATTCTGTTGCTTTGGGATGAAATATTCTGAATATATCTGTGATGTCCATCTGGTCCAGTGTGTCATTTAAGGCCTTTATTTCCTTGCTGATCTTTTGCTTGGATGACCTGTCCATTTCAGTGAGGGGAGTGTTAAAGTCCCCTACTATCATTGTATTATTGTTGATGTGTTTCTTTGATTTGGTTATTAATTGGTTTATATAGTTGGCTGCTCCCACATTGGGGGCATAGATATTTAAAATTGTTAAATCTTCTTGTTGGACAGACCCTTTGAGTATGATATAGTGTCCTTCCTCATCTCTTATTATAGTCTTTGGCTTAAAATCTAATTGATCTGATATAAGGATTGCCACTCCTGCTTTCTTCTGATGTCCATTAGCATGGTAAATTCTTTTCCACCCCCTCACTTTAAATCTGGAGGTGTCTTCGGGCTTAAAATGTGTTTCTTGGAGGCAACATATAGATGGGTTTTGTTTTTTTTATCCATTCTGATACCCTGTGTCTTTTGACAGGGGCATTTAGCCCATTCACATTCAGGGTAACTATTGAGAGATATGAATTTAGTGCCATTGTATTGCCTGTAAGGTGACTGTTACTGTATATGGTCTCTGTTCCTTTCTGATCTACCACTTGTAGGCTCTCTCTTTGCTTAGAGGACCCCTTTCAATATTTCCTGTAGAGCTGGTTTGGTATTTGCAAATTCTTTCAGTTGTTGTTTGTCCTGGAAGCTTTTAATCTCTCCTTCTATTTTCAATGATAGCCTAGCTGGATATAGTATTCTTGGCTGCATGTTTTTCTCGTTTAGTGCTCTGAAAATATCATGCCAGCTCTTTCTGGCCTGCCAGGTCTCTGTGGATAAGTCAGCTGCCAATCTAATATTTTTACCATTGTATGTTACAGACTTCTTTTCCCGGGCTGCTTTCAGGATTTTCTCTTTGTCGTTGAGACTTGTAAATTTTACTATTAGGTGACGGGGTGTGGGCCTATTCTTATTGATTTTGAGGGGCATTCTCTGAACCTCCTGAATTTTGATGCTCGTTCCCTTTGCCATATTGGGGAAATTCTCCCCAATAATTCTCTCCAGTATACCTTCTGCTCCCCTCTCACTTTCTTCTTCTTCTGGAATCCCAATTATTCTAATGTTGTTTCGTCTTATGGTGTCACTTATCTCTCGAATTCTCCCCTCGTGGTCCAGTAGCTGTTTGTCCCTCTTTTGCTCAGCTTCTTTATTCTCTGTCATTTGGTCTTCTATATCACTAATTCTTTCTTCTGCCTCATTTATCCTAGCAGTTAGAGCCTCCATTTTTGATTGCACCTCATTAATAGCTTTTTTGATTTCACCTTGGTTAGATTTTAGTTCTTTTATTTCTCCAGAAAGGGCTTTTATATCTCTCGAGAGGGTTTCTCTAATATCTTCCATGCCTTTTTCGAGCCCGGCTAGAACCTTGAGAATTGTCATTCTGAACTCTAGATCTGACATATTACCAATGTCTGTATTGATTAGGTCCCTAGCCTTCGGTACTGCCTCTTGTTCTTTTTTTTGTGTTGAATTTTTACGTCTTGTCATTTTGTCCAGATAAGAGTAAATGAAGGGGCAAGTAAAATACTAAAAGGGTGGCAACAACCCCAGGAAAATATGCTTTAACCAAATTAGAAGAGATCCAAAATCGTGAGTGGGGAGAAAGGGGATAAAAAGAGGTTCAAAAAGGAAGAAAGAAAAAAAAAACAAAAAGAAAAGAAAAAGAAAAAAAAAGAAAAGAAAAGAAAAGAATTTTTAAAAAAAGAAAACACCTAAGAAAAATGTAAAATATATATATATATATATATATTAGATAAACTAGTAAAAAATCGTTAAAAAAGAAAAAGGTAACAGTTAAAAAAAAAAATTTTACCCGAAGGCGAGAAAAAAAAAAAAAAAAATGAAAAAGAAAAAATTAAATTAACTGCAAGACTAAAAAAAATCACAGGAAAAAAGCCATGAGTTCCGTGCTTGGCTTTCTCCTCCTCTGGAATTCTGCTGCTCTCCTTGGTATTGAAACCGCACTCCTTGGTAGGTGAACTTGGTCTCGGCTGGATTTCTTGTTGATCTTCTGGGGGAGGGGCCTGTTGTAGTGATTCTCAAGTGTCTTTGCCCCAGGCGGAATTACACCGCCCTTACCCAGGGCCGGGGTGAGTAATCCGCTCGGGTTTGCTTTTAGGAGCTTTTGTTCCCTGAGCGCTTTCAGAAAGTGGTTGTTTTTCTGTTTCCAGAATTGCTGTTCTTCTTCTCTTCGATCTGCCGATGGATTTTCAGGTGTTTGCAATCTTTAGATAAGCTATCTAGCTGATCTCCGGCTATCTGAAGCAGTCTCAGCTTGCTACTTCTCCGCCATCTTGACTCCTCCCCTCTTCTACCTATATTTTAACTGGACTGTTTTTTGGGTGTTGAGTTGTATAAGTTCTTTATGCATATTCTCAATGCCAACCTTTTATCAGATATGTCATTTGCAAGTATTTTCTCCCATTCCGAAGGTTGCCTTTTAGTTTTATTGATTGTTTCCTTTGCTGTGCAGAAGATTTTTTATCTCAATTAAGTCCCAGTAGTTCATTTTTGCTTTTGTTTCTTTGCTTCAGAAGACATATCTAGTAAGAATTTTCTTTGACATCAGCTAATGTCAAAGATGTTACTGTCTCTGTTCTTCTCTAGGATTTTCATGGTTTCCTGTCTCACATTTAGGTCCTTCCTCCATTTTGAATTTATTTTTGTATGGTGTGAGAAAGTGGTCCAGTTTCATTCTTTTGCATGTTGCCATCCAGTTTTTTCAACACCATTTGTTGAAGAGACTGTATCAATAGTTTTATAAACAAAAAGCTTTAGTTTTAAGAGTCAACTGAATTTTTCACTGCTAAGTGTTTAGCAATTTTATTAATTTTTACATATGCTTCTGGGCTATATGGAAGTTGAAACATTACCTAGTTGTACC